>NC_044382.1:2606453-4013728 GCF_006542625.1 Nomascus leucogenys | reverse complement strand
AATGACTGCAGTATGACGTGCTTGCTGGACACTGAGATTTATCCCTGCGGATACTGGAGTTTCATGAGAATTGTATAATTTATCATTTCTTTTGATGATAATAAAAACAATCTTTTAAATGTCATAAAGAAAAAAAGTCTTCTCTCTAGGAACTGTGAGGTCATCCATGAGAGGGTGACGGTCTCTGCAAGGTTAGGGGCAAGGGAGCCGGGCATCACGGAGAATTTCTCCACAGCAGTGACCAGAGCTTTTGAGCTGGGTCAGGCTGTGTGAATTGGAACTCAATGACTGGAGTGATAGGGAGAGAGGAACGGCAGGCCGAGCAGAGGGCACAGCGGGTGCAATGGCAGAGGGCAGCAGGCTGTGTACCATACAGCCATGGTGAGTGCAGCTCAAGGACCCCTGTCCGAAACAGGTGGAGGGCAGTGGGTATGGTCACCGTGCAGAACGTGGGTCAATGGGCTGAGGGCTTACTCCAGCCCACAGTGGGTAGGGCCGAGCTTTGCTCTGGCCCCTCTGTGCACCTCAATTTCATCATCTGAAAAATGGAGGAGAAGGTCAAGGGCCAGGAAGGTCCTAGGGAGTGTTAGTGTGTCTGGCTCCTGCATTGCTTCTGGGAAGGCGAATCTACTCCTCTCTCTGACTTTCCCCAGTGCAGGTGGTCCAAAGCTGAGGGCAGTGGCTACTTAAAAGCCAGTTAGGACAACCAGAGGGTTGCTGGTTACACCACCTGGCACACAGCTGGCACTGATTAAATGTCCTCTCCCTCCTCCTTTGAGGGCTTTTCAGTTGGGTTACCACGTCTGAGCTAGATATATTAGGAAGCAATTGCTCCAGAATATCTTCAAAAGATGGCCCGACCTTGGCCCATCCATGATGGGTGGTGCCACATTAGGGCCACACAGGCGAGGCCAGGACAAGAAGCCACGCCTGGGCTCACATAGGAAGAGGAGGATCAGCTGGGTAGCCCTGCCACCCTCCTGTCTGTACAGCCCAGCTGGGCTTTCTCAGTTTTGTTTGTCCTCTGCAGGATGCAGAGGAATCCTGACTGACTGGCTACTCGTGGTTTTTTTTTTGCTGGAACAGACCGTTCTGAGGTTTCACAACATCTCTACCTCAACCAGCCACTCTGCCCCTAAATCCTGCACCTTGCAAAGGTATCTGGCTACAGGCCCCTGCTCTGAATCCTGAACATGCCTGAAGAATGCTTGTTAGGGCATTCTGAATTAACTCAATCATCTTGTCGATGTGGGCCAGAATGCCCGGGCACAGATGAAGCTACCAGCCTGACATCCCACTCTCCAGGAAAGCTGGATTTGGGCTGCACATATGCCACAGCCCAGGTCTCTAAGAGTCAGTGCCTAGGGGTCTCCATTTTGTTGCCAAACATTTAAAACTGCACCTTGGGTGACATAGACCTGTTTCTCCTACATTAATTTTCTTCTCGTGATGGCTGAAGGCTCAGAAAATTCTAGCTTTGCACATGGAAGCCATTTCCCTACATCTCCACTGATGCATCAGTGCAGATTTATTGAGCACTTACTACATGCCAATGCAGATTTATTGAGCACTTACTACATGCCAAGAAGTGAGAGTAGTCTGCAGCTGGAAGAAGAAATGGTGCCTGTGCTGGAATAGCAACCCCTAAAGCCCCTGAAACCTGTCACCTCTATAATTCAGGTGTTGGACAATTATACGAGGTAAGGGCTGGGCAAGGTGGCTCATGCCCATAATCCCAACACTTTGGGATGCCAAGGTGGGTGGATCGCCTGAGGTCAGGAATTCAAGACCCCATCTCTACTAAAAATATGGCGAAACCTCGTCTCTACTAAAAATACAAAAAAATCAGCCCAGCATGGTGGTGTGTGCCTGCAATCCCAGCTATTCAGGAGGCTGAGGCAGGAGAATCGCTTGAACCTGGGAGGCGGAGGTTGCAGTGGGCCGAGAACTAAATGTATGAGAAGTGTTTAGAATGGTGCTGCACAGAGCACTGGCTGAACACACAATATCTAGTTACACAAACCAAACAGCCTGCAATTAAATTCCACCAGAAGGCCGGGTGCACCACTGCCCTCCAGCCTGGGTGACAGAGTGAGACTCTGTCTCAAAAAAAAAAAAAAAAAAAGGTAAGACCTGAGGATCTGTACCCAAAGAGATCCGGGTTTGAATCCTGCTCCCAACATTCCCTGCTCTATGAAGATATCCATTCCCCCTCTGAGCTTCAGTTCTTCTCTTAACAGGAAAAATGATCCTGTAATCCCAGTTACTCGGGAGGCTGAGGCACGAGAATCGCTTGAGCCCAGGAGGCGGAGTGAGGAGAACAACCCTCAGAGGGCTGTTGCGAGGTCCATTGAGACAAGATGCGTAAAGACATCAGTGTAAGGAATTCCCATAGGAAGGGCCCTACTCCCACGGCTGCTGCCACACTGTGATTCATGTTTCATTTTGTCCACTGCATGATCTTGACCACTTCACACTTCCATTTCCTGAACTCTAAAATGGTGATAATAAGATCTACGTAACAAGCTTTACACAGAATATTTAAGAAGGGAATGTTTGTAACATTAAACGGTAAACATATGGCACAGCATACATCTTTTTTTATTTTTTTTGAGACAGTCTCACTCTCTCACCCAGGCTGGAGTGCAGTGGCACAATCTCCACTCATTCCGCCTCCTGGGTTCAAGTGATTCCGAGCACGCCACCACACCTGGCTAATTTTTGTATTTTTAGTAAAGACAGGGGTTTCTCTGTGTTGGCCAGGCTGGTCTCGAACTCCTGACCTCAAGTGATCCGCTCATCTCGGCCTCCCAAAGTGTTGAGATTACAGGCATAAGCCACCACTCCCAGCCAGCATACATCTTATTATAAGAAAACAAAATGAGCCCATGCTCCTTTTGACTATGATAAGGTAGAACACTTTTGCTACTCTGCTTTCTATAAATATTCCAAAGAAAAACACCTGTGGCTACTGTAATGCCAAGTACCACGCTCTGTGCACTCACATCTTGTGTTATTTAATGTGCTTTGGGAAGTAGTCATGATCCCTGCTCTGCAGATGATAAAACAGTGGCTCAGAGAGGTTCCAGAGCTTGCCCAAGGTTACACACTAACAAGCTGGGATTGGACCCAAATCCATTTAACTCAAAAGGCCTTGCACTTGCCACTGTAGGTTCCTGACAGCCCACAGGTGGTGTGCATGTGAGTCTTCAAGACGCTATTCACTCAGGGAACGTAGCAGCCACCATATATAGAGCAGCCCTGCCAGCTCTGATTTTCATTACCACTCATGGTTCAAGCAGTGAAGCACTTGCCCTTCCGAGTTCCATCCCCATCAAGGGGTCCCTCTCAAAATCTTTGCAATTAGGCAGCTGCCCTTCACTTTCCTTCTGGGGTAGTGTGTTCACATTTAGCAAATAGACATGCAGGATGCCTAGTTAAGTTTGAATTTCAAATTTAAAAAAATACATTTTCAGTATTAGGATGGATTATCTAGGGGAAAACAGTATTTGATTTTTTTAAATCTGATAACCCTCCTTTCAGCTGACCACCAAGTTTGGCTGGGGGCAGAGCATCGGTCAAGCTTGGATAAGAAGAGGGGCAGAATGAACCAGGCAGACTCTGCAAATCTTTATTCAAGGCTGTCAGAAGTTTAGCCTTCACTGTTAATCCCCTCCTTATCCCAGCTCTGAGGGCCAATTCAGGGTTCACACCTGCTTCCCAGAGAAAATGCAAGTGGATCAGTCAGTTTGAGAGAAGTTAACCTTTTCTCTTCTCCCTTCCTTGTGAGAGGAGTAATAAATCCAGGAATTGCTAGGCACTTTCCAACACTTCTTTCCCAAGAGCACAGACCAGACAAGAATTGGAGTCTAGAAATTAAAGATGGAGCTTCATCAAGGAGAGGACCAGAAAGGCCAGTCAAAGGGAACAGCATGTGCAAAACCTCAGAACTTTGCAAGGAGGTGTTGTGTGCAGAAAAATGGAGAGATTTACCGGGCACAGTGGCTCACGCCTGTAATCCCAACACTTTGGGAGGCCGAGGTGGGTGGATCACCTAAGATCGGGAGTTCGAGACCAGCCTGACCAACATGGAGAAACCCCGTCTCTACTAAAAATACAAAATTAGCCGGGCGTGGTGGCTCATGCCTGTAATCTCAGCTATTCAGGAGGCTGAGGCAGGAGAATTGCTTTAACCTGGGAGGCAGAGGTTGCAGTGAGCCGAGATCACGCCATTGCACTCCAGCCTGGGCAACAAGAGTGAATCTCTGTCTCAAAAAAAAAAAGAAAAAGAAAAAGAAAAAGAAAAATGGAGAGATTCATGTGTAACTGAGGCCTCAGATATTCCGGGGAGTGACTGGGAAGAGAGAGGCAAGCAGGCCCCAAAACGTAAGAGGCCGTGGATGTTGGTTACTGATTTTGGATTCTATCCCAAAGACAATGAGGAGTCATTGAAAGATTTTGACCAGGGGACTTACCTGACTGATGATTTAATTTTGCTTTTATTTGATTACTAGGGAGGTTGGACTGTTTTTCCATGTTTGCTGTTTGTATTTCTTGTTTTATATATTTTTGTTTGTAATAACTTTGAACATAGAAGGGTTTTAATCTCTTCCAATTTTTATAATGTTCCTCATTTCCCTTTTTAAAGATTTTATGATTTTTAAAGTAAAAACCAATTTGAATTTTATACAAATATGTTGTTATATTTTTAAGTGTAGATTCTTTCAGTATTTTTGTCTTAAGAAAGTAACTTTCTCTTCTGAGGAGAGATTCCAGATGGATAGTAGAGTTAAATTAAAAAAAAAAAAATGTGGCAGGGTGCGGTGGCTCACGCCTGTAATCCCAGCACTTTGGGAGGCTGAGGTGGGTGGATTAGGAGGTCAGGAAATTGAGACCATACTGGTTAACATGGTGAAACCCTGTCTCTACTAAAAATACAAAAAATTAGCCGGGCGTGGTAGCAGCTGCCTGTAGTCCCAGCTACTCAGCAGGCTGAGGCAGGAGAATCGCATGAATCCAGGAGACAGAGCTTGCATTGAGCCAAGATCATGCCACTGCACTCCAGCCTGGGTGACAGAGTGGGAATCCATCTCAAAAAAAAAAAAAAAGCATAGGTATTTTTCTTCTCGTTTTTTTCAAAAAGCTTATATGTATATTGTTTGTTAGGTTTAACAGTATAATCCATCTGGAATTTATTTTGAAGTATGGTATGAAGTGATGATCTGTCTTTTTTTCTCAAATACTCAGTTTCCCCAACGCCTTTTATTTATTAAATTCATGTCTTACCCACTGTTCGGTGGTACTTCCTTATCATAAGTGGGTTTCAAATGCCCAGGAATTGGTTTCAGAAGGTCTATTCTATTCCAATAACCAATTTGTCCATTCCTGTTCAAATTCTATACCATTTTCATTACTGTAACTTACTAATGCATATATAACATCTGATAAGAATGCTCACTCACTTCTTTTACAAAATCGTCTTTTACTATTGTTCCAAGTAAACTTAGAATCCATTTGTTGCATTGTAAGAAAAATTCTATTGTGATTTGGACAGAATTAATTTGAAAGAATTGCCATGATACATCACTCAAATACATTATTTCTAAATGACTTTTTTTTTTGAGACGGAGTCTCACTCTGTCGCCCAGGCTGGGTGCAGTGGTGCAGTCTCAGCTCACTGCAAGCTCCGCCTCCCGGGTTCACGCCATTCTCCTGCCCCAGCCTCCCGAGTAGCTGGGACTACAGGCACCCAACACCACGCCCAGATAATTTTTTTTGTATTTTTAATAGAGACGGGGTTTCACTGTGTTAGCCAGGATTGTCTCGATCTCCTGACCTCGTGATGTGTTAGCCAGGATTGTCTCGATCTCCTGACCTCGTGATGTGTTAGCCAGGATTGTCTCGATCTCCTGACCTCGTGATCTGCCCGCCTCGGCCTCCCAAAGTGCTGGGATTACAGGCGTGAGCCATCGCGCCCGGCCTCAGATATATTATTTCTAATACTCACAAAACTCCATGAAGTTGGTGTAATTATCTCCATCTTACAAATGAGTAAACTGAGGCTCCGAGAACTCACCAGCCTGCCTAAAGCCACACATTTGAATATGTGTGAGATGCAAGCCCACTACTTTGTTCTTGCAGTTCAAATGCTTCACTCAGCAGAAAGCTCAGTAAATTCAAAAAATAAAGACATTTTGGGATACTTACATTTAGCAAACAAGTATTAAGTACCTGTTATGGCCACGTGCAGTGGTTCATGCCTGTAATCCCAGTACTTTGGGAGGCCGAGGCAGGCGGATCACTTGAGACCAGGAGTTCAAGACCAGCCTGGGTAACATGGCAAAACTCCATCTCTACTAAAAATACAAAAATTAGCTGGGTCTGGGGGTACACACCTGTTGTCTCAGCTACTCGGGAGGCTGAGGCACGAGAATCACTTGAACCCAGGAGGTGTAGGTTGCAGCAAGCAGAGATCACACCACTGCACTCCAGCCTGGGCGACAGAGCAAGACTCTTGTCTCAAAAAAAAAAAAAAAAAAAATAGTATTAAGTACCTGTTATATGCCAGATACTGGGGATAAAAACGAGTAAGACACAATCTCTGCCATGAAGGTACTTGCAGTATTGGAGAGACAGCAGGAGAAAAGTATACAGATAATTACGGTACAGTGTAATAAGTTATGCCAAAACAATAGTTTCTTGTATTGTATGCTTATCATGTGCCAGCCACCGTTCTAAACCCATTACCTACATCTTCTCATTTTATCATATGAGGTTTAGTTTCTGTTGCATCCATTTCGCATATGAGAACACCAAGGCATGAAGATGTTAAATAACTTGCCCAAGATAGTGAAGTTGCCAAGAGGCAGAGCTAGTATAATGGATCCTCCTTGTTCAACCTGGATAGGTTTCCTGGGGTAGGTACAGATGGCTTGAGTCTGGAAGGACGCCCAGGAATGAAGCAGGCAGCAAAGAGGGAAAAATTGAGTTCACAGGCATGGAAACTATTGCTTGCAAAGCTATGGGCAAGAAGGCCCAGGGTGCACTGGGGAGAATGAGGGTTATCATAACCATAGCAACTGATGTTTATTGAGCACCTACTAGATGCCGCCTACTCTCCTGAGGGCTTTGCATGTGGCAACTGATTTAATTTTCACAACAACCCTGTGCGGTACGTGTCAGTCCATTTTATAGACAGGAAAAATGAGGCACAGCAAGATTAAGTAGCTTGACCCTGAGCACAGGGTCACACAGCTAGTAAGCAGCAGAGCTGGAAATGCAAGTAGAGAAGGAATATAGTTCAGATCATGAAAAGTCTCAAAAAAAATTTGAATTGGAATCTATAAACCTGGAGAGTCACTTAAGGGTTTTGAATAAGTGGCATGGTCAGATTTACAATGAACTGGGCAGAAAGATGATAGTCACCTTCATTTCAGCCAATAGCCAGGCAGCACATTGTATTTCTCTGATCTCACTGAAACACCATGACCAATCAACACAGGCAGGTATTATTATTTCCATTTTTATATTATCAAACTAGGGCTCTGAGGAAGCAAATGACTTTACCATCACTAGATGGTGGTGGAGATAGAACTCAGATTCTGGTGCACCTAACAGCAAAGACCAGCTCTCTCCATCTCAGACAGTAGAGAAAATGCCAAGGAAGTGGGGAGCAGGGGCTTGTCTCCCCCATCCCTAGTGGGTCACAGCACTCACCCATGTAGGGGGTGAGAGTTCCCTGGCAGGCATGTAGGTCACCTCCTGACAGTAATTAAAATGGAGAGTTGCAAAGAGATAAAACTTTACAAAGCATTCTTGGCATTCTTGCCCATGACTAGACCAATATTAACTTTCGTTTGGGAGCATTGATGGGCAGTTCCTTCAGGATTTGAGTAACTCCTTCCATTTTTCCTTCTGTACTGGAAAATCTCCACCTTCCGAGTCTAGACACCCGTTGTTTGGAATGACAGTAGGAGCCTACATGCTGAGAGGCTGACCCTGGAACCAATGCTACCAAGTGAGCATGGCCCATCTGGAACACATTTGGGCACCAAGGGTCATAATCATTTGTGATCCTGAGAACATGCACCAGAGACAGTTCACTGGGAACTTTAAAGAAAAACCAAGAAGACAGAGTCAGCTAAGTAAACATGTAAAAAATACTTCTGTGTGAGGGAGATGGGGGAGAAAAGTAACTGATATAAAAAGCAAAGAAGGCCGGGCCTAGTGGCTCACACTTGTAATTCCCGCACTTTAGAAGGCTGAGGCAGGCAGATCACTTGAGTCCTGGAGTTCGGGACCAGGTTGGCCAACATGGCAAAATCCCATCTCTCCAAAAAAAATACAAAAACTAGCCGGGCATGATGGCATGTGCCTTTAGTCCCAGTTACTCAGGGGGGTTGAGGCAAGACGATAGCTTGAACCCAGAAGGTTGAGGCTGCAGTGAGCTGAGAGGGCACCACTGCACTCCAGCCTGGGTGACAGAGCAAGACCCTGTCTCAAAAAAAAAATAGGAAAGAAAAAGAAAAGAAGCAGCCTGGAAATGAAACCCGAACCTACGGAGAGGAGAAACCGTTGTCTCCATTTTGCAGGTAAGAAAATTGAGGCTCTGGAATATTAAGTAGCTTGCCCAAGATCAAGCAGCAGCTGAGTTGGTTTCCAATCATAGCTGTTCTTCAAAGCATGAGCTATTGAGCCCTAAACTATTCTGTAATTAGAAGAAAAGGAGACTTGAAAAGTCAAAAAAAATTACAGTAGGCCTGGTACAGCAGCTCATGCCTGTAATCCCAGCACTTTGGGAGGCCGAGGTGGGTGGATCACGAGGTCAGGAGTTCAAGACCAGCCTGACCAAGATGGTGAAACCTCGTCTCTACTAAAAATACAAAAATTAGCCTGGCATGTTGGTGGGCACCCATAATCCCAGCTACTCAGGAGGCTGAGGCAGAGAATTGCTTGAAGGCAGGAGGCAGAGGTTGCAGTGAGCCGAGATCGTGCCACTTCACTCCAGCCTGGGCGACAGAGCAAGATTCAGTCTCAAAAAAAAAAAAAAAAAAAAAAAAAATTACAGTAAATGTGTTAGACAAAATCAACACCTACTTGGATATAAAAAGTACATTCCATCTGATCATAAAATAATCCAGAACCTAACATATGTGAGCAAAGAACAGCATAATGTGTGCAATTAAAAACCAATTTGACCTTTGAGAACATTCAAAGAAATGTAAATGAAAACAAGAATTTGCTATTTAATATCAAATAAATTCCATAGAAAATAATGATAACACCTAATGCTAGGAAAGATGAGTAGAAACTAAAACACAGCAGCAGAGCTGTTAGGCAGGTTTAATTGGTTCTGCCTGGTTGAAAAATAATTTGGCAGCATATTTCAAATGTTAACCACATTTTCATATGCCTCAACTGTAATGCCAAGCTTGGAAATGAATCTAAATAAATAATGCAAAATGAAGGCAAAGCCGTACTGCAGCCTTCTCTACGATAATAACAAAGAAAAGAAAACAAAAGTCAGAAACCATCAAAATGCCCAACAGTACAGTAATTGTTGCCTTCATTAGTCATGGGGCATTTATTTAGAAGACTTTGATGGTCATTTAAAATTTCAATTCTCAACACTATGTAGCATGATGGAAAATGTTTTTGCTGGAACATTAAGAGAAAAGAACAGTCTACCAAATGGCATGTAAGCTATGATTGAGATGATGAAAATGTGTATCTGCAAACGGACAGAGAAAAGAAAGGAACATGGACCAAAAAAAAAAATGAAAACAGTTAGGTTGTTTGGGTGGTGGGATTGAGGCTAACTTTTTATGTTACAGTTGATGCAATATTTGTGCAAGGAAGGAAAAACATCACACTCATAAAAATGATAGCTCTGTGATTGTATCAGGCCAAATTCCTCCAGTGCTAAAAATACATTAAGAACTTCTGGAGAGCTCCATTAACTCTTTAAATTACCACTGTGGGACCATTGGATGTTAAAATAACAATAATAGTAGTATAAAAAAAGGCCAGTAAGTTAATGCTGCTTCCAAATTTACCCAGTTAACTCCCAAGACATAACTGAAGCATTAAGACAATCCGGCCCAACAAGCCCAAATATAGAAGAGTCAGCGAGTCACACAGTGTGGCTAGCCGTGTATGGACAACCACAAAACACCACTTACAGGTTGGCCTTAATGCATTCCTAATTCTCACCATATTTCCCACAGCTAAAGCTTGCCCCCTGTATGAGGTCTCTCCCTTCCCCACCTTCTAAGGCATTTCATGTTTACAGTTTAGGTTTTAAACTAAGGCTAAAAATCCTAGCTTATGTGCTATACTGCTCAGATTGTCTCCCACTGGTTGAACTTATCTTCTTAATGCAATGCTGCAAGCTACGAGGAAAGAGCTACGTCCCTACCTGGTGAAGCGTTCCCAAAACTCTGGCCTCCTCTCAGGCACCAGGAACGCTTACATGTGGTAGTTCCTGTGGCCACTGTAACACATTACCTCCAAGTTGGTGGCTTAAGACAGAAATGTAATTTCTCACAGTTGGAGAGGCCGCAAGTCTGAAATCAGTAGCAATAGGCTGGAATCAGGAAGTCAGCCGGGCCACGCTGCTTATCCAGGATCTTCCAGCTCCCAGTGGCCGCCAGCATTCCTTGGCTTGTGGCTGCATCACTTCAGTCTCTGCCTTCCTGGTCACATTCTGCTTTTCTGTGTCAACTCTCCCTCTACCTCTCTCTTACAAGGACCCTTGCAATGGCATGTAGGGTCCACCCAGATAATCCAGAATGACCTCCCCGTCTCAGGATATGTAACTTAATCACATCTGCAAAGTCCCTTTCGTCATGTAAGGTGACATTTCCAGGTTCTGGAGATTAGGACTTGACTCTCGCTTGGAAGGGGGCATTATTCAGCCTGCCATACTGTATGTCATGGACTTGGGGGATAGAATGAGGCACTTCTCTCCTGGAAGCTAGGCCAGGACATAAACCTCTCCTATGCCAAAAAACCTCTAGGAATGTAAGCGGACTCATTCCTCCATCCTTTCTCTCAGCAACCATCTGCGCTGTTTACTTGACCAGGCTCAGTTTGGGGCACCAGGGACATAGATCTAAATAAGGACAAGCTTTGCCCTTGAGTTGCTCAGGGCCTAGTGTGTGTGAAGGGGTGCGGTGACAGCCAAGTAAAAAACTACCATGGGATGTGCCCTGTGCCAAAGCAAAGGCTTGTGAACAAAGCACTGTGAACAGTCAGATGAAAGATGATTCAGAGACCATGAAATGTGACTGTGGTCTTAATTGATAAGCAGGGGCCAGGCAGGCTGAAGAAGAGCAGGAGGACATCTCAGTCTGGCCTAGAAGAGCAGGAAGGAATAAGATAACAGAGGCAAGTCTGTCTGGGTTGAGGCACTGGGGGGCCAGGGCCGGGGGCAAGTAGGAGCATGAGGCCAAACCAGACCTGCATCAAGAGATGGGACTGAGAGCTGTGCAGAGCCATAGAATGTTCTGAGCAAATAGCGTGCTCACAGTTCCACCTCACAGAACTAATTAACCCTCTCACCCAACAATCCTGTTCACAGGAATTGCCCCTGCAAACACGCACAGCCACACAGATAAGGATTTGAGGATGTCCACTAGAGCATTGCTTCAACAGCTAAATTTCTATGCAGCCTGAATATCCTTCAGCACACACTGGTTCAATAAATGCCAAACTATAGGATAGTAACCCATTTTTGTTAAAATGAAGAGAAGCCCTGTATACTGACATGAGGGGGATGTTGCTTGGGGAAAACAGTAAGCTATTGAACAAAAATGCATAGTATGATTCCATTTATATATATATATATATATATTTTTTTTTTTTTTTTTCAGACAAAGTCTCACTCTGTTGCCCAGGCTGGAGTGCAGTGGCACAATCTCGGCCGGCTAATTTTTGTATTTTTAGTATAAGAGACAGGGTTTCAACATGTTGGCCAGGCTGGTCTTGAACTCTTGACCCCAGCCTTGGCCTCCCAATGTGCTGGGATTACAGGTGTGAGCCACTGCGCCCGGCCCCTCCATTTGTTTTTCTAAAGAAACCCCAAACTGTATGAATCTAGGTAAATATAGACAGAGAGAAAAAGGTCGTAAGAATACATAAAAATGAATGATAGCGAATCTAGGAGAATGGATGCAGAAAAGGAATTGAAAGGAATAACTCTTGACCCTATTCACAGCTGGGATTTTGACGTTTTTATTCATAAATATAGAAACCAAAAGAGAGAAACAGATGGCCTTAAAAAACAATTTCAATAAAAACACAGGGCAGGCCGGGTGCGGTGGCTCACGCCTGTGATCCCAGCACTTTGGGAGGCCGAGGCGGGTGGATCACTTAAGGTCAGGAGTTTGACACCATCCTGTGAAACCCTATCTCTACTAAAAATACAAAAATTAGCCAGGAGTTGTGGCTCATGCCTGTAATTCCAGCTACTCAGGAGGCTGAGGTAGGACAATCGCTTGAATCTGGGAGATGGAGGTTACAGTGAACCAAGATCGCGCCACTGCACTCCAGCCTGCACGACATGAGCGAGACTCCATCTCAAAAAAAAAAAAAAAAAAAAAAAGAAGGTGAGATTGAGGGGCTGAAGGAAGGACCAAGGTTCTTCCAAGGATGAAGGGCACCACTACACTCCAGCCTGGGCGACAGAGGGAGACTCTGACTCAAAAAAAAAAAAAAAAAAAAAAAAAAAAAGGGCAACAAGGTAGGACAGTTTCCAGTTGTTCTTTTGAGAAGGGCCTGCGCAGCATATGTGAAATGTTGACTGACCCTTGTGGCTGAGGCGAGAGGCAGGGAGGCCGGTCACCGGTCAGGAGGCCCCAAACAGCCCAGGGCAAGGGAAAGGCCCAGGGGAGTGCCCAGGAACTATAGAAGAAAGTAGAAGAGGTTTCCAGACAGAAGCAAGTCCACATGCGGCCCATACTAAGTGGCAGAGAGGAGCCGCAGGCTGTAGTGTGGAGGCTGACTGCTGTGGCTGATAAACCTTGTGCAGTGGAGTGGATGGCGGGGCCTCTCACTGAGAGCCAGGTCAGGGAGAATGAGTGATGTTCCAAGGGAGGAGAGGAAACAGAAATGCAGGCTCTGCTTTTGGAGATGTTTGAAAGGTTGCCCTTCTTCCGAGTTGGCTATCTTTCTGAGAGAATGGTCTCTTTGTTCTGCAGAAAAAAGGGGCAGCCCATAGAAGAGTTTGTCTGTGTGGCCCAAAGGAAAGAGCTCCAAGGACTCAGTAACTCTTTGGGGTACTAAAGCAGACCCTCTTGTGTCCACAGGCTGTTCCTTCTGGTGGGTTCATGGTCTCACTGACTTCAAGAATGGAGCCACAGACCTTCATAGTGAGTGTTACAGCTCTTAGAAATGGAATGGACCCAAAGGGTGAGCAGCAGCAAGATTTATCGTGAAGAGCAAAAGAAGAACCCTTCCACAACATGGAAGGGTACCTGAGCAGGTTGCCGATGTGGCTGGGGTGGCCAGCTTTGATTCCCTTATTTGTCCCCACCCATGTCCTGCTGATTGGTCCATTTTACAGAGTGGTGATTGTTCCATTTTACAGAGTGCTGATTGGTCCATTTTACAAACCTCTGCCTAGCCACAGAGCCCTGGTTGGTGCAGTTTTACAGCACACTGATTGGTGCATTTTAAAAACCTCTAGCTAGCCACAGAGCGCTGATTGGTGCGTTTTTACAGAGCACTGATTGATGCATTTTACAAACCTCTTGTAAGACAGAAAAGTTCTTCAAGTCCCCACCCGACCCAAAAGTCCAGCTGGCTTCCCCTCTCACTCTGACCTAGGAGTCTCAACAGTCTCCCTTACAGAAGAAGTTTTACAAGTTAATGACACCCAGCCCCTTCCCCTGGGAGGCACTCAGGCTGCCTCCTGTAAGTGACTCATTATGACCCAGATGCTTTTAAGACATATTTTAAAGCTACATTAATCAAGACAGTTTGGTATTCCTGAAAGTATAAATACATAGATCCATGGAACAGATTACAGAGCAGAGCCTCTACCAAGCCCACCCCTCCGAGTTGTAAACTCATCCATAGCTTAGCTCCAGATAAAATTCACAGCTCCCTAGCTGGCCCATGCAAACCTTTGGCTTTATGGACAAAATCTGGGAGCAAGACCTAAAAGTGAGGGTACCCCTCCTGGGCTCCTCACCTAGCCTTTTCTGCAGGCAGCTGTAAGTAAGAGACAGCTAAGAACATAAGGAGGCCAGTGGTTTCACTTTTCTTAATAACATTTGTAGGGTTTCTCCCTTTGGTAATAAATGACGTACGTGTCTTTCCTAGTACAAATGATGATAGCTATGTGATCAGTTTTCAAACTCCAAATTTAGCCAGCCATTTCGTGGTGCCTCTGCTGAGTGTTTCTCAGACATAGCCCAGCCCCGGACAATAAATATCGGTTGAAATGAATAACCTTTATTGCCAAAGTTGTCCAGCGTATGCTCCTGTTATGCAACTAACAGGCCCTGTGTTGTCTGGGTTTCCAGTCACATCATTGATCAATTCCAGTACCTAGGCCGCAACCAAAGCTTCATCTTCCCTGGAAAACCCACAGGCTATTATGTTTTGTTAAACTAATATGAAGGGAAAGAAGAAAACCAACAATTCTGCCAGTGCCAGCCTCCATGAGTTGTGCTATCTGCTTTTCATGTGTTTTCTCATTTGACACCAGGGCTGGCAATGGGGTTGTGCTTTGCTTCATTTTATGGATAAGGAAAGTGAGTCTCTGAGAGGTAAAGTGACTTGACCAAGGTCACACAGCAAGTTGGTGGCATAAAGCCACAAGTGGTCCATCTGACCCCCACTGGCTTGTCAGGGATGGTGGGGAGGGTGTGTGTGTGTGTGTGTGCGTGTGTGTGTGTGTGTGTGTGTTTTGAGATGGAGTCTTGCTGTTTTGCCAGGGTGGAGTGCAGTGGCACAATCTCGGCTCACTGCAACCTCCGCCTCCCGGGTTCAAGTGATTCTCCTGCCTCAGTCTCCCGAGTAGCTGGAACTACATGTGCATGCCACCACACCCAGCTAATTTTTGTAATTCTTAGTAGAGACGGGGTTTCACCATGTTGGCCAGGATGGTCTCGAACTCTTGATCGTGATCTGCCCGCCTCAGCCTCCCAAAGTGCTCGGATGACAGGCGTGAGCCACCGCACCCGGCTAGCACGTGTGCCTTTATGTCATCTTCTCTGCAGGCTGTTTCCCAGTGGCCTGCTGCTGAGACTGACTTCTGCAGCCAGCGCTGCCGGGACATCATACACACTCCGCTCCACCCTTCAGTGAGTTCATTGTAATCAAGACATTACCTGCTATATTTGCTGCAATACACGTCTATAATTCAGCCTGTCATTTGGAATAAGGAACCTGGGGCTACGAGGGACACTCAGTCTTCCCAAATGCCCTCAGCCAACAGAACTACACCCCGCCCCATCTGTGGCCAAGGCTGCTAGCTGCCCTGAAGTACTTTCTTTTGTTTTCTTTTTTTTTTTTTTTTTTTTTTGACAGAGTCTCACTCTGTCACCCAGGCTAGAGTGCAGCGGCATGATCTTGGCTCATTGCAACCTCCACCTCTTAGGTTCAAGCACTTCTCGTGCCTCAGCCTCCCCCTGTAGCTGAGATTACAGGTGCCGCCACCACACCTGGCTAATTTTTGTATTTTTAGTAGAGACAGGGTTTCACCATGTTGGCCAGGCCGGTCTCAAACTCCTGACCTCAAGCAATCCACCCACCTCGGCCTCCCAAAGTGCTGTGATAACAGGTGTGAGCCACTGCACTCAGCCCTTGAAGTACTTTCTCTCCTCTTCCTCTTTGGTACCAGAACCTCTGATTGTAGCTGGGCACGTGGAATAAAGATATTTCTCAGCTTTCCCGGCAGTTGAGTGTGATCAGGTGGCTAAGTTAGGGCTGATGGCACAAAAACAGAGGTGCTCTTCCCTTTCTCCTTTTTCTTTCCTACTGTCTGGAATGCAGATGTGATGGCAGTATCTCTAGAAGCCATCTTGGACCATGAGGTGGAAGCCGCATCTTGAGGATGGCAAAGAAGCAAGAGAACCGGGGTCTGGGTCCCCAATAACCCTGGAGTTGTCCAAGCAGTCTGGACTGCCTTCTTGTCCACCTCCAGATTCCCCTTATGCAAGAAAAATAAACTTCCATCTTGTTGAGGCTACTGTTATTTTGGGTTTTCTGGTATCTGCAGCTTAACCTAATTATACCTGTTAATTAGTCTTGTGTCAAAAGCTCCTGAAGGCAGAGCCCTTATATTAACCACTTTGTACCCTCCAATTCTAGCCCAGTGCCTGCCCTGCAAAAGAGGCTCAAGCACTGACCAAAATGCAGAGTTAGAGGCGGCCTCAGGAAGCACCTAGACGTCTACCACTGCTTGAAGCTGATATTTTCATCACCCTTAGAACCTGCCAACTGCCTGTGACTGGACTCCCCGCCCTCATGCAGGTACCAAGTCCTGATGGTACCAAGTCCTGGTGGTACCCAACTACCTTCACTGTCTACCTCCTCCTTTCATTCCTCACTGCTGTCCCTGGAGAGGTCTCTGAAGGGTCTCTACTCTGGTCTGGGCCAGCCCCGCCTCTGCTCACGAATGTATTCATAGTCCCCCACCCCCACAACCAAGCAGACTCACTAATTACCTGAGGGCCAGATTGGGAAAAAAATACATTAGGTTTTCACATCTCTTTGAAATCTAAACTAGTTTCCAACATTTTCATATCTGGAGATTTCCCAGGCAATTGCATACTTCCCAATTCTTGTAAAAAATCGGAAGATGGAATAAGACAGGGCCTGTATTCCCACGTGGCTGCCGTTACTGGAGCGGAGCCATGTGTCTACTTGGTGAAGCTGGGAGCTGTGCTGTCCAGTTACAGCTGCATTCACCCTCCCACCCAACTTTCTTCCTACCTACTAAGCCCGAGAGGCATTTCGGCCTGCCATCCCTCTTGACAGTTGTGGTAGCTGTGAAAACAAAACATCCTGGTGCTTAGTGGCAGTGGCGTACATTTGGGGGATTATTTATATCCGAGGCTGAAATTTCAGTTGCATCCAAAAAAAGGCATGGACTAGACCCCTGTCTCTCAACATATACAAAAATCAAATCAAAATTGATTAAATACTTAAATCTAAGACCTCAAACTATGAAACTACTACAAGAAAACACTGGAGAAACTCTCCAGGACGTTGGTCTGGGCAAAAATTCATTGAGCAATACCCTGCAAGCAAAGGCAACTAAAGCAAAAATGAACAAATGGGATCAAAAGCTTCTGCACAGCAAAGGAAACAATCAACAAAATGAAGAGACAACCCACAGAGTGGGAGAAAATATTTGCAAACTATCCATCTGACAAGGGAGCAACAACCAGAATATATAAGGAGCTCAAACAACTCTATGGCAAAAAAGCTAATAATCCGATAAAGAGTGAGCAAAAGACTTAAATAGACATTTCCCAAAAGAAGACATACAAATGGCAAATAGGCATATGAAAAGGTGCTCCACATCGATCATTAGAGAAATGCAAATCAAAACTACCATGAGCTATCTTGCCCCAGGTAAGATGGCTTATATCCAAAAGACAGGCAATAACCAATGCCGGTGAGGATGTGGAGAAAAGGAAACCCTTGCACACTGTTGGCGGGAATGTAAATGAGTATAAAGAACATTTTGGAGTTTTCTCAAAAAAACTAAAAATAGAGCTACCATATGATCTAGCAATTCCACTGCTGGGTATATACCCAAAAGAAAGGAAACCAGTGTATGGACGAGATAATCTGCACTCACATGTTTGTTGCAGCACTGTTCACAATAGCCAAAATTTGGAAGCAAATTTCGTCTGTCCAAACAGACAGACATCAACAGATGAACAGATCAAGAAAATGTGCTACTGACACACGATGGAGGACTATCCAGCCATAAAAAGAATAAGATCCTGTCATTTGCAACAATGTGGATGAAACTGGACACCATTATGTTAAGTGGAATAAGTTAGGCACAGAAAGACAAGCATTGCATGTTCTCACTTATTTGTGGAATCTAAAAATCAAAACAATTGAACTCACGGACATAGAGAGTAGAAGGATGGTTACCAGAGGCTGGGAAGGGTAGTAGGGGGTTATAGGGAGTTAGGGATGGTTAGTGGGTACAAAAAAAAAATTAGAAAGAATTAATAAGACCTAGTATTTGATAGCACAACAAAGTGACTATAGTCAATAATAACAGTACATTTAAAAATAACTCAAAAAGTGTAATTGGATTGTTTGTAACACAAAGAACAAATGCTTGAGCAGATGGAAACCCCATTCTCCATGATGTGATTATTTTGTGCTTGTGTCAAAACATCTCATTTACCCCATAAATATATATATATCAACTATGTACCCACAAAACGTTAAAAATGAAAAAAATAGGCTGGGTGTGGTGGCACATGCCTGTAATCCCAACACTTTGGAAGGTCAAGGCTAAAGGACTGCTTGAGCCTAGGAGTTCAAGACCAGCTTGGGCAACAAAGTGAGACCCCATCTCTACAAAAAATACAAAAATTAACTGGACGTGGTGGCACCCACCTGTGGTCCCAGCTACTCAGGAGGCTGAGGCAGGAGGATCGCTTGAGTCCAGAAGGTCAAGGCTGCAGCAAGCCATGTTCCCACCACTGCATTCCAGCCCGGGCAACAGAAGTTGATCCTTTCTTCCCACCACTTCCACCAAAAAAAAATATATAATATAATAAATAAATAAGAACTTTAAGTTCTGGTTAAAGAAAAAGAAGAAAGAAGGCATGGAATTTTCCAGGTGGAGTCAGAGGGACAGGCAGTGGCGTGAGCAAAGTGGGGAGTTAGAAAAAAATGTGACATTTTGGAGGAGCACAAAGCCCAACATACCTGGAATCAGTGGTGAGATGCTGAACGGCTAGAGCACATCTCTTGTGCTCATAACATCCTACGCTGCCTCCTTAGGCATTTGTGTTACCTGCATGGTCCCTCTAGGAAATTTGACATTTTGATCCCTTGGACTGCAGAGTAAATTCTAAGTTCTTTCAATTGGCAGATGGATCCATCAGGAAGGGCCCTGCTATGCTGTGATAACAAACATCTTCCAAACCTCAGTGATATAGCATGTTTACTCTTGCACATACTACTTGGCCACTGTAGGTTGATGGACAGGCACTTCTAATCAGAGTCATTCAAGGGCTCAGGCAGACAAAAATCCCCATCTCCACATGTGCCAAAATCACACAAGGCAGGAGAGCAGAATGCACTGAGTTGCTGTCACTCAGGAGCAACATGTGTCTCTCACACTCACATTTCATCAGCCAGGAGAGTCACATGACTCCTCCAATGTGGAAGGGGGCAGAGGAGAACAATCTTACCATGAGCCTGGAAGAAGGAAAAGAATCGAATATCTGTGAACATCCTAATGATGATCTGCAATGGTGTGAATGTTTCCTAAGATTTATGTGTTGAAACTTAATCACCCTTGTGGTGGCATTAGAAATGGGGCCTTTGGGGAAGTGATTAAGTCATGAGGGCTCTGCCATCATGAATAGATTAGTGCCTAACGAAAGAGCTATGAGGAAACAGCTTAGGCACTTTTTACCCTTCCGCCTTTTGCCATGTGAGGACACAGCAAGAAGGTCCTCGCCAGACACCAAATGCTGATGCCTTGATCTTAGACTTCCCAGCCTCCAGAACTGTGGGGAATAAATTTATATTATCTATAAGTGACCCAGTCTGCAGTATTTTGTTATAGCTGCACAAATGGACCAAGACACAACCCTAGCACAAAAGACCCTTTGTCATCTGACTCTGCCCCTGCCTGCATCCTCCTTGTCAGTCCTCTATCCCTTTCCCTGGCCTCAGCCACACTACACTACTGGAAGTTCTAAGGCTTCCTATGTATATTATCTCCATGTCTCTGCATGTGCTATTTTGTCTGCCAAGGGAGTTGTCCTTTAATTCTCCAGAAAACTCTTCCCAAAGTCTCAAGATTCTTCTCCTCAAGAAGTCCTAATCTGAGAAGTCTGACATCGTTCCCCAAACCCACCATGCCCCCAGGTTGAGTTATGGACTTCCACAGCACAGTCATACCATTGGCATTATTGAATTTATCTCACTGCCCTGTAATTGACTTTAAAGATCTGCCTCCCCCACTAAACTGTGAACTCCTTCAGCATGGCTTGGATTCTAGCCCAGGGAGAATAAATATTAATGAAATGATGGAAGCAACACAGCGTGTGCCAAGACTGCAAACTCCAATGCCTATAGCAGAAGAGGGCTGGGTAGGAGCCAGCAAGCTGGAGGGAGCTCGTTCCATCAAATGGGGAAGCAGTCATATAGCAGTTGTCGGCATGAAGGAACGGGATCCAGTGTTGCCACTTTTTTCAATTTTTCAAGAGAAACTGGACATCTCTATATTCATGTGGAGGTTCCTAAGCTCTTAATGTCTAGATTTGCCCCCACTGGACACACTGTGCAGGCCCCTGTTACAGAAACTCCCTGTGTAGGGTTTTGGGGACAAGCAGCTTGGATACTAATCTTGACTCCACCACTAACTGGTTAGGCAACTTTAGGCTAACTGGGCCTCCATTTCCTCTTCTGTAAAATGACAGTAATAATAGAATTTTATCATATTGTCATGATGATTAAATGATGATGACCTCAGAATTAAAGCATTTAGCACAGTGCTAGGAGTCTGGTAAGTACTCATTAAGTGCTGGTTATTAATATCATTAGATAATTGCACATATAACTATATAATTACAACTTTGATAAGGACTAAGGGAGAAGGAGGGAAATATAGTGAGTTCTGAGAATAGCAAACAGGGAACCCGACCTAATGGAGAGCATCAGGAAGGCCCTAGGAAAATTACACTGGAGGCAGGGGTGAGTTAGAGCCAAAAATAATTTTGGGGGACTTAGCTTCTGGGTACAAACTACAGCAAGTACAAAAGCCCAAGTAGAAAGAAATCAAAGCCAAGAAGGGAAATGGAATGAGTTCTAGAATTCTTAATCCCTGATGGTAGAAAGAATAACATCTCTTTAAGGGAAACTTCTACTTGTTAAATTCTTCAAGAAATTGCTTTATCTTTAGAGCTAACTCTGCAGCAGGCACTGGGGCTAGGCCCTGTTGAACCTTCTACAGAGATAGGGATCAACTCGAGGCCCAATAATGTATTTGTTTATTTGGAAAGCATTCAAGTTTATTGTGCATCTGATGCTGCCCTCAGTGCTAAACAAATGCAGTGAAGAACCAGAGTCAACAGTAATTTGACATCAACTTGTGTAACAGCCGAACCCAGTATGAGGAAGCAATGATAAAGAAGGCTTCAGTGGACCCTATTCTTCAGGGGGCTGGGCTGAGCTGTGCTCAGTTCTGAGCCTTCCAGTCCTCAGTGGGTCTAAGCAGAGATCCTTGAAAGTCGTGCTGAAGGACCCAGGCGCTGCAGCCCATGCTTCTCCACATTCATTGCCCTTGCCTCAGTCAGACTTTTCACAGGGCCTGAACAGCAAGGGGCTGGAGATCATCTTCTTAGACCAAGCAGTGGAGTCAGGGGATCCTGAGCTGCTGCTTCAAGGAGGCTCCTGATGATTTAACAGCTGGGAGAATGGGCAGGTGGTTATCATCCTCCAGGGAGTACCTAAGAGTCCACTCAGTCCTCACCAGATCGATGGCCTGGATCACCAGAAGACTGACTGTCTCTGAGAAATCTACGTTGTGGGGGCTGTTTCCATGTCTTTTAATTTCCCCATTTAAAATACAAATTTTACATGTTCCTTGTAGAAAAACGAGAAAATATAGGTAAATTAAACGAGAGAGAAATAGAGAGGGAAGGAAGGAAGGAAGGAAGGAAGGAAGGAAGGAAGGAAGGAAAGAAGGAAGGAAGGGAGGGAGGAAAAGAGAGAAAGAAGGGAAGGAAGGGAAGGAGGGGAAGGAGGAAGAAGTCCTTCAAATTCTGCAACCCAGCAATAATATGGCAGGTACCACTCCAGGCCTAATTCTAAATGTCTCTGCCTAATATATATACCACTTGGTAACCTGCTGTTTTCTCTTAATAATTGTCCTCCGAGCAGCTCCCTATGTAAACCAATATGTGTATGTAAATATCACATGCATCGGCAGTAGAGCGTTCCATTTTATGAATACACTATAATTTATTTAACCAGTCCGCGATTTTGAATGTTGAGATTCTTTCCAAGTTTTCCCTATTATAAATTATGCTTATTTTGAGAGACGGGCATGAGAACAAAGTGGAAGCAAAGTCAGGACTGGGGCTCTTGTTAACAATGAGATGTTTGTCATCCCCTTCATGCTAAAGCATGCCTGCTCAAAGGGTTGGATATCTCCCCACGGGGAGTGAATATTAGTTTTTGGAGGGTAAAAAAAACTCACTCTTTTCATGTATAAAGCACATACACACACAGTACATAAAACAGACAGTAGATCTATGATATTAAAATTTCGTAAGGTGAGGAAGATTGAAGATTAGGGGAAAACCGTCCTCTAAAAGTGCCTCCCTAGGGGGATGATAATAAACACTATGTTACAAAAGTGTTAAAAGTCCACTCAGACTAGATCCATTCTATTATTTCCTACTCACCAGTGACTTCTAGCCTCTAACTGCCAGTGCAGAAGAGGCAAATCGCTGACTAAGGTAAGCAATGCATAACTTTTCTCATTACTTCAGGATGGAGGATTCAGCAAGTCTGTGTGAGACAACACTCAGAAGATATAAACGGAGTCATCCCTTCCCTCAACAAATTTACACCAGGTGGGGCAGCTCTGTTTTATTTTCCTGCTTCATGGGCCCATGGGCTTTTAAACACAACCAGAGACAGCCACGCTCCTGGAAAACGTAATGGCAGTTGAATGGAGTTCAAGGCAAGCTCAGGACCAGCACAGGCGTGCTCCTTGCCATCTGAAACGACTTCATAAACAAGCAATCGAGGTGGTGAATTTACACTTATAATATCCTCATTAGCTCCTTTGAATTATGATTATGTTTTCCTGTTTGGACTTTTTTCCCACAGATGATAGAAGTCTTAATATGCCAATAAAATACATCTGAAGAGACTTTCAGAGGGAGATCTCAAAGCCCTTTATAAACATTAACTCATTAATCCTTTTCTTATCCTGAGTGATGTGCAGCTGTCAGTCTTATTATCCCATTATACAGGAGAGAAACTGAGACAGGGAGATTAAACGCCTCTCTGCAGACCTGCACCAAGGAGTGGCCAGAACAAAGGCTTTACCCAGACTTCTGCGCAGCCCATTACACCAACAGGTGGCAGGGAAGGAGCTGAAATGTAGGAAGCACCTACTCTGTGACAGCCATTGGTTTGCATTATTCAATTTTTTCTTTTTCTTTTTTTTTTTTTTTTTTTTTGAGACGGAGTTTCGCTCGTGTTGCCCAGGCTGGAGTCCAATGGCATGATCTCGGCTCACTGCAACCTCTGCCTCCTGGGTTCAAGTGATTTTCCTGCCTCAGCCTCCCGAGTAGCTGGGATTACAAACATGCGCCACCACATCTGGCTAACTTTGTTTGTATTTTTAGTAGAGACGGGGTTTCGCCATGTTGGTCAGGCTGGTCTCGAACTCCTGACCTCAGGTGATCCGCCCACCTCGGCATCCCAAAGTGCTGGATTACAGGCATGAGCCACCACGCCCAGCCACATTACTTAATTTTTAATCTTTCTTGAACTCCAGTTAGATGCACAGAAACCCTGCCAGCTGTGCAATTTAAGAGATTTGCCCAAAGTTGCCCTAGCTAGTCAGAGGCAAGGGTAAGAGTCTACCCCGGTCTGTCTGTGGTGCTAGATAGCATAGGCTCAGCCTGCTGTGTAGGAGTCAACTCTTTACACACACACACACACACACACACAGGCCACATTTACCACAATGGGTCGCACATTGAGAATGGCCACTTGGGAAGGTGTACAAAATGTCAGCTTTCCAGGGGGTTTTCAGACTTTAGCTCCTAGTAACGCATGAAAGGTTTGCCTTTGGTATGCAGTGGACTTTGGGGACAATGAGAGTAATGAAACGTCCAAAGTGTCCAGCTCCAGAGCGCCATCCCTTCTACCCACAGTGGGGAGGTGTCAGCTGCCTTAAGGGTATTATTTTTGCTATTATTTCTAAGCCGCTACATGAGTACCCTTGTACCATCCCTCCCTGTAAATCAGCTTTTTCACCTTCTCATGAAGAAATGGGAGAGTAGGGGAAAAGACTCTAAAAACAAATTTAAAAAACCAATTGACCAACTGCCAAGGTCCTGGGTGAGTTTGAACAGCTTCCATCAGGAAGCTCCAAGCACTATGTAAACTGATCATCTCAAGTTACTTCAGTATTCATCTGTAGAATTTTTCAATTATGTATGACTAATTTTGCACAAAGTCATTATTTAAAGCAATTTGTCTCTGTGTGAGAGGCAACACCTTCCCCTTCCTGAAAGGTGGGTGGGGAAAATGTCCTAATCCGCCATGCATTGGCTTGAGTTATTAAGCGGTCACAGGAGTTCAAAAGAGAAAAATAATGAGCAGCTAAGTCATCACATGTAAGAATTCCTCCTCTATATTATCAAAATACAAATTAATTATAGATAAGATCAAATGAATTCTCTTTAATGTATGGTTTTCCCAGAGAAGGTAATGAAAATAGTGCACGGCCGGTGGGAGGGGAGTTCAAGGATACGTAGAGGGATCTTTTATGAATGTTGACGGCGTTTCATTGGAGACACGGTGCCTGTGAAGGCTGCAGAGGGGCCTCTGGAGAGTTCTGGGACATGCAAATAAAATGTGCTTTATTGCACTAGGTGCCAATTCCAGTGTGATCTCATCTCCACAGGTCACTCTCAAGATAATGATAAAACCACCCCATACAATTACTCCTCCAGCCTGTGTAGTCAACAGGTAGAGAAACTGGCAGCCAACAGCCTTGCCCATAGAGCTTGCTAAAGGCATTGTGGTCATGGCCTTCATGGGACTTTCATTCTTGATCTTTCAAGCAATGACCACAGCTGAAGAAAGCCCATGATTCATCCTCCTTTGGGGAAAAAAAAGTAGAGTAGCGAGGGCCTCCTCCTCTCCACCCTCCCCGCCCCCACCTCCTTCCCGGTTGTATGTAACCCTAATATTCACATGACAGCAAACATTTTCAAAATAATAGTCCTGTATACTTAAGGTTAATCAGGACGGGCGCCATCCAACTTGCAAAGGCAGCAATTTTCCTTCATTAAAGCCAAATCAAGAAAGAGAACTTTGGGATTCCTTAGGGCTAATTACAAGGTGTTAATAATAACAATATAATGGCAGCAATTTTCCAGCTTTGCTCAAACCCATAATCTGCTTGAGTGCCTTATAGGATTGTCTGTGAGTTTATATAAAGCCGAGTGTTAGTCCAAAAATGTTTTCAGTAATTTCAATTTTACATCATGTCTCTCCTGAGTGTTTATGATGATGTGGTAATTGTTGGTGGAGAAGGTTCTCTTTGGGGAAAGAACAAGTAGCAGCTTGACACCTCCAGGACTCCTTTTGTTTCCCTTGAAGTACTCCCTGGGAAGGAACGATGGGTCGGCAGGATGAACTCAGTGGCCCCTGAATGCTCAGAAACTTTAGGTAGGGTGGACGCCAGCGTGTTCCTTGTATTCATCAAGACTGCTTCCCTGACCGTGAGCCAGTGGGGGAAGAAAAAGGCAACGAGATCATTGGACGTGAGAGATTTGGGCAGCCATATGCCGGGAGGCAGGGGAAGTGCCACGGTGCCTCCACTGGTGGTGCCTCCTCAAAGCCCACCTGCAGCTGGTAGGAACTTGAGGCTCCAGAAAGCATGATAAATGATAAATGCCCAATTTTGCTTAGTGTGACCATTTGTTTCACTAACCGATTCTCCTTATGGGCTAGTGACCCAAGAGCTTTCTTCTCCGGATTTTGACTCCATGGGTGTGGGACTGCTCACTTAAAACCCAAAAAGACAGAAAGATTAGTTGGTGAGGGCTGCTGCATGTTTTCTTTTTATTCATGTATCTCCCTCCTCTTGCTACCAGTGGAAAGACTACACACCGATTTAGAAGAGAAAGGCCTTTTAAGAGGCAAGACATTTAGCATCTCACTCACTCTCTTTCCCTCTTTAGGCAGCCTAGGGGAGAATTCTTCTAAATTTTGGACAGGAAAGAAGCAAATTGTCTGGCATTGCCAAGTTGGGGTCTTAAGCCAGTTTTTACAACCAGTTTCTAAACCGGATCATAAAAGTTGGTGATGGAAAAGCTGAAACAATACAAACTCCGTGTGGTTTTTGTTGACTGTTTAAGGATGCCAGGAGACACATCAGACCAAAGAAATGAAAATTTGTACTAATTGGGTTAGAACCACGAATAAACAGGCACCATCTGAAGTTAGGTGTGTTGAGAATTTATGAGCAGGGACAGTAGGAGCTACACTATTTTGGAATATGTGACTTTCCTCCCTCTTGGTCTTCCAGGGTGGAGATCAGACATGAAAAGGAGCAATGGGGACGCAGGGGGAAGGAGAACTTGCTGGAGTTCAATGTCCTCCTCTAGAAAACAGAAAATAATGTCCTATTACAGAGTCCTCCTGCAATTCAAATTAGGTCACCTTCATAAAAGCGTATGAGTTGAACCATGAAACCTCAGTGCCCTTAAAGACCAAAGAGGTCTTTTCTTGGTCACAATGAGCCAGGGCCTCCCAGAGAGCTGTGGCCCAGAGAGAAGAATAGACTTGCTGAAGACCACAGTTTACTCAGGGGAAGAAAAGAGGCAGATGTTTTTCTCCAGGCCTAGAACATCCCTAATTTGTTTGAAAAGATTTTAAGGGAAACACAAGCTTGAGAGGCAGCAGAGGTGCCTGCAAGGTAAAGATTGAGTAATCCGGCGCCCGCGGCAGCCTCACAGAATTAAACACACAAGGTATTCAGAGACGGAGATGTCAAATCTTTGGCAGGCACTCTCAGTTGCCTCCCGACAGTCATTCCCTCTCTTTCTGGTTAACAGAATGCTAATTTTGTTTGAGTAACAATATGCCCATCCTCGGGGGATGAATCATGGATGGTTTAAGCCAGGGGTCAGCAAACAACTATCTATGGGCCAAATTTGACCCACTACCTGTTTTCTGTACAGCCTGAGAACTAAAAATGTTTTTCTCAAGACAATTGTCCCTGCTTATTTGCAATTTCACTCACTGTAGTTTCAGTCAGTTACCTGTGGCCAATCACAGTCCAAAAATATTAAATGAAAAATTTCAGAAATAATTCATTATTTTTAATTGCATGCCATTCAGAATCTCATGATGAAATCTTGCACCGATGCACTCCATCCCACCTGGGACGTGAATCATCCCGTTGTCCAGCATATCCGCACCTTCTATGTCACCTGCCCGTTAGTCACTTAGTAGCCATCTTGGTTATTAGATCCCAAAAGCATAATAGATATAGGGTTCCGTACTATGTGCAGCTTCAGGCATCCCGTGGGGGTCTTAGAGCATAATTGCTCATGGATAAGGGAAGACTACTGTGTTTTGAAATGGTTGAAAAAAATCAACAGATGAGTCATTGTGAAACAAACATGAAAATTACATGAAATTCAGATTTCTTTGTTCAAAAGTTTTATTGGTATGGTAACCAATTGCCCTAGTTTGCTGGAGAATTCAGAGGACCCCTTGAATTCAGGACTTTTGGTGCTAAGATTGGGAATCTCTCCAGCAAACCAAGAGTTGGTCATCATGATAGTCACCCTTATAGTTGCCATGTAAATGACAAGATGAAATTTTATTGATTTCAACAAGATGAAAATTTGAATTTCAGATAAACAGTGAATACTTAAACATATCTTGAATATTGCATGGGACATACACTAAAAAACCATTTGTTTTTGAGCAGAAGTTTTTTGTTATTGTTTTTTGTTTTGTTTTTGAGACAGGGTCTCTCTCTGTTGCCCATGCTGAAGTGCAGTGGCACGATCACGGCTCACCACAGTCTCTATCTCCAGGCTCCAGTAATCCTCCTACCTCAGTCTTCCAGGTAGCTGGGACTATAGGTGTGCACCACCACACCTACTAACCTCTCAGGCTTAAGTGATCCTCCCACCTTGGCCTCCCAAATTGCTGGGATTACAGATGTAAGCCACTGTGCCAGGCCTGATCTGGAATTTAAACATAACTGGAGCATTCTGCATTTAGACTTGATAAATGGCAGCCCTATCCACACCTGTTTGTTACGTATTAGTGATGGCTGCTTTTCTATGACTACGGCAGAGTCAAATAGTTGTGACACAGACAGTATGGCCCACAAAACCTAAAGTATTTACTATCTGGCCCTTAACAGTAAAAGTTTGCTGACTCCTGGTCCAAGCCAGTCATGGTACCTTAATTCCCCCTTGCCAGTGGTCGTGTGCCTGAGTGACCGTGTGAATGGGACAAAAGAGGCTTGCTAGGGACTTCCAGGGAAGATTTCACCCCTGACAAAAAGTAAGAGCAGATTACAGAAAAAGACCTTTCATTTTATTTCCTCCTTCCTTCTTTTATTTCAGCTTGGGAAGCTGGTATATAAGAATGTGATGTTTGGGGGCCGGGCATGGTGGCTCACGCCTGTAATCCCAGCACTTTGCGAGGCCAAGGATGGCAGATCACAAGGTCAGGAGATCGAGATCATCCTGGCCAACATGGTGAAACCCCGTCTCTACCAAAGATACAAAAATTAGCTGGGCATGGTGGTGTGCACCTGTAGTCCCAGCTACTCGGGAGGCTGAGGCAGAAGAATCACTTGAACCCAGGTGACAGAGGTTGCAGTGAGCTGAGATCGTGCCACTCCACTCCAGCCTAGCGACAGAGTGAGATTCAGTCTCAAAAAAAAAAAAAAGAAAGAAAAAAAAAAAAGAATGTGATGTTTGGGGTTGTGACAACCATTTTATCGCAGAGCAAAAACCTTGCCCACATACCCAGGATTCAGAAGCAGAGAGGTACAAAGATCCTAGTACCACCCAGGGACTTCGTTCTCCCAGTTAGGAATTCTTAACATTGGGGTTTCTGAGGTTGGTTGGTGAAAAAATGACATCATTATTTTCACAAACTCCTAACTGAAATTTAGTATTTTCTTTGATCAAGAATGTGTGCAGCAATGGACAGCAGCATTAGCAGTACCTGGAGTGCTGCTAGTAGACGTCACTGTATTTGTCCATCCTACAACCCTCAAAGATTAACCCCCATCCCACATGCATTCAACTCATCCCAACATCATCGTTTCAACCTATTACAGCATCAACTCAAAGTTCAAAAATCTCATCAGTTCAAAAGTCTCAAATCTCTCCATCTAAATCAGGTAGGGGTAAGACTCTGAGCATAATCCATCCTGAGGCAAAATTCCTCTCCACCTCTGGGCCTATGGAACTAGAAAACAAGTTATCTGCTTCCAAAATGCTGTGATGGAACAAGCGTAGGATATCATTATAGTCATTCCGGTTCAAAAGGGGAGAAGATAAAAGAGAAAAAGGAATTACCGATTTTGACAATTTTTAAAATCCAGTTAGGAAAACATTACGTTTCAAGGCCTGGGAATAATTCCATTAGTTCATGGCTGTACCCTCTGATCTTATGATTCTGCCCTATAAATCATTCTTTTTTCTTGAAGGCTAGCAAATATTTGGCACTGAGTATTTTTATCAGCCTGTTTCCTGTCTGTTGAATTTTGGGAGACTGACAGCCATCTTTCATTTAATCCTTGGATTGCCGGTACAAACTGGCAGTGTTTCTGCTGATATAAAATTCTCAGGAACCTTGTGGGTCTCTTGTGTATGCCATGGGAATTCACTTCATTAGACAAGAGGCTCTTCCACAGATCTTTCTTGGATAATTTCATCTTTAGTTCTGGCTTCTTCTGCAATGGCTGAGGAGAATCATACACTTAATCTTTTCTAAGAACTCTCTCTGTGACTGAATACTCTGACTTTTTATCCTTCTGGGGCACTAGCAAAAGGTTGGACACACCCTTGTCTTTCTCTTCAGAGCATGTTTTTCTGACAGCAAATTTTCCTAGTTTTAGCACCTTTTGATAACATCTTTTAGCATCTGGATAAGCTGAGAATTTCCCAAATGAATATGTTCTCATTTTTTTTCCTTAACAGTTCTTTCCTTCATCTGTTTATTTCCTCTCACATTTTACAAGAAGCTGCAAGAAGAAATCAAGTTGCACCTTCAACACTTGGCTAGGAAATCTCCTCAGCTAAATATGCAGTTTTATCACTTATATACTGTTTTCTACAGAAATGTAAAATGCAATTCAGCTAAGTTTTCTGGCACTGCATGGTGAGGATCGCCCTTTCCTCCAGTTTTCAATTACATATTCCTCAGTTCCTTCTGAACACTTACCAAAAGTGCCTTTAACATCCACATTTTTACCAACAGTCTCTTTATGATCATTTAAAGTACTCTCTAAGACAATATAGTTTTTCTCTACCATGCTCCTCATTTCCTCCTGAGTCCCTATTAACATCCATATTTCTACTCATGATCTTTTCAAAGCAAGCTAAGCTTTTTCTATCCTGCTCCTCAAAATTTGACCAGCCTCTACCTACCCTCCAATCTCAAAGCCATTTCTATATTTTTAGGAATTTGTTACAATAGCACCCCACTTTCAGTATAAAATCTGAACTGCTTTTTCTATTGATGCTGTAACAAATTACCACAAAATTAGTGGGGGGGGAAAAACAGAAATCAGCCAGACGAGGTGGTTCACACTGTAATCCCAGCACTTTGGGAGGCCAAGGCAGGTGGATCACCTGAGGTCAGGAGTTCAAGACCAGCCTGGCTAACATGGTGAAACCCTGTCTCTACTAAAAATAGAAAAAGTAGCCAGGCATAGTGGTAGGCACCTGTAGTCCCAGCTACTCAGGAGGCTGAGTCAGGAGAATTGCTTGAACTCAGGAGGTGGAGGTTGCGGTGACCCAAGATTCAGCCACTGCACTCCAGCCTGGGTGACAGAGTGAGACTCCGTCTCAAGAGAAAAAAAAGGAAAGAAAGAAAACCAACCAACCAACAAACAAACACAGAAATCTTACAGTTCTGGAGAGCAAAATCCAAAATGGGTCAGCAGGGTTGCACTTCTTCTGGAAGCTCTGGAGAAGAATCTAGCTGCTTGTCTTTTCCAGCTTCTAGAAGCTGTCCATATTCCTTGGCCTATGATCCCACATTGCTCTGGCCCCAGGTTCTCTCATCACAGATCTTTCTTTGGCCCTGACACTCACTCCTGTCTCCCTCTTTTCTTTATAAAGACCCTGTGATAACATCGGCTTCACCCCTATAATGCAGGATAATTCCCCCATCTCAAAATCCTTTTAATCACATCTACAAAATACCTTTAGCCATGTAAGAAAACATTTTCAGGTTTGGGGAATTAGAATGTGGGCATCTTTGAGAGCCGTTATTCTGTCCACCGTGGTCACCAATAGAAATCACAGGTATTTTCATACCCTATTATAGTTAGAGCACATATTTTGAAATGCCCTTTACATTCATCATGACTTCAAGTTTTAGTAGCTATTAGACCTGCCACTTATTTATTATGTAATGAGTTAATAAAAATCACATCTACAATAATATAAGTTATTATATCAGTGACTCTATTTAAACATAACTAGTTTCCTTTGTAATTGTATGTATTTTATATTAGCATTAAAATATGTTTTCCAAGAAGTTCATCAGACTGCCATGGTATAAAAAAAAGGTTAAGGATGCCAATGTCAAGTGTTTTATAAATAGTTTTGTGATTTCAACCACTGGTCATCATTTTCTGTTATTTGCAATCAAAGGCAATCCTAAATGATGTACAATTACATGTTTCCTGAATCACAGGTCGGTACACACCCTGTACTGGCTTTCTGGATGTGGCACTGGTACTTATCATAGCCTAACTCATGAAGCTGGGAAATCTCATTTTATTTAATGCCCAGTCCATTATATTATATGAATATAAGATGTAATCATCATCTTTCAGTGTTTGTATGGTGATGGGGAGTATTTCACACACACATTTACTTACTCCAAAAATGTTTCCTAACGCCTGCTTCGTGCCAGGACTTTCAATGGGCTGGCCCCTCCTTGCTACATGTCACTTCCTCAAAGAGATCTTCCTAGACCACCCTAGCTAAATTAATGCCCTCCCTCATTCGCTTGTCATCCTTCATTATATCTCATTTTTGGTTATTCGCAAACCTTAACTCTCCTTGAAATACATTTACCCATTCTACTTTTTGATGTTCCCCCATTAGAATATAAGTTCCAAGATAACAAGGACTGTGTCTTCTTCACTACATTTGAGACCTACACATGACAGGAACTTGACACATACTTCTAGCATGAATCATAGCATTGCTCCTGGCCTCAAAGGGCTCACAGCCTAAGACAGAAGTCCAACAAGTGCTTATACTACAGTGGGTGGAAGATGTACAGAGGAGAAGGGAAGGCAGCCTTCCAAGGACAGAAGTGAGCTTTGAGCTGAGTTGCTTACAAGTGCTCGGGAAGGAGGGACAAAGGGAACAGCATGAGGAAAGGCATTCAGACATGAAAGACCAAGATGACTCAGGGACACCAGGACATAGACAATGAACTGAAGACGATAATGCTGGAAAGGTATGTGGGAATTAGTTAGGTTAGGATCACAGACTCCAATGCCTACGCAAAGCCAAATGGGCAACATAAATGAATAAAGGGACCAGGTGTCATGTGATAAATAGCTTCTATAATCAGCTCAGTGTCCATGGACAACAGGGGGCTATAGAGGCAGGGAGAAAGCACGAGCAAATAACAGCATAGTGGCTCATCGGCTCCAGAGAGTTGCTGCCATGCAGGGATGCTGGCCCAAGGTTGCCAGATCTTAGGATTTTTCAAGAGAGGCTGGAAATCTGAACTTTCAGGTGTTATCTCCCAATATGTAAATGGTGGTAACTAATTCATGTCTTAAATGCCTTGTAAGCCAATATTGTACCAGTCAAACAGGAGCTGTCTGTTGGAAGATACAGGCCTCAGGCCACCTGCTTGCAACCTCTATATTCATTGTAACGGACTAATAGTTCAGGCTTGATTCCACTGGTAAATAGGAAGCTACTGGCTTTTTAAAGCGGGGAGTAACATAATCAGATTTGAGTACTGGGAAGATCATTCCAGGGCAGTGTGGAGGATAGATTGAAAACATGGAGGCCAGAGACCAGCCAGGAAGCTATTGAAATAGTCTAAATCATAAAAGCAGAAGGCCGGGTGCAGTGGCTCACACCTGTAATCCCAGCGCTTTGGGAGTCTGGGGCGGGCAGATCACCTAAGGTCGGGAGTGCGAGACCAGCCTGACCAACATGGAGAAACGCTGTCTCTACTAAAAATACAAAAAATTAGCCGGGCGTGGTGGTGTATGCCTGTAATCCCAGCTACTCAGGAGGCTGAGGCAGGAGAATTGCCTGAACCAGGAGGCAGAGGTTGCAATGAGCCAAGATCATGCCATTGCACTCCAGCCTGGGCAACAAAAGCAAAACTCCATCCTAAAAATCAAAGCAGAACTCCGATAGTGGCTTTAGAAATGGAAAGAAGACAACTTCTATGAAGCATATTTAGGAATCAGAGTAAATAGAAGTCAAGGGTAATCATCATGCTTCTCCTAGAATGTAAGTCTCATGAGGGTAAGTCGCTCCTCTGCCTCGTTCTCTACTGCGTATGTAATGCTTAATAGGAGGTGCTCCATAAGCATTTGTCAGTGTGACCAATGATTCCGTTCCAGGTGACCAGATGGATGGTGGTGCCAGTTATTGAGATGGGTAATGCTGGAGAGGGAAGATGAAGGGGTTCACCCACTGGAGATGCTCAGGAGACAACTGGATAAACCTTAGGATAGATCGGGTTGGATATGGATATTTGCCTTTGAATCCTATGGATGTAGGTGATATTGTCTTTCTTTCTAGTCTCTCTCTGCAACTTGGGAGCTGCTAGGCTGAAACGTGACTAATCCTCGTTCTACTCCCAGAGTTGGTGGAGACATAATGATGGGCCCGGTGCTGTCAATGGCATCAGGGGGAAGCTCCCAGGCTGAGGGCACCTGCGCAGTTACATCTCCATTAGACCCCACTGGCTAATATTCTCTACTCCAATGCACTTGATTCAATGCAGTTCTCACAACTCCTACTTAGAACCGATTTTGGAGGGACTATGTCTCACCCTGACTGATACTCCCTAAAGACCAGATAATTGTAGGATGAATTAAGAATAGCCCTCTCTTCAATCTGCAAACATTTAACAAACACCTACAATGTATAAAACACTGAAGGGCCCCAGGACTGAAGGTGGTGGAAAGCAGCTGTTGTAGTAGCTGGAAAAGGGAACACCTTCATGAAAAATGCTTGTTCTCTGCAAACTGTGCCCAGAGTTTGGCACTCAACAGACATTCTTAAAAGGACAAAACAACCTGGCATGATCCTTATGATTTGTGTTTTCCAGAGAAGAAAACTGAACTTTAGGGAAATTCAGGAACTTACCAAAGGTCACATAGGAAATGAACCTATATCTACCTTATTCCAAAGCCTCTGCATTTCATGATATGGTGTTTCTTCCCATCGGGCTTGGGTGACTTGGCTTTAGTGTCTGTGGTCAAAGCATGCCAGTTTTCAGACATTATTTCTCCTCTCTGGCCTCCTTCTGCCCTTTTAGAGTTGGCCACAATCTCTTTCTTCCCAACCAACCCATGACCCAGACATTGAATTTATGCTTCTATAGTGGGGGCAGCTGGCATTTGAAGCTGTCTCTGCTGACAGCCTTCCTTAAAATGTCTCTTCTTGTCACCAGGCTTTGGGAGAAAAATAAGCACCCACTGCCCAGTCCCTAATTCAGATGATCCCGGCTCACTGACGTCAGCACCAGAAGCTCTGAGGAGTTCACTCACATTAGCACCAGGATTGGAAATCAAAGGTAGCTATTTTTGGATCCAACTTCAATCGCTTTCCCTTGGAACCCCCTCAAGGCCAAGAGAGCAAATAATTTAATATGATTACATTGAAACAATCCCAGAAATTGGTCTCTTTATCCACCTTGGTACCATTTTTGACAAGGGTATGAGAGTAATCAAAATAAATGGGCATGGCCAAGTGAGTGTAAAGTGTTCCATTTACTCAGGCCTGCAATGCCAACCCAGGGCCAGGGATAAAGACTCCTTGCTGAAAAGGAACTGCGGGAAAATCCTGAGTATGCAGGAATGAAAGCCCACATCACACCCCAGGTCTCCTCTGACCTGCTTTGGATCTGATTTGGGCACAGAGGCCTGGAATCTGGGGGAGCTGCCTCTTAAGTCTCTGTAACAGGTGTCCTCGCCACTTGGCAGGTATTTGCCTGTTCTTCTGCTCTCAGTGATTGCAACCCCGCTGACCACTGAGATCGCTGCTAACCTCTCTCTTCCATTCTCTCCCCGCAGGGTCACTGGGTGCCTGGGGGCCTTGGAAAGGTTCAGAAGGGATCCCTCTTTTTCAGTTCCCCTGCAACAGCCACAGGTCTCAGCTCCATGTTTGGGGTCCAGAGACTGCCATGATGTTCTCATCTCTGCCTTCTGTTTTTCTTCCTTTCAATCCATACCTCCCCAAGGGACCCACCTTCCCCTGCTACTGAAGGCCAAGCACTTTCATCAGTGGCTCTGTTTACTCAATCCAAGACAGGGGTACAGCCTAGGGTTGGGAGTCCTTGGGCATTGAAACCACAGGGAGACCCCCTTCCCCCTATCAGGCCTGGGTGTGTCATTCTCCAGCCCCTGTCTCCCTGTACTGGAACCTAAACTTGGCACTGAACAACTCTCTTCTAGTTTCCCAAATGTGCCATACCTTTGCTCGGACAATTCCTCTTTTGTTTTGGCAGGTGTTTCAAAATACAGTAGGCATGCTGCAGTGGTGCACGCCTATAATCCCAACACTTTGAGAGGCTGAGGTGGGAGGATTGCTTGAGGCTAGGGGTTCAAGACCAGCCTGGGCAACACAGTGAGACCCTGTCTCTACAAAAAATACAAAAATTAGCAGGGCTTTGTGGTGCATGGCTATAGTCCCAGCTATGGGAGCCTGAGGCAGGAAGATCGCTTGAGCCCAGAAGTTTGAGGCTGCAGTGAGCTATGATTACTGCACTCCAGCCTGGGGGACAGAGTGCGACTCTGTCAAATAAAATAAAATAAAACACGAAATACAGTAAAGCCATTAGGAATAACATTAAAACTTCCCATATCACATAACATTTCGTATTTACTTCCACTCATTTTCTTAAAAGAAATAAAATTAGAGAAAAAACTAAATTCTCCTTAACCATCTACCACCCATTTCAATCTCTTCCTTCCAAGAAACAAAAAACATTCTTCCAATTCATTTTCTTAAACTTTTACATACATGTGTATAAAAAAATCCATTACTGGCTACATGTCTATACAAATAGCATTTTTGTAATGTGCAATAATGAAGCCATATGCACGCCTATCATCTGAAAGATAAGATGCAAAAGGGTAGACAGAGAGGTGAGGACGTTTTCCTCCCACCGCCACATCCAGGGTCCCAGTTAGCCTTTCCAGGGACAGCCACTGTTCCAAGACCATCTATCTGTCTGGCACTTTGCATTTGCCTGGATTCCTAAGCCTCCTTAGAACTCACTGCCTGGTTTGTCCAGTCCCCTATAAATTTCCTTCATCCTCAGCTGAGTCCCTCAGACCCTCCTGTGTGTCCGCCCCGTCCCCTGTGCCCCGCACAGGTTTCCCTCCAGCTCCTATCATGCTGACTCAGCCCCACCCCGGCCTGGCTGGGAGAGGTGCTGATATCTGAATGCAGTCTAGAAAGTGAGGCCTTTTCCCAGCCAGCCTGCAGCACCTCCTGGACCCTCCCATGCCTGGAACAGAGCTGCTTCTGACACTGGCTTTGAAACCCCTTTGCCAAAAGCCTTTCATTAGTCCAGCAAATCGCTTTGCCCACACGTTCCCAGCGTATGTCTGAAACCCAAATGGCGTACGTCTGTATTTGCGCCTTCATTAAATCTAGATCAAAGATTAGTTTAATCCAGGCAAAGTTTTTGAGCTCACCTTAGAGCAAGTAAAGAAATCATTTTTGAGAAATTTGTTTGTGTGACCACTGCCACTACCGCTCAGGAACAAACAGGCAGATTTCTGTAGGGAATGTGTGGGAGTCTTTGCTGGGGGCAGGACTTCTGGCGTGAAAGTACCTAGGACAACTTGTGAGGGTAGACCCCGACCCCCGACCTCGGCCTCCTAAGTTGCTTTGAATCTTCACAGACAGAGAAAGAAAAATATTGATTTTCTACTTTAGTTCCCAAAGAGAAAAGAATATGCTATTATATTAGATTTTCTAGAGCATAATTTTTTAGTATTGCCAAGTTATTCCTTTGTTAATGAAAATTGTTACTCAATTCGGTGCAGCAAACTTTTAATGAGCATTTACTATGTGCCAGACACAGTGACAGATTTTTTCTTCTAGTCCCCCTAATTATTACTATTGCTAGAAAACAACTGTTATAGTCAATGGAGTCTAGACCAATCACTTCTTGTCTGTGACTGTTCACTTCCTCACCCAGGGATAAAGAGTCAAGGGCGTCACTTAATTGGTCCAACCCAGCCTTGTTCTCCCTACTGGTAATGGCTCCTAACTTTTCCTTCTGGACACTCTCTTGCCCATCCGCAGTTATATGGTTTGGGTTTCAAGAATGTCCTGGCCCATCCAGTTATTTTATTTTTTATTTCCATAGGTTTTTGTGGAACATGTGGTACTTGGTTACATTAGTACGTTCTTTAGTGGTGATTTGTGAGATTTTGGTGCACTAAGCAGTGTTCACTGAACCCAGTTTGTACTTTTATCCCTCACCCTCTTCCCAACATTCCCCCTCCGCCCCCCTCCCCGCGGCCAAGACATTTTATCATTCTTATGCCTTTGCATCCTCATAGCTTAGCTCCCACTTCTGAGAGAGAACATATGATGTTTGGTTTTCCATTCCTGAGTTACTTTACTTAGAATAATACTCTCCAGGCCAAGCACGGTGGCTCACACCTGTAATCCCAGCACTTTGGGAGGCCGAGGCAGGTAGATCACAAGGTCAGGAGCTCGAGACCAGCCCAGACAATATGGTGAAACCCCGTCTCTACTAAAAATACAAAAATTAGCCTGGCATGGTGGTGGGCACCTGTAATCCCAGCTATTTGGGAGACTGAGGCAGGAGAATTGCTTGAATCCGCGAGGTGGAGGTTGCAGGGAGCCAAGATCGCACCATTGCACTCCAGCCTGGGCAACAGAGCAAGACTCCGTCTCAAAAACAAAACAAAACAAAAGAATAACACTCTGCAATCCCATCCAGGTTGCTGTGAATCTGGCCCATCCAATTAGAGCGTCTTTTTCCCTTGGCCATGGAGATTGGCTCAGCTACGGACACAGAAGTTCTGAGGCAGCCAAGAGGGAAACCAAGCCCTGGAGACAGTTGTGCCTGAAGCCAGACCTTTATCTGTAACCAGATCTTTGCCTGTAGTTTTTAATTATGGTCCCCAATATATTCTGTCTTTTTTCCTAAGCCAGTCTGAATTGGGTTTCTGTGGTTGCAACCAAATGAGAGCTTAGAGTAAGTATGCCAACCTCACAGGTATCGGTGAGGCTGTCAAGCAAGGTGAGACACCGAGAGAACCCAGAGAGTCACCTTGAAAGTGTTGATTTCCGGCCGGGCGCCGTGGCTCACGCCTGTAATCCCAGCACTTTGGGTGGCTGAGGCGGGCAGATCACGAGGTCAGGAGATTGAGACCATCCTGGCTAACACAGTGAAACCCCGTCTCTACTAAAAATACAAAAAATTAGCCGGGCGAGGTGGCGGGTGCCTGTAGTCCCAGCTACTCCGGAGGCTGAGGCAGGAGAATGGCATGAACCCGGGAGGCGGAGCTTACAGTGAGCCGAGATTGCGCCACTGCACTCCAGCATGGGCGACAGAGCGAGACTCCATCTCATAAAAAGAAAAAAAAAAAAAGAAAGAAAGAAAGTGTTTTTTTGAAGATTAAGCACACGCTTGTGAGTCAGGCCTCGACTCTTCAAATCTTCTGTTTATTAGCAGTGTAATTTTAGGTGAGTTACTTAATCTTTGGTACCTTTACTGCTTCATCAGTAAAATGTGAATAAAAAAATCTCTTTCAAAGATTGTTGTGAAATGCACAAACACACTTAAAATGCACTTATACCAATTTATCAGCCAGGCGTGGTGGCTTACGCCTGAAATCCCAGCACTTTGGGAGGCCGAGGTGGGCGGATCACCTGAGGTTGGGAGTTCGAGACCAGCCTGACCCACACGGAGAAACCCCATCTGTATTGAAAATACAAAATTAGTTGGGCTTGGTGGCACATGCCTATAATCCCAGCTACTTGGGAAGGCTGAGGCAGGAGAATCTCTTGAACCTGGGAGGTGGAGGTTGTGGTGAGCCGAGGTTGCACCATTGCACTCCAGCCTGGGCAACAAGAGCAAAACTCCATCTCAAAAAAAAAAAAATTTATTACACAGGGTAAATATTTCAGTATCTATTGGCACTCATTATAATCACTGGAGGTAAGAAGTCAAGCCCTTCTCCTGAAAGCTACAATGCCACAATGTCTCACGTTGGGCCAACCCAGGTAGAATGAACCCATCCCCATTTACTTTGTTCCTGAGTGTTCAACAGACATTCCTTCCACTGAACAGTTAATCATGACAATCACCTGGTGAGTGACGAAAATATCTGTTACCTTTTGTTGCCTTTGAAAGTCTTGCTCCAGAGATCCCAATCCCCTAAGATCACTTTCATTTTGCAAATGTTACTTCTCTGAGACATGAATTTCACATTCTCTTTTTCAACAAGGGGTACCTCATGTAAAATCCATTTGGTGAGTTATTGAAGAAGACAGATATATTTTATAATCCTTTTCTAATGAAAAATAAATAAAATAAAATAAAATGGAAGAAATAGCCTCTCTGAGCGGCTGCCTTAAGGCATCTAATCCCCACTGTCAGCTCCCAGAGACATCAACTTTGAATGTTGGATTCAGAACCATGTTCCTAGCTTGATCCCCCTTAACCTTCTGGACCCTGGAGAGACCTCGTGGCGCAAGTAAGAAAAGACAGACACTCTAACAGGGATGGAGATTGTTGGTGAAAAAGAGGGCCAAAGTTCAGCCTTTGTATACATCAAGGTGCTGGACAAACAGCGCCCAAGACCTCCAAGCCATTCTAAACAGCCAGCCCAGGTGGTAATCTAACCTTTCTTGGACTGCAGTTTATGCATGGGTTGACCATTTCTGCTGGTCCCCAGTGTGACTGTGGAAGAATTCTATGAAATGTGAGCCGACACAGTCATACATTGCTCTTGTGAAGGTCTGCCTCTGGCTCACCCTTAGAAATTAACTCACACAGAAATGGCTGAGTCAGCCTTTGGGTTCATCCCTGGAGAAAGGATCCTGGAGTTTGAGGGTAGTCCACAAATAGGAAGTGGTGGAGGGCAGGGGAGGAGGGAGTGGAGCAATTATCTGGTGAATCTGATTAATGTAGACAGCTGGGGGCAGAAACTTGGCCTATTTGCCTATTGAGTAGTGAGGACACAGTGAGTGTGAAACAGATGTCACACCTGGATACCTTATAGTGTATTTCTTCCAAAGGACTCAGAAAGATTCTTTTCCCTTCTACAATTTCATGGCGTGCACACAGTGGCGTCACCATTCTTATTATTATAACTGAGAAACATCCATGTCCCCATTCCTGGGCTGGGCAATTTGCACACATCATTTCAAAACCTCTTCCAAGCTCAATGGGCAGGGAGGGACCGTTTTCTGCAGTCACCAAATGAGGAAACTGAGGCCAACACACATTCTGAGTTAGTGTCGAGCTAGTAATAAAACACAGGTCTACTTTTTTTTTTAAATTTTTACATTGTGTTTTACTTTTTAAAAATAATATGTACATAATTTTTTAAGTACAAGAGTACATCTCCCTCTCACTCCTAACCTTCCTTCCAGAAATGTTCTATGTCTATACCAGCATGTAGTATCTATATATGTATGCATCCATATATTATTTTCTTTTATACAATGGCAGCATTCTTTTTTTCTTTTTTCTGAGACAGAGTTTGACTCTCGTTGCCGAGGCTGGAGTGCAATGGCGCCATCTCAGCTCACTACAACCTCCGCCTCCTGGGTTCAAGCGATTCTCCTGCCTCAGGCTCCCAAGTAGCTGGGATTACAGGCATGTGCCTCCATGCCCAGCTAATTTTTTTTTGTTTTTTTAGTAGAGACAGGGTTTCACCATGTTGGCCAGGCTGGTCTGGAACTCCTGACCTCAGGTGATCCGCTCACCTCGGCCTCCCAAAATGCTGGAATTACAGGGATGAGCCACCACACCCAGCCAATGGCAGCATTCTTTGAAAACTGATCCACTTCTGGCATTTTCAGAAATGTGTTATTATGGAAACATGCCAAACATATACAGAAACAGATGAAATAGTAAAATAAATTCCCATCTATCCATCACTCAGCTTTGACAAACATTTATTCTTTTTTTTTTTTTTTTTTTTTTTTTTTTTAGGATTAAACAAATTTTACTGGGGGTCTGAAGAAAACACAATTTCATTGGAGTCTAAAGGAATTCCCCAGACCTTTATGATTTAGCAGGATACAAGATAAGGGTAATCACCCCAGCCCCTAGACCCATTTATTTTATTTTATTTTATTTTTTTATTATTATTATACTTTAGGTTTTAGGGTACATGTGCACAATGTGCAGGTTTGTTACATATGTATCCATGTGCCATGTTGGTGTGCTGCACCCATTAACTCGTCATTTAGCATTAGGTATATCTCCTAATGCTGTCCCTCCCCCTCCCCCCACCCCACAACAGTCCCCGGAGTGTGATGTTCCCCTTCCTGTGTCCATGAGTTCTCATTGTTCAATTCCCACCTATGAGTGAGAACATGCGGTGTTTGGTTTTTTGTCCTTGCGATAGTTTACTGAGAATGATGTTTTCCAGGACAAACATTTATTCTCTTGTTTGCTCTTGCCTCCACCTTACTTCCCACCCACCCCACCCTGCTCTGGACTTTTTTGAAGCGAGTATCAGATATCATATTATTTTAACTGTAAATAGATCAGATTATATCTCTGAAAGATAAAGATCTCATTTAGAGTATACACACAATACCATTATCATACCTTTAAAAAAGCAGAACCTCCTTAATATGTCTTGGAGACAAGGATGGGGCTCACGTGCCCACATAAAGCTACCTTGTTCATATGAATGCCACACCTGACCAGCTCCCTGCCAATCAGCATTCAGATTGCTGCCAGTCTTTTGCCACTGGTGAGCCATATGGTATTGACTGGGCACAGTGGTTCACGCCTGTAATCCTAGCACTTTGGGAGGCCGAGGTGGGTGGATCACCTGAGGTCAGGAGTTCGAGAGAAGCCTGGCCAACATGGTGAAACCCTGTCTGTACTAAAAATACAAAAATTAGCGGACGTGGTGGTGGGCGCCTGTAGTCCCAGCTACTCAGGAGGCTGAGGCACAGGAATAGCTTGAACTTGGCGGGGGCAAGGGTTGCAGTGAGTCGAGATAGTGCCACTTCATTCCAGCCTGAGTGAAAGAACAAGACTCTATCTCCAAAAAAAAAAAAAAAAATCAATATTTGATTATTTTTGACCTACGAAAATAACTATTTCATATAGTTCCATCTAATATAGGTAATGTTGCAGTGAGTACCCATGTACATATCCGATAAGAGTTGGGTTATAAGAGAAATGGCTGGAACTGGCATATCTTTAGCAGGATACTAGCTTTCCTACTGAGAATTTGGATCACCAAGGAACAAAACAAAACAAAACTCTCAGGGCTTTTAGCATTGAACTAATCTATCTTTCTGCTTCCAAACACTCTCTGTGTACACCCAATTTGTCTGCTAATGTGATCATTTCCACAATGTCCATCTGATTGTGTCATTTTCCTGCTTGAAGCCTTCCAAGACTCCCCATTGTCCTTAGAATAAAAATTTAATCTTAACCTGGCATTCAAGGACATTTACAACCTCATCCAACCTGTTTTTCTATCCTAACCCTGCCACTTCCCTATATTTCAGCCATACCAACTGACTTACCATTATCCAAATAAACAAATCCTACTTTAAAATTGTTGTGCCTTTGCCCAGGCTGTACCCTTATTCTCTGGCTGGAGAACTCCTACTCATCCTTCAAGACCCAATTCCACTGTGCCGTCATCTATGAAACCTTTCAGAGGCTTCCAGGTAGAGTCAGAAATGCTCTCCTCTGTTCAAGAGATGATTCTACGTTAGGTTTTAAGTTTGCATGTCTGTCGTATCCACTAAAGCATTGATCTCTCTGCTGAACAGCACACCCATACACTCAATAATTTTACTAGGTATGTGACAGGTATCTACATGTCAATATCTAAAGAATTGTGTGGCTTGGATTTAAAGAGAAAATGGCTGAAATATCATTGAACTGCTTCTTTTCACGCAAGCTGGTCTAACCGCCTTATTTTGTTGTTCTGTTTCGTTTTGTTCTAGGTTTTTAGCAGCCTGAAGCCATGGTTTTTAGTTTTTGTCTCTAGTGATAAGCCAAAAAGAGGGATGAGGAAGGGGCTTTACTGGCTCAGGCAGAAATAGAACCAGCCTGGGCGACAGAGCGAGACTCCGTCTCAAAAAAAAAAAAGAAATAGAAACTAAGAACCCATGACTGTATTCTCTCCCTTGGACACCCCTGGGAGTCAGTGCGTTATTAAAAAGATTCTCATTCTCTGAGGATTAGCTCCTATGCTGTGCCCATCTCGATACTTCAACCATCAGAGGGGTACCAAACAGGGCCAGGAAGGAGCTCACCAGTAAGTTTTTGGAGTTTGGAATTTGCTGAGTTTTGTTTTACTAACTCAGTTGGCTTTTTGTGCCTTTCGTAATTCTCTGCTCTGTATCTCTCTCTGGTAATCAAATCCCTAACTACTTGCCCTCCTGCCTTTCTACCTTTTTTCCTTTTCTTTCTTTTTTTTTTTTTTTAATTTTTTTTGAGATGGAGTCTCGCTGTGTTGCCTAGCCTTGAGTGCAGTGGCGCGATCTTGGCTCACTACAACCTCCGCCCCCCTGGTTCAAGCGATTCTCCTGCCTCAGCCTCCCAAGTAGCTGGGATTACAGGCACATGACCCATGCCTGGCTAATTTTTTACTTTTAGGAGAGACAGGGTTTCACCATATTGGTCAGGCTGGTCTCGAACTCCTGACCTCAGGTGAGCCACTTGCCTCGGCCTCCCAATGTGCTGGGATTACAGGCATGAGCCACCAAGCTTGGTCTTTTTCCTTATTTTTAAAAATACAATATAATATTTGTTAATAGAAAAAAATGCTACTGATGACCAACAAGAGGAGACTAAAAAAATTATGACATATCCATGCAATGGAATACAATGTAGCCATTAAAAAGAATAGGGCCACATGACATTGCATGTAAGTGCATACAGTATGATTCTGTTGTGTCTTTAAAAAGATACACACATATATAATATATACATTTTTATTATGCTCTGAATTTTTTGAAGACCACCTACAAACTATTAAGTATATGTGGCCTGAAGAATAGGGATAGTGATTGGGAAAAGTAAAAAATATCATTTTTCATTTATGGTCTTTGGGTATATATTTTGAATATAGAGTAAAAACACAATATATTTACTGTGTAAACTTTTGAAAACATGAAAAATAAAAAGATGATAAAAATCTCTTGCAGTCTCACCACAGATTGCCACTGTAAATTTTTTTTTTTTTTTTTTTTTGAGATGGAGTCTCGCTCTGTCACCCAGGCTGGAGTGCAATGGTGCGCTCTCAGCTCACTGCAACCTTCGCCTCCTGGGTTCAAGCCATTCTCCTGCCTCAGCCTCCCAAGTAGCTGGGATTACAGGTGCCTGCCACCATGCTCGGCTAATTTTTTGTATTTTTAGTAGAGACAGCATTTCACTTTGTTGGCCAGGCTGGTCACAAACTCCTGACCTCTTGATCTGCCTGCCTCAGCCTCCCAAAATGCTGGGATTACAGGTGTGAGCCACCACACCTGGCCTGCCACTGTTAATATTTTAATAAATATATTTGCAGGCTCTTTTTCTGGTTTATTTATTTAACTGAAATAATGAGCTTGGCCTTTGCAACTTGTGTTCTCCAATTATAACTAGCTCCAGGACATCTTCCTCTGTCACTGTGTATTCTTCCAGGCATCATTTTTGTAGTCTGCTAAGGATTCATAGTTGTTTTACTCCCTTCCTCCCGACCACGCTTCTGGTCTTCATTCCTTCCCGTATCTGTTATAATCTCTGAGTTTAGCAGCAGAAGGTACAGCTGGCTGAAACACAAGGATGCTACTTCTAATCAGAAGCATGTGCCTGACATGCTCACACACACATGGACACATGCTCCCAAACTCCTCTATGAACAGAAGGCTCAGTACACATCCTTCCTGTTTCCTAAGGACCATGCTCCTAAGCAGTGGATGCTTATGAAATATTATATTTCAGAAATCTCAGAGAGCTGATGGAATTTTGCAGACTGGATGGGCCACAGGGCTTATGGACAATGTTCACCAAAAGTCAAACAAAAAAACAAAACCAAGGGGAATCCTAAAAAGTGAGGCATTCAGTCCACAGAAAAACAGAGGGTCCCTCCTGCACTGCTATTCAAAACCCAGTGGCCCAGAAGAGGAGTCCTTTTCTTTCAAAGGGAGCTTCACCTCAGCAGCTTTCTGAATGCCTTTACAGGTCTTCTTTGGAAGTCTTCTGAATGCCTTTGGGTGAGCATTTCTTTCTGCAGGTCTCTGGAAGACCTTAGCTTCAGAAACTATGGGAGGAGGGGTCAGAAGAAAGAAAAATGAGATGAGAGAGATTACCTGGGTGACAGCCCTTTCCAAGCCTGCTGCTAGGAGTGAATGAGCTAATAAAAGGGTTCACGTCTTAATAGGGCAAACCCACAGCAAACAACAAGTCACATGCTCTGTAGCAAATAGCAAGTCACATGATGAAAGACACAGGCCTGAGGGTCTGGGGAGCAGGCCCTTCTCACAGGATCTGCAAGTTCTTCTGGTTGAGTCTGGAATGTAAGTACGTTGATCCCATACCTTCGTCCCTTAGCCTCCCAAACCAGGCATCCAACAAACCTTCCAGCAACCCATTCTCCTTGAGAAGATGTTAGGGCTACACTGAAACCTGTGCCCTAACACACATAGAGTCAATGCTTTGGGGGTCTAGGCATATATCCTGATCCATTGTTGTAAATACAGAGAGCTCAGGGATTCGATACAGTCATTTACTCATCGTCGGCCCCCTGCTACTACTGGCCACCTGGCTGCTTGTCACATTTACTGAACACCTATTGTATGCCCAGCACTTGCATTTACCTGGTGCAGTAAGTCTTTAATGACTGTCTACTGCATTCCTAGCCTCTAATAGCCAAGCAGAAATACTAGTTAATGGGCACCTACTGAATGCCTAGAATTAGGATATGTCAACCGATTAAAAAAGGCTATATCAAGTGCTTACTATACACCAGGCAATTGCTGATGAAACTGAGTCCTCTCATTCCACACTGCCCAAACTGACCACACCAATGTGAAAATAATGATAATGGTAACCAGTCCTCACTTTGAGGCAGTTTTTCACTTTGGAGTCGGTTTAGTGGACCATCAGCATCAGAATCACCTGGGATATTTGTTAAAAATACAGATTTTTAAAGCCCACTACAGTTCTGCTAACTCAGGATCTCGTGGCCATGAGCCCAGGCATCTCACAATTCAACAAGCTCCCTGGGTAAATATTAAGCACAATGAAGCCTGAGAATCAGTGTTTTGGGGCCTGGGGCATAGCCCGTGATTCAATGTACTAAGTGCAGAGAGGTCAGGGGTTCAATACAGTCATTCACTCATCTTTGGGCTCAGTGAGCCTCCTGAAGAAAGGGAATCTGAGATCTCGACTGACTGGCGGGGAAGGTCAATGACTGATAATCACCGAAAGAGGAAACACGAGTGACCAACTAGCATCCAGGAAAAGTATCAATGTCTCAGACACCAAAGAATATACCTGGAAAGAAAAGATCATTTCAGCCTACCCAAATACCAAGCTTTTAAAAAAATAAAACCTGGCACTGGCTGTGGGATAAAACTGAACTTGTGTGCTGTTGCTGGTGTCCTACAGTGATGCAAATGTTTTGGAGTACAAGTTGGTATTATGTGTCAAGGGCCTTAAAAACATTACCCATAGCAGGCCGGGCACAGTGGCTCACACCTGTAATCCCAGCACTTTGGGAGGCTGAGGTGGGCAGATCACCTGAGGTCAAGAGTTCAAGACCAGCCTGGTCAACGTGGTGAAACCCCGTCTCTACTAAAAATACAAAAAAATTAGCCAGGCATGGTGGCACATGCCCGTAATCCCGGCTACTCCAGAGGCTGAAGCAGGAGAATCACTTGAACCCAGGAGGTGGAGGTTGCAGTGAGCCAAGATCATGCCACTGCACTCCAGCCTGGGCAACAGAGCGAGACTTCGTCTAAAAAAAAATTCCTATAGCATAATAATTCCATTTTGGGGACTCTATCTTGAGGAAATCACATTAATCACCAGCAAAAAAAAAACCACGTTTCTGAATGATGGAAATCATTACAAAGTTACTTGTAATGTTGAAAAATAGACAACAGGAAGGAACAGTTAATAAATCCATGGAGGGGTCAGGCATGGTGGCTCACATTTGTAATCTCAGTGCTTTGGGAGGCCGAGGTGGAAGGATTGCTTGAGGTCAGGAATTGGAGATCAGCCTGGACAACATAGTGAGACCACCATCTCTACCAAAAATTTAAAAATAAAAATGAGCCAGGCATGGTAGCACACTCCTGTAGTCACAGCTACTCCAGGGGCTAACACGGGAGGATTGCTGGAGCCCAAGAGTTCCAAGCTGTAGTGAGCTATGATGGCGCCACTGTACTCTGTCTCAAAAATCTAAATATAAATAGATACATAAATCCATGGGGCTTGCTCAGTGTAGCACCTTAGAATAACATTGGCAGGTAGCTTATAAAGGTGCAGAAATTGCTTATGTTATGGTATGATCCCATAGCAAAAAGAACACACTCCGCTAAGATTAGAAGGAAATCTATTAAACTTTGGCTGTAGTTGTTTTTGGAGAGCAGTGTTGAAGTGATTTTTTTCTTTCTACTTTTCTGCTTGTTAAAGAGCATATACTATATTTTAATAATTTTTTTTTTGAGACATTGATTCGCTCTGTCTCCCAGGCTGGAGTGCAGTGGCCCAATCTTGTCTCACTGCAACCTCTGCCTCACGGATTCAAGCGATTCTCCTGCCTCAGCCTCCAGCGTAGCTGGAACTACAGGCACGTGCCACCATGCCTGGCTAATTTTTGTATTTTTTGTAGAGACAGGGTTTCACCATGTTGGCCAGGCTGGTCTCAAACTCCTGACCTTGTGATCTACCCGCCTCGGCCTCCCAAAGTGCTAGGATTACAGGCATGAGCCACCGCACCCGGCTTTTAATAATTTTTTTAAAAACTAGCAAACAAATAAAAACATGCAAGCAAGTATGTTTATTAAAGAATGAAAAGCAACATCAGACCTGGCCACAATGATAGATATTTGAAGTCCAGCTCCAAAATGCAGTGTTGCTGGCTCCCTGGAGAGAAGATGAGCTTGCTCTAGGAAGCTTGGGTGACTCAGTCCCTTTCTGTATTGTCTATCCAAGGCCTAACCTGCTCACAGCAACTTCTACCAAGTTATCAGAACCAGCAGCAAATTCATCTTTATGTTAACAAATTTAGGGGAGAGAGATATTTATCACTTCATCAACTAACACCCTTTCAGTTCCCTTCTACATGTTTCTCTCCAATGATAGAAGTAATATTTACTAGAAGGCTATCATAACAGCCGGGCACGGTGACTCATGCCTGTAATCTCAGCACTTTGGGAGGCTGAGGCAGGTGGATCACCAGAGGTCAGGAGTTGGAGATCAGCCTGGCTAACATGATGAAACCCATCTCTACTAAGTATACAAAATTAGCTGGGCATGGTGGCACGCGCCTGTAATCCCAGCTACTCAGGAGGCTGAGGCAAGAGAATCGCTTGAACCCGGGAGGCGGAGTTTGCAGTGAGCCAGGGTCGGACCACTGCACTCCAGCTTGGGTGACGGAGTAAGACTCAGTCTCCAAAAAAAAAAAAAAAAAAAAAATGCTATTATAACGGCCAGGCGCAGTGGCTCATGCCTGTAATCCCAGCACTTTGGGAGGCCGAAGGGGGCAGATCATGAAGTCAGGAGATTGAGACCATCCTGGCTAACATCGTGAAATCCTGTCTCTACTAAAAATACAAAAAAATTTAGCCAGATGTGGTGGTGTGCGCCTATAGTTCCAGCTATTCAGGAGGCTGAGACAGGAGAATCGCTTGAACCCAGGAGGCAGAGGTTGCAGTGAGCTGAGATCGTGCCACTGCACTCCAGCCTGGGTGACAGAGCAAGACTCCATCTCAAAAAAAGAAAAAAGAAAAAAGGCTGTTTTGTGCCAGTTAGCTTCCAATTGACCTCCAAGATTGATATTTTAAAAATAAATTTTATACTGGTATACATTACATATAATAAAATGAACTCATTTTAAGTGTAAAGTTTGATGACTTTCTATAAATGTGTACAGCAGTGGAAGCAGCAATACCATCAAGGTGTAGAACATTTCCACATTTCCATGACCCCAGAATGATCCTTTGTGCCCCTTCCCAGTCAATTCCTGTCCTTCCCACACAAAAAGCAATCATGTGCTGATTTATTTCACCATAGGTTAGTTTTGCCTGTTTTTTAACTTTAATAAATAGGATCGCGCACTGTGTACTCTTCTGAGTCTTTTTTTTATTTTGCCCAATATTATGTTGTTACATGTAGGATTTTGTTTGCTCCCATTACTGTACAGTATTTCAACGTATGAATTATACAACAATTTATTTAGGCATTCTACTGCAACTTTCATGGGGCTCATTTCAAGTTCAGAACTATTACAGAGGGTGCCGATTTCAACATTCTCAATTATTCAGTGGAATATTATTCAGCCTTAAAAAAGGAAGGAAATCCTGCCTTCTGCAACAACACAGACGAACCTGGAGAACATTCAGTGAGGTAAGCCAGTCATAGTAGAATGACAAATACAGCAGATTCCACTTACATGAGGTATCTAAAATAGACTCAGGGAAACAGAGCGGAATGGGGGTTGCCAGAAGCTGGAGGGAGGCTGCTATTCAGTGAGTATAAAGTTTCAGTTATGAAAAATGGATAGGTTCTAGAGACCTGCTATACAACACTGTGTCGATATTTAACAATAAAATAAAAACAGCTTTTTTTTTTAGAAAAAAAAAAGTAGAAACAAACCAGACGGCCATCCACTGATGAAGGAATAAATTAAATGTGGTATATACATGCAAATGACATATTATTCAGCAATAAGAAGGAAGGTAGGAGTCAAACATGCTGAAATATGGATAAAACTTGAAAACATTGTGCAAGGTGAAAGAAGCCAATCGCAAAAGACTACCTATTGTACGGTTCCATATATATATGTATATATATATATGGAATATATATACGTGTGTATATATATATACACACGTATATATATATATATATATACACATACATATACATATATGGAAAGTCCTGATTGGGCAAAGCTGAGGAGACAGAAAGTCGATTAGTGATTGCTTAGGGCTGAGGCAGGGTTGGGTATGAGGGAATTGAGAATGACGGCTTATGGGTAAAGGATTTCTTTTGGGGGTTATAAAAATGTTCTAAAATCGATTATGGTGATAGCTTCACAACTGTAAATATATTAAAAGCCTAATGGTATACTTTAAATGGGTGAATTGTATTGTGTGTGAGTTAAATCTCCATAAAGCTGCTTTTAAAATACAAAAAACAAAATTGTTGTCTATGTCTTTGGTGGTTATACGGACTCAGCTTTCCTGGATACATATCCAGAAATGGGATTGTCTGTCATAAGCTACCCAAGTGTTTAGTGTTAGTAGATACTGTCAGTTTTCCAGATCCAGGACAGTTTCACCAATTCACAGTCCCCCAGTGATACGAGAGAGTTCCAGTCGCTCCCCATTGTCATCTGTCTTTTTCATTGTAGCCATTCCAGTTGAAAACATGCATGTTTTGGCTGGATGCTGCGGCTTACTCCTGTAATCTCAGCACTTTGGGAGGCTGATGCAGGAGTATCACCTGAGGTCAGGAGTTGCAGACCAGCCTGGCCAACATGGTGAAACCCAGTCTCTACTAAAAATACAAAATTACAGGTGCCTGTAATACCAGCTACTCGGTTGGCTGAGGCAGGAGAATCGCTTGAGCCCAGGAGGCTGAGGTTGCAGTGAGCCGAGATCGCGCCTCTACACTCCAGCCTAGGCGACACAGTGACACTCCATCTCAAGAAAAAAAAAATGCATGTTGTTGAATAAGATGGAACTGGCTTTGCTCGTGGTCAGTTTGAGAAAGATGAGTTCCTGAGCAGGTAGCTTCAGTTGGAAAATAATTGTCCTGCTTCCCCATTTTCAGTCATGAGAATAATGTGCCTGATTATGTTTTTAACATCATCTTATTGAGGTACAATTCATGCACATAAAACGTACAAATCTTAAGTATATAGCTCAGTGAATTTGTCATTGAATTTGTACACAAAAAAAATGATGAGACCATCACCCAGACAAACATAGTAATCAACACTGTAGAAAGTTCCCTTAGGTCCTTTTCAAACCACTCCCCAAGAGATAACCACCATTCTCATTTTTTCACCATATGTTCATTTTGCCTGTACCAGAACTTCACATAAATAAAATCACGCAGTATGTCTTTGTGTGTGTGGCATTTATTTGCTTATCATCATGTTTTTGAGATTCATTTTTCCTCTACCTTATTTTTTATTACTGCTACTTTATTATTATTTTATTTATTTATTTATTTTTTTGAGACAGAGTCTCACTCTGTCGCCCAGGCTGGAGTGCAGTGGCGCAATCTCGGCTTACTGCAACCTCCACCTCCTGGGTTCAAGCAATTCTCCTACCTCAGCCTCTCGAGTAGCTGTGATTACAGGCATGCTCCACCACTCCTGGCTAATTTTTGTATTTTTAGTAGAAATAGGGTTTCACCATGTTGACCAGGCTGGTCTCGAACTCCTGACCTCAGGTGACCTGCCTGCCTGGGCCTCCCAAAGTTCTGGGATTGCAGGCGTGAGTCACCACACCGCCACCGGCTACTTTATTATTTTTCATTACTGAGTACGATCCCATTCTGTGAGTATACCATAATGTATCCATTTAGACATTTGCATTCTTTCTAGTTTAGAGCTATTATGAATAAAACTGCTGTCAATATTCTTATAGAAGTTTTTATTTTTCTTTTTCCTGAGTAAATACCTTAGAGTAGGATTGCTAGGTCACTTGATAAGTACACATTTAATTTTAGTATTAAAAACTGCCAAACTGTTTTTCTAAGTGGTTGTATGTTTCACATTTCATATTGGCAGGTGTGAGCTCTGATTGCTTCATGTCTGGGCCAACATAGAAGTTGGCAGTCTTTTTGATTTTAGCCATTCTTATTACTGTATAGTGGTATCTCACTGTGGTTTTAATTTGCAAATGACGGTGACTAATCAGGTTGAGTATCTTTTCATGTGCTTATTGGCCATTTGCACATTTGCATAACTTCTTTAGTGAAGTGACCAAACCTGCTCATTTTTTAACTGGGTTGTTTGCTTTCTTATTATTGAGTTGAATAGTTTTTTTTTTAATTCTATTGCAAATCATGTGTCAAATGTATGCATTGTGAATATTTTCTTTTGGTCTCTAGCTGCCTTTTTATTTTCTTAACAGGGTCTTTTGACAAAGGTTTCTATGGTTTTTTGTTTTGTTTTTTAAGAAAAGCTTATGGGTTTTTTTTTTTTTTTTTTTACCTGCTCCTGCACAGGTGAAAATATATATGTGTTTATTTTTTACAATATCGAAATATTTAACTTTCTATTTTACGGATGAGAAAAGTGAGGCCCAGAGAGTGCAAATGCCTTGCCCAAATCCACATACCCAGTAAACAGCAGAGCCAGGACTCAATTCCACAACTTCAAAGCCCAACACTCTGTCCAACTGCAAATTTCGTTTCCCATCAGACCCAGAAAACCAAGGGCAATTGCACAAGATCGTTTGTAGTAAACCTGTTATTTAAGAGGAACGAAGACTGAGCCTCAGGGTCTAGGAGTAACTTATAGGGGCTTCTTGTACTTACGGATAGAAAATACATGGATAAATAGAGATATTAAAGGAAGGGATGCCCTCCCCTCCCGAAAGAAATAAAAATGTGATCACTCTCGGCACTGTAGCCTCTGATGAGAACATTTAATCAATTAGCATTGCTGTTGCCAAAACTTGCTTCCCACCGAGCCGAAAAGCCGCCCGGCGGCACATCCCAGCGGCCTCCCTCCTCCCGGGCTGGGATTCGCCTCTGCAAGAAACGTCATGTTTTCTCTCCCAGACAACGTTCCAGGAGCCCCAGATGTAAAATCAGAGGTCTCTTATCTGGCACTATTGATCTCTGTGCTAATAAAATGTCAGTGCCCAAGGGAAAACTGAAAGAAAGAATCGTGCTGTCATCTCTGTTCCTGCGGGGACAGGCACCCGTTTGTCGGCTCACTTCATTGCTGCGTCGGCCAGGCTAATATTTCGGGGCTCCCTGGAGGAGAAAGTCCCTGAAATGAGCAGGGACATGCTTTCTATTTCCCCTTTCACAGGGGCTCTCTGGAATTCAAGGATGAACGAATGGGAAGAGATCAACAGGTATGCAGCACTAACCAAATGCTGGGCACTTTACCCACACCAGATACCCCGAAATCCTCCTGGAATCCAGGCACGGAGGGTCACCACATCCGTTTTATTGATGAAGAAACTGAGGCTAACATTTGTGAATCATTTTATACTAAGGACTTGCCAGTGTCCCATTTATTCCTCATGACAAGCCACATTTTACACAGGAAGAAGCTGAGGCTCAGAGAGGTGGAGTGATATCCCCAGAGTCTCACAGCTGACAGATGAAAGGGCTGATGCCAGAACCAGAAGCCGCTCATAGCCACCTCGATGCTGAGCATGTGCTGTTTGTTATCCCCCAGTCACAGGCATTGAGGCTCGCACTGAGCCTATATTACTGGGTCCAGATGTGCCCCCAGCCTCCTTTGGTTCTGAACCTGCCCTCCTAGCCTTAGCAACTGTGTTCTCTTAGAGTCCAAGTCGAGCCAAAGGAGACATGCTGTATTTTGATGCCCCTTGTGATTTAAGAAAAAATAAAAATAATGAATGAATAATTGTATAACTTCTCCAGCAGAGATGAATAGGAAAGGCTTATCTATGGAAGCATCATATGTTATTATTGTGACCATCTAACATGATGACCACATTGTCAGAAACAGACTCAGATGGGACAGAAAATAATCTGGCCTGCTTAAACAGAATCATTGAGAAGCATTATGGTAATAGCTAATTATCAATAATAAAAATAATACATAGAATCAAAGCCAGCAGCAAATATAGCAAAACTATATTCATCTGTAAGAAACAAAATAAGAAGCAATCATTCGGCTGGGTGTGGTGGCTCATGCCTATAATCCCAGCACTTTGGAAGGCCGAGGTGGGTGGATCACCTGAGGTCAGGAGTTCGAGACCAGCCTGACCAGTATGGTGAAACCCCGTCTCTACTAAAAATGCAAAATAATCCCAGCTACTTGGGAGGCTGAGGCTGGATAATTGCTTGAACCCGGGACACGGAGGTTGCAGTGGGCCGAGATTGCGCCACTGCACTCCAGCCTGGGCGATAGACGGAGACTCCATCTCAAAAAGAAAAAAAAAAAAAAAAAAAAAAAAAAAACCATCTTAAATGAAATAAAATAAAACATAAAGCAATAATTTAAAACAGACTAAAATCAGCAATAACAAGAATAATAGTAACAATAGCAACCAATTATGTGCCAGGCACTCTTCTAAGCACTTTTCAGGTAGCCATTATTTAAGCCTTAAAACAACTCTATGAGGTAGGAAGTCTCATAAAGCCCATTTTATAGGTGGGGAAGCTGAGGCATCAGGAAACCAGGGGCTTGTTTCTCAGCAGGACAAGCCCCCATAGGGCTCCATTCCTCAAGGCAGAAGTCCAGGAAAGGTAGGACAAAAACCGGGTCTCCACAGTTTCAGTAGGCACCTCGCTTTGGGGATTCTCTGGGGACAACCAGAAAACACGAAGGGGCGAGGACCTGGTAGGCTCCTAAATGCTTGTGAGCAAAAAGCCTGGTCACAGCTTAGAGGGATGTCGTCCTCTAAACACTGAGTCACTGAGTGACCAACCGGCTGCTCTGGCCAGACCCTGATTGGGGCAGGAGGAACTGGAGATGAATGGGTCACCCTCCTCACCCTGCAGGATCCTGCAGCCTCCTGCAATAGACCAGGCTGGGGCGAGCGGCAGGAATGGAAAGAAGGGGAGCGATCTGAGTGGGTCGGGAAACAGCCAAGAGTGAGAGATCCTGCTCAGGGAGCCCTGGAAATGCACAGCTTTTGACCTTGGACTGTTTGTTTTCAAAATAAGCTCAGCTTCATTATCTGTTCTTTCTTTCACATGAAAACCTGCCCCTTCACAGTTCCATCCCCCCATCTTTTCCTCCAACTAATTCCTGGCTCTCCCAGCTCTGCCTCCCAGCCCCTCCTTGCCCACCCTCATCCCCTTGTTTTGAGATTTAAGAAAATAAAAATAAATGATAGAATAATTGTATTAATTTTCCAGCATAGTTGAATAGGGAAAGGTAAGATATTGAAGTATCATATGTTATTATTGTGACCATCTGAGATGATGACCACATTGTCAAGGACAGACTCATGCAGGACAGAAAACAAGACACACCCTAGACACTCTCCTCCTCAAGCACCCCACCCTCTCCTTTTGTTTTATTTTATTTATTTATTTATTTATTTTTATTTTTATTTATTTATTTTTGAGACGGAGTCTCACTCTGTCACCTAGGCTGGAGTGCAATGGCGTGACTTTGGCTCACTGCACCCTCCACTTCCCAGATTCAAGTGATTCTCCTGCCTCAGCCTCCCAAGTAGCTGGGATTTCAGGCACCCACCAACACACCCGCCTAATTTTTGTATTTTTAGTAGAGACAGGGTTTCACCATGTTGGCCAGGGTGGTCTTGAACTCCTGACCTCGTGATCCACCCGCCTCGGCCTCCCAAAGTACTGGGATTACAGGCATGAGCCACTGCGCCCGGCCCACCCTCTCCTTTTATAAACTTCAGGCCGAGGTCCCTTTTTAGTATTTCCTCATCCAGCAAACGTTCATGGATACCTGCTCTTTACTAGATCCTGCCTGATGTTGACTAGGGCGACAGAAATAACACAGCCCTCTTCTCCTCTCCAGGAACTCCTCTGCTGGAGGGAGAGGCAACAGCCCCAGAGGTCCTGCCTTGAGCTCTCTACCAGGCAGCTGCCTGCCCATGCCAGGAGGGCCCTCATCCTCCTAGTCCGGGACACTGTTTTGTGGCTCCAGAAGTTCAATGTCATCGTCATTGCTTTATAAAACTACGTGGCTATCTGTAGCATATTCCTCCCCACACACTTGCTGTTCCCCTCCAAGGAGACAAGTGAGATGTGGGAGTATTAATTTATTTGGAGTTAACATAACTTAACACTTAACAGATGATACCAGAAAAACTGTCTGTGGGGGTCACATGACAAGGGCATTCGATTTAATCACATTTTATTTTAACAAGAGAGATTTAAATAGGGGTGGGGCACCTGTGAGCATCTTGCCCTGAGGAGCACAATCCTAGTGTTTAAAGATAAAAAAAATTCACTTAATGTGTTCACATCATACCAAGCAAGTACTTCATCTGATGTCCAGAGCAATAGGAACACGTTCCTGCTGCCGATGACCGTTTTCGTCATGGAAGTGATATAGTGATACTTAGACAGCTACAGAGACAGCACTTCATGGAGGATTTCAGCAGCTTTTCAGAGTAACTTTGACTACAGGTGATTTCCACCTTTTCTGCAAAGTGAGGAATTGAATAAACACACACACACACACTCACCCCAATGCATCAAGATTTGTCTTCCCAATAGGCTTTTTCAGATGGGGAATGATGTGGCCGTTAATTACTTCACAAAATGTACAGCAAATAAAAATCATTATAATGACTACCTATAAACCCAGGAATGTCATCGAATCAATCCGTGGCTAATGGATTAAAGATTAACGCAACTACAACCACATGTTGTCCTCAGCTGTAAACTGCTGGGGCTAAGTAAATAATAAAGGAAATAAGATCATTGTCACCCTGTCCATTAGGTGCATGGTTGATGATCTCCTTAAAGTGCTCCTCAGACCCTAATGAGGTCATTACGGTCACTTCTCTCTGGGCCCCAGACTCGGCGTGTCGTCCTGTGCAGATGAGGAAACTGAGTCACACGAGAGAAGGCAATTGCTGATAGTTCCCAGTTGCCCTGCCCTCCTCATGCCTTAACAGAGGTCCCAGGCCTTTGATCAAACTAGGGAGAGGTTAGAAGAAAGGCGAGACGGGCCTCGGAAGAATTTGGATCTGTTGAAAAAGGATTTTAGGACAAGAACGAAACGAGACGCGTTTTCATGGGAACGCAAACCCAGTAACTTCTCAGAGGCAGGGCTTCATGGAGAAACTGCATCAAAAGGAAAACAGTCTGGTCCCAACCTTTATTTCTCCCAAGGCATGAAACTCCTGATTTCAAACCACTTCTCTTTGCCTCTGAAAGAAAACAAGAAAAAGATGGGGCTGTGTAGTTCTTCCAACAGTGAAAAAAAGAAAGAAAAGAGAGAAGAAGAAAGTTGTTTGGGGATTCGAAACAGAAAGGGCCTTCTTCCCCTTTATCGATAATTTTGAAAGGGTCGCTGTAAGACACTGACTAATGACACGTGACCTTTGGATTCTCCACGAGGCAGCAGGCGCGGGCCCCGAACCCAGCGGGGACCCCTCTGCCAGTTAGGGGTCACTCTCTCCATTCAACGCTTTATTAGCCCCCTCAAGTCTCAGGGCGAAGTCCTGCTGCTTTGAGACGTTTACAGCTTTGATTGAGGAAAGCTATTCAGGGCTGGGGCGAGGATCTGTTTGTTTTCAGGAGGAAGCCTCTGTGAGCCTGCCCCCTCCCCCCTGTGTTTCCAGAGTTGCTGGAGAGATAAAAGCCATACCTCCTTTTGACCTTCATTGGACAGTAGGAGCCCCGACTCAGCGTGGAATAATAAAGGCATATCATGCTGCATAAATTATCCCGTGATTGACGCTCTTTCTTCCAGCTCCGACTTAAAGGGGGGTGTCTGGGGCTGGGGCCGGGAATGGGGAGGGGTTCGGTTTATTTACTCAAGCACCTACTGTGTGCTGCTGATGGGGAACTTCCTAGGCAAGTCATTGTCGCATCTCATCCCTACAAACAGTCCCAGGAGGTAAATATTATTTATCCCTGTGATGTGCATGAGGAAATGGCAGGAAAGTTATGTGATTTTTTTTTTCAGTGACCTACAGGAAGGCAGCAGCAGGCAACAGCATTTGGCCGTGAGAATATTTTGACAATGCTTTTTTTAAAAAAATCAGCTTTTTAAAATTTACCAAAGTGTCATCTTTACCCAGTCCCTGGGACTGACCCTGACCCCTGGGTTGAGGGATGGAGAGAGGGGGGAGAGAGAGAGAAAGAGAGAGAGATGAGATGCAGGGCCAGGATGGCAGAGAGCCACCCATGGGCTACCTGTTTGTCCAGCGGTATTTATGGAACAGCGGTGTCTAGGAAAAACGGACCTCACCCACGAGAACTATGCATTGTAGGAGGGAGACCTAGAGTAAGTTATTTATGAATATAATTTTTGGACAATGTTAAGAACTTTGAGGAGAGGAAAGCAGGGTAGCAAGAGAGAAAGTGTCTCGGTAGAAGAAAGAGGCACAACTTTGGAGAGAGATGTCAGGGAACCCTCCACCCCAGGAGGGGACATTTGTCCTGAATGGTGGGAAGGAGAGCACTGGCAAAGGGCCAGCCAAGCAAAGGCAACAGTACATGAGTCCACATACTCAGGAGGTGAGAACAGACTGGACACCAAGAAGCTGAAAGAGGACCCATGGCTAGAGGGCAGGGAGTGCGGGGCCAGGCACCCTGCAGGCTCTCCAGAGCCTGGGTTTTATTCTCGGTGCAAAGAGAAGCAACCAGAAAGTTTTCAGTAAAGGAGTGCGGTGAAGCCAGAAGCGAGACTAGGAGCAGGGAGCCCAGAGCTGTGTGTGGCTCCCGACTTCCCTGCGTTCTGACAGGTCACTTGGGCCTTGTCAAAGCTTCTGTGTTCAGAAGTTCTTTCCTTAAGAACAGCTCAGGGAATCACCACTTGCTGTTCAGATTGTCCCTGGAGTTGCAGCGTGACTTTGGGGTATCCTGAAGTCAGACCTGTCCCCTCCTTCCTGAGGATCAATAACTTGAATGCCTTGGGAGTCACCAGGGAATGTACATCTGAAGCGGGGTGCGAGGAGCCCTGGTGAGCTGGCAGGGACTGCTCTGTCCCCAGTGGCGGCCCCTACTTAACTCTTGAAATTGCACCACAGGGAGTGGAGAGGCCGACCCTAGAGCTGCCAGACCTTCTGATTCTATTAGAGAAGCCAGAAATCCAGATATGTGTGCAAACTCTTAGTTTTTGAATGTCGACATCAAATTCAAATTAAACTAACATTCCTGAGTTCTGTCCACGAACCCTGAAGCCAAAGAGTCGCATAAGACAAGACCCCAGCCTGCAAGAGCCTCCAGGCCAGAGTCGATACTGCCTCTTAGCTAACCAGAGCAGAGAATTAAAGGTAAAAGACGCAAAAGAAACAGATGGGTCTCATTCTTGCATTCTAAAGTGTTTTGGTGAAGTGGGTCTATTTGGCAGTCTGCTGAAATGGTGGACTTCTTCTCAGAATATTTAAAAATGCATAAAATCAAATAACAAAGGTGCCCAATTATATTTAAGTACAGTTATCAAAATGTTGCCTTAAGCTAATACAGGTACTTCTTTATTAATGTATCAATCAACAAGATCTGAAGGCAGGCGCAGTGGCTCACCCCTGTAATCCCAGCACTTCGGAAGGCCGAGTTGGGTGGATTGCCTGAGGACAGGAGTTCAAGACCAGCCCGAGCAACATGGCTAAACTCCGTTTCTACTAAAAATACAAAAAAATTAACCGAGTGCTGTGGCACCTACCTGTGGTCCCAGCTGCTCAGGAGGCTGAGGTGGGAGGCTCGCTTGAGCCTGGGAGGCAGAGGTTACGGTGAGCCAAGATCATACCACTGCACTCCAGCCTGGGTGACACAGTGAGACCCCTGTCTCAAAAAAACCAAAACAAAATCAAGATATGGTGCTGAGCCAATTACTTCCTTAATTTTGAAGTAATGATAAATGGAAACAATATTTCAAGATATCTGTAAAAGGCCGGGTGCAGTGGCTCATGCATGTAACCCCAGCACTTTGGGAGGCCGAAGCGGGTGAATCATCTGAGGTCGGGAGTTCAAAACCAGTCTGGCCAACATGGCAAAACCCCGTCTCTCCAAAAAAAAAAAAATACAAAATTAGCCGGGTGTGGTGACACATGCCTGTAATCCCAGCTACTCAGGAGGCTGAGGCAGGAGAATCGCTTGAACCCAGGAGGCAGAGGTTGCAGTGAGCTGAGATTGTGCCATTGCACTCCAGCCTGGGCAATAAGAGTGAAACTCTGTCTCAAAAGAAAAAAAAAAAGATGTCTGTAAGAACTGTCAGGTGGCATGAAAACACATGGTGTCTACTGGTGGTAAAATTGCAGTTACTGGTCATGCTACTGTGGGTTGCTGGCAATATTCATAATGAAAGGAAATGAAACATTTTAGTTAGAGGATAACAAAAATAAAAATGTTATGTTTTCCCATGGAACCTCACAGATATTCTCTCTCTCTGCCCCCAAAGTAGTCCATGGACTCCCAGTTTAAGAACTTCTACATTAGATGAGATTCTTTAACAGGTGGATTGTCAAAGAAGAAGCTGCCCTGCCCTCACCTCCCAATGTCAGGAAATGTCTCCCCCAGCCCTCCAGGGACCAGGAGCCCTCCTGGATCCAGCCCCTCCCTCTCCACGCAGTGGACCATGGCCTTCCAGGCCCCTCAGGCTCTATTCTGCTCATGGGGCCAGCTGCCCTTCCCATCACTCCTGCTGTGGCTCCCTCTAGCCTGGATGCAATCAAAGTCACTGTGTGCTTCATTCCAGGCCTTCCCACATAGGACCTGGGATGGTTAGGGGTGGGACCTTGGGGTCAGACAAGGACAGGTTCAAGTCTTAAATCTGCAACTCATTAGCGGTAAGACGGCGAACTGGCCACTTAATCTTTCAGCCTCAATTTCCCCCATCACTCATTTTCCATGGTTGTAGGGATTCAGTGAAAGAACACTGTAAAATTCTTTTTTTTTTTTTTTTGAGACAGAGTCTTGCTCTATTGCCCAGGCTGAAGTGCAGTGGCTTGATCTCAGCTCACTGCAACCTCCGCCCTGCCCCTGGGTTCAAGTGATTCTCCTGCCTCAGCCTCCCAAGTAGCTGGGATTACAGTTGTGTGTGCCACCATACCCAGCTAATTTTTGTATTTTTAGTAGAGACGGGGTTTCACCATGTTGGCCAGGCTGGTCTCCAACTCCTGACCTCAAGTGATCCGCCCAACTTGGCCTCCCAAAGTCCTGGGATTACAGGCGTGAGCCACCGTTCCCAGCAGTACCCTGTAAAATTCTGGCATATTTTAAACCCTCAAGACACAGTAGCTGCTTTAACTAGGGTTTTTATTACACTGGTGTGTGTCTGTTGCTTCCCACAAAAGCATATTAGCTCTTACTGAGACGCAACCTAAACCTTTCTCTGTTCACTTTATTCAGGTCTCTTCTTAATGTCACGATATCAAGGGGACCTTCCCTGACCACTCTATCAGAACCAAACACCTCCCACTTCTGTCTCTGCTGCCTTACCTTACTTTACTCTTCTTCTTTGAGTTTAGTGCCATCTGGCATAGTATATATTTACTTGTTTATTTATGGTCTGTTCCATCCATACCAAAAGAATATATGCTCAGTGAAGACATGGATTTATTTTCTTCACTGCTGTATTCCTTGTGCCTAGAATAGTACCAGATCCACAGTAGGCACTCTGCAAACATTTACTGAATGAGTAAATGAACGAATGAATGAAAAGCCTCTGCAAATATTTTCTTGAGGGCTTTTCGAAGAATTCAGTGAGACAGAATAGTTAGAGCATCTAGCTCTGTGTCTGACATACCAATACTCACTTTTCATCTTCTTCCTTAACTTTTCTGAATTTTAGTTTATTCATCTGTAATACAGGAATACTAAGAATACTACTACTAGCATTAATCATAGCACCAAGACTACTTATCTCTTGGAGCTGTTGTAATGTCCAACACCAGAAAGCATTTTGTAAGCTATAATTCATTATATAGGTATGAGTTATTATTGCTATTATAAGAATTTAGACACATTATCATCACCTCTCTGAGCTTCCATTTTCTCATCTATAAAATGGAGCTAATTTTATTTAATTTAAACATCTGCACTTCCTTCCCTAGCTGAGTTATTGTGAGGAATGAATGAGATAATGCATGTTTAAATGCTTTGTAAACTATAAAGTACCATGCAGCTATAAAGAATAATTACTGAGGTGCAGCACAGGAGCAGTGGAAATACCATGGGACTTGGAACCCCAAATACCTGGGTTCGAGTTCCTGCTCGCTCTCTCTCTCTCTTTCTTTCTTTCTTTCTTTCTTTTCTTTTCTTTTCTTTTTTTTTGTTTTTTTTTTTTGAAACAGAGTCTCATTCTGTCACCCAGGCTGGAATGCAGTGGTACAGTCTTGGCTCACTGCAACCTCTGCCTCCCAGGTTCAAGCGATTCTCCTGCCTCAGCCTCCGGAGTAGCTGGGACTACAGGTGCGTGCCACCATGCCCAGGTAATTTTTGTATTTTTTTAGTACAGATGGTTTTTCACCATGTTGGCCAGGTTGGTCTGGAACTCCTGACCTCAAGTGATCTGCCCACCTCATCCTCTCAAAGTGCTGGGATTACAGGCATGAACCACTGTACCTAGCCATATCACTTTCTAGCCCAGAAACTCTGGATCTTGGTTTCTGCCAACTGCAAAATGTAGATAATAATGCTACTCACAATGCATGCTAAAGGCTCAGCACCAGTGCAGCCCAGATCAGCCCCGGCGGTAGCTGACTGCTTGTTACTGCTTTCCACAGGCCTTTGTTCGGCTCTCTGTGGCCTTCTCCTCACCAGGCCCAGCAAACCTTCCCTTTCCTGTCAGTTGAATGGTGATAATTACACCAGCCTCTCGGGATGCTGTGTTTTTAAATTAATACGTATGAGGTGCTTGGAGATCCTCCCTTGAAGCAGGTGGGGAATGCACACAGATTCCAGAGTAGGTCTTGCTCTCCAGGGCTTCTGCTGGTGGCCAAGGCCTCTGCTGGTGGCCAAGGCCTCTGCTGGCCTCTCTAGGTGGGGAGCTCCAAATGGCTCCAGGATCTAAATGTGGGCATCATTTTTGGTGATAAGAAAGATGCCATTTTTCTGGAAAAGCTCAGCTCCACGCTCCCAGCAGATGAGTCCTATCACTCAGGTCTGAGTTGATCTGAGACACATACAAGAGGCCTCAACCAAGGCCCCCTTGGTTATGTTTGTAGAAGTTGGGAGATGTAGGAAACAAAGCCAAAAAATGTAGTTCCAGATGTGCCCTTACTTGTCTTAACTCAGGGCTGCAATTGTGAGGCAGGCCGAGGCCTCCAAGATGGGCTGATAGTCCAGGCTAGAAATTCAGGCTGGAAGACCAAGCCAGAGGGCTTCTGACCCTCAAGACCGGGCCTGCCCATTGCTTACCGCAGGCAGGACCTGATGGGCCAGCGGGAAAGCCAGTTCCATGCAATCCAAGGCAGAGCTTCCGTGAGTCCCTGCCTGTACTGGGCCTGGGGCGATCCAGCCAGGAGTTTGTTGCTCACATTAGTGACAAACTCCCAAAGTCACTGAATGGATTCAAGGTTATTCTTGGACTTGTTACATTTCCACACACTTAAGTTCCCAGGAATGTTTGAAAACCCAGGAGAGTGGGTTGAGTTCCTCACGATGGCGCATAGCCCAGTTCAGCTTTGCCATGAGCCTGGGAGGGTCTGGTCAGGATGCCTTCGGGTCTGTGGTCCCCAATGCCAGCTGTGCATGGAAATCACACCAAGAGGCAGTTTCATTTGTTTATCTAATGCAAACAAAATATGCCCATAATCCCTCTACCCTGATAACATCTTTTACATTAGTATAACCATAAGTAATGACAGTACCTCTATGTAGCAAAGAAATGCAAACACAGCAGCAAAGTATAAAGTGAAAAATAGGCCTCTTTCACCCCTATGCTAGAACCCGTCTCACTGCATGTAAATTACTGAAAGCTTCCTATTTATTGTTCCAGAAAATAGGTTTCTTCTCCCTCCATCTTTTTTTTTTTTTTTTTTTTTTTTTGAGATGGAGTCTCGCACTTTGGTCCATGCTGGAGTGCAGTGGTATAATCTCAGCTCACTGCAACCTCTGCCTCCTGGGTTCAAACAATCCTCCAGCCTCAGCTTCCCAAGTAGGCAGATTACAGGCGTGGGCCACCAGGCCCAGCTAATTTTTGTATTTTTAGTAGCGACGGGGTTTCACCATGTTGGCCAGGGTGGTCTTGAACTCCTGACCTCAGGTGATCCGCCCGCCTTGACCTCCCAAAGTGCTGGGATTTCAGGCGTGAGCCACCGTGCCCAGCCCTCTTTCCAGCATTTCTTTGCCCTTGACCTGGTCCAGGCTGTCTGCTCTCATCCCCTCCCACCATCCCCATCACTTACAGCTTTCCAGCTACCTGACCTTAGAGGTATTTCTTCAGCAAATCCAGCCAGTTCTGTTGCAGAGCCTTTGCAGTTGCTGTTCCATCTGCCCGGGACACTCTTCCCACAGATGTGGCATCTTGGCTGACTCCCTCAGTTTTTTCAGGTTTCTGCTCAAATGTCACCTCATCAGAGAGACCTTCTTGAACCATCCTATTTTAGAGTCACCTCCCCAGCTGGCCTTCACCTTAAGCTGTTCTAATTTCTACTTTCCTCACAGCCACTACTTAACATAGTGAGTGTATTGTCTATTTATTTATCACCTAGTCTCCTCTAGTAGCCAATCGGTTCCATGGACTTGGTCTGTGTGAATCACATACTTACATTCCCATAAGGGAATGTAAAAAAATTAGTCAAAACACAAACCATTTTTTTTTTGGTTGCTTTTTGAGACGCAGTCTCGCTCTGTCGCCCAGGCTAGAGTGCAGTGGTGTGATCTCAGCTCACTGCTACCTCTGCCTCCTGGGTTTAAGTGATTCTCCTGCCTCAGCCTCCCGAGTAGCTGGGATTACAGGTGCACGCCATGACACCCGGCTAATTTTTCGTATTTTTAGTAGCGACAGGTTTCACCGTGTTAGCCAGGAAGGTCTCAATCTCCTGACCTCGTGATCTGCCCACCTCAGCCCCCCAAAGTGCTGGGATTACAAGTGTGAGCCACCGTGCCCAGACTGTGATTCACTTCTTGATCCTTAGTAACTAGAGGGGTACCAAATACCTAAGAGTCACTCAATACATTCTTGTTGCATAGGTATTTTTTTTATTTATCACAGGGATCACTTCCTGCCCCTTACCTTTTTCACTCAATTCTGGTATTCCTTTGTATAGCTGGATCTTCGGTTACTTAATGCATGCTGACTAATGGACGCTTACATCATTTATACTTTTTGTTATCACAAACATGCTGCTATGAATGTCCTTGGGTGTATAATCTTTCCATTCTCTTGTGAGTAGATCCTTCAGGTGAATAAATGTTGACCAGGGGAACTGCTAGGTCAAACAGCATGTGCATTTTTTTTTTCTTGTTGTTGTTGTTGAGACGGAATTTTGCTCTTGTTGCCCAGGCTGGAGTGCAATGGCGAAATCTCGGCTCACCGCAACCTCCGCCTCCTGGGTTCAAGAGATTCTCCTGCCTCAGCCTCCCGAATAGCTGGGATTATAGGTATGCGCCACCACGCCTGGCTAATTTTGTATTTTTAGTAGAGATGGGGCTTCTCCATGTTGGTCAGGCTGGTCTCAAACTCCTGACCTCAGGTGATCCGCCTGCCTCGGCCTCCCAAAGTGCTGGGATTACAGGCGTGAGCCACCGAGCCCAGCCAGCATGTGCATTTTACATTTTGACAGATATTGCCTAACTGATGTCTATTTGCCCATTTGAACTCATATCAGAAGAGTAAGAAAGTAACTACTCAATGCCCTCTGCAATGCTTAATCATTACTAACAATATATTAGGGAAAAAACGGAGCATAGTTTTGTTTTCTTTCTTTCTTTCTTTCTTTCTTTCTTTCTTTCTTTCTTTCTTTCTTTCTTCTTTTTCTTTCTTTCTTTTTCTTTCTTTCTTTCTTCTTTCCTTCCTTCCTTCCTTCCCTTCCTTCCTTCCTTCCTTCCTTCCTTCCTTCCTTCCTTCCTTCCTTTCTTTCTTATTTATTTGAGACAGGGTCTCACTCTGTCACCCAGGCTGGAGTGCAGTGCTGCAATTACGGCTGACTACAACCTCAACCTCCCAGGCTCAAGTGATCCTCTCACCTCAGCCTCCCAAGTAGCTGGGAACACAAGTGTGTGCCACCATGCCCAGCTAATTTTTGTACTTTTTTTTTTTTTTTTTTTTTTTTTTAAGAAATGAGGTTTTGCCATGTTGCCTATGCTGGTCTTGAATTCCTGGGCTCAGATATGGGTGCTTCGGCCTCCCAAAGTGCTGGTATTACAGGTGTGAGCCACTGCACAGGTCTTAGATTTCTTTAATCATAAAATGATTAAACATTCTTTTGTATACTTTGATTCTTATTATTTTGATTTCTGCAAACTGCTGAATTACATCCTTTTCCAATTTTCCTATCAAATTGTTCTTTTATTTATTTCAATCTTTTGTAAAGCAAAAAAAGCAAAAAAAAATCCCTTTGGCATTTATGTTACAAATTGTCTTTGCAGTTTTATGGTTTGTGTTTTAACTAATTGTTTTTCTTAGTGATTTTTTCATTTATATATAACTAAGTTCTCATTGTTTTCTATTATGGCCCCTAGCTCTTCATCTTGTTTTAGATGCCCCAGGAAACTCTTAAAAACAGATTTAGAAGCCATGGTGGTTCATACTTATAATTCCAACACTTTGGGAGGCTGAGGAAGGAGGATCACTTGAGGCCAAGAGTTTAAAACCAACCTAGACAACATAATGAGACCCCATCTCCACAAAAAAATTATTTTGTTTCATTATTTTATTTTTACGTTTTTTAGAGAAAAGGTTTTGCTCTGACACCCAAGCTGGGGTGCAGTGGCACAACCATGGTTCACTGCAGCCTCAAATTCCTGGGCTTAGAAGCAATTCTCCCACCTCAGCCTTCTGTAGCTGGGACTACAGGTGTTCAACACCACACCTGGATAATTTTTAGATTTTTTGTGGAGTCGAGGTCTCCCTATGTTGCCCAGATTATCTACAAAAGTGTGTGTGTGTGTGTGTGTGTGTGTGTATATATTTTTTTTTTTAGATGGAGTCTCACTCCCATTGCATAGGCTGGAGTACAGTGGTATGATCTCAGCTCACTGCAACCTCCACCCTCCACCTCCCGTGCTCAAGTGATTCATTTGGCTCGGCCTCCCAAGTAGCTGGGATTACAGGCATGCGTCACCACATCTGGCTAATTTTTGTATTTTTAGCAGAGACGGGGTTTTGCCTTGTTGGCCAGGCTGGTCTTGAACTCCTGACCTCAGGTGATCCACCCGCCTCAGCCTCCCAAAGTGCTAAGATTACAGGCGTGAGCCACCGAACCCGGCCAAATAGATTTTTTTAATTAGCTGGACATGGTAGCATATTCCTACAGTCCCAGCTACTCTGAAGGCTGAGGGGGGCAGATCACTCGAGCCAGGAGTGTGAGGCTACAGTGAGCCATGATTGTGTCACTGTACTCCAATCTGGGTGACAGAGTGAGACTCTGTCTCAAAAAAAGTAGATTCACGAACCCAACCCATACAACTCTGATTTGATGGTCTTGGGTTGGGGTTGGGAGCAGGTCTGTCCCTGCAGATGTGTGAGAATCAGTCACACATATACCACAGGAAGCAGTGCTCCTAGGGAGAGATGAGGCTGCAGTCCAGCTCCCTGCAGATCATGGTGGGGCTGGAGGAATAAGACCTGAGGGCAGCAAGATCCAGCAGAGGTCTGGGGGCTCTCAGGAAGGGCTTGCATCCAAGCTAGTGATCTGGAGGGTTGAGTACAGAGGAGGAGGTCCTGGGGTTCAAGGGAGTAGACGTAAGATTGAGATCCAGGGGCACTGAGTCCCCAGGCCTAAGTCTCCATGCTTTGTTCTACATCTGTGTGACAGCAAGGTTGAACTGGCCTTGCTGGCCCTGCCTGCTCTGACAAGCACCAACCAAGGAAGAACTGTGCAGGGTCTGGGTGTCTGCACTTAAAGGCTTCCAGGGCCCTGGCTGAGAGGGATTGAGTTAGACTGGAGCTAACCTTGACCTTACTCTGCCTTAACATTGCCACCTGGAAAATGGGAACCACAGAGGCAAATAAAATTCTGGTTCTTCTTGCTTTACTGTTGAATTGCTGGGTTTTAGGTTGGGTTCTCAGGGGGAAGCCAAGCATCCAACTGGTGAGGTACCACCTCCCTATCTGTTCAAGAGAAGATGAGAGGCTGGGTGTGGTGGCTCACACCTGTAATCCTAGCAATTTGGGAGGCTGAGGTGGGTGGATCACCTGAGCTCAGGGGTTCGAGACCAGCCTGGCCAATATGGCAAAAATCCTGTCTCTACTAAAAATGCAAAAAAAAAAAAAAAATTAGCTGGGCGTGGTGGCACATGCCTATAATCCCAGCTACTCAGGAAGCTGAGGAAAGAGAATCGCTTGAACCTGGGAGGTGGAGGTTACAGTGAGCCGAGATCATGCCACTGCACTCCAGCCTATGTGATGGGAGCAAGACTCCATCTAAAAAAAAAAAAAAAAGGAGAGAAGGTGAGATTGAAGGGCTGAAGGAAGAAAGGGCCCAGGTTCTTCCAAGGATGAAGAGCTGTCACCAGAAAGGAAAGCCACTCGGATTTTTCCTCTGGACTCTATGTGTTCCTCTTCAGGTGTAGCCAGCCCTGGCATAAGGATGCCAAGCCGAGGTGTACAGTGAGGAGGTGTGCAGGCCTGGCAAACAGGTGGCCTTCCGGCAGACCTGGGGCTGAACCCTGCTCCACTGCTTACCACCTGATGACCTTAGGTGAGTTGCTTCAGCTCTGTGAGCCCCAGTGTCCTCACCTGCCCTGTCTCCCTGGCAGACTTGTTGTGACAAGATAGACAATTAGACGAGATAAGGTGGGTGAAGCACAGTCCCTGAACGTGTCCTCAATCAAGCCTTACCTCCTTTCTCGGAACCTGGCCTGGCCAGCTGATGGCACAGAGCATGAGTTTGGAGAATGAGGAGGACTACAAAGGGCTTGCCAATCATTGCATGCCTTTTTTTTTTTTTTTGAGAAGGAGTCTCACTCTGTCTCCCAGGCTCGAGTGCAGTGGTGCGATCTCAGCTCACTGCAAGCTCCGCTTCTCGGGTTCATGCCATTCTCCTGCCTCAGCCTCCCAAGTAGCTAAGACTACAGGCACCCAACACCACGCCCGGCTAATTTTTTTTTTTTTTTGTATTTTTAGTAGAGACGGGGTTTCACCATGTTAGCCAGGATGGTCTCAATCTCCTGACCTCGTGGTCCACCCGCCTCGGCCTCCAAAGTGCTGGGATTACAGGTGTGAGCCACTGCGCCTGGCCCATTGCATGCCTTTGATGGCTAAACTACAGTACATTGATCTGTTCACTTGGGCACATTAAAGCTTGATCCAACTTTTCTTTTTCATTTTCTTGTATATTTTATATACAGATGGGGTCTCACTATATTGCCAAGGCTGGTCTAGAACTCCTCGCCTCAAAGCAATCCCCCTACCTCAGCCTTCCAAAGTCCTGGGATTACAGGTGTAAGCCACTGTGCCCAACTTTTCACTTTAACAACTGAAGTGAGCACATTTAGAGCCCAGCTATGGAGAGGGGACTAAGATCAACATCAGAAAGAGGTAGGCAGGCCTGCCCACCTCCTCACTGTACACCTCGGCTTGGCATCCTTATGCCAGGGCTGGCTACACCTAAGGAGGAACACACAGAGTCCAGAGGAAAAATCCGAGTGGCTTTCCTTCCTGGTGACAGCCCTTCATCCTCGGGGCTCTGGGAGAGATAACAAAAAGTTTCCAGGAGAGGAAAGCAAACATGTGCAAAGGCCCTGTGAAGGGAAGCAGCAAGGTGCATTCTGAGAGACCAGAGAAGGCCAAGATACCCAGGGCACAGATGGTAAGGCACAGAGAAGGGCAAGGTCCTCCAGGGAAGAGGGGGCTGGCCTGGCAGCCAAGGCAAGAAATTTAGGGGTTACACTAAGAGCACTGGGGAGCCACTGAAGGGATTTGAGCAGACGAATGACACAATCAGATTTGTATGTGTGATGAGTCACTATGGCAGTCTTGTGGAGAAGGAGTTGGAATTGGTTTCGTCTTCAAAATATTTCTTAGTCTACTTTGCTCCACCTGCATAATCACCATCCTCTTCCAAGCCACCATCATCTTTCGCCAGAACTGTACCATCAGCCTCTTTTTTTACACAGTCGCTCTGAATCCACTCTTGCCACCCTCCCTGCCTCTCTACACATACCCAATCCCATCTCATACAGCAGACAAAAAGGTCATTTAAAAATGTAAGTCATGGCCCGGCATGGTAACTGATGCCTGTAATCCCAGTACTTTGAGAGGCCAAGGTGGGGAGGATCACTTGACCCTGGAGTTTGAGACCAGCCTGGGCAATGTGATGAGACTCCATCTCTACCAAAAAGTATTTTTTTAAAAAAATTAGCTGGGCGTGGTGGTGTGCAGCTGTAGTCCCAGCTACTAGGAGGCTGAGATGGGAGGATCATCTGAGCCCAAAAGGTTGAGGCTGCAGTGAGCTGTGACGACACCACTGCACTCCAGCTTGGGCAACAGAGTGAGACCCCATCTCAGAAAAAAAGTAAAAATTAAAAAAAATACAAATAGGCCGGGCGTGGTGGCTCACGCTTGTAATCCCAGCACTCTGGGAGGCCGAGGCTGGCGGATCACGAGGTCAGGAGATAGAGACCACAGTGAAGCCCCGTCTCTACTAAAAGATACAAAAAATTAACCGGGCGTGGTGGCGGGCGCCTGTAGTCCCAGCTACTCGGAGAGGCTGAGGCAGGAGAATGGCGTGAACCCGGGAGGCAGAGCTTGCAGTGAGCCGAGATTGTGCCACTGCACTCCAGCCTGGGCGACAGAGCGAGACTCCATCTCAAAAAAACAAAAACAAAAACAAATATGAGTCAGATTTTCTCTCTCTCCACATGAAACATTTAATTCATGTCTCCCTCCAATTTAGAATAAAACCTCAACTCCTGACTGTGGCCCATGGCACCCTGGCCTTCTGGGCCTGCCACTCTCCTGTCACTCTTCCTTGCTTGGTTAGCTTCAAACAGACTCTCTTTCTTTCACTGTCTCAAACACATCATGCCCTATCCCAACTGAGGGTCTCTACCAGTCCTTAAATCTGGAAGGATTCTCTTCCCTTCCCGACACACACACACACTCTTCCCCTTGCCACTGCTTACCAATAGAGGATGGGTGACTTCCCCAGAGCACTGTCCTTGAAACCCGCCACAATCTAATTTATGAATCTTCCCTCTGTTATTCTCTCTCGTAGATCCCTGCTCCTTTCCTTGGGGGCACTTGTCCTTGGGCTTACTGCAAAGTTAAGTTTTACTTTGTCTGTTAACATGTGGGGTTTGTGTGTGATTGTGTACACACTTCAGCCCCATAAGACCCTAGACCACACCGATATTTCTGCCTGCCATTGTACCTCCAGATCCTAGAACCGCGTGGCTGGTGCACAGTAGGCACTCAGTAAATATTTGTTGAAGAAAGAATAAATGAATGTCTGGGATTATAGCCTCTATAACTTGGCCTCCAAATATCTGGTTAGAGGAAACCAAAAATAATGCAGAACAAACCAAACTAGAGAGGAAAACCCACGGGGGCAAACCCTGTAGTTTCCAGCAGTAAATTCTTGACCTTCTTGTTTCTCTTTCCAAGATTGTCTGTAAAAAGGGAAAAATAAGGTCTTTAAAAATCCTCCACCAATTACCTCTGAGATGAGACTTAATATGCCAAGTTTTTGCCTAGAGCACATTTTTACAGCTGAGTAATAAACCCCAGAAAAACATGCCTTATGATGGAAACATTGAACGTCGTCTGTTCCAGCAGGGCCATGGTGGCTGCCGAGACGGAGGGACATTCTTGTCAAAGAAGGAGGGAGAAAAGGAAGAATTGGATTGGGTAAATATTTATCCAAAGAAGCAGTGTTGTTGATAATGAGGAATGTTGGCTTCCCTTCACAAACCAGATCTTGATTTGTTTTCTATCCCGATTACTTTTTATGACACTTGGGTTTTCTTCACAGTGAAATGCTTGGTTGATAAGAGAGTGTGAGGAAGATTGGGAGAAACAGATATTTGTATACGCTGGCCCCCTTTGCAAACTTTAGAGGGCCCCCCAGTTTCATGTTCGAGACAAGGGTATAAATATCGCCATCTTGCTCCCCATACTGCCTAGGAGACTCCAGAAGGAGGCATTTTCCAAGAAAAGGAATTATTTTTGGCTGCCATTGTGGTGCTGGAACCAGACCTCGACTTCAATTCAGAAGACCGAAGTTTGGATCCTACTTCACCCTGACAATAGCTGATTAAGCCTGAGCAAATAGTTTGTTCCCCCCAAGTCTCAGTTTCCTCACCTGTCAGTAGCAAAGAGAACACCACGGCTGTGTGTGGGTTGGTGGCACGCTGTCCCTCCATCCTTCTTCCTCCATATGCGCTACACCTGGCCAGCAAGGGAACCCTCTCTGAAATCAGTGCCCGGATTCTGACTAAACCCGATCATGCAGGATGGATAGGAGATGAATCGTAGAAAAATGGAGGCAGGGCAATGAAAATGACCTCAGTCCTTTCCTGGAGTGAATGGGAAGACACATTCTATGGGAAATCATGACAACAGAATAGGTTCGGTCCAGCCGAATTCGACTTAGAGTTGACTTTTAAAACGCCTTTAATAGTAAAAGTAATGGAGCACTCAAGAAGATTTTGAAAACGAACTCACAGATTTATCCCACGACCCCAACACCCTCAATTACTTTCCCGTCTGCATATTTTCTTTCTGCCCATGTGTGGCCCGCACTTCCCCTTGTAATGGGAAACATGCTCCATGAAAAATGGAGGAAGTGAGCCTGAAAGGCGCTCTAGGCTGCTTCTCTCTCTCTCTCTCTCTTTTTTTCCTTCATTTATGTATTTTTTACTATGTTTATAAACAAAGCCGAGGAACTCCCCTCCCCTACACACCAACCTGCTTTTGTTTTTTTTAGGTTTTGTTGTTGTTGTTGCTGCTGCTGTATTTAAATTGAAATAAATTACTGTTTCTTGAAAAAATTCATTTATTATTGATTTATTTATTTTTAATATGATACCAACTGGTTTTGAGCTCCCTCTCACCGTGGGAGTTTAGTCTCTGGCCCCAACAACCTCTGCCAGTGGCAAGAGCTGACTTATTGCTGGTGTCAACACATGGCCAAGTTGGCTTCATCCTGAGCCCTGCACAGAAGCGCAGGAGCCTCGGCAGCTGCGCACAGTTCTAGCCGGCACTCAGGTTGCATTGTGCGACATCGCCTAGGTAACCGATAGGCAGCCTCAGAAATGGAATAGGGTGGGAGCCGGGAAACAATTCCCATCACCCCTCCTCCTCCTCCTCAAATAGTCAGCTGGTCTCTGTTAGTCATTTCAGTCAACGGTTTTCAAAAACCTCTCCTGCCATTTATTAAAATGCCTATTTTGTGCCCAAACAGGCAAATGCTTGCTGTAGTTTATCACTAATACTCCCAACAATTCTTCAAGCTCTGTGTGATTACCTCCCCTTCTAAAGACAAGGACAATGAGGATCAGAGAGGGTCAGCCACTTACCCAAGGCCACACAGCCCCACATTTCTGTCTGACTCTGAAGCCTGTGGTCTTCCTATGGCAGCGATGTCCAGATCAGAACTAATAAGCTAGCAAATGTGGTCTGCTTCTTTCAAGAAAAGACCTGGGTATTTTTGACTGGAGGACCTATTGTCAAAGGCAGAATGGGTAATTTCCATTCCACCTCTCACATTTTAATGCCCAGCATTGCTATTGCTAAATTCTTCTATTTGACGTCCATGAGCTTGGAGATCCATGTGACTGCTCAAGAATCAGTTCTGAGCTCATGCCAAGAGTAGAAATGTTAGTGACTGGATCTGAGCTGCCTGTATTCTGCTCCATTGAGAATGCGGCTAATTACAAAGTCGGATGGATCCATTGTCAAGGAAATTTACCATATTCTCTTGGATCATTTAAAGGCTGAGCAAACATGCTGGCTGGACAGGTTGTCCTGTACTGATGGCAATCTCTGGTTCTCCCCAGGCCCTAAAGAGTTGCCTCAGCTTCCCACAGAGTCTGGAGAAATCCTTCAGAACAAAATGATCCCAATCCTGGGCTTCAGGACTTTCTAAGAGCTCAAAGAAATTACAGGGGCCTGTGGGGAAATAAGTCTCCTCTACGGGCTGAGGAGAAGGATAGAGCCAGAGGAATAAAGAAAGAGGGGGCAATAGAGCAAAAGGTAGAGGGCAAAGGGAGCTGGAAAGAAAGTCTCAAGGGCTCCCATGAGCATTAATAGAAATTCCAACCTCAGTATCAGCAGCCTGTCCTACCTGGCCCTTTTCTAGGAATTCAAGCCTTGGGAATTCCATTGCTGCTGCTGCTTCTAACACATCCATTGCCAAATGCTATATTGGTTAGAAAGCAAATCAGTGACGATTACATAAAACAGCACAGTTAATTATCCAGTTGCCTTGTGAAGTCCCTAGCAATTCCATTGGCAAGGCTGTGTCCAAGGCTTGTCCTGCACAGTGGTACATCTGTCTGCCCTCTCTGCCCTGCCCACTTACCCAGACCGGGAGTGGATGGAGCAGCACTGCTCTTCTGTTCTAAGTCGCCTGCTGCCTCGGACCCGGACTTAGGTGTATGAGGCTACTGAAAGGGAACACTGGGCTGAGCGTGGTGGCTCATGCCTGTAATCTCAGCACTTTCAGAGGCCAAGATGGGCAGACCACTTGAGGACAGGAGTTCAAGACCAGCCTGGCCAACATGGTGAAACCCCATCTCTACTAAAAATACAAAAATTAGTGGGGCGTGGTGGTGCCCACCTGCAATCCCAGCTACTCAGGAGGCTGAGGCAGGAGGATTGCTTGAACCCGGGAGGGGGAGGTTACAGTGAGCTGAGATTGTGCCACTGCACTCCAGCCTGGGCAACAGAGAGAGACCCTGTTTCAAAAAAAAAAAACTCTGAGGACAGAACGTTTGGGTGGCATGGGAATAGCATGAGGATAGCACGAAGACAGCATTAGGAGAGACCACTGCCCATCCCTTCGTGCAGACCTGCAATGCCAGCGTGGCATCCCCCTAGTCCGGGGATGTGTTAGGTAGCATCTCTACGTCTTCCAGAGTTCACTCTCAGTTTCCTCCCTGACTCTCCATTTCCAATGCCACTCCTTTCTTCCAGACTCTTCAGCAATCCCAGAAGCTTTGCAGCAACCTCCTCCCTGGTCATATTGCTTTCAGTATTTTGCATAATGCAGATAGTTTCTTTTTTTTCTTTTTTCTTTTTTTTTTTTTTTTTTGAGAGTGTCACTCTGTTGCCCAGGCTGGAGGCTGGAGTGCAGTGGTGTATCTCAGCTCAGGGCAACTTCTGCCTCCCGGATTCAAGTGATTCTCCTGCCTCAGCCTCCCAAGTAGCTGGGACTACAGTGCCCGCCACCACCCCCGGCTAATTTTTTTCTATTTTCAGTAGAGACGGGGTTTCACCATGTTGGTCAGGTTGGTCTCAAACTCCTGACCTCAAATGATCCACCCACCTTGGCCTCCCAAAGTGTTGGAATTACAGGCATGAGCCACCGCGCCCCACCCCCAGATAGTTTCTTAAAGAGGTATGTCATAGAACTCTATTACTCCCCTGCTCAAAACCATCCATGGCAGAAGTTAAAACAGAGCAATGATCTCCAGTACTGGCAGAGAAAGGGGGAGCTGAACACTGCAAGTGGGCCTGTGCCCTAGAGCAGGGTTTTTAGGAAGCCATCCAGCAGTGCCCATTCAGGTTAAAAATACACACACCTACCAAAAAAGAGAATTTCAGACCAATATCCTTGATGAACATTGATGCAAAAATCCTCAATAAAATACTGGCAAACCGAATCCAGCAGCACATCAAAAAGCTTATCCACCATAATCAAGTGGGCTTCATCCCTGGGATGCAAGGCTGGTTCAACATATGCAAATCAATAAATGTAATCCAGCATATAAACAGAACCAAAGACAAAAACCACACGATTATCTCAATAGATGCAGAAAAGGCCTTTGACAAAATTCAACAACCCTTCATGCTAAAAACTCTCAATAAATTAGGTATTGATGGGACGTATCTCAAAATAATAAGAGCTATCTATGACAAACCCACAGCCAATATCATACTGAATGGGCGAAAACTGGAAGCATTCCCTCTGAAAACTGGCACAAGACAGGGATGCCCTCTCTCACCACTCCTATTCAACATAGTGCTGGAAGTTCTGGCCAGAGCAATCAGGCAGGAGAAGGAAATAAAGGGTATTCAATTAGGAAAAGAGGAAGTCAAATTGTCCCTGTTTGCAGATGACATGATTGTATATCTAGAAAACCCCATTGTCTCAGCCCAAAATCTCCTTAAGCTGATTAGCAACTTCAGCAAAGTCTCAGGATACAAAATCAATGTACAAAAATCACAAGCATTCTTGTACACCAATCACAGACAAACAGAGAGCCAAATCATGAGTGAACTCCCATTCACAATTGCTTCAAAGAGAATAAAATACCTAGGAATCCAACTTACAAGGGATGTGAAGGACCTCTTCAAGGAGAACTACAAACCACTGCTCAATGAAATAAAAGAGGATACAAACAAATGGAAGAACATTCCATGCTCATGGGTTGGAAGAATCAATATGGTGAAAATGGCCATATTGCCCAAGGTAATTTATAGATTCAATGCCATCCCCATCAAGCTACCAGTGACTTTCTTCACAGAATTGGAAAAAACTACTTTAAAGTTCATATGGAACCAAAAAAGAGCCCGCATCGCCAAGTCAATCCTAAGCCAAAAGAACAAAGCTGGAGGCATCACGCTACCTGACTTCAAACTATACCACAAGGCCACAGTAACCAAAACAGCATGGTACTGGTACCACAACAGAGACATAGATCAATGGAACAGAACAGAGCCCTCAGAAATGATGCCACATATCTACAACTATCTGATCTTTGACAAACCTGACAAAAACAAGAAATGGGCAAAGGATTCCCTATTTAATAAATGGTGCTGGGAAAACTGGCTAGCCATATGTAGAAAGCTGAAACTGGATCCCTTCCTTACACCTTATACAAAAATTAATTCAAGATGGATTAAAGACTTACATGTTAGACCTAAAACCATTAAAATCCTACAAGAAAACCTAGGCAATACCATTCAGGACATAGGCGTGGGCAAGGACTTCATGTCTAAAACGCCAAAAGCAATGGCAACAAAAGCCAAAATTGACAAATGTGATCTAATTAAACTAAAGAGCTTCTGCACAGCAAAAGAAACTACAATCAGAGTGAACAGGCAACCTACAGAATGGGAGAAAATTTTTGCAACCTACTCATCTGACAAAGGGCTAATATCCAGAATCTACAATGAACTCAAACAAATTTACAAGAAAAAAACAAACAACCCCATCAAAAAGTGGGCGAAGGACATGAACAGACACTTCTCAAAAGAAGACATTTATGCAGCCAAAAAACACATGAAGAAATGCTCATCATCACTGGCCATCAGAGAAATGCAAATCAAAACCACAATGAGATACCATCTCACACCAGTTAGAATGGCCATCATTAAAAAATCAGGAAACAACAGATGCTGGAGAGGATGTGGAGAAATAGGAACACTTTTACACTGTTGGTGGGACTGTAAACTAGTTCAACCATTGTGGAAGTCAGTGTGGCGATTCCTCAGGGATCTAGAACTAGAAATACCATTTGACCCAGCCATCCCATTACTGGGTATATACCCAAAGGACTATAAATCATGCTGCTATAAAGACACATGCACACGTATGTTTATTGTGGCACTATTCACAATAGCAAAGACTTGGAACCAACCCAAATGTCCAACAACGATAGACTGGATTAAGAAAATGTGGCACATATACACCATGGAATACTATGCAGCCATAAAAAATGATGAGTTCATGTCCTTTGTAGGGACATGGATGAAACTGGAAAACATCATTCTCAGTAAACCATCGCAAGGACAAAATATCAAACACCGCATGTTCTCACTCATAGGTGTGAATTGAACAATGAGAACACATGGACACAGGAAGGGGAACGTCACACTCTGGGGACTGTTGTGGGGTGGGGGGAGGGGGGAGGGACAGCATTAGGAGATATACCTAATGCTAAACGACGAGTTAATGGGTGCAGGAAATCAACATGGCACATGGATACATATGTAACAAACCTGCACATTGTGCACATGTACCCTAAAACCTAAAGTATAATAATTAAAAAAGAAAAAAAATACACACACCTGGCTCCAGCAATCTCAATTTTGGAAATCAAACCTTTAAAAATAAAAGTGTGGCGGGGCGCGGTGGCTCCCGCCTGTAATCCCAGCACTTCGTGGGGCCAAGGCGGGTGGATCACCTGAGGTCAGGAGTTTGAGACCAGCCTGGCCAACATGGTGAAACCCTGTTTCTACTAAAAATACAAAATTTAGCCGGGCGTGGTGGCATGCACCTGTAATCCTGGCTACTTGTGAGGCTGAGGTAGGAGAATCACTTGAATCCAGGAGGCAGAGGTTGCAGTGAGCTGAGATCGTGCCATTCCACTCCAGCCTGGGGGACAAGAGCGAAACTCCGTCTCAACAAATAAATGAAAGAGTGTAACTATGAACATTTGCAAAGTTTTCTTTCAAGAATTGTCGGTAGCAGTAACAATTTAGATAAAAAATATAATAATATCCATCAATTAGGAAATGGTTAAATGCATTATAATATGCCACTACTATGGAATATAAACGGAATGGATTGGGTTATTGATTGACATGATAAAATGTCTAGGATATGAGTTAAACAAGAAAGCAAGTTGCATAGGTAGACAGTCGCATATCACACATGCAGGTACACAAGCACACAAAGGCACCATCAATTTCCACCTTTCTGAATTTATATCTGCTATTTTTGTGTTTGTATATAGACATGAGCATCTAAGAATACACACGAGACTTTTTTTTTTTTTTTCAAGACAGGGTCTCACTCTGTTGCTCCGGCTGGAGTGCAATGGCACAACCATAGCTCACTGTAACCTCAAACTCCTGGCTCAAACGATCCTCCCACCTCAGCCTCCCTAGTAGTGGCGACTACAGACATCTGGCTAATTTTTTTTTTTAATTTTTTTTTTTTTTTTTTGTAGAGACAAGGTCTCCCTTTGTTGCCCAGGCTGGTCTCAAACTCCTGAACTCAAGTGATCCTCCTGCCTCAGCCTCCCAAAACGGTGAGATTATGGGCATGAGTGACTGCAACCAGCCAAGTTTTTTTTTTTTTTTTTTAGATGGAGTTTCACTCTTGTTGCTCAGGCTGGAGTGCAACGGCAAGATCTCGGCTCCCTGCAACCTCTGCCTCCTGGGTTCAAGCGATTCTCCTGCCTCAGCCTCCCAAGTAGCTGGGACTACAGGCATGTGCCACCATGCCCGGCTAATTTTTGTATTTTTAGTAGAGACAGGGTTTCACCATCTTGGCCAGGCTGGTCTCAAACTCCTGACCTCGTGATCCACCTGCCTCAGCCTCCCAAAGTGCTGGGATTACAGGCGTGAGCCACTGTGCCCGGCCTCAAGATTGTTAATACTAGTTAAGTTGGACGGCAGAATGAAAAGATGAGGGAGATTATTAATTGCTTTCATGTCTTTAATTTGTTTTGCTGGTCATAGTGAAAACCTATTGCTTTTGAAATTCTAAGAGTCATTTAAGATAAGATGATAGAAAAAAGAAAAGAAAGAAGAAAAGTAAACAGCAGAGAAGGGAAGGGAGGGGGAGGGAAGGAAGAAAGAAAAAAAACCCTTCACTGTCTCACCGCAGCTTTCCAAGGCCTGGCTCCCCACTCCGCCTGTCTTTCTCCCCGACTGCTTGTGCCCCAACTCCCCACATCTGTGTTAGCACCCAAATACACAGACCAGGTCATTTCATTTCTCATGCTTTCTTACATCCTGCCCCCTTTGCCAGAAACCACCTTCTCTCTCTCAACCTGCCAAATTCCTTCAAAGTTCACCCCAAATGCCACCTCCTCCAAACAGCCTTCTCTTGCCTCCAAGGGTCCATCAGTCCCCCTCTGGGCTCCCACATGCCTTGTCCCTCTGGTACCACATTCCACTGTACCTGCTACAGGGGCTGCACTTTCAAACGCCTGGCTGGTGGCAACTAGAGTCTGCAGGTTCCATCTAGAGAAACTGCCCTGGGCGGCCGAGGGCCACCCTCCTTCAGACTGATGCAGAGAAGCCAGGATTCCAGCTTGCTTGCTTTCTTTCTTTCTTTCTTTCTTTCTTTCTTTCTTTCTTTCTTTCTTTCTTTCTTTCTTTCTTTTTTTGTGATGAAGCCTTGCTCTGTCACTCAGGCTGGAGTGCAGTGGTGCGATCGCGGCTCACTGCAACCTCCACCTCCTGGGTTTAAGCAATTCTCCTGCCTCAGCCTCCAGAGTAGCTGGGATTACAGGTGCACACCACCACACCTGGCTAATTTTTGCATTTTTAGTAGAGACAGAGTTTCACCATGTTGGTCAGGCTGGTCTCGAACTCCTGACCTTGTGATTCACCCACTTCGGCCTCCCAAAGTGTTAGAATTACAGGCGTGAGCCACTGTGCCCAGCCCCCAGAATTCCAGATTTCTATGGGAAGCCCCCTGATTTTTAACTGTTGGCAACTTATTGAAGTGTTCAATAAACTGTCTTCAGGCCAACACAGTGAGAGTGAAAGAAAGAAATTCTGTGACGTAAGTCTGGCTTCATCAGTATTGGGTAACTGGGTATTTGGTAGATCTGTCTTCCCACTGGAGTGGGAGACTGTTGAAGGCAAGAACCTCTCTGGGTAGTCTTTGCATTCCAGGTTTAGCACCAACCCAGCGCACAGATACTGAAGGAAGAAGGGAAGAAACGCGGGAAACAGCCAGAAGGATGAAAGAAAGGGAAAAAAGGGCACGCCAGGCAACGCGTTTAATCATTTACGAAAAGGACAAGTGAAAACCTTTTTCCATCTTGTTTGCAACTTACAGGTATTGTGTTTTTGTTTTCTCGTTTGTTTGTTTTAGAGACAGAGTCCCACTCTGTCACCTGGTCCCGAGTGCAGTGGCACTATCTAGGCTCACTGCGGCCTTCGCCTGCAGGGTTCAAGCAATTTTCGTGCCTCAGCCTCTCGAGTCACTGGGACTACGGGCACCCACCACCACGCCCGGCTAGTTTTTGTATTTTTTGTAAAGATGGGTTTTCCCCATGCTGCTCAGGCTGGTCTTGAACTCCTGGCCTCAAGTGATCCACCCACCTTGGCTTCCCAAAGTCCTGGGATTACAGGTATGACCCACTGCAACCAGCCTTTGTTCAAAAATGAGGGGGTAGGGGGTTGTTTTTGTTTTTATTTTTGTTTTAGAGACAAGGTCTCACTTTGTTGCCCAGGCTGGAGGGCAGTGGTGCAACGACAGCTCACTGTAGCTTCAAACTCCTGGGCTCAAGTGATCCTTTCACCTCAGCGCCCGAAGTCCTGGGATCACAGGCGCTTGCCACCTTGCCTATCTAATTGTTTTATTTTTTGTAGAGAGGAGGTCTCACTGTGTTGATCAGGCTGGTCTCAATGAAGTCCTGGCCTCATGTGGTACTGCTGCCTTGGCCTCCCAAAGTGCTGGGATTACAGGCGTGAGTCACCGTACCTGGCCTGCAACTTGGGTGTATCTTAATTTTGACCGCACAGTATAGATGTCCTATGGATACTGTAAAAATGCCTGCTAGGGAAATGGCAGTTTCCATATCCAGGCACTAAAGATGAGCCAGTGAAACAAAGGATACAGTGATGTTTAAACAGAACTAGGATTTCAAAGAATTCTTCCCCTCTTTTGCAATTACTACTCAGCTAGTAGATAACCAGGTTCAGAGTAAATAAGTTTGTGTTTTGACCAAATTCACCTATTCACTGTTTACTAATGATACTAACAACTCCAAACATCCAGGAAAATGTGGAGGCCTCTATTATCTCTGTCATCATAATAATAATGTGGTCCTCTATTATCTCCACAGTAAATTCTTCCTGCAAACCTGGGAGGTCAGAATGATCACAACCCTCATAGTTTTACAGATAAGGGATCCAAGATTCAGAGAGGGAAAGTAACTTGCCCAAGGCCACCCAGCTGGAAGGAGGTGGGGCAGGATTCCATCCAGATTTTGTGCTGTTGGAAATGCAGTGTTCTCTCCTGTAAATCAGCGTTAACCCCAATTTCAGGCATCCACCTACACAATTGTTCCCAAGAACAATCATTATGATTGTTGGCTTTATCCCAGTATCAACAGTGCTATTATTTAATTAATGTTTAACATAAAATAAGTTCTCATTTTAACACTAAAAATAATTTGTAAAGTGAAATTTATGTCACAGTATTACTTATCAACCTTAGCTGGGTTAACTCTGAAAATGTGTAGAGTGAAAGCAACACTGTGTTATTTCCAGCTTGATGCTGTGGTCTCCTGAAGGTTGAAACCTGGTGCTTTGTCCCCAGGGACATTGGCGATCATTATCGTGGTGTTAAAGTTGTACTAAGACAGTCTCCTGGCCGGGCGCGGTGGCTTACGACTGTAATCCCAACACTTTGGGAGGCCGAGGTGGATGGATCACCTGAGGTCAGGAGTTCGCGACCAGCCTGGCTAGTATGGTGAAACCCCATCTCTACTAAAAATATAAAACATTAGCCAGGCGTGGTGGCAGGTGCCTGTAATCCCAGCTACGTGGGAGGCAGAGGCAGGAGAATCACTTGAACCTGGGAGGTGGAGGTTGCAGTGAGCCAACATCACGCCATTGCACTCCAGCCTAGGCAACAAGAGTGAAACTCCATCTCAAAACAAAATAAAACAAAACACCAAACACAGTCTCCTGAGTAAAGTGGAAGGATTAACAGACATCATTGAAAATGAAATCACTTCGTTGTCACGTACTTAGATGTTACTTCATACCCTGTCCAGAGACTCTCCAAAATCATTTCTCTGGGAAAAGCTGGTGCCACCACTTGGGCACAGCTTTCTTGTGCTGCCCAAAAGGCCCTGAGAGTTTTTAGCAGTGTAATTTTCATAAGCCTCTTTCAACTGTCCACACCAACAGCGTTAGCATTAATTGTGTCATTAGCAATGATCCATCTGGTTTCCTCCTAGTCTTCCCATCTGCTGAGACAAAGACTTCCCTCCTTTCTCGAATGGGAGACCTGCAACGGGGAACAGAAGAAATTGTGTTCCTTGCATTTTATATCCACGATCCCATGTAATTCTCCTCAACCCCGAAATAGGGATTAGTGGCCCCCATTTTCTGATGTGGAGAATGAAGTCCCACTCAGAGAAGTGGGAGGACTTGTCCCAAGACAAGCTGGACACAGGATAACATTTGGTTTCCAACCTACCCAGTCTGACTCCTATGATCCTTCCATCCAACTGCAAACCTCAGTCAGCCTGGTGGTAGACAGGAACAAGAAGCTGAATTTTTCATTCACTCCTTTTTATCATAGAACAACTATAGAACCAGAGCAGACTTGGAATGCAACTAAACCCCCTCCTTTTGCTAGTGAGGGGGATGAGGAACCCACAGAGCAGGAATATCTTTTCAAAGTCACCCAGCAAGAGAGTGACAGGTAGAGATCAGAACTCTTCCTTCTTGGTAGTGGGGGTGGGTGGGAGTGGGTGGGGGGTGTGTCTAGGTCTTTACCCTTCACTTTCCCACCTTCCCCACAAAGACTTGCAAATTCACTGGCAAAAGTCATAAGCTGTGGAAAGGTGGCAAACAGAAAAAGTCCCAGTTTTATCAAGCTATAATACATATGGGGTATTCAATTTATAGATCGTATTATCATGATGAGGAACGCTTAACTATATTTAAAGTTTGTGGATCTCATAAAATCGTGAAGATATTACAATGCCTTTTGCAAAAAATTCCACCCATAGCTCTAATTTCTTTTTCCTCTCTAAACAGTGGTGACTATTCTATCTTGGGGTTGGAGGGTGGGTAGAGGATAAGGGAATGACATCTTAACAAATACACAATTAAAAAGAGAAATTATACATATCTTGATTTTTCATGTCTGAGAATCAAACCTTTCAATAAATGAAAATAATGATGCCATCTACCAACAGGCTTGTGAGAAGTAAATGAATTGGTGCCTGTTGTGTGCCTAGAACAGTGCATGACACATAGTAAGTGCTCAAAAAGCATCAACCGCTATTATTAGGGAGATGAGCAACTTAAAACTATCAGTTTAATATTTTCCTAAATACACTTGGGTCTCTTTTTTTCCATTGTAGAAACACACCTTCATGTAGAAAGATCAAGATATTACTAAAGCAAATCGGCAAAGATAACAGTGTGATGTCAAGTTTCTCTGGCTGATTTTATTATTATTATTTTGAGATGGAGTTTCACTCTTGTTGCCAGGCTGGAGTGCAATGGTGCGATCTTGGTTAACTGCAACCTCCACCTCCCAGGTTCAAGTGATTCTCCTGCCTCAGCCTCCCGAGTAGCTGGGATTACAGGAATCTGCCACCACGCCCAGCTAATTTTTGGTATTTTTAGTAGAGATGGGTTTTCACCATGTTGTCCAGGCTGGTCTTGAACTCCTAACCTCAGGTCATCCACCCGCCTCGGTTTCCCAAAGTGCTGGGATTACAGGCATGAGCCACTGCTCCTGGCCTGTCTCTGGCTTTTAGCCAGGGATAAGGGAAATTCAATCTGAGGGATGATGAAGAGAAATCAGTTAGGGGTCTGGAGTCAGATTCACCTGGGGTCACATGCTGACTGAAACACTTCGATGCTACAAAACCTTGGGCAAGCACAACCTCCCCAACTCTTCCCATTTGTGAAATGAGTAACTATAGGGAAATGTGACAATTAATTGCAAGTCTAATGACTTTCTGGGTCTGGGGTGGAATGAACGCTCAGTTTTCCCAGTGGACAGGTTAAAATTCTGCCCCTGCCCTGCAAGAATCCAATCCAGCATTAGTTACAATTCTGAGAGCAGCCCTCATAATTCACAGTTCATTCTGGAGTCACTGGGGAAGGCAACCTTTCAGTGAGTCACCCCTGCAGTCTCCACCACCACCTGGATTTATTCATTTATTCAACAAATATTTATTGAGTCCCTCACCATGCCAAAGACTCTTCTGGGCACTGGACACAGTGCTGTGAATGCATGACAAATCCTGGGGGCCCCCAAATCGGGTCTTCATGGATCCAGGCCCCAAAAGACATGGTTTCCACATCAGTGGGGCCCTGTAAGTCTCAGAGCATTTCCTGGCCAAACCTAAGCAATGTGATGCATTCTCCTACCTAACTCCCTCTGTGACCTCTGGCAAGTGGCCTCCCCTTTCAGACCTACATTTCACCTCCACGGTGAAATGGGGTGATAGACAGGAAGGGGTGGAGGCAGAAAGGTAGGAGGGAGAGGGGATTCACACTCCTAGTAACAAGTGAGGTTTTGGATGTGAAAGCATTGCAATGAGTAAAGCTAAATGCACAGTTTTCTGATTACCAAGGCAAGGGCTCTTCCTGCCAATGATGACCAGTAGCTCCCTCCGAAGGCTGGCACAAGCCTGGGGCCCAGCTCCAACACCCCAACTGCTCGCCCAAAAATGACTAACAACACTTAGAATAATTGCTTCTAATTGTCTTTATCCTCCAAATAAAGCAAACCCTGCTTATTCCCCACCAGGCAACTGGGAGAAGGGGGTGGAGCAACTGGACGAGATTATCTGCCTTAATTAAAAAATATAATTATGCCTATTAAGTAACCCCTCAAAGTTCCTTTTCCCATCTTCCCCATGTGTAGTCTGCTGCATTTTGAAGCTGAAACAACTTGGAGGCCACCAAGTAAGATAGACTTGGGATTTCTGTTGAATTATTTGGGAATCCATAATCCAGGGTACCCTTTGCCATAATCTAGAGTGGCGGGGCTGAGAGCAATTTGTGTGTGTGTCCGTGCTAGTGACTGAGTCCATCCTAGACTCAACAGCCCATCTGTCAAGTTGGAAGAAAATGGAAATAGTAGATACTTCATTGCTGTGAGCAATTCCAGATGCCTCCCCTCTCACATTTACAGCAACCTCTGCTGCAGGCAAAATACATAAATTTTAGAATCAGCCAAATCCTGATTTGCATCTTTGCCTGGTATTTTCTAGTTGTGAAAAAACCGTATCAAGCCTTAAGCTTCAGTTCTTTCTTCCTTCAGGAATAGGGCCCGTACACCACAGGGTTGCTTAAGGAATAAGTGGGAGAGAGCTGACGGTTATTCAACCTTGATTAAAACCTCACCTATGCTCAGCCCTGTATGGGTGGTTATTCTGGTTTTACAGATGGGTAAACTGAAAGGGGTGGGGGAGGGCAGAAATTTGTGAATGGCAGGGCGAGATCCCCTAGGTGTTCTCCTGGATGACCGGGCTGGTTCCCTAGGGCTGCAGCCACCAGCTTCCTGGAACCACCTCTTCCAGGGAGTCCTTTGGGTCTTTCTCTGCAGACAAATCAGCCTCGGCCCTGTTCGTGGGAACTTTCCTCCAATCAGGCCGGGATTGGGAAGAGGCCAGTGAGCTGTACCCAGGGATTGGAAGACAGGAGATACTCCCTGCTGTTTGTCTAAACCTAAAGTTTCTTCTTCCCTTAATCTCCACCTCTTACTAGATAGATCTGCCAATCTGCTTCCTTCCCAAAAGGTAGGTAGTTATTCTCATTTTACAGAAGAAAAAAAAATGACGATCCAGAAAGTTCCATGCCTCAAATCATTCAATGAGTTCCATGCCTCGAATCATCCAGTATTGGATCATTCGATTTCAAATGTGCACGATGCCCAGGAAGATCTATTGGAAAGGGAGGTAAAAAGTAACATCGATAATGACTTAAGAAATGAGAATAATATCCCACATTTACTAAATACTAGGCACTCTCTCATGTTACAGATGCAGAATCTGCAGTGCAGAAAAGTGAAGTGATTTATCCAGTCTCACAGGAAATACATGGTTCAACCTTACTTGAAGCCAGTTCAGCTCTAGGAGATCCGAGGCAGAGCTGTCTCCTGGGTCAGCGCCTGCTTCCAGCACACTCAGCGCTACTCGGTATTTTGTAAGGCTTGTCACCTAGTTCTCACCAGCAACCCCGTGGACTGGGCATTAGCATGCCTATTTTCTCAAAGGGGAAACCAAGACCCAGCAAGGTGACGGCGGAAAACGGTGAGAAGTAGGGTCTGGATTTGAATATAGAACTACAGAAGGCCGACCCACAGCTCCTCCTCTCACACCTGCTGCCTCCAGAACTAGATGTCCCCAAGAACTCGCCATCCCCTCTCCAGGCTGTAGGACCTGCAAGGAGATGCAGCTTCTTTTACCTCTACCTCCCCCGCCCCCATCCTTGTGATGGTCTTTTTCCAGTGGCACCGTGTTGAATTAGGTTTTACCACGGCTGAAGTCAGGCCAACCTCTCCCCTCTCTGCGCCTGGACGACTTCATCTGTGGAATGGGGAGAAAGCTCAGGCTTTAGGGCGCCTTCAGTAATCTGCATCGTGCTTTTGGCAAAGGATCCTTCTCTCCAGCCCCTGCTCAAACCCGGGTTCGGTCCCGACTCCGGACCTTAGGGGGCGGGAACAGGAGGACAGGAAAGAACCAGCTTGGGCTTGCAGAGCTTCGCAAGCAAGATGTTTGTACCCCCAAAACCTCTAGCTGTGACCCTGAATATCTGTCTACCCGACTTCCTGGGCTGTGTAACTCGGAAAGTGATCTCTCTAGACACCAGAGGACCGAACCTTCCCCATTCCCACTCCGCAACACACCAGTAAGAAAAATGAGCTCAGAGAGGGGTAGCCTTTTGCCCGAAGTCACACAGCCAATGTCTTGGGGGGAGGGTGAGCGGTGTTGTGGAATTCCTGGCGGATGTTGGCGCCCGCGGGTCTGCCCGCTTCTGATACCCGGGCTCGGTAGAATAGGCCGCTAACGAGCTCCCATTAGGAGGAATTGTCACTCCTCTGGGAGCTAGGTTGTCCCATTAGGGCGAATTGTCATTCCTCCTGGAGCGAGGTTGTCCCGGCTCCGCGCAGGCTGAGTGCTGGGGCCGAGAGCAATTAACGCGGCTCCGGCGCGGGCAGCCGCCTCTGCCCCGGGCAGCGGGGGCGGGGCAGGGCGGGGGCGGGGCGCCCGGCGCGGCTGGAGCCGGTCACCCGGCGCAGCCCCTTCCCCCGGAGCCCGCCTTTCATCTCCCCGCGCCTGGCGCCTGCCCGAAGCCCAGGCCCGTCTACAGCCCCCTTCGCTGCCCCTCCCCCGCCCCCTTCTAGCCGCTGGCATCCAGCTTTCGGCCCTCGGGGTTACAAACGCTGCGGTCTGCGCGCAGCGCTCCACAGTTTGCAAGGAGTGTTTTCTCCTTGGGACTCGCGGTGCGCGTACGCGGTTGCTTCGGGAAGGGGCCTGGCTGGTGGAACACGCCCCGGGGAGCGCGGGAAGGTGCAGGGTTGAGGATCTGCGCTCAGAGGCCTCAGCCTCGCGGGGGAGATTCCTGGGTCTCCCACTTCTACCTGCGCGACCTTGGGCAGAGTATTAGCGCTTCCCAGCCTTAGGCATTCATCTGTGAAATGGAGAAAATAATCTGCTAGCAGCGGTTTGTTGGAAGAAACCAATAAGATCCTGGATAGGTCCAGGCACTAAAGCATCCTTCAGAGTTGATGCTTCTTGGTGGCTGAGTTCCGATTGGAACCCCGCTTTTTTGCTAGCAAATATTGCAGCTACGCATACATCCCTGGGAACTAACATTTACTGAGTGCCTTCTACGTGACAAAGCCAGTTCTCCGCTAGATCACTGTCCCCAAACCAGGACACTTCTCAGACCGACCCAAATTCTCAGCCCCGGAGATTTTACAAAGAACCTACCGTAAGGTCTGGGATGCACCTTATCTTTCGATACTTGGCAGGGAGAAAGCATTCGATACATTGTGATTGCTTTTGATATACAATAATGTTTTTAACCTGGACCTCCTATGCCTTCTAGTTACTTTAGGTAGCCTATTGAATTTAATCACCACCAGAGTCATCTCAGGTAAGGATTATTATCTCTTATTTTGGAGATTAAAAAAAATGCTGGCTGGAGGAAGCAATTTAGAGTGCCCAAGGTCACTCCGCCAGGAAAAGGTGAATAAAACGTCCTGAAAACGCAGCCAAAGTTGGATTAAATGCAGACTTGGGGCTTTCCATAAAGGGCTAGCGTTGTGTTGCGGTTCCAGCCCTTTCCCAGCAGAAGTGAGCCCCTTTCCCGATTTGCCTCCACCTCAGCAGAGAGCTGGGGAGGGAACTGGCAAAGACCCCAGGAGCAGGCTGGTTCTCTCTCAGCGTCTTTCCTATTCATGGTCAGAGCTTGGCACTCTGATTTTGAACACCAGTAATTTTTTTTATCTCTGTTCTCCTATTCCTGGCCTTGTAATTTATTTGTCTCTGCCTGGACTTCAGTATTCCAGAGTAGTAAAGGGGACCTGGCTTTTCCTTTCCCAGAGAAGTTCATTAAAATAAAGGAGTTCCAGTGGTACTGATTTTTATTTCGAATTTCTCAAGAATGAGCCTCTGTGCCTTATAGCTGAAAGATATTAGCAAGGAGTTTTCAGGAATAATTATAAAACACTGGCTGCGTTTAGCCTAACTGAAAGTTGAACCCTTTTGTACACCTTGGCAGTTGAGGGCTAAACGAATTTCAGATTTGCTTCCAAAACATATAGCCTGCATCTTGCCTTGTACATCTAGAAGGTGCAGAACTTAATCTGGATTTACCTGTACTGTATTTGAGATGCATATCAAATCAACTATCACCAGGTATGACTCAAGGGGAAAATGCATACATCTCCAGGTAGTTTTCATAGTTTTGTTTTTTTTAAAACTTTTTTGAGCCTCCAGTTGGTTAAGAAGAATTGTGCATATTCTTTATAGTGGGAGAGAAACTCAGAAGTTTTAGAAGACTCTGTTTAGGACTTATTTACTCTTTTACTTTTTCAGGACCCTCTTTAATCCAACTGAATTAACTTGCCTGTGCAGACTCTTTTTATCCTCTAAGATTCAGGTAATACTTTTTTCCAGTTCTCTCGGGCCAGCACAGTTTCACTTCAGGGAAAGGTTTGGGGTGAAGGAAACAGTGCCTCAGAGCGGCACATTGGGAAGGGTACATAAGGGTCTGTAGGTCTAGGGGTCAAGTTTCTAATACTCCTGAACTGGGAGGTAGCCTCCAAGCCTTGGTTATTTAAATGATTAAAAACAATGTCTCTCCCTTCCAATGCTCTAGGGAATGTTTAGCAAGCATCTGCTGTAGGCGAGGTCCTGAACTGGGTGACTTCCTATTTACCTCGTCAGTCGCAGGATAATCGTTCAGATATAGGAAAAGACAGTCGCACCCTGAAAAAAGTCGTTTGAAGCTAACCTTCTAGGCCAGGCATTTTGAGGACCAGCGGAGAGATCCGAGGCCTCTAATCCTCGAAGCTCGCTCTCCCCTTCCCCAGGCTGAGACAGTCATCACTGAGGCTTTGGAAAGGAATTACCGAGGGTATAATTTGGGGTGGGGTGGAGACATCTATGTTTTTATTAAAAAAACCAGGTGCCATGAATAAAAATGTGCTTCCCCAAATGGTATGTAGGCCTGGGGTGTGCAAACTTGGAAGCCGGTATTTCTGAGACTTGCAAACGGGAGGGAGGCACTAGATATTGGCGACTGTTCCTCTCCCCCACCCCCATTACCCTCCGAGGCAAACACTGGCATTCAAACACGCACGACAAACACAGGCTCAAACAAACTCATGAATGCACATTTGCACTGTCTTGAGAAAAAGGTCGGATCCGGATCTCGCTCAGAAAGGAGATTCAGGAGACAAGCACAGAGATTTCAACTTTCTAAAAGTGCGCTGGATTTGCTTTCTAGTGAGAGAGATAGGACAACTGATTTAAATTCTCCACTTGGGAGAAAGGCACTCCTGACCACTTCTCGGGCTCCTTCCGGCCCCTCTTTTCCAGGGGAAAGAGTTATAATAATAATAATAGTGGGCGCTTTTGAGCGCTGGCTAGTGGCGACATACCATTCTAAGAGCATATATTTCTTTTCACAGGGATACTGGCCTGTGAGTTTCAGCATCGACTCTCTGGAACTGTAAAGCCAGTTTTGAAGCATAGTAGGGATTTCATAAATGTTTCTGCAATGCTGTTTGGGGATCTTGAACTTATTCTGGCGGTAGAGGGAGAGTGGATGGGCGCAGGCTCCCTTTTAAAGAAGGGTCAAAAGAGAGAAGAAATGGGACTCGGCGAACTTCCTCTTTAAATAATCGCTCTTAATTAGGTCTCGGGCTTTTCAGTTTCGGCGTGATTATAACCCTTCAGGGATCGCCTAATAACAACTCTGCTGACTGCTCCTGTAATTAACTCCTAATTTATTTCAAACAGGAAAAAAAAAAAAAAAAAAAAAAAAGGAGGGGGGCCAGCCCCTTCGGGAAGAGCCAATCAGGGGCGAGCGTCTCTGGCGTCAGCGCCAGGCCCGGCGCGGATTGGTGGCGCGCGTCTCCCACTTCCCCTCGGAGGAAAGGCTCGGCTCCCAGCGCGCCCCTCCCGTCTCCCCAGCAAAAAAGTTTGAGTCGCCGCTGCCGGGTTGCCAGCGGAGTCGCGCGTCGGGAGCTACGTAGGGCAGAGAAGTCATGGCTTCTCCGTCCAAAGGCAATGACCTGTTTTCACCCGACGAGGAGGGCCCAGCAGTGGTGGCCGGACCAGGCCCGGGGCCTGGGGGCGCCGAGGGGGCCGCGGAGGAGCGCCGCGTCAAGGTCTCCAGCCTGCCATTCAGCGTGGAGGCGCTCATGTCCGACAAGAAGCCGCCCAAGGAGGCGTCCCCGCTGCCGGCCGAAAGCGCCTCGGCCGGGGCCACCCTGCGGCCACTGCTGCTGCCGGGGCACGGCGCTCGGGAAGCGCACAGCCCCGGGCCGCTGGTGAAGCCCTTCGAGACCGCCTCGGTCAAGTCGGAAAACTCAGAAGATGGAGCGGCGTGGATGCAGGAACCCGGCCGATATTCGCCGCCGCCAAGTGAGTGCGCGCCGGGGCCGGGGCAGGAGTGGGAGGTAGCGCGGGGTACTGGAGGGAGCGGGGGGCGGGTGTTCCCGGGCTGGGGGTACCGAGACCCTTCTGCGTGCGCTACACTCCCGGGAAAGCAAGCCCAGGGCCTCTGGACTCCTGGGTGCCCGGGGCGTTCTGCGCGCCCGGCGCGCCGTCCGCATTCAAGACACCCTCTGGGTAATAACCGCGCTGTGTGTGTCTCAGACTCCCTCGACATACAGATTGTTCTTTCAAGAGCGAACCCCAGCTGGGTTGACGGGGTCGCTCGGTGGTCCGTTTCTACAGCCCTCGGCCTTGCGCCCTGGCCACTTGGTTTGTTTTTGTTTCACTGTTCCCGGGGGTCTCTGCCTGGGGAGTGAGGGAGATGGATCCATGTTCAGTGAGCACTTGGATGTGCCAGGAACGAGACAGGTTCAAAACTCAGCCCTGAGAGTTGGGCCCCCATTTTAAAGATGAGCTAACTGGGCTTAGCCGGACACTGAGTAGAAACCATTTTCTTTCGTGAGTCCCGCGGGTGTCGAAGCCGGATCCCACGAAGGGATGGTGGCACCAGAGTCTGGTGCGGGGAGGAAATGTCTCCCTGTGGTCTCCGCAGCCAGCATCTCGCCGGCAAGATTCTGAGCTTCGCCGGGAGCGGGCTGGGGCCAGAAGCGCACGGGCTCTTCTTGGCTCACAGTAATAATTAACCGCATTCCAGCAGGGCTTGAGAGTTTGCAAAGTGATGCTCACTAGCTCACCAGATCCAGATCCTCACTAGAACCCCCAGCTGTAGACACTGGACTTGTGACTACCCTATTTTTCAGACGTGGACGCTGAGGCTTTTAAAGAAGACGGCCTTTGCTTGTCCCAGGTTACCAACAACCACTGATTGGCCGGGGGACCTGTTGCCCACTCCCTGCTCCTCTGTTTGATATGCCCTGACCACTTTTGCGTCCTCTCCCCAGAGAGACTAGGTAGATCGGCACCTGCACCCCACTTGAGAATTGAGGCTGCAGAGAATTCTCCGCTTCAGCATCCATTTTTGGTCCCTGGGTCCTTTTACAATTTGGAGACGTCATCCTTTACAGCCTCTTTTATCTCTTGGCTTTTATGGTTTCTCTACCCCCTAATTTCCCTCCACCCCATCCCCTACCTTTAGGAAAGGTGAGGGTGGGGGCTGTGGAGGGACTTTCTCCAAAGCTGAGAGATCCTTTCACTATTTACATCATTCAGCCCTCAAGACTAGACGCACTGTATTTTGTTAACAAAACAAGGCCATATACCCAGGCGTCAGTGGCTGTCCCCTCTGGCAGTCTCTCTCCACCCTGTTAGAAACTCTGAAAGATTCAAAGGGCGAGGAGATTAAGGGACTCAAAGAATTTAAACTCAAGTTTGGATAGTGCTTTATAGTACTTTTCACCGTATTATCTTATCTCCTCTGTAGGGCAGCAGCCGGCCTCTTAACAGATGAGGACATTTCAGCAAAGTTCAGAGAGGAATCGGCAGTTTGGGCCTGGCCAAAAAAAAAAAAAAAAAAAAAAAAAAAAAAAAGCTTGGGACCATTTAACGATCATCTACCAGGTGGCAGACAGGGCTCTGGGTACTCTTAAAATTTTAGTACTGTGGACCCCATTGAGGGATTAGTGTTACTTACCCACTTTATTGACTGTGAGGTAGAGGCTCAGAAAATTAAAAGACTTAATTTGTTTAACAAATATTGAGTACATAGCCTATGGCTATGCCCAGCCAATGATACAGGCCTTAAATGGAGTGGTGTCCAGAGGTTAGGAATCCTGCCATCCTTTAGGCCTGTGGGTCTGGGAAGGCAATGACCTACTACCCCTCTAAACATCCCTGCCCTGTGCTCAAGCTTCCCTGCTCTGGGTAAGGCAACCTCGGGCCCTGGCTGTGACCTTCCCATGAAAAGAACCAGAAATTCTGAGAAACGAGTTTATAACCTGCACATTCTGCACATGTATCCTGGAACTTAAAGTAAAAAAAAAAAAAAAAACAGAAAACACCATAAAGAATTGTTGGTGCTTTGGGCCTGGAGGTGGCAGCGGGAACCCTGTGGTCGGAGCAGTGGGTCCTGAGAATGCCAGGCGACGGAGCCTGGGGCGAGAGGGAGCTACCCGCCTGGGCCTGATTTTGTTATTTGAAGGAAGTAGGATAAACGCTGTTTTGCCTTATATAATCGCATCCTTCCTCTGGCTGGTTTAAAATTAGGTAGGGGTGGAGGGATGGGGAGTGTTGCATTAGGAGGAAGCCTCATAGCTTCATGGTTTTGATACACATGTGCGATCCCGGTCACCTGGATTTCATAATTCAAATGTAACCCGAAGGAGCAGCTGGATTTACCCTGCCCAGGCGCGTAGTGCTTCAAAACCCCACATAGAGCCAGGAGCAAAAGTATATACACACTAGGAACTTGGTATCTGAGCTGAGACACCTGGGTCCTCCTGAGAGCCAGGCCTAGTTTAGAAAGGGCGAGAATTTTGCAGGTCTCTTGAGAGTCTCTGACAGTGTTGTTAATTTGTAAATTGAGAAGTGGCTCCCCAGCTCTCTAGTAACTTAGGGATTAGCAAATGCAAAAGTATAGACTTTTATGGTAGTTTCTTATGCTTCCCTTTCCCAGATTTCTGTTCTTTGGTTGGTTACAAAGCCTCTTATCTCTTTTTGATTCAGTAAAGCGATGGGTAATAATGCGACACTAGACCAAAGCCATCTCTTGTTGGAAATGGAAGCTGGGTTGGGACTTGTGCTGTGTCACCCTCAAGTATGAAGTGTAAACTCTTTCTTGGGCCACCAAAGTAACTAAACAAGAAATGCAACATTCTCCCATGAATACATTAGAGTTAATACTGTGGCCACATTTGGAAAATTAGCATAGCTCGTAAAAGCCAAATGCAGAAAATTAATTGTTAAGCATTCTGTCACCACAGCTCTATCCTCCTCCACCCGCCCACCCTTGAGGAAGACAAGCCCAAAGTTAGTTGATGCTGTGGAATCACAAGGATGTCCCAGTCTGTGATTTGCTGTAATTGAATCCATTTTAAATGTGGAGTCTGGATGCTGTTGGCATACCTTTATTTTGCTTGTTTTTCCCCCTGACAAACTAATCATTTACACATTTGCCCGAAGCCATAGAATGGGTAGAGGGGATGACTAAGATGTCATCACGTGCTCTCAATTCGGAGGCAGCATGATTTCCCCTGACATTTACATTTATGGGCTAGCTAATTTTTCCTTCGTCTTAGTAAAGTTTATATTACAGAAGCACCCAGCCAAGAACCTTTTCCCACATCCAGATCTGTAAAATGATGTTCAGATTTTATAATCTGTGGACTGGATGCAATGACAGCTGTGTGACTGTTTATTGCGTGGGACTGCCCCCAAATTCAAAGATGCTATTAATTTACCACAGACCTTATCTGCACGATTATCCTTCATAAATATGCTGACACAATCCACTTTTTCTGGTTCAGAGAGGAGACCAAGGGAAACAGCTAACCCGGTTGCTAAAACCTTTTTCATTTTCCTTCCCATATGTGATTGTCTCCACATCCAAGGGAGGCTGGGATAATCATGAGCTTGGTCTCCCATTTTTAAAGACAAGAGAAATTATGCTCAGAAGAGATAGCGTTTCATTTCTCACCGGCCACTTGATTCCCTTGTCTTACATTAAATGTTCTATTTCTATTATCTCTAATGCTGTTTGTTTTCCATATAGAAGGTTCAGTTACACCATTATATTTCCAAAATTTTTGTTACAAGACTCATTTTTAAAAAACGAAGCAACTTAACCATTTATATATGGTCCCCCTCCCCCCAAGAGACACACATAATTTTGACAAAGGTATCTTTTTCAAAGATGAAACAAAGTATGTCTTTCCATACATAGATGTGTGTGTGTGTGTGTGTGTGTGTGTATATGTATATATAGATTTTTTTAAAGCTAAGTGCTTTCAGTTGAGAGGGGAGGGCCGAAAGGAAAAAAACCTAGAGCGATGATGGGGGAGATGGGTTTTTTATTATTATTTTAATGTAACTTTCTTTTGCTAATCCGCTCCCCTCTCTGTTCTCTAGGACATATGAGCCCTACCACCTGCACCCTGAGGAAACACAAGACCAATCGGAAGCCACGCACGCCCTTTACCACATCCCAGCTCCTCGCTCTGGAGCGCAAGTTCCGTCAGAAACAGTACCTCTCCATTGCAGAGCGTGCAGAGTTCTCCAGCTCTCTGAACCTCACAGAGACCCAGGTCAAAATCTGGTTCCAGAACCGAAGGGCCAAGGCGAAAAGACTGCAGGAGGCAGAACTGGAAAAGCTGAAAATGGCTGCAAAACCTATGCTGCCCTCCAGCTTCAGTCTCCCTTTCCCCATCAGCTCGCCCCTGCAGGCAGCGTCCATATATGGAGCATCCTACCCGTTCCATAGACCTGTGCTTCCCATCCCGCCCGTGGGACTCTATGCCACGCCAGTGGGATATGGCATGTACCACCTGTCCTAAGGAAGACCAGATCAATAGACTCCATGATGGATGCTTGTTTCAAAGGGTTTCCTCTCCCTCTCCGAGAAGGCAGTACCAGCCAATACTCCTGCTCTGCTAACCCTGCGTACACCACCCTAAGCGGCTAGGCCGACAGGGCCACACGACGACATAGCTGAGATTTGTTCTGTAGGCGGAGGCACCAAGTCCTATTTTCTTGGTGTAATCTTCCAGATGCCCCCTTCTCCTTTCACAAAGATTGGCTCTGATGGTTTTTATGTATAAATATATATATAATAAAATATAATACATTTTTATACAGCAGACGTAAAAATTCAAATTATTTTAAAAGGCAAAATTTATATACATATGTGCTTTTTTTCTATATATCACTTTCCCAAAAGACACTGTGTAAGTCCATTTGTTGTATTTTCTTAAAGAGGGAGACAGATTATTTGCAAAATGTGCTAAAGTCAATGATTTTTATGGGATTGTTGACTTCTGCTTATGGAAAACAAATATTAGAAATAGACACAATGCACACAGAAAATATTAGATATGGAGAGATTATTCAAAGTGAACGGGACACATCATATTTCTGCATTTTACTTGCATTAAAAGAAACCTCTTTATATACTACATTTGTTCCTATCTCTCCCCCGCCCCCCACCGCCCCACCACACACATATTTTTAAAGTTCTTCCTTTTTTAAGAATATTTTTGTAAGACCAACACCTGGGATGAGAAGAATCCTGAGACTGCCTGGAGGTGAGGTAGAAAATTAGAAATACCTCCTAATTCTTCTCAAGGCTGTTGGTAACTTTATTTCAGATAATTGGGGAGTAAAATGTTAAAACCTGTTGAAAGGAATTGATGGTTTCTGAGAAATACTAGGTACATTCATCCTCACAGATTGCAAAGGTGATTTGGGTGGGGGTATAGTAATTTTCTGCTTAAAAAATGAGTATCTTGTAACCATTACCTATATGCTAAATATTCTTGAACAATTAGTAGATCCAGAAAGAAAAAAAAATATGCTTTCTCTGTGTGTGTACCTGTTGTATGTCCTAAACTTATTAGAAAATTTTATATACTTTTTTACATGTTGCAGGGCAGAAGGTAAAGCCATGTTTTGACTTGGTGAAAATGGGGTTGTCAAACAGCCCATTAAGCTCCCTGGTATTTCACCTTCCTGTCCATCTCTCCCCTCCCTCCAGTATACCTTTATCCCTTTGAAAGGGTGCCTTGTACAATTTTATATATTTTATTGAAGAGTTATCTCTTATTCTGAATTAAATTAAACATTTGTTTTATTGCAGTAAAATTTGTCCAAACTCACAATTATTTTAAGGGGTGCTCTCTGTTCTTAGCTGGGCTTAGCTCGAAAGTGCTACCCACATGAGGGGGGAGCGGGTCTTTTTTAATATTTTAATGTAAATCAACCAAGAGTTGTGGCCAGATTCAGCCATGTTGGGGTGATTGGTGGTGGTGAGGAGTGAACTGAAACTACTGAAATACTTTGAAATGTTTCCTCTGGCAGCTTGTTACTCATGGAAAAGAGGTGGAATTGCTGCGAGGAGTTTTTCAGAAAAAGTACGGTGAAAGATGAGCTTTAAATAAGTGGTGAGGCGGAGATCGGCCAGTATCTAAGTCATTTGTACATGATCAAGGGGAAAATCTTGAACTTGAAATCTCCCAGCTACCAACACATCAAACTTAAAACTGAGGAAAAGGGTCCTTATAGCTATTTGCAAATGGACATGGTAACGAGGTGCATTCGCTGAGCTGGGGGATGGAAGGCCGCTCCCCTTTCAGGAGTGTGTCAAATCGCATTCCGTGTACCATTCCTATCTCCTTCCAAGGAGGTGGACTCCGAGCAAACACTCTTCGGTTTGAAGTGGGAAGGTGGTTCATTCAAGTCCCTTTGCTACCCAGCCTCCCTCTCCCAGTGGAAACAATACAGAACTGCTGTCAGGCTTGGGTTTTGAGGCGTCACGATAAAATAGTGATGGGTGGAGGACGCTGAGAAGGATCTTAAACTCAGCTTTCTGTTGCACAAGTAAATCTGAAGTGGTTCCTGATGATTGATACCTTTCCGAGGTCACTGTTCGGATGGGAGGCTCCGGTGACTCGGAACAGAGGCAGAAAGGATGCGAGGACTTCTTGCTGCGTAAACAGCGCGGCGGGCAGATTGGCACCTGGCACCTACCAGGACTGGCGCTTCGTCCCGCGTTTCCACTGTGCCCGCACGCACTTTGAAAGAGGGCGCCGGAAACTCCGTTTTTCCTATGGGGCCGGGGTCGGGCAACGTGGTTCAGAGGTTTCACAAGCTCCAGCGCAGAAGTGATCCAAGCCGAGGGGGCGGCTCGAAGTCGGAGGCTGATTTTGTCTTGCTCAGTCACTCCGCCCGAGCTGAGCCGCTGGAGCGACCCAAACCTACCTGAAAGCGAGTCTCTGCAGTCCCGCTGGACTACTGCGGCTCGAACTCTTAATCTCAGCCCGGAATCCAGCCATATTCATTTAAGGATTGCGTTTTCCAAAGGCCAAAGCCTTTCCCGGTTTCGTCATCAGCCGCCAAGTTGGGTCCCTAATTAGCCTGTCCACCGAGCTTCCTTCCCGGCGCCGCTTGGACCCCGCAGCCCCGGGCGATCTCAGCCCGGGTGGGGAATCCGGAGATGCCGGCTCCAGGTTAAGACTCTGCTCGTCCCCAGGAGGACGGGGTCGCGATCCAGAGTGCGATCCGGAGAAAAGCGGCTGCATCTTGCGTGGCTGGCGGGTTAGACTGGAATCCGTCCGGGCAACTGCGCACCATCCCCATCGCCCCAGACGCCGAAACAAAACCTGAGGCTCGGAGAGGGGAAAAAGAGTTGTTCAGGCTCAAACATACGCATCCCAGCCTCATAGCCTCATCCCATCTCACCGAGCTGAGAACCAAGCCGGAGGTCCACGAAGTCGGGCCGCCCCCTTGCTCTGGGCCTCCCTTCAAGCCTGCAGTCTGGGGTTGGGTTCCGAGTCACAGCGGTCCGGGCCTCGGTCAGGCTTGGTCGGGCACACAGGGCGTTTCAGAGGCCAGATTGACAACCTGTGGCGGCAAAAGGACTCTCCCTCACCAGGGACCCGCGAAGGCGCGCATTGCAAGATGCTAGTGTGCGGGCTTTGGATATCCTTGCATCCGATGCCAGAAGCCTGACACGCAAATTTACCCACCCTTCCATACTTTCAGTGCTTTGTTCGAAACTTTTCAAGAGATACAGCTCTGCTTTTTGGAAAGAGAGGAAGAGCGCAGGGAAATCGCATTTATGGAGTCCCTGCAGAGTGCAGAACTAGGCTTTTTTTTTTTTTTTTTTTTTTCCCCTCCCGTGTTCTCATTTAGTTGTCACACACCCCTTGGAGAGGTATTATAGATGTCATGTATAGTTGAGGAAACTGAGGCACAAAGAGGTGGCTCACTAAGGTCACAGAGCTGATAAGTAGCGGCAGGGAAATCCAGGCCTCAGTGTGAGCGGAGGAGGTGGGTATGAAAGAGCAAATCAGGCAGGAGGTGTCTCAGAAATGACGCCAGGGCCTGGGGAACACCCTGGATCCCCAGACCCTGAGATCCCAGGTCTGCAGTCTCTCTCCAGCTCCCCTTCCTATCCCTCATTGCTCCTCTAACACAGTGGACCTGGGGCTCAGATCCAGCCCTCCCCTCTCCCCCTCCCAGCCCTGCCTGGGCGATCTTGGGGGGAATGGAGGGAGCAGGGCGGCAGGAGGTAGGCAGTGAAGGCCTGGCTGAGAGCGGTGGCTGGCGAAACGTCTGCCTGACCCGACTGAAAAGAGGATCCCTGCCTTTGAGCAGAACCTTGTCTGACCGAATGAAAACTCCCACGGCCATTCTTTGCTATAAAAGCCGCTCATTTGCCACGGGTTGGAGAGGCCATTCCCCCACCCCCACTCCGTCTCCACTGTTGGGTTTGAAATAAGCATAAACCTCATTTATAAAAGAACCCGCGTCACACATATACACCCTCCCCGAAATCACAGGGCCTGTTTGGTGAAGTTGACTGTGTCTGCTCCTCTCCTTCCATTTTTGTAAGCAAAAATGTTTTCCACCCCCCAGTGGTGATGCTGCAGGCTTCTTTAACAAACTAAAGTGGTCACAGCAACGAGGAAAAGCCCTCGGTCAACTCCTGGACCCCTTTACCCCCTCTCCCACCCCCAGCCACCCTCTCACCTCCTCCCTCCCACAAACTAAATAAAAAGCAGTAAAATTACTTTCCAGAATAGCCCGCTTCAAAGCAGAACGGAGGACCAGGCTGCAGGAATCCTGAGTCTTGCCCTGATAAGGTTCGTAATAATCAAATCCAAACTCCATCCACCTCCTTTGACTCTTTCCAACCTCCTCCGGACCTTTCTGCATTTGTTGATGAAAACACTTTGATGTCCTGAGTCCTCCAAACAATTATTATTATAATTTTAAACGACCTGGTATTTTCCATTACTAACGGCTGAGGCTTTGAAGTTACACCTCATAATTTCCTAAATTAAATAAATCATTTTAAGTTTGCACTGGGAGGCTTTTAATAGCAGAGAAAGGAATATCATTATCTTATTGAGACCCAATTGTGGTGGCTCCAGTTTGGCTGTAGCTAGGGGCAAAGTAGGCTCACTCTAACAGACATACTTTATTAACCTCCCATAACTCTTGAAAGAACATTTTTATATTTTCTTTGATTTCCCCCCTCCCTATCTTGTTTTAATGCTGTCCCAACCTTTAATTAGTGCCTAATATGAAAAGCATTATTTTTTTAATGCTATGTAATTTACCAGCGGCAACAGGCCAACTTAACAATTGTTTATTAGACTTGGTTTTTCACACAGGGCAAAGAATGCCGCTCCAAACCCAACTTTTCATGGGTGGTTGCACTAATTAATACAGTGTCTGAGACTCCTAGGGGGTTTTTTAATATTGAAGCCTATGGGGGCGGAAGGGGGTTTTAGAAGTCCAGCTCCTGCCGACGAAGTTCTCCCTCTGATTTCTTTCATGCTGTTTTGATCCTGTCTGCGGAGTCAGCACAGACAGAAACTGTTCCCTGGCTCCGAAGACTCCAGGATCCGGAGGCAACAGCCCCGGGAACCCCCAGCACCTCCACTTGTGAATTATGTCTAGCGGCCTAGGCTTGGGGTGCAGAGAGCCCAAGGCTCACCCCAGGCTTGGATGTGGGGGTTCCCCTCCTCCTGCCTGGAGGAGGAAGGAGCTGGCTTGATGGCTTGGGCTGGGAAGGAGTCGGCTCTTGGGGGCAAATGCCAGGTCTCCCAGGCACCAGGCAGCGCTTGGCTCTGGGCATAGAATTTGCTGAAACTGAGTCAGGGACAGGGATGGGGTGGGGGAAGGCTGGGGGGGACCCAGGCTAGCTTCCTTCCTGTCTTTGCTTCCTCTGACTTTTCGGCTCAATTTTCCTCATTCTTTTGTCTCTCATTTTCCTTTCTCATCTTTTGCACTCCCTCCTTTTCACCTTTCTCTTCCTTTTTTTTTTCTTGCTGTCCTGCTTTTATCACCTTTCCTACACCTTTCATTCTTTCTCATGTCTGTCGCACTCTATACCTTTCTAATTTTTACCTCTATCTTCTTATTGTCGGTAAATTCTTTTTTTTTTTTTTTTTTTTTTTTTTTAGTAGCTAACATTTACTGACCACTTGCAAGGTAACTTCTTTTCAAGTTCTCATTTTTAATTCTCTTTTCCCTCTCTTCCCCCATCCCCTTCTTTGCCTGTCACTTTGCTCCTCCATGGCGTCTCTCAATTTTTTTGTTTTCTAATTGATTCTCATTCCCACCGTCTCCTACTTCCCCCTTTCTCTTCTCTTTTCCATTCTCTCTTCCCCGGTTCCAGCGATTTCGTGCCGGATTCTGGGAGCCCAGCCCAGCGCGCCAGGAGCGGTGCGCCCAGCGCAGGAGGCTCCTAGTCACCTCGACCCTCCCGGCGCCCTTCCCTCCTTAGCTGCACCTGGCGAGCCAGCAAGGGAGTGACCCTTGCCCAGGAAGGGGGCGCGTCACCCGGTTTCCCCATAGAACCGTGGGCGTCGCGGGCGAGAAGGGAAGCGTCCAGGCGCTCGGCCCCTTCCGCCCCGCCCGCTGCCGGCCGCCCGTTTGATGTCGCGGGCCCGGCAGGAATGCGGCCGGGTTATCAATCACCCAGCTGGATCCCGAAGGTCTCTGCCTAATCACATTTAATTGCTCGTGGAGGCCCACTCTCGCCCCGGGCCGGCCGCCGCGCTCAATTACTCCCCAAATACCTGCCATCAATAAATACGCACTGACACCGGCCCGGCCCGCTCCATCGGCACGGAAGATCGCAGCCGACCAGGCGCCCTCCTCCCTGCCCCTTGTCCCCCATCATTAAACTTACACCTCGACGCCCAAAGAAGCAAGCCAAGCAGATAATAACAGCCCCCTGTAACTGAGCGCTTCCCAAGTGCCAGACACTGTTGCTCGGCGATTTACACCAATCAGCTCACGGGTGCTAGTGAGTGCTCGTGGATTTCACCATCGTCCGGCAGATGGTATTACCATCTCCTTTGGAATCAAGGGAACCAGGCTCAGATCATTCATTAATGGGTCTGAGGTGGGGTAGATAGGCAGTGCCCCAACTGGGATGGGACTTTGCAACCCCGTGATTCCACAGCCCATGGACAAAAGCACGAGGCAATAGTGCCTCCCAGAGGCCAGAGATTGACCTGGGGTCCCGGGCACTAAGGTGTGCTGACCGGCACCTAAAGCCAGGTGCTTAATTTAATCAGTGTTCAGGCAGCATTTTATTAGTTCCTCTCACCAACTTTGTGAAGCAGGCACTCTGAGCCCCATTTTCCAGAAGTGAGCTAGGGGGAGTTCACCTCCAACTGAGGCCCCGGCCTCTCTCCAGCCTGAACACTTCCGCCCCTCCGGGCTGCCCTCCACAGCCCCTCCCCCAGCATTCTGCACTCCATTTTCACTCTATACCTTCAAATCAACCCTGAAATTCAAGAACTATGGTTTTTCCCATTTTCCCAGAGCAGCAAACTGCCTAAGGAGGTGACACAGCAAGGCAGGAATCACACAGTGGGTGAGCTCAGAGCCCAGAAATCCATGTCAGCCCCAGTCCCAGCTATTTGCATTACACCATGCTGCTTCTGCTGAGAGTCTTTGCTTTACAAGAGAGCACATCATGTCTACATTTTATGTGGTTTACCATTCATGGGGAGGCAATAATTACACTTCTAAACAAAGATGAAGGGGGTGAGTGTCATCTGAAGTCAGCCTGTGACTTCCTTTATTTCATACCTTTTCTTAATCTCCTGTATTTATGTATAAAATATATGCCAGTGTCCAGATACTCTCATATTCAGGATCTCATGTGGCCCTCAAAGCAATAGGTGGGGAATTACATTCCCATCTTAATAAAATAAAAAGGGTGCTCTGAGAGGTGAGGTGACTTGCCTAAAGTCACACAGCAAGGAAACAGAGCCAAGCTTGACAGATAGCTGTGCAGCATCTTTTCACCCGGATGAGGTTAAGTCCTTGCTAGACTGGAACAGTGTGTGTGTGTGTGTGTGTGTGTGTGTGTGTGTAACCATCAAAGTGTACATTTCCCTGAAAAGGGTTTCTGGGTTGCAGGGTCTGATATAAAAAGCACTATTTTAGTGGCAAAGCTCTGCCTATTTTTATTTCAGTGCTGAGAATGCTTGATGATGGAAAAACTGACTTTGTAAAGAAATTGTGTATAAGACGCTAAAGTGCCTCTCGAAATCCCATCACAGAGAATTAGCTGAAAGGTAGTGGTGATGGATAAGGCAGTTCTTGATGTGAAATTGGCCAATTTGGGGAAAGTCTGAAGGCTGCAAGTGTTCATCTCCTCCTCCCTCCCACCGCCTCAGCGGCTCACCCCGTCTAGTCTTTCCGGTTGGATTTCTTTTTGTTTAGCAATGGGAACAGAGAGGAGCCAAAAAGACAACGTAGAAAATCCCAGGGGTGGGTGTGGGGAATATGATCTCGATTGAGAATTCCAGGAAAGCAACTGGGCAGTGAAGTCATCGAGAATGGATGTGGGGTGGGGGCGGGGCAACATGCCTCAGCCTCTGTGCCCTCAAGAGGTGCTGGCAGAGGGTAGTGCGATGTAGCCACCGCCTTTGGGACTGAGCATGCAGATCTAAATTATTACCAGGTTAGGGGCATCCGTGTCTTGCATAGACACCACTAAGCCGCAGCCCACTTTCATGAGAAGATAAAACTGTTTTTCCCCCTTACAAATAGCAGGAAAATGCCAAGGAAATTAGGCCTCAGAAGGAAAGATCTCCAGAGCCTGGGGCTGCTGAAATATTTTTTCAGGGCACTCATGCCCACATTTTTCTCCACATGCAATCCCTATCTAAGTCTGGAACTAGAAAGAGGACCCACAGGCTATTTTTTAAGAATAAGATTAATAAGATGAATGTGAAATGACACTTTGGGGTCCAAAATGACAATATTAACAACACACAAACTCAACCTCCTTTCTCCTTTAATCAGCAGTAAGTTAATAATTATTTTTGCTGAATTTCAGCACATACCAGTTATCCTGAGTATTGAACCTGTGATGCCCCAGGACTTTCCTGAAATTCTCAACACAGAATCATTAAAATTCGCTACAACTAAGAAGAAAAAGAAGAGATGTATTGTACATCTCATTAGATAATAATTGAATTAAATGAGCACTTTCTGTGTGCCAACAAGTCTTTACATAAGGAATCCATAATTTCATTTTAATACACATAGTAGCACAGTCACACATCATCCTCATTTTATAATTAAGGAAACTGAGACCTTGAGAGATTATGTAACTTGCTCATGGTCTTGCCACTGGTGAACGACAAAGCTGAGATTTGAGCTATTGACTCTAAAGGAACTCGCTCTCAAAACTGCTGCTGCAGGGCATTCACCGTTTGGGGTTTGTGTCTCCTATAGGAGCAGAAGCCAGGATGAAAGAAACGGTCTTTGAGTCCATTGGGTTTCGGAATTGATTTAAATAAGAAGTTGTAGGCCGGGCACAGTGGCTCATGCCTGTAATCCCAGCACTTTGGGAGGCCGAGGAGGGTGGATCACCTGAGGTCAAGAGTTTGAACCAGCCTGACGAAGATGGTGAAACGCCATTTCTACTTAAAAAAAAAAAAAAAAAAAATACAAAAATTAGCCAGGCACAGTGGTAGGCGCCTGTAATCCCAGCTACTCAGGAGGCTGAGGCAGGAGAATTACTTGAACCCTGGCAGCAGAGGTTGCAGTGAGCCGAGATCACACCATTGCACTCCAGCCTGGGTAACAGAGTGAGACTCCATCTCAAGAGAAAAAAAAAAGAAGTTGTCATCAGAGGCAAAATGACATTTCAGGCTAATATCGAATCAAGGGCAGAATAACATTGAAGGGCAACACTATAGAATCTTAGGGCAGAAGAGAATTTTATTATCATATCATGTAAGAGGTTCAGAGTGAAAGTGACTTGCTCAAAGTCACATAGCAGTTGTGTGAAAGAACAATATTGCAAAAGAAAAAAAAGAGAGAGAGAGAGAGAGCCATATTTCTAGTTCAGTTCAGCTGAGCTAGATAGAACTAGCTCAAATGGCTCCGGAAATTTGATTTCTGAGCAACCTGAAATCCAGTTCTTCTGTACCTTAAATGTTAAGTAGCTCACTAAGAGAAGCAGCAGGATCAGAAACAGCAGGATGGGAAGCGGGTTTTGGTTTTCAAAAATATCTATCCATCCCCTGCAGCCACATATTATGAGTCCACATTATACTCATAATATACACTATATATATGTGTGTGTGTGTATACTCACATATAAATATATATATACGTATATATATATATTTTTGGGATGGAGTCTCGACCTGACACCCAGGCTGGAGCGCAATGGCGCAATCTCGGCTCACTGCAACCTCCCGCTCCCGGGTCAAGAGATTCTCCTGCCTCAGCCTCCCACCTCCCGAGTAGCTGGGATTACAGGTGCACGCCACCACACCTGGCTAATTTTTTGTATCTTTAGTAGAGACGGGGTTTCTCCATGTTTGCCAGGCAGGTCTCGTACTCCTGACCTCGTGCTCTGCCCGCCTCGGCCTCCCAAAGTGTTGGGATTGCAGGGGTGAGCCACCGCGCCTGGCCATATGTATATTATTTGATTTTATCAAATACATAATATTTTCCCAAGCTCAGAGTAAAAGTATTTTTAGAAAACATTGCTATTTTTATTAATCTTTTAACATGCCATCATGATCAAAATAGTATGCTTGCTAGGCAACAAGACAAATCTCCAACCCCGTCATACTTTCTTCCTAATAGATTGCTCTGGCTACACTCCTCCTTTTATTTTGGTGCTTACACCAAAGAGCACCACATGATATATCTGAGTTTCTGAGCTCAAGTTCAAGCTAGCCACTGACAGCTCTCTACACCTCACTTTAGCATCGTAAACCAGGGCAGGGATTAGCAGCCAGGAAAGAGATAGGAAGCCCATTAGGTCAAAGGATTTTTCTGTTTCATTCTGAACTGTATCCCTAGTGCTCAGAGCACTGCACGGCCCACAGTAGGTGCTCAGTGAGCACAGGGCCCATTCAATGAATGAAGGTGAATGTTTTACCAAGTCATATAACAGTTCTGGGAAAATTCGAGGGCTCTGGGTTTGGCTGACTTTTTAAAGCTTTGGAAAATGTACAGGTTTGCCATGAGTTCAAACCTTTAAAAAGTTGGTTTGGGTCACAAAACAATAAAAATGATTTGCCTTTGGCAAGATGGGCCAGGTAGTGTTGTCAAGGCAGTTACAAAAATATTCTTGATTTGGTTCAAGTCTCTGATGACTAGTCACAGATGAACATTAAAGAAACTTTCACAGCCTCAGCTGGTGGGTTAGCCAGACTGTATAGAGCCAGTTCAACTTGTCCTTATATTTCACGAGCGAAAAACGTTTAAAACACGGCATTAAATGAAACCCTTCTGAGTTATAAAATTGTGTAGAGTTAAAACTCTTCTTTAGAGTTTGCTTTACAGTATGGTCCAGTAGTTAATTAATGCACTCTCCAAGAGGGATGCAAGGGGAGAGTGTTCTGACTCTGACTTACAGCTAGTTTGGAAAGAAAGGGGAATCCTCAGAAAACCTTTTATTGTCTTTAAGGCCTCAGTGTTCTTTTCTGTAACATGGGACTCCCGGTTCTTCTTATAGCCCTCAGATGTACGTTCAAAGGCATAATTAAGGCATAGTTAACATTTCTGCCTCCTCGAGGCCAGTAATAGAGGTTTTTCTTGTTGTTGTTGCTGTTGTTGTTGCTGCTGCTATTGTTGTTTTGAGTCAGAGTCTTGCACTGTTGCCCGGGCTGGATTGCAATGGGGCGATCTCAGCTCACTGCAACCTCCACCTCCCAGGTTGAAGCGATTCTCCTGCCTCAGCCTCCTGAGTAGCTGGGATTACAGGTGCCCACCACCACGCCCAGATAATTTTTTGTATTTTTAGTAGAGATGGGGTTTCACTATGTTGGCCAGGCTGGTCTCGAACTCCCGACCTCGTGATCCTGACCTCGAGATCTGCCCGCCTCGGCCTCCCAAAGTGCTGGAATTACAGGCGTGAACCACCACACCCAGCCCAGTGATAGGGTTTTAAAGCAAAAGAGCACTTGTAGGAATTAGATAGGAAATTTAAAAATAGTAATTTCAGAATAAAAAGTGTCATCCCTACTAGCCTGAACTATGTTCAACTCTTAGTATCTCTAGGGGTTGAGGGAAACACATCTTTTTTAAGGACTTAATATGTAGGTCACAGGACCCAGAGCTGGGGATACAGTAAACCTTTGTGAAATTTATCTTGACTTTTGAGGTAATTGAAAAGAAATTTGATCATTTCACACATTACTAATTCATACATTGTAAAAATCTCCCCCAAACTCTGACAGTCTCTCTGCACTTATCAGAACATGGATTTCTAAACCCAGGGCCAGAATGAGGTCTCACGTTACTAGAACTTCATCACTTTTCAAAAATATACAGCAGGCCATTTGCTGGTAGGTTATGAAATATGATCATAAATTAAAACTAAATGACTCACATAAAATAAAAGGACAAAGAGCACTTTGTGATGCCGAGAGCTCCGGCTTGATTGTGTTAGTTCATTTATTTGGGTATTTAGAGCATTTCAGAACGCCAAGTAACTCCATCTACTCTCAGTTAATGGTAGGCACGTGGTACTATTACTGCAAAGCTTTGCCTACAGCCCACTGCAGAACCAATGAGTAAGACCAGACATTTATAGTTTACAATGTTCTGTCACCTACTTTTTTTCTGCGAGGCAGGTAGCATGAAGTAGAGGAGGAAGCAGGCTCACACATTTAGGGATGGATCACAGGTACTCAGAAGAGTCGGGACTTCACAGGAAACAGAAAATTTAAGCGAAAGGACACGTGACTTTTTTATTTTTTATTTTTATTTTTTTTAATTTTAATTTTAATTTTTTTTGAGACGAGTCTTGCTCTGTCGCCCAGGCTGGAGTGCAGTGGCGTGATCTCGGCTCACTGCAAGCTCCGCCTCCTGGGTTCACACCATTCTCCTGCCTCAGCCTCCCAAGTAGCTGGGACTACAGGTGCCCACCACTTCGACCAGTTAATTTTTTGTGTTTTTAGTGGAGACGGTTTCACCGTGTTAGCGAGGATGGTCTCGATCTCCTGACCTCGTGATCCGCCCACTTTGGCCTCCCAATATGCAGCCCTTTGAAGTTAGTCCTGGCAGGTACGTGGTGGGAGGTGTTTGCTGCAATTGCAACTTTTCTGCTATCGTTGGCTTTATATGTGCCCAGTTAATTCACAACCACCCCACCACCACCCCTCCAGGAGAGCAGGCAGATCAGATAAGGCAGGAATACCCTCCAACACACTTGGGGCTGTCAGTTGCTCTTTTGCAATTTTTTTTTCAGTTCCACTATATTAAAATTGAGGGGAATGGTATAGGGAAGAGAGTTAGAAAACCAAATACCGCATGTTCTACTTACAAGTGAGAGCTAAGCATTGGGTGCACCTGGACACAAAGAGGGGAACAATGAAGACTGGGGACTCCAAAAGTGAGAGGGAGGGAGAGGGAAAAGGTTGAAAAACTATCTATTGAGTGCGGTGTTCACTGCTTGGGCTACGGGATCATTAGAAGCCCAAACCTTAGCACCATGCAATATACCCAAATAACAAATCTGCACATGCGCCCCCGAATCTAAAATTAAAGACAGAGAAAAGAAAGTTATTTATTATTAGTCTTCCTCATATATCTCAGTTCTTTTCCTCATGAGCACTTCCTTCTTTCCTTCCTTCCTTCCTTCCTTCCTTCCTTCCTTCCTTCCTCCCTCCCTCCCACCTCCCTCCCATTTGCAGTGCTCTGCAACCATCAACATGCTCCATCTCTAGAACATTTTCATCATCCCAAAGTGTACCTGTTAAACCCTAACTCCCCATCCCCCTCACTGCTGACCTGGGCAACCATCCTTCTACCTTCTGTCTGTATAAATTTCACGACTCTGGGTGCCTCATATAAGTGGAATCATATAGTGTTCATGCTTTCATGTCTGACTTATTTCACTGAGCATAATATTTTCAGGTTCCATCCATACCGTAGCATGTATCAGAACTTTCTTTCTTTTGGTGGCTGCATAATATTTCATTGTATGTATATACCACATTTCATTTATCCAGTCCTCAACCATTGATGGACACTTGGGTTGTTTCTATCTTTTGGTTTTTGTGAAGAGTGCTGCCGTGAACATTAGTATGCAAAAGTCTTAGTTCCTGATTTCCAGTTAAAAAAAAAAGGAGGTCGGGTGCAGCAGTAATGCTTGTAATCCCAACATCTTGGGAGGCTGAGGCAAGAGGATCATTTGAGCCCAGAATTTCAAGACAAGCCTGGACAACATAGTGAGATTTCGTCTGTAAAAATAAATAAATAAATAGAATTAAAAATTAGCTGGGTGTGGTGGCACGTGTCTGTAGTTCTAGCTACCTAGGAGGCTGAGGCAGGAGGGTCACTTGATTCTAGGAGGTCAAGGTTACAGTGGGCAGTGATTGTGCCATTGCACTGCAGCCTGGGCAACAGACCAAGACCCTGTCTCAAAAAACAAGTTTATGTTTATTTGACGATGTATGTCTATCTTCTCCTATAAACTATGCAAACTTCTTGGAGTCTTACACTAAAAAAGCTTCCAGTTTGTTGGGGAAAGAACCATGGTATTACACAGTACCTCCCAGAGGAGTGTAGTACAGTCACCAAGGGAAGCGTCAGAGCTGTGGGAGTTGGGAGAAGGGAGAACCTGAGTTTTCAGGGTTGGTGGGGGTGGTGAACTTCAAACTATTTCTTGAAGGACAAACATCCCTTTCCAGGTGGAGGTGGGGAAGGAGAACAGAGACAAATGGAATAGAATATTATCGAACTGTGCAGGTGATTGGATTGGCTTATTAGGAACATCAGGAAAGATGAACTAGGGTGGTATTGCCCAGTGTTCAAGGGTATTGGCTCTAGGTCAGTGCTCTTGGGTTGAAATCCTTGCTGTACCTACCTTGTCCTTGGGCAAACTGCTTGACCTCTCTGGAACCTGATTTCTCCATATGCATCAGGTGGATCCTAACAGCACTTAGACAGTTGCTGTGAAAATACAATGAGATAAATTGTATCGGGTACTAGTCATGATGCCCGGCCTAAAGAAAGGCCTTTTACATGGGGAATTCGCTGCCTTGTGTGAAAGATTCTGGTCCCGATCCCTGGGTGTTGAGTAGCCTTTAAGAGTTTTCAAGCAGGAGTGATGGCCTGATGGGGTCTTACTGCAGGCAGGGACTGGGGCACCGACCGAAGATTAAAGTAGCTGTTTTCTCTGGTGCCTTTTGGAATAACACAGGAGAAAAGGCTAAACTACTGAATTTCGAGGCAAGTAGGTATGACTGAGGAAGATTTCCAAATCTGACTTATTTTTCCCAAGAACAGCCGGGCAGAGTGTTGGGTTTAATAATTCATCGAGCACTGGTCATCCTTCATTAATCTCCTTTCCTGTCCCCCAGTGCCCCCCACAGTATTAGGCACATATAAGTCCTGTCTTATTCTACTTGTGCTGCTATAACAAAATATCAAATACTGGGTAATTTATAAACAATGGAAATTGATTTCTCCTAGTTCTGGAGGCTGAGGAGTCCAAGATCAAGGGGCCGGCCAGGTTCAGTGTCTGGTGAGTGCTGTTGTCTGGTTCCAAGATGGTGCCTTGATGCTGCAGCCTCTGGAGGGGAGGAACACTGTGTCCTCACATGGCAGAAGGACAGAAGAGCAAACAGGGGCTAAACTCACTCCCTTGGCCCTTGTATAAGGGCACTGATCCCATCTATGAGGATAGAGCCCTCATAGTCTAATCACCTCCAGAAGTTGTTGCATTGGGGATTAAGCTAACCTGAGTTCTGGAGAAGACACAAACATTCAAACCACAGCAGGCCCCACATAAACACTGCATGGACTAGAATAATTCTACAGTCATACCTTTTTTCATCACATCTTCCCTCCCTCCTCTGCTCTCTTCTCTTTGCTTCTAACGAGGTGTCTGATGACAGCCTGAAGGATTATGGGGTGGAAGTGAACATGTGCCAGTTGAAAACATAGAAACAGAAAGCATGCACCAGGAATCTCAAAGCCCCGAGCTTTTACAACCTCTGAAAGACCAGCAGCACTCCCTTACCAAAGACTTCCACTCTGTGCCTCGGCTTTAAGAATCAGTCTCATGAAAGCCGTTTCCAACAAGCATTTAAAATCATCCATCCAAAAGATAACTAAATCATGGCCATTCATTGCTCTCAGCCCATCACACTGCAATGAAAACATGTATTTAACTGAGAAAACACTGAGCCTTCCCTCTCCCTGGCCTCTGTCCCCTTTCTTCTCCCTTTCTTTGAGGGCTCAAAATGTTATGATTCATCTCAGCACTGCTCAGTGCTGCAGTGAATTACAGGCCCCAAAGATTTCCAAACCCGGAGGGGTGCAGAGAGGGAACAGCCCCCAGTGCATCCCCGGCATTCTCTCTCCAGCCAACTGTGTTTGTGCCTTGACTCCTTTTGATCATTGCTTATAACAGTAGCCAAGCAGAGGAAATTAAGCTTTTGTATTTAAACTAATCCATGACCCTGGATAATTTGTAAGAGACATCTATGAGGGCTTAAAAATGAGCCTCCAACTGCTTGATGTGGAGACATCGCAGACACACCAATGGCTTCCTTGGTGGGATCACAGAATTTCAGTTTGAATGAAAGGATGTCAGAGCATGCGGTGTCCTTTGGGGACATCTGTCTAGTCCAACTCTCTTGGTTTTAATGGAGAAACTGAGGCCTAGATAGGGAAAGGGGCCTGTCTAGAACACTGTAGGGAGTGTGTGGCTGGGTAGGGGTTTACTGCCGGATTTCTGACTCCCTGTACTAGGAGAATGAGAGAGTTGACAGCAGTGCTGTTCTGAAGTACCCACTAACTGATGGCTCCTGTCAGATGGACTTTGCATGTGCCTGTCCTCTGCGGCCACACTTCAGACCAGCATGCCATGCTCCTTCAAGAGAAGCACCAGCCCCTAGTTGAATGCTACAGTACAGTTTTATTTTTCAAAGGTTTTTATACAGCGGGGTAAGGATCTAACGAAGAGGCTAAGGGTTTGAGCTGTAGGGTCAGAGCATGTTTTTTGTTTGTTTGTTTGTTTGTTGTTTTTTGTTTTTTTCTTGAGATGGGTTCTTGCTCTAAACCCATGCTGGAGTGCCGTGGCAGCTTACTGCAGCCTCGACCATCCAGGCTCAAGCGTTCCCCCCACCTCACCCTCCCAAGTAGCTGGGACCATAGGTGCACACCACTACACTCAGCTATTAATAATTTTTGTATTTATTGTAGAGACAGGGTCTCCCTATGTTGCCCAGGCTGGTCTTGAAGTTCTGGGCTCAAGCAATCCTCCCGTCTCAGCCTCCCAAAGTGTTGGGATTACAGGTATGAGCCACTGGGCCCAGCCAGAGCACGTGTATCCTCTGTGTCTCAGTCTCCTGGGGTAATAGCAGAACCCATCTCATGGGGTTGCTTGTAAGCATGAAAGAAGTGAATTGTGGTAAAACGCCAACCTCAAGAAATGTGAACTGTCAGTATCATTTCCATTTGTCACAGAGGACAGCCAGTAAACAGCGAGTATGTGCTTATAAATGCCAGGATCTTTAAGCCCAGTCTTAGCTTCCCGCACCAGCTTACAATGCCCCGAGTAAAAGACTCTAAATGGGGAACATCAGAGACACTAGCTTTGAGTCCCAGTCCCACTATGAACCAGCTATCTGACTCCAGGCAAGAGTATCAGCTCCCTCTGCCTCAGCGTTCTCATCTGTAAAATGGAAACATTAGCCCTGGCCTTCCACCTGAGAGGCATTGATTCATTCATTCGGTATCTACAGATCACTTACTCAGCGCCAGATACATGGAACAGCAAAGCACAGATGCTACCACTGCGGAGCTCACAGTGCAAGGAAACTCACAAACACAAATGAACACGTTCTTTATTTATGTGAAATCAGCCATAAGTTACATGGAATGTATGAGCCTCCCCTTTTATAAGCGTTTGCTGACTCCCAAATGTCTCTTCTAATGAACAGAAATTGATACTTAGAAAGTTTGCTTTCCTTCATTTTTTATTATGGAAAATTTCAAACTTATACAAAGGAGAGAGAATTGCATTAAAAACTCCTACTTACCATCACCCCATTTTGCCAGTGATCAATTTATGTCTAACCTTGTTACATCTAAACCACTCTCACCCACTTCTCTCTTCCAGGATTATTTTGAAGCAAATCTCAGAAGTTATATAATTTAATTCATAAACATTTTAGCATTCATCTCTAAAAAATAAAAAAATATTTTAAAAAAGTAAGCATACTATCATTATCCCATCAAAAAAATAGCAATAATTCCTTAATATCATTAAACATGCAGGCAGTACTTCAATTTCCTTGTTTGTCTTATAATTAAAAAAAAAATTACATATTATTGAAATTAGTACGGAAAGAAAGTCCATTAGGATCTGTTGGTGTCTCTTAAAGTTTCTTTTAATGTGTTGGGTTTCCTTCCCCCTCTCCTTTTTTTCTCGCAATATATGTGTTGATAAAACTAAGACTTTTGCCTATATGTTTTCCTGGAATCTGCATCCCTGAGAAATAATTTAGCATTTTCCTCTGTCACCTGTAATTCTCCTAAGCTGTCAGATCTAGAAGCTTGATCAGATGAAGGTTTTGGAAACATGATTTTATGGATGGCATTTTGCTCTTCCATCACAGGGCACTTAATAGCTGGTTGTCTTTTGATTGTTTAAAGCTGTTGATGATCGATTCCTAGATCCATTTCTTCATTAGGGGTTGTGAAATAGCAACATCCTATTCTATCATTCTCTATTCCTTTATTAGCCCTGATAGGTCTATAAAGAAAAACTTCTCTCCATCAACTGTTTGGTTGCCCTGAGGGATAGTCAGTGTGTGAAAGAGAGGAGGAATGTTGATCCTTTCTGTTCAGCTATCATTTCTCAAAAGGATGAGTTGGTTCTATAGGCTTCTCCAAAGGACAATGGGCTCATGGGTTTAAACATATTTTATGTGTTTCGATCCATTCCAGTCATTTTCTTGTTGATGAGTAAATGGCCCCCTCTTTGTCCAACACAAGCTTTTCCAAGTTGGCTCCCATCTTTTTAAGATAACATCAATAATCTTTGAAAGCCCCTTTGCTTTCTGGTAAAAGATGATCTAGGCCTACCTTGTATATTTCCTGCCCCAGACAAGGGATCGACCATTTCTCCAAATGAGTGCTGGTCCCTTTAAGTGGGAAATGGAGTTCAAGGTGGCCCTCTGGGCACTAGAGGTGCTCCTTGCTGAGTCCTGGGCTTCCTGTAGACAGGAATGGGGTAGATACAGTCCTTGTCTTCCTGGCTCCCTAATCAGACATGGAAGACAGGAGTGGAGCACATAGTCGGAGGGGTGTTAGGTGCTAGGGAGGGCAAGTTTAGAGTGCCATGCCAGTATTATCAGATGGTCTAGTCAGGACAAGCGCTCAGAGAAGACTTCTGGAGAAAAAGAGGGGGGAGAATTGGGACAAGAGGGGAGCTACTTCCTGCTCAGCCAGTAACTAGATTTCCAGCCTCAGAGAGAGGATTAAATGAGGTGGGATGTGAAACTGATCTGTAAAATGTAACATTCTAGACAATAATCCTCTAGTGGTGGAATTTAAAACACCCAATCTGTGGGAGAGAATTTATTACCAGTGGGCCAATATTGGCACCTTTCAAATCAAAGTGGGGAGACTATGTGCTCATGTAACAATAGATAATGAGACGTACATTTTCCACTTTAATCTCCACGACAACTCCATGGGGCAAAGACTAATGTGCCCATTTAACAGATGAGGAGTCTGAGGCTCCTGTGAGGTTGAGGAATTTGCTCAAGGTCACCCAACCAGTAAGTAGTGGAGATGAGATTTGAACCCAGGCCTATTCTTATGTTGGAGATCAGTCTCTTAACCATTCTGCTGTACACCACCACCTTGGAGGCCCCTTTTAAAGGGGTTAAAAGTTCCTTACTTCTCAACCTGCTGAGAGTCTTAATCTTAACCTTCACCTCTTATCTTACTGTTGGCCACATTGCTCCCTTGTTCTCAGCTCCCAGGAAGACTTGAAATTGCATCTTGGCCCTTAGAATCTGCAACAGAGCAAGTTTCTTCACCTGTTTGTTTCTCTCTGAGCCTCAGTTTCCTTATCTGTGAAGTAGGGATAATAATATTCATTGGTACAGTTATTGGGATGATGGAAAGATGTGATCTATGTAAAGCATTTAACACACTGAGTGTTCAATAAATTGCAGTTATTGTTAGAAATAATGAACCAATCAATAGCTCACATGTATTCCATCATTTGATGGCCATTACAACCTGAGTGGTAGGTATCATTATCCCTAGTTTACAGAGAAGAAAACCAAAACACAGTAAGTGGGATACCTGTGTCTAAGGCCACATAGAAGTTAGTGGTCGCAGCAGCACTTGAACCCAGACAGAGCCTTTGGGCTTGAACACCACACTTTGCCGCCTTAATAGGAATCTTGTCCAGCAGCTGCCTGCCATGTCAGCCTTGGGGGCTTGTCACTAGCTCCCACCTTGCTCAAAGAAAGTGGAGATCTGCCCAGAGATGGAGGTACCTGCTTCCAGAGGCTGGCTGCAGGGTGATAAAGTGACCCACCTCTCCGATTCCCACTCTGAAACCCTCAACAGCCCAGAGTGGATGCCTTGCTCAACCTGACACTGAACCAGGGGCACTGAGTTCAGTAATTACCAGTTTAATAAATTGCCTTCCTTCTTACAGAGCGCAAAATAAGAACATTGGCATCCCTTTAGTGCAGACCCTGAGAGAAGGATGGTTTTTAAAAATTAACTTTGTATGCAAAACTTTGTGTTAAGCCCCACATTGTAACACCACCAGGAGAGACAGAAGGAGAGGACAAGGGCCGTGTTGGCGTTTCATCAGCAAGCTGTCAAGTTGCCCCCCACACCCCCACCTTTCTCTTTTTTTTTTTTTTTCCAGAGCTCTATTTCTTCAATCAGCCTTTATTAAGAACATAGGTTTGAGTCTACAGGAACAAATTCTTCTGGCTCTTTAAGGAACATATTTGAAGGGGAGGGAGTTATTCGGCTGCATTACTGCATAAATGATACAACATGCTTACCAGCATGAATCATCCGACCTAGAGTGACAAAAAAAAAAAAAAAAAAAAAAAAAGAGCTTGAAAACTAAGCACAGCCAAAATATTGGCAGGCCCCAGCTACACGGGCCAGATTTCATCTCTTTTAAACCAAAAACATAAAAATAAAAATAAATTAAATTTCAGTCTCATGGTAACAATTCCCATGGAGGAAGGCTGAAGTATTTTGTCTACACCCCTCCTGCCCCCTTCCGAATCACAGACTCCCCGCAATCAGAGATGGCGAAGCCTCCACCGGGTCACCTCGGCCGGCCCCGGGCTCCCTCCCCCCGCCCAGGCAGCGCCCCCCGCCGCGAGCTCGCGGGGCGGAGGAGCGGGCTGAGCTTTGATTAGCAACACTTGCGGGGGCCGCGGCGCACCCTGACAGCCCGGCAGCTCCGCGCCAAAATGGATGGGTCTCGGGCGGCGAGGGCACGGATACAAATGCGCCGCCGCGTTCTCAGGTGCACAAATGCGGCCTCGGGCGGGCGCTGGTTCCCAGGCGCACGGAGGCGGCGGCCCCTTCAACTCGGGGCGCGGGCGGGAGCGGAACCCGCGTTAATTACTGTACGTTTCCACTGTAAAGAGTGTCAGCCGGGGAGCGGGGCCGCCGCGCCTGCCCGGCCCCGCCGCACAAAGGCTTCATATATTCTGAATGAAGGCGAATCGCAGCCTCGGCCTCCTTGAAAAGAGCCGTGAGGGAGACTTAATTCTCTCCCTTTCAGCTGTGCTCAGACTGTGAAATCCACACAATCGCGCCCTTCTCTTTAAAGGGAGGGAGAAGAGGGGCCGCGGCCGCGCGCCCCGCCATCAGCTGCGCGCACAGAGGGAGAGTTCACTCCGGGGACAAGGGCGGCGCGGCCGGCCCGGGGCTCTTGGGCAGCCGCGTTTCCCATCCCACCGGCTGCAGCCCCCTTCTCCCGCGGCACTTTCCGGCGTCTTTTGTGGGGCGAGTCCTGGCGAGGGTGTCCGCCGTCAGGTGCACAGGCCCCGTGCTCCCCTCTGTTCGGCAGGAGATCGGGGACTTCCACAGGCGGGCTGGGTCCGTTCCCAGGACCAGAGGCTCTGGGTGGAGCTGTTCTGGGCTCCCGGCCTCCCCAGAGGCCTGGCCACACCCAGTTCGTGAAGCTCCTTCAATAATGAAAAAATAATGAAAAGAAAAATGCCAGGAACAAGTACAAATAGATTACACTAAGTGCAAAGTATTGCTGTTGAAAGCTTGATGCTTTTTAACAAACATGTAAGCTCAATGCATGTGACACAAGATTATTACAAGATTTAGGAAAAATAGGTATACAGTCATGTGTCGCTTAATGACTGGGATACATCCTGAGAAATGTGTCCTTCGGCCGTTTCGTTGGCGAACATCATAGTGTGTACTTACACAAACCTTGCCGGTATAGCCTACTACACACCTTAGGCTCTAAGCTGCAGCCTATTGCTTCTAGGCTACAAACCTGTACAGCACGTTACATTCCTGAATACTGTAGGCAACTGTAACACAATGGCATTTGTGTATCTAAACATAGAAAAGGTATAGTAAAAATACAGTGTAAAAGGTAAAAAACAAACAAAAAAACCCTGTATAGGGCAGGTCCATTATTATCCTATGGGACCACCATCATATATGCGGCCTGAAACAGCCTTACGCAGCCGTGATTGTATATTCATTTCCTTGTGGGTCCTAGGTGGCTGCTCAGCAAAGGGGACCCAGGTTTGAGCCCTGTGATGAATCACATCCTTTTCCAGAATCTCTGCAACTGATTATGTAACCCTATCTGGGGAGAGTATCTCAAGGATAAAGTGGACTGTGAACCTGAACCTTGGGACAAATGTCCTCCCGGCCCACTCTTTGTAGCCCTGAGGTTCAGGCTACTCTGAGGCATGTGACAATCTACAACTGCTTCAGCTCTTGAATTCCAGTATTATAAAACTTGACAGGATCTTAGCAGTTTACCTGGTTACCGACCTAGTGCTGTGATTTTTCTGTCATTCTCTCCTTGTCTCCCTTTCAGTCGGCAAAGCTGGGGACAAAATAGGATGACCCTGGAGCCACCTTGGAGTATGACTGTTGCCTTAATACCTGAAGTGTATAGAACACACCTTTTGTAGCTTGGCTTGAAGAAATTAGGGGGAAAGGTGCATCCATCCCCAGTGAGTCCCACTGGGTTCCCATGCTTTTCCTTGGAAGAAGGGGGCAAACATTTTCAATGACATCTACTATTTTAGTATCTATCATGAGCTGAGCACCGAGAATGGATTATGTTCACAAAACCCGTAGGAGGTAGGTGCTATTGGGCCCGAAGAGGGTGAAGGATCTTCTAAACATCACAGTCAATAAATGGTGGTGGTGGGTTTGAACCCCAGTGGAAATGATTCCCAAGTTCTTTTTGATTATGTCCAGGGCCTCTTTATCCTCTACTAGCACGCACGCTTCCTACCACCCCATCACTACAAACCCTTTGAGACAAGTGTTTTTCTGGGTCCTCTTCTTTCCATTTAACATATAAAGAAATTGAGGGTTCCAGATGATTACACAGCTTAAGGGCATCCAGTAAATAGCAGAGACGAAAACTGTGCTCTTTGCTGTGAGTGTGTGTGTGTGTGTGTGTGTGTGTGTGTGTGTGTGTGTGTGTGTGTGTAGGGAAGGAGGGCTATAGTATAGAAGACTGACCCTATCCCTAAAAATTCCGATTCTGTAAGTCTGGTGTAGAGCTAGGAAATCTTTATTCAAGCTCAAAAACAACCAACTTCACAGACTAATCTTAACACTTGCATTTGCAATTGCCAAAATTGCAAACACCTGCCATCTGCAGAATGACTCCTGGGGTTCCAAGGCATCCTCTTGAGGAAAGATTCAGAGAACTGAACTCGTGGGTCCCTGAGGGCTCTTTTAAGGAGCCGTTTTTTTGGAATCCCCATTGGGTAGCTCAGAACAAAGGCTCTCTCTGGAGAAGGTGACTGTGCATTCCCCCAGTGCCCAGATTTGCGTGGATTTCTGTGCAGCTTGTGGATTCAAGCAGATCTCTGGGGTCTTCTGTAGCTGGATGGGTGTGGTGTGTAGAACAGGCAACAGAACCTAAGGAGCCATTAGTGCTGGGCCAGGGAACTCAGAGGCAAACCTACGGCTCACCTACCTTCTTAATCCCCTAGACTAGCCTTTGGCTATATGGTGACATACAGGACACCCACAGATCCCTATCATTCAATGGCATATATTTATTATTAAGAAAAATTGGAAGACAAGATTTTATAGAAGAATGTATAAATTATTTTCAGGCCCATCATCCAGGAAACTTCAGTTAATAGTCTGGTATGTTTCTTCCTGGTCTGCTGAAGAGTGGGTGCAAGAGCCCGGACCCTCTGGGTCCCGATCATGCTCTTTATTAGCTGAATGACCTTGAGCAGATTTCTTTTTTTAAAAAAATGAGGTAGAATTCACAAAAATACAACAATACAAGAAACAATTCTTAAATGCACATTTCAGTGTCATTTCATACGTTCACATTGTTGTGCAACGAACATCTCTATTTAGTTGCAAAACATTTTCATCACCCTGTAACCACGAAGCAGTCACTTCCCATTCACTACCACTTCCAACCCTTGGCAACCACTAGTCTAGTTTCAGTCTCTATGGATTTACCTATTCTGGATATTTCATATAAATGGGACCACATAATATGTGATCTTTTGTGTCTGGCATAATGTTTAGAGGTTTATCCATGTTGTTGCATGTATCCAGCAATTCTATTTTTTTTTTTTTGAGACGGAGTCTCTCTTTGTCGCCCAAGCTGGAGTGCAGTGGCGTGATCTCAGCTCACTGCAACCTCTGCCTTTTGAGATCAAATGGTTCTCCTGCCTCAGCCTCCTCAGTAGCTGGGATTATAGGTGTGCACCACCACGCTCAGCTAATTTTTTGTATTTTTAGTAGAGACGGGGTTTCACCATGTTGGCCAGGCTGGTCTCGAACCCCTAACCTCATGTCATCCACTCTCCTCGACCTCCCAAAGTGCTGGGATTACAGGCGTGAGCCACCGCACCTGGCCGTAATTCACTTTTTTAATGGTGGAGTAACATTCCATTGTATGGCTATGCCCCATTTTTGTTTATCCATTCAACAATTGATGCACATTTGGGTTGTTTCCACCTTTTGGCTATAGCAAATAGTGCTGCTGTGAACATTCTTGTACAAGTTTTTGTTAGAACACTATTTTTCAATTCTTTGGGGTATATAACTAAGGTGGAATTGCTGGGTCATATTCTGTGCTAATAATTCTATGCTTAACTTTTTGAGGAACTGCCGAACTGTCTTCCACAGCACCTGCCCCGTATTCTATGACCACCAGCAATGTACGGGGGTTCCATTTTCTCCACATCCTTACCACCACTTGTTTTCCCTTAAAATATTATTGTAGCCGTCTAGTGGCTGGAAAGTGGTGTCTCACTGTGGTCTGGGTTTGCATTTGCCTGATGGCTGGTGATGTCGAACATCTTTTCATGTGCTTGTTGGCCATTTGTAGATCTTCTTTGAAGAAAGGTCTATTCAAGCTCTTTACTCATTTAAAAAATTGGGTGGTTTGTTTCTTGTTGTTGAATTATAAGAGTTCTTTATATATTCTAGACATTAGGCCCTTATGAAATATGTTATTTGAGGCCGGGCACAGTGGCTCACACCTGTAATCCCAGCACTTTGGGAAGCCAAGGTGGGTGGATCACCTGAGGTCAGGAGTTCCAGACCAACCTGGTCAACATGGTGATACCCTGTCTTTACCAAAAATACAAAAAATTAGCTGGGCGTGGTGGCGGGTGCCTGTAATCCCAGCTACTCGGGAGGCTGAGGCAGGAGAATTGCTTGAACCTGGGAGGCGGAGGTTGCAGTGAGCCGAATTGCGCCACTGCAATCTCCAGCCTGAGAGACGGAGTGAGACTCCATCTCAAAAAAAAGGAAAGAAAATAAATATGTTATTTGAAAGTAACTTCACCCATTCTTGAGCAGCTTCTTAACCTTGGGTGCTTCCATTTCCCCATCTGAAAAATAGCCATAGCTACATTATAGGGAAGTTGTGGGGATTGGATGAGAGGATTAATTTGTAGCGGTCAGCATAGTGCCTGGTATATAGTAAGTGCTCAAGAAATGTTAGTTGTGTATATACAGGCAGCATTCTGAAATAAATTGGGTTCATAGTCTTCAACTTGAGATTGTATTATGAGTATCTTTTCATGGTACTGTATATTTTTGACAATATGCTGATTTTTAATGATGGTCTAGTAGTCTATCATTAGAATGAGACATAATTAAACAATCCCCTATTTTTAGGTGTTTAGGTCTCCACCCAATTCCCATTTAAATCCTCTGGGTTTTGTCAAGTTGTCAGTGCTTCATTTGTTCCCCCTAGTTTGATGCGGGCTGGGTAAGTATAATAATACAACAAAATCAGCCAACTCATAATTTTAAACATAAAACAGTGAACATCTTTAATAAGAAGATGAAACTTTCTCAGATACATGGACATTTTACATGGACAGATTCACATATATTACACACACACACACATACACACACACAGAGGTAGCCAGCTTCCACGATGGCCCCAGTGATTCCTGTCCCTCTGGAGTTCAGGCTCTTGCTCTGAGTGTACACTGGATTCCATAACTTGCTTCTTTCTTTCTTTCTTTTTTTTTTTTTTGAGATGGAGTCTCGCTCTGTCACCCAGGCTGGAGTGCAGTGGTGTGATCTCGGCTCGCTGCAACCTCTGCCTCCCGGGTTCAAGCAATTCTCCTGCCTCAGCCTCCTGATTAGCTGGGATTACAGGTGACTGCCACCATGTCCAGCTAATTTTTGATTTTTAGTAGAGACAGGGTTTCACCATGTTGGCCAGGCTGGTCTCGAACTCTTAACCCCAGGTGATCCACCTACCTCGGCCTCCCAAACTGCTGGGATTACAGGCACGATCCACCACGCCTGAGCTCCATAACTTGCTTCTAATGAACAGAATAAGGTGAAAGGACCAGGTCACGCAAGGCGGTGTGGCATCATCGCACCTTAGGAACATGTGTACGCAGACACACAGTATTTATATTTTGGCACGTGGTCACAAGTCTCAGATGCTTGCTTGTTGATCTAATGCTTAGAAAATAATGAAGTATGTTTTATTTTTGTTACTGCCTTTTTTTTTTGAGACAGAGTCTTGCTCTGTCACTCAGGCTGGAGTTGCAATGACATGATCTCAGCTCACTACAACTTCTGCCTCCCAGGTTCAAGTAATTCTTCTGTCTCAGCCTCCTGAGTAGCTGAGATTACAGACACTCACCATCATGCCCATATTTTTGTAGAGACAGGGTTTCACCATGTTGCCCAGGCTGGTCTTGAACTCCTGACCTCAGGTGATCTGCTTGCCTCGGCCTCCCAAAGTTCTGGGATTACAGGCATGAGTCACTGAGCCCAGCCTTGTAACTGCTTTTGTAACATCTGGAATATGAAAAGGTAAGATGTGTTGCTTATATTAACACAAGTCAAGGACCTTGGCACTGTCAGCGTACACTAGTTGTCTAGCAGACATCACTTTACTCCATGGATGCATTCCCAGAACACTACATGAGGGAATACTGGCATTTTTGTAAATTGAATCATGCTTAATATTGATGAGGACTGCTAGCCAAAGGAGCCTATAGTGAGCACTTTTGTACCTGGAATAAATTTGGTAAATAAAGAGGCATTTCCTGACTTGTCAATATTACAATTTTAACATATTCTGTCTTCTTTAGGTAGAAACAACTGCATCATTCCTATTGTCAATATCATTTTCTTGACTTTAACAAAATTCACAGGTCTCAATCTGATTTCCATAAATACGGAGTTTCAATGATAGTAAAAAAGGCATGGACAGAAACAAGATTCTGACATCACACACCTTTCCTGAGGAGGAAAACTGCAGGATATCAACAGGTAAATGAACTTACACTTCTAGAGAAAACACTATGGGGCCTGGGCATGTGAGATTTGTGGCAGAACCATCTTGAACTGATTTCTCCAACTGCAGGCCAGGCATGGGGCCCCAGAAGATCAAGGTAAATGTGAGATACTGGCTTGTTATAAGTAAATGTGAGATACTGGCTTGTTTTAAGTAAATGTGAGATACTAGCTTGTTATAATACCGATTGCAGGGCCTCACTTCCAGGGTTTCTGATTCAGTAGGTCTGGGATGGGGTCTGAGAATTTGTATTTCTAGCACGTTCCCAGGTGACACTGGTGCTGCTGGTCAGGGACCACACTGAGAACTGCTGGCCCAGACTATCACTGGAAGTATTCATGAGAAACTCTCAGCAGAGGCTGCCTGTCCAAAGAAGAGCTAGGGGCCAGGGTAGGAAGGGGGACTTCCATTACACTGTACACCATTTTTGTATCATCTTGGTATTTTATCATGCGCATGTCTTATCTGTTCAAATAGTGTACCTTAAGTTCATGTTTCCCAGCACAATAAAGGAAGGTTTTGTTGTTCCCTGAGATGCAAAATAGTTTTGTGGTTAGGAGCAGGGTCTTATCATCTGGCTCAGCCACACTGTGATCTTCTGTAAGGTACGGTGGTAGTTTGAAAATATGTCCAAACTCTTTGATACATTTCCCTTCAAAAGATACAGCCTGTGTCCTCTGCCCTTGAATGTGAGCTATTCTTAGTGGCTTCCTTCTAATGAATAGAATATGGCAGAAGTGTTGTATGACAGTCAAGATATCATAAAAGGACATACAAGACACTGTGGCTTCCTCCTTGGTCCCTCTCTTGGATCATCCACTCTGGGGGCAGCCAGCTGCCATGTTGCGAGGATGCTCAAGCAGCCCTAGGGAGAGGCCTACATGGTGAGAAAATGAGGCCTCCTGCCAACAGCCATTGAGTGAGCCATATTGGAAGTGGATCCTCCAGCTTTTAGTTAACTGTAACTCTGGCCAATTTCTTGACTACAACCTTTTGAGAGACCCCAAGCCAGAACCACCCAGCTAACAGTTTCCAAATTGCTGACCCACAGAAAATGTGAGACAATTAATAAAAGTAGTTTAAGCCACAAAGTTTTGGAATAATTTTTAACATTGCAATGGATAACGAATACAGCAAGTTAGTCTTTGTAAGCCTCAGCTCCTTCATGTGTACAGAGGAACTGATACTAGTGTCGATGCCCTAGGACTATTAGATTTAACTGAGACAGTACAGATAAAGCCTGCAAATGATGCCTAGCACATGGTAACCACTCAGCAGATGCTAGCTATTGTCATTCATGCCCATCTGAACCTCTGGTCAGTGGTTTCCTCCCTGTCAGATGGGCTTCATCCAAGGCAGTGCACAGAGCTAAATTCCCAGCCAGAGGAGTCACACACCTGTCACCATCCTGTGACTGATGGCCTGAGTTTTGTCCTTTTCTCTGTGCACCAGAGGAAAGAGATTGCCTTCGTTTTCAAGCTATTCTGAGCCATGTGGTCACACCTGGAAAAATCCCTGCAAGTTGTACAAATAGGCCTCCCTGAAGCTGGGAAGAAGAGAAAACTCACTCTCTTTCCTCTCACTGCTCCTGTAATCGTCCCACCATCAAATAAGCCCACTTTGTCCTCCTGAGTTTTCCCAACAGGATTTTAAAATCACGGCTTAGAGAATCAGGCTGGATTTTAATGACTATTTTAACTGTCAGGGCATTAGAAAGTCTTAGCCCTCCTTCTTATAGCTGGGATTTGTAATGGCTTAAGTTTAAATGATCTCCATAAGGAATTTATTTTCGGTTTAATGGTCTACCCAAGGTCTGACTTTCCAAGTGATTTTCTTGCCAGATATAGAAACGGTGTCAAAAATTTGATATGAGTCAGGTTTTGACTGAGCTGAAAGATGCCGATATGTTGGTGACATGCCTTGAAATAAACAGCAGGGAGGAAAGTGATCGTTTTTGGGGGCAGCCTGTGTATGGCACGCTTGCACACCAACAGAATGGAAGTCTTGGTACTAGGAACTACAAACGTGGTGCAGAACTGGGCTCAAGGCCTGACATTCTGCCAGGGGAGCACAGCACAGAACCAGAGCTGAACCCCAGAGCCAAACCCCAGAGCCAGCAACACAGCCTCAAGGGCTTCTCTGGGACCCTGATCCTCCAGACGGTTTTATTGGGTGATGGTGGGGCAGAGGGTGAGTGTTGAGGGGTTTAAGACATTCTCCTTTCATCAGAAAGATAGGCTCAGAAACTACAGCAGACTCTCGCCTACAAGTGTTGGTAGCACCCTAGACCCCACTGAGCTGAGCTAGGGAAGTTAGAGGCAAGAAAATGAAGGAGGGAGTTTATTAGTTAAGATGATTTTGTTTGCAAGTGGCAGAAACCCAACTTATAATAGTTTAAACAAAAAAGCAAATGCATTAGACAAATGAAAAGTTTAGGGCAAGGCACTGCCTTCAGGCCTGGCTTGATTGGACATTATTTATTCAGTTATTGGCCTCGATTCCTTTTGCTTTGTTCTCTTGGTCAGGCAGGTTGTCCCCATGTGGTGATAAAACCTGGAACTAACATTGGCTCCGTGTTTCCATCCTACCAACCCAGCAGCCCCAGGGAAAGAAAGGACCCTTTTCCTAATGCTCCAACTGAAGTCATCAATTTGACCCTCATTCTTCTGGGGTGGATCTCGTGTTGATTCTTGAACTGTCACTGGTCTGGATCATGATAGGAGGGCTGCCCTACCAGAACCTCCTGTCCTGGGAGGGACAGAGGGTGGCTTCCTGAAGGGGAATGGCTGTGGTGCTGCAGCGCACGCCTCCTCCAGTTTGCAGACTGCTGCTTCGGAGAATATAGTAGCTCCTCTATCCGCGGCTTCGCTCTCTGTGGTTTCAGTTACCCATGGTTAGCTGCGGTCTGAAAATATTAAATGGAAAATTCCAGAAATAAACGGTTCATAAGCTTTAAATTGCATGCCATTCTGAGGAGCGTAATGAAATCTGAAGCTGTCTGCTTCATCCCGCTGGGGATGAGAATCCTCCCTTTGCCTGGCGCATCCACACTGGTATTCACTGGATTTGCTGCCTGCCCGTTAGTCACTAGGCAGCCATCTTGTGATCAGATGGACTGTATCACAGTGCTTGGGTTCAAATAACCCTTATTTTACTTCATAATGGTTCCAAAGTGCAAGAGTAGTGATGCCGGCATATTACATTTGTTCTGTTTCATTGTCACTTATTGTTGTCAATTGCTTACTGTGCCTAACTTGTAAATTAAACTTTTTTAAAATTTACTTTTTATTATTTATTTACATATTTTTTGTTTTTTAATTTTATTATACTTTAAGTTCTAGGGTACATGTGCACAACGTGCAGGTTTGTTACATATGTATACATGTGCCATGTTGGTTTGCTGCACCCATTAACTCATCATTTACATTAGGTATTTCTCCTAATGCTGTCCCTCCCCCAGCCCTCAACCCCACGACAGGCCCTGGTGTGTGATGTTCCCTGCCCTGTATCCAAGTGTTCTCATTGTTCAGTTCCCACCTATGAGTGAGAACAGGCAGTGTTTGGTTTTCTGTCCTTGCGATCGTTTACTGAGAATGCTGGTTTCCAGCTTCATCCATGTCCCTGCAAAGGACATGAGCTCATCCTTTTTTATGGCTGCATAGTATTCCATGGTGTATATGTGCCACATTTTCTTAATCCAGTCTATCATTGATGGACATTTGGGTTGGTTCCAAGTCTTTGCTATTGTGAATAGTGCCGCAGTAAACATACACGAGCATGTGTCTTTATAGCAGCATGATTTATAATCCTTTGGGTATATATCCAGTAATGGGATTGCTGGGTCAAATGGTAATTCTAGTTCTAGATCCTTAAGGAATTGCCACCCTGTCTTCCACAATGGTTGAACTAATTTGGTTCAACCAAATTAATCTGGTTGAACTACACCAGCAGTGTAAAAGTGTTCCTATTGCTCCACATCCTCTCCAGCATCTGTTGTTTCCTGTAAATTAAACTTTATCATACGACTGCATGTATAGGAAAAAACATAACATATATAGGATTTGGTACTATCTGTGGACCCCACTGGGGGTCTTGGAATACATCCCCTGTGGATGACGAGGGGCAGCTACTGTACAGAAACCTAGCTTTTCTTATGATGACTAGCACAGATGTGCATGCAGCGATAGTGCAATTTGACTGCCGAGGGGAAAGAAAGGGTGTTTTTGAATTTGGAAACCAAATCGCCTAGTTGGCAAATGATGGAATACTTTTTGCCTTTTCCCCCAGTATCTCCTCACTGCCCAGACTTGTGTTTCTTTCCGTATGATTTTTTTTTTTTTTTTTTTTTAAGAGAGATGAGGCATCACTATGTTACCCAGGCTGGTCTCAAACTCCTGGCTTCAAGTGATCCTCCCAACTCAGCCTTCCAAAGTGTTAGCATTAAAGGAATGAGCCTCCACAGCTGGACAAGACTTGTGTTTCTTTCAGGTTACCTTTCTAGAGCTTTCCTCTGATTAACAAAATTCTCCTCTGAACCCCGTGTGATGCTGGGCGTATGACTTTCCCTTTATGGGCCTCAGTTTCTTCGGGGAAAAAAATGGATAGAATAATTACCTTGTAGGGCTTTCTTAAAAGGCCAAAAGAAAAGGAATCAATATAAACTAAAGTTACTTAAAATATTTACTGTGTGCCAGGTACTGGGCGAAGTGGCAGTCTCGTGAGGTGAGAATTATTACCACTTATTTACTTAACAGAGAGGTTAAGTAACTTGCCTGGATCACACAGCGACTGAGGGACAGAGTGGGGATTTGGACTCGTGTTGTCTCCTTGTAGGGCTGGAGCTTCTAGATACTACTCCCTTGCTCCTGCTTAGCAGCAGAGGATTAAACGATGCACACACATAAAATTGGTGTGCAGGGCGGTTAGAATCTGTAGACCCTCCCCCACCCGGGATGTGCCAACTTCGACCAGAAAGGAACAAATTCTTTATTTTCACTAACCTCTCACTGAAATTTGGGCATTTTGGGCATTTTAAAAATATTATGAATGTAGGCTACAAACCAGTAAGTTTTTTTTTTTTTTGAGACAGTGTTTCACTCTTGTTGCCCAGGCTAGAGTGCAATGGCACTGTCTTGGCTCACCGCAACCTCCGCCTCCCAGGTTCAAGCGATTCTCCTGCCTCCCAAGTAGCTGGGATTACAGGCATGTGCCACCACGCCTGGCTAATTTTGTATTTTTTTTAGTAGTGATGGGGTTTCTCCATGTTGATCAAGCTGGTCTCAAACTCCCGACCTCAGGTGATCCTTCCGCCTTGGCCTCCCAAAGTGCTGGGAATACAGGCGTGAGCTACCACGCCCGGCCAAACCAGTAACTTTGATAACTGTGATACCCATATCACATTACATTTGCAGATATTTTATTTCACTTACGCTCATTACCACTTTAAATTATGTTAGATATTAAATCATGGTCTTTTGATCTTGTTTTTGACTGTCTGCTGTTCTGATAGGTCTTTTCTCATATTACTTATTTTAATTGACAAATAAAAATTGTATATATGTGTGGCATATGACAAAGTTTTGAAATACATATGCACTGCGGAATGGCTAAATCAAACAAATAGATCTTGTTATTTAATGTAGAATAAAGAAAGCAGGCTGGGCACAGTGATTCATGCCTGCAACCCCAGCACTTTGGGAGACTGAGGCAGGCAGAACACTTGAGGCCAGGAGTTCAAGACCAGCATGGCCAACATGGCGAAACACCATCACTGCTAAAAATACAAGTTAGCTGAGCATGGTGGTGTGCACCTGTACTCCCAGCTACTCAGGAGGTTGAGGCAGGAGAATCATTTGAACCTGGGAGGCAGAGGTTGCAGTGAGCCGAGATCGCGCCATTACACTCCAGCCTGGGCAGCAGAGCGAGACTCTGTCTCAACAACAACAACAAAATGCACATATACAAGTTTCTTGTAAACTTTTTAAAAATTATAAGTTTTTTTATTTCTAATTTTATTTTATTTTATTTTATTATTTCTTTTTTTTTTTGAGATGGAGTCTCGCTCTGTCGCCCAGGCTGGAGTGCAGTGGCGCAATCTCGGCTCACTGCAAGCTCCGCCTCCCGGGTTCACGCCATTCTCCTGCCTCAGCCTCTCCGAGTAGCTGGGACTACAGGCGCCCGCCACCACGCCCGGCTAATTTTTTGTATTTTTAGTAGAGACGGGGTTTCACCGTGGTCTCGATCTGCTGACCTCGTGATCCGCCCGCCTCGGCCTCCCAAAGTGCTGGGATTACAAGTGTGAGCCACCGCGCCCGGCTATTTCTAATTTTAAACGAATTCTGTAAATACATCTCAAAGGACAAATGTGCTTCTCTGCGTAGCTTCAAAAGTTGCCAGTTTTCATTTCATTCTAGAACTAAAAATGTTCTTCTAAAACTAAAATGAACCATTGGTGATCTTACAGTTTCTAATACTGTAAGGTCCACAGTAGGATAGGTGTCAGCTGAGTTTATTGCATATTGTAAAACATATTCTTAAAACTGTATTTTCATTTTCTAAATTTCCTTTGTCATTTGCTGTATTTTATTTTATGCATTGAAAAGCATCGGTCTACGCCCTGGGGTCTCTGGCACAAAAGGGAAGAACCTAGGAGAAGAGGGAGGAAGGGAAGCAAGGCTAGACAGGGCAGGTTTAGCCCCTAGTTGTTCCTACTGAGGGTGGTGCTAGAGAGGGCAGGAGCCACACAGAGGCGAGGCTGGGTGAGAACCCATGGGCTGTGCCCTCCACCATGCAGAGTGACCCATCCAGATCCAGGCTGTGAATTTCTGGTTGCCAGGAAGCTGCAGGCCATGACAGGAGGTGAAGTAGGAACTAAGGGCCTCTGACATCACAGTTTCAGTGACACAGATCTTCCCAGTGGCCTCAAGCCTGTGGCTGGGCCAAGGTCCTGATGTGGGATCACCGGTGGTGTTCACCCCTGGACACCCACCCAAGGGCTCAGGAATCAGACGGGCTTGGGGCCCACCGTGGGCTCCTCCAGGTGCAGACCGTGGCCACTCTTTCTGTCTCAGAGTCTTGGATTCCCCATCTGAAGAGTGGGCGCTCAATCTCTGCTTCCCACGGCTGGTAGATGATTGGATCAAATAAGGAATCTGAAAGTTCTTCATGAACTGTAAAGTTTTGTCTGAATGGTAGTTATTGGTCTTATTCCTGTCTTTTTTATTTTTATTTTATTTATTTATTTTTTTTTAGATGGAGTCTAGCTCTGTCACCAGGCTGGAGTGCAATGGCATGATCTTGGCTCACTGCAACCTCTGCCTCCCAGGTTCAAGCAATTCTCCTGCCTCAGCCTCCCGAGTAGCTGGGATTACAGGTGCGTGCCACCATACCTAGCTAATTTTTGTATTTTTAGTAGAGACAGGGTTGCACCATGTTGGCCAGGATGGTCTCGATCTCTTGACCTCATGATCTGCCCACCTCGGCCTCCCAAAGTGCTGGGATTAAAGGCGTGAGCCACCGCACCCAGCCTATCCTTATCCCTGTCTTCAGAGGGAGGAGAAAGAGACGTCTTCATTAAGGCCATCATTCCCTCACCTGGAGAGGTTCAAGAACAGGGAGGGGCAAATGGGGTCAACAGTTGCCCATAGCCGTCAATGTGCCTCTGGCTACACTGGCCACAGGGAGGGGCAGTTTAGATTCCTGTGCCTTCTTTACTAGGAAGACCACGGATGCCTTGTTCATAGCTTTTCAAAAAAGCTATGCGCCTCTGTATTTACGTAAATACATATGTATGTACACATATATCCCTTTAAAGCCCTCTATTTTTGGAAGGAAATTGGGTTTCTGGGACATAGCTATAGTTATTCAGTTGTCTGATACAAAGTACAGAAGATGGGGAACACAGACGAGATCAACAGGCAGAATGTGTGACCCTTCTTTTGAATTTACATTTAGATCCTAGAGGGGCTTCCTTGGACTAATGGAGTGTAGACAGTGAACTTGCTAAGTATGACCTGAGAAAGTAAAAGCTGCATGCAAATGTGCACACACACACACACACCCCCATACACGCACACACACGCATACACACACGCACACATGCACGCACACACGCATATGCACACACACATGCGCACACACGCATGCACACGACCACAGGCAGCACACGCATACACGTACACACATGCACACACATGCACACATGCATGAACACACGCACACACACACGTGCACACGCGCACACATGCACGCCTGCACACACTTCAATTTCTTTCTGAATGGGATGTGAGTCTCTGCTCATTTACAGTCTTTTCCTGGTTCCATAAACTTGTCCAAAGTGATATTCCTGTCCCATCCTCCCTCTCTATCTGAGCCCCTTCCCTCTCTCTCATCTTTCTTTTTTTCTGGAGTGATTGATCCCTTGACTTAGGCTCAAATCCCAACAGTGCCACATACAGGATGTCCTTGGGCAGGCCACTTAGCATCTCTGGCTCTTAGATTCCTCCCCTTAAGTGGGGCTAGTAATAGCCCTCCTAGGGTAGCTGTGATGATCAGAAAATGGGCTTGGTGCAGTCCTTGGCAAGGACTTAGAGCCTCATGATTGCCATCTATTCCCTGTGTGGGGGAAAGTGCAGTCGGCTGGGCACAGGGACAGGAAAACTGAAGAGAGGCTAAGTTTGTCATAAACATTTGTACAAAGTGCTTCAGAGACACCAAAGTAGAAGTGACTAGATAAAACAGTGAAACATGGAATTGTTCAGAGGCTGAGGGACAGAGGGGATGAGTTGCTCAAGACACTGGGGATATGTGTCATATCACTCCCTTTTATCAGCTCTATTTCCTTGCAACTGTCTTGAACTCTCAGAGAATAGTAATAAATAATACTTATTTGCAGTAATTATTGCAAATGTATATTTGAGAGCTTTTTGATTTATTTATTTTTGAGAGAGGGTCTTGCTCATCACCCTGGCTGAGTGCATCACAGCTCACTACAGCCTCAACCTCTGGGGCACAAATGATCCTCCCGCCTCAGCCTCCCGAGTAGGTGGAACTACAGGCATGTTCCACCAAGCCCAGCTAATTTTTGTATTTTTATAGAGACAGGGTTTCGCCATGTTGCCTAGGCTGGTCTCGAACTCCTGGGCTCAAGTGATCCTCCCACCTTGGCCTCCCGAAGTGCTGGGATTACAGGCATGAGCCACCATGCCCAGCTGAGAGCTTATTCTGTGCCAGGCAACATGTTATTCAATCTTCATAACCACAAGCAAGGTTTGCCCTGTTAGTGCTCTTGCAGTACAGATGAGGAAACTCAAGTCACAGAAAGGGTAAGCCCCCAAGTCAGCATGAATCAGGGGCAAGTGGGCATTCTCTGTGGTCCCAGTCTCCAGAGCCCCCTGGTGTCCCCTACTCCGTACTATCTCCTTACACAGAAGGAGGATGACAGTTTATTTTCCCAGGCCATTCCTAAAACCACAAAATAACTCCTTTCTACTTTCATTTTGGGTGTAAAAGAGAGAATTTTAAACCTGGGGTGCATCAAACCTGGGTTGGAGTCTTGACGTCACTACTCGCTGACATGTGGTCCTTGGAGAGACCCTTCAACTTTTTGAGCCTCAGTTTCTCAGCTGTATATTAGATTGGGGTTTTTAATAAATCTGCAGTGGAACCCAACATTGAGGATGTTGTGCTCCAAGCTGACCTACCACAGTCACCTCACACACCCTCCTGAAGCTTCTTCCTCTTATACCTGCCCACGCCCTGAGCCCTTCAGGGTTGAGTGCTTATTTTGGAGTTTCCTCAGTGCTTTGGGGTCCTCTGTTTTCCTCCTTATACAACACAGGGACACTCATGGCAAAGCCACTGGCTTGGGCCTTGGAGCAGCACCTTCTACAGATGTCAGAGTTTGGAGCTGGGCCTTTTAAAGGATATTCAGAAGTTGAGAGTGGGAAAGACTCTGCTAGGACTTTATATCAGCCCATCTGATGTTTGTGAAAACATGTTTGTACGAGGCTTCCTAAAACACCAGTTAAAAAAGGGACAAAGAGGCCATAGACCCTGCCTTCAGGGCATCTCCAGTCTGAAGTGAAAGTGTAGAATTAAGTAGAATATTTCAACAGAATGCCTTAAGTTCTTTTGGGATCCATTCACCCACTCGCCGTCCCATCCATCTACCCACTCACCCATCCATTCACCCATCCACACTCCCATCTATCCACACACCCATCCCGTCCATCTACCCACTCATCCACCCATTCACCCACCCACCCTCCCATCCATCCACACACCCATCCCATCCATCTACCCACTCATCCACCCATTCACCCACCCACCCTCCCATCCATCCACACACCCATCCCATCCATCTACCCACTCATCCACACATTCACCCACCCACCCTCCCATCCATCCACACACCCATCCCATCCTTCCACCCATAAACCCTCTTATCCATCCACCCCACCCATCCACCTATCCATCCATCCACCCACCCACCCATCTACCCATCCACCCATCCACTCCTCCATTCATCCACCCATCCATACACCTTCCCATCCATACACACACCCACCCACCCACCCATTCATCCATCCCACAAATCTGCCTATTATTGGAGACAAAATAGTGAGCAAAATGAATAAAGTTTCTCATCTTTTGGCAGCTAATAGACAAATAATCAAAAAACGTATTTAACATGCCAGATGATGTAAATGTTATGGAGAAAAATAAAGCATGATGGGGAGTAAGAGGAATAGATAGGAGGATTGTGTGTGGGTGTGTGCAGGAATGTGTGTGCACATGTGCAGGTGTGTGTGGTGTGTTTTTGTGTAGTTGTAGATGTGTGTGTGAAGGTTGCGTGTGGGAGTGTGTATGTGTGCAGGGGAGTACTGATATGCAGAAGTATGATTTGTATGTGTGTGTGTGTATGTGTTTGTGTACATGAGGCTTTATTTTGATAGGGAGATTTAGAAGAATACTCTGAAAAGGATACATTTGGCTGGTGCAGTGGTTCACGCCTTTAATCCCAGCACTTTGGCACTTTCGGAGGCCGAGCAGGTGGATCACCTGAGGTCAGGAGTTTGAGACCAGCCTGGCTAACATGGTGAAACCCTGTCTCTACTAAACATACAAAAATTAGCCAGGTGCAGTGTCTCACGCCTGTAATCCCAGCACTTTGGGAGGCCGAAGCAGGCGGATCATGAGGTCAGAAGTTCGAGGTCAGCCTGGCCAACATGGTGAAACCCCTACTAAACCCCTACTACTTTGTATCTACTAAAGATACAAAAAAAAAAAAAAAAAAAGAATTAGTTGGGTGTGGTGGCACGCTGTAATCCCAGCTAGTTGGGAGGCTGAGGCAGGAGAATCGCTTGAACCTGGGAGGTGGAGGTTTCAGTGAGCCAAAGCTTTCAGTGAGCCGAGATTGTGCCATTGACTCCAGCCTGGGCGACGGAGCGAGACTCTGTCTCAAAAAGACAAAAACAAAAACAAAAATTAGCTGGGTGTGGTTGCAGGTACCTGTAATTCCAGCTACTCGGGAGCCTGAGGCAGGAGAATCACTTGAATCCTGGAGGCATAGGTTGCAGTGAGCCGATATCGCGCCACTGCACTCCAGCCTGGCTGACTAAAGTGAAACTGTCTCAAAGGGGAAGAAAGAGAAAGAAAGAAAGGAAAGGAAGGAAGGAAGGAAGAAAGGAAGGAAGGAAGGAGAGAGAGAAGAGAGAAAAGGAGATATTAGACAAAAACCTAAAGAAATGAGGCAGCAGCCACTTGAATGTCTCGGAGGGAAGCATCCCAGGTGGAGGGAAGAGCAAGTTAGAAACCAGGATAAGGAGAAAGAGATTCTCATTTTTCCAGGACAAGTTGCAGCAGGAAAAGTTCACTTAAGTAGATGCTGTAAAATGTGAAACTAGAATTTCATAGCAAATATAGTGAAATAAAAAGTGTGACTGGGGTTTTATCTTGAAAAATGAAATGAAAAAGTCACAGTGGATGTTTATTTTTATCTTATGTTCAACAAAATATACATAATAAATGCACTGGTGTGCAAAATCTTAACCTAACGAATGGTGTTGGGCTTTAGCATGCTATGTACACACACCCTTCAGATCGCGTCTGACTTCCACTGCACATCATGGAGGGGATCGGTTTTATAAAAATATTTGAGGGTTTTGCCTGTTTTCCTAAGCCTCATTTTAAATGTTGCTATTTAAACTGACTGTCTTTGAGGTGCTGTCATTTATAAAGATCTTTTCATCAATTGTAAACTGTTCTAACTCCACCATTTCCCCACTTGTCAAAGCCTTGCTGAGTGATTGGAGCCGTTAGCCAACATGACTCTCTTGATTTCATACGATCCTGTATTTTTGCTAGGTTGTACTGCTGGGTGACAGCACAGGACAGTCAGCAGAAATGACAAGAGCATGGACTCGCCTCTGTGCACTGAGAGAACTCAGATAAGGGAAGCCATGTCTGAGCAGGACTCGGTTCGTTAAATGGCCAGTTCATTAGTGAATATTTCCATGTTAAAATGGCCTATGCCTCCCTGTGCAAGCTCATACCAGGGGACTCAGTGAACTCAGCTGAGGGGAGCCCCTACACAGCAGTAGGGTGCTATGGGAATTCAGAGGAAGGGGACCTATCTTTTTATGTGTTTCTTTTTTTCTTGTTTTTTTTTTTTTTTGAGACAGAGTCTCACTCCATCACCCAGGCACGAGGGCAGTGGCACGATATCAGCTCACTGCAACCTCCGCCTCCCGAGTTCACGCCATTCTCCTGCCTCAGCCTCCCTAGTAACTGGGACTGCAGGCGCCTCCCACCACACCCGGCTAATTTTTTTGTATTTTTAGTAGAGACGGGGTTTCACCATGTTAGCCAGGATGGTCTCGATCTCCTGACCTCGTGATCTGCCCGCCTCGGCCTCCCAAAGTGCTGGGATTACAGGCGTGAGCCACCACACCCGGCCTCTTCTTATGTGTTTCTAAAAGTGCAACCTAATCCCATAAGCATAAGGAGTTACCCCAATATCCCATTACTTAGCAAGTTCCTTACATATATTTTCTAACTGAATTCCTTACCACCACTCTGTGAAATAGCTGTTATTATTTTCACCCTTCTACAGATTAAGACACTGGAAGGCTAAAAATTGATGTGCCAGCTCACTGTAGTGGTGTCAGACTTGAATCCTTACTCTGTAGCTTTCCAAATTACCAAGTACTCCTGGAACACGGTGCTTTTGTGGTTTCCAGCAGTTTCCCACTTACCATCTTTTATACACTGGTTAACAAAGGGCTTGCCCATCAGGAGTTCTGTGTTCTAGCTCTGTTCTGTCGTTGGTGATATAGGCAAACTTCTTCCTGTCTCTGGGCCGTATCTGTAAATGAGACAGCTCCTCTGGTTCTATCTCAGGAACTGAGGTCACTTGCTGATAGCTCAGCTACCCCATGAATAATATTACCAGGGCTCAAATAGCTACTATGTATTGAGTACTTTCTCAGTACCAGGCGCTGTGCTTCAGGCTTGGTGAGCACCATCTTGTGTATCTTCAGATAACTCTGTGAGGCTAAGGAAAATGAGAATGGGAAAGAGCAGCTTTGGAAAGGCCACACACTGGTGGGGATGGAGCTGGGGTCTGGCTGCCTGCCTCTCGCTGGGGATGCACAGGTCAACGCTTGCAGGAAGATCCCAGAAGCAGCAGAGAAATGGAATTTTGGACATACAGCTCAGGTGTTTCCTGGGAACTCTAGAGTTACTCAAAATTGTTTTTGGTGAATGATCAGCTTGTTTTTGTTTTTGTTATTTCACTTAATCGATGGTGGACTAATGTGTCTCTAACAATGGATTTCTAGGATACAGTGACTGTGAAGTGATTTCTAGGAAGTGCTTGGATGTTGCACGATGTGGAGTGTAAACACTCCTTTCAATTTCTCCTTTGAATCTTCTTCAAGAAGAAAAAAAGAGGTCGGAAAGTTTGGAAGATTAGGCAGAAGAAGAAGATAGGAGAAGGAGACAGGCTGGAGATTTGGAGGAGAGCAGCAAAGCACAGGCTTAGAAAAGCAACTGCTGGGGTACGGAGGCAGGGAGAGGAGGGGTGTCTAGAGAGAAATTTAGATGTGGCTTTAGGCTCTGGGATGAAACCCTAAGGCGCTAGGGGACTGATAAGGGTTTCTTTTGAATGCTACTGTGTGTTGAAGGCCACGAAGGTGGGGAAAGGGGAAATGCAGCTTTTCATGATCTCTACCATTCATTTCCTTCCCCATTTACAGGAGTAAGTTTCCAGGCTAGACTTTTCACAAGGCAGTTCATAATGGTATAGTTGTATTGATAGTGATCAAGTTAGTAATAATGGTAATAGAAATAATAATAATAATAAGAGCCATTAGCATTTATTGTATACCTTATACGAGCCAGGTGCTGCAGGAGGCAAGTTATGCACATTTATCACACAACAGTTGTGTGGAGGTGGGTGTGAAATCCCCATCTTATGATTACCAAGCATATAATTTATTTTTAACTGTTACAGGAAGGAGGAGATGAATCCTAAATCAGGGAAGTAAAAGAGCTGTAAGAGCTAATGGACCAAGCTACCAAACTGGCAGAAATGGAAGTGACAACAGGGGTTAATGGGGGAGAAAGGACAGGCATTAGGAAAACGTAGATAAATTATGAGCTGGTTGTGGTAGTCTTGGTAGCTTCCAAGATGCCACCTGCCCGCAGGTGTCCTTGCCCTCTGCCTTTCATGCCCTTTTGCAGCCTCTTCCTAACATGAAATCAGAGCTGATCTGCACATGCATCCAACAGAATATGGTGGAAGAGATGGTGTGAGATTTTTGAAACTAGACTGTGAAAGGTCTTGTGAATTCCACATTGATGGCTTGGATCACTTGCTCTGGAGGAAGTCAGTGGCCATGCTGTAAGTACACTCAAAGAGCTCTGAGGAGATGACAATGGTATGGAGAGGAATTGCAGCCTCTCACCAACCGCTGTGTTGTGACTGCTGTCTAGACTGTTCATATGGATCCTCCAGCCCCAACCAAGCCTTCAGATGGCAGTAGTCTTGGCCGACCTCTGTTGGCAACCTCATGAGAGAGCCACAACTGCCACGCAGAGCTACTCACAAATTCCTACCTATAGAAAACCTGTGAGATAATAAAGGATTAATATTGTTTGAAGTCGCTAAGTTTTGGAGTAATTGTTATGCAATCAATAACTAATATATAACAATTATAGATGAATCTCAGGAAAATCAAATCTTGTTTCTCTTGAATAGGATTTGGTCTTTCTCTCTGAACTACGTGTGAACCCCTTAAAAAGAAAACATTTCTTACTATTTATAATTTTCACACACCTTTGAAGATGGATTATCCCCCTAAATGTTGGGCCTGATGGTATGACTGGAATACTTAAATGGATATTTAATTGAGTATAAGAGCTTGGGACTAGCTGTCAGGGAGAACCAAAAAGCTCCATAACTGAGGAAGAACATTTGGAGCTTCCCTGGTGACTCAGGAGAAAGGGAGAGGACCAAGAATGAATGGGGAGGAGAGAAGGAAGGTGCAGAGTTGGAGGAAGTTTGCTTCTTTTCCAGGTTTTTGATGAGGCTGCCTAACTCAGCAGAACTTGTGCTCAATTAAGTGTTCGTGGGTCCTCAAGAAGCAACCCTTTCTGTACTGTTGGATGATTTGCCCAAGGGCAGCAATGGGGACCTAGGAGAAGGAGGCAGAGCTGGAAATCAGGGGAGGAATTTGGACTTTCAGAGGTCATGGAACTAGAGAAGGAGTGTGAAGGGATACAGGGTGTCTGAGGAGCAGAAAAGGCCAACTCTGAGCTTCCTACTCTGTGCCAGGAGCTGATCTGAGGACAGCCACCTAGATATGAAGTCCCGTTCTCATGGAGCCTCCCTGCTGAGGGGTCTAAGTTGGGTATATAACCCCATCAACTACTCTTCCATCCACTTTGCTCTTTTGCATTGTATTTGACAAACTTTTTTTTTCAAGAAGGCATAGGCCCTTATTGTGTCAGCTGAGCAGAACTGTAGTGAGCTGGACTTTGGCCTTTAGGGCAGGAATTTGCAACCTCTGATGCCGATGGGGGCATAACCAGGCATCTGAAAACCAGGGCATGCTCTGCTCTTGCCTCTCCTGCTTTGTCTTTCTCCAAACCTAGTGCTGGGCTGCACAGAAAGCCTGCAGTCACTGAGGTTCCCCCATGTGCCTAATGTGTAATATCAGCCCACTGAGGTGAATAAAACTCACAAAAGTTTACGGCGTGTAAATCACGGTTATGTTCCACCCTGGGCCTCAGCGCAGAAAGGCCTGATTCCCTCTTAGGGGTTGTAAGTGGAAACAGCTTTTCTTCAGTGTCAGAAGAGTTTTAGGATTGTAGCAAACACATGACAGGCAAGGCAGGCACAGCACCCTCTCTCTTGGGAATGGGCTTGAAAGCTTGGATGGGGGCTTCACAGTGGCCTTAAGTGCTTCTCCAGGGATCCAGGACCATGGGACACCCACAGTGGTCAGCAGGGCTGAATGATTGGGCAGTTCTACAATCATGGATAACAGAGGCCAAATCCAGGTCTTCCCATGGAAGCAGAGTTTTCTTACCTGCCACCACCTCCTGCCACACCCTTCCCCACCCATCTCAGTAACATCGTTCCTAACCTGACCTATTTTTTTCACACCGTGTTTTCATATAATCAGGTCCCACTGCCAGGATGTCAGACCTTCCTGCTTCCACCTTCTCTGTTCTGCGAATTCTTACCTATAGTTCTCTCTCTTTTTTTTTTTTTTTTTTTTTTGAGACGGAGTCTCGCTCTGTCGCCCAGGCTGGAGTGCAGTGGCGCAATCTCAGCTCACTGCAAGCTCCGCCTCCCGGGTTCAAGCCATTCTCCTGCCTCAGCCTCTCCGAGTAGCTGGGACTACAGGCGCCCACCACCATGCCCGGCTAATTTTTTGTATTTTAGTAGAGACGGGGTTTCACTGTGTTAGCCAGGATGGTCTCGATCTCCTGACCTTGTGATCTGCCCGCCTCGGCCTCCCAAATGCCGGGATTGCAGGTGTGAGCCACCGCGCCCGGCCTTACCTATAGTTCTCAAAGTAGCTGCAGTGGCCTCACTCCACACGCTGCTGTGGAATTCCCACGGGCCTTGGTTCCTCCAGTAGTTGTGCCTTCATCTATGATACTTATTGGTGACACATCTCTCTCCCCTACAGAGGGTAAGCTCTAGAGATCAGATATTATGTTTTATTCATAATGATGACAGCTACAATTTCGGGGCTAGGTCAGGAGCCCCAGATATGTCATTGTGAGCCCTCAACATGGGAACTGCTCCCTTTCCTCCCATTTTACCATAAAGAAACTAAGGTTCAAAAGAGCTCAGTGCTTTGTCCAAGATTTCATCTGGGAGGAAGCAGGGTCAGGATTGAGCCTGGACCTTCTGTCTTTGGAATTGAGGCGTTTCACCCTGGCTCTGTATTGTTTGCTGTGAATGGGCATCAACCAGGAGTTTGAAATGATTTTAGTGCCCCAAGGTTGCCCTCTCCTCACGCTGGCAACCCTCGACCAAAGAGCACTTTGAAACCTGAAGGAGTTGAGGAACCTTTTAAAAGCTCTCAGACAGAGGCGAGGTATTAAGTCCCCTTGGGAGGATTTTAAAAAGTTCCCAACTAAAAAGCAAATCTTACAAATCATTGAGAAAAAAGGAACATTTGCTCAGCATTTTCTTAAAAAGAACATTTTTTTCCCAACGATTAAGTCCACACTGCCATCTAAATTTCAAATACTCCAACAAAAACTCTCTTTATTTACATCCGTTGGAAAGTATTGTCATGATTCACTGTTCAGTTCAAAAGGTACATCCCTTACAAATATTTACAACAGAGATTCCCAAAAGTGTCAGACACATATTACTATCACCACCATTACTGTAAATAGAATCACCACACTCTAATGCTTGTGCTAGTTTAAAGCTAGAATATAAAAGAAAATAGAATTTAAATGATAAAGAATTCTGATCAAATGTTAGCCTTTGGGCTTACGTTTCATGTCTGAGAGCTTGTTGCTAACACTAGCTATTTGAGCGTGATCACCTAACAAAGAATGTTTATCTTGCTCTGTCTCAAACAAGACAAAAATGCTATGGTTGATTGAGCCAGGTTTTGCTGAGCTGGAACATTAATCGTGCATCTATAACATCAAGGAATGGTAGAGATTAATTAAACACGGGAGGCAGCTTTTACTCTTTCAACTATTACACAGCTATTGAAAAGACTGAGTAAGATCTTTACCTATTACCTGGAAGGAACATTCATGATCCATTGCTAGGTGTAAAAACTGAGTTGCAGGGCCATACATAAAGTGCGTCAATTTTTTTTTTTTTTTTTTTTTTTTTTGAGACAGAGTCTCACTCTGTTGCCAGGCTGGAGTGCAGTGGTGCGATCTCGGCTCACTGCAACCTCTGCCTCCCAGGTTCAAGAGATTCTCCTGTCTTAGCCTCCCAAGTAGCTGTGATTACAGGCATGTGCCACCATGCCCGGCTAATTTTTTTGTATTTTTTGTACGGACGGGGTTTTACCATGTTGGCCGGGATGATCTCGATCTCTTGACTTCATGATCTGCCCACCTCAGCCTCCCAAAGTGCTGGGATTACAAGTGTGAGCCACCGTGCCGGACCCAAGTGTGTCTATTTTTTTAAAAATAGAATAAGACAAGAGCCCTATATATATATCTTTAGATATTTGTATAAACCTGGGAAAATATGTATAAGGGTCCCTACCAGCCAGATGCTTGGTGACATTGATGGTGGATTTATTAACTTTTTCTTTATATACTTAAGAAAATTACTTCGCTTGTTACGAAAAGCACATATTGCTTTTGTACTAAAAACACTAATGAAATATAATTTAAGAAACCTGTCTTTGCCATGAGTTTCACTGGAGTGTAACTTTTCTCTAGGTTCCTTCTCAAAAAAGGCACCTGGCTTACTAACAAGAGCTGCACATAAATGTGGGCTTCCCCCAGTCTGCTATTACTTTGTTTCTTCATTTGTTAGCTGCTGTATTATCTGCCTTTCTGCACCAGAGTTTCTGTCCCATGCGAGTGAAAACCTAGCTTGGTTTATAACAGAATTCATGGCATTTAAGAGGGTATCTGGCCAATGGCAGGAACTCAATTAATTTATCTTTATCTATCTTTATTTTGCAGAAGTAAAGTGTCTTGCCCAGGGTCCCAATCACTTTTAATGACGAAGTAATAATTTGCTAATATAATCAACAAATGCTTATTTAACATACACAGCAGACCCTGGGCTAGGCTCTTGGCATACAACCAGAGGCAGGAATAAGAAGGTGAATAGGGTTGCTGCTCTTAGCAAGCAGGCCATCTACTTATGGGGAGAGAATTGAACTAGCACAGTTCCTTGTTCCTGTGTTAAACAATGCAGGGACCCCAACAAAAACTAACTTCGCTGCCTGCTACACAAAATAAGTTTGATTCTAGAAGGTAAGACTGTGAACTAAACAGTGTACTTTTTAGAACTAACAGTTTTCTTGTCAAGAATTGCTTTAAGACCCCTGCCTTCCTTTGCCCACCAATCCAGGACAGTATGTCATCAACTCTGCCCAATTTCAATCAGTTCTCTACCTTACAAAATCTGCCTTAAAATCATCTGTCTCAGGACCTAAAACCCTACAAATGTCTTTTTTTAAATTTTTATTTGAGACGAAGTTTCACTCTTGTCATCCAGGCTGGAGTGCAATGGCACGATCTCAACTCACTGCAAACTCCACCTCCCGGGTTCAAGTGATTCTCCTGCCTCAGCCTCCTGAGTAGCTGGGATTACAGGCACCCGCCACCATGCCCAGCTAATTTTTGTATTTTTAGTAGAGACGGGGTTTCACCATGTTGGCCAGGCTGGTCTTGAACTCCTGGCCTTAGGTGATACACCCACCTCAGTCTCCGAAAGTACTGGGAATACAGGCATGAGCTACCGCACCCGGCCACAAATATCTTTTTTTTTTTTTTTAATTTCCATTTTCAGTACACTACTGAGACTCTGTTAAGTTGTCCTGTCCCTTACTGCAGAACTTCCGGTACACTTAGCTTTGCTTGATGAACAGGTTTTTCTGGTAGTCTTTTGGGTCTCCCACAGTCGAAAGGGAGATAAACAATATTTAAATAGGCAAATAAATGAGCAAGATCATATCAGAAATGACTCAGTTCTATGCAGAAGAAGGATGAGATGATACAGAGTGACCAGGAATGGGGTGGGGGGCAAGGTATAGGAAGTATAGCTCTAGTGGCCAGAGAAGGTGTCTTGTAAGCTGAGACTTGAGTGACGGGAAGGTGGGATTCTGGGATAAACTGAAAATTGCCAACAGAGATACTAGCATCTTCAGAAGCCTTGAGATGGTCTAGAAGGACATAATAATAAATATAAAGGCCGTGTTCCTGGAATGCAGCAGACCAGGGGGAGATGTCATGAAGTCAAGCAAAGGCCAGAAGGTACGAGAAGGAGTCTGGATTTTATTCTAGGAGCACTAGAAAGCCACGGACATTTGAAGCAGGGAGTACCAATGAATAATTTAAAAATAGCTGAAAATATGACTCATTCAAATACATAGTAAGAACATTCCTTCTTTCCCTGGCCACCGCTAATCTCCTTTCTATCTCTATGGGCTTGCCTATTCTGGACATTTCATATACATGAAAACATATAAAATGTGACCTTGGCCGGATGTGGTGGCTTGCACCTGTAATCCCGACACTTTGGGAGGCCAAGCTGGGAGAACTGCTTGAGCTCAGGAGTTAGAGACCAGCCTGGGCAACACATAGAGACCTTGTCTTTACTAAAAACCAAAAATTTAGCTGGGCATAGCGGAATGTGCCTGTAGTCCCAGTTACTCAGGAGGCTGAGGTGGGAGTATCACTTGAGCCTGGGGGAATGGGACCGTGGTGAGCTATGATTATGCCCCTGCACTCCGGCTTGGATGACAGAGCAAGACCCTGCTAAAAAACCAAATGTGGCCTTTAGCGTCTGGCTTCTCTCACTTAGCATCATGGTTTTGAGGGTCTTCTATGCTGTAGCATGTGTCAGTGCTTCATTCCTTTTTTATGGCTGAATAATATTCCGTTGTGTGGATAGACCACATTGCCTATTTGTTCATCAGTTGATGGACATTTGAGTTGTTTCCACATTTTGGCTATTATAATTAAGGCTTCTATGAACATGTGTATACAATGTTGAAGACTTGTTTTGTTTGAACACCTGATGTCAACGATCATGGGCACATAGCTGTTTAACTTTATGAGGAACCGCCTTAGCTTTACCACAGCAGCTATGGCAAGTAAAAGTCCCATCAGTAATGAACAAGAGTCCTGATTTCTCCATGTTCTGACCAACTTTTGTTTTTTTTTTATTCGACAAAATTGGAGGGTGGAGGGTGTGAAGTGATCTCTGGAGGGTATGATGTGATATCTTATCGTTGTTTTGATTTTTGTTTCTTTAATGACCATTGATGTTGTACATTTTTTCACATGCTTGTTGGCCATTTGTATGTCTTCTTTGGAGAAGTTTCTATTCAATGCTTTGCCAATTTTAAAATCATCTTGTCTTTTTGTTGTTGAGTTGCAAGAGTTCTTCATATATTCTGCATACCAGACCCCTATCAGATATATTATCTCACAATATTTTCTCCCATACTGTGGGCTATGTTGTCACTTTCTTGCTAGTGTCCTTAATGCATGAAAATTCTTAATTTCGATGAAGTCCAATTTGCCTATTTTTTAAATTGTTTGTGCTTTTGGCATTATATGTAATAATTCATTGCCAAATCCAAAGCCAAGATTTACCCTATATTTTCTTCCAGGAGTTTTACAGTTTTAGCTCTTCCATTTAGATCTTTGATTTATTGTGAGTTCATTTTTTCTTTTTCTTTTTTGAGATGGAGTCTCACTCTGTCACCCAAGCTGGAGCACAGTGGTGTGATCTCACTCACTGAACCTCTGCCTCCCGGGTTCAAGCGATTCTCCTGCCTCAGCCTGAGTAGCTGGGATTACAGGAGTGTGCCACCATGCCCGGCTAATTTTTGTATTTTTAGTAGAGATGGGGTTTCACCATATTGGCCAGGCTGGTCTCAAACTCCTGACCTTGTGATCCGCCCGCCTCAGCCTCCAAAATGCTGGGATTACAGGCGTGAGCCACCGCACCTGGCCATATTGTGAGTTGATTTTTGTACATGCTATGAGTGGGTATGCCGTTGTCCCAGCACCATCTTTTGAAAAGATAATTCTTTCTCCTTGAATGGTCTTGGGCCCCTTGTCAAAAGCCAATTGACCATAAAACTGAGGTTTCATTTTGGGGCTTTCAGTTCTAGTCTATTGACCTGTATGTGTGTCCTTATGCCAGTATCACATTAGTGTTGCCTTGTAGAAAGTTCTGATACAGGGAAGTGCGAGTTTTCCTGCATTCATCTTGTTCAAGACTGTTTTAGATAACCAAGGTCCCTTGTAATTCCATATGAATTTGAGAATTGACTTTTCCATTTTATGGCATAAAGGCCACTGGAATTTTAAAAGGGGTTGCATTGAGTCTGTAGGTCACTTTGGGGAGTATTGGCATCTTAAAAATATTGTCTTCCAATACAAGAACATGGGATATCTTTGCATTTATTTAGGTCTTCTTTAATTTCTTTGAGCAGTGTTCTGTAGTTTTAGGTATATAATTCTTACACCTCCTTGGTTAATTTATTTCTAAATATTTTATTCTTTTAGATGCTATTGTAAATATATTGCTTTCTTAATTTCATTTTCAAATTGTCATCACTAGTGTACAGAAATACAACTGGTTATTGTGCGTTGATCTTTTATCCTGCAACTTTGCTAAATTATTTGCTTATGAGATATGAAAGTTTCCTTTTATGTGTATTCTTTGGTATTTTCTACGTATGAGATTGTAGCTTTAGTAAATAGAGATCGTTTTACTTCTTTTTGTCCAAGCTGGATGCCTTTTTTTTTTTTTTTTATTGCTAATTGCCATGACTCAAATTTCCAGTACTATGTCGAAGAGAAGTGGCAAGTGTGGACATCTATGTCTTGTTTCTGATCTTACGGGGGAAATTTTCAGTCTTTCACCATGAAGTATAATGTTATCTGTGGGTTTTTCATAGATACCCTTTATCAGGTTGAGGAAATTCTCTTCTATTCCTAGTTTATTGACTGTTTTCATTATGAAAGCGTGTTGGGTGTTGTTAAACGGTTTTTAATCAACTGAGATGATCCTGTGTAGTTTTTTTCCTTCATTCTATTAATATGGTATATTTTAGTGATTGATCGTCCTATGTTGAACCACTCCTGAGATAAGTCCCTACCTTGTTATAGTGTATAATCTTTAGTATGCTGCTGGGATTCAGTTTGCTAGAATTTTGTTGAGAATTTTTGCATCTCTCTCTCTACAGTAACTTCCCTGCTTTCGTTGCTGATTTTCATAATTTGAGTGCTCTTTTCTTTCTCTCTAGCTAAAGGTTTGTGAATTTTGTTTTGTGGTCTTTTCAGAGTACCAACTTTGGGTTCATTATCTCTATTTTTATATTCCCTTTTATTTCTCTCTGCTGTAATCATTATTTTTCTTTTCTGTTTGAGTTTATTTTTTCTTTTTCTAGCTCTTTAACATGGAAAGTTAGGCTACTAATTTGAAATCTTTCGGCCAGGTGCGGTGGCTCACGCCTTTAATCTCAGCACTTTGGGAGGCTGAGGTGACAGAATCACGAGGTCAGGAGTTCAAGACCAGCCTGGCCAACATGGTGAAACCCCATGTCTACTAAAAATACAAAAAATTAGCTGGACGTAGTGGCAAGTGCCTGTAATCCCAGCTACTCGGGAGGCTGAGGCAGGAGAATTGCTTGAACCCGGGAGGCACAGGTTGCAGTGAGCTGAGATGGCACCACTGCACTCCAGCCTGAGCAAGATTGTGAGACTCTGTCTCAAAAAAAAGAAAAAAAAAGAAATATTTCCTCTTTTCAAGTGTAGGCATTTACAGCTATAAATATCTTTCTGTGCATTGTTTTCACTGCATCCCATAATATCTGAAGTGTTTTGTTTTCATTTTTATTATTCTTAAAGGAGTTCCTATTTTCCTTTGTGATTTACTTTTGGTCCATTGGTTGTATAAGAGTATGTTGTTTAATTTCTATGTATTTGTGAATTTACCATCCAGATTTATTTCTGTCATTTATTTCTAATCTCATTTCATAGTGATCAGATAATATACTTCATATGATGGCAAAATTTTAAATTTATTGAAACTTCTTTTGTGGCCTAATGTAATTTATTCTGAAGAATATTCCCTGTGTATTTTAGAAGAATGTGTACTTAGCAGTTGTTAGAGGAAATGTTTATATATATTTGTTAGGTCTAGTTGGTTTATGGTGTTTTTCAAGTCTTTTATTTCCTTGTTTATTTTTTCTGTTGTTCCATTCATTATTAAAAGTGGGGGTGTCGAAGTGTCCAACTATTATTGTTGAACTGTCTATTTCTCCCATTCAATTCTGTCAGTGTTTACTGGGTATATTTTGGAGGTTCTGTTTTTAAGTGTGTATATGTTTATAATTTTTATATATACTTGACAGATTGGCCTTTTTATTATTATAATGTCCTTTTTGTCTCATAACAATTTTTGTCTCTGTCTGATACTAATATAGCCATTCTAGTTCTCTTTAACTTGTTTTCATGGAATATATTTTTCTGTCCTTTCACTTTAAACCTATTAGTGTCATTAGTATTAGAGTGTTTTATAGGAAGCAAATAGTTGGATCACATTTTTTAAAAAGTCAGTTCTTGCTAATCTGTGCAATCTATGCAGTCTCTAAGCTTGATTGGAAAATTTAATCCATTTACATTTAGAATAATTACTAATAGGAAGGTAGCTATTTTTTTCACTTTGCTATTTGCTTTCTACATGTCATACACTTTTTGTTTCTCAGTTACTCCACTGCTACCTTCCTTTGTGTTAGATGGATATTTTCTAGTTTGTGATTTTAGTTCATGATGTATACTTTTAGTTATTATCTTAGTGGTTACCCTGGAGATGACAGTTAACACCTTAATTTACTACAATATAGTTTGAATTAATACCAAATTATTTTCAGTAATATGCAAAACTTTGCTTCTATATAGCTCTGACCCCTCCACATTTTGTTTGTTATTGTCACAAATTGCACATATATACATTATGGTCCCATCAATATAGATTTATAATGAGTGTTTTATGAAGTTTTCTTTTAAATCTTATAGAAAAATGAGTTACAAATCAAAAATACATTAATATTAAATTTTATATTTATCTCCATAGTTACTTTTACCAACTTTATTTATGTGTTTATGCCCTTTCATATCAACTTGAGGGACTCTTTTTATCATTACTAGCAGAGCAGGTCTACTAGTGACAATCAGTTTTTGTTTATATGGGTTTATATGGAATTATCTTCACTTCTTTATTTTAATTTTTTTCTTTTTCTTTCCTCTTTTTTTGAGACAGAATCTCACTCTGTCACCCAGCTGGAGTGCAGTGGTGTGATCTTGGTTCACTGCAACCTCTGTTTTTTGGGTTCAAGCAATTTTTATGCCTCAGCCTCCCAAGCAGTTGGGATTACAGGCATGCACCACCACACCCGGCTAATTTTGTTTATTTTTAGTAGAGACAGGGTTTCACCATATTGGCCAGGCTGGTCTTGAACGCCTAACCTCAAGTGATCCATCTGCCTGGGCCTCCCAAAGTGCTGGGATTACAGGCGTGAGCCTCCAAAAGTGCTGGGATTACAGGTGTTAGCCACCACGCTTGGCCTGCTTTTATTTTTAAAGAATAATTTTGCCAGTTATAAAATTTTTGTTTGACAAGGCTTTTTTTGGGAGGGAGTTTGTTTGTTTGATTTTTCTTGAAGCACTTTAAATATATCATTCCACCGTCTTCTGGCTTCCATGGTTTATGGTTAAAAAAAATCAGCTGCTGGCCTGGCACAGTGCCTCACGCCTGTAATCCCAGCACTTTGGGAGGCCGAGGTGGATGGATCACGAGGTCAGGAGTTCAAGACTAGCCTGGCTAAGATGGTGAAACCCTGTCTTTACTAAAGATACAGAAAAAAAAAAATTAGCTGGGAGCGGTGGCAGGCACCTGTACTCCCAGCTACTTGGGAGGCTGAGGCAGGAGAATTGCTTGAACTCAGAGGGCGGAGGTTGCAGTGAGCCAAGATCGCACCACTGCACTGCAGCCTGGGCGACAGAGTGAGACTCTGTCTCAAAAAAAAAAAAAAAAAAAAAAATCAGCTGCGAATCTTACCGAGGCTCCCTGTACACTATGATGAATCACTTCTCTTTTGCTGCATTCAGAATTTTCTGTTTGTTTTTGGCTTCAATAGTTTGGTTAGAATGTGTCTCAGTGATATCTTTCAGTTTATACTGCTTGGGATGCTTTGAGCTTCCTGGATGTGTAGATTCATGTCTTTCATAAAATTTGGTGAAGTTTTGGCCATTATTTGTTTAACTGTTCTTTCTTTCCCTTTATCTTTCTTCTTTTCTTCTGGGATTCCTGTTGTACATACGTTGCTATGCTTGTTCCACAGGCTTCCAAACCACTGTTCATTTTTCTTTTTTACTTTTTTCTCTTTGCTCCTCCAACCGGATAATCTCAATTAACCTATCTTAGGGTTTGCTGATTCTTTCTTCTGACTAGTCAAATCTGCTGTTGAATTCCTCAAAGTGAATTTATCATTTGAGTAAGTGTCCTTTTCAACTCAAGAATTTCTATTTGGTTCCTTTTATAATTTGTATATCATTATTAATATGATCTGTCTGATGAGACATCATTATCATGGTTTCCTGTAGTTCTTTGTACTTAATTTGAGCATATTTAAAAGAATTGACTTAAAGTCCTTGTCTAGGTAGGTCCACTATCTGTACTTCCAAGGGGCAGTTTCTATTAATTTTCTTTTTTTTTCCTTTGCCTGGGCCATACTTTCTTGTTTCTTTGCATCTTTTATAACTTTTTGTTGAACACTTGACATTTTGAATACTTTAATATGGCAACTCTGAAAATCAGAGTATTCATTTTCCTGAGGGCTTCTTGTTTCTGCTTGTTGTTGTTGTCTGTTTGTTTAGCAAATTTTCTGATTTAATTTTGTAAAGTCTTTTTTGTGTGTGGCCACTGAAGTCTCTGTTCCATTAACTTAGTGGTCAGCTAATGATTCAATAGAGATTTCTTTAAGTGTCCAGAACAAAAAATCCAGAATTCTCAGTATTCATTGATAGTGTGTGTGTGTGTGTGTGTGTTTGTGTGTATGTATTGGTGCATGCTTTTTCAACACTCAGCAAGACAGTTTGCAACTCTACCTTAGCTTTCATTTCTTGTTTGTGAAGAGTCTGAAAGCCAGTCAATGGTGAAGGCTCAGAGCCTTCTCTGGTCTTTTCTATGCATCCAGCTCTGGGCATACATGTGGCTGAGAAAAGAAGTTATCTGAGGAATAAGGACGTTGAAACACTCCTACGTATTGCTTGTAGGTCCCAACCAGGATATTGACATCAATTCAGCCAAGATATAGATCAGTTCCATCAGTACAAGGATCCCTTGTGTTGCCCTTGTATAGCCATGCCTGTCTCCTCCAAAATCCTTCAGCCCAACCCTAGGTAACCACCAATCTGTTCTCTAAGTCTGTAATTCTGTCATTCCAAGAGTGTTATAAAAATGGAATCATACGGTGTGTGACCACTTGGGATTGGCTGGCTTCACTTAGCATGATTCCCTGGAGATTCATCTAAGTAGTGTGTATCAACAATTTGTTCCTTTTTATTGATAAGGAGAATTTCAGCATATGTAACTTTCATAGTTAAAACATGCAGGAAAACTTTATTTTCTTAAAACCACCTAAGTTCACCTTTACAATGTTTTAGAAGCTTGACCACTAGCTAAGGGTTATGGTAACATATAGATAAGGGATAGTGCCTGTCCTTAGGTTGCTTATGGACTAGAGACAGACACATAAAAAAATAGCTACAAGGCTACAAGGTGATAAATTCCTTAGTTCTTAGATAAACAATGTTCTTTGGAAGCCCAGAGGAATAAGACATAGTTTTACTAGGGTGAGGGAGGTGGACAAAGGCCAAAGAGTAGTAGTATTTTCCAAGTGGACAATGATTTCCAAAATAAAGAAGACCGTGTTTGCCAAGGCAGTTTGAAGTGATGACTTCAGTGCTGGGGTACTCTTAGGACATTTAAAAACCTTTGTTCCACTTTATATTAATGTGTAATCTTGGGCAACTTACTAAACAATGTTAAGCCTCAATTCCTTCTGGCATGTATAAAATGAGGATGATGGTTTTACATGCATCCCAGGATTAAACAAGATGGGAGGATTACATACATATGAGAGGCCTAGCACATAGTATGCACTTCATAAAAGTGATCTGCAGTTATTATCATTATTACTTTTAGTTTATCATTGCCCCACCGTCTACTATTCTGGCCTCTTGACTTCCTTCTTAGTGATTTTGGGCTGCTATAACAAAATACCATAGACTGGGTGGCTTAAACAACAGAAACGTATTTCTCACAGTCTTACAGACTGGAAGTCCAAGATTTAAGGCACCAGCAGATCTGGTGTCTCATGACAGCCTTCTTCCTGGTTTGCAGATGGTCAGCTTCTCTTTGTATTCTCACTTGGTGGAGAGCAGAGAAGGAGAGCAAGTTCTCACATCTCTCTCTTTTTTTTTTGAGATGGAGTTTTGCTCTTGTTGCCCAGGCTGGAGTGCAATGGGGCGATCTCGGCTCACTGCAACCTCTGCCTCCTGGGTTCAAGTGATTCTCTTGTCTCAGCCTCCTAAGTAGCTGGGATTACAGGCGTGTACCACCACACTTGGCTAATTTTTGTCTTTTTTGTAGAGATTTCACCGTGTTGGCCAGGCTGATCTTGAACTCCTGACCTCAGGTGATCTGCCCACCTCGGCCTCCCAAAGTGCTGAGATTACAGGCGTGAGCTACTGCACCCGGCCCCTCACATTTCTTCTTATAAGAGCACTGTCTTAGTTCATTTTGTCCTGCTATGGCAGATACCACAGACTGGGTAATTTATAAGGAACTGAGATTTATTTCTAACAGTTCTGGAGGCTGGAAAGTCCAAGAGTAAGGGGCTGCCTCTGGTGGGTGATTTCCTGCGGTGTCATCCCATGGCAGAAAGCAGAAGGGCCAGAGAGTACTCACACATGAGAGAACAGAAGGGGTCACATTCATCCTTTCTTTAGGAACTCACTCCCGAGATAACAGCATTAACACATTTAGGAGGACAGAGCCCTCGTGATCTAATCACCTCTAAAAAGTTCCACCTCTTAAAGTTTCCAACACATAAACTTTGGGGGAAGTTTTAAACCATAGCAGGCATGAATCCCATTTATGAGGGTTTCGCCCTTGTTAGGGTCCCCTTTCCTAATACTGTCACATTGGGGGCTGGGATTTCAACATGTGAATTTGCAGGAGGGATGCAAACATGCAGTCCAAAACAACTTCCTTGTATCAGGAGCCTTGAAGAATTATCAAGACTTCTTGCCTGAAATTTCTTCAAGGTTCATTGTTTAAGGTCACGTTTTTCTGCCATAACCATCCCACAGTGGAGTTTTTGCTTGGTCTTACAATTCTTGTTTCTCTTGGTGAGTTGCACAGGTGGATTTGGGCATCAGAGGATGACCCTGAAGAAACGGCTGTGATGGAGTGGCTCCTAATAAGGGATGCCATCTGTGGTTGACACGAGAGGGCTTGTCGCACAGCTTTGTGTTCAGTGTTGTCAGGAAGCCTTTCCAGCATCTACACACACTGGGTGTTTACTGGACCGCTCTGGATCTGCACTACCTAACTGCAACACAACTGCATCCATAACTCCCCATGACCTGTAATCATGGCTGCCCTCAAAAAAGGTCAAGGGCAGCCGGGCTCGGTGGCTCATGCCGTAATCCTAGCACTTTGGGAGGCTGAGGCGGGTGGATTGCCTGAGCTCAGGAGTTCGAGACCAGCCTGGGAAACACGGTGAAATTCTACTAAATAGAAATATTCTACTAAAATACAAAAAATTAGCCGGGCATGGTGGCACGCGCCTGTAGTTGCAGCTCCTCGGGAGGCTGAGGCAGGATAATTGCTAGAACCCAGGAGGCAGAGGCTGCAGTGAGCCAAGATTGCACCACTGCACTCCAGCCTGGGCGACAGAGTGAGACTCCGTCTCAAAAAAAAAAAAAAAAAAAAAAGAAGTCAAGGGCAAAGCCAAGGCCACACCAACTCTCTGGTGCCGTGAAAACAGGAACCTGGATTTCTAGTGTCCACGGTCTTCCTGGCTCACAGTCATTTCTGTCTGAGTGCATTGGCTAAGAACAGGGCTGGGGAAACTACTGTCCTGGGGCTCACTGGACCTACCACCAGCTTTTGTATGGTCCATGAGCCAAGAACAGGGTTTACATTTTTAAACTGTTGGAAAAAAAATCAAAACAAGAATAATTTTTCGTAATACCAAAAATTGATATGAAATTGTAATTTTAGTTTCCATATAAAGTTTTACTGCTGGGCTCACTCGTTTTCACAATACTGACAGCCACTTCTGTGCTACGACGGCAGAGTTGGAGCAGTTGAGACAGAGACTGGCATGCAAAGCCGAAAATATTTACTATTGGGCTCTTTGCAGAAAAAGTTTGCTAAGCTCTGGTTTACAGCATGGGCCCTGGAGCCAGACTGACGTAGGTTTGAGTGCTGTCTAGCTGCACCTCGGGCGAGTGACTTACCTCACTGAGCCTCACTATCCTCGTCTGTATAGGAGGAATGAGAATGGCGTGAGTCTCCTAGGGCTGTCATGAGGATTAAGGAAGATAGTTAGTACAGTGCTGGAACATAATCAGGACCTGGTAAGTTGTCATTACTAGTGTAATGACAATGACTTTTTTTTTTTTTTGAGACAGAGTCTCACTGTGTCGCCCAGGTTGGAATGCAGTGGTGCAATCTCGGCTCACTACAACCTCTACCTCCCGGGTTCAAGCGATTCTCCTGCCTCAGCCTCCCGAGCAGCTGGGACTACAGGCACATGCCACCATGCCTGGCCAATTTTTATATTTTTAGTAGACACGGGGTTTCACCATATTTGCCAGGCTGGTCTCAAACTCCTGACCTAATGGTCTGCCCACCTCGGCCTCCCAAAGTGCTGGGATTACAGGCGTGAGCCACTGCGTCCAGCCGACAATTATTATTGTTAACTGTGTGATAGGTACCACAGACACACACAAGAATGAAACGCCATCTGTACCCTTGAGTTGCCCACAGTCTTGGTAAGGAGGCAACAAAAATGTAAGACAGTTATAACACGGTGGGTCAAATGTCAAGAGAGGAGGAAACCTGGCCCGGCAACGTGGCTCATGCCTGTAATCCTAGCACTTTGGGAGGCCAAGGCAGGTGGATCACTTGAGGTCAGGAATTCGAGACCAGCCTGGCCAAGATGGTGAAACCCCATCTCTACTAAAAATAACAAAAATTAGCTGGGCGTGGTGGAAGGTGCCTGTAATCTCAGCTACTCAGGAGGCTGAGGCAGGAGAATCACTTGAGCCCGGGAGGCAGAGGTTTCAGTGAGCCAAGATCACACCATTGCACTCCAGCCTGGGCGACAACAGTGAGACACCATCTGAAAAAAAAAACAGAGAGAGAGAGAGAGAAGAAGAAACCTAACTGCGGGAAGAGATGGATGGATGCATTAAAGATGACAAAGGGGCAGGAGGGAAGCCTGGAGTGATGAGTTCGGGTAAATATTGAATATTCTTGAAGAACAATTTCTATATTCTAGGCACTGGCTAAATGCTTTCCATGAATCTTTCTTATTTAGTCCTTATAATAATCCAGTGATTCTCAACCAGGAGGAGAAGAAAGGAGGTTTGACTCCCAGGGAATATTTGTCAATGTCTGGAAACATTTTTGGTTGTCACGCGGGGGGTGGGGCTGCTACTGGCATCCAATGGGTGGAGCCCAGTGATGCTGCTAACACCCCACAATGCACAGGACAGCCCCCACCACAAACAGCTGCCCTGTCCAACATGTCAATAGTTCTGGGGTTGAGAAACTTAGTAATAACCCTGAGGAACTCTTCCTGTCTACAGTTTACTGAGATTTAGAGTCTAACTTGCTTCCCCCAAGGCCCCAGAGCTTAGCAGCCATGCCACAAACACTATTCTCACAGCTTCCTTTGGCCAGCCAAGGAGGAGTTCTGAATGGCTTCAGTGGGGAAGTAATGGGACAGATTTCTGCTTTACAAAAGATTATTTTGGCATCTCAAGTGGAGGAAGGACTAGAGGCCTGAGCTGGAGGGTGGGACCTGGAAGCAGGTTAGAGAGTAAGTGGGGGTGGGGTGGGCCCGGGGGCGGGGGTCTATTGCCAAAGGGCAGCATCTATTGCCACCCTCTCAGATTGAGAAGAGCAGGGATGCTTGTTAAAGTAGACATCCCACCTTCTCCAGCCCTACAGAGGCAGCATTTCTCAGGATGAAACAGCACTTGTGTTTCAGTGAGTGGCCCACATTGATTTTTTAAAAAACTTTTATTTAAGCTTCAGGGTTATGTGTGCAGGTTTGTTATATAGGTAAGTTGCATGTCGTGAGGGTTTGATGTACAGATTATTTTGTCATGCAGGTAATTAGCATAGTGCCCGATAGGTGCCATCAGCTAAAACTGGTAGATACTGTAGTGTCTACTGGGTAGATTGAGAGAGATCTATACATTGAGACAGAGTCTCGCTCTGTCGCTAGACTGGAGTGCAGTGGCACGATCTTGGCTCACTGCAATCTCCACCTTTCAGGTTCAAGCGAGTCCCCTGCCTTAGCCTCCCGAGTAGCTGGGACTACAGGCGTGCATCACTACACCCGGCTAATTTTTTGTATTTTAGTAGACACAGGGTTTCACCATGTTGGCCAGGATGGTTTCAATCTCCTGACCTCGTGATCTGCCTGCCTCGGCCTCCCAAAGTGCTGGGATTACAGAAATGAGCCACCGCACCTGGCTGAGACCTTTTTAAAAATTTTAAATTAAAAATTTTTTAAATTTTACATTTTAACAATTATTTATTTATTTAATTTTTATTTTAAGTTCAGGGGTACCTGTGCAGGTTTGTTATATAGGTAAGCTTGTGTCATGGGGGTTTGTTGTATAGATTATTTAGTCACCAGGTGTTAAGCCTAGTACCCATCAGTTATTTTTCTTGATCCTCTCCCCACTCCTACCCTTCACACTCATAGGCCCCAGTGTCTGTTGGTCCCCTGCATGTGTCCATGTGTTCTCATCATTTAGCTCCTACTTGTAAGTGAGAACATGTGGCATTTGGTTTTCTGTTCCTGCCTTAGTTTGCTAAGGATAATGATCTCCAGCTTCATACCTGTTCCTGCAAAGGACATGATTTTGTTCTTTTTTATGGCTGCATAGTATTCCATGGTGTATATGTACCACCTTTTCTTTATCCAGTCTACCATTGATAGGCATTTAGATTGTTTCCATATCTTTGCTCTTGTGATTAGTGCTGCAGTGAACATAGACATGCATGTGTCTTGGTAACAGAATACTTTATATTCCTTTAGATATATACCCAGTAATGAGATTCCTGGGTTGAATGGTATTTCTGTCTTTAGCTCTTTGAGGAATCACCACACTGTCTTCCACAATGGCTGAACTAATTTACACCCCCACCAACAGTGTATAAGTATTCCCTTTTCTCCACAACCTCGCCAGCAGAGAGATCTATATACTCAAGCTGAGCTCAGGGGGCTGAGACTGAGAGCAATTTACAGAGTTTTTCCAGGAGTTGGAGACACAGACACGAAATAACAGACGAGAACTAAGTAAAACATATAGTTATAGTGTTAGGTAATGACAAATGCCTTGGAGAAAAATAAAGCAAGGAGGACGGATAGAAGGGAGGGGGTTTTCATTTTAAATAGGGAGGTAGAAAAGGTCTGTGATATATTCATGTTCAGAAAAACAGCATCTTCATGAGAGCTGCTTTAGAGCTGCATTAGAGCACTGCTCCACAGTCAAGGAGAAACTCTTTATGAACTATCAGCCATTCAGCTGACGAACCATGTAAGGAACTGGCCATTCTGTGAACGGGCTTGCAGTGGAGAGTAAGGGAGGAGAAGCAGGTGAACCCCAGAGAGAGGCTAGTTCAGCCTTGCACCTGCTGAGTGGGTGGCGTCCCCAGCAGTGGGATGAGACCAGGGGAGCTTTCCCAGGTGTCCTTGCTGGATGAAGGGAGATAGAAGTTCAATGCCGGTTGTTCTGACCCAGTTATCCAAGGGTCCCTCTCTCACTCTCGAGTGTCTGAGTTGGGATGTCAGATTGGTGGTCACTCTCGAGATGCCACCTGGAGCATTAGGGCCTGTGAGCAGGGGCTTAGAAAGGGGAAATAACTCTCTGGAAGGAAATGGACAGGCCTGCAGAACAAACTCTCTTTTCCAGATGAAGACCAGCCCTTGGCGACTGTCCCGCTACCCGGGGACAGCAAAGGAAGACAGCCTGTGAACAGCCCAGTGTCTGGCCTGGAAAACACGTATTTCCACGCCATTTTAAACAGGCAGTTGCTGAATTCATCACTCTGTTTCAACAGTAAGGACTTACTTAATTAAGTGGTTATAGGCAATCCCTGATAGAATCATATTTGTCTTTGCAATGCAGAAAACATGCGATAATGTGTTGAAGTGGGGCGGCGGGTCCTCCTCGCAGAAACCCTCCCCAATCCCCTACCCCAGAAAGGTTCCCTTCCCTCCCCTTCCCGCAGGCCCGGGGCTGGTTTGGGGCTCTAGTCTGAGCGCCTCCTTCGCGACGCGCCACATGGTTGGCACCGGCGCGCCCCCGCGCGGCCGCCTGCGAGAAGCTCACTCTCCGCGGAGGCGAAATCTGGTTTTGATTCAATTAGATTAAGTTCAGGAGCAGGGAGGGAGGCTTGGTCCTGGACCCTGAAGGGACTATAAATGAGAACTTTTAGGCTCGTGGGGTGGGGGACGGGGGCACGTGGAGACAGATAAATACAAACATGGGGTTAAGAGTTAACGACTGGAGCCAGACTGTCTAAGTTACTCCCGTGGCCACTACTAGGGACTTGGATGACTTTGGGCAAGTCATTAAACTTCTGAACAACGGTAGTGTGGACCGCCCCGGGATGCTGCCAGCCTCAGAGAGACAGTATTCAAAGTTGTCCCAACACAGGTTTGGGAGCATAGAACATGCTCAGAAAGTGTTCCTTATTAATTTTATTATTATTATTATTATAATCACCAGTGGTCTTTGTATGCCATTTGAAAGATTCCAGAACGCACTCTCCGTTCTGTTACTCCATCCCTTACTACTAATGTTAAACTTAATGTCTTTGTACAAGTAGGAGGGAGAGAAGAAAAAGCATATTAACACATATGTCTGCAAATAAATTATCTTCAGCTGCTACCGCACTTGTTTCCCCTTTTACCTAACCCAGACCCAGGAGGAATTGAGGGTACATTATGCCATATAATTCACATTTAAGTTCATCATATATAAAACAAATCAATATTAACTACGCTAATTTCCCTCTGTATTCTCCCGGTGGTGTGGATCGTAAAATAGGCTGGCCTCACGTCCATACCAGCGACTTCATTAAAGCATCTGGGGAAAATACAACTTGTTATTATAAAGCGGGGCACGGAAGTGTAAATAAGTAAACGGTAATTTGCTTTGAGCGTAAGGTTCATCCGTATAGAGCAGGGTTTCTCCACCTTGGCGTTATCGACATTTTGGACTAGATAATTCTCTGTTGTGATGGGGGTTGTTCTGCTGGCCTCCACCCACCTGATACCAGTAGCGATGCCGCCCCCACCTATCCCCCAACACCCCCGTCCCCCCCCGCCCCCCGCTGACCCCGCAGTTGTGATCACCCAAAATGTCTCCAGACATCGACAAATATCTCCTAGGGAGCAGCACTGCCCCGAGTGAGAACCTCTAATATAACGTGGTTTTTTGTGTGAGGCCATCTAGTTACAGCCAACAAAACGAAGCGGCCAGCTTGCATAATTCTAAGCCGTTCTGGAATGGTATGTAGGCCCCTCCTCCCACAGAAACGGGCCCGGCTGTGATGTGGGAACGGTCCCCAGGACCCCTACTGAGTTGGAATTTGAAGCAAAGGAAGTGGGAATTGAAAACTGTTCCCAGGACCCACAGTTCTGCTGCCTGTAGAAATCCCCTGACAGTCCTTGGAATCTTATTAGAACATGGTGAGTTTAGTAAAAGATGCCTATGTTACTCACCAGAAAGGGGTCGTTATAATATTAAATGAAAATTAATTTTTTTAAGTACCACCAAATCTCATCATCCTTGCAAACAGTAGCTTTTATTTTAGGCAGATTTCTTGTGGGTCTTATATATCAGGGGTTGGCAAACTACAGCTCATGGCCGCCTATCTTTATAAATAAAGCTTTATTGGCACACAACCACATCCACTCATTTACATTATCACTGTGGCTGCTTTCACTCCACTGTTGCAGACTTGTGACAGAGACTAGAATATTTACTGTCTAGCCCTTGACTGAAAAAGTTTGCCCACTGCTATTATATACAAACATTGTCCACAAAACTTCGATTGTCTTATGCTCTTTTGATATGCACACAACGAATTTTATATCATTTGGGCAATAGTTTACAGGCTTTCCTGATAACAAAATTCCTTCACAGCCATACCCTCACCTGATTATAGAAATGGCTGCAGAAGGGAAGTAGTAATATTTTTCTCAAGGATCAGAAGAGATCACTAAGGCAAAGAAGGGTGGCATGACTGGCCCAAAGTCACGGTCAGTAACAATCAGAGCTGAGACTCATGATCTTGTCCCTTGTTCCATCATCACACTTCATGGATTTCTACCTGTCCTGAGCTGTGAGTTTGTCATATGTATGCTGTGATATGCAGGTTCTCTTACAGCTATTTTTTTTTCTAAACATTTAGTTCCTTAGTAACCAGTGAAGATAAAAAACACACTTTTGGTTGGTTTGTTTGTTTGTATTCCTAGGATGGTGGCCTCATTTAGAAATTTCCCCAAACCAAGGTGACTTGCTTATTCTCTCCTAGTGAATCAAGACAGATATATAATTTGCCCATTGTTTTGTAAATATGAACGCCAAGTAAGTCCCGCCAACCCAGAAGGAATAAACCACGCTAATAGCATCTGAAAGTTAGATGGGATATATAGACCTTCCACAGCAGATTTATTGGTGAAGTTATTTGTTTTTGCCTTGAGGCAAAATTAACTCAAGATGGGATATTAGATATTTAGGCCGGCATTAATGTGTTGTGTGGGGAAAAAAGAAAAAAACTTGATTCTGTGTTTAAATGTGGAAAACACTGTTTTAATAAAAAATAAAAAGGTTTCAGCTGCAGAACTTTTCAGAGCCTTTAATACATTAATATGCCTGTAACTTTCCAAGGGGGCCAAGGTGTGCAGCACTTTGCAACTTCTCTTGATGGTGCGCCCCCTTCTTTCCAGAAATATCCATTAGGGTCATTCCATGGATATGTTTTAGGGTCTGCGCAATGCTCTCCACACAGTGCAGCCCTATCTACACGGGGCATCCCATGTACTCCTTATGGTAACCGTAAAGAAGGAGTCATTATTATCCCCACTTCATAGACGGAGAGTCAGGCTCAGGCTCCCCAGCAACCTGGGGTGATTTCAGGATTCAGCTGCAGGCCATCTGCCCCAAGCCTGCATTCCCAGCTACTGTGTCACACCACTGCTTAGATGGATCTCCCTTGTTAATCAAATGGATTAGCCCATTCAGCTTCATGAAGGAATCTGGAGGTAAAATGTTTTAATTTTCTCACTGAATTTCTCAGCATCTTGACGAAGAGTCTGACCTCCTCTGTGGGCTTTGGTGTTCTAACACAGCTTGGATTGACTAGCGTATAGCAATTGTCTTTCTGGCCACGGCAATGCCTGATACAGACGTCAGCTCAGGCTGGTGGCCCTGGCTCTTAGTTCTAAGCCTTGAGTTGACCCTGCATGGACTCACAGGAACGGAGGTGCCACTGAAGCCTCTCTTATCCTATGGCGCACCCAATCTTTCAGTGGACTGGATCTGGCCCCCAGGGAACGCCTCATATATTTATTAGTTAGGACCCTTGGTTGCAAGTGTTAGAAACTCAACTCAAACTCGGATGAAGCTGGAAACCATCATTCTCAGCAAACTAACAAAGGAACAGAAAACCAAACACCACATGCTCTCACTCATAAGTGGGAGTTGAACAGTGAGAACACATGAACATAGGGAGGGGGACATCACACACCGGGGACTGTCGGGGGGCGGCAAGGGGAGGGAGAGCATTAGGACAAATACCTAATGCACGCAGGGCTTAAAACCTAGATGACAGGTTGAAAGGTGCAGCAAACCATCATGGCACATGTATACCTATGCAACAAACCTGCACATTCTGCACATGTATCCCAGAACTTAAAGTGAAAGAAAAAAAAAAAAAAGGAAACTCAACTCAAACTCTTAAGTAAAAAGAGAACTTTACTGTACATAAATCCAAGGAAGGGGTGAAGAACTGGGCCTCAGGAAGGATGGCTGCTCGGCTGGACTCAGGAACAACCAGAATCAGGACACGGCATGTTCTGAAACACTGTTTCTTGGCTTTTCTCTATAAGCAATTTTATTTTCTCTTACTATAGACTGCCTCTTCTGAGGTAGGATACATGGTGACATGGTCTGAGATTTTTAATGCCACCTTTTCAGCCACCAGAGAGAAACTGACTTGCGTGTTGTTTGATCCCAAGACCAAGCCTCAGGGAAGGGACCCATTGGCACAGCTGGGTCAGGTGACCAACATGGGATCCACCAGCTATGACCAGAGTGGAGGAAAGTATCCATGGAAGACAGGAATTTTCTAGAACGGCAGACAGTCCCACCTATTCATGGAAGCAAATTTTTTTTTTTTTTTTTTTTTTTTTTTTTTTTTTTTTTTTTTTTTTTTTTGAGACGGAGTCTCGCTCTGTCGCCCAGGCTGGAGTGCAGTGGCGCAATCTCGGCTCACTGCAAGCTCCGCCTCCCAGGTTCATGCCATTCTCCTGCCTCAGCCTCTCCGAGTAGCTGGGACTACAGGCGCCCGCCACCACGCCCCGCTACTTTTTTTGTATTTTTAGTAGAGACGGGGTTTCACCGTGGTCTCGATCTTCTGACCTCGTGATCCGCCCGCCTCGGCCTCCCAAAGTGCTGGGATTACAAGCGTGAGCCACCGCGCCCAGCCTCATGGAAGCAAATGACAGCCGGACGGCTCAGTCAATTAAATTCTAACCCTGGTTTTTACTTTACCTATGAAAGTTTACCATTTAGGTTAAAAAACGCCTGTTTTACTGAAGTTAAAAGTTGTCTTTCTCATTAAACGGACCAGTAAAGGGAAGTGGTTAAGTGGGGTGTTTAAGTGTATAATAGTATCACCTCCGAGAACTCTTGTGAGGATTAAATGCCATAATACAGGAAAAGTGCCCAGGACACAGTAAGCACTCAATCCATGCTAACTGTTGTCATTATAAACAAAGAGAATCCTGCAGAAGGCATTCATGAAAAGCCATCCACATGTGTGTCCTTTCGCCTTCGTTTCCTGGGGGTGGAAGTCTGCAGCGCGGCCAGCCTCAGTGATAGCTGGCAAGAGTTGGGTGTCTGGTTGGGGTACAGTCTTGTTACTGCGTGTGCTTCTCTGGGGAACAGACAACAAAAGTAAAGCCTCAGCGGTGTCCACGGCAGGATCAGATTCTCTGCCCATCCTCTAAAACCTCCACCCCACGCTGACATTAAAGTGCATTCGTTTCCTGAGACAACCTAATTTCCTCTGAAAAGGTCTAATCTTCCCAGGAAGTGGTTCATTTCATCCAAACCCAAAATGATTTCAGCTGTCTGACGGAATAGGTGTTCCTTGTTCTTCGGCCCGGCGTCTACATCTCTGTCACTTCCTGGAAATGCAGACAGACAACTGCACAGAGCATGGCGATCCCGTCCCAGGATTTTCCAGACCATAAAGGAAATGTGGATATTAGACCGGCTGTGCCCTTGAGCAACACCCAGTACCTAAAATCACTGGGTTTCCAAGAGGGACTACGTTGAAGAGGCATATGGTTTTTATAACTGACAAGACATTCTGATTCATTAGAACCACCAGAATTGTGTGCGAGGGAAAGCTACACAAAAGAAGACCCCTTAGCTTATAGCTGTGACCAAGCTAGTGGGCTGGGGGCCTTCAACAAGTCACCTCGCCTCTCGGGCTTAGTTCCCTCATCTCTAAAGTGGAAATGAAATGGGTTTTGAGGTGTAAATGAGACAAAGACTGGGAAATGGCACCCATTGCACATTGCCTGACACACAGGGAACACTCCTCCTCCTCCGGGAGCACAGGAGAAGCAGAGAGGGAATCACGCACCCTCTGCCAACTGATATCAGTCGGCAGTCAAATTGTTCTTTAAGCACCACTTTTCTTTAATCAGGCTATTCTTCACTGGGGCTGTTTTAATTAAGGGTCTGCTGTCAACACAAAACATATGTTCTGAAGTCTTGCTTTGGTTACTAATGACGCCCGGGATGATTAAGTCTGGAAGGAATTTCCAGCTCCGGCTTGCTTGGCCTCTTCTCCCTCCCCCCAGTCCCTCAAGCCCCCATTTCGCTCACATCTCGGCTTTCAACCACTTACACTCAGGCCTTGGCACTGTTTCCCTTTTGGAAACTGCCCTAGAATAGCAATCTGTTCCAATCAATATGCATTTCTGACCATCTCTCATCCTTGCTGATAATCATTCCATTGAGATCCAGGCTAATAATTTGTTATTTTTTCAAACTACATTATTCAAAAAAAGTTGCATACACACACCACATATACCATATATATGTATATACACAAACACTGACATATACTCACATGTGTATACACACACCACATATACTTTATGTGTGTATACACACACACTACATATACTATAAACATTACACACACTACATACACTGTATACGTAGACACATACCACATATGCTATATGTGTGGATATACATACACCACATATACTATGTATGCACACACGCCACATAGAATATATATGCATACATGCACACCACATATACTACATATGTGTATACACACATCATATATACTATATATGTATACAAACATCATATATACTATATATGTATACACACATCATATATACTATATATGTATTCACACACCACATATATACATGTATACACACATGTATGTATACACACACCACGTATACCATATATGTATACACATACTATATATGCATACATGCACACCACATATACTACATATGTGTATACACACACACCATAGATACTATATATGTATACACACACACCACATAAACTATATATGTCTACATACACCACATATACTATACATGTCTGTACACACACATCACATATATATTTGTATACACACACACTACAAATACTATATATATGTATACACACACAGTGAACTGGAGAAGGGGCAGAGTGGTTGCCTATTGGCTGAGCTCAGCTTCTTCTCAATTGTCCCGGGTTTGGCAGGCAGCCTCCTACACTGGTCCCCACCTATGGGTATTTATAGTCTGTAATCCCCTTCCCTCGAGTGTGGGCAGGACCCTATGACTTGTTTCTAACCAATAGAATGCAGCAAAAATGATGATGTCACTTCCAAGATTAGGTTATAAAAGACCCTGCCTTCTGTCTCACTAGGACTGTCTCCTGGCCTCTTGACTGTGTGCTCTGATAAAGCCAGGTGCCTTGTGGAGGGGCCTGCCTGGCCAGGCACTAAGAGGGGCTGCAGCCTAATAGCCACTTAAAAGCCTGAAAATGAGTCCACCCCAGTTAAGCCTTGAGACAACCCCAGCCCTAGCTGACACCTTGATTGCAGCTGAGTAAGACACCGTGAGCTGGAGGACTGAGGAGCTGTGCCCAGATTCCTGACCCACAGAAACTGGGAGATAGTAAATGTGTGCTATGTTAGGCTGCTAAGTGTGAGGTCATTTGCTGTGCAGCAATACATAACTAATACCCCTAAGCAATTCAGTCTGGTCCCAAATTTACAAACTCCTGAGATTATGTGCCTGGTAAAGTGGAATAAGACAGACTCTGGTGAAGAGGAAGATAGTGCCTAGCTCAGAGCGCTGGTGTATGAGATGAAATAGCATTTGCTCAGTGACAGTCCAGGCTTGGCTTATAGCGGGTTTCACACAAGCATTAGCTATTATCACTGATTCCTCAAGGCCTCTTTGTCTGTTCCCCTCTCTGGAGACTTTCCTCAGTCCCTTTGCCTCTCTCACTAGGAGAGCTCATTACTCACTGTACCAGGAACTCACACCGAACCTATTGGAACCTTGCCACTCTATGCTATAGTCTTTTTATTTTATGTGAACCCCCCTCTCTCCACTATACTGTGAAATTCATCACTGTGTCTATAGCATCTATAGCACCTATAGTGAAATTTTAAAAATCACCTTTTCTACCTTTCTATTCTAGGCAAATATGGTACCATGTTGAGATGCCTGGGGGTGCAAATGAAAGAGCTTTTCTGAAGACTTTGTTGCCTTCAAAGGCAGGGAGAACCATCTCAACCATCACAGATGATTTAAGTGCAAATAAAACTCACTATTGAGGGAAATAGCAGGAGTTCAGAAAAGTCATGTAGAAGAAGTGGGGCTTTGATTGTGAAATTCTTTGGTCCTCCAAGGGCAAGAATGTTAAATTGCCTCTCCATTTTGCTCACAAAGAGATGGGAGTAGGAGTCAGGAGCTCTTGGAGATAGTCTAGTGCTGGTAGGAACCAGTATGTTCATTTTACAGATGAGGAAATGGAGGCAATTAAAGAAAAAACAGGTCAGCCACATAGCTAAGTATAGATCCAAAAGTGACTTTATTTTAAATGCTCATTTGCCTGACTAACCCTGAGTCTGGGAATGCCTCCAAAATGTCTAGTTGATGTATTACTTTTTATGTGGGACACCTATTCATTGTAGGTTTCCTCCAAAACAACCCTTGGTGCCGCTGCAGAAATCATAGGCTGTGATGCCTGCAGCATTCTCTCAGCCACCTACGCATTCCTGCCAGAGCACGTGTACTTTTGCCCCAAGATATAAGCCTTGGGTATGAGGGGTGGCGGTGCAGAGAGCTACCTGTCCTTCAGCTGCCCAAGACCATACTTCTGCTTGTAAGTTTCCCTTAATAAATCACTCTAGGCCAACAAACTGGATTTGTCTGCCTCATTCTTTGGTTTCTCAGCACCTTTGGAATTTAGGGGTCATTTTGGATACAAGACCCTTTCACGGAAAGGCCAGTTAGTATGGGAAAGAGAGGGTAGATCCGGGACTCAACCTTAAGCCTGCTTGTTGCAGGAGGTCACGCTCCTAGAGTCACCATATTCTTAAAGGTACCCTGCAGTTCTGGGTGGATAAATCTGCAAACTAGAGGGCCACTCATTTAAGATAAATACCAGGTTTCCCTTCTCTTCCCCTGGGCCAAGGAGGAGGAAGAGCAGCATGTATGTCTCCTTAAGCCTTCTTCCTTGTTCCTCCCATCTAAAATTTTATTTGTTTATTTTCTGTCTTTTTTTTTAAATTGTAAAAGTCATGAATGCTCACAGAAACAACCCAGGCGGTTTTTAAAATTTTATTTTATTTATTTTTTTAATGAAGCAGGGTCTTACTCTGTCACCCAGGCAGGAGTGCAGTGGTGCAAACACAGCATATTGTAGCTTCGATCTCCAAGGCTTAAGGGATCCTCCTACCTCATTTCTAATTTTTTTGTAGAGACAAGGTCTCACTATGTTGTCCAGGCTTGTCTCAAACTCTTGAGCTCAAGCAATCTTCACACCTTGGCCTCCCAAAGTGCTGAGTTTACAGGCATGAGCCACCATACCCAGCCAACACATGCATTTTTTAAAAAACAAAACCACAAGAGTTTTATGTGTGTACAGAAAAAAAAAGTCTGTTTTGTTGACTGATGTGTCCACAATGCTTAGTTTGGAAGGAATTAGGTAATTAATAAATATTTAAGATACAAACAAGTTATTGCCAAGGGGCTAGATTATGGGAGGCATTTTTATTTTATACACTTCTGTGTTGTGATTGGTAATTCTATGTGTCAATTTGAGTAGGCTAAGGATGTCTGACAAGCTGGTAAAACATTACTTTTGGGTGTGTCTGTGAAGGTGTTTCTGGAAGAAATTAGCACCTGAATCAGTAGACCAAGTAAAGAAGATCTGCCCTCACCAGTGTAGGAGGGCATTGCCCATTTCACTGAGGGCCCAAATAGAACAAAAAGGCAGAGGAAGGGCAAATTCAGTCTCTCTCCTTGAGCTGGGACATCCATCTTCTTCTGCCCTTGGACACTGGAGATGCTGGTTCTTAAGCCTTTGGACTCCAGGACTTACACCAGCCCCCCTGACTCCCTTTCTGTGTTCTCAGGCCTTTTGCATTGGACTGGGAGTTACACCATTGGTTTTTCTGGTGACCAGGACTTTGGAAATAGACTAAATTAACCACAAGTTTTCATGGTTCTCCAGCTTACAAATGGCATTTTGTGGGATGATATGGTTTGGCTCTATGTCCCCATCCAAATCTCACCTTGAATTGTAGTTCCCATAATCCCCACGTATCGTGGGAGGGTCCTGGTGGGAGATAATTTAATCATGGGAGTGGTTCCCTCATGCCATTCTTGTAATAGTGAGTGAGAGTTCTCATGAAATCTGATTTTTCTTTCTTTTTTTTTTGAGAAAAGAGTCTCGCTCTGTCACCAGGCTGGAGTGCAGTAGCACAATCTTGGCTCACTGCAACCTCTGCCTCCTGGGTTCAAGCGATTTTTCTGCCTCAGCCTCCCAAGTAGCTGAGACTACAGGCGTGTGCCAGCATGCCCGGCTAATTTTTGTATTTTTTGTAGAGACAGGGTTTCACCATGTTGGCCAGGATGGTCTCCATCTCTTGGCCTCATGATCTGCCTGCTTCGGCCTCCCAAAGTGCTGGGATTACAGGCATGAGCCACTGTGCCTGGCCAATCTGATGGTTTTATAAGGGTCTTTTCCCCCTTTGGCTCAGCACTTTTCTCTTCTGCAGTCATGAGAAGGACATGTTTGCTTCCCCTTCCACCATGACTGTAAGTTTCCTGAGGCCACCCAGCCATGTGGAACTGTAAGTCAATTAAACCTCTTTCCTTTATAAATTACCCAGTCTTGGGCAGTTTTTTATAGCAGCGTGAGAACGGACTAATACATGGGACTTCTTGGCCTCTGTAATCACATGAGCTAATTCCCATAATAAATCACTTAATATCTATCATCTATTTATCGATCCATCTATCCTATTGATTTTGCTACTCTAGAAAGCCTTGATTAAAATATGTATTATTTGAATTTTTAAATAATCATCTGTGTGTGTGTGTGTGTATATATATATTTTTGAGATGGAGTTTCACTCTTGTTACCCAGACTGGAGTGCAATGGCATGATCTTGGCCCTCACCACAGCCTCTGCCTCCTGGGTTCAAGTGATTCTCCTGCCTCAGCCTCCTGAGTAGCTGGGATTACAGGCATCTGCCACCACGCCTGGCTAATTTTTGTATTTGTAGTAGAGACAGGGTTTCTTCATGTTGGTCAGGCTGGTCTTGAACTCCTGACCTCAGGTGATATGCCTGCCTCGACCTCCCAAAGTGCTGGGATTACAGGCATGAGCCACTGTGCCTGGCCCCCTGTGTATATATTTTTAAACACAAATAACTCATTGTTATACTTTAGCTGTAAAAATGCAGAAGGTATGGAGTAAATAATTATTTAAAAAATTAGAAAACAAAGTTGGCATGTGTATTAGTTTCCTAAGGCACTGTAACAAAGTACCACAAACTCAGCAGCTTAAACAACAGAAACCAATTGTCTCAGAGTTCTGGAAGCCAGAAGTCTGAAATCAAGATGTTGGTATGGCCACACACCTTCTGGAATCTGTCGGGTAATCTTTACTTGCCTCTTCTAGCTTCTGATGGTTTGTTGGCAATTTTTGGTGTTCTTTGGCCTGCAGTTACATAACTCTAATTTCTGCCCTCATGACATCTTCCCTCCTGCATCTGTGTCTTCACATGGCTATGCTGTCTTCCTATAAAGACACCAATCATATTGGATTAGGGCCGTCCTAATGATCTCCTTTTAACTTGATTACCTGTGTAAACACCCAGGCTCTGAAGCCCAGAGACAAAAGGACTACACCCAGGTCCACGGTGAGCTTGGATTTAAGCCAGGAACTCCTTTCAACTTTCAGCACATGTCTAGGTGGGAAGAAATAACTGGAGATAGAGTAGTTCCCCTTTATCCACAGTGGATACATTCCAAGACCCCTAGTGGATGCTTGAAACCTTGGTTGGTGCCTGTCTTTGTTCATTTTCTGTTACTAGAATACCACAGACTGGAGAATTTATAAAGAACAGAAATTTATTTGGCTTATGGTTCTGGAGGCTGGGAAGTCCAAAAGCATGGTGCAGGCATCTGGCAAGGATCACCTCATAGTAGGAAGCATCATATGGCAAGTGAGTGCAGGAGACACAGATAAGGGGCTCAAGTCCTTGGGTAACTAACCTACTCCTGAGATAATGGCAATCTATTTATGAGGGATCCATTGTCATGATCTAATCACTTCTCGTTTTTTCCCTTTTTGTGGAGAACAGGGTCTTGCTAGGTTGCCCAGACAGGTCTCCAACTTCTGGGCTCAAGCCATCCTCTCACCACTGTCTCCCTAAGTGTTGGGATTACAGGCATGAGCCACTACACCTGGCTTCTTTCCAACTGTTTTTTCTTTTCTCTCTGAGATGGAGCCTTGCTCTCTAGCCAGGCTGGAGTGCAGCGGTGCAATCTCACATCACTGCAACTTCCACCTCCCGGGTTCAAGTGATTCTCCTGCCTCAGCCTCCTGAGCAGCCAGGACTACAGGTGCGAATCACCACACCCAGCTAACTTTTGCATTTTTAGTAGAGACGGGGTTTCACCATGTTGGCCAGGATGGTCTCAATCTCTTGACCTCGTGATCTGCCCACCTTGGCCTCCCAAAGTGTCGGGTTTACAGGTGTGAGCCACCGTGCCTGGCCCAACTGTTTATTTTTCTAATCATTTCTTTAAGACCCCTCTTCTTAATACTGTAATGATGGCAATTACATTTCTTTTGAAAATTATTTTATTGTTTTCTAATTTAATTTTAATTTTAATCTTTTTTAGAGACAGGGTCTTGCTCTTTTACCCAGGCTGGACTGCAGTGGTGTGATCACAGCTCACTGCAGCCCCAAACTCCTGGGGCTCAAGTGAGCCTCCTGCCTCAGCCTCCTGAGCTACCAGGACTACAGGCATGTGGCACCATGCCTGGCTAATTTTTGCATTTTTTTTTTTATAGAGAGGGGGTCTTACTATATTGCCCAGGCTGGCCAGGAACTCCTGGCCTCAAGCAATCCTCCTGCCTCAGCCTCCTAAAGCACTGGGATTGGAGGTGTGAGCTACCATGCCCAGCCATGGTAACTACATTTTGACATAAATTTGGTGGACATATTCAAATCATAGCAGTAACAAACCCTATATATATAGAACTATATATACATTTCTCTATATACTTCTATATACATAATATATATGTCTTATACATATGTACCTATGATAAAGTTTAATTTATAAATCAGGTACTGTAAGAGATTAACAATAACAATAATTATAACAGTGTACTGTCATAAAAGTATGTGAATGTGGTCTCTTTCCTCTCAAACTAGCTCGTCATACTGTACTAATCTATTTTCAGACAGTGGTTGACCACTGATAAATATCTGAAACTGCAGAGTACAAAACTACTGAAAGCAAAACCGTGGTTAAGGGGGGATACTGCCTATTGCCATAGCGGGGTGAATGAATTTTCAGGGTGTGGGGCTAAATCCCATGCTCACTGCTGCTTAGCTATGTAACATTGGGCCAGCCAGGCCTGCCCATGAGTCTCTGTTTTCTTGTGTGTAAAATGGGGAGTAATAGCACCCATATTGCGAGGTTATTTTGCAGCTCAAGGCAGTTGTAATGTAGCCGGAACTGAATAAATGGTGACTATGATTATTGTCATTATTGTGGTTATATTTACGGTCTTAACAAAAGACAATTTTTTTTTTTTTTTTTTGTTTAGTGTAATGGCGCAATCTCGGCTCACCGCAACCTCCGCCCCCCGGGTTCAAGTGATTCTCCTGCCTCAGCTACCCTAGTAGCTGGGATTACAGGCATGTACCATCATGCCCGACTAGTTTTGTATTTTTAGTAGAGACGAGGTTTCTCCATGTTGGTCAGGCTGGTCTCGAACTCCCAACCTCAGGTGATCCGCCCTCCTCGGCCTCCCAAAGTGCTGGGATTACAGAGATGAGCCACCGTGCCCGGTCACAAAAGATAAATTTAAATCAATGAAAGAATTTTACTCTAACACTCTTTTTTTGGGAGTGGCTGAATTCATAATTCTGGACTATATGAAGCTAACTTTTCTTTACATTGTTGGAATAATCAAGCATTCCGATGAAAGCCAGGGGAGCCAGTTTCGTTAACCCATTTTAGGCAGGGATATCTGGCTGGTGACAGCCATTCTTGAGTAATGGGCGATAAATACCACTTCCTTCTAGAGAGCTCTCAGGCAGCTCCCAGGCCTCATGCATTTTGAAAAGCAGTGTCCTTTATGTAATCGGCTACGAAAAACATATTCCAAAGAGAAACATATGCCCCAGTAGTTACAGGGAAATTTTGCAATTCTGTCTTCTAAGAACAAATAAAGAGACAGATCTGAACCTGAGGGCCAGGCCACTTTGTTTGATGTGTTTAGATTTCATGCGACAAGAGGGAATAACTTCTAACAAAGTTACTTCTAACAAAGCATAAGTAACATGACCAGGAAACCTCAAATCCCTCTCCTGAGGTGTCCCAGAGGACTCAGAAAAAGTTAAAAGCGAGTTGTGTTCTTCGTATGAAAACACTTATTTAATTGCCTCTGCAATTAATTAGTTCAGTTCTTGCCAAATTGCAGTCAGACAAATGCCCACATCAGACTCTCCCCTCCACAGTCTTGTTAGGTGTTTGGAGGAGGGAGGTTGCCCTGACGGCAAATGCGCCCCTCACTGTTAGTTTCAGTGACCATGTGAGTGGTTTCTCTTGGTTTGTTTTTTTCTGTTTTTAGGAATATGGATGAGGCTGTCAATTTAAAAAGAAAAAAGTCAGGCTCTAGCCCTCTGATTGGCTGTTGCTGCTCAAGCTGGCTATTTACTTTTAGAGTTGATTCTCTGCTTCCTTAGATGGTGCATTCACAGGAAGCTTAGTTACGTAATACGTAAGTTTCTAAAACAGAAGTCATCCCATTTACCAAGTGATGGAGAGGCCCAGGTTGGCCTTAGGTGAAGTCTCACTCAATAGGCAGTTGCTATTTGGGATGACTTAAGATGACCAGGGCCTTTATCCACTCCTCTCACCCCACTCATACCACCCCAGCAAGAAAAGTCTTTTTTTTTGTAATTAACTTGATCAACATGGTAGCAAGGACCTTTCTCTCTAGGTACAAAAGAACTAAGAAGAGATACCTCTGTTCCTGTCACCCTCGGACTGTTCACTTCTTTGCTTTTCCTCCTCAAGGTCTCCACGCTTGTGGATTTGGTTTCCTGCCCTGTTGGCTTTCAGTCTAGTGCACTCTAAGGAACAGCCTGAGGAGGCCCAAGTGGTCCTCTTGCTTCCTCGAGTTGGTCATCCAAGTTTCTGGTGATAACACTTGCTTCCCTGGTTCCCAGGACTGGGTTTCAGCTCCAGGGTCTCCAGGTCTCCCTACACAGTTGGAGTTTTCAAACTAGTCTCTTTGTTTACAGAAGTATGGGCTACAGTATGGCTATCAAAGGGTTTTCCTCAAACATCACCATCACTGTCTTCATCATTTCCATCACAATTAACATTCATTATTATTTTGTGCCAGGTACTATAACACTCGCATTACATAGATAATTACATTCAATACTCATAGCGATCCTGTGCAAGAGGTGCTTTTTCTTTCCTCATTTTGAAGATGAGCAAACAGAGGCTCAGAGAGGTTGCATTACATGATCAAAATCGCACAGCAAGTAGGTAGTGAAGCTAATGCGTAAAGCCACACTCTCTGACTTTAGAACCTTTACCACTCCAATTTACTTTTCATATATTTTTCCACCTTACTCGCCTATTCAAAGATCCCTGGTTGGGCCTGTCACCTCCAGGATAAAGGGGCAGTTCCCCAATGTGGCTGTCAATGCCAGTCTGAGCTGATGCAAGCCATGTGTTCCATCCAGGACAGGGATAGGCCTCATGGCCTCCCTTGCTTTTCATGTTCTAACCATGTCCAAGGCCCAGCGTGCTGGTCATTTCCTCTGAAGCACTGTTTTCTGAATCTCCCACAAGTCATTTATAACATCCTCTTCCTTCCTGTAACTCTTCCAGCCTCAAACTTTATCCCATCCTAGATTTGATAAAAGCCATGTTTATTAAACAGGACACATTGTAAAGATTCTAATGGGAGGCACCTCTATATTTTTTCAAGTTAAATTTTAATATTTTTCCAAGTAAATATATGCAACTATTATTGTCTTTTAAAAGAGAAATATTGCTAAAAGAATATTAATCAGCAGCCTTGCTCCACATGAAGCTTTTTCTCAGAGGCAGTTACTTTCATCTTTAAAGCTGTTTCTTCTCATTTTGAAAACATTTTATAAAACATGTTTATCCAGCTACCTCTTGATTCTCCAATTTTAACCATTTTTTCTTGACTTTCTATTATGGTATGTCAAGATTTTAGCTCTTATATACTCCTACTTCCTTCAACATCCTAAAATAGTCCTATCACAATGTTTGGTTAAATTCACTTTCAATGTTTACATTATCGTGACTATAGTATATATCACATACTGCTAAGACAAATTAGGAATAGAAGTCTATTCCTATCTTTATATAACTTTTTTAGATTTATTACTTGCTTTATTATTGCCATTTTTATTTGCTTAATTTTCTTAGGGTCTCTACATCTTTCTATATCTTTTAACAGCTCATATTTCCACACGGTCAAACATGTCTGTTGAACTACCAGTTCTACATGACACTTCCCGGAGAAAACCCTGTGGACTCTGAGGTCTGCTCTTCAGGATGCGGCAGACCTGTCATTGTCATTATCCACAGAATTCCTTTCACGTCTCTCCTTTGCTGTATTAGCCGTTTCCTGGATCTTACATCTTTGTCTTTTTTTAGTTAATTCCCTGGTGTGTTAGTTTGCTCAGGCTGTCAAACAGTCAAACACAAACTGTTTGACTTAAACAATATACATTTATTTTTTTCATAATTCTAGAGGCTGGAAGCCCAAGATCAAGGTGCCAGCAGGATTCGCTTACGGTGAGACCTCTTTCTTTGGCTTGGAGATGACACCTTCTTTCTGTGTCCTCACATGGACTCTTCTCTGGGTGAGTGGAGAAAAATACAGAGCTCTGCTGTCTCTTCCTCTTTTTATAAGGACACCAGTCCTATTAGATTAGGAACCTACCGATATGTCCTCACTTAGCCTTAATTACCTCCTATAAAGCCCTGTCTCCAAACACAGTCACATTAGGGGTTAAGCTTCAACATGAATTTTAGGAGGACATTAGTCAGTCTGTAATACAATTTTTATGGTGTTTATCTGCTAAAGGGTACAAGGAAAGATCGCTTTTTGAGATGTTGCTTTATCTTTATCCTATCTTTATACTCAATAGACAATCTGGCTGCAAACGGAATCTCAAGTGAAAAATTACTTTTCTTAAAAAAAGTAGTTCGGCATAGTGTAGCAAGATTAAAAAGAGCATTTTCTTTTATCCAGCACTTCCACTCCTAAGCATAAACCCTACAGACAAATTTTTACATGTACGTGAGAACACCTGTATAAAAGTATGCATAACTTACTGTGTAAGCAAGGCAGTAAATATGACTCATAGAATGCAAGTATAAAGCACTTTTTATTTTGTCTAACATTGTCTCTTTAAAATTTATTGGCCCTGGATAAAAGCTTGGACAAGCTCATGGCTTTTCTGGTTATGCTTAGAGGCTAGAGAATACTACTGTTACTTTAAATCAGAGAAGAGAGTCCTAGTGCAAAAATTACGATGTTTAGTCCAATACATAAGCAATTTTTCAACCTTCACCCAAACATAATACTTTTCCATCCTCCAGGCCAACCCTCCGTTTGGTGGTGGTCTGGGGGAGGGAAGGGATTGGGGGTAGGGGGTGCATTTGGTTCCTCCAGCTGCCATATCTTCTGAGGGTCTCCTTGGGCAAAATTCAAAATGACTGCAGACCACCTCTTTGTCTCAAGAGCCACCTTTGGTTCATGAGAACATGAGAAATATTCATACATCCTCTGCCCTTATGCAGAAGAGGCCAGGATGATCCAGTGCAGCAGTCACTCTCCTTACTCATCTGTGCATCCATCCATCCATCCATCAATCCATCCATGCATCCATCCATACATCCATCCATGCATCCATGCATCCATCCACCCATCCATCCATCCATCTATCCATCCATCCATCCACCCATCCACCCACTCACCCATCTACTCATCCACTCACCTACCCATGTATTTATTCACCTACCCATTCATCCACCACCAACCCACCCATCCAGCCAGCCAGCCACCCACCCATCCCGTCAGCCACCTAACATCCATCCATTCTTCTAGGCATCTGTCTTGTCTGCGCCAGCATTTCTTGAGCCAGAGGCAAACAGTAGTTCTAAACTGCAGAGATCACAAAGGACTCTTTTGAGATCTCTTATAAAGCTTGAGGTGAGAGACAGGCATCCCCCTTCTGTCACTTAAGGGGGTGGTGACACAGACATCATCACAACATCACTCTTCAAACAAAATCTCCTCCGAAAAGCCTCTTTCTTCCTTCAACTTTTACAAGAAAATGTTTATGTTTTCACATTTGACACAAAGAGGCCACATTTAAATAAGCACATTAAGTCTTCAGACCACTTTGATTGCAGTTTTGAACCTCAGATATGACAAATTCTCATATCAATGTATCCCTAATTTCTTTTATAATTTATTTTTTACAAATTATATCATAATAAAACTTGATAAGTGATTACTCATGTAAAATATTTCCTTTAACACTTCATAAGTTAATCAAGTGGATAGCCCAATAGATTTTAGTTATTGCTTAAATAGGGAGTTCTCATGATTTTAGTATTATACAAGTTTAGCTGAAACTACACTCAGCAATAAGTTTAGAAAATAGCACTTCAAAAGATGGGGAGTGAGCAGTAAAATAACCCATACAGGATGCTATGCTGCAGGAAATTAGATGTTTTCACTGCTTCTGTGGTCTCAAAGTGAGTAAAGGGCTCAAGAGTCATGAAGCTGATTCCTTCCATTGTAAAGTCTGTGTATTATGGCACTTGCTTTGATATCTGAAGGTTATCATTCCCTGGTGCCTCAACAGAAACATGCAAGTTGACACGTTATTTATATTTTTTGATATCAAAAGATTGGAAACAAACTTTATATCCATAAGTAAGAGACTATATAAATAAGTGATGCTGTATTCATGCAAACCAACCATCCAATTATGCTAAATCCGTGAAGCACCATACAACAGTGATAATGAACCAGGGCAATACTTATTAACGTGGATAAGTCTTACAAACAAAATTCTAAGGGGACAATTCCATATATTATATGTATTATAATAATTTTATATACATTGATATGAGTATCATTCTTTCTATATTTTAAAGTGCAAAATAATATTGCTTAGGAATAAGTGGATATGTAGCAGAGTATATGGAAATTTGGGGCATCAAATACAATTAATAATGACTATGATGGCAATATTTCCTTCTAGCCTTACGAAGTGGGGAGAAGGACAGGACATGGAATGAGGTGGGGAGAAGGATAGGACATGGAAAATATATTCAGAGGGTTTCAACTGTCTTGGTAATGTTTTATTTTTTGAGTTGGAAGATACTCAGTTTTCCATTGTATTATTCTTTATACCTTGTGATGTATCTTTTTTTTTTTTTTGAGACAGAGTCTCGCTCTGTCGCCCAGGCTAGAGTGCAGTGGTGCGATCTTTGCTCACTGCAAGCTCCGCCTCCCGGGTTCACGCCATTCTCCTGCCTCAGCCTCCGGAGTAGCTGGGACTACAGGCGCCCACCACCACTCCCGGCGAATTTTTTTGTATTTTTAGTAGAGACGGGGTTTCACCGTGTTAGCCAGAATGGTCTCGATCTCCTGACATCGTGATCCTCCCGCCTCAGCCTCCCAAAGTGCTGGGATTACAGGCGTGAGCCACCGGCACCTTGTGATATATCTTAACTAGTTTAGACTATATTTGAAAGAAAATACTTTTTTCCTTCAAAATTTGAAGACTGTCATCCATTTCACCAGTTTCCAATGTTGGTGGTAAGTAAGCTAACGCCATTTTCAGATCTGGTTATTTTAGTGAGATCTATTGCCTTCCCCCCGCTTCCCAACTCTGGGAGCTATTAGAAGCATTGCTTTTTGAAACATTCTTTTTTTGGACACTGCTGGGCCCGTCTCATGGAACATAGACTCTTATATAGGTATCGTTAAAGAGATCACTCAAATTTCCTTTAATCATGGGAAATTTAAGTGCTCTCTTTAATAATATCCTCCCTCCATTTTCTCTGCTCCTGTTTTCTCTAATTACAGTTATTTGGATGTTGGACTTCCTAGACTAATTCTCTAATTTTTATTTACTTTATTTCCAATTTTTGACCTATTTGTCTTTTCACTCTAAGGGATTTCTTCAAATGTATCCTTCAATCCTCTAGTGAATTTTTCAAATTTCTTCTATTACATTTTTAGTTTTAAAGGTTAATTTTTCTTAATTTTCTGTCTCTACATTGTCATCCCTTCTTATTTCATGGATACAGCATCTTTTCATATCTCCTAGAACGTTAAATATAACATTCCTATTTTTAATGTCTTTTCTATTCCTTGCATTGTGTCTGTTTGTTATGAGTTTCTTCTTTGTCTCCTCCTTTTTTTCTTCTCCTTCTTCTTGCCCCTTTCCTCCCCTTCTTTTTTCTTTCTTTTCTCCTCCTCCTTCTTCTTTGCCTTCTAGTTTTTGTTTAATTTCCTTCACAGTATAGATTTTCATCAAATGTCTGCACATGCTTGGCAGACCATTTCTATGGAAGAGAGTGTGCTAAAAAGCTGAATGAAGATTTGTGTTTATGAGTTGAATGGCAGGTTTCACTAGAGGGCAGCTGTTCTCCAAGTGTGGTCTGTGAACCCCTGAGAGTCACTGAGATCCTTTCAGGGGTCCATGGTGTCAAAACTATCTTCATAATAATATTGAGATGTTATTTTCCCTTTGCACTGGGTTGAAAATTGTAGTGATTATGCAAAAGCAATGATGGATATGATGGATAATTTCATGTGTCAGATTGGCACAGGGCGCTTAGGTATTTGGTCAAAAATTATTGTGAATGCTTCTGTGAGGGTGCTTTAGATTAAGATTTAAATCTGCAGACTTAAAAAAATTGTAGTAAAATATATATAATATGAAATCTACTCTCAACAAATTTTTAAGTGTACATTATAATATTGCTAACAGTATGTACATAGCAACTCCTATTTCCCCCTCCCCTAACCCCTGGAAGCCACCATTTTACTCTCTGCTTCTATGAATTTGACTACATTAAATTACCTCATAAAAGTGGAATCAGGTAGCATTTATCTTACGGTGATGAATGTATTTCATTAAGCATAATCTCCTTAAGTTTTATACATGTCGTAGCATGTGACAGAATTTCTTTCTTTCTTAAGGGTGAATCTTGTCACACACACACACACACACACACACACATATTCTTTATACATTTATCCATTAATGAACATTTAGGTTACTTCCACCACTTGCCTATTGTAAATAATGCTACAAAGAACAGGGGAATACAAATATCTCTTTGAGGCCCTGTTTTCGGTTATGTTGTATATATGCCCAGAAGTGGGACTGATAGATCATATGGTAGTTCTATTTTTCACTTTTTGAGGAAACTCCGTACTGTTTTCCACAGCGACTATACCATTTTACATTGCCAACAACAGTGCATAAGAATTCTAATTTCTCCATATTCTAACCAACATTTGTCATTTTCTGTTTTGTTTTTGTTTTTGATAATTGGCCATTCTAGCATGTTGCTGTCTAGTATCCTTGAATTTCAACTTAATGAATTTTCTTTACTGTTTCTTGTAAGGCAGGTATAATGGTGACGCACTCTTTCAGCTTTCGTTTACCTGGAAAAGTATTTCTCCCTATTTACTTTTTTATTTATTTACTTATTTATTTATTTACTTATTTATTTACTTATTTATTTATTTATTTTGAGACGGAGTCACGCTCTGTCACCCAGGCTGGAGTGCAGTGGCACCATCTCGGCTCACTGCAAGCTCCGACTCCTGGATTCATGCCATTCTCCTGCCTCAGCCTCCTGAATAGCTGGGACTACAGGTGCCCACCGCCACACCTGGCTAATTTTTTTTTTTTTGTATTTTTAGTAGAGACGGGGTTTCGCCATGTTAGCCAGGATGGTCTCGATCTCCTGACCTTGTGATCCGCCCACCTCGGCCTCCCAAAGTGCTGGGATTACAGGTGTGAGCCACCGCATCCAGCCCTCCTTAATTTTTGAAGAAAAGTTTTGCTCGATACAATATTCATGGTGGACAGGATATTTTTCCTTTTGGCACTTTCACTGTATTATCCCATGCACTTCTGAATTACAAGATTTCTGCTGAGAAATTTGCTGATAGTTTTATGCAGATTCTGTTTTATGTGGCATGTCACTTTTCTTTTGCTGCTTTCATAATTGTCTCTTTGTCTCTGACTTTTGAACATTTGGTTATAATGTGTTTGGGTGATAGACGTTTTTGGATTCATCATTTGGAATCTGTTGTGTTTCTTAAATCTGATGTTCATTTACTTCCCCAGACTTAGGAAGTTTTCAGCCATTATTTCTTAGGATAAGCTTTCTTTCTGCCTCTTTCTTTCTCTCTCTATTCTTCTTGTTCTGAAACATTCATAATGTATATATTTTTAATGGTGTTCCATAACTTCCTTAGGCTTTCTTAATTCTTTTTTCTTTTTGTTCTTCTCACTGGATAATTTCAAATGACCTGTCTTGGAGTTTGCTTTATTTTTTTTTTTCTTGCATGATCAATTCTGACATTGAATCCTCTAGTGAATTTTTTAGTTCAGTTATTTTATCATTTAGTTCCAAAATATGTAATTCTCTTTTATATTTTCTTTCTCGATTTTCTATTTTGTTCATCTATCATTTTCCTGAGCTCACTGAGTATCTTTATGATGGTTATTTTGAATTATTTTTCAGGTAATTCACATATCTCTTTCTTTCCTCCTCTCCTCTCCTCTCCTCTCCTTTCCTTTCCTTTTTTTCTTTCTTGAGATGGAGTCTCACTATGCCACCCAGGCTGGAGTACAGTGGCATGATCTTGGCTCACTGCAACCCTCCACCTCCTGGATTCAAGCAATTCTCCTGTCTCAGCCTTCCAAGTAGCTGGGCTTACAGGCTCATGCCACCATGCCCGGCTAATTTTTGTATTTTTAGTAGAGACGGGGTTTCACCATGTTGGCGAGGCTGGTCTCAAACTCCTGACTTCAGGTGGTCTGCCCACCTCGGCCTCCCAAAGTGCTGGGATTACAGGCATGAGCCATCATGCCTGGACACATATCTCTTTTCTTTAGGGTCAGTTTTTAAAGATGTACTTTTTTTTTCTTTTGGGCCATGCTTCTTTGTTTCTTTTTATACCTCATAACTTTGTGTTGGGAATTATGCATTTGAAGAAACAGACACACCTTCCAGTCTTTAGTAACTGGCTTTGTAAAGAGAAATGTCTTTACCAAGCAGCCTGGTGTGACATTCTGAAGTGTCTCAAACATTTTCTGTGGAGACATCTTCTCTGGACTCGTGCATGTTAATTACCAATTAGAGAGGTTTGCTATTTTCTTTTTTTTTTTTTTAGCACTCATAATATCTTGCTTTCCCTGGTGTCTGTTTGTGGTATTGTAGGTTCTCTGGGTCTCTATTTAGCCTCCTGGCTTATTTTCCTCAGAACTTCCCAGGCTTCTAGAGCATGTCAGATCTTGTCAGTGCTTTGAGTTGTACAAGACAAAAGCCATTTTTTTTTTCAGAAGCCTCCACCACTACCCCCACCAAAACTGTACTAGTGGATGCATGCTAAATTATTCTCCCCTCCCTCCAACCCCCAAGGAAGAGGTCACCAAGGCTATGTCTGTTATACTGCTGGTCCTCTGGATATGTCTACTACATTGCTAGCTCTCTTTTGTTCTTATTTGCCCCCAGACACCTACAGTATGCCAGGCTCTGTCAGCACTCCAAAACAGGTGAGAAATAGATCAGTCTCTTAGCCTCCCAAATGGACAGAATGTTGGACACACACTTCAACTTTCTCTAGGAAGAAGCCAGGAAGCTGGGAGTTTCCCCCAGTCATGGCATTCTGAGCTGGAGTGAGGAGCTTAGGCAGGTGAGTGCTATGAATTTTTCTACAGTTCTGATGCAGCTGGTTTTGTGCTTGCTGGAGGTGCAGGAGCCTCTTCACTGTTTCTGAGATTTCTCACAAAGGGAATTGGTTTAAGTATTTTTGTTGATTTGGTGTCTGTAAGAGAAACAACGATTTTGGGCTTTCTATTCTGACATTTTGCTGACCTAAATTAGTAGATTTTGAGTAACGCAGATTGCTCTCCATAACATGGGTGGGCCTCATCCAATCAGTTGAAGGACTGAATAGAACAAAAAGACTAACTTCCCCTAAGCAAGAGAGATAATTTTTTGGCAGACTACCTTTGGGCTTCAACTGCAACAGCAGCTCTTCTTGATTCTACAGCAGACTGCCTTCAGACTGGAGCTCAGCACTGGCTCTGTTTTGGACTTGTTGGCTTCTATAGTAAGCCAACTTTTTATAATAAATATGGTGTGTGTGTGTGTGTGTGTGTGTGTGTGTTTGTGTGTGTGTGTGTGTGTGTCCGTCCCATTGGTTCTGTTTCTCTGGAGAACATGGAGTAATACAATGGCTAAAACTACTGGTACAAATCAAGGCACTATGCTATACTAATATTTTTGAATTCTTTATTGCCATACATTGAAAATAAAAATAAAATGCCAGTTTCACTTGGGAATGTTCTTCATGAAACAGAAAATATATTGGTTTTATTAAATCTTGACCCTTGAGTAAATATCTTTTGAATATTCTGCAAAAATGGAAAATATGTATAAAGCAGTATTGCTGCAGGTGAAATATGATGGTTGACTCAAGGAAAAACACCCTTGTGCTGAATTGGCAAGTAGAACTAGCTCCTTTTTTTCTTGGAACTCCATTTTTTTTTTTAAAGAATAACTGGAAGACTATTCAGACTTAGGTATTTGGCAGACATTATCTTGAAAATGAGTGAAGTTAGCTTATCACTTAAAGAAAAATGACTGACAGTATTTGTCACCAATGATAAAATTCAAGCTTTAAAACAGAAATTAAAATTTTGAAAATTGTGTTTGTCAGAGTGAGATTGTTATCTTATGAATACGTAAGCTTTTCTGATGAGATCAGCAGTAATAATAATGACTGACATTTGATATTGTAGAATCAACTGTGTTAACATGTTGGAAAATCTGCACGATTCTGTGAACCAGTACAAAATCACACATTGGTAAAAGACTTATTCTAAATACCAGGAGGGCCAATGGATTTTAACACAGCAGAAGATAAAAAGTTTAACGATAAGGTTTCAGATAACACAGAGCAGCTAACCTTTAAGAAACTACTACTTGTGCATTTTTGATGTGGTATTAAAGAAATATATCTGAAATTGTTTGAAAACTATTGAAATATTCCTCTTTTCCAGCTACACAGCTCTGTAGTCTTCACATGCTTCAGCCCAAAAATACATCACAACCAATCGAATGCAGGAGCAAATAGGACAATTTAGGTTTATTATTAAGCCAAACCCTTAAGAGACTTGCGAATTTTAAAACAATGCCACTCTCTTCACTAATGTTTTTCTGTTTTGGATAAAAGTTATTTTTAATAAAAATGTTATTTATGCATATAATGGGTTTGTTATTGTTATTTTATAGTGAATTAATCAGTATTAAAAACATTTGGTTTTAGTTTCTAAAATTGGTGGATACAACTCACATAAACAAAATCTCTCTGCAGTCTTCAATACATTTGAAAAATACTAAGGGGCGGGGGCAGGCGCAGTAGCTCACGCCTGTAATTCCAGCACTTTGGGAGGCCGAGGTGGGTGGATCACTTGAGGTCAGGAGTTCAAGACCAGCCTGACCAACATGGTGAAACCTTGTCTCATACTAAAAAAATACAAAAAATTAGCTGAGCATGGTGGTGCATGCCTGTAATCCTGGCTACCTGAGAGGCTGAGGCAGGAGTATCACTTGAACCTAGGAGGCGGAGGTTACAGTGAGCCAAGTTCATGCCACTGCACTCCAGCCTGAGCACCAAGAGTTAAATTCCATCTCAAAAAATAAATAAATATAATAAAAATAAAAAAATAAAAATATTAAGGGGTCTTGAGGCCAGACGTTTTGTTGCAGGGTGATGTGACTGGGCTGTTTCACTGGAGGGGCTCAATTGCCCGTGTTCATGTGTCTTTTCTCTTGGGCCATGTGGAGTGTTGCATTATTTGTCCATACAATTTTATTTTCTCCCTGCCTTTGCCGTGAATCCGGGAGAGGTGCACTTCCCTGCCGTTTGGAGCTGTGCTTGGCCACGTGACTTGCTTTGGCTTTTGGAATGTAGAGCCAAGACTTTAAATGCTTTTGTGGGTGTCCTTTCCTTTAGTTTGCCCTTTTGTCCTTTGTTATCCAGCATAAGAACATGAGACAAGTAGCCACGGCCCTAAATGAGGAGATTCATGAAGACCTTAACCCAGCCTTCAATCTGGAACCTAAGCTGAACTCCAGCCAACCCGCAGGCTCACAAGTATGAAAAATAAATGTTTGTGATGGTAAGCCAGTGAGAGTTGGGGCTATTACCCAGCCTTACTGCAACGGAAGCTTTATTCATACAGAGTCCCAGAGAGGACTTCTAAAATCTCCTGCCTCAGGTGGGTGTGGGTGGGTGTGTAGGGATAACGCTGGCTGTGGGCCTTATTCACAGCTGAGTGGGGGAAGAGGATTTAAAGGGGTCGGGGTTGGGGGGTGGCATCATCATGGAGCATGTGGACTTTTCACCTAATCCTCCAGCATTGAGTATGATCCTTCTACTCACACCTGTGCCCGGTGGCCCAGCTCTTAAGTCCCTTTGATTGGACATCTACAGAAAGTCAACCTCCAGGGCTGCCGGAAGTGCAGCTGATAAACTCTGCTTAGTTTGATGAAATGTGCTATTAAAAATCTGATGAAGGTGCAGGATCTGCAATACCTTTTGGACCTGTGGACTCTCACAATCGATACTTCATTCCTTGTTATGGCTGGATGATAGTTTATTTTGTGGACATACCACGTATTGTTTATCTATTCACAATTGATGGACAAAGTGACCTTTAAAAATGGTAAATCATATCATGTCACCCCCTTTCACAAAATCCTCCAGTATACCAGTACAAAATTCTCATGGCCAGCCAGGCCTTGCAAAACTGGCCTCTGTCCACTATTCTTACCTCCTTTATCATGTCTCCCCGCTTGGCTCATTATATTACCAATCACACTGGTCTTTTGTTTGCTTCCTTGAAAATCCTAAGTTTAGTCCTACCTCAGGGCTTTTGCACTTGATTTTTCTTCTGACCAGGGTGCTCCTTCAAATAGCTGCTCCTTTCCTATCCTCCCTGTCATTGCCTCTGTGAGGCCTTTCTACATTCTCTACTCAAAGTATTCCACACACCCTTCAACGTTTCCTTTCTAACCCTCATTACTGCCCACTATCGCCTAGTATTTCTATTTGTTCTCTTGTTCATGGTCTTTCTCCTTCCTCTGCAATGTAAGCTTCAAGAGGGCAGGTGCTAGCTGACACCTTTACTGCTCTATGCCTGGACGTGGGGTAGGCCTGGCACAAAGTGAGTGCTAAGTCTGCGTTCAATGAATGGATGGATTTAAGGTTATTTTTATATATTCCAGTCCTGTAAAAAATTCTTGAATTACTGCTTTTATCACTTCCTGCAATAATCAGAATAATGCCTCCTTCCAAGATGTCTGTGCCATAATCCTCAGAACCTGTCCCAGCAAAACAGCGAGATGGCATTTATATCTTTCCCTGCGCTATTCACCTGGTCACACATTCATCAGCTATTTAACAAGAGGCACGAGGTTCTAGGCATTGTTACTGATATAGGAGGATCAGAAATGAAGAAGTCTGACCACGAACAAATACAGAAGTCAACGTGTAGCAGGTCAGCTGAGCAAAAGTGTGATGGAGAGAAGAAGAAAGCAGAGTAAGGAGAACATGGACAGGGCTCCTGGTTCAGATCGGTGGTTGGGGAAGGCCTCACTGAGGAGGTAACATTTGAGCAGAAGCATGAAGGAGGTGAGGGAGTGAGCCAGGAGGCTGTCTGGAGGAAAGGCATCCTAGGAAGAAGGAGCAAGTGCAAAGGCCTTGATGCAGGACTCCACCTGGTGTGTTTGGGAACAGCAAAGGAAGCCAGTCCCCGGAGGGATGAGTGAGGGGAAGTTAAGAGAAGGTAAGCACAGAGAGGTAAGAGGTGATCTCATGGGCACAGGCTTTGTGGGCCGTAGCAAGGATTTGACCGGCTTTTCCACTGAGACTGGAGCCCCTGGAGGATTAGGGCAAAGGAGAGGCCTGAGTCTTTGGAAGTGTTCCTCCAGCACTGTGCTGAGCATAGGTGCAGCGGGAAGAGTGGACGCAGGGAGACCCGTTAGGGAAGGGTTGTAGAGAGGATGAGCACCTGGATGAGGATCATGGTGGGAGGACATGCTGGGATACTGTAAACATTTTAAAAAACTGTTATGGAAAATTTAAAACATAAAAGCAAAGAGAATAGTAAAATGAAACTGTGCGTAACCATCACTCGACTTCCAAATAATCAACTCAGGATCATCTTGTTTTCTTGCTACCCACCCTGTTTCTGTATTATTTTAAAGCAAATTCAAGACATCCAATGATTTCATCTGTACATATGTTAATAAGTGTCTCTAAAAGAGGTCATCTCATTACCTCCATACCATTATTGTACTAACAAGAAGCAACAAGAATTCCTCAAGATCTCCAAATATCTAGCCAATGTTTGAAAGTCAAGCCAATGGAACTTTCTGATACGTTGGATCTGGGATTGAGAGAAAGAGAGGGGTCCAGGATGTCAAAAATTTAGGGCCTGACAACTGGAAAAATGGTCTTACATTTACTGAGATGAGAGAAACTGTAGGAAGAGCAGGTTTTGGGGCTAGGGGTGGATAGGAATTTGCATTTAGGCATTTTTTGACTTGCAGTACAGGTCTGGCTGTGTAACAAGAACCACCAGTGGATTAAATTAAAATTTTCTCCCTGTCATATAACAATTCTGAGAATAAAGCTATGCAAGGATGGTTCAGTGGCTACGGTGCTAGGGACTCGATCTCCTATTTTGTTGCTCTTCTGTCCTTAAAAGAGCTTCCATCATGGCCTCCGATGGAAGGTTGAACTCCACCCTCAGTTCTACAGGAAAGAGAGAAGGAGAAATGAAGGAGATACGTCTTTTCTTTAAAGGCAAGACCTGAATGTGACAGATGCCACTTCTTCTCATGTCCCATTGGCCAAAACTCACATGGCCACATGTAGCAAGAGAGTAAATACGGTCTTTAGCTAAGTAGCCATATTCTTAGCTAAAACTCAGAGGGTCTATACTAATGGAAGAAGAGGAGATTGGATGCTTGGCAACAGCTACTAAAAGTTAAGTTTGAGAGGCTAATGGGCATTCACATAGAGCTGTTAAGTTCATCATGGGTCTGGAGTGGGCTCCAGTTGGGGATGTTTATCAGAGCGTTACCAGCATAAAGATGGCATTTCAGTCCCAGAGACGGCCTGCTGGGCCTGAGTCAGGCCAGAGCCCCTCAGGAGCCCCTCAGAGCCTGTGGGTGGAGGGGAGAGCTATTTTGCCTCTCCCTCTCCTGAAGCCTTGGCAGCCCAGGTGAGAAGATGAGAGGTGCTGTCAGGCTTGCTAAGTAAGGTTAGGGGGCCGCTGTGGCCTCCAGTGCTGAAGGATAGGCCGGATCCATCAGCCCTGCTGGGCCAAGGCCCCACCTTTTTCTGTGTGTGTGCACCCCAGCACAGACACTTCTTGGTTTCTCAGTGGAGAGAACCCTCCCTCCCCCCTCTGCCCCTAGAAGCTGCAGGAGCTAAGCGCTCACTGCTGGGCAGCCCCACCTGGAGTGTCTTATCTTTCATCACCTTGGAGTGGTTGTGTTGGTTACCCTCCTTTCTTGATCTGATTGAAATGAATGTGCCAAGTAGCAAAATATCCATGATTGCCCTCCCAGGATGGGGTCTCAGGACCTGCGCTTTGGAAGGCCTCTTCTCATCCTAGGGGCGGCGACTGTGACACTGACTCTACCCACACTCACTGCAGCATCATGGTCCGGGGAGTTTTTGCTGACTCTTGCCCTGAGACGCATGGTATTCTGCAGGGTTTGCCTCATCTGTTCTCCACTGTCTTACCTACTCTCACATCATAGCCCCAGCTAAAACCTAACACCTCTAATTCTCTCTGTTTCCTGCCAACACTGACCTTTCTCACTGCCTGGAAACACCCCCACCTGCATGCTCCGTGGGTGTCTTGAACTCTGTATGTTCAAAACTAACTTTTCCGTCGTCACCCCAAAGCCAGTGTGCCTCCTCATGTTCCCAAGCTAAGACACTTAGTGTCCCAAATTGAAAACTGTCCCCATTTGAAACTCCTTTTTGTCCCTCACCCCTCCCTCTCATATCTAATCAACCACAAAGTCTAGCCATTTCCACTCCAACGATAACCTTAAATCCACTTTATCTTACCCGTCACTACCATTCCTGCCTTGGTTAAGGCACTATTACATTTGTCTCTAACCACCTCCTTGCTGATCTCCCTGCCTCCCTTAGACTCCCCCATAGATTCTCCCATAGACCCTTCCAGAGTGATTTTTCTAAGCACCAGAGCTGTTATGCCCCTGCCTAATGCCCTTGTCCCCTTTTCCCCACCAGCCTGACTCCCCCTCACCGTGCTCTGGTTTGCAGTCACACAAGGCTGCCACAGTTCCCTGAGCAGCCAAAACCTTCATGCTTCTTCCTCCATGGCCTTTCCCGTTCTCTAGACTCAGCCCAGACACCGCCTTTCTTGAGAAGTCTTCTGAGTTCCCTGAAGAACACTCTCTCCTTCCTCTTGCTTCCCACACCCCCCTTTTCTCTTTTGCCTTGGTACTCGCGGTGCCGTGCTGAGATTGTTAACAAGCCTGACTGCCGCTGGATTGCAGGACACCTCAGGGGCAGGGCCCCTTGTCACATTTAGTTTTGCACCCTACCAAGTACCTGGTCCTTAGTAAATGCTCCTACCATATGGAAAGAAAGACAAAAAGAAGGACTCAGTGGAGATTTTCCACTCAACCTGGTTGTGCTGGATTTTTAATGTCTGCCTCCTCAGGAGGCATCCCCACTTCATGTAACTATGGATCCTGGTATCTAGGGGGTACTCTCTCCTCCTGTCTGGGAATGCAATTCACGCTCTGAGGGCAGTTCATGCTCAGGCCTAAACAGAGCCAATCAGCACATCACATTCCTGTGGCTTTGGTGGATCACTCCCTCCCCCATGCTTCACTTTTCATCTTTTAAGAAGGTTCTCTTTCCCGCTGGACTTGAACCAGGGGAGATGTAAGTCTGGGGCTGCTGTCACCTTCTTGCCACTATATGGAGCCTGCAAATGACCGTGATTCCTGGAGGGGGGCAGGGCTGAGCACACAGGTACGGAGAAGGTGAGGCCTGGTTCCTGAGTGGTTTACCCCGGACTTTTCAGAAAACAGAAATGTAGTGGGTTGAAGAGTGACCTCTTTCAAAAAATTCATGTTCACCTGGAGCCTCAGAATGTGATCTTATTTGGAAATAGGTTTTTTTTTTTTTCCAGGCATAATTAAGGTAAGGATCAAGACAAGACCACATTGGAAAAGGTGGGCCCTAAATCCAGTGAGAGGATAGGAAGGCCAGCACTCTTATTCTGCCCTAATAAGAGACAGAGACAGGCACACAGAAACAGAGAAAAAGGCCATGTGTTGATGGAGGCAGAGACTGGAGTGATGCCCTCCCAAGCCAGGGAGTGCCTGGGTCCGCCAGGTGCTGGAAGAGGCACTGAACGGATGCTTCTCGAGAGCCTTTGGAGGGAGCACGACCCTGCTGACACCTTGATTTTGCACTTCTGGCTTCTGGAACTGTGAGAAGGTAAATTTTTATGGCAGCCCTAGAAGACTAATCCCAGAGCCAATAAAGATCCCTCCTTCTCCGACCTTTGTAAAAAATTTAAGCCATTTTGAATTTTTTTTTCCCCTCTTTGCAGGAATCCTCTTTGGTAAACTGGTGGAGTCCAAAGCAATTGTGTTTGACAAATAAAACCCAATGATCTGGGTGAGGAAAGCATAATAGCAAAAGACCAATCCTGAAGAATCCTCAGGGCCCGGGTGAGGAGGCAGGTGAAGCTCCAGCTCCACTGTACCTAAAGTCTGACAAATAGATGTCTGGAGAATGGAGGAGGTCTGGATGTAAACGCCTTGTCTCCAGGTCTCGTATAAACTACTTTTTGATGAACTTGGGAAGAGTTGACATCTCAACCCTGCACGAGGTGTGAGAGGCAGAGTGAGGTCCTGGGTTGTCATCTTTAATATCTGAGTTTCCACATAAAAAGAAATGCACGAGTTTGGCTCCCCTGCATGCCATCCTGAGCACACAGGGTATTTCTTATTGAAGTGCTGGGATGGGGAGCTTAGTTGTCCCTGTCTCCTAGACCACTACCATGCAACAGAAGCGTAACATGAACCATATAGATCATTTCAAGTTTTTTGGCAGCCACATTAAAAGTTAAAATGAGGCCGGGTGCGGTGTCTCATGCCTGTCATCCCTGCACCTTGGGAGGCTGAGGCGGGTGGATCACCTGAAGTCAGGAATTCATGACCAGCCTGGCCAACATGGTGAAACCCTATCTCTACTAAAAATACAAAAAATTAGCTGGGTGTGGTGGCGGGCACTTGTAATCCCAGCTACTCAGGAGGCTGAGGCAGGAGAATCGCTTGAACCTGAGAGGCAGAGGTTTCAGTGAGCTGAGGTGGTGCCATTGCACTCCAGCCTGGGTGACAAGAGTGAAACTTCGTCTCAAAAAATAAAAAAATTAAAAAAAGGTAAAATGAAACAGGTAAAATTAATTTTAGTAATGTATTGTATTTAACCTAATATATCCAGCAGGTTATCATTTCAACGTGTAATCAATATAAAAGTTATTAATGGAATATTTATCATTGTTTTATGGACAGGGAACATGCCCATGTTCTGTGTGCCTTAGCGCCAGCTTGTGGTTATCGGCGGACGGATTTACAAGTTTTACTCGAGGCTCTCACACCCTCCAGTTCCTGCATCCAGTTTCCATGAGACCTCTTTCATTTTGGATCTGCCTGTCATCCACATCTCTCCATCAAGCCTCAACACCCCACCCTTGAAAAATAACATTTCAAATCGTTCTTTCGTGCAGCATGACATTTTTGAGCTATGATTCACTTCAAATTTCAGCAGGGCTTAAGTGCTTTAATTTCCTTTAAAATAATGAGAGAAAAGTCAAATAGCCCAGTGGAAAAATGTGCAAAGGCTATTAACAAGCAACTTACATACAAGGAGACACATTTGAGCATCATAAAAAATGCTCAGACTCCCAAGCAGCTGGGAAAGTATAAATCAAGGCAACACTTTTTCCTACAAATGGGAGTTTGATACTGTTCAGTGTTGGTGAGTGTGCGGAGAAGTGGGTAAACCATGGGTGGGAGTGTTGTTTCCAACAAATTTCTAGAGAACAAATTTGGCAGCATCTAGAAAGCTAAAAATGTGCACACCCTATGGCCAGCAGTTCTCGTTCTCATCTTCCTCAGAGAAGCTGTCTCACGTGCACACCAGGAAGCAAATGGGAGAATTTTTAAAACAGTATTGGGGGTAATAGAAGAAATTTGGAATTACCTAAATGTCCTTCAATAGAGGAACATATAAATACATCATGATAGACTCACATGAATAACTATGACATACCAATTAAAAAGAACGAGATAGATCTACACGTACTTATACAGAAAGAACTCCAAAGTTATACGGCTGAGGGTGAAAAAACAACTTGCAAAATAATACAAAGAATATGGTACTATTTATATAAATAGGTTACACTAAACAATACTAACATACTTTTATGAGTAATCACGCATATGTTTGTAATGATAGAGGGAAGCTTTGGGAAGGAGACACACTAAATTGATGACAGTGAATTCTCATGGGGAGACACAAAGAAAAGTGGGGCCGGGCGCAGTGGCTCACACCTGTAATCCCAGCACTTTGGGAGGCCGAAGTGGGCAAATCACGAGATCAGGAGATCAAGACCATCCTGGGTAACACGGTGAAGCTCCATCTCTACTAAATATACAAAAAAAAATTAGCTGAGCGTGGTGGCACATGCCTGTAATCCCCGCTACTCAGGAGGCTGAGGCAGGAAAATCGCTTGAACCCAGGAGGTAGAGGTTGCAGTGAGCTGAGATCGCACCACTGCACTCCAGCCTGGGCGACAGAGCGAGACGCTGTCTCAGGAAAAAAAAGAACAGTGGGTTTAAGTGTGGTGGCCAGAGGAGACATCAGCTTTATGTGTAGTGTAAAAATAGTTAGGGGAATATTCACGTATTACTTGTCGACTTGAAAATTAATGGAAAACAAGGGTGTGAGAGCGCCTCCTCCCCATTCCTGGCAATGAGAAACAGAGGCAAATTTTTCTTTTAATACTTTCTGGGCCATCTGATCTCATTTTATTTTCCCCTGAGTTTCTGAGCCTGTGAAGGGTTCTTGTGCTTCCTCAACTCACGGTATGACGTTGGAAATTTGCTTCCCTTTTCCGGGCATCAGTTTCACCTGTAAAATAAGACATTTCTGCCAGATAGATGATACCTTATATTTTGCGACTGCAAAGTATTGAGTCCAAATGACTAAGTCAGATTGCTGTTTCTAGAGGAAAGCTAATCTAACAAAGACTCCAAATCAGATGTGAATCACTGATTCCAGTGGTCCTTTTTTTTTTTTTTTTTTTTTTTTTTTTCGAAATGAGCTTGGCTGAATTTTATACAGCTGTTGTTTCACCATTAAAGTGTGTCATGGATAATGACACTCAAAATAAGGTAAGATGTAAGAGGCTCAATGCTTCATGAAAATGCTATCTGGTATCAAATGTCACATTGTTGATTCACGACTGAGTGCAAAAGTCCTGACTTTCCCAAGAGTATTGAGATGGCTTCTAGAACAATAGAGCATGAATCTAAATAGGAAGAGATGGAGAAAATTGAAAAACAAGTCCATTTGCGTGCACTGCAAATTTATTGTGTAATAAATAATTTGTCTGGCTTCTGTCACCAGTTCCTGGGAGGTGGCCTCTGAAACACTGGAATTTCCCAAGTGATAGAAGTGTCTTTGTTTTTTGTGGTGGGTTCCTCAGACCACACCTGAACTTATGTTAATGAGATGACTTAGAACGGAGACTGAGCCACGTGCTCAGAGAATGAGGGCCTTGAGCCACACAATATCAGCCCAACCTCTAGCCCAGCCTATAAGAAGGCATCTAGAGTTTGAGTATCATGGCCAATGATTTAATCGATCATGCCTACATAATGAAGCTCCAATAAATCTATGGACATGGCAGCTTGGGTGAGTTTCCTTGGCTGTCAATACTGTGTATTGTCACACACTGATGTTCTAAAGAGTCCTGACTTCACAGGGAGAAGACATGGAAGCTTCATGTTTGGGACCCTCCTAGAACTCACCCTATGTCTTTCTCCCTATGGCTGATTCTGATTTGTATGCTTTATAATAAAATTGTAATCACAAAGATAGTGCTTTCCTGAGTTCTGTCAATTATTTTAGTGAATTGTCAAACCTGAGGGAATAATAAAAACCTCTTTCAGTGTTCTGGAACAGGTTTGAGTTGGCCCAATCTTGTGCAACAATGTATTCATCCAGCAACTACTGAGTGCTTACAAGTCAGATAAGATCTCTGCTCCCATGGAGCTTAAAGACCACTAGGGGAGACTTTCCAAAGAGCAACAAAATGGCTAACACTTGCTGAGTGACTACGTGTGATTCTAGGGGCTGTCCTAAGTGCTTCAGTGACTTATTTCACTGAGTCCTCGTAACAATACCATGAGATATAATTGTTAACACAGTCTGCAGATGAGGAAATTAAATAAAGCCCAGAGGGATACACCAACTTCCCTAAGATGACATATCTGGTTGGGACTGAATATGGAATTTTCTCCACATGGTTTGATACCGAAGTCTACACTCTCAAGTAAATAAACAAATGAATATAGAATGGAAAATTGTGTAAGTGACATCTCCTCTTGGATGTCTGAGAGGCATCTCAAACTCAACCATCTAAGCTAACATCATACCTTTTCTCCTTCACTTCTAGCCCCCAAATGCTCCTCACACAAGCTACCCTATCTTAGCTGATAATAGCAACTTCATGCCCCAGATGTCTTAATCCCAAATCTTGGAGTCATTCTTCATTCCTCTCTTTCTGTCACATCCTAGTTAAATTCATCAGTTAATCTTGCCAGTTCTGCTATGAACATTATTATTAATTATTATTATTACAATCTGACCACTTCCAGTGTTCCCAGTCTTGCTCAAGCCACCATTATTTCTGGTTCGATGGCTTTAGTGGCTTTCTAATAGGGTTCCTTGACTCTACTGTTGCCCGCATAAGACCATACTCAATGAAGCAGCCAGAGTGATTCTCTTACAATATAAATTAGGTCATGCCACTCTCCTCTGCTTAACATCACGCAAGAGCTTTCCAGCTCTGCCTCTCATTAAGAGTGAAAGCCAAAGTCCGTGATCTTCATTCCACTAGCTAGAATATAAGCTCTACGAAACCAGAGATCACTGTTTTATTCATGGATGATACATAGAGGGTGTTCAGTAATATTGAGAGGTGACAGCGTACTGGCAGTCCTCACGGCCCTCGCTTGCTCTCGGCACCTCCTCTGCCTGGGCTGCCACGTTGGTGGCACTTGAGGAGCCCTTCAGCCCACCGCTGCACTGTAAGAGCCCCTTTCTGGGCTGGCCAAGGCCGGAGCCCACTCCCTCAGCTTGCAGGGAGGTGTGGAGGGAGAGGCGCGAGCGGGAACCGGGGCTGCGTGCTGCGCTTGCGGGCCAGCTGGAGTTCTGGGTAGGCGTGGGCTTGGCGGGCCCCGCACTCGGAGCAGCCGGCCGGCAGAGCCGGCCCCGGGCAATGAGGAACTTAGCACCCGGGCCAGCGGCTGCGGAGGGTGTACTGGGTCCCCCCCAGCAGTGCCAGCCCACCGGCGCTGCGTTTGATTTCTCGCCGGGCCTTAGCTGCCTTCCTGCGGGGCAGGCCTCGGGGACTGCAGCCCGCCATGCCTGAGCCTTCCCCCGCCTCCGTAGGCTCCTGTGCGGCCCGAGCCTCCCAGACGAGCGCCACCCCGTGCTCCACGGCGCCCAGTCCCATCGATCACCCAAGGGCTGAAGAGTGCGGGCACATGGCACACGACTGGCAGGCAGCTCCACCTGCAGCCCCGTGCAGGATCCACTGGGTGAAGCCAGCTGGGCTCCTGAGTCTGATGGGGCCTTGGAGAACATTTATGTCTAGCTCTAGCTCAGGGATTGTAAAAACACCAATCGGCACTCTGTATCTATCTCAAGGTTTGTAAACACACCAATCAGCACCCTGTGTCTAGCTCAAGGTTTGTGAATGCACCAGTCGACACTCTGTGTCTAGCTACTCTGGTGGGGACTTGGAGAACCTTTGTGGGGACACTCTGTATCTAGCTAATCTAGTAAGGACGTGGAGAACCTTTGTGTCTAGCTCAGGGATTGTAAACGCACCAATCAGCACCCTGTTAAAACAGACCACTGGGCTCTACCAATCAGAGGACGTAGGTGAGGCCAGATAAGAGAATAAAAGCAGGCTGCCCGAGCCAGCAGTGGCAACCCACTCGGGTCCCCTTCCACACTGTGGAAGCTTTGTTCTTTCGCTCTTTGCAATAAATCTTGCTACTGCTCACTCTTTGGGTTCACACTGCTTTTATGAGCTGTAACACTCACCGCGAAGGTCTGCAGCTTCACTCCTGAAGCCAGTGAGACCACGAGCCCACCAGGAGGAACGAACAACTCCAGACGCGCCCCCTTAAGAGCTGTAACACTCACCGTGAAGGTCTGCAGCTTCACTCCTGAGCCAGCGAGACCACGAACCCACCAGAAGGAAGAAACTCCGAACACATCTGAACATCGGAAGGAACAAACTCCAGACATGCTGCCTTTAAGAACTGTAACACTCACCGCGAAGGTCTGCGGCCTCATTCTTGAAGTCAGTGAGACCAAGAATCCACCAATTCTGGACACAATATGGCTGAATAAATTAATGAATAAGCTATTTTAACTACTCTGCTAGACATCCCAGATCAAGCATGAAGATGAGTATCTTGTTGGGAAGAAGTTAATAGAACGGTTAAGAGCATGGGTTTTGGTTGGTTGGGCTCAGTTCTGGCTCCCTTACTTCCTAGATGGATAATCTTGGCCAGGATCCCTAACTTTGAGAACTGTTTCTTTGTCTTTAACAGGTGGATGATAATAATTAGCACTTCCCTCATAGCTTTGTATCTAGGATGAAGTGAGAAACTGCATGTGAGGTGCTTAGCCCAAAGAAAGAACTCATCAATATTAGTGCCTATCTTTGGAATACAGTAACTTTTAAGAACTTCTGGCACCAGATACCCAGAGTTGAGCCAAACCTCACAAGTTAAGGCTCAGTTCTTCACAAAACTGTTCCCACTTTAGACATCAATCACAACTTCAGGGATCCCAAGGCCACCAGAACTTCTGACCAGCTGGTTACAAATTTGGGGGTTCTTTCTACTCTGTCAATTCACTAGAATGATTGACAGCATGCAGGAAAGTGGTCTTTTTGTGATTACAGTTTTATTATAAAGCAAACAAATCAGAATCAGCCATAAGGAGAAAGACATAGGGTGAGTTCTAGGAGGGTCCCAAACATGAAGCTTCTGTTTTTTTCTCACTGTGGAGTCAGGACGCTTTAGTATATCAATATGTGACAATACACAGAGTACTGCCAGCCAAGGAAAGTCACCCAAGCTGCAATGTCCAGAGATTTTATTGGAGCATCATTATGTAAGCATGATTGATTGAATCATTGCCCATGAGACTCAAACTCTAAGCGCTCTCTATTAGGCTGGGCTAGAGGTTGGGCTGATATCACATGGCTCAAGGCTCCCGTTCCCTAACAACATGGCTGGTTCTTCTGACCTGCTCAGTCTCCATTCTAAGACACCTCATTAGCCTATCAGGTGCGGTCTGAGAGATCCAACACAAAACAAAGACACTCTTATCACTTGAGAAATTCCAAAGATTTAGAGGCCACCTCCCAGGAACTGGTGACAGAAGCCAGCCAAATTCTTTATTATACAATAAAGAGGAAGGAGCATGTTGACAGTCATTGCCATTTTCATCTGAAATCTCCTCCCTGCTTTTATGAAGCTGACCCTTCTCAGCTCATTATGTCTTGTTATCCTCAGCTCCACAGCTCCCCACATGCAAGACTGACAACCCTTCTCAGCACTGCTATTTGATTGTCCCCACTGGAGAAAGCATGGGTTTGAATTCCCAGTGCCCAGGCCCCATACGTGAGTTTGTTTTCCCTCTGCAGTCTTGTCTTTTTTAACATGGCCCCTTAACTGATGGTGTTCTCCAGGGCTCTTCATCAGGGACCCATCTTCTCACATTGTCTTGTTCATACCCAAAGCTCTGACGTCCATCTTTCAGCCAACCACTCCCTTGTCTCTCTCTCCAGCCTGAACCTTTCAACTGTGCTGCAGATTCCCATAAGCAACTTCCCACAAGGCACCTGCTGCTGGCTCTCCACAAGCTCCTGTCGGTCAGCAAGTCCTTGAAGAAGCTCATTCCCCCACCTGTCAAACCAATTTCTTCTCCATGATTCCTCTCTTAGTATTGTCTTAGTCTGTTTTTTTGTTGCTATAACAGAATATCACAGACTGGACATTTCATAAAAGAAGAATTTTTTTTTGCCTCATGTTTCTGGAGGCTGAGAAGACCAAGGTCCTGAGGCTGCATTTTGTAATGACCTTCTTGATGTGTCATAACATGACAGAAGGCATCATGTGGAGAGAGGGCAAGAGCATGCATGTGTGATCAGGTTTCTTTTCCTGTTTTTTTTTTTTTGTAAAGACACCAGTCTCATCATGGAACCCAAATCCTGATGAACTTATCTAATTCTAATTATCTCCCAAAGGCCCCATCTCCAATCAACATATAAATTTGGAGACTGAGTTTCTAACACATGAAATATGGGGGACACATTTAAACCAGAGCACTAATGGAATCTAACTGCCTAAGACTGAAACCTGAGCATCACACTCATCCCCATAGCCCACCAGGACTTCAAGCCCTATAGCTTCTGTTGTCTAAATATGTCTCTGTATGTGTCCTCTTCCTTCAACACTTAGTCCAGGTGTCAAGTTCTCTGTATCCCAAAGCCCTTCATCTTAACTCAACAAAGCCTCTTATACTGTATTATGACCTCCTACCTTCTTGACTGTCTCTCCTCCTTGGCAGACTTCTCTAGCACCTGTTATAATGTCCAAAACATATGACTTGCTCATCTTGTGTGTGTTAAATGAATGAATGAATGAATGCATGAATGAATGAATGTGGGGAGAAAAGATAAGATTGGACAAGGAGTTGGGGATTCAATTCTAGAGGCAGTAGCCTTTGGACCAGACTTGCTGAATGGGGTGGTTAGTGAAGGTGTTAGATTGGTGGGAGAGATGACATGATTAAAGGGATACATCCCAAAGACCAGACAACAAGGGAACACAAAGTAAGATTATGGACACTTTCAGTAAACTTTCAAGGCTCAGCAGAGGCATTGCTGGTTATTTGGTAACAGTTTCCTTCAGTTGGTTCAAGGGCCCCATGGTCTGATTCCAGGGCATTACTAGAACGTGTGAGAAGAAACACTGCAAAGACTTGTCAGGTATGGAGAGAGGGGATCAAGCAGGATTATCATGGCAAATAAACCTCTCCCTGGAGCCTGGGGAGATGATGAGCCCAACAATGGCATGAGCGCCTTTTGAAAACCCCTCAAAAATAGCTGGGATCTTTGGGGTTTAGCTTTCTCAACAACAATGAAAAAAATATGTCATAATTGCCCATTTTAAAAAGCTTCATCCTTCTTTCAACAGGATAAAATGATCCTGGTAATTTGGAGCTCAGAGAAGAAGCCTCATTATGTCTTGTTATCCCCAGCTCCCCAGCTCCCCACATGAAAGACTGACAACGCACTTCCCCGCCTCCTGTTTTCAGGCCCTTCTCTGCCTGTTAAATCTTGTAGCAATTAGCAGGCATTTCATGGCCCATTTCTGTCAAATAATGTGACTTGGCAAAAACCGGTGCCCTTGTAACCATCTGAGGACTGCAAATCATTTTCTGAGTTCCAGATGAAGAGAGATTTTGAAATTCGTGGTGGGCGCGTTGCTGGAAACCAAATACAACCTCCCTGAATCCTGATCTCCTCTTAGGCTTAGACTTGGGGTTAGAGAATAGCATGGACACATCTGTCCCCAAGTGTCCTGACGCTCCGAGTCATTTGCTCCTCAGTTCCTCCTTGTGGAAACTCTATTTTCTTGGTTCTACAGTACCTGACATTTTGGCTGGCTGTTCCTTGGTGTCCTGTGTAAGTGCCTGCTCCCTTGTTGATCTGCTCTGTCCTGCCCAGCTCTCATCTTGGTTTTCTTGGAGTCATCTTACCCACAATCTTAGCTTGTATTTATGTTCTGACAACTCCCAAGTCTATATGACCAACCTCACCTCTTTTCTGCATTCTGGACCACACATCTAGTGACTTGTCTGATCTACCCACTTGAGCATCTCATTAGTTTCTCCAACTCAGTACGTGATGGTGTGGCCCCTTCTGCTGTTCTTTTGACTGTTAGTTGGACTGGAAACAGCATGGGTGATTCTTTCAGATAGCCTCTCCAATGCATCTTCATAAAATCAAGTCTGATAGCATTCCCTTATTCCAAATCCCTCAATGACTCTGCAAAGATATTCATATTAAGGTTCAATTTTTTACAAAACTCAAGGCTCCCCTGACCACCTCCCTCTACCACCCTTCTTGGCTCTGTCCGTAGCCCAGAGGTTAAAACCCTGGCTCTGCAGCAAATAAGAATTTAATTCAAATGTTGGCTTCACCACAAAAAAAGCCATATGTCCCTGGGAAGGTTATTTAACCCCAACAATCTTGAAGCTTCTACGTTATGAAATGAGAGATCATAATTGTACCCTCTTATAGTAGGGGAGGTTATATCCAAAATAGTACCCACAATAGGAGGGTTGTGAGGATTACATAGCCCAATCTGCATGGTATCCTGCCTGGCAAATATATTCAAGAAGTACAACTTCTAAGTAATGTCAGCTTACCGACTGCCTTAGGGTATTACTTACCTTGTTCCCTCCTCCCTGCCTCACCAGTTCTGATTTAGAAGCCCTACTTCTATTGTGCAGTGATCAGGGTCTCATCCCAAGGCAGCACTTCACATCTATGTGAGTTTACAGTTTGTCTGTCTCTTGCCTGGTACTATTACAGCCTTAAGACCAGAAACTAGGTTTTTACCAAAGCTTGTTTCTCATGGCATATGTATTGTTTGGCTCTGTGTCCCCACCCAAATGTCACTTTGAATTACAATAATCCCCATGTATCAAGGGCAGGACAAGGTGGAGGTAATTTAATCATGGGGGTGGTTTCCACCATGTTGTTCTTGTGATAGTGAGTTAGTTCTCATTAGATCTGATGGTTTTATAAGGAGCTTGCCTCTTCACTCAGCACACATTCTCTCTTCTTCTGCCCTATGAAGAGATGCCTTCCACCATGACTGTAAGTTTCAAAAGGCCTCCCAAGCCATGCAGAACTGTGAGTCAATTAAACCTCTTTTCTTTTATTTGAGACGGAGTTTTGCTCTTGTTTTCCAGGCTGCAATGCACGATCTCAGCTCACTGCAGCCTCTGCCTCCCACGTTCAAGTGATCCTCCTTCCTCAGCCTCCTGAGTAGCTGGGATTACAGGTGCCCACCACCACACCTGGCTTTTTTTTTTTTTCTTTTTTGGTATTTTTAGTAGAGATGAGGTTTTGCCATGTTGGCCAGGCTGGTCTCAAATGCCTGGTCTCAGGTGATCTGCCCATCTTGGCCTCCCAAAGTGCTGGGATTACAGGTGTGAGCCACCATGCCCAGCCTAAACCTCTTTTCTTTATAAATTACCCAGTCTTGGGTATTTCTTCAAAGCAGTATAAGAATGAACTAATATAGTAAATTGGTACCACAGAGAGTAGGGTGCTACTATAAAGATATCCAAAAACATGGAAATGACTTTGGAACTGGGTAACAGGCAGAGGTTGGAACAGTTTGGAGGGCTCAGAATAAGACAGGAAGATGTGGGAGAAAACTCATTTTCTGAGGAGAAAGTCAAGCTGGCTACAGAAATTTGCATAAGTAAAAGGAGCCAAATATTAATTGCCAGGACAATGGGGAAAATGTCATGTCAGAAGTTTTCATGGCAGCCCCTCTCATCACAAGCCTGGAAGCCTAGGAGGAAAAAACAGTTTTGTGGGCAGGGCCCAGAGCCTTGCTGCTTTGTGGTCTCAGGACTTGGTGCCTTGCATCCCAACCATGGCTAAAAGAGGCCAAACATAGAGCTCAGGCTGTTCTTTCAGAGGGGACAAGCCACTAGCCTTGGCAGCTTACACATGGTGTTGGGCCTGTGGGTGCACAGAAGTCAAAAATTAAGGTTTGGGGACCTTCACCTAGATTTCAGAGGATGTATGGGAACACCTGGATGTCCAGGCAGAAGTTTGCTGCAGGGGTTGAGCTCTCATGGAGAACCTGGGCTAGGGCAATGGCAGAAGGGAAATGTGAGGTTGGAGCCCCCATGCAGAGTCTCCACTGGGGCACTGCCTAGTGGAGCTGTGAGAAGAGGGCCACAATCCTCCAGACTCCAGAATGGCAGATCCACTGAAAGCTTGCACCATGTGCCTGCAAAAACCACAGACATTCAATGCTGGACCATGAAAGCAGCCGGGAGGGGTCTGTACCCTGCAAAGCCACCGGGATGGAGTTGCCAAAGGCCATGGGAACCTACCTTTTGCATCATTGTGACCTGGATGTGAGATATGGAGTCAAAGGAGATCATTTTGGAACTTGAAGGTTTAATGATCGTCCTGCTGGATTTCAGACTTGCATGAGGTCTGTACCTCCTTTGTTTTGGCCAATTTCTACCATTTGGAATGGTGTATTTACCCAATGCCTGTACTCCCATTGTATCTAGGAAGTAACTAACTTGTTTTTGATTTTACAGGCTCATAGGCAGAAGGGATTTGCCTTGTCTCAGGTGAAACTTTAAACTTGGACTTTTGGGTTAATGTTTGAGTGAGTTAAGACTTTGGGGAACTATTGGAAGGGCATGATTGTGTTTTGAAATGTGAGGACATGAGATTTGGGAGAGGCCAGGGTTAAAATCATATGGTTTGGCTCTGTGTCCCCACCCAAATCTCACCTTGAATTGTAATAATCCCCACGTGTCAAGGGCAGGACCAGGTGGAGGCAATTGAATCGTGGGGGGTGGTTTCCACCATGCCTTTCTCATGATAGTGAATTAGTTCTCACAAGATCTGATGGTTTTATAAGAGGTTTCCCCCTTTGCTTGGCACTCATTCTCTCTCCTTATGCCTTGTGAAGAGTTGCCTCCCACCATGATTATAAGTTTCCTGAGGCCTCCTCAGCCATGTGGAACTGTGAGTCAATTAAACCTCTCTTCTTTATAAATTACCCAGTCTCAGGTATTTCTTCAAAGCAGTGTGAAAAAGAACTGATACAGCATACCTAGTGCTGAACACCATCCTTGGAATTTTGCAAATGTAAGACAGATATGTATTGAAAAAGGAAATGGATGGATGGATAAATGGGAGGATGGATGATAGCTACATAAGTGGGTGGTTGTGAGGAATTAATGGAACAAGTACTGTATGTGGAATTGTCTATACCAGTGCTGTGCCTGTCCAGGCTCAATGTATGTTGTTTCCCTTCCCTTTCCCTTAACAATCATCCTGGAATGCTTGGGAAGAACAATCTAGGAAGGCAGCTGGGGTTGAGTAATTTTGCCATCATTTTTCTCATTGTGCAACCTTGAGACGGTTGTTTAACCTCCTTGACCCTCTGTTTTCTTGGGGATGAGTCAACCACCTATATAAAGAGCTGACAAATCCTTGGCATATGGTGGCCCTTAAATGAGGTTAACAGAGGGGCCTCATGCCACTGGAGAATGTTTTGGGGCGGGGGGTCTTTAGCACCATGACCATCTGACAGAAGTGTGGAGTGACATTTGGGGAATGACAGCTTGGTGAAAATCACTGGCACCATCCAAAGAGGACATCCCCACAGGGTCTGGTTGAGAAATCATTAACTGTAAAGGCAGTGAGACAGTGTCATCATTCTATGAGACATGCCAGGAGCCAGCTGCAAAATAGGAAGGAAGGAAAGACTTCTGGACTCCAGCCAATTCTGAGTAATCAGATTGGTGTGGCCGATTGGCCACCAGAGAGCACCACTAGCACCAAAATGTTGTGGGAAGAGTGGCGTAGGATGGGCGAAGACCCCTTAGAGGAAGGAAAAATGTTTGCCGGCAAATTTTCTCGCAGGAATTTAGCATTCTATGAGGCCATCTGTAAGATTTGACAGAGCAGAAACAGCATCCCAATCTGCTTGCAGAAATGAATTGAAGTGAATCAGAACAAAATTCACACGTATCTTTCTGATAGCTTCCTTGCACCTTGTTCCTATGTGTTGCAGTGTGTTCCTATGCATTCTAAATGTGGAACTTTACACAAAAGTTTTAGTACACTTTCATAGTTTACATTTAACAAATTGAAATTTTTAATACACATACATACTAAGGCTCTACGTGTAAACTCCTCAGGTGGTAATCACAAAAGTCTAAATTTGAGATCTTGACTTGGGCTAAATAGCACAGCTGCCTTTCCCACTGGTGGGCTCTGAACATTGGGGATGCATGTATGCTTTCATCCAAAGACATTATTTCATTGCAAAAAAAAAAAAAAAAAAAGGAAAGGAGATAAAAGACATGAGAGAAGAAAGGAAGAGGAAAAGAAAGAAGAGAAGAGGAAGAAACCAAGGAAGAAAGGAAGACAAGCTTAAAAAATCCCTGGTCTAGATTGCTTTTTGATAATTTGAAATTCTCAAACTCATGGTTTCTTTGGAAAGGAAACAGGCAGGATTTTCTTTGCTTTTGCCAGTATCACTCTTAACAAGAGGCAGCTCTTTGAAAAATCAAACTGTCATTAATTTCTTGGATCTTGCTCTAAAACTCTATTTTTCAAGCATCAGTTATTCAATCATTTTAGCTTCTCTGCAGAAGAACCCTGAAATCTCAGTGTCTTGGCACAATCAAAGTTTATTCTTCAATCATATAAAGCTTAATTGTTATTGGGATAGAAAAGGAGAGTGGTCACATGCTCACTCAGACACAGGCAAACAAATGTTCTGCTATTTTCCAAAGGGTCCCCAGGGCTGCTCTGGGTGTAGCCATTTGATGAGATCTTGCGGGTCAAATGGGGGTATTCATGAGTCCCATGGACCAAATGTTGGTGTCCCCCAAAATTCGTATGTTGGAACCCAATACCCAATGAGACAGTATTCAGAGTTGGTGTCTTTGGGAAGCAATTAAGCCATGGGAGCTCCACCCTCATGAATGGGATTAGTGCCCATATAAGCCAAGCACCCTTGCCACTTCCGCCACGTGAGGATGCAGCTACAAGGTGCCAGCTCTGAAGCCCTCGCCAGATACTAAATCTGCCAGTGCCTTGATCTTGGGCTGCCCAGCCTCCAGAACTGTGAGAATACATTTCTGCATTTATCAATTACCTAGTCTCTAGTATTTTGTTATAGCAGCTTGAAGAAACTCAGAGAATGGGCCAGGTTAGGAAGTGATGTATGTCACCTGTGCCCTTATTCTATGCACATAGCTCCTTCTATCTGCAAAGAGGTGGGGAAATGTAGTCCCTGGCTGGGAAGTTGCCTCCCAGCAACAATTCTATACTAGAAGAAGTGAGAACAAATTGTTGGTCAGCTAGCCATCTCCATCATATCACTTCTCAGTTCTTACCATGTCTGGGAACCATCTGGACCATTATGCACTTAAAATATTTCTTTAAATTGGCTCATGATTTTTTTTTTTTCTTTAAAAATGTCTTTTAAGGGCAGGGCGCAGTGGCTTATGCCTGTGATCCCAGCACTTTGGGAGGCCAAGATGGGTGGATCACCTGAGGTCAAGAGTTCGAGACCAGCCTGGCCAACATGGCTAAACCCAATCTCTACTGAAAATACAAAAATTAGCCAGGTGTACTGGCGGGCGCCTGTAATCCCAGCTACTCGGGAGACTGAGGCAAGAGAATCACCTGAACCCGGGAAGCAGAGGTTGCAGTGAGGCAAGATCACACCACTGCACTCCAGCCTAGGCGACGAGAGAGAAACTCCATCTCAAAAAAAAATGTATTTGAAAATATTTATTTACTTCTCTAAATAGAAAGCTGTATCACCGGCCACAAACTAAAGGTAGCAGAGAAAAACAACAGTATAAAAACAAAGCAAGATGATTAAATTCAAGCCAGACACTGTTAACCAAAACAAGTGCTGAGCTTGAGGCCTGCTCTGTGTTAAAAAGGGAGGCAAGGCATGGGGCCAAACTGGCTTCTCACCCTGATGGCATCATCACGACCAGGAGAAGGGTGAATGTCAAAATTTCCCTCCTGAACCAAGTCAGTGTCCCTAAAAAGACTACCTCTGTCCACTGTTGTCATGTGCCAATTGCTCCCCCCACACTTTTGGAAGCTTCTCTGCAGGAAGAAGAGGGGCTACTCCTTGTAAGAGCAAAACAGCAGTGGCTTTGGTTTCTAATGTGTACCTTTCTTATACCAATGCTTGTAAATTACTTTCTCTCTCTCCCTCTCTCAGTCTCAGCAAGGAGGGAATAACTAAGTTACTGAAGGAGGCAAACATTGGCATAGTGCTTTGCAAACCACTTGGTTGGGAGTGTATTGTTAGTTAAAAGTGTGTACATAAAATGCCCCAAGACTATACTTCAAACCCAAGACTCCAAAGAATTGTTCATTACAAGTGCTAGAGATAGAATATCTGTGTCCCTCAAAATCTATATGTTGAAACCTAACCCCCAATGTGATGGGATAGGAGGTGGGGCCTTTGGGGGGTGATCAGGTCATGAGGGAGGAGCCCTCATGACTGGGATTACAACCCTTATCAAAGAGGCCCCAGAGAGCTTCAGTTTCTTCCAGCATGTGAGGAAATGGTGACAAGACACTGTGAAGCAGAAAGCAGGCCTTCACCAGACATTGAATCTGCCTGCACCTTGATTTTGGAATTCCCAACCACTAGAACTGGGAGAAATAAATTTCTGTTGTTTGCAAGTACCCAGTTTATGGTATTTTGGTATCACAGCTCAAATGGACGAAAACAATGAGGGAGGCCAGAGCAAGGGAACTAATGTTAACTAGGAAGACTTCACAGCAAGGTCCTCAAGAATAGCTAGGTATTCCCCAGGGGAGGGAATCCCAGGCAAGGTGGCAGTCATGCAGATACCCAGAGCTGGAAGAAGGGTGGAGAGGTTGAAGCTTGGAGTTAGGGCAAGATGGGAAGAGAGATGAAGTCAAACAAATGAACTAGGACTCAGATCCCACAGAGCCTTCAATGCTGATCCAAGGAGCTTGGACTCTATGCACAGGCAGTGGGAGATGCAGAAGCATGACAGGATGAGATCTACATTTTGGACAGATTTGATCACTTTGACAAAAGCCTGGAAGAGGGGATGCAAAGGTGACATGACACTATAGGGAGGACCAGCTGAGGAGGGATAAGCCTGGAGAACCAGGCAAGGTGCCATGTGGCAGACTGAGGAGCAGTCAGGCCTGGGAGGATGGGGGTTCAGGAAGTGTAGCAGCCACTTCTCAGTGGCCTGAGACTGTCAATGGCAGTGGGGTTGGAAACTGGAGGATGCTCTGGGTGTATTGGACAGGACTTGAGGAACTTGGGTGAATTCTGCACCCTTGACCTCGACAACATCAGAATTAATTCATCCCCAAAATATTTATTGGCACTAGGAGTATGGCCCTGGGAATAGGGCTGAGAGGCAAGTGGGGCACCTAGGGTACAAAATTTTGGGAGGTACTCCCTCTCTGGGCTGTGTGATAGAGAATCTGTGGTTGAGAGTGAGTGCCTCTTTAAATGTTGTGCTCAAGGCACCTTGCTTGCCTCATTCTAACAAGAACAACAGGCTACTCATATGGAGTTTATGATCTAATGGAATTTACAGACAACATGCAAATAACTCATGAAAGTGATTTTACATCATGGTAAGAAACACGAGGAAGACACCAAGGTTTGGCATATGTTTGTGGGGTGGTGGCCAGGTGGCGCAGGCCCTAGACCTCGCTAGGGGCCTGGGATGCATCCTCATTGCGATGGGAGCTGCCAGAGGGCAGGGACCCTGCAACTGTCCTCACAGGGCTCACAAGAATTATATGCCAGGCTCTGGTCAGAAATATATTTATAATTCAGTGTTCATCAGGCTGCCCTTTGGCCTACTTCCTTGTAGCCAAAAGTCACACAGCACCAGGTACTGACCATTTGCACCCCCATTGTTCCTGTACATAGGATTTCTGATGTTAGAATCATAAGGCTTTTTCTTTAAGAATTGCTTAAGATGCTCTTCAGACTCTGAATTTCAGTGGAAGAGCTAATGCCAACCAACTTAAAGACCCCTGCAGAGGAACCAAATTGGTGTGAGAATGCAGTTTCTTTAGCTCCCTGTCGCATGAATTCACCTGGCACTCTTCAACTAATCAAAGGTCCCCACACCTCAGCCCACTCCAAACCCCTTGGGAGAGAGATTTGAGGTTTCCTCCTATCTCCTTGTTTGGCTGCTCTATGATTTTTAAACTCTTTCTCTGATGCAACCTCTGTGTCTCATTATATTGACTTGCTGTGCATTGGGCAACAAACCCATTATGGTTACAATACAGCACAATTTGGTCCCCATATTTGTACAGCACTTGGCTACATGAGGAGAATGGACTGAAGGGGGAAAACTGGGAAGCCTGGAGGCCACAAGGAGGCCATGGCCATTGTCCTTGCAAGAGAGGGTCATGGCTTGGACTGGGTGGTGGCCATGGGAATGGGAGAAAGAGGATAAATTTGGAGACCGTTTCTGAGACAGAGCAGCTGGGACCTGCTATTGGAGTGGAGACATGGAGAAAAAAAGGACAAAAGAGGATGCAAAGGCACCTGAAAGAATAATTTCAGTGTCTCCAGCTCAGAACTCGCATTTAACAACATACATTTCTAATGTTTTCTGGTTCTGTCCTTATTTGCCATTTGCCTTCTGGTTGATGAAGTTGGTGTGAGGCCTTCAATTGCTGTCCACAGTGCTTTCTCCTGTCAGAGCCATCTTGGGTCAGGATGGCCAGGGGAGTCAAGGATGAGGAGATGCAGAGCATTCCTGAAGCTTCATGGGGATGAGAACATCTTTTGAAGCCCTTCGTTAATGAGAAATGTCCTCCCGTGGCGTGCGGGGAGAGAGCTTTGTGAATGTGTGAAAGCCCATTAAACTTCATTATTTAGTTGAGAATATCCCGCTGGGAGCTGGGGAGGGGAAGAGAATCCATTTTCCCTGAGGGCTGGGGCCCTCTGAAGGGTGAAAGAAAAAAGTCCAAGTAAAAGAAAGGAAATAATCTCCTTCAAACAGCAGGTAGACCTGGCAGGAAACGTTGGCCCTGAGCGGAAGAGCTAGAGATTCTAATAAGAAGGGGGCATTGTGTAGCTTTAAGAGACCCAGCTTCAAACACAGCTTCCACCCTTGCTTCCTCACTTGAGGGCAGCTCCTTGCATCCGTGGGTCTGGATTTCTGCGGCAGCCTGGCCAAGGATTCTTGGGACTGGGGCTGGGTGGGGGTGGGAGCCTTGCCTCCCCGACCTCTGCGAGGATAAGTAAACAAGCAGGCAAGGACAAAGGCCAAGGGCATTAAATCCCAATTATTCACTAGCCCTAAATACTTCCTGTGAGAACAATTTGTCATTGACATACTTAATTAGACTCTTGACCAATATTTTCCAGATGTGGGGATTTTTGCTAAAAAAAAAAAAAACCCAAGCACAGATGTTTTCCATATTTAATAAGACAGCTGAGGCAAACCCTTGGGGAAGAAAAAGAATAGAAGAGCTACAGGTTCTGAAATCATAGCTTAGTGGATCAGGAAAGAGGATCTACTGGCCTTGGGGTCTTTCAAAACAAATAAATGCTGACAAAGACAGAGGTCACACCAGGGGCTGTCTGCTGTGGCCACAGCCCTGGGCTTCCACATCCTCTGTATTTGGGGCAGCCCCAACACTGGAAAACTCTGGGTCCATTTTACATCTGTGGGCAACTGAGGAGGAAAACTCTGAGAGACCGTGAGTTTGAGAGTCAGGATTTGAACCCAAGTCCCTAAGTCCTTGAGTGAAAGAAGCAAGTCAGTCACGTTGAGCAGGATACCCTGGAAGGTCCTCATCTTTGGAAAATAGGGCTTCAACAGTTTCATAGTTCTTCTGCACCACTAATCCAGGGCCAGTCCTGGGATGAGGCAAGCAAAAGACCCCTGAAAGCAACATTTAAGGGGGTGCTTAGCTTCAGGTGCCCAACCCCGCACTTGTGTGTCTCTGAGAGCCAGCACTTCCTTAAATTTTGCATCCTGGGTTCCTCATTGGTCTCATCCTAGTCCTGTCCCTGAATTTCCATCATTGTCACAATCTTGTCTTCCTTGACTTCTCACTTAGATTTATCCAGTTGCCTCCTAACTGGTTTCCCTGCCCTGTCTTTCCTCCTCATCTATCTATCCTCCACTGTGACAGAGAGATCTTCCTACAGCCTGAACTCCATCCCTGCACTCCCATGTACGAAACCCTCCCAGAACTCCCTATGGCCCTTGGGACTAGGTCATGCTTCTCAGGTGGACATTCAAGGCCTTCCATCCTCAGCCGTGCTGGGCTACCCGTCAGCCTCCTGCCTTCTCTGCCTCCACCCCACAGTCTTACTCATACCCTGCAACTAGCCACAGGACTGTTTGTGCTTTCCCTAGTACATTTGGCTGCTATCCTGGCCTCTGTCTCTGTAACCCAGGTGATACCTTGGCCGAGAACTCCCTGCCTCCTCTCTTCCCACTCTGCCCCCACTGCGGCTTCTTAACCAGGAAAGCCTCTCTCTCTTCAAGAACCAGCCTGTTCTGGCCAGCCCTGCTCCCTGTAGACTCTCTCTTCCTGGTTTATGTCTACACTGTGCTCCACGCATGGGCCTCTTGTGGCAGCCAGGATGCCTGACTTGTTCACCAGGCTGTCGCCATGGGGCAGTCCATCCCATGAGGCGAGGACTGCCACATCCCCCTTCTTTTTTTTTTTTTTTTTTTGAGACGGAGTCTCGCTCTGTCGCCCAGGCTGGAGTGCAGTGGCGCAATCTCGGCTCACTGCAAGCTCTGCCTCCCGGGTTCACGCCATTCTCCTGCCTCAGCCTCTCCGAGTAGCTGGGACTACAGGCGCCCGCCACCACGCCCGGCTAATTTTTTTGTATTTTTAGTAGAGACGGGGTTTCACCGTGGTCTTGATCTCCTGACCTCGTGATCCGCCCGCCTCGGCCTCCCAAAGTGCTGGGATTACAAGTGTGAGCCACCGCGCCCGGCCACATCCCCCTTCTTATTCCTCCCCACCGCTCTGCGGAACAGACTGAGCCAGGCAGTGGCCACTCGTTTGCTGACTGAATTAATGAGGTAGTTGGGGCGGATACTCACCACACTCTATAGATGAGGAAATAGGCTGGTCTAACAGAGATCGCAAACTCAAATGCCCCCTAGGAACAGGTGGAGCTGTACCTGAGCGAGGCACCGGGATTGCTCACCATGCATGGGAGCTGCCGGTCCTCTGCTGGGGCCCACAGTTGTCCTGTGCAAAGTGTCACTTGTTGTGGCTGGATCCATCATCTGAGTGAGTTATAAAAGACAAGACAGGAAGATTATATTTGACAACTAGTTGAAATGATTGAAAACACTCTGCATGCAGCGCAAAGCAAATCCACCTGTGTGCGAGTCAGTTTCCACCTGGGGGCTGCTGGTGTGCGACCTCTGAGAGGTTGGGTGATTGTATCGTGCACCCCAAAGCCAGGCCTTCCTCTGACTCCCTGCCCAGCACTCTCTGCACCTTCCTGTCATCACAGCTCCCATGGCAGGAACAAAGAGGTGGCATTTGAGCAAGAGGCAACAGTCAGGGACCTGCATCCCTCTGGCCCTCCCAGGTGCTCACGCCTCTTCCCCTCCCTTGGTCATGGGGCTGCTGCCTCCTTTACATTGTGACTCGCGTGGCATTTGGAGATACAACTTGACAAAGCTCAGGAGGGAACTGGGATGCAGAGAGAAGAAGGTAATCATGGGGTCACATTTTCTTGTGCTTGTAAAACGACCTGCTTTGGCCTGGGATAGTTTCTATCTGTTTTATACCTTCTATTCCTTTAAAATTCTCGAATTGTCAAAATCCTACCTTGGACGTGTGGCTAAAACGGATAACCTTGCCCAACATAGCAAGCTGGTGAACAATCACTTGTCCTCTTTTTTTTGGCAGAACCCCACCAGAAAGAGAAAGAAAGAGAGAGAGAGAGAGAGAGAGGGAGAGAAAGTGTGTGTGTGTGTGTTTAAAGAACAATCTTCATTTGATTATTTGATTTGTTGAAAAGAACAAAGAAGCACCAGGCCCGGGATCAGGAAACCTGCGCTCTAATCACAACAGTAGGCCCTTCCATGCTTTGAGATCTTGAACAAGTCTCCTTATTAGTAAAATGAGTGTGGGATAGAGTTTTACAGGTGATTCTGAGGGTAGCAGAGTCCTGTGTGGAAAAGCACATGATACACAGGCTGCGATATGGAGTAGGTGCTCAGTTAAGGACTTGTTGAATATGAATTAAGGAAGAGCAAAACTGGAAGGAATACTAGATATCGACTATAACAGTGGTCGATAATCTATAACCGATGGGCCAAATCTGGCTTCATGCTTGTTTTTGTAAATAACGTTTTATTTTACAAACTCATTTACATATTATCTATGGCTACTTTTGTGCCACCACAGCAGAGTGGAGTAGTTGTGACGAAGACTGCATGGCTTGCAAAGGCTGAAATATTTACTGTACAGAAAAAAGTTCACCAACCTCTGATCTAAATTCCATTCAGAGTGTGTCCATGGAGCAGCAGTGTCAGCCTCATCAGAGAGCTCATTAGACATGCAGAACCTCAGGCCCCCATCCAGACCCACAAAATCAAAATCTGTATTTTAATTAGATCACCATCGGAGTCATATGCACATCAAAGTTTGAGAAGCACAGTTCTGGGTCTACAGATGCATTCATTTTCTACATACTGTTGCCCAGCAAGATGAAGTGATTTGCCCAGGACAGAACCAAGACTAAGAACTGGTCTTCTAATTTTCATCTTTTTTCTACATCTGCTGTGCCAAGTCTTGTCTCCTCTTTTCCTCTCCTGAGCCTCCTGTTCTCCTTCTCCTTCTCGACCATCTGTGTGGTACCCAATGTGTAAAGCATGCTTGGTCAGCATCCACTGTTGTACTTGCTGATAAGAGCAGCTCAGGTTCTTTGAGAGGAGACCGTGTGCTTTCAGCTGCACTACAGTTTTCCCAGATAAGGAGATTGAGGCACAAAGAAGTTGTGGCACTTACTTAAGGTCACAGGGTCAGGATTTGAGCACAGCTGTCTGACCCAGGAGCCTGGAGGCCCCGTCTACAAGCTTGTTCTCCCTCTAGCGTGGTGAGCCCCCGGCTTATCCTTGCACTTCCACATGGTGAAAACACTTTAGGAACTAACTTGGTTACCCCGTTCTTTCATCTCCCCTAATCCAGGGGTTTTCAAGCCAGATTTTTATAAAAGGAGGGAACTTCTTTCTTGAAGAAATGGTCGAGACCAGGTGAGAATGGAACATCTTGCTGAGGCAGAGGAAAAGGAGGTACTATCAGGTAAGTAGGATCATGTCAGAAGGACATGGCAGCTGGTTTGAAGGAGCTCCCACTTGATTTGATTAACAAGGTGAATAATGAAGGTAACATATTAATTTAAAAATATCCATGGCTCCATAGTAGCATCTATATAATCTCCAAAGAGACCATCTGAGCAACCTGTAGATCAAGTAAAGCGATGTTTATAAGATCTACTGCAGTAAAGGACACCACCTTGATAGAGTCTCAGAAGGGGAAATACAGGCAAGAATATCTGTAGAGTTTTAGGGCCCGGGATAGGTGATTTTGAGGTTGCATGTAGGGTGATCAGCTGTCTCAATTTGCCAAGGGCGTTGACAGTTTTAGCCTTGAAAGTCCCGCATCCTCGGAAAGCCCTCACATTACTCTTCTTCTTCTTTTTTTTTTTTTTTTAACACAGAGTTTTGCTCTTATCATCCAGGCTGGAGTGCAATGGCATGATTTCGGCTCACTGCAAACTCCGCCTCCCAGGTTCAAGCAATTCTCCTGCCTCAGCCTCTCGAGTAGCTAGAATTACAGGCGTGTGCCACCATGCCCAGCTAATTTCATATTTTTAGTAGAAATGAGGTTTCACCAGGTTGGCCAGGCTGGTCTTGAACTCCTGATCTCAGGCAATCCTGCCACCTTGGCCTCCCAAAGTGCTGGGATTACAGACATGAGCCACCACACTTGGCACTCAGATTACTTATTAATTGCAAAGGAGCAAGTGTGTCTTTATAATAGAGAGAGATGAAGTAACAACTAGAACCAAGTGATCAAGTCTTAGAACTACCCATAATGAGCTGGCATTGTTTGCCTCTTGATAGGACACAGTGGGAGGTATACAAGCCACCCATGCCATGGTCTTATGGGAAATGTTTGGCCTGAATGTTTGAGCTGAATAATGGGGAGATAGTCAGATGAATGCAGAAGGTAGATCTGGTCTGGAATCATTACAATGTTTAATGAAGGGGGAATAAAAAAATAAAAAAGTCAAATGCAATCTATGTACCTTTACTGAATTCTGGAGAAAGGAGGAAGAAACAAAAAGAAGGAAGGAAAGATGGAAGGCAGGAAGAAGACAGTTTTAGAGAACATTTGGGGACAATCAAAATATACTGAACATTGCATATTAGATACTGTTATTGAATTAATTCTGCTTTTCTGATGTGAGGTTTTTTCCTGCTAATGCCTTGATCTTGGACTTCCCAGTCCCCAGAATAGTAAGAAATAAATGTCTGTTGTTTAAGTCACCCAGTCTATAATATTTTGTTAGAGCAACTTGAACAGGCTAAGATAACCCCCAAATTTACAGCCCATTTTCTAAAAACTGACTGTTGATCTGGCAAATGATTCACTTGAGTTAGGATTTTTAATTTATTTGGGCAAAAGTATATCAATATCATCTAGAAAACACAATAGATGTCCGTCATACTGCTCCAGAATGAAACGCCGTTATAGTGAGTTGCAGAAAAGCCACACTTGTGAGAATAGGGCAGTCAATCAGTGCACCCTCTTTGCTTTTTGAATGAGAGCACTGAAGGCCAGAGAGGCTGAAGGTTTTGACTCAGGTCACACAGCTAAGTGCAAACAGAACTGGGGCTGGAATCAAAAACTGCATTCTGGTGCCAAGCTTCCCACCCTTCATGTACTGACTTTTGCTTTTTAACCCTGTCCGTTTCTCTGCTAGACTCAGCAGAAAAGCAAAGTAGCATAAGATACCTATAAATCAGAGAGACAAGGCATTGTGTCTCCGAAGTTAAATAATCACAACAGGGAAGCAGACTACAGGTAGCAGCTGCTCTGGCATTCCCACAATTCCCCTCCATCAAATCCTCCCGTGTCCACGCTGCAGCTGCTAGGCTGCAGAGGCTCAAAGCTCACCTGTCACCAGAAATGCTCCTTGACTGAGGAGCATTGCCCTTTTTAGGGAAGCGCATGGCCCATGACTGGCTGATGTGTTCCTACAGAAGCTGGCCCCACTTGCCTCAGTTTGGCACGACCCTGCAGAGTCAGAGCAGGCCCTGATCTCCCCAAGAAGTGATCAACATTGGACTCAGTTGCAACCACATTGTAGCTCAGCTTCTCCCTGGCACAAAGCCACTTGCGAATCTTCCTTCTTCTCCTGACCCCACGGGGCTTCCCTGGGTTTTGGGGTGTCCTGCTAGAGATACTCTCTCTCCCTTCCTCTCTCTCTCTCTCTGTCTCTCTCTCTCTCTCTCTATATATATATACATACATATATTTACATATACACACACACAAAACTGCAAATATTCACATTTTAAAAGTATAAATGATGGAACACAATACAGTGTTGTTTTTTGATAAGCAATGTACTTTGGAGATCATTCCATTTCATACATATAGATCTACCTCAATTCAAAAAATATATGGTTATATAGTATTCCAAAGTGTGGATGAATTGATTTTATACAACTAGCTCCTACTGTTGAACAATTAGCTTCAGACGTCTAATATTTCAATTAGGGCTACAATAAATATTTGCATACCTGTGCGATTGTTTCCGTGTGTGAGTATACATCTAAAATAAATTCCTAAAAGTAGAATAGCTAGATTCAAAATGTATGTGCTTTTTAATTTGGTTACAGTTTGGAAATTTGCTGTCAAAGAAATGATACTAATTTGTACTCTCATGAAACAAAGTGTCTGTTTTCCCATAGAATATACACCAGATGAACATGTCTGCGATCTCCCCAGAGAGGACAAACAGTTGCTTGGTTTGCTGTCAAAATGCAATGCAAAGGTTGAAGCCATGAACCTCCTCATTCAACAGCATGCAAGGCGATGGAGAAAACCTGCAACTGGGACCCTACAGTCTTCTCTTCCTTGAAAAGCCTACATCTCCTTGGGTGTTACTGATCATCCTGTCAAAATGAAAACTTTGCTCTCCTCTGATGGAGCTGAGTTTGCATACAGACAGAGCAATCAGGTCCCCATGGAAACCCCAGGTTTGCTGACCCCAGACGAAAACGCTATTACTCACAGTGCTGGAGGCAGATTAATGTAGAATAACCATAATGAAAGACGTTATCCTCATAATTGTAGGGCCCTGGGGTTTAAATTCATTTTTTTTCCTGCTTAAAATCCCATGATTTGCACATTTGCATCTTTTGAATGGGCCCTTCAGTGGAGATGCTGATCACCACAGCATGAAAGAATCTTGTTGCCCTTTCTGGCATCAGATAGGTGTGTACTACAGAGATGGTCACCACCCCTAAACCTAAAGTTCGGGATGAATATTTATCTCTTATTCTCATGAGAGCCAAGTGGTGCCTTCTCACTCAACACCTGGTTAATTATGTGGCAATCAAACAAAACCATCTTCAAAAGCACTGATTCCTAGACCCAGTCTCATTTGGTCCTATTCAACACCAAACGCCTGTGACAAGCATCATCGTTACCTCATCAGAAACATTGAGAGGCCTCTGAATTGCCAACCCTTCAGAAGTGTTAGAAAAACTTTTAGCCTAACAGAATGATTCTAGACATGGATATTTAATCATAGCAATCTTTACCATACAGATATTTCATTTATAAAGACAAAGATATCTGACATTCTCAATTATTGCTTTTTCTCCAAATATAAAATCTCCCAGGAATTTATAGATATTAAAAAATATTTAGACCGGGTGCTGTGGCTCACGCCTGTAATCCCAGCACTTTGGGAGGCTGAGGCAGGTGGATCACGAGGTCAGGAGTTCAAGACCACCCGGGCCAAGATGGTGAAACCCCATCTCTACTAAAAATACAAAAATTAGCCGGGCATGGTGGCAGGCACCTGTAATCCCAGCTACTCAAGAGGCTGAGGCAGAGAATTGCTTGAAGCCGGGAGGTGGGGGTTGCAGTGAGCCGAGATCGTGCCACTGTACTCCAGCCTAGGCGACAGAGCGAGACTCCATCTCTCTCTCTCTGTCTCTCTCTCTCTCTCTATATATATATATATATATACACACACATATATATACGTATATATATGTATATATGTATACATATATATATATACATATATATATATTTAACTTGCTCTGACTAAGCCTGTGTTTTAACAAATACCCTCAATAGCCTATCTTGGGATTTCCTATTGGTATGTGTTTATCTTCTTTTTTAACTCAATTTTGCAGAGGAAAATATGTGCTTACTTTCAAAATGTATATATGGCCATATCTTTCATGAGAATGGTGGCTCTGGACAAGGCTGATGGTCAGATGGGATAGAGAGGGAGTGTAATGTGTAATGTGGTCCAGCAAGCATGCTCAAATCCCATTAGCTTTATGACTTTGCATGACCTGCCTAACGTTAGTTTCCTAATCCCTCTGCATTCTCTAAACCGAAACAATTCTATAGCAGTAGACTCCAGAAAGGTTGCTTGCATTGCAAATGCTTGCATTGCAAACATAGTAGCTTAAAACAATCACCTTATAGAATATCTGTGCTTTTGTAGATCAGGAATTTGGGAACAGTTTAGCTGGGTGGATCTGGCTTGGAGCCTCACATGAGGTTGCTCTCACATGATGACTAGAGCCGTGGTCATCTCAGATGCATTTTCTCTCACACATCTGAGGCCTGGGCTGGGAAGACTCAACAGCTGGGGGCTGGGAGAGCTGGGGATCCTCAACCTCTCTGTCTCCCTGGGTTCTTTCCAAGTGGTCTCACCAGCACGATGGCTTCAGAGTAGCCGCACTCTTCATGCAGTGGCTCCTGGCTCCAAGGCAACATGTCTGGAAAGAGCAGGAACTGAGTGGAAGCCACACCCTTTTCCATGACCCAGCCTCGAGGACAGGCCACGTCACAGCTGCGTCTGCCACTCATTAGAACTGAGTCCCTAAGGATGGCTTACATAAAACGAGAAAAGGACAAGTCTCTTTCTTTGATGGGAGGAATATTGAAGAATTTGTGGGCATATTTTAATACCACCACTCTACAGAACACAGTATTGCAGCCCTTGAAATGAAGAAGACTATTTGGGCTGTGACAAAGAGAGGAAACTGGGAGGGTCCTAAATGTGTTTTTGTGTACCCAAGAGTGTGGTGAGTGTGAGGAGGAGAGATAGGGGCTATGGCAGAGTCTCTAGCATCCCAAAGGACAGTGGAGGGAGATGGCAGTGGGGCCTGTGCCGCCTAAATCCCAGAGGGGCCTCAGAGGACTCAGAGGGTTTCACCATGAGCAATGAGCAGGACTGGACATTGCAGTGGCTCCACCCTCATGACCTAATTACCTATCATCAAAGGCCACACCTTCTAATACATTACATTGGGGGTTAGGATTCAACATATGAATTTGAGGAGAGGGGTGGTGGTGGCACATTTCGTCCACAGTGGGATCCATTAAGCACACTGCAAATTTCGTGTTGTAGCTCACAGGGCCAGGAGTGACTCTAAAGTTTGCTTGGTGGGTCAACTGAAATATGGAACCAGAGGTATGTTAGACTAAATAAAAGTGAAAATGGTGGAATTCCTTTGCCATACTGTAGAGGAAGATACACAAAACTTAGGGAGATTGGAATGCTGCAGTAAATTGATCATTTCTGACTTGTTCACATTCCCTGGGAGGGCCCAGAGGACATGCTCCTCATCATGGTTGTGAGAAATAAACTAGTGAGGAAAATTTGGCAACCTTGAAGCTTTCCATGCTGGCTGTCAGAAATTAGCTTGCGAACTTCCACCACTGAACTGAGACTCTAACACAGTGGGGATAATGGGATTTAGGGTGGGAAGGCCCAAGAGGTGGCATTTAATCACAAGACAAGGTGGACATGGTTAGGGTAATGGACAGAGGAGCCACGTCAGTCATCAGAGCAACCTGAGTTACAGAGATTTTTGGCATCGTTGGTTGGTTGTGGCATCCCTAAAACTGAAAGAGATGGTCAACATACTGAAGTCTTACTTCATCTGTATAAGCAGACAAGCTCTAGATCTAATGATGAGAGTTCTGGCTTGAAGGATCAAAGCAGAGAATTACGACCCCTCAATTAATTCTCAGACTTGAGTTAATTTACAGACCCCACACCCCTTGAATGAAGAGGAGGCTGGATCCCCTTGAAGAATGGCCCTGCTATATTGCTGAGAATGTATACTGTTAATCTTCCTCCCCAGCCTTCCACAGCGGAATCTGTGGCTATTTACATAGGGGAAGGGAAAATAACAAGACTCAACCAGGATCACTGGACAATGGCTGTGAACTGACACTAATGCCTAATGATCCAAAACATTACTGTGGTCCACTGGGTCAGGTAGGGGCTTATGGAGGTCAGGTGATCAATGGACTTTTGACTCATGTCTATCCCGCAGTGTGCCCAGTGCAACCCAGAGGCCATCCTCTGGTTATTTTCCAGCTCTCTGCATAGTTGCAATATACACATTCAGCAACTGGCAGAACCCCTACATGAGTTCCGTGACTCATGGGGTGAGTTCTAGTATGCTGGTAAAGATCAAGTGGAAAGCACCAGAACTGTGTCTACTGATGAAAATAGCAAACTGTATTCCTAGAGGAGTTGCAGAGATTTGTGTCGTCATCGTCAAGGACTTGAAAGATGTAAGGACAGTGATTCTTACCGCATTTCCCATTCAACTCACCTAGTTGACCTGCATAGAATGTAGATCTTAAAGAATAACAGAGATTTATTTCAAATTTAATCAGGTGGTGATTGTAATTGTAGCTGCTGTGGTTTTGTTGCTGAAGCAAATTATCACATTATCTGGCATCTGTTCTGCAGCTTTTTTTTTTTTTTTTTTTTTTTTTGAGATGGAGTCTCACTCTGTCACCCAGGCTGCAGTGCAGTGGTGTGATCTCAGCTCACTGCAAGCTCCGCCTCCCAGGGTTCACGCCATTCTCCTGCCTCAGCCTCCCGAGTAGCTGGGACTACAGGCCTACAGGCGCCCACCACCATGCCCGGCTAATTTTTTGTATTTTTAGTAGAGACGGGGTTTCACCGTGTTAGCCAGGATGGTCTCCATCTCCTGACCTCGTGATCCGCCCACCTCGGCCTCCCAAAGTGCTGGGATTACAGGCATGAGCCACCATGCCTGGCCTGCTCTGCAGCTATTGATTGACATTTTTTTTCTCTATCTACTGGCAAAGACCATCAAAGGCAACTTACTTTCAGCTAGCAAAGCCAGAAACACACCTTCATTGTCCTACCTCAGGGGTATATCCACTCTTTACTCCTAACTTATAATAGTCTTCAGAGATCTTAATTGCCTTTTTCTTCTAGAAGATGCTGGTCCATTTCATTGATGCTATTATGCTGATTGAAACTGGTGAGCATGAAGTAGCAACTGCTTTAGACATATTAGCAACACACTTGCATATACTAGGGTGGAAAACTTCAGGGTCTAGCTATCTTGATGAAATTTCTAGAGATTTAATGGTACAGGACTTGTCAAGGCATCCCTTCTAAGGTAAAGAACAAGTTGCTGCATCTGGTCCCTCCTATTACTAAAAAGACACAGTGCCTAATGTGCCACTTGGGAGTTGAAGGCAACAGATGTTTCACTTGGGTCCATTTACTGAGTGACCTGAAAAGCTGCCAGTTTTGAATGTGGCCCAGAACAAAAGAGGGTTCTCCAAAAAATACAGGCTGCTGTCCCTCCTGCTCTGTCACTTGAACCATACGACCGAGCATATCCCACAGTTCTAGAATGTTAGATAGGGAAGCTGCTTGGAGCCTTTGGAAGGCCCCTGCAGGTCAATCACAGTGCAGATTCTTAGAAAAAAAAATTTTTTTTCCAGAGACTGGGTTTTGTTATGCCTCCCAGGCTGGACTCAAACTCCTGAGATGAAGCATTTCTCCCATTCAGCCTCTAGAGTAGGTGGGACTACAGGCATGAGCCATGATACCCTGATAGATCCTTTGTATTTTTGAGCAAAGACCTGCTATCTTCTGTGAATAACTATTCTCCTTCTGGGAAGCAGCTTTTGGATTGTTACTAGACCTTAGCAGAGACTAAACACTGACCATGTTACCAAGTGATCTGAGCTGCCCATCACAAACAGGGTATTGTCTGACCCAACAAGCCATAAAGTTGGAGGTACAAAGCAGTATGTCAATCTCAAACAGAAATGGTATATGTCAGATCAAGCATAAACAGGTCATGAAGTTACAAAGAAGTTGCATGAGGAAGTGGCCCAGATTCTCACAACCCCTACTCCTGTTACATTGTCTTCTCCCTCCAACCTGCATCTATGGCCCCATAGTGAGTTCCCTGTGTCCATTTGACTGAGAAAGAAAACACTTATTCTTGGCTTATACATGGCTTACATGATACACAGGAATCGTGCAAAATTGGAGAGGTGCAATGCTGCAGCTCCACTCAGATGGATCTGAGGAGCACTGGTGAGGAGAAATCCTCCCAGTGGGTAGAACTTTGAACAATGCATCTGATTGTTCCTTTCACATGGAAGAAGACATGGCAGAAGACATGGGCCTACATTGATCATGGGTTGTGGCTAAAACTTTGGTGACATAATCAATGACTTAGAACCAAATGGATAACTTCTCTGGTGACAGAAAAGTCTGGGAAAGAAATATGTGAATGGACTCATAATGGGCACAGAGTGTAACAATATTGTGTTAGCCAATTTTTATTGCTATAAAGGATACCCCGGACTGGGTAATTTATAAAGAAAAGAGGTTTAAGTTCTGGGTTACAGCTTTGCAGGCTTTACAGGAAACATGGTGCCTGGACTTCTTGGCTTCTGGTGAAGCCCAGGGAGCTTTTGTTCATGGCAGAAGGCAAAGCAGGAGCAGGCTGTTACATGACAAGAGAGGAGGCAAGGGGCAAGAAGGTGCCAGGCTCTTTAAACAACCAGCTCTCACATGAACTCACAGAGTGAGAATCAGAGCAAGAACTCACTTATTACAATGAGAAGGGCACCAAGCCATTCATGAGGGATCCACTTCCATGACCCAAACACCTCCTACCAGGCCCCACCTCGAACATTGGGGATCACATTTCAACATGAGATTTGAAGGCGACAAACAACCAAACCAAATCAAATATATACTATGTAAGTGCTACTAAGGATGACTCCAGGAGAAAGAATTCTAATAAGGACCTGTTGTGTGGACCAGCCTCCTTTCTAGACATTTCTGTCATTGTCCCATGGGCTCATGAAAAAAGTGGTCATGGTGGAGGGGGTGGAGATTATATATGGGCTCAGCAATGTGGACTTCCATTTACGAAGGGTTACCTGGCTATAGCCCCTGCTGAGTGCACAATCTGCTAACAGCAAAGACCAACACAGAGCCTTTGATATGGCACCATGCCTTGGGGGATCAGCCCATTTCCTTGTTGAAGACTGGTTACACTGGACAACTTCCACCACGAAAGGGGCAATGTTTTGTGCTTACTGGAATAGTCATGTATTTTGCATATGGGTTGCCTTCCCTTATTGTAAAGCTTCTTGTATCCTTCAGGAATAATTCTTTTTTTGCACTTAGGTTTTGCACATCTTTTGCTAAATTTATTCCTAAGTATTTAATCTTAGTTGTGATTTAAAATGTGGTTTTCCTTAATATTATGCCCTTTGCTTATTATTTGTGGATATGAAGACTATTGATTTTTTAAATCTAATTGTTTTAATGTATCATTCTCTCTCTCTCTTTTTTTTTTTTTTTTGAGATGGAGTTTCGCTCTTGTTGCCCAGGCTGGAGTGGAATGACGTGATCTTGGCTCACCGCAACCTCTGCCTCCCAGGTTCAAGCGATTCTCCTGCCTCAGTCTCCCTGGGATTACAGACATGTGCCACCACACCTGGCTAATTTTGTATTTTTAGTAGAGACAGGGTTTCTCCATGTTGGTCAGGCTGGTCTTGAACTACCGGCCTTAGGTGATCCACCCGCCTCGGCCTCCCAAAGTGCTGGGATTACACGCGGGAGCCATTGTGCCCGGCCTCATTTTCTTAAATTATGTAGAAAAACATGTAGCATTGCAAACCAAAGTTTTAAGAGTACTAGCTTTTAGACTGATGATTTTTTAAAAAATATATTCCTCTCTTAAATCATGTAGAAAACAAAAGTGGAGTTATGAACCTTTATGATAATAATACTCACTTTTTTAAAACCTTTACTGAGATCTTCATTTCTTCATATGACTTCGAGTTACTGTCTAGTATCCTTTTATTTTAATCTGCAGGATTCCCTTTAGCATTTCTTGCAGGGCATATCTAGTGGCACCAGACTCTCTCAGCTTTTAGGAATGTCTTAATTTTTTCTCACTTTTGAAGGAAAATTTTGCTGGATATATGAGTCTTGATTAACAGGTTCTTGTTTTTGTTTTTCATTTTGGATATATCAGCCACTGCCTTCTAGCTTCCAAAGTTTCTGATGATAATCTTCAAGGTCTTGGTTCTTCACCCAGAATGGAGTATAGTGGTTTGATCATAGCTCATTGCAGCCTTGAACTACTGGACTCAAGCAAGTCTCCCACCTCAACTGGGACTACAGGTGCCTGCCACGATGTCTGCCTAATTAAAAAAAACTTCTTTTGTGATAGAGTCTTGTTGTGTTGCTCAGCTGGTCTCAAACTCCTGATGTCAAGGGATCCTTCCACCTCAGCTTCCTGAGTAGCTGGGATTACAGGCACAAGCCTCTGTGCTCAGCTGATACTCTTATTAGAGATCCCTTGTATAGGATGATCACTTCACTCTTACTACTTTCAAGATTTTCTCTTTGTCTTTAGCTTTCCCTGGTTTGATGATGTGTCTCATTGTGGGTCTCTTTAAGTTCCTCGTATTTGGTATTCTTGTAGCATCTTGGCTGATTATATTCATGTCTTTCAGTGAATGTGGGAGGTTTTCATCCCTTTTTTGTTCAGATATTCTCTCTACCCCTTTCTCTTTCTGGGACTCCCACCATGTGTACATTGACCTGCTTGTGGTTTCTCACGGTTTCTTAGGCACTGTTCCCTGTTCCTTTGTCTTTTTTTCTTTGTTTCTCAGACTCAAAACTTTCTGTTGTCTTATCTTCACATTCATTGATTCTTTTCTCTGCCGGCTCAAATACACCTTTGAATCCCTCTAGTAAATTTATTTTCTTTATTTCTTCTAAAAACAAAAGGGATACATGTGCAGAACATGCAGGTTTGTTACATAGATAAACATGTGCCATGGTGGTTTGCTGCACCTATTGACCCCTCCTCTAAGTTCCCTCCCCTCACCCCCCAACATGCCCTGGTATGTGTTGTTCCCCTCTCTGTGTCCTCCATGTGTTCTCAATGTTCAACTCCCACTTATGAGTGAGAGCATGTAGTGTTTGGTTTTCTGTTCCTCCATTAGTTTGCTGAGGATGATGGCTTCCAGCTTCATCCATGTCCCTGCAAAGGACAATATCTCATTTCTTTTTATGGCTGCATAGTATTCCATGGTGTATATGTACCACATTTTCTTTATCCGGTCTATCATTGATGGACATTTGGGTTGGTTCCATGTCTTTGCTATTGTAAATAGTTCTGCAGTAAACATATGTGTGCATGTGTCTTTACAGCAGAATGATTTATATTCCTTTGGTTATATACCCAGTAATGGGATTGCTGGGTCAAATGGTATTTCTGGTTCTAGATCCTTGAGGAATTGCCACATTGCCTTCCACAATGGGTTTAACTAATTTACATTCCCACCAACAGTGTAAAAGCATTCCCATTTCTCCATAGCCTCACCAGCATCTATTGTTTCTGACTTTTTAATAATCACCATTCTCACTGTTGTGAAATGGTATCTCATTGTGGTTTTGATTTGCATCTCTCTGATGATCAGTGATGTTGAGCTTTTTTTCATATGTTTGTTGGCCACCATGTAAATGGCTTCCTTTGAGAAGTGTTTGTTCATATCATTTGCCTACTTTTTGATGGGGTTGTCTTTTTCTTGTAAATATAAGTTCCTTGTAAATTCTGGATATTAGACCCTTGTCAGATGGGTAGATTGCAAAAATTTTCTTCCAATCTGTAGGTTGCCTGTTCACCCTGATGATAGTTTCTTTTGCTGTGCAGAAGCTCTTTAGTTTAATTAGATAAAATTTATCAATTTTGGCTTTTGTTACAATTGCTTTTTGTGTTTTTGTCATGAAGTCTTTGCCCATGCCTATGTCTGGAATGGTATTGCCTAGGTTTTCTTCTAGGGTTTTTATGGTTTTGGGTTTTACATTTAAGTCTTTAATTCATCTAGAGTTAATTTTTGTATAAGGTGTAAGGTAGGGGTCCAGTTTCAGTTTTCTGCATGGCTAGCCAGTTTTCCCAGCACCATTTACTGAATAGGAGATCCTTTCCCCATTGCTTGTTTTTGTCAGATTTGTCGAAGATCAGATGGTTGTAGATGTGTACTGTTACTTCTGAGGTCTCTGTTCTGCTCCATTGGTCTATATGTCTGTTTTGGTACCAGTACCATGCTGTTTTGGTTACTCTAGCCTTGTAGTATAGTTTGAAGTCAGGTATCTTGATGCCTCCAGCTTTGCTCTTTTTGCTTAGGATTGTCTTGGCTATACAGGGTTTTCTTTGATTCCATATGAAGTTTAAAATAGTTTTTTTCTAATTCTGTGAAGAATGTCAATGGTATTTTGATGGGAATAACATTGAATCTATAAATTACTTTGGGCAGTATGGCCATTTTCATGATATCGATTCTTCCTATCCATGAGGATGGAATGTTTTTCACTTGTTTGTGTCCTTTCTTATTTCCTTGAGTGGTGGTTTTTAGTTCTCCTTGAAGAGGCCCTTCACAACCCTTGTTAGCTGTATTCCTAGGTATTTTATTCTCTTCATAGCTATTGTGAAAGGGAGTTCATTCGTGATTTGGTTCTCTGCTTGCCTACTGTTGGTGTTAAGGAATGCTTGTGATTTTTGCACATTGATTTTTGTATCCTGACGCTTTGCTGAAGTTGTTTATCAGTTCAAGAAGTTTTTGGGCTGAGATGATGAGGATAAAATCATGTCGTCTGCAAACAGAGACAACTTGACTTCTCTTTCTACTTAGATAAACTTTATTTCTTTCTCTTGCCTGATGGCCCCGGTGAGAACTTCCGATACTGTGTTGAATAGTAGTGGTGAGAGAGGGCATTCTCGTCTTATTCCAGTTTTCAAAGGGAATGCTTCCAGCTTTTTCCCATTCAATATGATATTGGCTGTGGGTTTGTTATAAATAGCTTTTATTACTTTGAGATATGTTACATCAATACCTAGTTTATTGAAAGTTTTTAACATGAAGGGATGCTGAATTTTATCAAAGGCCTTTTCTGCATAATCGTGTGGTTTTTGTCTTTGGTTCTGTTTATGCGATGGATTATGTTTATTGATTTGCATATGTTGAACCAGACTTGCATCCCAGGGATCAAGCCGACTTGGTTGTGGTGGATAAGTTTTTTGATGTGCTGCTGGATTTGGTTTGCCAGTATTTTATTGAGGATTTTTGCATTGGTATTCATCAGGTATATTGGCCTGAAGTTTTTTTTTTGTTGTTGTGTCTCTTGCTGGTTTTGGTATCAGGATGATGGTGGCTTCATAAAATGAGTTAGGAAGGAGTCCCTCCTTTTCAATTGTTTGGAATAGTTTCAGAAAGAATGGTAGCAACTCCTCTTTGTATTTCAGGAAGAATTCAGCTGTAAATCCTTCTGGTCCTGGGCTTCTTTTGGTTGCTAGGCTATTAATTATTGCCTCAATTTCAGAGCTTGTTACTGGTCTATTCAGGGATTCAACTTCTTCCTGGTTTAGTCTTGGTAGGGTGTATTCATCCTGGAATTTATCCATTTCTTCTAGATTTTCTAGTTTATTTGTGTACTGGTATTTATAGTATTCTCTAATGGTAGTTTGTATTTCTGTGGGGTCAGTAGTGATATCCCCTTTATCATTTCTTATTGTGTCAATTTGATTCTTCTCTCTATTCTTCTTTATTAGTCTAGCCAGTGATCTATCTATTTTGTTAATTTTTTTTTTTTAAATAGCTTCAGGATTTGTTGATTTTTTGGAAGGTTTTTTGTGTCTCTAAATCCTTCGATTTGTCTCTAATCTTAGTTATTTCTTGTCTTCTGGTAGCTTTTGGATTAGTTTGCTCTTGCCTCTCTAGCTCTTTTAATTGTGATGTTAGGATGTCAATTTGAGATCTCTCTAGCTTTCTGATGTTGGCATTTAGTGCTATAAATTTCTGTCTTAACACTGCTTTAGCCGTGTCCCAGAGATTCTGATACATTGTCTCTTTGTTCTCATTGGTTTCAAAGAACTTCTTGATTTCTGCCTTAGTTTTATTGTCTACCCAGGTGTCATTCAGGAGCTGGTTGTTCAATTTCTGTAAAATTTCATGGTTCTGAATGAGTTTCTTAATTCTGAGTTATAATTTGATTGCACTGAGAAACTGTTTCATAATTTGATTTGCACTGAGAAACTGTTTATTAACAGTTTCTCAGTGCAAATCAAATTATGATTTCGGTTCTTTTGCATTTGCTGAGGAGTGTTTTACTTCCAATTATGTGGTTGATTTTAGAATAAGTGCCATGTGGCACTGAGAAGAATGTATATTCTGTTGATTTGGGGTAGAGAGTTCTGTAGACATCTACTAGGTCCATGTGACCCAGAGCTGAGTTCAAGTCCTGAATATCCTTGTTAATTTTCTGTCTCCTTGATGTGCCTAATACTGACAGTGAGGTGCGAAAATCTCCCACTGTTATTGTGTGGGAGTCTAAGTCTCTTTGTAGGTCTCTAAGAACTTGTTTTATGAAGTTTTATGAAGATGGGTCTCCTGAATACAGCACACCAATGGGTCTTGACTCTTTATCCAATTTGCCATTTTGTGTCTTTTAACCAGGACATTTAGCTCATTTACATTTAAGGTTAGTATTGTTGTGTGTGAATTTGATCCTGACATCATGATGCTATTTGGTTATTTGGCAGACTAGTTGATGCAGTTTCTTTATAGTGTCATTGGCCTTTATATTTTGGTGTATTTTCACAATGGCTGGTACCAGTTTTTCCTTTCCATATTTAGTGCTTCTTTCAGGAGCTCTTGCAGGGCAGGCCTGGTGGTAACAAAATCCCTCAGTATTTGCTTGTCTGGAAAGGATTTTATTTCTCATGGCTTACGAAGCTTAGTTCAGTTGGATGTGAAATTCTGGGTTAAAAATTATTTTCTTTATGAATGTTGGATATTGGTCCCCAATCTCTTCTGGCTTGTAGAGTTTCTGCTGAGAGGTCTGCTGTTAGTCTGATAAGCTTCCGTTTGTAGATGACCTGGCCTTTCTTTCTGGCTGCCCTTAACAGTTTTTCCTTCATTTTGACCTTGGAGAATCTGATGATTATGTTTCTTGGGCTTGGTCTTTTCATAGAGTATCTCAGTGGTGTTCTCTGTATTTCCTGAATTTACATGTTGGCCTGTCTTGCTAGGTTGGGGAATTTCTCCTGGATAAGATCCTGAAGTGTGTTTTCTAGCCTATTTCCATTCTCCCTGTCTCCTTCTAGAACTCCAATCACGAAGTCCCGTATTTCTTGGAAGCATTATTCCTTCCTTTTCATTCTTTTTTCTCTAGTTTTGTCTGCATGTCTTATTTCAGTAAAGGTGGCCTTCAAACTCTGATATCCTTTCTTTCACTTGGTCAGTTTGGCTGTTGATATTTCCATATGCTTCACGAAGTTCTCATGCTGTGTTTTCCAGCTCCATCAGGTCATTTATGTTCCTCTGTGAACTGGTTATTCTAGTTAACAATTTCTCCAACCTTTTATCAAGGTTCTTATCTTCTTTGCATTGGGTTAGAACATGCCCCTTTAGCTCATCCTAGTTTTTTATTACCCATCTTCTGAAGCCTACTTCTGTCAATTTGTCTGTCTGATCCTCCATCCAGTTCAGTGCCCTTGATGGAGAGACGTGCAATCGTTTGGAGAAGAGGAACTCTGGCCTTTTTGGTTTTCAGCATTTCTTCGTTGATTCTTTCTCATCTTTGCGACTTTGTGTATTTTTAGTCTTTGAGGCTGCTGACGCTTGGATGAGGTTTTTGTGGGGGCCTTTTTGTTGTTGTTGTTGATGCTGTTGTTGTAGCTTTCTGCTTGTTTGTTATTCTTTCAATAGTCAGGTCCCTCTTCTGTAGTGCTTCTACAGTTTGCTGAGGGTTCACTTCAGGCCTTATTCATCTGATTCACTCCTGTGCCTGGAGATGTCACTCAAGGAGGCTGGAGAGCAGCAAAGACGGGTGCCTGCTCCTTTTTCTGGGACCTCTGACCTCGAGGAGCACCAAACTGATGCCAGTAGGATTGCTCCTGTATAGAATGTCTGACAACCCCTGCTGGAGGGTCTCACCCAGTTGGGTGGCACAGGGAGCAGGACCCATTTAATGAAGCACTTTGTCCCTTGGTGGTAGGGGTGTGTTTTGCTAGGGGGAAACCCACTTGTCTGGGTTGCCTGGATTCCTCAGAACTACCAGGAGGAGAGGCTAAGTCTGCTGGTCTGCAGAGACTGTGGCCACCCCACCCCCAAGGGGCTCAGGCCCAGGAAGATCCAAAATCTGTCCCTGTGCTTCTGGCTGGAGTTATTGGAGATCCTGCAGGGAAGCCCTGCCCACTGAGGAAGGATGGGTCAGGGTTAAACCTGAAGAGGCACTCTGACTGCAGACTACCACAGCCAGTGTGTTGGGCTGTGGGGACAAGTCTTGGGACCAAGCTATCCAGCCTCCCTTGCCCCAGCAGGGGAAAAGCTCATCCTGGAGCCATAGAAATGGGTGCCACCCTGTCCCCACCCAGGGAGCTTAGCGTGTTAGTCAGTTGCGAGTCCCAGTGTTGGCTGCTGCCTCTCCCCCAAGGAGCTCAAACGGCTTAGACAGCAGGCAGCCACAGCTGGTGCTGGTCACCCTTCCCCTCAGGAGTTCTGTAGGCTTAAACAGATTCCAGCTGAGAGGCTGTAAGAATTCACACTTTCTGGGGTTGGGATGCTAGGCCCTGGTGACATGGGTTTGCGAGTGGGATCTTCCGATCCGTGGGTTGCATAGTTCTGTGGAAAAAGCACAGTTTCCCTAACTGGGTAGTGTGCTTACTCATTGCCTCCCTTGGCTGCGGAGAGGGGATTCTCCTTCCCTATGTGGCTCTCAGGTGGGCTGCAGCACCGCACTGCTCTTCCTTCTCTCCATTGGTCATGCCAGCCTTCTAGTCTTTTTTTTTTTTTTTTTGACAGAGTTTCACTCTTGTCGGCCAGGCTGGAGTGCAATGGCACGATCTTGGCTCACTGCAAGCTCCACCCTCCTGGGTTCAAGCAATTCTCCTGCCTCAGCCTCCCAAGTAGCTGGGATTACAGGCTTGTGCCAACATGCCCAGCTAATTTTTTTGTATTCACCACACTCAGCCAATTTTTTTTTGTATTTTTAGTAGAGACAGGGTTTCACCATCTTGGCCAGGCTGGTCTTGAGCTCCTGATCTCAGCCTTCCAAAGTTCTGGGATTACAGGCATAAGCTGCCATGTCCAGTCTCTAGTCAATTTTGATGACAGAGCCTGGATACATTGGTTGCCAGTGAAGGATTCACACACTTATTATGAATTTTTTCGATGGCAGCCTCCGAAAGGTGCTGCTTCTAGTCAGCCATCTTGGCCCCGCCTCCCCTCTAGTAAATTTTTAACTTCAATTATTGTATTTTTCAGCTTAAGAATTTCTTTCTGGTTTCTTTTTATGTTTTCTACCTCTGCGTTGATATTTCCAATTTGTTCATACATATGTTTTTTTACTTTCTCCATGTCTTCCTTTAGTTGAAGGAAGCATCTTTAAGACAGTTGTGTTAAAGTTTGTGTTTGGGAGAGCTACCATCAGGTCTTTTTCAGGAACGGTATCAGCTGGTTTATCTTTTTTTTTCTTTAAATGGGCCATATTTTTCTGAGTTTTCTTTTTTGTGCCTTATGATTTTTTGGGTTAAACATTGGACATTTGAATCCAATAATGTCTAATAATTTAGAGTAGTAGTAACTCAAAAATCAGGTGCCCTCCTTCCTCAGGGTTTGCTGTTTCATTTGTTTGTTTGTTGCAATCTATGTCTGTGCAGAGGAGTAGTGGCAGTAGTAGTGCCTGTTACTGAGGAGCCCTAAGTAAAAAACCTTGCTAACAGATTTAAGATCATTATCCTGATTAATTCTTACAACAAACCTACCTGATGGATATCTTTAGAAACAGTTTTTTTTTTTTTTTTTTTTTTTTTTTTTAAAGGCACCAGCCTTTTGCATGCCCTGGAAGTCATTTCAACAGGACAGGGTCTTACAACAATGTCTGCTTTTTCAGACAGAATCATCCTTCTCCAGAGGCTCAGGGTAATGATGGCTAGCAGGGCTGTCAGGAAAATCTCCTCTTAGTATTTTTTTTTAAGTGTGACGAATATATTTCTTTCTTTCTATATATGACCCACTCTGAATACTTAAGATTTTTAAAGGCTACAATCTTTCCCCAAATTGCATATTTGTTTGTGGGAGTCTGACTTATGTACACTCTACATATACTCTAACCCAAGGCATTTTGGGGTAGATTAGTTTTTCAGCTGTTGGATCTATCAACAAACCACGACTTCACACACTGTGACTCTGATATTTCTATTCTTCAACTTTCTGAATTACATCAGCATAACACTCTCCATTCAGGTGCCCAGGCTTTTGCCATCTTAGAAGCATTTTTGACGTTTCTATTTCTTCTTCTTGTAAGCTCTCTAAATTATGTTTGTTACCAAATTCTGGTATTGTACCAAGGTAATATCAACAAAGATCTGCTGAGTGTTTCCTGTGGGGAAAGAACTCTCCTGCTCATGTTTTCTAACCCACCCAGAGCTGGGGTATAAACCCTAACAACAATGGCCTCCTGCCTTTTTGTCTGCACCTCTGTGATCAGAAGCTGCAATCAGTGATCAGTAGTCAGAGCACAGATCCCAAATATTTGGAGAACAGGGTCCTTTCTGCCCACTCTAGTTCTGTAAGGCTGCAAGCAAGCTTCTCCAGGAACACACGCACAGCTGCCTGCCATGGGGCTGGGTAGGGGCTGGGTAGCCACTGCTGTGCTAAGAGCTGAAATGGACTAAAATTAGCCGTAATTTACCATCCAAGCCTCCCCCTGGAAGTTAAAAGCCTTCAGTAGATCCCAGGTTTCAAAATACTTACATCAGACATATTTTGTCAGCGCAATTGTTGTCTAGGTGGGTAGACAGATTTCTGGTGCTTCTATTCTGGATCTCCCCAGAATCCCCTAACTGAAGGCTGCAGGGATTTCATGTCAATTTTATAACTTGCTATTTTATGGAATTCTTTTATTATTTGAGCTAGTGTCATCGTTTATTGTCTGGGATTTTCTAGTTATACTATTATAACATCTGTAAAAAGAGATAGTTTTGCTGCTTCTTTTCTACTCTTATGCTTGTAATTGGCTTCTTTTATCTATTAAAAGTAATGGCAAAACCCACAATTACTATTGCACCAAACTAATAATTGCATTGGCTACCACCTTTAGTTCAATGAGGAATAGTAATGGAGGCAAGTTACCAATTATTGATAAAGAAATCAACATTTTTCTTCCCAAAATGTAAGTTTATATTAGAAAAAGAGTCTCAACAAAATGTTAGAACCTTATCAAAGAAATAACATTTCAGATGTGACAGGTTTATGAGTTTTCATATTCAAAGAGCTTTACCCTGAAATACTTCAGAAGTAAAATACATGTATTTAACCCAGTGATTCTGCCTACTAGCAATCATAACCCTGTTAGTATTTTGAGCTATGACAAATTGAATTGGTGGTTTCTCCTGTATGGCAAAACGTGAAATGACAAAAGGAATAGGTAAAGGCAGCCCGAATGCAGAACATTAGGCTGAGATCCTTCTTCCTGTTACAAGTCCAATGACGTACAGTTGCAGAAGTGTGTAAGAAGAGAGCATCCTTTAGAAAATTTTGTTGCTGACCCCTCACCATTGCCCAAGGGTCAGGAAGGAGCCGGGCTTTTTAGACCTTATATTTATATTTATTAAAATATAGAAAAGAAATAAAATTCCAAAGAGAAAGGAAGAAAAATGTTCACTAGAACCATGTCTGTAAGTTGTAAATCATATGCTTTAAAAGTGAAAAATTTACTCAAAATTTCTCGTTAGGTAGTTGTCCATATCACACTCACTACATCATTTGGTGAATTACTGAAACTTTTCACTTGTGTCTAAAATATTTAGTGCAATATAGATATTTAATAATCATTTCAATAAATATTTGAATTGGAGTAAGAACATCTACCAATAAATAATCACCATACAATGAAATGAATTCTAGAAAGAGATCTGTGCAATAGAAGTGATTCCTAATTTAGTTGGTCATGGTGGCTCATGCCTGTAATCCCAGCACTTTGGGAGGTCGAGGCAGGTGGATCACCTTGTGTCCAGAATTGGTTCCTTCCGGTGGATTCTTGGTCTCGCTGACTTCAAGAATGAAGCCGCAGACCCTCACGGTGAGTGTTACAGTTCTTAAAAATGGTGCCTCCAGAGTTGTTCATTCCTCCCAGTGGGTTCGTGGTCTTGCTGACTTCAGGACTGAAGCTGCAGACCTTCCTGGTGAGTGTTAACAGCTCATAAAGGTGGTGTGGACCCAAATAGTGAGCAGCAGTGAGATTTAGTGTGAAGAGGGAAAGAACAAAGCCTCCACAACATGGAAGGGGACCCAAGCAGGTTGCTGCTGCTGGCTGGGGTGGCCAGCTTTTATTCCCTTATTTGGCCCCACCCACATCCTGCTGATTGGTCCATTTTACAGAGCACTGATTGATCCATTTTACAGAGTGCTGATTGGTGTGTTTACAAACCTTTAGCTAGACACAGAGCCCTGATTGGTGCATTTACAATCCTTTAGCTAGACAGAAAAGTTCTCCAAGTCCCCACCCGACCCAGAAGCCCAGCCAGCTTCACCTCTCAACCTGAGGTCAAGAGTTCAAAACCGGCCTGGCCAACATGGTGAAACCCTGTCTCTACTAAAAATATAAAAACTTGCCAGGCACAGTGGTGGGCACCTGTAATTTCAGCTACTCGGGAGGCTGAGGCAGGAGAATCACTTGAACCCAGGAGGCAGAGTTTGCAGTGAGCCAAGATCATGCAATTGCACTCCAGCCTGGGTGACAGAGTGAGACTCTGTCTCATTAAAAAAAAAAAAAAAAAAAAAAAAAGTGGTTCCTAATTTTAATTTTGGCAGGAGTGCAAATGAGCCTTAACATAAGAAGGTATTTTATCAACTAGATCAGAAAGAACGTTCTAAGCAGAAGGAGAAGCTGATACAAAGGAACAGAATCTTGAAATGGGTACCAATTTTAGGAAACTACAGCTGAGTCATTCCAAGGAACTGGACTCAAACCTGACCTCCTGTTGGATTTCAGCCTTGGCAGATTCATGCAAACTTCATCTGATGGCGTCATAAGGTACGATTGGCTCTTCCTGTCAATTCCACCAAATGTCCGTCTTTGGTTAAATTGCAATGAATTCTCTCTGCAGAAAAAAGGCCTTAAGAGACTTTATTTGACTCCTTTTTCTCATTAAAAATTCCAAATCTCTTAATGCTTTCCCTGCTGCCCTGAACTTTTTTTAAACCAATTACCTTTTCTTCTTGTTTCTCAGTCCAAGGTATGTGGGCAGTCTTCACCGATAAAATTCAAGTTAATTAACTCTTCTGTTATCCTCAGACCATATGTTATTTGAGAAATAGTAGAGAAACGTGCTTTTTTCAGACAAAATCATCCTTCTCCAGGGACTCAGGGTAAGTATGGCTAGAAGAGTTGTCAGGAAAATCTCCTCTTACTATATTTCAACAAAGTGTAACAGATATCTTTCTGCATATGACCCACTTTGAAAACTTCAGATTTTTAAAAGCTACAATATTTCCCAAAATTGTATATTTATTTGTGGGAGCCTGAGTAAAATACATCTGCATATACTTTCTAGCCTAGGCATTTTGAGGTGCGTTTTTCAGCTATTAAATCTATCAACAAGCCACCAGTTTACACAGTGTGTCTCTGATATGTCTTTTTTTCCTTCTTTCTTTCTTTATTTCTTTCTTTCTTTCAGACAGAATCTTGCTCTGTTGCCCAGGCTGGATTCCAGTGGCACGATTTTGGCTCACTGCAACCTCTGCCTCCTGGGTTCAAATGATTCTCCTGCTTCAGCTTTCTGAGTAGCTGTGATTACAGGCAAGCACCACCACGTCCAGCTAATTTTTGTATTTTTAGTACAGACACAGTTTTGTCATGTTGGCCAGGCTGGTCTTAAACTCCTGACCTCAAGTGATATGCCCACCTGCCTTGGCCTTTCAAAGTGCTGGCATTACAGGCACAAGCCACTGTGCCTAGCTGACTCCGATATTTCTACTTCAGGTGCCCACTCCCATGCCCTGCTGACATTACCAATAACTATACTTCTTCCATCAGTTCACCCTCTGCCATCCCACTCTCTGATTGTTACTTCCTATCTTTCCAGATTTAGTGCCTGCAATCCAAGATTTGCACCCTAACAAGACCTCCAGTCCAACAGCCCTACCACTTAGAATTCCCTACCAGTCACTCTCCTCATGCCCCCCGCTTCTCTCCCTACCCAGTTTATATTACATATTTCAACATTTTAATCACTGCCGTGTGCATCCCTTCATTACCTTGTACTTTCAATGTAATTGTCTGACAAGATTTGAAAGCTTGTTACACCCAACTTTCCAGAACTTCAAGTATGCACTCAACCAGCAAATGTGGCTGAAGAGAAACCCCCTAACCATGCTGATCCTCTTTCATCACAGTGAAGACCACACATCCCAAGCATCCACGTGGGATGCCAGATAATCTTTGCATCTTTCCCAAGTCTATTCACTCTCCTATTTTTCCAGACACGAACCTCACAAATTCTCCTCTCTTCCTCAAGCCCCTAACACCTCTTCCCCACCAAAGAAGGCCTTGATTCTTACTTTGCTAAGAAAATTGAGGCAATATAATGACAATTTCTACTAACATCCATTACCACATCTACATAAGCTTGTGCCTATCTCCTCTCATCGGTCCATCCATTCATTCATTCATTCATTCACCCATTCACCTAACTAGGCACCCACCCACCCACTCACCCATCCATCCATCCATCCATCCATTCATCTCTCCACTCATTCATTCATCTGTTATCCATCTGTTCATCTATCCACCCACCCACCCACTTACTCATCCACCTGTCCATCCATTCATCCATCCATCCATCCATCCGCCCACCTACCCACCTAGGTACCCATTTATCCATCCATCCATCCATCCATCCATCCATCCATCCATCCATCTATCCATCCATAATCTTTCTTCCAGTACAATAGGTAAATCCTCTTCTCTCTTATCCATGGCATTCCCTCTGCATCCACAATGGCTCTCCTCTCCTCTCTCCTACTCAAGGACAGCTCTTTAGCAATTGCCTTCACTCCCTTACTCATCATCAAGGTTCCCATTTAAGCAGGTGAATCCATTAACATGCAAACAGGCTCCTATTTCTCTCCTACCAAAAATAAACTCTCTGGATGCACACCAGTTTTTATTCTACTTTTCTGCTTCCCTTTAAAGCAAACTTTTCAAAAGAACTGATTTCACTCACAGTGTCCATTGCTTTTTTTTTGCCCATTCTTTTTCAAGTAAGTTCAGTCAGACTTTCTCCCCGGGCATTCCACTTAAACTTCAGGTGTTACAGTTGTTATTTTGATAAATCCAATCTTTATCTTCCTTGACTTACTAGTAGAGTGGCCATGTAATTTATCCTTCCAAACTAATAATTTGAAAGTAAAAGAGGATGCTATTAATAATTTCTTTGGAATAACACATACAAACTGAGACCATTGCAGGAAAACCCTAATACCTATCTATTAGTTTATTGCTAAGTGCTCAAATTCTCTCAACTATAAGTTCTGAGATTTTTGTCTGCCTTTTCACTTTGAATTTCCAGATCTCAGAACATATTAGTTGTTGAGTATTAGTTCCTGTGTGTTCAGCGAATACATAGTAGGCCCTCAATAGCAGTTGAATTACCAATGGTTGAATACATAACAATTTACTCTTGTGGTGGTCTTAAGCACTAGGAATCTGATGGATCTGGACATATTGTGCTCTTTTGATACAATGACTTGAGTTTCCCTACCCAGTAGGGCAATAGCCCCAGAGGCACCATACTTGTGCCTTCTCTTCCAGCTCTTGTTTTCGTTGTAGTCCTTTGACCAGTTTCCTGGATAAGCTTCAGGGCACCTCCAGACTGACAATGATTCATTTGCCTCCTTCATCCAGGATTAGAAGCGTAATTTCAGAGGTCACCCAAGAGAGGAGGATTTCCCCATCAGGCCACTGAGCCTTCTGGTATTGCTCATGACTCAGAAATTTGCCCCTGAGATTATCCTCACTGGGTTTAGACAAAAGGTGACTGTAAGAGATTAGGAGCAATTACCCTTCTCCAGAGAAAGAATGACAGCCATTGGGCTTGCCTGGTGTTTTTTCAAGCTTATTTTAGACTCTGTATAGAAACTACTTATCCCTTTTTGTATGAGATGAAGTCATAATAACTTGGAGTCATTCAGTCAGAAGCCTTTTTCCATTTCAGTAAAAATTCCACCTTCATCCTCATCATCATAGATTCCCCCTCTTTACCCTGCTACACACACACACACACACACACACACACACACACACACACACACTTGAATGTACTCATCATATACCAAAGATACTTTTTGTCTTCTCTTAGAACTAAAAACAAATTGTCACAACTTTACTGATCTAATGATTCTCAAAGAACAAAGGTTAGACAAAGATTCCTAAAGAGCCATTTGACAAACACAGGTCATGACAATTAAGCAGTACCTTTCAGAGCATGCGGGACAAGAAAATAAAATATATATTATATAATTGCAGCCCCTCCCCCTCATGCATTTTAAGGAGGGAGGGTGAGGTAGCTACAGTGCTCTTCACTGGTGGGTGTGGGCTGGCAGGTTGGGAGGGGCTGTGTCGGAGCAGGGAGACATTATGAGGACAGAGAAGCCCTGAGTCTGCTGGGCCGGTGGCAGGTGGGCAAGGGAGAGCCCCTGCCAGCCCGCACTCCTCCTTCTGGCGTTTGGGAAGGAGGTGTGAGAGTGGGGGTTGGGCAAAGTCTTCCATGGGGTATGTAGTGTTTTCTGTCTTTACTGCTAAGTCTTCAGTGATGTTTCTTAGGAGATTTACACGGGGTTCTCATTTCTTAAAAGGGCTGGCAGGTATCCCTCTCATTAGAAATTGCCTATTTTACAGATCTATTCAGTATTGCTGACTCCTTGAAAGTAACTGAGTACTGAGATTATCCCCAGTGGGTTCAGAGAAAAGGTAACTGTAAGAGATTAGGAGCAATTACCCTTCTCCAAAGGGTAATTGGCCTAGAATATGGTAATTTTATGAAAGTTTCATGCTCGCTTAGGAAGGATAAGGTCCATCTAGCGATTAGCCATAAGGTTTCTTTTCCCTAGTGCTCATCCTAGAGCCTGACACGTAGTTGAATCCTGATGAATGGAGGGAAGGGTAAGAGTGGTTGAGTAACTTAAACCAAAGGCCACATAGCTGGTAAAGGTAGACCTGGAGTCAAATCCAGGTTCCTGGATTCCAGAACACGGGTGTTTATTCCCTGCACTAAATGGTTTGGCATAGCCAGGAGCACGCAGTAAGCACATAATCCGTATTTAACTCATTTATTTTATTTCTTAAAGTTTATCTCTCCTGCCCCTAGCCTGGCTAGGATCAAAAAGCAGGGATTAAGTTTACAACTCTCCCTTTTTTAGAAAAAACACTTGGATTTTGGGCAACGATGAGTCATTATGCCACTGACTTTTGCTAAATTTGCTGGTACAAGCCCCATCTCTCACAGTGTTGTGTTGAAAGTTTGGGGCTTTTATTCCATGGCACTTAGGCAGATAAAGGAATAATAATACAGACTGAAAAGCTTAACTACTCACTAGAGGAGCAGAAGGCTGATTATTCCAGCCACAAAAGATATATTTTGCCAGAAGGAAAAAAAATTAAAATCATCTCAGCATTAATATGTACAAGCTCAACAATTTTAAAATGTATTTTATAAACAGTTATAAACACATTAAAGGTAATTTTGATTTAAAAAAAAGTCTTACAAAAATGCTGATACTATTTTCATTGCTGGAAATTCCTTCTGCGTCCCTGGTTGAATGGGCACATAGGTGGGATTATAAGGAACTTGAGTTGTATTCTCATTTAACATTTTATCATAAATAGACTTTGTTGTTACTAAATATTCATAATTACCATTTTTTATTGACTGCAGAATATTGCTGCAACATGCGTTAATTAGCCAAGATAGTATGGTTGGACATTTATATTGTTTTCAGGTTTACCCATTTTAGATCATGCAGTAATAAGCCTCCTTAGATCTTTAGCATTTTATTTGGGAGCTTGTCCCCCTTTGGTTAAAACCCTCCATTAAAAAAAAATTTTTTTAAGCTCTGGGGTACATATGCAGGATGCGCAGGGTTGTTACATAGGTAAGCGTGTGTCATGGTGGTTTGCTGCACCTATCAACCCATCACGCAGGTATTAAGCCCAGCATGCATTAGCTAATCTTCCCGACATTTTCCCTCTTCCCGACTCCGCAACAGGCCCCAGTGTGCATTGTTCCCCTCCCTGTGTCCATGTGTTCTCATTGTTCAGCTCCCACTTGTAAATGAGAACAGATAAAAACCCTCCAACTTTTATTACCAAGCAAAAGGATAGAAATGTCGTGTGTTCTAGATGTGTACTGTCAAATTATTTCCCAAAAGCCTTGTACAACTGGACCATGGCTTCCATTAGGCATGAATGAACTAGGTTCAACTCAGCATTCCCAGTATTGGCCATCATTTAGTAAAAAAAAAAAAAAAAAAAATCCTTTAGGGTCAATTTAATAAAGTAAAATGGTAATTTGATGTCTTAGTGGCATTTCACTGAATATCAGTGCTATGAGTTTTCACACATTTGTTTTCGAGCAGTATTGCATATCCTATGTGCCAAGTGCATATGCCATGAGAATATATTTTAAAATTGTAAATCATATAGCCTTTGATAATGCACTTTTAACAAAACACTGTGTCAGCCGACCCTCGATCTGCTGGCTTGGCTCTGGGAATCATGTCAGCTACAGAAGCTAATTACAGAGATTCACTTTGATAAGTTTGCCAGAAAAAAAAAAGTGTAATACAGAAGTGGAAAATTGCTTACAGTACTCCCTTCATACTTATATCATCATCATGTCACAGCTTCATAAAGCTAATTTGCTTCTAGGTAACTTGGCTGATGAGGCTGAGTAAACCCTGTTCTCTCCCAGGGTTCTTCCAGTCAGCAGGACCCGAGGTGAGAATGACAGCATTCTTGATGGGAGCGTTGAGATTCTTCCATCACAAGTACACACTGTCACGTTCAGCCTGCCTCATGCTGTTTCCTCTCCTGTGTGGAGCGTCCAGAGTGCTCACATCTGTGGATGGACCAGCCTTAATGGCTGTGAGCAGATGCCCTACCTGCACCTGTATTTTCTTCTCAGTGTCAAATCTCCCTTTCCTCCCATCAGCAGGACCTGGGTTGAACTGATGACTAAGACAATCAGGTGCTGTGCTTTTCCTGAGCTTTCAGAGGCTCAGGACGATGAGGCTGAGACCTGGGGTGGGAGGAAAGCTGGAGTGGAGGGAGCAGAATTCAGGTGTGAGTCTAATGCATGACTGAGACACTGAGGCTGGGAAGCCAGGGATCAAGACCATGCAAGAGGAAGATGATGAGGCCACGGGGGCTGGGGTGGGAAGTCCATGCTGAAACTGGGAATGAAGCCAGTGGCTGGGGCTCTTCTTTTGGGGAGAATGGGTCTGCTTCTGGAGAGGAACAGATGAAACTAGCAGCACCAGGGTCTCTGGCATAGGTGTGATCTGGCTTGAATGGGATCCACCCACAACAGACCCACAGCCAGTACAACATGGTAAGTAAAAGCAAGCACCTCTAAGTCGATGGGAATGGCTCCGAATCCTGGCTCACCCACTTGCCAGTTGTGTGACTTTTAAGTAAAAGTTCTTAGAACGGTGTCTAACACATGATAAGTGCTCAATAAATGTTAGTTCTGCGTGGTAAACATTAGCACGATGCCTGCTATTTATTTGTGAACTGTCTACAACATGCCCCGGTCTGTTCTAGACCTTGCAAGGGGGGCTACAGGGAAGCACACACGTGTTGACTGCATACAGGACTTTACATCTATCCAGTGAGAAATGTATATTTCACTGAATAACTGTCCTTGGAATTCAGAAGAGGAAGCAGGCAGGTGGGAAGGCAGCTTGAAGCCCTTCGTGATTCCATATACATTTGGGGATTGTTTCTGTTTACTTCTGCGAAAGTGCTTTTGGAATTTTGATAGAGACAGTGTTCAATCTGTAGATTGCTTTGGGTAGTGAGGACATTTTTATAATAATAATTCTTTAATCCATGAATATAAAATATATTTTTACTTATTTGTGTCTTAAATTTCTTCCATTGGTGTTTTATAGTTTTCAGTGTATAGATCTTTTACATCATTGGTTAAATTTATTCCTATGTATTTTTTTGATGCTATTATAGGTGTGATTGCTTTCAAAATTTCTTTTCCAAATAGTTCATTGTTAGTGTACAGAAGTGCTACTGATTTTTGTAGGTTTATTTTGTATCTGCAAGTTTACCAAATTTGTTTATTAGTTATAATAGCCTTTTGGTGAATCTTTAGGGTTTTCTATATATGACTATGTCATCTGCAAACAGAAACAATTTTGCTTCTAATCTGGATGCCTTTTATTTCTTTTTCTTGTGTAATTCTTCTGGCTACAAATTTCAGTACTATAAAAAAATGTCGTGAGAGTGGGCATCCTTGTCTTGTTCCTGATCTTGGAGGAAAAGTTTTTAATGATAACTGTGAGCTTGTCATATATAGCCTTTACTGTTTTGACATGCATCCCTTTTATATCTAATTCGTTGAGTTTTTATTATGGAAAAATATTAAATTTTGTCTAATGCTTTCTCTATGTCTATTGAGATGAGCAGTATAATGATGTGAGATAATTTCGTTCTTCTGCATGTGGATTTCCAGTTTTCCCAACATAATTTATTGCAATAACCTTAATTGTTATGGTGAAGATAAAATGCAATGATGAATGTGGAAATGTTTTGAAGACTGTAAATGGTTGTCCAGATGTCAGTACTCCGTTATTATGTCAGGATGCTGGTTAAGAATTGTGATGATTATAAGCTACCAATAACTTTCTTCACAGAATTGGAAAAAACTACTTTAGAGTTCATATGGAACCAAAAAAGAGCTCGCATTGCCAAGTCAATCCTAAGCCAAAAGAACAAAGCTAGAGGCATCACGCTACCTGACTTCAAACTATACTACAAGGCTACAGTAACCAAAACTGCATGGTACCGGTACCAAAACAGAGATATAGACCAATGGAACAGAACAGAGCCCTCAGAAATAATGCCATATATCTACAAGTATCTGATCTTTGACAAACCTGACAAAAAGAAGAAATGGGGAAAGGATTCCCTATTTAATACATGGTGCTGGGAAAACTGGCTAGCCAGATGCAGAAAGCTGAAACTGGATCCCTTCCTTACCCCTTATACAAAAATTAATTCAAGATGGATTAAAGACTTACATGTTAGACCTAAAACCATAAAAACCCTAGAAGAAAACCTAGGCAATACCATTTAGGACATAGGCATGGGCAAGGACTTCATGTCTAAAACACCAAAAGCAATGGCAACAAAAGCCAAAATTGACAAATGGGATCTAATTAAACTAAAGAGCTTCTGCACAGCAAAAGAAACTACCATCAGAGTGAACAGGCAACCTACAGAATGGGAGAAAATTGTCACAACCTACTCATCTGACAAAGAGCTAATATCCAGAATCTACAATGAACTCAAACAAATTTACAAGAGAAAAACAAACAACCCCATCAAAAAGTGGGCGAAGGATATGAACAGACACTTCTCAAAAGAAGACATTTATGCAGCCAAAAAACACATGAAAAAATGCTCACCATCACTGGCCATCAGAGAAATGCAAATCAAAACCACAATGAGATACCATCTCACACCAGTTAGAATGGCCATCATTAAAAAGTCAGGAAACAACAGGTGCTGGAGAGGATGTGGAGAAATAGGAACACTTTTACACTGTTGGTGGGACTGTAAACTAGTTCAACCATTGTGGAAGTCAGTGTGGTGATTCCTCAAGGATCTAGAACTAGAAATACCATTTCACCCAGCCATCCCATTACTGGGTATATACCCAAAGGATTATAAATCATGCTGCTATAAAGACACATGCACACGTATGTTTATTGTGGCACTATTCACAATAGCAAAGACTTGGAACCAACCCAAATGTCCAACAATGATAGACTGATTAAGAAAATGTGGCACATGTACACCATGGAATACTATGCAGCCATAAAAAATGATGAGTTCATGTCCTTTGTAGGGACATGGATGAAGCTGGAAACCATCATTCTCAGCAAACTATCGCAAGGACAAAAAACCAGACACCACATGTTCTCACTCACAGGTGGGAATTGAACAATGAGAACACATGGACACAGGAAGGGGAACATCACACACCAGGGACTGTTGTGGGTGGGGAAGGGGGGAGGGATAGCATTAGGAGATATACCTAATGCTAAATGACAAGTTAATGGGTGCAGCACACCAACATGGCACATGTATACATACGTAACAAACCTGCACGTTGTGCACAAGTACCCTAAAACTTAAAGTATAATAATAAAAAAAAGAAAAAAAAAAGAATTGTGATGAGTTTAAAGCATTATCTCTTTCTGGAAATTTGCCTACAAAAGGGGGCAAAAAATGAAAGCTAAAGGCATATATTGTGGTAGGAAAACTTCAGTGTAGCAAAGCGGTGGGATAGGGATATTTTAGATTGGGCATTAAGGAGCCCTGGTAATCATACTATTCAAACTAATTGGAAGAAAAAGACATTCTTAGGGGAAAGAGACATTCTTAGGCTATAAAATTTGGTTTCTGAGATGAAAAGGCACATTTGATCAATAGCCTCTCCTTTCTAAATGAAGTGGCATTTGCCAATATGGATTCTGAGCTATTTGCTTGCTGAGTTAGTGTTTTAGTAATCCATTTTCATTAAGGATTTCTTGCATAAAAACCAAGTCCCTAGGTAACTTGCATGCCCTGACCCTTTGAAGATATAATCATTGTTGCCAGCTGCCCCTTCATTCCAGGACTGTCTTTATAGAGAGATCAAAATTCTTGTAACAATTTAAGTCACTTCTTTGTTGCATCTTTTTCTTTATTTGACTTAAATATTCACAAATATGACTCTACTGTGTCAGCTTTACCCTTCCTCTTGGCACACAGTAGTGGAAGCCTCTTATCTAGATCTTGGGCAGGCTCCCTATGTCTTGGTGCAAGCAAGTGGCTGCCTTCTATGTCAGAGCCACCTACACTGCTCTGGCCTGGTTCCTGCTGCCTCTGCTTCTCTGTTCATCTCTCTAGCTTGACATCTTAACAATGACTTCCCTGGGCCTTGACTCCAGTTATTATATTTATCAACTAACATAGGTTCAGAAAGTGGTGTTTTAAGTAAGCTGGAGGCAGCATGAGTGAAGGGACAAAACCTTGTCCCTTCACTGGACTAAATGGCATCTTCAGGATTTGACCTAATCCAGGCAAAGAATTTAGCCAATTGCTTGCAGTGATTGCAGCAGAAGCAGCCTACAGCAGACACCCAGCCATTAAATGAAGGTCAGCTCTTTGTCACTTGACAGAGAGAGAACACGGTAGTAAAAGTGCATTCCAGCAAGCAGCTAAAACCCATTTTCCATGCTAATTATAAACGGAGGTCATGGGAAAGAGAATTTTAATTGACTATAACATGCAACAAATGGTTATTCTGAAATATTAGCTGATAAATTTCACTAACACTCTGTGCCAAGGAGCAGAAATCTGTAAACACAAGTGATTAGGGTCACCTTCTATTATTTTTTGGGGGGGGTTAGTTGTCCACAAATTGTATAATGTGTACTTGTTTATTCTTTACTAATTCATTCATTTATTCAGTAGCTATTAGCATTTACTAACTCTATGACATTGCCAAATTCTACAGTTATGAAGGTGAATGACAGTCAAACACAGCAACAACAACAACAACAACGGCGTTTGCCATAATGCGAGGAAGGGTGACGAAGAGTTTGGGTCTTGGGTTTCAGGTGACCAGATGGCTTTTTTATCAGGCAAATATTCCCCTAAGAAACACTAGCGTTGAACAGATTTTCTGAGTGTTTGACTATTGAGTCTTAAAAGTCAGAATGAAATACTTGAGAGAAAAAGTGCATAGTTTCCTTTCTATCCTCTGGGAAATTATAAACCAACCATCTCTCTCTATTTTTCTCACTTCTAGAGCATCTGTCTTCCCTTCCTACCTGGATTAGCTGGTGAGAAGGTGGTTTCTTTGGGGCGCCCCACTCCCTCCCTGGGCAGGTGGTCTGACCAGCCTTCTCTTACTTTGGAGGAGTTGGTCATTTTTCTTTCCTCTGACTCTCAAACCTTCTGCTTCTCCCTGGAAGAATTGCTCTGACTTCCTTCATATTGGAGTAGGATCTGAAATTGTAGTTCAGGCTAATATAAGCATATATATATATATGTATATATATATATAAAATATGTAAATATTGTTATATTTTAATATAATAATGTTAATATATAATATAAACATAATATATTTATATTATAACATTTTATCATGTGAGCATGATAAAAATATTTATATATAAATATATATATGTATGATATAAATATTTATATATAAAAATAAGTGTATACTATATATATACTTATATATATACTCATTTATTCTTTTTTTAACTTTTATTTTAAGTTCAGGGGTACATGTGCAGATTTGCTACATAGGTAAATTTGTGTCATGGGGGTTTTTTGTACAGATTATTTCATCACCCAGGTATTAAGCCTAGTACCCATTAGTTATTTTTCCTGATCCTCTCCCTCCTCCCACCCTCCGCTCTCCGAGGACACCCACCCCCATGTGTCCGTGTGTTCTCATAAATGATTTAGCTCCCACTTATAAGTGAGAACATGTGGTATTTGGTTTTCTCTTCTTGTGTTAGTTTGCTAAGGATAATGGCCTCTAGCTCCATACAGAGGACATGATCTCGTTCCTTTTAATGGCTGCATAGTATTCCATGGTGCATATGTACTACATTTGTATTATCCAGTCCATCACTGATGGGCATTTATGTTGATTCCATGTCTTTGCTATTGTGAATAGTGCTGCAATAAACATATGCATGCATGCATCTTTGTAACAGAATAATTTATATTCCTTTGGGCATATACCCAGTAATGGGATTGCTGGGTTGAATGGTATTTCTGTCTTTAGGTCTTTGAGGAATTGCCACAATGTCTTCTATGAGGGTTGAACTAACTTACACTTCCACAGTGTAAAAGCATTCCTTTTTCTCCACAACTTCACCAGAATCTGTTAGTTTTTGTCTTTTTAACAGCAGCCATTCTGATGACTGGTGTTAGATGGTATCTCATTGTGGTTTTGATTTGCGTTTCTCTAATGATAGTGATGTTGAGCTGCTTTTCACAGGATTGTTGACTGCATATATGTCTTCTTTTGAAAAGTGCCCATTCATGTCCTTTGCCCACTTGTTAATGGGTTGTTTGTTTGTTTTATTCTTGTAAATATAAGTTCCTCATAGATGCTGGATATTAGACTGTTGTTGGATGCATAGTTTGCAAAATTTTTCTCCCATTCTGTAGGTTGTCTGTTTACTCTGTTGCTAGTTTCTTTTGCTGTTCAGAGCTGTTTAGTTTGATTAAATCTCATTTGTCAATTTTTGCTTTTGTTGCAATTGCTTTCGGCATCTTTATCATGAAATCTTTGCTCATGCCTCTGTCCTGCATGGTATTGCCTGGGTTGTCTTCCAAAGTTTTCATAGTTTTCAGTTTTAAATTTAAGTCTGTAATCCGTCTTGAATTAATTTTTGTATATGGTGTAAGGAAAGGGTCCAGTTTCAGTCTTCTGCATATGGCTAGCCAGTTATCCCAGCATCATTTATTGAATAGGAATCCTTTCCCCATTGCTTGTTTTTGTTCCCTTCCTTTCAACAAGTATTTATTTACTGAGCATGGGCTATGTCCCTGTACCAGAATAGTCAAGGAGGGGTTACATCAGTGAATAAGAAAGATCAAGTCCCAGCTCTTATGAAACTTATGTCCTAGCAGGTAGAGACAGCCAGGGAAGGAACAAGACAATATTTTGTAGTTTTGTGTAGATATTACACATATTTAATTAAATTTATACCTAAGCATTTAATATTTTAAATGTTATTTAGGTGACTTTTTAAATGCCAAATTTTATTTTTTCATTGTTATTATATAAAGATACAATAGGTTTTTGTATGTCAACCTGGTAGCCTGTGATCTTGAGGAACTCTTGTTATTTCTAGTTGCTTTAAAAACAGAATCCATGGGATTTTCTATATAAATAGTCATGGTGCAAAATAAACAGCTCTTCCTTTCCAATCTGTATGCCTTTTAATTTTTTTTTCTTACCTGAATGCATTAGCTAGAACTTCCAGGCCAATGTTAAATAGTAGTAGTAAGAGTGGACATCCTTCTCTTATTCTGATCTTAGAAAGGGAAACATTCAGTTTTTCATCATTAAATATGATGTTAGTTGTAGGGTTTTTTTTTTTTCTAGATATCCTTCTTCAGATTGAAGAGTCCAAACAGTCTGGAGGAGGAAGGGTCCCCCAAGCAGCACACCACAGTGGCTTTGACAGATTGTGACCAGACTGCTTCTTTAAGCAGAGCCCCTGATCCTTTGCTTTTAAGCTATGTGTGTGTGTATGTATATTTAAAGTATGTTTCTTCAGGTTGGGGAACCCAGACATAAAGCCATCTGATTTTCAACAAAGTCGACAATAACAAGAAATGGGAAAAGGACTCCCTATTCAATAAATAGTTTTAACTAACTATTTATTGAAACCATTATTATGGTTTCATAACTAACCTTATAAAAGCTGGAGACAAATGACCAATAAACTCATGAGATGATGTTCAAGGTTACTATTAGGGAAATGCAAATGAAAACCACAATAAGATACCTTTACATCCATTCAAATGGCTATTTTTTAAGAACAGAAAATAAATGTTAGTGAGGATACAAAAAAATTGGAGCCCTTGTGCATTACTGTTAGGATTGTAAAATAGTACAGCTGCTATGAAAAGAAATACAAAGTTTTCTCAAAAAATTAAAGAATGGAATTAACGTATGATCTAACAATTCCACTTCTGGGTACATACTCAAAAAGAATTGAACACAGATATTTGTACAACGATGTTCATAACAGCATTATTCACAATAGCCAAAAGAGAGAGAACTGGCTAACCATATGCAGAAGATTGGAATTGAACCCATTATTTTCACCATTTATAAAAACTAACTCAGATGGATTAAAGATTTAAGTGTAAGACTACAAACTACAACAATCCTAGATAAAAACTTAAAAAACACCATTCAGGACATTTGCCTTGGGAAAGAATTTATGACTAAGTCCTCAATAGCAATTGCAACCAAAAAAAAAAAAAAATTGACAAGTGGGACCTAATTAAACTAAAGAGCTTCAGCACAGAAAAATAAACTATCAACAGAGTAGGAGATTGACTTGAGTAACAATAAAACTCCAGTCTCCCTCACAGCTGGCTTTGTGTAAATTACTCTTTCTCCATTGCAATTCCCCTGTCTTGATAAACTGGCTCTGTCTAGGCAGTGGGCAAAGTGAACCCATTGGGTGTTTACAAATTTAGGGGCTTGTCTGGGATTGCCCTTGTGGCTACCTGCCCATGGTTCAGTAGCCCCCTCCCACAACGGATCCAAAGACCAGCCCAAGTGGCTGCTTAGTTCTGTTGCATGGGGGACTGACTCTGGTACTCTCTCTACTGGGGGGGCACTGCTGAGCCAATGTGCATGGATTTAATTGCAATAAGGAAATAGTCCTGGGGAGATATCTTATAACTATAGGCATATCACAGGGTGTCTGTGTGTAGCCCAGTCATGGAGTGTCCACAGCTGTACCTGAATTATATAGTGTTTGGTTTCGTGAGTATCGTAGGTGCTGCCAATGCCTCCTTCCTTCTCCTGATTTGTTTGGCTTCTTCTGGGGCCTGAGTTCTTCCGTAGCCCCATTGTGGGATGTCTGTCTCAGTTTGGCTCCTTCCGGGTTCTTGGTCAGCTCTCCCTAATTATTGGGAAGAGTCTTGTTTTGGCAGACATCTCCTCAGTCAGGAAGATTTGAGGGGGATTTCTCATTCAGAGAATAGGAGGGTAGTTTGGAAGGGATACTCTTGGAGTTCTTGGTTAGGGATCTTGATCTGGAAGACCTTCTGTCTGTCTTGTCTTTATGTGTGTTTGTATATGTGGAGGGAATTTCTGAAAGAATTGCTGATGGAAGTCCAGCAGGCCTAACTCAGAGAACCCTCCTTATTTATCTGGTCACATTTGGTGAGTCCTGGAGAAAGCTCAACAGGCCTGACTCGGGGTAACTCGCTCTTCATCTTGCCCAGAAAGCACCCACTGAATTACCATTCAGAGGTCATCCCTCCCCACCAGGAGTGGATCAAAGACAACAGGGACCAACGGGAGAAAGTCTGAGCCTTGCCAGGTCGATATTCGGTGCTGAACAAAGTGACTAGTGTCTGTTTTATTATGTGTATTTTGCTTCAGCTGGGATGGAAAATGTCAATTTGGTTCCACACGCAACCTGTTGAACAGCGTCTTGCAAAATTGAGAATCTTTTGCCTGTGGTTCCATACAACACAACAGAGTGACTTTCCTTTGTAAAGTGGCTTAACCCCTACAGTTATGGAACAGTGAGCAGGGTCATCGAAAGCTGCTCCATTCTTCTGGAAACTGTAAAGGGGACCCGGAAACCTGATATGCCAGCATAAAGGGTAAGAAATTCTTTTTTTTTTTTTTTTTTTTTTTGAGACGGATTTTCCATCTTCTGGCCCAGGCTGGAGTGCAATGGCACAATCTCGGCTCACCGCAACCTCCGCATCCTGGGTTCAAGCGATTCTCCTGCCTCAGTCTCCAGAGTAGCTGGGATTACAGGCATGTGCCACCACGCCCAGCTAATTTTGTATTTTTAGTAGAGTCGGGGTTTCTCCATGTTGGTCAGGCTGGTCTCGAACTGATCCGCCCACCTAGGCCTCCCAAAGTGCCAGGATTATAGGCATGAGCCACCGTGCCCAGCCTAAGAAATTCTTACTAGTCAAGTTTCTGGTCTCTCTCTCTCTCTATCTGTGTGTATGTGTGGTGGGGGGTGGGCGTGGTGAGAATGTTAAACGTCACTGTCTACTCTGCAAGAGTTTAATAGAAAAAAAGAGGATTTGTGAGACTAGCCTTAGAATGTAGCAGATCTGGTGCAATTTGTGCTAAGAATTTGTCTTTCTGTGTCACTCTATAATGGAGAGAGAGGTATCACTGGATAGAACGTGGGTTTGTGACCCCTATAAACTTGCATTCTAAGCCTGGCAGCTGGTCAGTTACCAAGTTTGCTGCAGGTCCCTGAAACCAATACCGGATAAAATTTCTCTGTCTTGTTTTGTATCCTTAAGAGCTTAACCTTGTGACTATGTGGAGATGCTTTCTCCTGGTCTCCACCATCCAGAGGACAGGAATTTTGGGGATCATGTCATAGCCCTAAAAATTATCTTGAGCAGTTAAAAGCCTCTGCAAGCTTGAAATTGGCTGCTCTAGCCTTCTGGGAAGAGCAACAGAAACTGCTCAGTGCTGTGACTCAGTAGCTAAGGCTCTGTCTTTTGGCAATGGCAGCACGGGCTCAATTCCTGGTTTCAGGAATGATTCCTTTCTGTTTTGTTATTTGTGTAACTTTGCCATTTATTAAGACTCCCCCCTCCTCCACCCATGGATAGCTTCTAATTTCCTGTCTTGAATTTTCCTTTCTTTAAACTACCTTGGAGAGATTCTAAATCTTGTTTAAAAAAAAAAAAAGAAAGAAAGAAAACTGCCTACCATCTCTTTGAGATACCTTAAGTGCCCATGGTTAAGTTATAACCTTAGTTAAAACTTATATTTCTCAAATAACTTAAAACAGAGCTACTATTTGATCCAGCAATTCCACTGCTGGGTGTATGCTCAAAGAAATACAAACATTCTACCAAAAAGACACATGTAGTTCTGTGTTCCTTGCAGCACTATTTACAATAGCAAAGACATAGAATCAACCTAGCTGCCTATCAACAGTGGACTGAATAAAGAAAATGTGGGCCGGGCACGGCGGCTCATGCCTGTAATCCCAGCACTTTGGGAGGCCAAAGTGGGTGGATCACGAGGTCAAGAGATCAAGACCATCCTGGCTAACGTGGTGAAACCCCATCTCTACTAAAAATCCAAAAAAATTAGCCGGGCATGGTGGCGGGTGCCTGTTGTCCCAGCTACTCGAGAGGCTGAGGCAGGAGAATGGCGTGAACCCGGGAGGTGGAGCTTGCAGTGAGTCGAGATCGCGCCACTGCACTCCAGACTGGGCAACAGAGCAAGACTCCATCTCAAAAAAAAAAAAAAAAGAAAATGTGGTACATATATACCATGGAATACTGCACAGCTAGAAAAAAGATGAAAAAAAAATCCCCAAATCATGGGTTTTGCAGCAACATGGATGAAGCTGGAGGCCATTATTTTAAGCAAATTCACATAAGAAACCAAATACTGCATGTGCTCACTTACAAGTAGGACCTGAACACTGAGTACACAGAAACACAAAACGGTAAACAGTAGATGCTTGAGGGTGGAGGGTGGGAAGAGGATGAGGGTTGAAAAACTCCTCATCGGGTACTATGCTTTTTACCTGAGTAACACAATCATTTGTACACCACACCCCAGTGACATGCAATTTACCCACGTGACAAACCTTCACACGTAGCTCCTGAACCTGAATTAAAAGCTGAAAACATAAAATCCGTATTTCTGAAAACAGTTTCTTGCAAACAGCATACAATTGTGTCTTAATAGTTAATCAAATCTGATGAAGTTTGGCTTTCAATCATATTATATAGGCTAACAGTCCCCAGTCTTTTTGGCACCAGGAACTGGTTTTATGGATGACAATTTTTTTCACAGATGGGAAGGGGCAAGGGATGGTTTCAGGATAAAATTGTTGCACCTCAGATCATCAGGCATTAATTAGATTCTCAGAAGGTGCGCACGACCTAGATCCCCTGCCTGTGTAGTTCACAAAAGGGTTCGTGCACCTTTGAGATGCTGATGCTCTGGCTGATCTGACAGGAGGTGGAGCTCAGGTGGTAATGCTCCCTTACCTGCCACTCACCTCTTGCTGTGTAGCCTGGTTCCTATATAGGGTTCCTATATAGGACTCCCTATATAGGCCATTTATAATCAATGTAATTATTGAAATGTTTGGGTTTAAATCTACTCTCTTGCTATTTTGAAAATTGTTAAATCCATTAAAACATTTCTTTTTTTTTTCTTTTTTAGTCTTCTTTTGGATTAGTGGACTTAACATACATAAATAAATATATATATGTATATATGTGTGTATAATATATGTGTGTATATAAGTGTATAATACATATGTGTATATATTAAATATATACGTGTGTACATATATACACACACTCATACACTTATTTACATATATTCACATATATATGTAAAATTCCATTTTTTCTTCCTGTTGGATTATTAGACGTCCTCTTTGCATTACTTTTTAAAGTGATTGTTCTAAGACATATAATATATATCTTAAACATACCCCAACCTGCCTTCAAATAACATTATACCATTTCATGTGTTGTGTTAGGATCATAATTACAACGCACACTCCAACATCATTTCATGCTGTGCTTTATGTTTTATGTTATTTCCAATGTGTTATAAATCATATAATAAATTGTTATTCATTTTGTTTTAAGCAATTATATTTTAAAGAGGTTAAAAAATAAGAAAAAAAATTTACCCACATACTTAACTATCTTTAGTGTTTTTAATTCTAAATTTCCATTTGATGTATTATAACTTTTCTTTTTTCTGAGGAATTTCCCACATTTCTTATTGAGCAAATATGCTGATAAAGTTTGTATGAAGAATTCTTGATTTTATATTCATTTATGAAAGATATTTTCTCTGAGTGTAGTGTTCTACGTTAATAGTTTTTCTTTTTTCTTTCCCCTCAATAAGTAAAAATGTTGCTTCTTTGTTTTTTGGGCTTGCATAGTTTCTGATGAGAAGCATGCTATCATTCTTATCTTCATTCCTGTGTATGCAATGTCTATAATATTCTGTATATAATGTTATGGCTGCTTTAATAATTTTCTATTTGTTGTTAGTTTTCAGCAATATGATTTTATTTTTTATTTATTTATTTTGTTTGGGGTTCTTTTAGGTTCTTAGATTTGTGGGTTTTCAAACTGGGAAAAATTTTGGCCATTATTTCTTTAAAGATATTTTTTCTGTCCTTTCCACTCCCTTCCCCCAGCTGTCCTGCAACCCAAGTCCTGGGACCCTTTTATGTGTATGTTCAACTCCTTGATATTATCCTAGAGATCACTGATCCTCTGTTCATTTTTTTCTTCTTTCTATTCTTTATTTAGGGTACTATCTATTGCTATGTCTACCTGTTTACTGATCTGTTTTTCCTAAAATTATAGTCTGATATTAATCTCATTCAGTATATTTTTCAGTTCAGGTATTATATTTTTTCATCTTTAGAATTTCAATTTGGGTCTTTTCAAAATTTTCCAGTTCTTTTTTCATTATGTTTATTTTATTCTTTGTCATCTTGAACATATGCAAGGTATTTAGAATGGCTGTTTTAACGTCCTTGCCTGCTAATTAAATAATCTGTGTTATCTCTGTTTCTTTCTGTTGACTGGTTTTCTCCTGATAATTCATCATATCTTCCTACTTCTTTGCATGCTTAGTAATTTTTCATTGAATATTGTAAATTTTATGTTTTTGGCTGGTGCATTTTGTTTATTCCTTTACATAGTATGGCCCTTTGCCAGATATTTAATTAGGTTGCTTGGAATTAGTTGCATCCTTTGGAGGCTTGATTTGTTTTCAGCAGGTCCAAGGCAGCCTTCAATCTAGCTGGTTTAGTCCCATAAATAAGGCAATACTTGCCTGAGGACTTCAGGGAATAACTTTTTTTTTTTTTTTTTTTTTGAGACGGAGTCTCACTCTGTCGCCCAGGCTGGAGTGCAGTGGCGCAATCTCGGCTCACTGCAAGCTCCGCCTCCCGGGTTCACGCCATTCTCCTGCCTCAGCCTCTCCGAGTAGCTGGGACTACAGGCGCCCACCACCTCGCCCGGCTAATTTTTTTTTGTATTTTTTAGTAGAGACGGGGTTTCACCGTGGTCTCGATCTCCGGACCTCGTGATCCGCCCGCCTCGGCCTCCCAAAGTGCTGGGATTACAAGCGTGAGCCACCGCGCCCGGCCAGGGAATAACTTTTGTATTACAGTGACTTTCACCTTGGCTGCTGGGAAAATGCACTCTTTCCAGCCTTGTGTAAGATCTGGGAATTTTTCAGCCTGTTATTTTCTGGCGATTTGCTTCCCAGTCTTAGTTTCTCCTCACACATGAACAGATCAATACTCAGCTAAAAAGGTGAGAGACCTCTCTGCAGAACTCCAGAACTTTTTCTCGGTCGTTACTATTCTCTCTAGTAGTCTGCTATGCAAAATCTTGCAGGCTTGGCCTTCCTCAACTCCGTACTTTCTCTTCTCAACTCAGCAAATCTGCTAGGCTTTCCTTGAGTTCCCTCTCCCAGCTGTATAACCTGGAAACTGCCTCCCTGCAATACGCGGACGCAATGGCTCAGCACTCATCTTGTTTTCCTTTCTTCAAGAATCACTGTTACATGTACATGTTATCCAATATCTGAAAACTATTTTTCATATATTTTACTTGTTTTTGTAATTGTTTAATGTGGGAGCATATATTCTGTCTGTGTTACTCCATCATGGCCAACAGCAGACTGCCTTCTCTCTTTTATATTTTCTCTAGGAATGAAATTCTGGGTTGACAGTTCCTTTTTTTTTTTTTTGTCACTTTCGAAATGTCATGTCATCTGGCGTGCAAAGTTTCTGATGAAAAAGTCTGCTATACGTCTTATCTTTGATACTCTGTACATAGTCCCACTCCCCAAACACTTGCTGCCTTTAAGATTTTCTCTTTATCTTTTTGTTGTTGTTTGTTTGTTTTCTTTCTAGAGACAGAGTCTCACTCTGCCACCCAGGCTGGAGTGCAATGGCACTATCTCGGCTCACTGCAACCTCTGCCTCTCAGGTTCAAGCGATTCTCCTGCCTCAGCCTCCTAAATAGCTGGGACTACAGGCATGCACCACTGTGCCTGGCTAATTTTTGTATTTTTAATAGAGACGGGGTTTCACCATGTTGGCCAGGCTGGTCTTGAACTCCTAACCTCAAATGATCTGACCACCTCGACACCTCCCGAAGTGCTGTGATTACAGGCATGAGCCACCGTGCCTGGCCAAGGTTTTTTAGCAGTTTGAATTTGATATGTTCTGGTGAGTTTTTTTAGGGGGCAGGGGAATGGTAGAAAAATTTATCCTGCTTGGGTTTCTTAAGATGTGGTTTGACATCTTTTTATCATTTCTTGAAAATTCTCAGCCATCTTTTCGAACATTTACTTTATTTTTTCTCTCTTCTCCTGGGATTCCAAGTACACATAGGTTCATTCAGACATACGTGGACTCAGAATACCTTAGAAAGGAAGCCCGTTTCTAAAATACGCTACCATATTTATAGAGAAACAAGGGCAGGAAGCATCCAGGTGATCAGGAAACAATGCGACCTTTCTTGTCGAATAAATGGCCTTGCTTCCTTGATGGAAGCTGTTGTTCTGTCCTGCAGACCTCTTGGCAGAGCTGCATCCAGCCTCACCCTTTTGGCAGACACCCTAGTTCATGGGCCAGTATAATGCCTGCTCAACACCAGTAGCCATTGTTAAGGTCTCAGGGACCAAGCTGTACCATGGGAGGGTCCTTGGCCCTCTGACTGAAATTAGCCCATTTGTTGAGTAAGTAAACACAAATTTGCTGGGTCAGTAGCTTTGCTAAGCTACTGAAAGAAGGAAGGGAATACATGCCTCAGGTTATCTGAGTTTGCCTTTTCTCTTGTACTACCATACCATTTTAACAATTTATGCATCTTAAAGAACATTTCATTTAGCTCATATATTATTATCTCATTGTTTGTCAAAGCTACATTATAGACTTTTGAATAGATATAAGCTAATTTATTTAATCTTTAAAATTAATAAACATAAATACTGATGAGCATTTAGAATGTTTCTAATTTACTGCTATTACAACCAAGGCCTCAGTTAACATTTTGAGTCTACACTTTAATTTGAATAATTAGGGGCTTTTTTGGTTATTGCTTTTAATTTTTCTTTTTGTGGACCTCAGTTGTACTGGAATGAATCAATCATGCTCCTTAATTATTAAGGCCATATAGTTATTATCTTTATAGCACCTCTCCTTAATTTTTTAAAAGATTATATTATTGTTTTTTACTTATCATTCTCACCACAGACATCCACCCTCTTGTATATGATGTGATTACTTTCTAGCCATCTTTTTTCCATTTCCATGTATGTATATCTCCAAGCATGTAATGTTGTTTAGAGTAATTTTTATTTATATTAATTTATGCTATAAATTAGTTTTTTAAAAGACTTTTTTTCATGCACACTATATTTTTGAAGCTATTTCATGTTACTCTATGTAGATCCAGCTCATGTATTTTGACCATTCCACAGAATTCAAACACATACAAGTACAGCAGCAGGAAAATTCATGGCAGTACAAAACCTGAATCAAAACGTACCTACATTTCCAATTTGAATAGATTGAGCCAAGGTAGTTTGAAAATGGTTGTACTAACTTAGAATCACAGCAACAGTGTAAAAGAGTCCCTATTTCCTCACATCTTTTCCAAAGTAAGGATTATCAAATGTTTTCTGAATGAAAATGATATTTTGTTGTCCTCTCAACTTATATTTACTTAACTATCAATTTTTGTGAACATGTTTTTCTATGTTTGCTGGCAATTTGCATTCCTTTTATTGTAAATTTCCTGTTCCAACATATAGCCTTCCAATGTCTTCAGCTTGGCAGTATTTTTAGAATTTCAAACTTGAAACTTGGGTGATGGTGAAATCTAAGGTCATCAATGGATACCAATGATTTATCTATTTAAGACAAACTGCAATGATATTGAGCAAATTAAAAGCTTATGTGCATCATGGTTCCTGGGGCCAATAAAGTAATCATTTGGAAGTCTGTGTTATAAAACTGTAGGCTATGAGCATGAAATTAAGTTAACCAACATGTTCAACCAAAAGTCGTTTAGGGACAATTTTAGTTTAACTGTGATGCAGGCTGGCGGCTTTCCCTAGTTTCAAAACTCACAGCCATGCCCACTTCCTGTTCATCAGGCATATGTAATATGTCTTGGAGCTTTGTGGAGAGCTAGACATATGACATGTCAGGACACATCTGGTACATTAGAAGGATTTCTCTTCGCTTCTCCCCTCCCTCTTTCCTTCTAGACTTCTTTCCTTTATTGGAGACAGAATGCGTCTCCTTACAAAACAGGCCCAGATCTCCATCCCTTTTGTCAGTTTTTGTTGACTAGTCTTAATGTTCTGTTAGGGCTCTACCTCCTTCTCTGACAACTCGGCATTTGCCTGATGTGACATCTTCAAGAGTCTTTAAGACAGGCGAAGGAGGTGAAAGAGAGGGCAGTGTGGGGGGAGAGATGAGAGACGCCAGGCCGATCAGCGTCACAAAGCATCTGTCAAGAAGAGATTGAATTAGTCCCTGGTCCTTGATGGAAGCTGCTGTCCTGTCCTTCAGGCCTTTTGGCAGAGCTGCATCTAGCCTCACCCCCTTCTGGCAGACATGCTGGGTCATGGAAGCCAGCACAATGCCTCCTCAACACCAGTAGCCATTGCTAGGGTCTCAGGGACCAAGCTATACCATAGGAGGGCCCTTTTTCTGCTGAGTACCTGGATGGATTCGAGGTGCAAGTTTGGGGCAGAGCTGGGAATCCTGGAGGGAGAGAAAAGGTCATGAGTCTGGGGTCTGCTCAGGATCAGGCAAAGGGAAAAATGCTCTTTGGCAGCGTGGCTCTTTTTAGAAGGGAATGTGTAATAAAACTTGAAGTCAGCAATTGTGTGCCAGGCAAGGTAAATCTCTTTCTCCCTCTTTCTATCCAATCCTAGGTAAAGTGGCAACACTAAAGAGTATTTGTGCATGGGGGAGGCTGTGCAGGAACAATAATGAGCTAGTATGTGCACCTACTGTGTGCTAGTGAGAGGTGACAGCATGCTGGCAGCACTCACAGCCCTCGCTCACTCTCGGCGCCTCCTTGGCCTCAGCGCCCACTCTGGCCGCACTTGAGGAGCTCTTCAGCCTGCCACTGTACTGTGGGAGCCCCTTCCTGGGATGGCCGAGGCCGGAGCCGGCTCCCTCAGCCTGCGGGGAGGTGTGGAGGGAGAGGCACGGGTGGGAACCGGGCCGCGTGCGGTGCTTGTGGGCCAGCTAGAGTTCTGGGTGGGCATAGGCTCGGTGGGCCCTGCACTGGGAATGGCCAGCCGGCGCTGGTGGCCCCGGGCAGTGAGAGGCTTAGCACCCGGGCCAGCAGCTGTGGAGGGTGCGCCGGGTCCCCCAGCAGTGCCGGCCCACCGGCCCTGCACTCAAATTCGGGTGGGAGTTGGGACCCGCAGCCTGCCATGCCCGAGCCTCCCCCTGCCGCCATGGGCTCCTGTGTGGCCTGAGCCTCCCTGAGGAGTGCCGCCCCCTGCTCCGGGATGCCTGGTCCCATCACCGCCCAAGGGCTGAGGAGAGCGGGTGCACGGCGTGGGACTGGCAGGCAGCTCTGCCTGTGGCCCCAGTGTGGATCCACTGGGTGAAGCCAGCTGGGCTCCTGAGTCTAGTGGGGACTTGGAGAACCTTTATGTCTAGCTAAAGGATTGTAAATACATCAATCAGCACTCTGTGTCTAGCTCAAGGTTTGTAAATGCACCAATCAGCACCCTGTGTCTAGCTCCAGGTTTGTAAATACACCAATCAGTGCTCTGTGTCTGGCTGATCTAGTGGGGACTTGGAGAACTTTTGTGTCTAGCGCAGGGATTGTAAACTCACCAATCGGCACCCTGTCAAAATGGACCAATCGGCTCTCTGTAAAATGGACCAATCAGCAGGATGTGGGTGGTGCCAGATAAGGGAATAAAAGCAGGCTGCCCTGAACCAGCAGTGGCAACTCTGAGTCCCTTTCCATGCTGTGGAAGTTTTATTCTTTTGCTCTTTGCAATAAATTTTGCTGCTGCTCACTGTTTGGGTCCACACTGCATTTATGAGCTGTAACACTCATGGCGAAGGTCTGCAGTTTCTCTCCTGAGGCCAGCAAGACCACAAACCCACTGGAAGGAATGAACAACTCTGGACGGGAGGAACGAACAATTCCAGATGCCCTGCCTTAAGAGCTGTAACACTCACTGCGAAGGTCTGCAGCTTCACACCTGAAGCCAGCGAGACCATGAACCCACCAACAGGAAGAAACTCCAAACACATCTGAACATCAGAAGGAACAAACTCCAGACACGCTGCCTTTAAGAACTGTAACACTCACCGCGAGTGTCTGTGGCTTCGTTCTTGAAGTCAGTGAGACCAAGAACCCACCAATTCTGGACACACTAGGAAGTATATATTTCATGGATAATGTTTATTGTACAACACTTCCATAAAATATTTTTATCTCCAATTTACTTCATAATCATATTTTCATAGTATGATATAATACTATTGCAAAGACCTGTAATCCCAGCACTTTGGGAGGCCGAGGCAGGCGGATCACGAGGTCAGGAGATCGAGACCATCCTTGACAACGTGGTGAAACCCCGTCTCTACTAAAAATACAAAAAAATAGCCAGGCGTGGTGGCAGGCGCCTGTAGTCCCAGCTACTCGGGAGGCTGAGGCAGGAGAATGGCGTGAACCCGGGAGGCAGAGTTTGCAGTGAGCCGAGATCGGCCACTGCACTCCAGCCTGGGCGACAGAGTGAGACTCCATCTCAAAAAAAAAAAAAAAAAATTGCAAAGACCTCATAAACTGTTTTCTCTGTTCCAGCCAAGACTGATTTGTTTTCCAAAAAAGAGTCACCTACTTAAATTAGCTAAGGAAAGGTGGTGTCTCAGTAGGTTACGAGGGCGTGTCATGGAAAATAAAAGCAGAAAATTGGGTTTTGTCTCATGGGAAGTGGAAAGTCATTGGGCCACACCTTTCTTTCTCTCTATCCCTGGGCTGTATGTCCTCCCTGCAAATCTGCTCTCTCCTCCAGCCTGTCTCTGAAAATGGGTTTCCACTGCCAACTTTCCAGTTTGCACATGGATAAAAACAGACCTCAAGCCCCAGGCTGGCAGCTGCAGGCTTACTAATCTCACTGGAGATTTTGTATCTCCTAGTTTCAAGATTAATCAGATAATCTGATTGGCTCATCAAAGATCAGGTGGCCACATCCCATCTAGTCATCTGTGGCCAGGAGAGGGCACCCTTGGAAGAGCAGAGCTTCAGCAGGCACTGAGTTGGTGTCTGCTCTGGTGTCTGCTACAAGACCTATCTGACAATTGAGAAAACAGAGGTTCAGAAATGGAAATGCTTTGAGTCCAAGGAGCAGGTAATAAAGTAACTAACCAAGGACACTAATGGAGGGGACCAGTAGTAAAGATTTGGTGGAGATGAATATATGTACATCTGTTATGTGTCAATTAAAAAATAAGATTGAGAAGCAGCTGCAGTCCATGGCACTCACAGAGAGAAACAAAAGAGGCAAGTGAATACAGCATCATCAACTGAAATATTCAGGTAGTCACATTGGGGCTGATCAGGGAAACAGCTCAACTCATGGAGAACAACCCATGTGTTATGGCCCACCTGGAAGCCACATGGAGCCAAGGACATCCCTACCCCAGCCAAGGGAAGTGGTGAATGAATGTGTGACCCTGGGAGACCATGCTTTTCCCATGAATCTTTGCAACCCATGGATCAGGAGATCCCCTCATGAGCCCATGGCACCAGGATCTTGGGGCCAACACACAGGGCTGTGTAGAGTCTTGGCAGAGCAGCTGCTCAGGCATACACAGAGACCCAGGAGCTTTACATACTCTGGCCCCAGGATCCCCAACAAACGTGTCTGCAACTCAGCAGGGCAGTAGGTCCACACATACCCCTAGGAAGAGGGTGGAATCCAGAAAGCCAAGCAATGTCATTCTATGGGTCCCCCTTCCACGGCACCTCACAAGATAAGACCCACTGACTTGGAATTCCACCCAGCCAACGGCAACAGGGTGGAGCCTGCCTGAGATGGGCCGGAGCCCCTCTGGGGAGGGGTGGGCACCATTTCTATTGCTAGGTTGCCTTAGCTGTTCCAGCCTGTGGCTTTGGAGAGTCCAAACAGCCTGGAGGAGGAAGGGTCCCCCCGGCAGTGCACCGCAGTGGCTTTCCCAGATTGTGACCAGACTGCTTCTTTAAGCAGAGCCCCTGATCCATTTCTCCTCACTAGGCAGGACCTCCCAGTCAGGCCGTCCAGCCACTTCTGCCCACACTTATTAGGGACAGAGCTCTGCTCTCTCTATGGGAGAGGACAGGGCTACCACCTGGGTTGATTGGACGACTCAGCTGTTCCAGACTGTGGGCTTTGGAGACTCCAAGCCAGCACGGGCAGAGGCGACTGTTTTGGGGAGGTGTAGCCAGACTGCTTTTTAAGCAGGACCCTGATCTACTTCTCCTCATGGGGTGGGTCCTCCCAGCTGGGTCCTCCCAGCCAGGGCCTATGGCCACCCTGCCCATGCTCTACAGGGCCGATAGAGCTCTAATGACTCCCTGGGATGAGTGCCTGAGGGGCAGGGCAGGGAGCAACCTTGGCGGGGCTTCTCAGCCAGTCCAGCCTGTGGGCCTTGGGGAGCCCAAACTGATTGGGGGCTGAAGGGATCCCCAACACAGCACAGCTTCTCTGCCAAAAAGTAGCCATACTGCTTATTTAAGTGGGTCCTTGATCCCATTCCTCTTGGCTCAGTGAGACTTCCCAACCAGGGTCCGCAGCCACCTCATACAAGTGTGTTCAGGCCAGCAATAGGTCAGTACACCCATGGGATGGAGCTTCCAGAGGAAGGGGCAGGCTGCCATCTTTGCTGCTTTGCAGCCTTCATGCATGATACCTCCAGGTACGGAAAGAAGCGAGGCAGCTAGGATCTGGAGCAGACCTTCAGCAAGCTGCAGCAGCCCTAGGAAGAGTGGCCGGACTATTAAAAGAAGAACAAACAAGCAGAAAACAACAACAACAACAAAACCACAAAATCCCCATCCAAAGGTCAGTAATCTCAAATAACGAAGGTAGATAAGCCCACAAAGATGGGAATCAATGCAAAAATGCTGAAAACTCAAAAATCCAGAGTGACCCTTTTCCTCCAAATGATAGCAATGTCTCTCTGGCAAGGTCTCAGAACTGGGCTGAGGCTGAGATGGCTGAAATGACAGAAGTAGGCTTCAGAATGTGGATAATAATGAATTTTGCTGAGCTAAAGGAAACGTTGTAGCCCAATGCAAAGAAACTAAGGATTATGATAAAACAATACAGGAGCTGAAAACCAAAATAACCAGTTTAGAGAGGAACATAGTCGACCTGTTAGAGCTGAAAAGCACACTACAAAAACTTCACAATGCAATCAGAAATATTAATAGCAGAATAGACCAAGCAGAGGAAAGAATCTCAGAGCTTGAAGACTGGCTTTCTAAATTAAGACAGGCACAAAAGAATACAGAAAAGAAGACTGAAAAGGAATGAACGAAATCTCTGAGAAATATGGGATAATGTAAAAAGACTGAATCTACAACTGATTGGGGTAGCTGAAAGAGATAGGGAGAATAGAACCAAGTTGAAAATATACTTCAGGATATCCTTCAGGAGAACTTCCCCAACCTAGTAAGAGAGGCCAACATTCAAATTCAGGAAATCCAGAGAAGCTCAGTAAGATACTCCATGAGAAGATCATCCCAAGCCACATAATCATCAGATTCTCCAGGTTTGAAATGAAAGAAAAAATGTTAAGGGCAGCCAGACAAAAAGGCCAGGTCACCTACAAAGGGAAGCCTATCAGACTAACAGTGGACCTATCAGTGGAAACCCTAACAAGCCAGAAGAGATCTGGGGCCAATATTTAACACTCTTAAAGAAAATAATTTCCAACCCAGAATTTCATCTCCTGCCAAACTAAGCTTCATAAGCAAAGGGGAAATAAGTTCCTTTTCAGATGAGCAAATGCTGAGGGAATTTGTTACTACTAGAACTGCCTTGCAAGGGCTCTTGAAGGAAGCACAAAATATCAAAAGGAAAAACTGTTATCAGCCACTACAAAAACACACTGAAGTACACAGGCCAGTGACACTATGGAACAACTACATAAACAAGCCTGCAAAATAACCAGCTAGCATCATGATGACAGGATCAAATCTACATGTAAGAATACTAACCTTAAGTGTAAACGGACTAAATGCCCCAATTAAAAGACACAGAATGGCAAACTGGATAAAGAACCAAGACCCATTAGTATGTTATTTTCAAGAGACTATCTCATATGCAAAGACACACATAGGCTAAAAATAAATGGATGGAGGAAAACTTACCAAGCAAATGGAAAACAGAAAAAAGCAGAGGTTGCAATCCTAGTTTCTGACAAAACAGACTCAAAACCAACAAAAATAAAAAAAGATATAGGAGAACATTACATAATGGCAAAGGGTTCAATTCAACAAAAAGAGTTAACTATTTGTAATATATATGCACCCAATACGGGAGCACCCAGATTCATAAAGCAAGTTTGTAGAGACCTTCAAAGAGACTTAGACTCCGACACAATAATAGTGGGAGACTTTAACACTCTACTGACAATATTAGACAGATCATCAAGACAGAAAATTAACAAAGATATTCAGGATCTGAACTCAGCTCTGGATCAAGTGGACCTGATAGATATCTACACAACTCTCCACCCAAAAAGAACAGAATATATATTCTTCTCATCGCCACATGGCACTTACTCTAAAATTGATCACATAATTGAAAGTAAAACAGTCCTTGGCAAATGCAAAAAACTAAAATTATAACAGTCTCTCAGACAATGGCACAATCAAATTAAAACTCAAGATTAAGACATTCACCCAAAACCATACAACTACATGGAAATTGAACAACAGGCTCCCAAAGACTCTTGGGTAAATAATGAAATTAAGACAGAAATCAAAAAGTTCTTTGAAACTAATGAGAACAAAGATAGAACATACTAGAATCTCTGAGACACGGCTAAAGCAGTGCTAAGAGGAAAATGTATAGCACTAAATGCCCACATCAGAAAGCTAGAAATTTCTCAAGTTAACAACCTAACATCACAGCTAAAAGAACTAGAGAAGCAAGAGCAAATAAACCCCAAAGCTAGCAGAAGACAAAAAATAACCAAGATGAGAGCTGAACGGAAGGAGATAAGACATAAAAAAACTCTCCAAAAATCAATGAATCCAGCAGCTGTTTTTTTTAAAAAATTAGTAAAATAGACTGCTAGCTAGGCTAGTAAAGAAGAAAAGAGAGAAGATTCAAATAAACACAATCAGAAACGTTAAGAGAGATGTCACCACTCAATCCACAGAAATATAAACAACCATCAGAGAACACTATTAATACGTCTATGCACATAAACTAGAAAATATAAAAGAAATGTAAATTTCGGGACATATACACCCTCCCAAGACCGAACCAGGAAGAAATCGAAACCATGAATAGACCAATAACGAGCTCAGAAATTGAGACAGTAATAAATAGCCTATCTACTAAAAAAAATCCCAGGACTGGATGGATTCACAGCTGAACTCTACCAAAGGTACAGAGAGGGGGTGGTACCATTTCCAGTGAAACTATTCTAAACAATTAAAAAGGAGGTACTCCTCCCTAACTCATTCTATGAGGTAAGCATCATCCTGATACTAAAACCTGCCAGAGATACAGCAAAAAAGAAAACTTCAGAACAATATCCTTGATGAACATTGATGCAAGAATCTTCAACAAAATAGCAGCAAACCAAAATCAGCAACACATCGAAAAGCTTATCCACCACAATTAAGTCGGCTTCATTTCTGGGATACAAGGTTGGTTCAACATATGCAAATCAATAAATGTGATTCATCACATAAACAGAACTAAAAACAAAAACAACGTGATTATCTCAATAGATGCAGAAAAGGCCTTCTATAAAATTTATTCCTTCAGGTTAAAAAATTCTCAATAAACTAGGTATTGAAGGAACATACCTCAAAATAATAAGAGCCATATATGAGAAACCCACAGCAAGTATCATACTGAATGGGCAAAAACTGGAAGCATTCCCCTTGAAAACCAGCACAAGACAAAGATGCCCTCTCTCACCATTACTGTTCAACATAGTATGGAATGTTCTGGCCAGGACAACACATGGAAGATAAAGAAATAAAGTGCATTCAGATAGGAAAAGAGAAAGTCAAACTATCTTTGTCTGCAGATGACACAATCCTATATCTAGAAAACCCCATTGACTCACCCAAAAACTTCTTAAGTTGATAAGCAACTTCAGCAAAGTATCAGGACACAAAATCAATGTGCAAAAATTGCTAGCATTGCTATACACCAACAACAGGCAAACTGAGAGTCAAATTATGAATGAACTCCCATTCACAATTGCCACAAATATAATAAAATACCTAGGAATACAGTAAACAAGGGAAGTAAAGGATTCTTTTAAGGAGAGCTACAAACCGCTGCTTAAATAAATCAGAGATGACACAAATAGAAAAATATTTCATGTTCATGGATAGGAAGAACCAATATCATTAAAATGGCCATACTGCCCAAAGCAGTTTATAGATTTAATGCTATCCCCATTAAACTACCATTGACATTCATCACAGAATTAGAAAAAAACTATTTTAAAATTCATATGGAACGACAACAGAAAACCCCCAAATAGCAAAGACAATTCTAAGCCAAAAGCATAAAGTTGGAGGCATCACGCTACCTGACTTCAAACTACACTGCAAAGCTACAGTAATCTAGAGAGCTTGGTACAAGAACAGACACACAGACCAATAGAAAAGAATAGAGAAGCCAGAAATAAGACTACACACCTGCAACCACCTGATCTTTAACAAACCTGACAAAAACAAGCAATAGGGGACAGGATTTCCTGTTTAGTAAACGGTGCTGGAAGATCTGCCTAGCCATATGCAGAAAATTAAAACTGGACCCCTTCTTTATAGCATATACAAAGATCAACTCAAGATGGATTAAAGACTTCAATGTAAAACCCAAAGCTATAAAAACCCTGTAAGAAAACCTAGGCGATACCATTAGAGACATAGGCATGAGCAAAGATTTCATGACGAAGACGCCAAAAGCAATTGCAACAAAAGCAAAAATTGACAAATGGGATCTAATTAAACTGAAGTGCTTCTGCACAGCGAAAGAAACTATCATCAGAGTAAACAGACAACCCGCAGAATGAGAGAAAATTTTTGCAAACTATGCATCTGACAAAGGTCTAATACGCAGCATCTACAAGGAACTTACACAAATTTACAAGAAAACCTATTAACAAGCCGGCAAAAGTTATGAACTGACACTTAAAAAAAGACTTACATGTGGCCAAGAAACACAGGAAAGAAGCTCAACATCACTGATCATTGATCACTGCAGAAATGACTTTCATGGTGCCCTTTGCATTTTGCAACTATTGCTTAAGCTTCAGACCCAAAAAGAGCACTAGCTTTAGAGTCAAAGACCCCTGGGTTCCAGTTTCAGCTGAGAGACTGTGAGCACATCACTAGCCCACTCTGATCCTGTATCCCAGTTTTATAATCACCTATTTCCCATCAGTCGGGAGGCTGGAGAGAAAAGCACCCGCTCTGTGCCCAGTACAGAGGAGGAGCATAGTAAGCCTAAGCTCTCTTGCTTCCCCACTATCCTAACGTATTAGGGGAAAGACAGAGATGTGGGGAATGGCACCTGGGAAGCTCCAGCTCTATGCGTCACAATCCTACCTAATGAAAAATCTGAATTAAGCTTCAGTTTCCCATCTACAAAATGAGACAGGACAGGAGTGAGTAGGAAAAGGAGGTTGGTTTAAGTTGGGCCCGTCTAATTCTATAACGTGGACTTCACTGTCGGATCCAGCCCAGTCCCCAGAGGAGGCTTCTCGTGCTCTGAATGTCTTTTGGCCAAGGCCAAGTCTGTACAGGGTCGGGGTGGGGAGAAGCAGTTCCTCCACATAACCTGCAGGTGGCACTAGAGCAGCGCGGGAGCCGAGGGTTCCGCTCCAGCCTTCCTGGAGACCCGGGTAGGGCGGGCGTATGGCGAGGCAGAGGTGGTGCACACCGTTCAGCTGGGCAGCGGTACGAGCGGGACTGCGGATCAGTTCACACCGTTTAAAATAGACACATGAGTCTTCTGGCTAATTTCCTCTCTTTGGTAGGGTGATCATATGCTTTATCACCCAAATCCAGACACTTTGGAGAGTGGAAGGGGGCACTAAAATAATTGCACCGGGACAGCAGACATAAACTTAACTGTACCTTGCAAACAGAACATATGGTCACCCTACCCTCTGCTCACTTTTTCTTCTTTGTTTCCATTCTTTTAATTTGTTTTTCTTTTGAAACACACAGCATTCTCTCCCCGAGCACCATTGTCTTTGAAAATGCCCTTGCGATCGGGGTATTTTCGACGAGGCAGCATCTGCTTTCGCACCTTGGGTCTGAACAGGCTCTCTGAACCCACCCCAAAGGCTGGTTTTAGCTTCTAGTCAGAAGACTCTGTTCCCTGGCTTGCCATCCCCATGACTCAAGAATTACAGATGTCAGACGTGGAACAGTGGCCCTTATGTGAACTTTGGTGCCTCTTTGCTAAATTTATTCCTGTAAATTTTTTTTTTTTTTTTTTTGAGATGGGGTCTCGCTCTGTCGCCCAGGCTGGAGTGCAGTGGTGCTATCTCGGCTCACTGCAACCTCCGCCTCCCAGGTTCAAGTGATTCTCCTGCCTCAGCCTCCCAAGAAGCTGGTACTGTAGGCACCCACCAGGAGCCTGGCTAATTGTTGTATTTTTAGTAGAGATGGGGTTTCACCACTTTGGCCAGGCTGGTCAGAAACCCCTGACCTCATGTGATCCGCCCACCTCAGCCTCCCAAAGTGCTGGGATAACAGGTGTGAGCCACCGCGCCCGGCCCTATTGCTGTAATTTTGTTCTGAGTGCTCCTTTGTCCTTTGTTTCTTTGAATTTACGCGTATTGGTTTATTGAATTACAAGTAGACAAGTCCCATTAAGCAGGATTCTTACATTTCCAAGATCATCCCATTACTCCATTCAACCCCAAATTAGCATGCCATTTATCCCCTTGTTTCTGAACCCTCTTCACGTAATAGTCTCACAAACATCCATCCATTGCAAAAGGGACTCAAACTTTCCTCACTTCCATTTTTAGTTGATTCATTGCTATCCAAGTAATGATTTGTCTGGGGGAGTCATTAGTAAAGAAATGTGCCCCTAAATTTATTGTTATAGTTGGATTCTGCTAGTTAATACCTCTGTTAATACCTCTCTCTGTCATTCTCACATTGCTACAAATGACTATGGGTTTCTGTCTCAACCTAAAATCTAGGTTAGAAATTGGGTTTTATCTGAATAAGGTATTAATAGATAATGTGAGAAAAAATTTATTTACTGAAACTTTTCTCAGCTAAGAATCACACTCATGGTCAAAAATATGTATGTAAGCAAGCAGATATTGGGCTGTAAATATATAAACTCTTCAAATATTATCTTGGAAGCAGAGAGCAGCCCTCACTAGACTACAAACCTGCTAGCACCTTGATCTTGGACTTCCTAGCCACCAGAACTGTGAGAAATAAATTTTTGTTCTTTACCCATTACCCAGTCTCAGATATTTTGTTATTAGCAGCACAAATGGACTAAGGCAGTATCTTACGTAGAGTGAGGTGCATATACCTTAAGTTACAACTCCATGCTATTCTTTTTTCTTTTTTTTTTTTTTTGAGACAGAGTCTTGCTCTGTCACCCAGGCTGGAGTGCAGTGGCATGATCTTGGCTCACTGCAGCCTCCGCCTCCTGGGTTCAAGCGATTCTCCTGCCTCAGCCTCCCGAGTAGCTGGGATTACAGGTGCCTGCCACCACGCCCAGCTAATTTTTGTATTATAGTAGACATGGGGTTTCACCATGTTGGCCAGGCTATTCTCAAACTCCTGACCTCAAGTGATCCACCTGCCTCGGCCTCCCAAAGTGCTGGGATTACAGGTGTAAGCCACCATGCCTGGCCAACTCTATACTATTTACATATGTGCACACTCGTGTAACTACCACTCAGCTCAAGAGACAGAATGCTTCCATCACCACAGAGGGCTCCCTCTTGCCCCTACTCAGTTGCTGTCCTCCTCAAAGTTAACTACAGTACTGACCTCTGTCACCATGGATTAGTTTTACCTGTTTTTGAACTTCATATAAATAAAATCATTCAATATTTGCTCATTTGTGGCTGGCTTCTTTCATTCAACATAATCCTGTGAGATTTAGCCATGTTTTGGGTAGTGGTAGTTGATTATTTTTCTGATTGTGTAGTTTTCCATACTGCATTTATTACCCTTCTATTTTATCTCTAACTCAGTGTCTTGTGGGGTCTATTGGTCCTTTTTAGCTAGATTGATATTAAACATCTTCTTATCAATGAAGCTTAGGAAATTTTTAGAAGACAGAAGCCCAATAAAACCAAGACCCCTGATCTTAAGCCAAGTTTCCTTCTCACACCTGCTTCAGTTGCTGTTCTTCATGTACTCTTTTTTTCCTCACAAAGCTGATGGAAATTAAGAAACCCAAAAGCTCCTTATCATGCTATCAGCTTAGGGATGCTTGTCATCTGAATAACGGGGTGGATATTTATAATGGGAAACGTTAAAATAACAATACCAAACATGTACACAGCACAAACTGCTGTTCAAAGCGCTTTACATTTATTATTTTCCTCAAAACAACTCTGTGAAATAGACACGATTTTGGTCATTCCCACATTTTAGAATGGGAAATTGAGGCACAGAGAGACCATGTAACTTTCCCAAGGTGGTAGAGCCAGGACTTGAACCTGTGTTTTCTGGTTTTAGAGCCTGCAGACTTCACTACCACACCATATTGTGCAGCATGATGCTTCATATGGTGAAAATGTTTTCTTCTATTCACTTGGGAGCATTTTCTGGATCATTTGAATCTTATAAATTTGCTTCAAAGAATACAAGTAAATTGAAATGGAAGATCTAGCATAGAATGTGTGGCATTCATGAATAAATTATAGGACTCTCTGGCTTTAAATAATAATTGTTTGCTTATCTTGTGACTTTTGTCAGGCAGGGCTGTAACGTGCTAGCTTCATTTTCCTTCTCTTCAGTAAGAGAGGATGGGCTCAGAGACAGGCACAATTGATCATAAAATCTCATCACACTTTCCCTCACCATCTGGAAGCTGGAGACAGGTTTGTGAAATCTTGGTTGAGAAAGAGTTGAATGTCACTTGTAGCATAGCGAGTTTAAAAAAGTTTTACTCTCCAATTCTGTTGCACAAGGCCCTGTGAGTTTTGTCAATTAACATATGTGACCAACATTTTTCTCACAAAGATTATCGGGGTTCTAGAGGACATTATCTTCCAGTTTTATTCTGCTGCTAAAGTGCTATATTTCTTTATCGATGAACTAATCAGTTCTTGGTCACTTGATTTTCATTAGACGTTTCTCTGGCTCCTTACGGTGTGCTTTATGTCTCTTTTTGCCCAGCCCCAGGTTTTTCCTTCTAACTGCAAGAAAAAGATCATTGAAATTTTCTCTCTCTCAAACTCCTGGGTTCAAGTGATCTTCCCATCTGCCTCCTGAGTAGCTGGCATTACAGGTGTGTACCACTGTACACACACACACATACACAAACATGCGTATAGACACACAGACATTCACATGTATACACACAGAGATATACATATATCACACATACTCATTAGATAAACATTTGCACACACCAACACACACACGCACACACACATATACACACCCTGTTTCCCTCTTCTTCTCAGGAATCAGGGCTCTCGGACAGCGGAAAGAGTCTTGTACCGTTAGTCAAAGATCGTCTGTGCAACCTTGCACAAGTGTCTTCCCTTTTGAGATCTTGTTTATAACAATAAACATCCTTACCCACCAATTAGGGTTATTTTGAAGATGAAACAGAAAAAAATAACAGAACCATGGCATGTTGCATAGCAAAAAAAAAAAAAAAAAAAAATTAACCTTGACCAAAAAGAGGTTTGGCCTTTGTCCTAGACTCCTAGGAGGTAACCGTCAACATGTAATACCTGATAGGAATATCTTTGCCTGGGGATCTTGGGTCATGATGGATTGTCTAATAATGAGATTTAGGGTGGAGACTAGCCAGGCCAGGAAAATGGACTTTGTGATTTAGAGTCCGGGCTTTAGTTCACCCCTGGAAGGACTGGAGACTGGAAACTGAGAGCAGCTACGTGGACAATCAAGCATGCCTCTGTGATGAAGTTCCAGTAAAAACCCTGAATACTGAGGCTTGAGGGGAACCTCATTGGCTGGGAATATTCCATGTGTATTGGCACATATCAAAGCTAGGAGGGTAATGCCCTCTGACTGGATAGGGAGGGGATAATGGACACTCCATGCCTGGTGCCCTCCTGGATTCAGCCCTATGACTTTCTTCCCCTGGCTGATTTTAATCTGTATCATTTCTGTGTAATCAAACTGTAACTATGAACACAACAGCTTTCTGTGAGTTTTAGCCAGGAACCTTGCCACACCCGCACCTGCACACTCCCCCCGCTGGCCCTCCCACAGCTGGTGCGGCGCGGCAGGCCCTTGCTCTGCGCTTGTCTCACCAGCTCTCTGCTCACTTTTCTCTCTCCTGTTTTCTCTCTGCTTTCTCTCCAACTGCCAGCCGATCGGGTCAGGCAAGCCCATCCTGTCCTGAGAGCCCCAGGCACCCCTTTGACCTCTAAACAGATCCCTCCTCCCTTTCCAAGCCTGCCTGGGCAGGTGTCCTGTGACTTGACAGTGGCTCCCCCAGTCCCAAATCCAGCCCCCTTCATCTGTGATTTAGTCTGTTGTAGTGGTGAGCTGACACATCCGGGGGTGACCGTTGCTGAAAACTTGTGCTCCCTCTGTGGTATGCCCCTGCCCTATATATATCTATACTCATATATATACATATATATATATATACACACGCACACACACTGTATATATATATATATATACACACACACACATATGTAGGTGTATGTGTATGTGTGTGTATATGTGTGTGTGTGTATATATATATACACAGTATGTGTGTGTGTGTGTGTATATATATACACACACACACACATGCACCTACACATGGCCGACCGTCTCACCTCTAGCGCTGGGAATCAGTCACCGTGCTGTCCTTGTGGAATCTTGTGAACCAACAAGAGAAAGCTGTCCCCTGACATCGCCCCTCCTAAGCGCGCCACCTCCAGTGAGCCTTCCTGTCATACCTGGCCTGTGGACAGCCAGACCCCGCCATCCCTCCTATCCCCTACCAAGCATGGGAGTGCTATGCAGGCAGCCGTGTGCCTGACAGTCTCTACCAATACCGCTGTCCCTCGGCTGAGAATCAAACCCATTTCTAGATGACAGGGAATGTGTCCTCTGTTGGCTGTGTTCTCTGTGGAGCTCAGGGAAGGGGAAAGGCCAAGCCATTTCTAGGATGCTGTTGGGAGCGATGAAAAGGCCACACCCTTTTCCTGGAAAGCTCCTGGAGCTTAGCCGGCTCTTATCCTGTGAAGCCGGCTCTGGCCACTAGGGGGCAGGGCTATGAACTCAGCCTGGAGGGAGCCTACGGGGCAGCCAGCACTCTGGAGGGACAGACAGAAAAGGCCACCAGGTGCAGACAGGAGAGGGAGGCAGGGGGACAGAATGGGAGATGACTGGAGTGGATGGAAGTCAGTGCCTTTGGGTGCTGGTACCTGCCTTCACGGCCACTGCTAGATCAGGCTTCTGAGCCTGTTGGCTGTCAGGGCTGGACTGTGCCCCATAGGCGCCATGGCAAACCCCGTGGAATCCCCCAGGTGTCACCAGGCAGCATACAGGTAACAGGCCTGGAAGGTCCCCAACAGCCCAGCTGGACATGCTCGGACACACTGGGGCTCCTCGTTCAGTGGCACAACTCCAGGACCCAGTGAGGGAAACGGGAACACACCAGGCCGAGCAGAATGGCTAAATCCGTTTATTCCAAAATAAAAAGCAAAATAAACAGGAGTCGCATCACCAGGGAGCCACGACCCCATCCCCGCCTCCTTCCTCTGTCTTGTGCTATTAATAAGTAAGTTTCCCAGCCGCAAGTAATTATTAGAACCTCCTCCTCACAGGCCAGCTCCAACCTCTGCTAGGTACGATACAGGGGGCGGCCCTACCCTCCGGAATATACAATATGTTACATAGATACTATGTGTACACTGGGGAAGGGGGGGGCCCCCAGCAGCCTGTGCTCTCACCAGGTCCACAGTTAGCCCCACTGTCCCACCTCAGCTGCCTCTCTGATTATGAAGATGGGAGTCCGCCCTGAAGGGAAAGTTGCTTTGGTGAGAGTAAGGAGGCCATCAGGCCTCCTCCAAATAAACCAACTCCACCAGCCTCTGGCTCTTAAATAAAATTTAAGGACTCAGCACTGGTCAAGGTGGCAAAGGGTCTGTCTCCCCCCATTAGACAGGGGTCTTGTCTTGCTACCCTAATGGTAAAGGGTGACTGGGAAGGGGTGGTAGGGACATGGTGGGGGCAGAGACTCCAGTCCCACTTCTCCAGGCTTTGCTGACAGGGGCCTGCTTTTACTTATTTTTATTTTTATCCCATGACTTAAAAAAAAAATCCCATAACTTCTTTTTCATATTTTTTATAACTTTTCGTAAAACTTTTTTTCACTTTTTTCACTTTTTTTCTACAAATTGTTTTGCCACAACTTTTTCACAACATTTTTTATCCCATAACTTTTTCATCTCGTATCTTTTTTAAATCCTATAACGTTTTTAGTTTGTGTTCTTTTAATAAACATACTTGCATAATTATATTTTTGTAAAAATAAAAACAGATTATCTCATGCCAAGCATGTCTAACATTTTCACAGTCTCAATACATTTAATATTATAGTTTTCAAGACACACAAAATTTTAAAGCAAAAATAGCACTTTGCAACAATTTAATAATTTATTATATTACCGTAGCAGCACAGCAGCAGTCAATATTGTCACTTTAGGCAAAAGTCTTACAGTATTTGCATTATACATTCTGTTTTCAATAACTCAAAAGTTGGTAAAAGTCATTCTAAGAAAACCTGGCAAATAAAGCTTTGGACTGGAATTGGCATTTCTTTCTCTACTTTTCCCTCCCCTCATTTCTTTCTTTTAAACTACAGTATTCATATTTTAAAATGTTTTATTTCCAAACATTAAGATAGCAGTTAAAAATGACTCTTTAAGATAAAGTTTTAGAGAAACTATATTATGGATAGGACTGATTCACATTTTCAGATTTTCTAAAAATTAGCTTTGGTTTTAGAACTGACTTTTTTTCATTTCTGGAAAACCTACCAGGTTTAATCAAATACTTTAAAAATGATTATCAAATATTGCAGTCTTTAGGTATTTTGATTCTTTCTACAGAAATTCAAATTTATTCAGTTGAATTCACATTTTAAATTCTATGTTTCTGATGAACTCTACCCTTCTAATGTTACCTTCTAAGCAAATTGAAAGCCGCCTTATACTGAATGAGGAAGAGAACAAATACTTGGCTGAATGAGATATTGCAAAAGACTGCATGCACTTTGAAGAAAGACAAGTTATTGTCATATGATTTCCGTTTGTTTTAGCGTTTTCTTAAACATATGACAAAATACCTACATAAAGAGTGGTATTTCAGTTAATGTAGTACATTTATTTTCCAGACTGACATTCAGCTTAAATATGCCAGCACGTGATTTAATCCATAGGTACCTGATGAACACATTATTGTCAGATTGGTTACAGATGCTAAACGCTATCTGAAGGTCATTCCTAGTCATTTATATTTCTCAGGGTAAAAGTGAAGTGATTTGAACTATAAAAATACCTTTGAAATAATTTATCAATGTATTAGGTAAACCCAGTTTCAGAATTATAAAGAAAAACTGTTAGACCAAATAATGTGGCTAATTAACAGTGGTCCGATTTCTAGCCCAAGGGTCTAAAATGGACTTAAAGTAACTGTCTTTAAACTGAACTCAAAGAATGCAAAAGCTGCAAGTTCAGATATAAAAGGCAAGTACAGGATTTTAAGTCCTGTACATCACACTAATGTGATGTATTTTGGAACACAGACATTAGAACTTCATGAAGTTTTAGCTGTTGATTCTTTCCCAAACATCATAAAGTTATGATTTAGGCAACGTATGACTGAAATAATTCATTGATCATGTATAGGCACATTAACATAAATATTGCATAAAATTATGTCTCTAATCAAGAGGCATAAAAACATAGTTCACTCTTCATAAAAAATTTTGTGAGGAAATGTAGCTCTGTGATTATATAGACACTTTTCCTGATAATACTTTGACATTCACAAACAGGAGATTAGTTACATGAACTTCTCCTTGATTTTCAAATGTAGTATTATACTGTCTACTAAAACTCCTTCTTATTTCAACTAAGTACTCTCACATATATTAGTTTATAATAATGTTATTATTATAACTTCATATAAATTCGTGGCATTTATAACAACTTTTTGTTTTGTTTTGTTTTGTTTTTGAAACAGGGTCTCACTTGGTCGCCCAGGCTGGAGTGCAGTACTACCAACATGGTTCACTGCAGCCTCGGCCTCCCGGGCTCAAGCGATCCTCCCCCTTCAGCCTTCCAAGTAGCTGGGACCACAGGTGTGACCCTCTACACCTGGCTAATTTTTGTATTTTTAGTAGAGATGGGGTATTGCCATGTTGTCCCCAGGCTGGTCTCAAACTCCTGGACTGAAGTGATCCACCTGTCTTAGCCTCCCCAGAGTGCTGGGATTTCAGTCATGAGCCATCACACCTGGTCCAACACTTCTTAACATCTTTCTCTTTTTTTTTGTGCCTTATTCTAAGGTATATTTAGATTTCTTGTGTAGTCTTTCTTTCTTTTTTGTTTTTTTTTGTTTGTTTTGAAACAGAGTCTCACTCTGTCACCCAGGCTGGAGTGCAATGGCGTGATCTTGGGTCACTGCAACTTCTGCCTCCTGGGTTCATGCGGGTTCTCCTGCCTCAGCCTCCTGAGTTACAGGCGCGCACCACCATGCCCAGCTAATTTTCTGTATTTTTAGTAGAGACGGGGTTTCATCATATTCCCCAGGCTGGTCTTGAACTTCCGATCTCAGGCAACCCACCTGGCTTGGCCCCCCAAAGTGCTAGGATTACAGGCGTGAGCCACGACGCCCAGCCATTTGTTCAGTCTTTATTGCAGAATCAATGCAATCATTGGTTTTTGTTGTGTTTGATATTTTCTATTTAACTTGGTATGAAAAGTTTTCTTTGTTGATCTTTTTTGTTTCATTTTTTTTGATACGCAGTTTTGCTCGTCACCCAGGCTCTTGTCACCCAGGCTGGAGTGAGCTGGTGAGACCTCACCACGCCCAGCTAATTTTTGTATTTTTTTAGTAGAGACGGGGTTTCACCATGTTTGCCAGGCTGGTCTCGAACTCCTGACCTCAGCTGATCCACCCGCCTTGCTCCCAAAAGTGCTGGAATTACAGGCGTGAGCTGCTGTGCCCCATATCCCCCCCTTTTTTTTTAAACACTGTTAACTTGCTTGCATCTTTGTATTGCGTCCTAGAAGTGGGATTTTCTCTTTCTTTCTTTCCTTCTTTTTCTTTCTTTCTTTCCCTCCTTCCTTCTCTCCTTCCTTCCTTCCTTCCTTCCTTCCTTCCTTCCTTCTTTCCTTCTTTCTTTTTTTTGACGGAGTCTCGCTCCGTTGCCCAGGCTGGAGTGTACTGCAAGCTCCGCCTCCCGGGTTCACGCCATTCTCCTGCCTCAGCCTCCCGAGTAGCTGGGACTACAGGCCCCCACCACCATGCCCGGCTAATTTTTTGTATTTTTAGTAGAGACAGGGTTTCACCGTGTTAGCCAGGATGTAGAAGTGGGATTTTCAACGGACAGAGCACTGACATTTTGTGGTTCTGGCTACACATGCCATATTTCTTTCTGAGAAACAAAATATTTGTTTTGTAAAACATTCTAACTCACATTATTATTTTAGCAAATTCTAGAAGTTTGAAACATGATCACACCTGTAATCCCAGCACTTTCGGAGGCCAAGGAGGGTGGATCACCTGAGGTCAGGAGTTCGAGACCAGCCTCGCCAACATGGTGAAACCCCATTTCTACTAAAAATACAAAAATTAGCCAGGTGTGGTGGCACGTGCATGTAATCCCAGCTACTCAGGAGGCTGAGGCAGGAGAATTGCTTGAACCCAGGAGGCAGGGGTTGCAGGGAGCCGAGACCACAGTGCCACTGCACTCCAGCCTGGGCGACAGAGCGAGACTCGGTCTCAAAAAAAAAAATAAAGAACAGAAAAAAAAGAAAAGAAAAAGAGATACCATCTTACAGCCATCAGAATGGCTATCATTAAAAAGTCAAAACAACAACATATGCCGGTGAGGTTGTGGAGAAAAAGGAACACTTTTACACTGTTGGTAGAAGTGTAAATTAGTTCAGCCATTGTGGAAGACAGTATGGTGATTCCTCAAAGACCTAGAGGCAGAAACACCATTTGAACCCACAATCCCATTACTGGGTCTATACCCAAAGGAATATAATATATCTATTATAAAGATACATGATGCCATGTCCATTGCAACACTAGTCACAATAGCAAAGACATGGAATCAACCCAAATGCCCATCAGTGATAGGCTGGATTAAGAAAATGTGGTACATATATACCATGGAATACTATGCAGCCATATAAAGGAATGAGATCATGTCCTTTGCAGGGACATGGATGGAGCTGGCAGCCATTCTCCTCAACAAACTAACGCAGGAACGGAAAACCAAATAACCCCGTTCTCACTTATACATCAGAGCTGAATGATGAGAACACATGGACACAGTGGGGAGGGAACAACACACACTGTTGGATAGTGTGGAGGTGGAAGGAGGAAGAGGATCAGGAAGAATAGCTAATGCATGCGGGGCTTAATACCTAGGTGATGGGTTGACAGGTGCAGCAAACCACCATGGCACACGTTTACCTATGTAACAGCCCGGCACATCCTGCACATGTATCCATTCCTGAACTTAAAATAAAAGTTGGAAATCAAAATAAGGTAAAATTTAAAAATAAAGATGAAAATAGATAAATGTGTCAGAATAATTGGTATCAATTGTTTAATTATAAGTGGCATTTTGTTATAAGTCAAGCATTAGTAGAATTGGTTTTGTTGATTAGATCTCCTTTGAGTATAATGATTAAAAACAACATTTTTTTAAACCTGAAAATCTGAGAATAGATTTTGGGCTGTGATAACACCCCAATCCGTTGCCCCACAATGACCTTCTAGAACTTTTCATCTGGCCCCTTTGACATCTAATTGTAAATTCCCATCCTGAGATGAGGTTGAAATCAAAGGACCCATATCACTCATATATATGTAATATAGATTATATATACATATATGTATACATTATACATATAGTATATTACATATATACTATGTATAATAAATGTATATATGTTTAATCTATATATAAATAAAAATTTTGTGAAGCATGCGTGATGTAATTATGTTATCTAGTTGTTCTCCACTACACTTTTGGGGGACTGTCCTTGGGTAGTGTGGTGGATGTTATTTACTTAGAAATACAGAATTCTATAGTCATATTTGGAAGGGTTATTCATCAGCGTTCTTTGGTTTACAAACAGCTGAATCCAGCTTAAAATGCCTTAAGCTTAAAAGTTTATGTAACTACAAGACCCAGGGGTCCCTCCGGAGCAGCCCAATTCAGAGGCACAAACCAGGTCATCCAAACTTAGCCCTAGTCATTTTTGTGGTTCTGTTTTCTTTATTAACTTCTTCAAATACTGTGTTCTTTCATGACCCCCTACCCTCTGCCTAGATTCACCTTCCCTTCCTGCCTGGCAAATTCCTACTTACCCTTTACAGCCCAGGTCAAATACTACCACTACTTCATATATTTTTCTGACTGACTGTCAGCCCCATCTTAGTCTGTTTTTGCTGCTATAACAAAATGCCTAGAACTGGGCAATTAATGTACAATGGAAATTTATTTCTCACACTTCTGGAGACTGGGGAGTCCAAGATAAGGTGCCTGGTGTCTGGTGAGGTATCTCTCCTTATAAAATGGTGCTTTGCATGCGTGTGATCCCAGCTACTCAGGAGGCTGAGGCAGGAGAATTGCGTGAACCCGGGAGGCGGAGGTTGCAGTGAGCCAAGATCATGCCACTGCACTCCAGCCTGGGTGACAGAATGAGACTCTGTCACAAAAACAAACAAACAAAAATCCCCACAATGGTGCCTTATTGTTCCATCCTCTAGAAGGGACAAAGGCTGTGTCTCATGTGGTGGAAGGGTGGAAGTGGGAGGCAGCACTCTGAAGCCTCTGTATAAGAACATGAATCCCATTCATGAGGGCAGAATCCTCATGGCCTAATCACCTTGCCCTACCTCTTAATACCATCACCTGGAAAATTAAGTTCTGACATGTAAATTTTGGAGGGACATCTACATTCAAACCATATTAGGCTCCATTCAAAAATAATTGCTCTTTTGACAGCATCCCTAAAGCCATTTGTTCATACTCTAGACAACAGTAATTGAGTTATATTACAGGCTTTCATTTGTTTGTTTTGTCTTCTAATCACATGTGTAGAGAGAGGGAGGGCTCCTCAAATCTGTGTTTCTCCTCTTTATCCTGGCCACATTTGTGTCAATTACATTTCCGAGCCCCCTTGCAGTTAGGTAAGGCCATGGAATTGAATTCTTATCCCACCAAATTGCAGGCCATTTTCAGACTAGGCCCCCTAAACCTCCCACACAATTGTCTACACTGTCCCTCTCCTTTGACCCGTGATCAGGTGTAGAGAATCTGGGTGAGCACCTTCCATCCCAGAAGATGTGGAGGTATACTGAATCCCTGAGTGACTGCATGGAACAGAGCAACGTTTCACTTAGCCCACATTGAGGAATACTATGAGTGAGAAATCAATCTTTATTATGCCATAATACTATATTTATCACATCAAGACACCTTTTAATTATTAATGTCTATTGTATAACAAGCCATATCAAAACTTAGTGGCTTCAAACAACCATTTTTAAACACACGCAATTCTGCATGTAGGCTGGGCTTAGCTGGGCAGTTCCTCTGCTGGTCTTGCTGCTGCTGGTTAATCATCAGCTGGTGGGTTGGCTCGGGGCTGGGTCCAGTTGGGACACTGGAACACTGGCCTTCTCCCTCTTTTCATGTAGTTACAGGACCTCTCTCCCTCCCTGTGCCTTTTCCATGGGACCCTTCACTGGCCTCCCTACCAGCATACCCAGACTTCTATGGAGTCTCCCAAGAGTGCCAAAGTGGAACCTGCCAAGCCTTCTTAAGGAAGAAAGGACACAGCATCACTTCCATTACATTCTATGGGCTAAGGCAAGTCAAAGGACCAGCTTAATTCAAGGAAAGAGGGTTATGTGAAAGTTCAATATGAGGAGGTGTGGCTTTTGGAGGCTATTGATGTAACAGACCCTCACAACCACTGAGATGAGGGACTTGTTTGTTATAGCAGCTGCCTATACTGACTAATCAACACCAGTAGCTCAGCATTTCCAAAACTTCATCGATATCCTACTGTGCTATTTTTGCACTTTCTATGTACCATTTTGAATATTGCTTACAAAATGTTTCTTTTAATCAATGAACTTGAAATATAAATTTATTGAAAACTAAACTTTGTGTCAGCACTGTAAGTGAAAGGTTAGAAGTGTAATTATATTATTCTTCCATTATCATTAAAATAAGTCCATAACTATTAAAACGGTCTGTCAACATAGCCTTTCAAACCATCTCCCTGTCATCAGGGATCGGCCCAGCCCCTGGAGAGGAGGTTATAGAGATGCTTGATAATTTTGGTTAAACTCAATTTTGTAGAATTCAATTCTGCTTCTCTGTAATTTATACCCACCAGATTCCACTGAAACCCAGTCTGATTCCCCCTCTCTCTGACTGCCCTTTGATATCTGGCGAGTTTTCAAGGGAATTTTCCTCCCCCTGAACATTTCCACTTTCTTCAACGTATCCTATTTCCTAGAAGCATTCTAACAATGAGCAAAAAAAATAGTCCAGTAAAATGCCTGAACCACCCCAAAACACCAAAGACTACCCTCCTCCCTTTTCTATATTTGCCCTCTGGGCTGGTTCAGAGCCCAGGAGCAAGATGGCAGGCAGGCAGGTGTGGGTTGTTTCTCTGTGGGGATGACAGTGTGTTCATCTCAAGACCACCTGTTTCTGTAACAACCATAGTATGACCTTTTCTGTGTCACATGGGCTCACGTGTCCCAAGAGCTTGGAGGTGCAGCTCCAGAACCCACAGCAACCCTCTGCAGGGCTCTTGTTCCAAATGGTTCCCACTCTGTAGAGTTGAGCCCACACCTCCTTCAGCCCTTTGTTCATGGATCTCCATTTCTTCTTTCCTTCTCTCTCTTCCCCTCTCATTCTTTTTTTATTTTTTTTAATGATTGAGGCTCTCCCTTTCCTTAGCTCCTCTCCTAAGTATTCAGAGTAAATCTGAAACTCAGAACATACTTACTTACTGTTTTCTTGTGAATGACAAGGTCCATGCCTCTGCTCTCATAACACTGAAGAAATGGTAATGGCTTAATTGGAATGTTCTAGAAAGGGGATCTCTGGACACTGGGCAGCCAAGCACTAAGAGCCTGGGAAATTTTCTAAGTGAAAGGAAGTCATTGAACAGTTTCCAGTTTGCCTTTGTTTCCGATTCCAAAGAGAACCTAATTTAATTTCTAACCTAGAGACCTTGAAAGTTTGGCTGGAAAAGTGCCAAGGAAAATTCCCTCACAAAAACCTAACTCATAGGGTCCTGTGGTCATGGCTGTTTGAGGCAACTGACAGTAAAATATAATAAGAGGACCTCATTCTTCAAGGGGTGCTGCGTACAGGTATGCCCCCCAGGGGCACCAGACCTCCCATAAAGCCCAGCCGGGTCCACCAGCCTCATGGACCACACAGGCCTGGGGGTGAATCCTGTCCCCACCACACATGGTTGTGCAGTTTTGGGCAAACACTCTCCTGGGTCCTTACAGTAACTTGACTTTAGGTGTCCTGTGCTTTGAGTGCTGAAATGCAGCAGTTCTCAAAGTTTGTTTGGCTTCAGAATCCTCCACACTTGGTATAAATGCAGGTTCCTGGGCCCACCCATGGGGCTGGGGGCCTGAGAATCTGCATGGCCAGGGTCACCTTAGGTAGTGCTGAGGGAGGCGGTTCCAGATCAAATTTGGAGAGATTTGAGTCTAATATGTGTCCCCCTCCATGGGGACTTGAAACTTTGCCAGCAAGTCTTATTCTTACATCTACTGTGTGATGGACAGTGAACTAGAACTGGAACAAAGAAATAAAGGCAGGAAAAAGCAAGCTCTCAGCTTGCAGGGGACAAGCCCATAACACAAACATTCCCTCTCAAAGCCTGGTTGGAAGCAGCCCTTTCCCACCTGGAAGACAGGACGGGTGGGTCAGTGTGGCGCTGGTGCCCTCTAGTGGTCATGTGGAAACCACCGGCACATCCCTCTGTGAATCTTCCACTTCTGCTTCCCTTCAAATATCACTAACGGCCATGACTGCCCCTTTCTATTGGTAGGAAATGGATTTGATCTGTGCCACCTCTTGATACAGGCAGCTGAGTGAGGTGGAAATCTCAGAAATCTTGGGGTAAAAGATACCTGAGTTCTAAGTCTTTTTCCGTCACTCGCTGTATCGCTTGTACAAGCCATTTAACTTTTCTGAGTCTGGTTTTTCTGATCCGTAAACCATGCAAAACGAAGGAACAATATTCCACCACTAGGAGATCTTGAACTCATCCTGCATTCTCCCTCCTGTGCTTCTTTTTTCCCCACAGTTTAGGGTCCACCATTTGTCCTGAGGGGCTTAGAGAATGGCCCTCCCCAGACAGGGCTGAGAAGACTGGGGAACACTCAGTAAACGTAATAGGCAGAGTTGGTTTCCTCAAATGGAGACTGGTCCCTGTGCACCCCTGAAATGGCTCCTGTGAGGATCCACGCCCTTGTTGAGAGATGGGGCCCCAGTCCTGGCAGCTAGTTCAGCTCTACCCTCTTCCTCCAGCCTCTAGCCCATGCAATGTCTTCTGTAGTCTGGGCAGCTGAGAAATTTGATTTCCAAGTGTGCATCAAAATTTTTCTGCTGTATACTTGTCGCTGGCTTTGAGCTTAAAAGACATAAATGTGAGACTTTTGTTCTCTGATTGCACAGTGACCTCCACCACCCAAGGCGGGGGTACTCCCTCAGAGCTGTCAGATGGAGATTGGGCAGCATCGCCCTCAGGGCATGAGGGAACATTTTACTGAGTGCAGAGAAAGCACGCCAGTTGATAACTTTGAAATATCCTTGCACACATGCAGATAGAAATGCCACATTGCAGAGACATTCTGAGGGTGAGACTTGACAAGGCACAGGGCTGGCATAGGACAGGCACTCCACTCCCTTTTCCTTAAAAAAATTGCTCATTAGATGCACACTTTGCTTTTGACTTCACATGGAAGTTTCTTTTGTTGTTCTCTTTCAGTAATCTCATAGAGGCATAAAATTGCTACGGAGGCTTTTGCAAACTGGAAGTTTTATTTGTTCTGCAATGGGCCAGACATTATTCCAGGAGTAGGGAAAACAGCAGGAAAATCTCTATTCCTGTCCCATAGAGTTCTCAATCCAGTTGCAGGTGACAGGCAGCCAGCACCAGTAAGCATGGCAAACAACAGGTACTGGGAAGTGCTAGGAAAAAAAGCCAGGGAGAAGGGATGGGGTCAGACAGCCTCTGACAAGGCCACACAGGAGCTAAGGCCCGTGTGAGGTCAGGGGCTGAGCATCTGGGGTATTCCAGGGCATTCCAAGTCTGAGTCTACAGTGACCTTACCATCCCAAAGGCCAGCTGTTTAATTTGGCCGCTAGTGACCAAGTCACTGATATGTTCACATAGGTTCTGGCCTGAGGATTCTCAGCCACTTAAGAAGTGCAGCCATTGAGCAGGGCCCCCTGCCTGCAGGACCCAGTGCTAAGAGTGGGGTCACCACCGTCACCATGACGGCTTCTGCCGCTCTTGTCCTCTTGTCCCCTAAAGAGGTTAAGGGCAATGTACGAGGAATTTAGCCTGGAGTCCATGTGGCCAGCATGGCCCAGCGTGTGCAGGGCCCTCTTGCAGTATGATGCCTGGCGGAGGTGCACAGGGGTGGTCCCAAGCAGGAGCAGGCTGCAGGAGATGGCCCGTTGCAGTGAGCGAAGGATCAATTAGAACTTCTATTTCTTTGTATTTTAACCATATTTGCACACATTAGATATGTTCAATAATAGATGTAATTTACTAGTACTGCAGAAAATATGTATGTATGTTTATGCTTGCACAGTTCCTGATTGATGAGGGCTCATGAAAAGCATCTTGATGAATATCTCGCACACATAGCAGCAGCTGAAGGCGGTGATTAAAGAAAAGGGAAAAAGTGTCAGAAGTGACGCATTTGCTACAGCAAAGGCTTTGAGCATCTTTAGGGTTTTCCCTTGTATTTATCTGCAGGAGCCTTAAATTCTCTTCTCCTCTTCCCTGGATAGTATTTTTTTTAATTTAATTTTTTTTTTTTTTTTTTTTTTGAGATGGAGTTTTGCTCTTGTCGCCTGGGCTGGAGAGCAGTCGCTTGATCTTGGCTCACTACAACCTCCGCTTCCTGGTTCAAGTGATTCTCCTGCCTCAGCCTCCTGAGTAGCTGGGATTACAGGCACCCATCACCATGCCCGGCTAATTTTTGTATTTGTAGTAGAGATGGTGTTTCACCATGTTGGCCAAGCTGGTCTCGAACTCCTGACCTCAAGTGATTCACCCATCTCAGCCTCCCAAAGTGCTGGGATTAGAGGTGTGAGCCATCACACCCAGCCTCCTGGCTAGTATTCTTAGGGAGCAGAATCACTGTGCCTTGCAGGAGCTGACTGTCATGTACTGGTTCTCAGGATGGGTGCTCCCCATTCTCCTCACGACAAGTAAGGATACTCAGTGGAAAAATTCCTGGGCAAGGCTTTACATACAGGAAATCACTAGGTGGATGATCTTGGAAATCCACTCATTCCTCATTTGGCAATCTATCATTGAGGGCCAGGTGCTGGGTCCTGGGCTGTGCAATAGGAAAGCCAAGATGCACACCATGGCCCAGCCTTTGAAGAGCCCATGGCAGTCATAGGCAGATCTGTCCAAATAGTCTGATCCTTCCAAATTGAGCATCCAAATAGTGGGTGCACAATGCCATTGGGAGCATAAAAGAAGCCATGGCAGAATTTTCTTGAGGGCTTGAGGGTGGTTCAGAGAAAGCTCACCAAGAAAGGGATGCCTGAGTTGGATCTTGCACGACGAGCATAAGGCCACCAGAGGAACAATGGGCATGACACCTCTGTGTAAGCATGCAGAGGCTTGGCCCACCAGTGTGGATGCGGGAGCGGCATTGTTTTCCACTGTTGAGTCACTGCCCATGGGTAAGTGGTCCCTGAAAGGAGGTGACATTGGAGAAGCAGGCAGGGCACAGATCACGGAGGACTCTGCATATTGTATGTCTTGCCCATTGCTCTGAAAGCTATGGTGACCAACTGGAGAAGTTAACAGTAGAAAACTAACCATTTATCTCTAAACCATTTTTATAATGGGATGGAGATGGAGAGAAGGAGGTTTTCACAATTAGCAGATGAGACCCAAGGAGGAACTGGATCAAGGCAGTTATGGGGGTATGGGCTGGAGGCTAAAGGTGTTTCAGAGGTGGACTCAGCAGGACCTCATGGCTGACCACAATCCATAAAGTGAAAGGGGCCCAGGTTCACTCCAGGGATCTGGCATTAAGAAAATAGTGTCATTCACCAAGATAGTCATCAGAAGAAGGAGCTGTTATCTAGAAAAGAGATATCCAAAAGGCAGCCTGAGGTTGTATCTAGAGCTCAGGAGAGAGGCTTAGGTTGGAGATAGGTACATCTGGGAGTCATGAGCTTAGCGAGGATTTGGGGAGCTACAGATGTCCACAAGGCAAAGTCGACAGATGACGGGACCTTGGGGGATGTGGGCATTCGAGATAAAAAATAGTCCTGCTTTATTGCATTTACCAATTTCCATGGTGTGAATATTCCCACTACGAGTGACCGCAAGCTACCAGTGTGAAGTTGCTGAACACAGGGCTTGAAAGTGATGCCTTGAAAGTGATGGGAGGAGTCTGGAGATGGTATATAATTTGCTCTTGTGAGCTGGTATGAGCCAGCTGGACACAGCAGTGGATGCACCTCCACATATGAAAATCTCTCCTCCGTTGGGACACTCCTTCTTCAGGAGTTTTCTTCAGAGCCCCTCAAATGAAATTTGCATGTCTCGTATATATTAAGTATTTCTATGTGATGTATTACCAACAAACAGAGGGGGCTTCATTTTGCCTGGGTCAGTGCAGGAAGCTTGAGTTCCTCCCATCGTTCCCACTCAGTGGTCCCCAGGCAAGCCCTGCTGGGCAAGAATCCCTGCCACCACTCCCAGGGGCTGCTTCTGTGGAGCGCTCTGTGTGCTGTCTCAAGCTTCTGGAGTTTTCAGACAGTGCTGATCCAATGTCTAGTTCTCCCATGTCTTCTCCAGCACAATGAAAGTACTTTTTGTTTTCATGTTGATGGGGAAAACGTTGAAACTATGAACCCAATTTTGGAGTCATAGGCATACAGCGTTTTTATCACTTGAAATTTGATCTCTTTGGATCAAGTTGTGTCAACTTTAGGAGTCCCTTTCCTGGGCTTTAAAACAACTATGTAAAACCAACACTGTCACTTTGCCATGCCTCCCTATCTCATTCCTATTTTCTTCTCTTGAGTGTTACAATGCCTCAAACACCTTCACAGCCATCATCTGCCCTCACTGGGGGTGCAAGACAGCTGGGGACCTCAGTAAAGGGGAGGTGATGGGGATGGGAGGAGTCTGGAGTACAGTAAATGAGAAGATGGGGGAGGGACTCACAGGACGGGGGTTAACCACAGCGGAGACAGCTGGGCCACCTGAAAAAAGGCGGAGAATGCAGTGGCCTCAGTTCTGTGACTGTTAGAAACCATGGAGCTGGGTGGAAGGAAAATGGACTTGGGGACTGAAGAGGGCTGAGGTCAGTCATTTCTCCCTTCCGTGGCCTTGCGCGAGTTGCTTTAATTTCTCTGGGCCTCAGTTTCCCCACTTGTAAAACTGAATAAATACTTCATAAGGGTGTTCTGAGGATGACAAAAAAGGTCTGTGCGGCTTTGAGCTTGGCGTCTGGCACCTGATGTGCTCTTCCCAAGTTCAAGGGAAAACTGAGGAGAAGAGTCGAACAAGCAGGCGGGAGCAAGGGCTTTGGTCAGAGGGTCAGCACTGAGAAGAGGGTCTGAGAGGCACCAGAACACCCGGGAGTCAGGGCCAGCAGCAGTTCTGACTCCCGAGATCCTTCTGGGAGCAGCGGGACCCAAACGATCAGGCTATGGGCTTGGTCAGGGTCTGGAATCCAGCCCCTCAGCCAGCCCACTTTTTAGTTCTTGTTCATGGAAACAGCAAAGGCAGCTTCTAGTATATGGTCAGGACTCCCACATATTAACTGTGATCATTTAAAAAAACCTTGTTTTGCTTTCCTCATGGCAAAACCTAAGTAGCTCAGGTGTAGAAATCATGCAAAACACTAAAAAGAATAAAGAAGAAAACAGAGATTACCCTCAACCCCAAAGATACAGAAAGAAACATTTAGGCTTAGTATTCCATACATGTGTATACTGTTTACACTATTATACGTATCTGGTTACATATTACACATATTACACAGTTGTGGTTCCTGGCTTTTTTTTTTTTTTTTTTTTTTGAGACGAAGTCTCATTCTTGTCCCCCAGACTGGAGTGCAGTGGCACAATCTCGGCCCACTGGAACCTCCATTTCCTGGGTTCAAGCCATTCTCCCGCCTCAGCCTCCTGAGTAGCTGGGATTACAGGCATCCGCCACCACACACCTGGCTAATTTTTTTGTATTTTTAGTAGAGATAGGGTTTTGCCATGTTGGCCAGGCTGGTCTAGAACTCCTGATCTTGTGATCCGCCTGCCTCAGCCTCCCAAAGTGATGGGATTACAGGCGTGAGCCACCGTGCCCGGCCTCTAGTTTTTTTTACTTTAACATCATATCATGAACACTCATTCATGTTATTACAAAGCTATTTTAAACAATGTTTTTAATGGCTGTGCAGTATTCTATTCTATCACTCTGAGTTTACTCCTACTTTTGGTTGTTCCCCGCCTGCCTCACATTTAAAAATAATGCTTTGAGGCGCTTCCTTGAATCAGACTTTTTCCCTAGCTGAGATGATCTGCTTAGACTCTATTTACAGAAGTGGGTAGAGTTAAAGGGATATGATGATTGTCTAGACTCTAGGTCCGTCTAGCCCTCCAGAAAGTGTGCCAAATGGAATGTCCATCTGCGGCATCTTGTTCTAGCCAATCAGTTATTCCTATGCAAACCTCTTGAAGGTATGGATGTATGTTTGGGGTTTAGGAAAGTCTAGGACCTCAAGTTAAGAAATGCTGCATTATGTAAATAACAATAACACGTAAGATTAAAATAAAACAATATAACCTAGAAGGCTCAACTATTTTTTAAAAACATCTCCATGGGCCAGAAATGGAACATCAATTTCAAATAGTAAGTGGTGCTGACGGGGTGCAGGCCGTGCACAAGAAGAAATGGCTGAGAATTCAATTCCTGCCCGGTAGAGTGACTACAATTGTTCAGAGAACGAGACAAAGCCAGGCTCCTTGCTTGTTGCTGGGGGGCCTGGATGTCGCCCCATCCTCTTGTGATGATGGGAATTGAAGACCCTGCCGCTGTTCTCTGGGTGGGATCCATGGGGAGCTTGAGGCAGAGGGAGAAGTACACGAACCAGTGGAACCAGTCACAGGTTCAGAGGCTGAGCCAGTTCCCCCAGGCTCTGTGGCTAGATCTGGGTCTCCATCAGTATTATTGTGGGGAAGAATTCTAAGCTGCCTTTTGAAGTCCTGGAGATTCAAGTGGCCGCGAATGCAGAACTAGCAGAGTTATGGAAGTACGAGCTCACAGGAAAGGAGAACTCAGAAGAAAGGAAAGGAGAGGTGAGAACAGAAAGAAGAGGGGGAAGAGTTCCCTTTAAAAGGAGGCTGCAACCCATAAATCTGAAACCCATGAAGACTTCTAATGCCCAGAAAGAAAACCGCCGAAACTGATACTGGGATCAGAGTTCAATCTGGAAACGGTGATTGCCCAAAACTCTGCAGAAGACCTTAAAATAAGGATATAGAATATTCAGAGAGCTAAAAGTACAACAAGTTAAGAAATAACAACAATCCAACTACGAAAAGAAGACATTATTTTGGGGAAAACATTGGGATAAAACATAAGGCAGGAAACAGTCAATTGGAGAGTGTTTCGAATTGGAAACAGGTACTGAAAACCGCAACAAAGACACAGCACAGAAAGCAAAGAGGGTAAAAAATATTTGGAAAAAAAGCAGTAAAAAGACTGGAGGATGGGTGGAGGGACTCTGACTTGGCCTTCTAAGAGTGGAGAGAGTGGAGGGAATGAAGACGAGTGATGTTGGGAGAAATAATTAGTGGGGACTCTCTGAGCTCAAGCTGTTGTAGCAAAATGTAATAGACTAAGTGGCTTAGATATTTATTTTCTCACAGTTTAGGAGGCTGAGAAGTCCAAGACCAAGATGCCAGCCAACTCAATTCCTGGTGAGACCTCTCTTCCTGGCCTGCAGACTCTGCCACCTTCTTGCTGTGTGCTCAAACAATCTTTCCTCGGGATGTGCATGTGGAGAGACAGAGATCTCTCTCTTTCTCTTCTTATTACTCCACCAAACCCATCAAATTAGGACCCAACCCTTATGACTTCATTTGACCTCAATTAGCTCCTAAAAGTCCTATTTCCAAGTATAGCCCAATGGGGGTTAGTACTTCAGCATATGATTTTTGGGGGATACAATTTTGTGGACACAATTGAGTCCAGAGCAGGAACTTTCCAGAAAAGAAGATATGAGTCCATAGATCAAAAGAGCACTCAGGGGCTGGGTGCAGTGGCCCCTGGCCACCTATAATCCTAGCACTTTGGGAGGCCAAGGCAGGTGAATTACTTGAGCTCAGGAGTTCAAGACTAGCCTGGGCAACACAGCAAAACTCTATCTCTACAAAAAGAAGAGGAAAAGAGCACTTAGGATCCTGAAAACAGAACCAAAACCAAATCCAACCATGTTGTAATGCAACTCGAAAATATCAAGGCTAAAAAGTAACTACAGAGTTGCTGGAGAAAAAAGATAGATTACTCATAGAAGAATAGCAATTTTTCTGATGGCTGACTTCTTATTGGCAAGAAGGTATTTGAAAAAGGTAAAAGTGATATTTGTAAACTTTTGAGGAATAATAATCCAACCTTTGTTTTTAAATTAAACTTAATTAAAATTCAGAAAGGAGGGCAAAGCAAGACAATTACTAACATACAGAAGATAAGCCCCTGACAGACCTGTATTAAATGAATTATTAAAGGGTGCGCTTCAGCAGGAAAAGAAGTGAACACAAAGAGAAGGCATCGAAGGTACAATGTTGACAAATGTTAACACTGACAAAAGATATTGGCAAATAAAATCAAGCATTGACATCAGAAATCATTTTAATGTTAAAAGGGTAAAACTAAATTTCCAAATCAAAACTAAACTTCCAAATAAAAATAAAGTGTGTATGCATGTGAGTATATGTGAGCTTGTGTGTGTGTGTGTGTGTGTGTGCGCATGCATGTGAGTATATGGAAGTCATGTGTGCATGTGTGTGTGTGCATGTGTGTGTATGTATGTGTGTATCTGGTAAACTCTGCTACAGTGTTTTGCCAGTTATCAATCTATTGCCTCCGAGCTCCCAAATCCACCTGTCCCTGTCTTGTTTATGATACTGGAATTATCCTCCTTTGCTAGCTGGCATGACATTAAGCTTCACCGGCAGATGACACTGGAAGGGCATTGAAAAAACAAAGTGCTCTTTTCCAGCAAGTGCTTCTAGAGGCAGCCCTGCGGACGGCTTCCCTGGCATCCTGTATGGGGTGTTCCCTGTGCACCATCCTACCGGGAGATTCATCGTCAGTGGGCCCTGCAGATGCAGATCCTCCCTTTTCTGTCACCTCTCCAGTGAAGCCTGGTCCCATCTGTGGGTGGCAGGTCACTTCCAGGTGTATTACTTTTCTGGGTGCTCCACCTGTACCCCAGGGCTGGTGGCTGCTCTTTGTATCTGTGATTCAAATATTCTTTACAAGGTCTAACATCCAGCATTTATAAGGAACTTAAATTTAGAAGATAAAAACCCAAACAACCCCATTAAAAAGTGGGCAAAGGACATAAGCAGACACTTTTCAAAAGCAGACATACATGCGGCCAACAAGCATCTGAAAAAAAGCTCTACATCACCGATGATTAGAGAAATGCAAATCAAAACCACAGTAAGATACCATCTCACACCAGTCAGAATTGCTATTATTAAAATATCAAAAAACCAAACCAAAACAACAGATGCTGGTGAGGTAGTGGAGAAAAAAGAACACATACACTGTTGGTGGGAGTGTAAATTAGTTCAACCATTGCAGAAAGCAGCATGGCAATTCCTCAAACAGCGAAAGACAGAACTACCATTCAACTCAGCAGTATATACCCAGTAAGGTATGTACCCAGAGGAGTATAAGTCATTCTACCATAAAGACACATGCACACGGATGTTCATTGCAGCATTTTTCAAATAGCAAAGACATGGGATCAACCTAAATGCCCATCAATGATAGACTGAATAAAGAAAATGTGGAACATATATACCATGGAATACGATGCAGCCATTAAAAAGAACAAGATTATGCGTTTTGTGGGAACATGGTTGGAGCTGGAGGCCACTATCCTTAGCAAACTAATGCAGGAACAGAAAACCAAATACTGCATGTTCTCACTTACAAATGGGAGCAAAATAATGAGAACACATGGACACAAAGAAAGGAACAACAGACACTGGGGCCTCCTTGAGGGTGAAGGGTAGGAGGAGGGAGAGGATCAGAAAAAATAACTACTGGGTACTGGGCTTAGTACCCGGGTGACAAAATATTCTGTACAACAACCCCCCGTGACACAAGTTTACCCAAATGACAAACCTGCACATGTGCCCTGAACCTAAAATAAAATTTAATGAAAAAACGAAGGAACATCACAAATGTTCTTTATAGATTTCTGCCTTCTGTTAGCCAGTCTCTCCTTATTCCAATTCCCAGGAGTAGTTAATTCTTCTTTATAATAAATGTCTTCTTTTCAAACTATTACATACCTCCTGTCTCCTGATTATACTCTGGCTAATATACAAGCCTTTGCTACGGCCAGGAGAAAGATAAAAATATCAATTAACTGTTGACATTGTTAAAAAAAACAAGTTAATTGTGTAATTAAACAATGGAAAAGTTACCACAAAAACAATAGAAACATAATTTCTTGTCTCTCACTTAACAGAAGAAAGAAGATAGAAAATTTTATTAAAAGAACAGAACACAGAGAAAAGATGATGTTTTAAAAAGTTGTTAAAAAGGAAAGAATCATACTTCTTGAATGTATTTAATTTTATAGAGTGAAATATGCAAAACAATAGTGTAAATTGTTTATTAATGCAAAAGTTAGTAACTGTGCATCTTGGGACACACACCTCAAAATGGATAAACTCCCAGTTTTAGAGAGGGAGATTCCAGTAGTGAGTAGTGACTCACTAGTGACCATTAGCAGTGACTGACCCTGGAAAGCAGGAAAGGGTACAGGATTAGATGTGGTTCACTGGGGCTCATAATTGAATCTATAATGTTTTACCTTAAAAAAGTATGAAGCAAATATGACAAAATGTTAAGATCTGATTAAGCTGGGTGGTAGGTATGAGCTTATTATATTATTGTCTGACATTGATACATATGAAATATTACATAATTACAACATAATACAAGAAGTCCATTAAGGACACTTATATGGAGAAAGGAGAAGACATATGCAAGATACAAATAGGAAACTTGATAAATACTTCTTGATTGGAATTAGAAGAAACTTGCTACTTATTATGCTAAGACTTTCTCCTTTGAAGGGAAAATAATTCATATTAGGATTCCCATTAGAGTTTTAGGAGTGGGGTAAGGGAAGAGAGGAGAGAGCCCCAGATACTTTTTACCCCTTGATCGATAATGCAGCATCCTTTGTATGATTTGAAAGCCCTTTTACTTGATTTTTTTTTTTGAGACAGAGTCTCTCTCTTGCCCAGGCTGGAGTGCACTGGCACGATCTCAGCTCACTGCAACCTCCACCTCCCGGGTTCAAGCAATTCTCATGCCTCAGCCTCCTGAGTAGCTGGGAGTACAGGCACGTGCCACCATGCCCAGCTAATTACTTGATTCTAATCTGTCACCCAGTCTCATTCCCTACCATTTCTCCCACAAATCTTCATTGCAATAATAATACACATCTTATTTCTGAAATACCATGTGCTTTCATGATTCTGTGCCTTTGCCTAGAATGCTGTCCCATCTACTTTCAATGCCATTTTCTCTTCCCTTCCTGGTGAGCTTATCTTTCTTATGACGCCTTCTCCTCTTGAGCCCTTCCCTAGCCTTTCAAGTGGAGTTAGTTGCCTTGTACTCTGCATCCTCACAGTACTCTGTACATGCTCACCCCATAAAAGCATGTAGATGCAGTGCATGCCTGTGATCCTCGCTATAGCTGAGCTCCTTGAAGACAGAGGCTGTGCTGAAGTTACACAGCTCAAGGTATTCATCAGGCGCAGATTACATGTAAACTTAAGCAACCAATCTCAACTCTACAGATCAGGAAATCGAGCCTCAGACACCTTAAGCAACTTGCTGAGGTCACACAGCTGGAAAATGTTAAAGCCGAGGTGAAAACCCTGCATTTGTCTGATTCTAAAGTCATGCTACCCTGTGCTGCCTCTGGGTCTTACAGCGAGGTCTCCAGGATCTGTTCCAGAGCCAAGTGCATAGGAGGCCCTCATAAGTATTTGATGAATGGATGAAAGCACAGGTGAATGCGCAGGTGAGTCAGCAAGCCCGGGAACCACTGCAGGCAGAAAGCCCATTATCTGGAAGGTGCACCAGGAACAGCATATTTATAACTTGTGTGTGGAGAGCAGATAATATAAATTTGAACGCTATTTCTACTTTCATTCTAATATGTTTACCAAAAAGGGCATCTGGGCTGGAAAACAGTACACCCCCACATTTCATTGCTGATTAAAATGATTTAAAATGTACTATGAGCGACTTCAAATAAAGAGACAGGGCATATGCCAGAAATAGCAGAAAATGGAATGAAGACATGGAGGTAAGATAAATAAGATCCGAAATATCTGGGTCTTATGAATGAGAAATCAAAGAATAGAGCTGCTTACTTTAGTTTTGTGTGGCCAATAAATTATAATAAGACAAAGAATCCAACATTCGTGCATGGATTCTTAACGAAATGTACGTGGTATTCCAAGAGTATCTTCCATCTGGAGATCTTAGTACTTAGCAGATTTTTTTTTTTGTCTAATTGGAAAAGGGAGAGATTCTTTCACCTCTCATTGAACTGATGCTAATTATAGGATAAAATTAAAACAACCTTGAGCTGCCAGGTTCGCCTGGGAGGCCAAGAGGATGCAGGAGGCAGTGATGGGGGCTGGGGCTCACATGAAGACAGGTGAGAAGAGTTTGTCGTCTCTAAAGTGAGGCACGAGCCATTTATTCATGTGATGCCCTCATTTGTTCAGCATCACAGATCACAAAGGTCTCAACCTTGGGCAGTGCTGAGGCCAGAGTGTGAGCACTGGTTCTGGTACCTTCTTCCTATCCAGCCCCAGATATGGAAATGACTTCCCTACTTTGAGTCATTTCCTCATCTGTAAAATTGGGATGACAACAGCATTAAATCTGATGCTATTAGTCTTCATTTTATAGATGAGAAAAATTAATCTTAGCAAAGTTAAGTGATCTGCCTAAGGTAACAAGAAGTGATGGTGCGGCCAGGTGCGGTGGCTCACGCCTCTAATCCCAGCACTTTGGGAGGCCGAGGCAGGTGGATCACGAGGTCAAGAGATTGAGACCATCCTGGCCAACATGGTGAAACCCCATCTCTACTAAAAATACAAAAATTAGCCGGGCGTGGTGGGTGCCTGTAATTCCAGCTACTCGGGAGGCTGAGGCAGGAGAATCGCTTGAACTGGGGAGGTAGAGGTTGCTGTGAGTTGAGGTTACACCACTGCACTCCAGCCTGGCGACAGAGCGAGACTCCATCTCAAAAAAAAAAAAAAAAAAAAAGAGAGAGAGATAGAGAGAGAGAGAGAAGTGATAGTGCTGGAATCCACACCTGGGCCTCCCTGATTCTAAATCCTGCATGGTTCTCCAACTCCTCAGTTCCGTCTGCTACCTTATTCCTCTCTATCTTCTCATTACCTACATGGCAGAGAGGAGATGCTGTGAGACAGATGGAAGGAGATGGCCATGGCAATGCAGCTTGTTATCTAGCAAACAAACCAGGGGTAACCTATTTGCATATTTAAAAAATGATGGGCCGGGCACAGTGGCTCACTCCTGTAATTCCAGCACTTTGGGAGGCAAAGGCCAGCGAATCACGAGGTCAGGAGATCGAGACCATCCTGGCTAACACGATGAAACCCCATCTCTACTAAAAATACAAAAATTAGCCAGGTGTGGTGGCGGGCACCTGTAGTCCCAGCTACTTGGGAGGCTGAGGCAGGAGAATGGTGTGAACCTGGGAGGCAGAACTTGCTGTGAGCAGAGATCACGCCACTGCACTCCAGCCTGGGCGACAGAGGGAGACTCCATCTCAAAAAAAAAAAAAAAAAAAAAAAAGACGAACATGCCACTAATAAACGATTTTGGCTCGAAGGTGACACGCTCAGCTCTTACACTTGGTACTCCTTGGGGTACTAATGGATGCTATGTACAAAAATCCTTAAGTCAACACTCAAATTATTGTCGTAGGTTAATCATGAGTAATTTAGAGGATGACAATTTCCTAAACTCCACTTACTTTTTTTAAAGGAACATATTCCCATGTTCATAAGTGCTTTCCAGCAAGACGTGATAACTATGAGGATTAAAGACCTTTGGTGCAGACTGGGTGGTGGAGATCGGAGCAGCAAGAAGGACTCTTTCAAAGCCCTTGATCCCCCAACACCACTCTTGCTAGGTGGCTCATCTCTTCCCTTGCAGAATACACGTTAGTCACTAGGTGGCGGAGTTGTAAAGCCAAAGACCCAACAGCAGACCAACAGAGGCACAAGAATCTCCCTGGTTAGACCCAGAGAGACTGCAGTCAAGCTCGCTTTCTGATGAGTTTAAAGTTTGAAGGCAAAAGAGACTTTTCCCTTTAAAACCATTTCCCCATATTACAACTAGTGCTTCATCCTTCACTAAAAGTCTGGCATTTTCACTGTCCACCCTTCCACCTGTCCACCCATCCATCCATCCATCCATCCATCCATCCATCCATCCATCCATTTTTTCCATCCACTCATCCACCAAATATTTGTGAACATCCACCAGGTACTGAGCACTATGCTAGGCATTAGGGATACAGCAGTGAACTGACAGACCCAAACTTCTCTCTCATGGAAGAGCTTACATCCTAGTGGGGGGAGTAGGACATTAAACTGTAATCAGACACCTAAACAGACAATTGAAACCTAGGAGACAGGTTGTGAAGAGATGGCATCAAGGCCTTTGAAAGTGTGTCACATTCAGGGACCTGATGTTTCTGGTGAATGTATAACTAGGTGAGGTGGGTTGGGGAGTTGGAGGGTGGGGTCTAAACTGAGAATATACAAAGGCCCCAAAGACGAAAGGGGCTTGGTGAGCTCGAAGTAGGCCTGCAGGTTGGGAGAGAGCAGTGGGAGAGGAGGCTAGAAACCCAGGCAGGGACTGGATCATGTGAGGTCTTACAGGGCACAGAATGGAGTTGGAGTTTGATTTTATGTTCAGTGGAAAACCTGGGGGTCTCCATCATCTGAACCTGCCCCTGCCCCAGCCTCATCCCCTGCATGAATTCCACACTGTGATCTAAGGACCTCATCCTTTACAAGTTCTTCCTACTCCCCAGAGGGATGGGTAGGACACATCTCCAAACCTTGCACTGAGATGGGGCTGCTGATCACTGACAGTATCTTGCTCACAAGGGTAGGAGGACCCTTGGAGTTTTTCAAAGCACAGCAGGGAAAAACCTCAGGCCCTGGAATCAACTTCAGCCTTCAGATGATGGGAAGGTAAGGAGACAGGGGCAACCCTCAGCAGCCAGCTTATGAAAAAGGAGGCTCAATTCTCCTTTCCCCTCTACACTTGGAGAACCCACTCTTTCCCCCCAAATGCTATGCACAATGATTTTTTAAAATTCAACAGTCATTTTTTGAGCACCTGCCATAATGTATGTCCCAGGTCAATGATGTGTTCAAGAAGCCACACTTAAGAAACTCTGAGGAGTGTGCATGGGTGAGGGGGAAGACAGGTACCAGTGCCGTGAGTTAAGAATTATAACCAGGGTTTGTGGAAAGTGCTACGAGAAGCCACGGAAATGTGACTTTACTTAGTCTAAAGGAAGTGGTTCCCCAAGAAAGTGATTTTTCAGCTGGGTCTTAAGGGATGAATAGTTGTTATCTGGGGAGAGAAGATTCTCAGTTAATGACATGCCTGAGAAACAGCCAGCAGCCGGTTGGTGGAGAGAGAAACAGACTGGATCTTGGAGGGCCAGGCTTAATGTGGATTTCGTATTGTAGAAGGTGAGGAGCCCTAGAAAGAGAAAATGTGCTCATTTATTCCCAAAGGTTGATACAGTTCTGCCATGAGTCAAAAGTAGTGGATACTAAGAATCTAAAGTACTGGGCTACTGTATGGCACTTAAAATAATCCAATTAGAGCAACATGAAACGTAAAAAGCAAACAGTGCAAGGAAGTATACAGCATACCATTTATTTGAAGTTTAAACGCACACAAGAGAATACAACATGTTGTTTATAGCTGCATGCGTTTATTTGTTTGTTTGCTTGTTTGTTTGCTTTGAGATAGGGTCTCGCTCTGTCACCCAGGCTGGAGTGCAGTGGCACGAGGATCTCAGCTCACTGCAACCTCCACCTCCCGGGTCTAAGTCATTGTCGTGCCTCAGCCTCCCAAGTAGCTGAGATTACAGGCGTGCACCATCACATCCAGCTAATTTGTGTATTTTTAGTAGAGAATGGGGTTTCACCATGTTGGCCACCGGGCTGGTCTCGAACTCCGGACCTCACGTGATCTCAGCCTCCCAAAGTGCTGGAATTACAGGCGTGAGCCACTGCACCTGGCCGCAGGTGTATATTTTAAAAGGACAGAATCAAGCCTGGGAACGAAATGCACCAATTTCTGGATGGGGTTCTCTTCTGGGGAAGGAGGGTAGGCATGAGATCAGGGAGGATGCACAAGATGGCTCAGCTGTATCTGTAAAGTGTTGTTTTTAATATAAACAGTAAAAAGATCTGAAGCCAACATGAGTAAGTGTTAAAATGTGTTCAAACCAGGTGGTAAGTGCATGGCTGTACACTATCTGATTTTTGTCTTTGTAATTTTCTCTCTGTTAAAAAATTTGTGATAAAAATATTTTTTTTAAAAAGAATCATAAGTACAATATTTTCTCTCCTAAGTCACCATTCCCCATTGAGTGAACATTTTTTAGTGCCTACGTGTTTGACAGTGTATACATTTACTAGAGACCTCATCCAAAAATGCTCTCCGTAAAGAGTGCTGGAACGATTAATTTGACAGTTTTAGAAGTAGTTTAAAGATGCCCAAGATAAAGGTTTTTCCCAAGCTCTGGTATTTACTCCCCACTTTTTCCTTTGGTTAGAGACGTTGTCATGGTAACAGACAGGGTCCTCAAAGCTCAGAGTCACACTTTGTGATGTGAATCTGGGACTGAAACTGTTTTCTTTCAAAGATGGATGGAAAAAGAGGAAGATTTCACAGACATAAAAGCCTCGATGTAAGTCGTGAAAATAATTGCCACAGTCAAGATGGCTTCCACCTGCTGCACGTTGCTGTATGTCAGGATGAACAGCAGCTCACTACATCTTTCCATCAGCCACAGCTCTTCCCATTTTGTACATGAGAAATCGAGGCCCATAGAGGCTACGGGATCTGTCCACGGTCACGTTGGAGGTAAGTGGTGGAGGCAAGATTGAGCCGACTCCCCCTGACTCCAGAGTAGCGACGTCCTCCACCTCTTCCTTGGCTTGCAAGACCTTTGTTATCAGAAGAAGCGCCTCTGAGGAATGTGTCCCCACGACCACGTCTGACAGTATGATGGGCACACCTGGAGTCCAGACAGATTCAACAGGTCAGCTTTGCTCAGGAGAAGGTATTGAATGACCTGACCCAAACGTCTGAGCCAAAGATGCAAACTGAATTTGGTTCTGAAATTTCCAGAGAAGCAAGAAATTCATCCTTAAAATTCAAATGTAAAATTTGGCAGCAAATCAATTTTTTTAAAATACACTTTGTAAGCCAAAGAAAACACGTCTGGAGGCTGTATCAGCTGCCCATTTGCAACCTCAGATATCGGTGATCTGCATTTGGAGGGATGAGCTCCCTCAGAAGAATTTTAAGCAGAAAAATCCACTATCTGTTAACCGTCAACCTCCCCGAAAAAAATCACCGGAAAAAAAAATCCTGTTGATCAAGCAAAGTTAAGTTTGTTGGACCTACTGCAGTAAAGAAGAACACCATTGTGGCAGCATCTTGGTAGAATCTCAAAATGGGGAAAGGAAGGGAGGATATTTATAGTTTGAGGGTCTAAGCTGGGCGTTTTAAAGGTGTGTCTCACAAGCAGAGCCTTGGATGAAGCTGGGTAAAGTTGATCACCCAAAAGCTTTGACTTGTGGGCATAGTGAGAGCCGTAAGTGAGCCTTGCTGAGTGAGCTGCTGCTCTTGATAAGTAAGCATTTCAGTGGCTTTCCAGTCTTATCTTCTACAAGCAGGTATCTATTTCTTTGCTTTTTTTTTCTTCTTTTTATTGTGGCCAAAATATACATAATATAGAATTTACCATTTTAATCATTCTTAAGTGTACAGTTCAGTGGCATTAAGTACATTCACACTGCTGTGCAACCATAACCACCACCCAATTCCAGAACTTATCTTCCAAAACTGAAACTGTCCCCATTAAGCAACAATGCCCCATTTCTCCCTCCCCTACCCCCTGGCAACAACCATTCTCCTTTCTGCCTCTATGAGTGTATTCTAGGTCAGCTGATATCAGTGCACAAACATAATCCTCTAACTCCATGTCAAGCAATTTTGGGACTGGGTTTATTTTCTTGATGCCATGTAATGTGTTGACACCCTTTTTAGATCAGACCATGTTTTAGGAAGGTCCCTCTGGCTGCAGTGTGTGGATGCTGGTCTCTGGAACAGTTCTCCCACTGCAAGCCATTTTTAAAGGGTCCAGTGATCCCCTTCCCATCCACAGTTCAAGCAAAACTGTGCCATTTCTAAATACCTAAAGGCCATCAAAAATCAACAGTAGGAACTGGAGTGTGGCTTACTTTGCTGGAAGGCCTGCGAGCAGGTGCCAGGTCGTTAGGACCTTTGGAAACAGGCTGCTTGACATCACTCCCAGGCCCCGATAGAAACTGACAGCCACAACTGGGTGAGCAACAATGCAAAACTGCCAAGCGGAAGCTGTTTTAGATGGTTTCTGTTGGAAATTTAGGTTTCCTTGGTCCACAGCCTTTTCTAGTCATTTACAGTCATTCTGAGTTTTCTAGAGCACATCTGGGGCCTGAAAGCAGAAAATTTTTGGCTAAGAAACATGTTCAAATTTTAATGTCTGATTGAAATCATCTCTGAAGTGAATGGGTTTAACCGTTATTTTTAGCAAGACTCATGTATGGGTCTGGTAGCCACAACCTTTCTTCCTGTCTGGAAGCACCTACTGAACTTCTGTCACAACAAGTATTTCTCTAGCTCTTATTTTCTACACATCACTAGTGCCTGCATAACACACAAAGGTGAGTCTGCCAGTGGGTAGCCTACAATTTAGCTGGGCAGACAGGACAAGCACTCCAGCAATAAAAGGCAATGCAATATGGGTGATAAGCTATTTACGCTAATGCTAATAATGCCCTCTAAAATCACTCTCTCCTCCCACACAATGGTTGCCTTTTTGTACAGTGGCTTATAAGAGAGGATATGTGAGAATGTCTAGAGAATTTTTTTTTTCTGTAGAGACAGGGTCTCACTGTGTTGCCCAGGCTGGTCTTGAACTCCTGGTCTCCCACCTGCGCCTCCCAAAGTGCTGGGATTATGGGTGTGAGCCACCTTGCCAGCCCCAGAGATACTTTCGATTGTCACAACTTTGTGAGGTGGTGCTTTGGGCTTCCAGTGGGTAGAGGCCAGAGATGCTACAAAGCATCCTGCAATGCACAGGACAGCCCCCACAACACAGCATTATCTGACCCCAAATGGCAACAGTGCCAAGGCTGTGAAACCCTTTTTGAGCCCTTTTCCTATTCGTATGTATCCAGATGTGATCAAAGTTGCTAACATCTCCCGAGAGCTTTCTATATCCTCAGTACTGGAATCATTGAATCTTCACCACAACCTTCTAAGGTTACTACTACTATCATCGATCATAATTTACATGTAAAGAAACTTAAAATAAATTGCCCAAATTCACACAGCTAGAAAATGGTGGAGCTGGGGTTTGCACAGAGAACCCAGTCCATCTGTGTCATTGGAGCTTAGTTGCAGGGAAGAGAGGATCGGGGCCACCTATGTCAGCATGACTCTGGTTGTTCTTCTAAACAACTTTCCCCTCGGATGAGACTGTAAACCAATGAGTAACTTTATTATCTGCATCAGGACATTTCTGCGGATTGATTTATTGAAGACAACATTAAAGTGTTCGCCAAACAACAGTCTACCCATCAAGCCTCACTTCAACTTCACCACTCCTGCCTTCCTGTGCCCACCAGTCTTGAATGATTGGATCACGAACTGCCCAATCCAAGTCAATCCTGTCTTGGAAAAATGCCTTAGATCATTTGAGCCCAGCCCCTATAGGGTCCTGTAACTTCGATGCTTCTGACTCCAGGCTCTGAGACATGGCTAAGACTCTGTCAAGACAGATTCTCTTTTACTGCATAGGATTCTAATAAATGTAACTTTGCTTTATAAATGGGTTGTCCAGTGATATTTGGGGAACTCAGCAGCACCAAGCTGTCTAAACTCAAGGCCTTGAGACAGGAGTTGAGTCTCAAGCTGTCTAAACTCAAGGCCTTGAGTCAGGAGTTGAGTCTCAAGCTGTCTAAACTCAAGGCCTTGAGTCAGGAGTTGAGTCTCAAGCTGTCTAAACTCAAGGCTGTCTAAACTCAAATGCTTTTTGCCATTTGCTATACTGTTTGCTAGTACAGTTTTTATTTTAGCTCAGATCAGATAATACTATACATATTATTTGTGATTTGCTTTTAAAAATGTTTAATGGATTTTAGGAACCTTTAATTGTCAGTTAATACCAACCACCTCACCTGCCCCCTTCCTCTTCCCGCCATGGCTACATAATATTTAACGGAAATGACATATACATCTTTATTGATTTTTCCAGTTCCTTGCAGACAGAAATGTAGGTTGTGGCTACTCTGCCTATGGAGTAGCCATTTTATAATTCATTTACTTTTTTTTTTTTTTTATGAAGTCTTGCTCTGTCACCCAGGCTGGAGTGCAGTGGCACAGTCTCGGCTCACTGCAACCTCCACCTCCTGGGTTCAAGTGATTCTCCTGCCTCAGCCTCCTGAGTAGCTGGGATTACAGGCAGGTGCCACCACGCCTGGCTAATTTTTGTAGCTTTAGTAGGACGGGGTTTCACCATGTTGGTCAGGCTGGTCTTGAACTCCTGACCTCATGATCTGCCTGCCTTGGCCTCCCAAAGTGCTGGGATTACAGGCGTGAGCCACCACGCCTGGCCACTTCATTTACTTTCTTAATAAACTTGCTCTTACTTTACCAAAAAAAAAAAGAAGTGTAGGTTGTTTTCATTTTTTAAATTACAAATAATATCACAATGTAACCCAATGTTGTATTCACGTTTGAGTATTTCTTTTTGTTCAAAACCCAAGTATTTAATGTGTTAAGATTGACAAATAAAAATTGTTTGTATTTATCATGTACAGTATTTATGTTTTGAAATATGTATACATAATGGAATAGCTAAATAAAGCTAATTAACATGTACATTACCTCACATACTTACATTTTACTTTTTGCAGTGAGAACAATTAAAATCTCCATGTGACCCAGCAATCCCGTTACTGGGTATATACCCAAAGGATTGTAAATTGTTCTACTATAAAAACACATGCACACGTATGTTTGTTGCAGTGCTGTTCACAGTGGCAAAGACTTGGAACCAACCCAAACGTCCATCAATGATAGACTGGAAAAAGAAAATGTGGTACATATACACCATGGAATACTATGCAACCATAAAAAAGAATGAGTTCATGTCCTCTGTGGGGACATGGATGAAGCTGGAAACCATCATTCTCAGCAAACTAACACAGGAACAGAAAACCAAACACCACATGTTCTCACTCATAAGTGGGAATTGAACAATGAGAACACATGGACGCAGGGAGGGGAACATCACATACTGGGGTCTGTTGTGGGGTGGGGTCTGGTGGGGCTAGCACTGGGAGAAATGCCTAATGTAGTTGACAGATTGATAGATGCAGCAAACCACCATGGCACATGTATACCTATGTAACAAACCTGCACGTTCTGCACATGTATCCCTGAACTTGAAGTATAATTAAAAAAAAGAAGAAAAAAAATAAAATTAAAAAAATGCTCTTTTAACAGGGAAATGGCTTTGTTTTTAAAACTAAAGGGATGTTTCATGCTGTTTAACTAAAAGAAAGCAATTAAAATAGGAACACACAAATAAAAATTAACATAGTAAGTAGAGGTATTTGAATGTACCTGGACCATGGCTATTTCACTGGTGACCAGAACATAATGGATAACAATGTCACATTCTTTAATATCCAGACCTTCTTCTGCCACTGTGGTAGCCATAAGCAGATTTATTTTTCCAGTACAAAATTTGCTAATGACTTGTGTTAATTCTGTAGAAACATTTTAATAAATTTTGTGATACTAAACACTTTAAAATCTAATACAAAAATCTACTCAGCAATTTTCAAGAATACAATACATTGCATTGTATTATGTTGTAGTTCAATATAGCTACTATAGTAACTATGTATATGCATCTATATTCAATAGATCTCTTGAATTGATTCCTCCTGCCTAACTGACATTTTGTATTCTTTGACTAACATCTCTCCAATCTCCACCATGCCTCCACCACTAGCCCCTGGTAAACACCATTCTATCCTCCGTTTCTATGAGTTCAACTATTTTAAATTCCACAAATAAGTGAGATCGTGTGGTATTTGTCTTTCTGTGTCTGGCTTATTTCACTTAATGTAATGTCCTCCAGGTTCATCCTTGTGGCTGCAAATGACAGGATTTATTTCTTTTTAAAGGCTGAATAATATTCCATTGTGTGTATGTACCACAACTTCTTCATCCATTTATCTGTTGATGGACACAGGTTGATTCCATATCTTGGCTATTGTGAAAAATGCTGCAATGAACATGAGAGCACAGACATCTCTTCAGGATACGAATTCCATGTCCTTTGGATATATATAACTGGTCTGGGGGGCGGTCCTAGATCATATGGTAGTTCTATTTTTAATTTTTTGAAGAACCTCCACGCTATTTTCCATAATGGGGGTACTAATTTACATTCCCACCAACAGCATAAAAGGGTTTCCTTTCTCCTGCATCCTCACCAGGATGTTACCTTTCATCTTTTTTATGATAATCATTGTAACAGATATGAAGTGATATATGATTGTGGTTTTAATTTGCATTTCCCTGGTGATTAGAGAATTGGCTTCTTTTTCATATACCTGTTAGAAATTTGTAAATCTTCTTCTGAGAAATGTCTATTTTTTTTTTTTGAGATGGAGTCTCGCCCAGTTGCCCAGGCTGGAGTGCAATGGTGCTATCTTGGCTCACTGCAACCTCCGCCTCCTGGGTTCAAGCGATGCTCGTGCCTCAGCCTCCTGAGTAGCTGGGATTACAGGCTTGCACCACCACACCCTGCTAATCTTTTGTATCTTTAGTACAGATGGGATTTCACCGTGTTGGCCAGGCTGGTCTCAAACTCCTGACCTCCTGAACACCATTTATTAAAGATGTGGTCTATTGTGTTCTTGGCATCTTTGTTGAAAATTAACCATAAATGTGTGGATTTATCTCTAGGCTCTTTGTTCTGTTCCATTGATTATGTGTTTTTATGCCAGCACTATGCTGTTGTGTTTTTTTAAAGTTTTATTTTGTTTTTATTGGCACATAATAATTTATTGGCATGTATTTACAGGGTAGAGTGTGATGTTTTTGTATATGTATACATTGTATAACGATCAAATTTGGGTAATTAGCATATCCATCACTCAAACACTTGTCATTTCTTTGTGGTAAGAACATTCAAAATCCCCTCTTCTGGCTATTTTGAAATACACACACATTACTGTTAACTCTAGTCACCCCACTCTGCAATAGAACAGCAGAACTTATACCTCCTATCTAACTGTAACTTTGTGTCTATTGACCAATCTCCATCCATTCTCCTTTTTCCCTTATCCTTCCCAGCCTCTGGTAACTACTCTTCTACTTTCTACTTTTATGAGATCAACTTTTTTAGATTCCACATATGAGTGCGATCATGCGGTATTTGTCCTTCTGTGCTTGGCTTATTTTAACTTATCAACTTCTAGCTCACATTTGAGTATTTCTATAACTTTGACTTTACTTTGACATATAATTGCCAGGTCAAATCTTGTAAATTTTAAATTTAAATATATGTTTTCAAATGGTCCTCCAAGTTGTTATTAATTTAGCAGTGGGGGATGAGAATGTTTCCCCTTGTTCTTCCCAATACCTGAGAAATTGGGGGCACAGTTACGAGTAAGCAATAGTTGACTACTGCCACATGGAAATTTATGCCTGGTGCTAAAAGTTATAATTTTGCAAAAGAAGCTGAAATTCAGACACTTTAAGTAAAATCTCCTGATTTTTAAATGTTGTCAACTAATTGCATCTTTAAATAAACATTTTCTACAAGCCAGTTTCAACCTGCATGCCACCAGTTTGCAAACTCTAGAGAAATTGATCTTGAAGAGATCGCTAGAGATCAATTGCAAACCCTGGAGGAGTTGATCTAACAAGACACAGGACAAGTCACGACAAGGCAGTAAATTAGATGGTCAAGTGCACAGGTTGGACCTATTGTTTCCCTGGGGCACATATTTCCAGCTACTGCAGGGTAAAATGTGTGTTTCTCAGGCTGGGTTGAGCATCTCAGGTGAGCTTGGAAGTCATACTAATGACATATTTCTATAGTATCCATTCATAACATGGACTGCAACTGCTAGAGCAGCTGGAAGTAAGCACCTGAGGCAGCTCAAGTGGAGAGAGGCCCTCCCCCTGGAGCTATTGACTCTTCTCCAGGAGCAATTAAGAAACTGTTGAAGAAAAGGATAAAGAGGGAGACTACCCACAGGTTGTTTGCTGGGGGACCCAGGGATCCCATTGATCTCTGCCACCCCCAGATATCTTATGAGAACCTGAAAATGCCAACAAGTCTTGAGCGAGACTCATTGCAATTTTTCCTGCATTTCTCATCGTGGTAAACGTCATCATCACTCAACCAGAAAAAAAGACCACTAAGGGGTTTCACACCTCTATGCTGTTTCTATCTTGCAATGAATTTTGGTCTCCACCTGGGTGGAGAATTCTTGCTTGCCCTCCACGGGTCAGCTAAAATGTTATCTCCTCCAAGATACCTCCCAAACTATATTTGTTGTGGTGATACTTTCTCCCCACTCTGTTTTCCCACAGCATTTTTACGGCTCTCTTAAAATACTTATCTTTCTCTATTGCAGTGTTCTGCTTACCTCTATATCTTCCTAACTAAGGTCCTCAAGGAGGAGTCAGCACCTCGAGGAAGGTTTTACCTGATTCATTTATGGATGCTTCCCCCATAGCAGGTACCCAACAAATGCTTGTTTGTGGCAATTTTTACGTGGGTCCACAAATTCTTTGACATTTCTTCTATGAAGTGGTAGAATCTGTGTTCCTTCCCCTGAAACTGGGAAGGCTTGCGTGACTGCTTCAATCAACAGAATAAAAGGCTGGGCACGGTGGCTCATGCCTGTAATCTCAGCACTTTGGGAGGCCGAGGCGGGAGGATCACCTGAGTTCAGGAGTTCGAGACCAGCCTGACCAACATGGTGAAACCCCGTCTCTATTAAAAATACAAAAATCAGCGGGGCATGGTGGTGGATGCCTGTAACCCCAGCTACTCAGGAGGTTGAGGCAGGAGAATTGCTTGAACCCAGGAGGTGGAGGTTGCAGTGAGCTGAGATAGCGCCATTGCACTCCAGCCTGGGTGACAGAAGGAGACTCTATCTCAAAAAAAAAAAAAAAAAAAAAAGAATATAGTAAAAGTGAAGTTATATGACTTTTGATGCCGGATTATAGAAGGTGATGCAACCTCCACCTTGCTCACTGAAACATTTGTTTTTGAAGATTTTAGCTGTTATGTAAGCAGTCCAAACACCATAAGACCACCATGCTGTGAGGAAATCTAAACTAGCCCACAGAGAGAGATCACACAGAGGACTTCTGAAACTAGTGGAGAGAGAGAGAGAGAGAGAGAGAGAAATCCAACCAGCCCCAACTGCTTCATGCTTCATACCCTACTTTCTGAGGCTAATCACCTTCTGACTATAACTGCATGTGATACTCAGCCAGAAATGCCCAGCTGACCTTTTTCTAATTCCTGACCCACAGGGTCCATGAGAAAAATTAAAATAATTGTTGCCGTTGTAAGCCACTTGTTTTGGTGGTGATTTATTGCACATCAAGAGATAATAAGAACAGAATTTTGTACCTGGAAGTGGGCTGCTGCCTTGGTTCTGCCTTTGGGACTGGGTGGGGAAAGGAGACGTTGAAAGAGCCTCAAGGGGAATCTTAGCAGGAGCCTGACAGGGCTTGAGGAGGCTGTCAGTGAAGGGTTAAATGAGAGAAGGAGAGAGTTAGAAGCTGGAGGAAAGCAGACCTTTGTTATAGAGAAGTGAAAACTTCAGCAACACTGTGCCCTGAGGTAATGTGGAAGACAGAAAATGTATTCAATAAACTTGGTGAGGAAGGTTGTTGGGCAGTATGTCAAAGGTTAAATCTGGCTGCTAGCTTCCTGTAGTAAAATGTAAGAGGATAGAGATTAACCAAAGAATAAGCACTTCAGATTTTTAGTAGATTTTGAAACTAAAGACCTCAGGGAAAAGATGAAATAGAGGGTGCTGTCAGCAAAATGTGGTCTCAGAGTAAAGATGAAGCTGAGTATGACTATAAAACCCTTTGTGAGCATCTCAGAAAAATTTAAGTGGTGTCTTACAGACTTTTTCAGGTAGACAAATACTGTTCTAAAGATCTTATGGGGACGCCTTTCAAATCCCTTTTGTTGAAAGATAGACTTTCTAAAATTTTTAGGGAAATTATCCTACCATTACCTCAGAGGAAGCCCCAAATCAATAAACACATTTCTAGGGGAAATTTGTGGGTGTGGTGTCATCTATCTAATGGAGTGGTTTTGTACATTGATACATAGGAAACTCACAAAGTTTTTAAAGGACTTACATCATCTTGGAATGAAAGGGACAGAGACAGTACAAAAAGATAAGAGGTACTTGGCTCCCTAACCTTTTAAGGGCAGGAAGCAGGCTGAAAACATAAGTCACATCCTATGGAAAAGGAAAGAAAACTTAGTAGAACAAACAGCCCAGTGGGCAAAGCCAAGAGGAGTGGAGAATGAATCCCAGGGAGCAGGACTGAGCCCTAATCAATAAGCTGGAAACACGTGCCTGGCTGGAATTTAGAAATGCTACAGATTTCCGTTTGCCCCATTTTTGCCTTTTTTGTTTTTTGTTTTTTTTAAATACTTATTTTGGGTTCCGTGTACATGTGTAGGTTTGTTATACGGGTAAATTGTGTGTCACCAGACTTTGGTGTACAGATTATTTCGTCACCCAGGCAATAAGTATAGTACTTGATAGGTAGTTTTTTGATCCTCGCCCTCTACCAACCCTCCACCCTCAAGTAGGCCTCAATGTTTCTTATTCCCTTATTTGTGTACATGTGTACTGAATATTTAGCTCCAACTTATAAGTGACAACATTTAGTATTTGGTTCTCTGTTCCTGTGTTAGTTGGCTTAGAATAATGACCTCCAGCTCCATCCATGTTGCTTTAAAGGGCATGATCTTTTTCTTTTTTATGACTGTGTAGTGTTCCATTGTGTGTATGTACCACACCTTTTTTATCCAGTCTAGTGTTGATGGAAATTTAGATTGATTCCATGTCTTTGCTATTATAAATGGTGCTGTGATGAACATACATGTGCATGTCTTTATAGTAGAATTATTTATATCCCTTTGGATATATACCCAATAATGGCATTGCTGGTCAAATTGTAGTTCTGTTTCACTTTTTATTTTTATTTTTTTTGAAAAATCACCAAACTAATTTACATTCCCACTGGCACTATATAAGCATTCTTTTCTCTGCAACCTCAGCAGCATCTGTTATTTTTTGATTTTTTAAATAGTACCCATTCTGACTGGTGTAAGGTTGTATCTCATTGTGGTTTTGATTTGCATTTCTCTAATAATTAGCAATGTTGAACATTTTTCATATGTGTCTTGGCCACATGTGTATATGTCTTCTTTTGAACAGTGTTTTTCCATGTCCTTTGCCCATTTTTTAATAAAGTTATTTGTTTTTTCCTTGTTAAGTTCCTTATAGATTCTGGATATCAGACCTTTGACAGATGCACGATTTACAAATGTTTTCTCCCATTCTGTAGGTTATCTGTTTACCCTATTGATAATTTCTTTTGTTGTAGAGAAGCTCTTTAGTTTAATTGGATCACATTTGTCAATTTTTATTTTTCTTGCAATTGCTTTTGACATCTTTGTCATAAAATCTTTGCCAGGCAGGGCCTATGTCCAAAATAATATTTCCTAGGTTTTCTTCTAGAGGTTTTAAAGTTCTACATATCACATTTAAGTCTTTAATCTATGTTAAGTTGATTTTTGTATATGGTGAAATGAAGGGGTCCAGTTTCAATCTTTTGCATATGGCTAGCTGGTTATCCCACAACCATTCATTGAACAGAACATGCTTTCCCCATTGCTTTTTTTTGTTCACTTTGCCAAAGATCTGATGGTTGTAGGTATGTGCTTTATTTCTGAGCTCTCTATTCTGTCCCATTGATCTATGTATCTGTTTTTGTACTAGTACCATGCTGTTTTGGTTACTGTAGGCTTGTAGCATAATTTCGAGTTGGGTAATGTAATGCCTCCAACTTTGTTCTTTTTTTCTAGCATTGGCTATTTGAGCTTTTTTTTTTTTTTTTATTCCAGATAAATTTTAGAATAGATTTTCTAATTCTGTGAAAAACATCATTGGTAATTTCATAGCAATAGCATTAAATCTGCAAATTGCTTTGGGCAATATGGATATTTTAACAATATTAATTCTTCCTATCCATGAGCATGGCATGTTTATCCCTGTTTGTGTCACCTCATTTCTTTGAGCAGTGTTTTGTAATTCTCATTGTAGAGATCTTTCACCTTCCTATTTAGCTGTATTCCTAGGTATTTTATTTTTTCTCTGTGGTGATTGTGAATGTGATTGTGTTCTTGATTTGGCTCTCAGCTTTGAAATAGTTGGTGTATAGAAATGCTACTGATTTTTGTACATTGATTTTGTATCCTGAAACTTTGCCAAAGTTGGTTATCAGATCAAGGAGCTTTTAGACATAGACTATGGGGTTTCTAGGTATAAAATCGCATCATTTGCACATACAGATAGTTTGACTTTCTCTCTTCCTATTTCGGTGGCTTTTATTTCTTTCCATTGCCCTATTCTTCTGGTTAGGACTTCTGCTACTATGTTGAATAGGAGTGATGACAGTGGGCATCCTTGCTTTTTCTGGTTCTCAGAGGTAATGAGTCCAGGTTTTGCCCATTCAGTATGATGTTAACTGTTGGTTGTCATACATGGCTCTTATTATTTTGAGGTATATTCCTCTGATGCCTGGTTTGTTGAAGGTTTTTAACATAATAGTATGTTGAATTTTATCAAAATCTTTTTCTGTGTCTATTGAGATGATCATATATATTTTTTTAGTTCCATTTACGTGATGAATCACATTTATTGAGTTGCACCTGTTAAACCAACCTTGCATTCCAGGCATAAAGCCTACATGATTTTGATGAGTTAGCTTTTTGATGTGCTGCTGGATTCAGTTTGCTAGTATTTTGTTGAGAATTTTTGTATCTATATTCATCAAAGATATTGGCTTAAAGTTTTTTGCTTGTTTTTGTTGTGTCTTTGCCAGGTTTTGATATCTGGATGATGCTGGCCTCATAGAATGAGTGAGGAAAGAGTCCCTCTTCCTCAATTTTTTGGAATAGTTTCTGAAGAAATGGTACCAACAATTCTTTATACACCCAGTAGAATTCAGCTGTGAATCTCTCTGGTCCTGGCCTTTTTCTGGTGGGTAGGTTTTTTTTTTTATTACTAATTCAATTTTGGAACTTGTTATTGGTCTGTTCAGGGTTTCAATTTCTTCCTGGTCCAATCTTGGTATGTTGCATGTTTTCAGGAATTTATTCATTTCTTCTAAGTTTTCTAGTTTGTGTGCATGGAGATGTTCATAATAGTGTCTGAGGGTTTTTTGCATCTCTGTGGAGTCAGTGGTAATGTCCTTTTTGTCATTTCTGATTGTGCTTATTTGGATCTTCTCTTTTTTTCTTTATTAGTGTAGATAGTGGTCTATCAATCTTATTTGTTCTTTCAAAAATCAACTCCTAGAATTGTTGATTTTCTGTATGTTTTTTCATATCTCAATTTCATTCACTTCAGTCCTCATTTTAGTTATTTCTTGCCTTCTGCTAGCTTTGGGGTTGGTTTCCTCTTGCTTTTTTTTTTTTTAAAGGTGTGAATATTAGGTTGTTAATCTGAAATCTTTTTAACTTTTTGAGGTAGGCATTTAGCACTATAAGCTTTCCTTTTAACACTGCTTTAGCTGTGTCCCAGAGATTTTGTTATGTTGTAGCTTTGTTGTCATTACTTTCAAATAATTTATTGAATTCTGCCTAATTTTATCATTTACCCCAAAGTCATTCAGGAACAGGTTGTAATTTCCATGCAATTTTATGGTTTTCAGCAATTTTCTCAGTGTTGATTTCTATTTTTATTGTACTGCAGCCCAAGAGTGTGGTTGGTATGATTTTGGTTTTTTGAATTTGCTGAGAATTGTTTTATGGCCAACTGTGTGGTCAATTTTAGAGTATGTGCCAATGAGAAGAATGTATATTCAGTTGTTTTGGGATGTAGAGTTCTGTAGATGTCTGTCAGGTCCATTTGGTCAAGTGTCGAGTGCAGGTCCTGAATACTTTGTTATTTTTCTGCCCCAATGATCTGTCTAATACGTCAGCGGGGTGTTGATGTCTCCCACTATTATTGTGTGGTTATCTAAGTCTATTGACAGGTCTTTAGGAACTTGCTTTATGAATCTAGGTGCTCCTGTATTGGGTGCATATATATTTAAGATAGTTAGGTCTTCTTGTTGAACTGAACCTTTTACCATTATGTAATGTCCTTCTTTTTTTGTTTGTTTGTTTTTAATCATTGTTGGGTTAAAACCTGTTTTGTCTGAAATTAGAATAGCAACCTCTGCTTTTTTTCTGTTTTCCGTTTGTTTGGTAGATTTTTCTCCATCCCTGGACTGTGAGTCTATGGTGTCATTGCTTGTGAGATGGATCTCTTGATGACAGTATATAGTTGGGCTTTGATTTTTTTATCTAACTTGCCATCCTGTGCCTTCTAATTGAGGCATTTAGGACATTTACATTTAAGGTCAATATTGATATTTGCATATTTGATCATGTCATCATATTGTTAGCTGGTTATTATGCAGGCTTGATTGTGTAGTTGCTTTATAGTGTCAATGATATATGTATTTATGGTATATGTATGTGTGTTTTTGTAGTATCCAGCAACAGTCTTTCCTTTTCTTATTTGGCATTCCCTTCAGGACCTCTTGTAAGGCAGGTCTGGTGGTAACAAATTCCTTCGGCATTTGCTTGTCTAAAAAGGATCTTTTTTTTCCTTCACTTATGAAGCTTTGTTTGGCTGGATATGAAAATTCTTGGTTGGGATTTCTTTTCTTTAAGGATGTTGAATATAGGTCCCCAATCTCTTCTGGCTTGTAGGGTTTCTGCTAAAAGGTCCACTGTTAGCCCAATGGAGTTTCCTTTATAGATTACCCGCCCCTTATCTCTAGCTGGCTTTAACATTTTTTTTTCTTTCATTTTGACCTTGGAGGATCTGATGACTGTGTGTCTTGGGGGTGGTTGTCTTGTATAGTATCTCACAGGGGTTCTATGCACTTCCTGAATTTCAATGTTGGCCTCTCTAGCAAGGTTGGGGAAATTTGCATGGACAATCTCCTCAATGTATTTTCTAAGTTGCTTGCTTTCTGTCCCTGTCTTTCAGGGATGCCAATGAGTCATAGATTTGGTCTCTTTACACAATCCTATATTTTTTGGAGGTTTTATTATTCTTTATTCTTTTTTATTTTTGTCTGATTGAGTTACTTAGGAGAATCAGCCTTTGAGCTCTGAGATTCCTTCCTCAGCTTGTTCTGTTCTGCAATTAATTAATACTTTCAATTGCATTACAAAATTTTTGAAGTGAGTTTTTCAGCTCTATGAGATCAGTCTGGTTCTTTCTTAAAATGGCCATTTTGTCTTTTATCTCTTATATTATTTTATTGTATTCCTTAGATTCCTTGGATTGGGTTTCAACTTTCTCCTGGAGGTCAATGATCTTTATTTTCATCCATATTCTGAGTTCTATATCTGTCATTTCAGTCATTTCAGCCTGGTTCAGAACCATTGCTGGGCAACTAGTGTGGTTGTTTGGAGGTGAGAAGACACCTCTGGCCTTTTGAGTTGTCAGTGTTCTTGCACAGGTTCTTTCTCATCCTTCAGATTGAAGGATGATGCCCCTTCAGTCTTTGAAGTTGCTGTCCTTTGGATGAAATTTTTTCTCTTATCTTCTCTGATGCCCTTGGGAGTTTGATTGTGGTATAAGGTGAGTTCAGTCAACTGGCTTCATTTCTGGAAGATTTTAGCCGGCCAAGACTCAACTCAGCACTCCTGGGCTGCGTGCTTTAACTTTGGGTGGTTTGTACCAGGCCCCTGGTTTTGTTCTCTGGCCCCATGAGGTTAAGAACCTGCTGCACTAGAGAAGCTGTGGTGTTCCCAGTCCATTGGCCACAACACTCTGATGAAGGGCTTCCACATGAAGCACTTCATCAGTGTGATGACAGTGGGATTTGTGCTCACTCGCACATGCCAGAAGCCATAGCAGGGTGCACACACGTCCTCTGGGAAGCGGCACTGGTGGGGTTGTTGCTGGTACCTGTGCTAGCACTCACACCAGCAACAGGGCAGGGTGCTGGTGTGGTTGCTGGGTCCTGTGCACATTTTTGCTCCATTTGTGAATGGAAGTACTTAATGTGGTTATCTTATGCCTGTCCCACCATTATATGTAGGCATGTTATTGGTGAGTAACTTGTCTCTGCAGAACACTGATTAGATTTAGAAGAACCATATCTAAGGATCCTCATCTGCACCACCCAGACCTGATATAGGTGATGAGATCCTAGACCTAAAGTCCAAGCCCAGTACTGTAACAGAATGAAACTTCTTGGGGAGAGGGGGCCTTGTGAGGAGGTAAGTGTATTTTGCATGTGGGAGGAATGTAAATCATTTGTGGTTGGAGGGCAGACTCTGGTAGTTTTAAAATACATTCTCAATTTCCTTTATACTCAGCTCTTTGAGGAGTAGAGTCTCTGTCCCCTCCCCTTGAAAACATGTAGGCTTCTGCAACTGTTTAATTGTGGAGATGAAACTATATGACTTTTGGTGTTGAAGGACTAAAGGCACACAACTTCCCTTCTGGTCACGGGAACACTCACTCTTGAAGCTTTCGACTACCATATAACAGTGGTCCAACCACCCTGAGATCATCACACTGTGAAAAAGCCCAAACTAGCTCACACATGGGAAGCCCTGGGAACACATGAAGGAAGAGAGATGCCAGCTGTCAGCTCTCAGCTGCTTCAGCCATCCACTATTCCCATTCATACATCTACCTGCAACTGTATGGGAGACCTTGAGCTAGACCCTTCAGCTGAGCACTAACTGAATTCCTGGCTCATAGAAACTATTATAGATAGTAATACAATTGTTTTCAGTCACTAAATTTTGGAGTAACTTGTTATGTAGCAATAAATAACTGAAACACCTGTTTTATAAAATATGGCCTCACTGAGAGGCACATATTGTGCACCTTTCAACTTCAGTAGTTAAGATTGTGAAATTGGCAGGCACGGTGGCTCACGCCTGTAATCCCAGCCCTTTGGGAGGCCGAGGTGGGCGGATCACCTGAGGTTGGGAGTTTGAGACCAGCCTGACCAACATGGTCAAACCCCGTCTCTATGGGGCATGGTGGCACATGTCTGTAATCCCAGCTACTCGGGAGGCTGAGGCAGGAGAATCGCTTGAACCCAGGAGGTGGAGGTTGTGGTGAGCTGAGATCGCACCATTGCACTCCAGCCTGGGCAACAAGAGTGAAACTCCATCTCAAAAAAAAATAAAAAAAGTGTGAAATTACATTTGCATAATCAAGTTAGAGTAGTCAAGATCTTTACAGATTTTCTTCAACAGCAAAAAGAAATATTTCATTTTGCTGTAAACAAGATGATGTCAAGCTTACTTTTGGATAACTGTGTGGGAGTTGGGCAGAAGGCCTGGCCTGTGTCTCCATATGGTGCTTTCCAGATGACTCTTTTGTTATCTGATTCCTTGAAGCCGTACCTCAACATTTGACTCTTTCTATTGGACTCACCTTTGGCTCAAACATTTCTTCTTTCTCTCTAAAGAATGAGACATACTTGCAGTGGAAATTTAAGTTACCATTAGAGAAAAAGAAAAACAAATAACAAAAGGAAAGAGATTAATTTTCATAAGAGAGTTTAGAAAATATTTAATATATAATATTTCTATTATAGGATTAGAAATTTTAGCAGATTATTAGAAAGGCCATGATGCTAAATATGGATTATTTTTCATGAGGCTTATTTGAATACCACATCATTTTTTATGTGAAATTAGAACTTAGAAAAATTATGCCAGTGGTTATTTCTGTTAATGGGACTGCAGATAACTTTTCTTTTTATCTCTTGCTTATCTATATGTTTTTATATTTATCACTATTCAACTTGTATCAGAAAAAAACACATTATGACCTTGGAATTAATATAGTATTGTTAAATAACACATTGAAAGCATAGCTATAAAGAGCAACAAATCCTATTGTTATAAAACCAAGATCTTCTGTTGAGAAAAACTTCAGTAAAGTGAAAACGAAAGCCACAAATGGAGAGAAACATATAAATAATAAAGGATTAATGTGTGCTATACATAGAGGATGCTAACAAATCAATTAGGAAAAGAGAACACATCCAATTGAAAAATAGGCAAGAGACATGAACAGATATTTCATTAAAGAGGAAGATCAAGTGCCTAATATGTATACGAGAAGATACACAATATCATCAGTAATCAGAGAAATGCAAATTGAAATGTCAATTATATGCTATTTTATATCCACTGAATTGAAAAAAGTTAAAAGAAATAGCCTTCAGTCAATACCAAATGCTGATAACAACGTGTAGCTACAGGTGCTTTTTTTTTTTTTTTCTACTTTAAGTAGCTGCAGGTGCTCTTATCCATGCTAATGGCAGTAAAACTGGTTCAACCACTTTGGAACACAAGTTGACACTGTGGAGCAAAGTTGATAGTGTATACTCCTTATATGCTGGCTATTTTCCATTTGCCTTTCTGGACCCCTTCTCCACTTGTCTTCCCACCGTTCTGTGCCTGGGAGGCTGACTCACACGCAGCGCATCACGAACTGCCTTCGTGCGTCTATCTGGATTTGGCTGACTGTGGCTGCAGATCTGAAGGCAGAAGGAGAGTGAGGGCAACTTATTCATCTCCCAGCTCCATGCTCCCTTGCCTGGACAGTTTGTTGGTGGCTATGTTCTTCTTCTAACCACCACAACTTCAGTCTGACAGCCCTCTTCCTCAGTTCTCACTCTAGGTCCTGGGAACTGTTCCTTCCGGTCTTGGGGTGCTGACAGCTCATGCTGCTTTTAACCCTAGGATGCTTCACCATCCTGTTTGTTGTTCTCAACCCTGTGTCATGCTTGTAAATAGTTCCTGCACTGAACTGCTTCAATTCAATTGAAGACAATTGGAGTATATATCATCTATCACCTATTGCAACCTTGACTAAAATGAAACATGACCTAAGAATTTCACATCTGGGCATATACCCTGGAGCAGTGTTGTGCAGCAGAAATCTAAAGCAAGCCACACATGTGAGCACACATGTAACTTGAAATTTTCCAGGAGCCACATTTCTAAAAGTTAAAAGAAGCTGGTGAAATTAATGTTAACAATACTTAAACTAGGATATCAAAAACATTAACATTTTAACATGTAATCCATATAAAAATTATTAATGAGATACTTTGCATTCTTTTCTTTGAGCTAAATCTTCAAAATTGAGTGTGTATTATATAATTACAACACATCACATTTTGGACCATATTGTGCACATTTCAAGCGCAGAATAAGAATAGCCACACGTGGCTAGTGACTACTGTACTTGGCACCACAATCCTAGAGAAAACTCTTGCATAAGTTTCCCAAGAGACAGCCTGACCATCCCAACATAAAGGCATATTGCTTCCACACGAACACAACAGGATTGCCTCTGGTTGGTTGCAAGTATTTCTCATCCATCTTCTCCAAACCAAATACTCCTTGTTTAAAATGAACTTTAATAATTTATTTATTTATTTATTTTTGAAACAGAGTCTCACTCCGTCACCCAAGCTGGAGTGCAGTAGCACAACCTCAGTTCACTGCAACCTCCGCCTCCTGGGTTCAAGCAATCCTCCTGCCTCAGCCTCCTGAGTAGTTGGGACTGTAGGTGAGCATTGCCATACCTGCGTAATTTTGGTGTTTGTTTTGTTTTGTTTTGTTTTAGTAGAGACAGGGTTTTGCCATGTTGGCCAGGCTAGTCTCAAACTTCTGACCTCAGGCGATCCACTCACCTTGGCCTCACAAAGTGCTGGGATTACAGGAGTGAGCCACGGTGCCCGGCCTACAGTGAAATTTTAATGAAAGATTTAGGAAACTGCACCAGTTACAGAGTTGGGTGGGAGGAAACTGAAAAAGGTAGGTTTGGGTCCAGTTACTGTGTTCTCTCACTCCTCACAGAGAAGTCCCTGTATGATCTCTCATTCTCTGCCTGCTCCATTTTTTAACAGTCTTTTTAATTAAGTATTTTCATTCTATCTCTGCTCCTTTGTGCCTCTCTCTCTGCTCCTCTCCCACAACATACTCCTGTGGCCAAGCTACTCCTTCCTAATAAGTCTCAGGCCTCTGGCCCCTTCTGTGTTTTGCAAGCTCCACAACCTCTGTTAATTATTGCATATCAGTGATTATTTTCCTGACTATAGGAGTAGCAGGTGTGTATTAGTCTGTTCTCATGCTGCTAATAAAGACATACCTGAGATTGTGTAATTTAGAAAGAAAAAGAGGTTTAATGGACTCATAGTTCCATATGACTGGGGAGGCCTCACAATCATGGCAGAAGGTAAAGGAGGAGCAAAGTCACATCTTACACGGTCGCAAGCAAGAGAGCCTGTACAGGGGAGCTGCCCTTTATAAAACCATCAGATCTCATGAGACTTAGTCACTATCATGAGAACAGCATGGGAAAAACTGGCCCCCATGATTCAATTACCTTCCACTGGGTCCCTCCCACAACATTTGAGGATTATGGGAGCTACAATTCAAGATGAGGATTTGGGTGGGGACACAGTCAAACTAAATCAAGGTGAGAGAGCAAATTCTGGCCTTGGCGGAAGGAAAGCCTTGGCCCCTTCCTTCCATGAATTCTCATTCTCAAAGCTGCATTGTGCATATGTCTTTAATATATGTAGTGATCTCCATTTCACTCATGCTTTTGGAAATGAACCACTCCATTCCATGAAGGCTAGGGGAAGGTCTTGCCAAATTCCCGCTTGGATTTTAAAGAATTCACTTGGAGTAAAGAAAGGTGAAAATTAGGAAAGAACGATAACAAAAAGAACCAATTTTAAAGAGAGAAAATACAACTTTTTAAGCTTTATTTTGGGTTAAAATTATAGCTGCAGGGAATGATAATTGAGTAGATATTAATGTGCAAAGTGCTGTCTAAATAATTATGGCTGGCAATGGTATTCAATTATCATTTTCGAAGATAGAAAACATTTAGAGATGGTCAGGTTAATAGGGTGCTAATTCCAGAAGGCAAGCATTTTAGAGTGTTGGTGGGAAAATTGCCACATTAGAGACTAATTTATTTTAAGTACAAATCAATAGCCACTTTACAGGATAAAGTGAAGGTATTTTGTAAAGTGTAAAAAATGATGCTGTTGTAAGAAATTAACTTTATTACCAGATGAGAAGTGGCAAGTTTTACAGAGAGAAATGCCACCTGTTCTACTCAATACCCTACATTCTTCCCCTATTCTACCCATCTACTTTCCTTTTCTTACCCCAGCTACTCCAAAGAAAGAAAAGTGGCCGGTTTGGTCAGATATCAAGACCTCTACAGGAATACGGTTGGCCAATGGAGGGATCAGGGCCACCAAGTGTCAGAAATGCTATTCTGCTTTCTACCTCCCTCTGTCAAAGTCACCTGTGCAAGACTTGCCTCTTGGGGCTAGGACAGCGGGCATCTCTCCAGTGAGGCACAGGTATATTAGGGGCTCGGTACCCATTCACTCCCAGCCAGCCCTCTTCCCTCTGACCCGGCCTAAAGCCCGCTTCCCTCCCACTTGCAAGAATGGCTTATTAAGGGTCCCAAGATTTGAAAACAGGAAGAATGCAGGAGCCCTTTATACCTCAGTCTTGAGCTTTGTTCTCCAATTCAGGGAGAACGGGAAGCTCTGTTTTAATTTTTTTTTTTTTTTTGGTTCAAAGAGGGAAGTGGGGGTTGGGGGGGAATGGTGAGAATATAGGATGCCTGTTCCACTTTCAATAAGCAATATAATATTTTTTATATTTTGCTATTGTTCTTTATATGTGTTATTCTCTTTGCAAAAAAAAAAAAAAAAAAAAAAAAAAAAAACAACTTCAGAGAACAGGGCAAGTAGTAGACATTAGCCAACAAAATCCAATTTTTATCCCAATATCCCACATTATTCTCCAACCCCAAGAAATTTGGCTACTGTCTGTGTGAGATTTAAAAATATAGAACACTCAATTAAATTTGAATTTCAGATAAACAATTGGCATTTTTTAGTATAAGTATGTCCCAAATATTGCATGACACATATTTATACTAAATTTTTGTTATTTGTCTGAACTTCAAATTTAACTTGGCTTCCTGTAATTTTATTTGCTAAATCTGGCAATCCTTTATCTGTGTTCTGATTCTCTCCAGAAGTAGTTAGTGCAATGTCTAAGAAAGAAAAAGGAGCCTAGAGTCGTACAGACCTGGGTCTGAATACATGCTCTGTCACTCATCAGCTGTCAGATCTTGGGGAATATATGTCACTAAAGTCAGTTCAGCTTCCTCATCTGAAAAAACAAAGATAACAATGGTGCCCAGTTTATGGGGTTGTTGTAAAGACGAAATAAGTTGATGCATGTAAAGCACTTAAAACAGTGCTTGGTAGGTATGAAGTGTCAGTAATGTTTGTATTAAAAGGCTTTCTGGTATGGCAGCAAATATCATTCAATGGCAGTTCTTTGGTGCCTGTCCTATGCTCCAATTTATAGATCAATTTATATAAACCCAAAGTCTTCACAGGGAATCTGATATGTTTACCCAGGCCCTTACACCCTTTCTAATGGAGCCTACCAGCCAATGAGTCTCTCAACTCTTTCACGGTGAGAGAAGGACATCAAAATGCTCTGAGAGTGACATTCTTCAATCCTCTTATAAAAACGGGCGAAAATTAGCAAGAATGTTTCCATCCAGAAATATGTTAACCCCTTTTCCCTTTTGCTAGAAAAAGAAATGTCTACTGAAATTGTGATGAAACAGCTGGAGGGATGTAACACTGGAAGTTATATGAGCTAGTTCAAGAAAGGAACACAGGGAAAAGAACTTTACTGTTTATGAATTCTTTTCATTATTACAGAAGTTATTAAAGTGTCTGGAAGGACTCTCACCAAACCTAGCTGTGGTGTTTATGCCTCTAATAGTACAGGGATGGGCAATTCACTGTTTGTCCCATTTGCTTTTGTTTTTAATAAAACTATTTTTATATCTGACTTGTGCGGTTATTTAGAAAATATAAAAAAAACAAGTAATATCTACTCACGAGACTCTATTTCAAAGTACAGTCTCTCATCACCTACTCTCGCTCCCTATAAAGACACCATTAGTCAATCTTTTATATATCATTTTAGAAATTTCTGTGACTCCACAAGAATATATATAACACAGCCTTCAAAAACCACAGCAAGGTTTTACGCTACATAACTGTTGAACAACTTGCTTTTGTCATTTATCTTATTATGGAAACTTTTCCAAATCAATACGTATAAATTTTCTTCAATCTTTTCTATCATAACTCTGTCTTCTATAGTGTAAATTAACCAAACTTTATTTAACTGCTATACAAGAAGTGGTTATAGAAATACTGGTTTAGGAAAAGCTAGGCTCTTTGGGGCATGCAGTCATTTATCTAAGCTTGTAAGTAACTCTGGTGGATTAAATTTTCCCTTACAGGTGAATGAAAATGAAAACACAGCATACAAAAATAGTATGCAGCAAAAGCGGCGCTCAGAAAAAAAGGTTACAAAATAATACTATAAACAATGCTATGCTAACAAATTAGACAAATAAGATGAAATAAGAGCATTCCTAGAAACACAGAAACTAAAACGGACTCAAGATAAAATGGAAAATCTGAATAGAACAATAACAATTAAAGAGACTGAGTTAGTAATTTTATAAAATCTTTCCAGAGAGAAAAGTCCAGGACCAGATGGCTTCACTGGTGAATTCTACCAAATGTTTAAAGAGGAACTAACACCAATCCTTCCGAAGTGTGAAAAAGGAGGAAATACTTCCTAACTCATTCTATGAGGCCAACATTACACTGATACCAAGAGAGGACAAAAACATCACAAGAAAGAAAATCACAGACCTGTCTCCCTTATGAATACGGATGCAAAATCTTGAGTAAAATGCTAGCAAACTGAATGCCAGCAGCTAGCAGCATACAAAAATGATGGTGGCATACAAAAAAAGGATTCCTATTATAACTGAGATTTTGTTTTTATTTTTTGTAGAGACGGGGGGGTCTCGCTATGTTGCTCAGGCTGGTCTTGAACTCCTGGCCTCAAGCAATCCTCCTGCGTCGACCTCTAAAAGTGCTAGAATTATAGGCGTGAGCCACCATGACTAGCCTGAGTGAGATTTATTCCAGGAATTTAAGGTTAGTACAACGTATGAAAACCAATCAATGTAATACGACAAATTAACAGAATAAAGGACAAAAACAACATGATTATCTCATTAGATAATGAATGAATACATCTGTGAAAAATCAGTTAATATCATATTTAATAGTGAAAGACTAAAAATGTTCTTCCTAAGATCAGGAACAAAATAAGGATGTGTGCTCTCGCCACTTCTATTCAACATTTTACTGGCAGTACTAACCAGGAAAACAGGCAAGGAAAAGCAATAGAAAGCATCCAGATTGGTAAGGAAAAAGTAAAACTACATCGATTTGTACAAAATCCATAGAAAACTATCAGAGCTAATAGACAAGTTTGAAGGATACAATAGCAATATAAAAATCAATTATATTTCTGTACACTAGAAATGAACAATCAATAATGAAACTAAGAAAACTCCATTTATAATAACTAAAAAATAAAATACTTAGGAATAAATTTAACAAAGGAAATACAAGATTTGTTTACTGAATGACTACATATCATTGAAAGAAATTAAAGAAAACCTAAAAATAAATACAATGATAACCCATACTCATGTATTGGAAGACTTAATATTATTCAGATAGCAATACTCCCCCATGTTGACCCGAAGATTCAATGCAGTACCTGTCAAATTCTACTTTTTTTCCAGAAATGAACAAGATAATTCTAATGTTAAATGCAAGAGCCAAAAATCTCCTGAAAAAGAATGAAATTTTTTCTTACTTCAAAACATGATACAAAGCTCAAGTATTACAAACAATATGGAACTGATACGGGATAGGCATATAAATCAACCTAATAGAACTGTGATTCTAGACATAAGCCATAAGCCAATATATCTATGGTCAATTGATGTTTACCCAGAGTGCCAAGACCATTCAACAAATAAAGAATAGTCTTTTGAACAAATGGTGCTGGGACAACTCTCATTTCTACTTGTAAAAGAGTGAAGTTGGACTCTTACTTCACCCCATATAAAAATTAACTCAAGTGGATCAAAGACCTAAGGGTAAGAGCTACAGTTATACATCTCTTAGAAGAAAACATAGGTGTAAATCCTTGTGACCTTGGACTAGGCAATGTTTTCTTACCTATAACACCAAAAACATAGGCAGCAACAACAAAAATGGGTGAATGGACCTCATCAAAATGAAAAACTTGTGTGTCAAAGAACACTATCCACAAGGTGAAAAGACAACCCACAGAATGGGACAAAAATATTTGCACGTATATATCTGATAAGAGTCTAACATCCAGAATATACAAAGAACTCTTACAATTCAACAGTAATAAAAACGTTCTGGAATTAGAGAGTGGTAATTGTTGCACAAACTTGTAAATGTACTAAAACCCACTGAACTGTTTTCAAATGGTGATTTTTATGATATGTGGATATAAATTAAAATATTTTTAACAGAATTCCCTTCACATATTTAGTCAACTGATTCTGTATGTACGCTCTTATTTATTTGAGAAGTGTGATCAAGTTCCATCCATGTGTCTGACACTAATATTCCTCTGTGGAGGATGAAAAACCAATGGTTCCCACCTTTAGGATGGGGAGGGCTGTGAGCCACAGGGAGGGTGGAAATTAGTAAGACGGAGGCAGGAATTAGCGATAGTATTAGAAAAGAAAAACCTAGGGCAGTCATGTTGGTGAGGGGAGAGCCCTGGCCTTGAAGTTGAACTGCACATATGAGCTGAGTGATAGTGGTTAAGTCATTTAATATCTCAAGGTATTTATTCTGCCTGTTTTCCGTTCATGTCACTAATGGAATATGCATCTCTGCCTGGCTGATATTTACCATGAGAAGACAGTCAGGGATCACTTAGCTCAGTGCTCACTACGTGTGCAATGTCCTGCACATATTCATGGAATCTGATTGAAGCTCAGGAAGCTCAGGGGGAAAGCTGGCTCCTTCAGAGCCAAGGCCAAGGATTTTCAGAATGCCCTTTTCTGGCTGTGTTTGTGACTAAAATTCATATTCCAGAAAGGGTGAGAACCTAGATGGACTTTCACAGGCGGGGGGTCATTTGGAGTCAGCAGGAATGCACATCTTGGCTAACAATTCTACTAAGACCCAAGGCTATATTCTGTAGGGGATACTGGACACTCCGAAGGAAGACATGGGGTCTATTTGCAAAAGGAGACATGGCTGGTGGGTAGACAGAAACTATAATGCCCCTTATAACTATCCAACCCCACAGTCCTTGCAAGCCTTAACCACCCTGGCCTCACAGAACCTCATTGTCAGAGTCCTTTCTTTCCATCCTTAGTACAATATGGTTCTGAAATCCACAAACCAGCATCCTCCCCAACATCCCTCATTGATGAAGTGGGATAGCAGATGTGAAAGCCTTTTGCAAATTACAAAGTAGTTTATAAATATGAGCCTCTATTGTCACTCATGGTGGGATTTTTCTGCCAGCCACGAGCAGGGTTGAGCTGTGGAGAAAGGCCTAGGGACCCGGAGAAGCTTCCTTTGGAAGACTTACCAGATCTGGATGGGAAAGAAACAGTTTCTTTGGGTTGGTGGCTTGTAAATAGCTGATCAGATAAACAACTTTCTAAACAGCCTTTCAGATCTGGAATTAACACTGTGCTCCTCCTCATACTCCATGAAAATAAAACGGGGAGGGCCGGGGCACCTCACTGACCAGAGGGAAGTGTAGGGAGAATTCTATTTACTGCCCCTCCCCTTCTCTATTAGCACACCCCCACCCCAGGGCTGGAGCCTCACTGGACTAAAGCAGCCTTAATGATGGCTCAGAGATGGCAGGAACCCAGCCAAAGCCAGTCAGGGCAAAGCTTTCTCCCAGTAACAGTATTTGTTCCAGATGTGGGCAAGTGACCCAGATTGATTCAATCAGAGTAAAGCCTACTCATTTTTGTTTAATTCTGAGTGAAGGAAACTCCCTCTTTCCTTGTGGGCAGTTGGGGGTTGCATGTGTGGTCTAAAAATTTGCATTCCATTGCTATCCTCTGAGTCTTTCTTGTTTACTATGGTGAGGTACCATGAGTGATTTACACTTGTTATCTCATTTGATCCTCAGCCTACCTTGTGAAATGCGCATTTGTATCCTCATTTTGCAGAGGTTCCCAGAAGTTAAATGCCATGCCCAGTAGGCATCTGTCAGATTTGGGATCGAAATTCAGATCTTACTGACTGTGCTTTTAACATTGTTCCTTTCATCAAAACAGCCTTGACCCACCTTGTAGCTTGAGAGGCACCTATGCCTTGTAATGGAACAAAAATTATGAACACACAAATGTTCTCAGTGTTCCCTGTTCCTCCTGCTGCTAAAGAGGGTGGAGTATTCTCCCTTCTTCCACCTTTGCCTGGTGGCTTGTTTAACTTCTATTATACACGACGGGAACAGGGAAAGGAAAACATATGTGGATGGGGAGGAAAAGAGGCAAGGGAGAGAGGGAGGAACAGTGGAAAAGGCAGAAGGAGGTTCGTTTTAAAGAATGTGGGACTAGAAAGGAGAGCTTCAGAAGACTGAAAAGGAGGGCTTCATTGCACTGGAGAAACAAAGGAAAGAATTTGGGTTCTATTGAAAATAATTTTTGGTGGCTGGACTGTGTCTCGTGGAGTGACACCTGCTCTGAGGCCAGACACTGGGGTCACAGTGTCATAAACATTTCATCACCAAAACACAGAATGTAGGGTCCAATAATCATGTTCCTTCACAGCTGAACAGAATGTGACATTTTGCTAAAGACCTTAACATATATGCTTTGTTTTATTTCTCACCTGAACCTGTCAGATAAATAATGTTATCTTCATTTTGTTCATTAATCCTACATTATTAAAGAAATTCCACAGAAAACTAGGCAGCCCCAGAGAGTAAAAAAACGTTCTCCTGAAGATAGAAGAAAACAAAACCAGTGGTGGCTTTTTCTGCAATGTCCAAGGGGGAGTTTTTCCTGCAGAATAAGGTTACTAATAACGTCTTTTATTGATTGAGCTCCTCTGGAAGTGGTGCAGTACCATCTCATTCAACAGACTTTAAAACTTCCCAAAGGAGATATTGTTCCTTTTTCCACTACACAGATGAGAAACTTGAGACTCCACTGTGGGAAGTGCATTCATTTCCTGTATCTGCCATAACAAAGTACCGCAACCTGGGTGGCTTTAACAACAAAAATGTATCGATTTATTGTTCAGGAGGTTAGCAATTCAAAATCAAGCTGCTAACAGGGTTGGTTCCTTCTGGGAGCTGTGAGCAAGGGTGTGTTCAGGCCTCCCTCCTAGCTTCTGGTAGCTGCAGGCATTCCTGGGCTTGTAGATGACCATCTTCTCCCTGTGTCTTCGCGTCGTCTTTTAGCTGCGTGTGTCTTTGTCCAAATTCATCCCTCCCTCCCTCCCTCCTTCTCTCTCTCTCTCTTTCTTACTCTCTCTTTCCCTTTCTTTCTTTTTCTTTCTTTCCTTTTTCTTTCTCTCTCTCTCTCCTTTCTTTCCTTTTTCTCCTTCCTTCCTTCCTTCCTTCCTTCCTCTCTCTCTCTCTCTCTCTCTGTTCTTTGAGACAGGGCCTTGCTCTGTCACCTAGGCTGGCATGCAGTGGTGCAATCATAGCTCATTGCAGTCTCAAAATCCCAGGGCTCAAGCAATCCTCCCACTTCAGCCTCCTGAGTAGCCGAAACCACAGGCATGTGCCACCATGCCCGGCCATTTTTTTTTTATTTTTGGTATACACAGGGTCTCCCTATGTTGCCCAGGCTGGTCTCAAATTCCTGGGCTCAAGCAATCCTCCTGCCTTGGCCTCCCAGAGTGCTAGGATTATAGGCCTGAGCCACTGTAGCTGGCTCAAATTACTTTTTATAAGGACACCAGTTACCTTGGCCTAAGGCCTACCTCAATGACCTCATCTTGATCATCTGTAATACTCTATTTCCAGAGTACTCATATTTACAGGTACTCACAGTTAAGACATTAGTATCTTTTGTGGGGACAAGACTCAACCCATAACAGTATGCAACTAGCTCAAGGCAGCAAGACGATGTCATAGCGGAAATAAGGAGTACTGGGTTCCCATCATGACTCCCATCACATATTAGCTGTTTGCCTTTTTGTAGGTGACTTCATCTGTTTGTTTCTCAGTTTTCCTATCTATTAAATGACAATTATAATACCTACTCATAGAGTAGTTGCCAGAATCAAGTAAGATGAAAAGAGTATAAAGCGCAGTGGTGCCCAAAGTCAGTGCCCAGTACTTCCCTCTCCAAGCTCTATTCTTCCTCTTAGAAATCTCTGGGCTAGTGGCTCACGCCTGTAATCCCAGCACTTTGGGAGGCCGAGGCAGGTGGATCACGAGGTCAGGAGATCGAGACCATCCTGGCTAACATGGTGAAACCCTGTCTCTACTAAAAAAAATACAAAAAATTAGCCAGGCGTGGTGGGGGATGCCTGTAGTCCCAGCTACTTGGGAGGCTGAGGCAGGAGAATGGCATGAACCCGGGAGGTGGAGCTTGCAGTGAGCCGAGATCGCCCGCTGCACTCCAGCCTGGGTGACAGAGCAAGACTCTGTCTTAAAAAAAAAAAAAGAAAAAAGAAATCTCTGGGCTGTGGCCCGCCTCAGCCTCCCTTCTTCCAGAGGGAGGCAAGGAAGATCAGCTAGCTGGTTCTGGAAGAAACCGCGCACTTTGTATCGGCTCAGACCCAGCTGCTGGTTTTCCTACAATGCTGCTTCTTTACAAAGCTGCTTAATTTTCCAAGGGGCTGAAATTGCAAAGCTAGTTTCCATATTGACTTATGAAATGAAAGGAGAACTTGGGAGAAAAGGTGAAGGAGGTAACTTAATAATAACCGTCAGGTGCATGAGAGGTAATTTTATGCAGGCAGGAGGCCAAAATTTTTTCCATTTATATGGGGAATAGGATAAAAGGAAACGGGCACACACTTCTGCAGGAGGAATTTAAATAAGACAGGCTCTGCTTACAGGGCTGATAGCAGGGCTGGCCTTGGGCAACCCTAGGAATGAAATGAAGTTGGTTATTCATGTCATTTCACCTCTCCCTTCTGCTATTGCCAGGGAGGCACCAACTTCAGGCATTTCTACTAGCACTGCCAACTTTGAGTAGAGTGAAATGGACAATCCGTTCTCATCAGCATTCATTCACACATATATACAGGGCACCCACAGAATGAGGGTAGGCTAGCTGCTATAACAAATAGTTCCTAAAGCTCAGTGGTCTAACCAAATAGATTGACTTCTTTTTCAACAAGCACTCAACACAAGTGTTCCTAATGACAATATTCTCCTCCAAGTAGCAAGCTTGGGGACCGGGTGCCCTTCTGTCTCCTGGCTGTGTCCCCCTCTAGGCCTCAGAGATTGCTCCATTCAGCCAGAAGATGAGAAGTCATGAGGATTGTGCTTGGGAGGGTTTAGATGGCCAGGTCTGGGAGTGGGGACGTCCCTTCTGAACACATCGCATTGACCAGGACTCAGTCCCGTGGCCCCACTTCTCTGCAGAGGAGGCCGGGCGGTGTGGTCTGCATGGGAAAAGAAGGGGAAGGCAACGCACTAGCCAGTGTCTGTGGCAAAAGTGTTGGGGAAATAGTGTTCTCTCCTTTGTATTTCCTGTAGCACTTTGTCCATTTATTTAACAAATGTTTGTTTATATATAGGCTGAGCCAAGTTACATGTTGGGTCCCAAGGCTAACTCAATATGGTCCATAGCAGATGAGCCCTGCCACCAACTTGTCACATTACATTGTATTTGCTTTTTCACACATTTGTGGGTCTGAGACTGGATTCCCCCACATTCATCCCATAGATAAGGGTTTGGGTGCAAGACTATTGGTGTCACACCCACGTCCCACTCTCCAATTATCCTCTCAGTGCACATCTTCCAACTGCCTGAGGACTTTCTATTGCTACTGGAGCTCAGGAAGCCAATGCCCTCCAGGATTAGGCCTCAGCCAAGGCCTCCACTCCCCTACCCTTGGGCTGGGTAATTCTGAGCTGTGACTTTATGGCCCCTGGAGTTTCCCCGGGTTAATAAAGCTCCAGTTTGCCACAGCACTAGCTGACTTGATAATGTTGTTTTTAATTGGCTGCCTACCTTTCCTATCTCACCCCCTCACACTACTACCAGTATTTCTCTTCACTTCCCAAATAAACGACTTGCACCCAAACCCTTGGTTACTGAGGGACTGCATCTGGGGGAATCCAGTCTAAGACACTGTCTTTGCCCTGAAGGTGTTTGCTTCTTTAGGGAGGAGCTCTTTCTTATTCATCCTTGTTTTCCCAGAGCCCAGAGCAGAGGCTCATTTGTTCATCCAACGGGCACACAGTGCGCACCTGGCCTGGGCCCGGCCTGGTACTTGGTGCTGGGCACACAAAGAGTCATTGAATGAAAGAAACTGGGCTGTTTCTGCAGGCGACAAGTTTAGGTTTTGACATGTTGAACTTGAGGCTGTAAAAAACTTGTACTTGAGAACTAGTATCTCCAGATGAAGTTCTCAGCTAAGCTTTCTATCAGGCATCCCACTGCCCACTTAAAAAAAATCCCCTCCGGCCTTTCTTGCAAGGATCTCAAACCCCAATTCTAAATCTTGTTCTATCGCCTTCTTCAGTCTTAATTCAGATGCCACCATCAGTTCACCTTCTCTGCGAGACCTTCACCGATGATCATTTTTACGGTTGCCACTCTTGCCTCAGCCCTCCCTATCCTCCTTCCCTGCTAAGCACGTTTTACCATCTAACAAATTATGCATTTAATTTAAACCTATCATTTTGCCTGCCTCTAGCTGTTAGAATTCAATTTCATGAAGGCAAGGGTTTCCATCTGCTTCCGTCACCACTGCATCCCCAGCATCTAAAATGATGGCAGCCACAAAAAGACTCCTCAAAATATCATTTGTTAAATAACTGAATGAATTTGTTAAATAAGGTGACGTGAACATTTTCAGTGACAGAAATTATGAGGCCAGAACTTAAAAGAGAAGTTCCGGGTAAGCAGGATGGTGCCATGTTCCGGCTGAATTGTATTCCCTCAAAATCCGTTTGCTGAAGCTCCAACCCTCAGTATCTCAGAACATAACCTATTTGGAGATAAGTTCCCCCTGACCCAGGCTTCATTAAGGAGTAGTTGACAAATAAAAGGAGTATATATTTACTGCATGTACTGTGATATTTTGATATATGTATATAGCATGAAATGATTAGATAAATCTAACTAACATTCATCACTTCACATAGTTATTATTTTGTGCAGTGAGAACATTTAATATCTACTGTCTTAGCCCTTTTCAAGTGTACAATCTATTATTATTAACCATGATTATAATAGCCACTATGGGGGACAATAAAGCTCCAGAATTCGGACTCCTCGTCCACCACTTCTCCATTTCCTCCACCGCCTAGGTCTTTAAAGAAGTAATTAGAGTAGACTGGGGCCCAAATCTAATAGGACTCGTGTCCTGATAAGAAGAAGAAGAGACACCAGGGCCATGGGTGCATAGAGAAAAGGCCATGTGAAGACAGAGGCGGAGGACAGCCACCTGCAAGCCAAGGAAGAGACCTTCAAAAAAACCAAACGTACTGATACCTTGTGCTTGAAATTCCAACCTCCAGGACTGTGAGAAAATAAATTGCTGCTCTTTCAGTCACTTAATTTGTCATATTTTGTTATGGCAGCCCTAGCAAACTATACATGCCATAAATCATATAGGCCATATTTCATATGGCAATGAAAACTGGAACAGGGCAGTGATATGGGTCCCTTCAAAGGAGAGCAGAGAGCAGCAAGAGCAGCAAATCGACTTCAGGAAGTTCCTGGGTGAGTCATATGGTGGAAGAGAGAGAAGCAAGAGCAGGAGGTGGCCAAGAAGAGGGGGATCAGAGAGAAAGGAGAGGGCCCAGATTCGTGCAGAATCCTGCAAGCTGAGGGGAACTACTCCCATGCCCATGACCTTCATCAGTTCTTATTTTTCCATTTCCCTGCTACTAATGAATAACCTTTGCTCATGCCACTCCCTTTACATTAAATACTCCATCAAGACTTCTTAGCTTTGCTATTTTTCATGAAAGACTCTCTAGAAATGTTTATTCGATACACAATTTGTTAAAAAAATTAAACTCCATAAAGATGGCCTGCCATCTGGGAACATAATAAAACTAGTCTTTAATCTGAAATTCATTCTTTTCTACAGCAGAGAGAAGAAGCATCCAGTGTGTGTGTATTGCCTGCCTGCTTGTGAATTTCCACTTGGCCATTATGCAATCTTTTTTATTTTTTTCTTTTCTAAAAATGAGTCCTTATTTCTGAAAAAAGCTACAATAGTCATCTTTGGCAATTACCAACATTTCCCCACATTAAGACATTCGTTTCCACATCTGGCAAGGAGAAAACAGCAGGAAGTCACATGTGCCCTGGATCGTCATCGTAACCAATGTCATTACTCTATTTTCTGAAAGGGTTTCCAGCGGTCTGATGGCGGGGACACAGCAGTGTTTGTCTTGGGGGTATGTGATCTACATGGGCAACCTTGGGTATCGGGCTCACTAGATGGGATGCTGAGGCATGAAGCTCCGCAAACTGTGACTGCTACGCAAAGGCATTGTTCTTTGACTTCAGAATACATTGCATAACATTTCACATTTTTTGTATTATTTTAGAATTTTAGAGCTGGGAAAAATTCTGAAAATCCTTCATCAGCCCCTTCATGTGAATTAATTGATTTATTTGTAGAGCTAGTGTAGCAAGATGGTTAAAAATGTTCATGGTAGGTTGAGACACACTTGGGTGTTAATTCTTGCTCAGCCACTGACTAGTTGTAGAGCCTGGGACAAGCCATCCAAGCTCTGAGTTTTCTATCTGCGAAGTGGGAGTAATGAAAGCATCTGTGCCAGGGATATTGTACAGAGTAAGCGTGATAATGCAAGTAAGAGAGAGCCCAGGACACTGTGTATATTTAGAAAAGCTTAACCATTACTGTTGTTGTTAGGAACGATCTATGTTTCTGGGGCAGTCAGCTCTTGCTATTAAATGTAGTCAGAGTCATTGTGTGCTAGTGACAAGGTCACTTAAGTGAGCACTTCTGTTTCTGGCAATCATAAGAGAGGACGTCAACCTACTGTCCTGGAAATGAGAAGAAAGTCTTTTAAATTACGATTATTTGCATGGCCAATCGCTTAAATCCAGGTTCTTCCTCTCAACCACACTGAGTTTATACCAGAGAGGTAGAGACTATGGGCTTTCTCTATATAAACAAATGCTCTAAGACAGATCATGAGGACAAGAGGCACATATGTCAATCGCTCCCTGGGATTCCTCTGCAGGCATGATTTATGTTGATTCTAGGGAATACAAACCCTTGATTCATACACAACAGTTGGCAGAGATGTATTTATGACCCATCTAGAACCAGTGTTTAATTTATTATCAGGAGTCCAGGAAAACTACAATATTTTATGAAATCTTTCCTCTGTGTATGTAGCAGGAGGTTCGGCGGGGAGGAGGAAGGCCTATTTGGCTGACAGCTTTGCTCCCCATTGTAATAAAAATCTCCTTGTACTTCAAAGCTGTGGGCTTCCATTTAAAACTTAATGAGTTCAAGTTTGGTTTTGATATTGAGGTCCCACGTAGGGTTCCCCGGTTCCCTCCACTTCCTGTGTCCTAATGGAGAGACACAGAGTGCCTTGACCGCTTTGTGAGCTGGCCAGCTGCCTGTTCGTATCCCATCTCAGGTCCTGAACGTTCCCAGGCACTGTTAAAGATGTCTAGATTGTTGCCCAAAACACTGAAAGAAACTGGCCCTGGCCTGAGCCAAATGCCTCAGACCTTCATCTAAACTCCATACCTCGACTCCTAACTGCAGACACACCTAGATAGAACATCTTTCTCTTGCTGTCCATCATGAGGACCCGGCAGCCCACTCTGTAAACTCCCCTAATAAATGCTTTGGGCGAATCACCCTGGCATTTAGTGCTCTTTTCTTTGGAATCCCGACCAGAGCTATCTCGAGACGGTTTGGGGCACTTCCTTGTGGGAATTCCCCTGCTACTGCTTTTGGGAGAATTTCAGCCATAGGTTTGGTGAAGATGAAATATCCTGTTGACCGAGGAGAACAGTGTAAAAGAGTGGTTTCCAAGAACCAATCTATACACATTTTTTGGGCTTGTATCTTCAGCAAGTATTTCTATTTATTATTCGTAAATTATATTCCTGTACTTCTTCACTAATATACTATAAACCATATACAAGATATACAAATTTTAAAGCATACTTGTAAGAATAAGTAGAAATAAAATTACATGTTAAAACTTTCTTTTTATGTATATATATATGTATTATACTTTAAGTTTTAGGGTACATGTGCACAACGTGCAGGTTTGTTACATATGTATACACGTGCCACGCTGGCGTGCTGCACCCATTAACTCGTCATTTACATTAGGTGTATCTCCTAACGCTATCCCTCCCCCCTTCCCCCACCCCGGTGTGTGATGTTCCCCTTCCTGTGTCCAAGTGTTCTCATTGTTCAATTTCTTCCTATACATGATTTATCTCTTACACAGCCAAGTGTGTGTATATCCCCAACCATGTAAGAGGAGACAGGATTGGATGCAAATAATTGCATACACAATGGCTAGTGCTAGATAAGGGCGGCTAATACTTCTTCCCTGGAAGATGGGCAGGAATGATAAATAAAAGGTAACCATTGAGTGGGATCTTGAAGGATGAGCACTTTTCCAGATAGACAATTAGAGGTAGAGAAATTCTAGACAGAAAAGCAGGAGGAAGTAAAAGTGTGCAGGGGCACAGAAACATGCCCAAGTGAAGAGAGCTGAAAGATGAGTGGCTCAGTTAGGTCTGGATCACAGGGCACGTGAGACAGAGCTTATGGAGAGGAAACATGACGCTGTTCTAAGAAGAGCCTGCATGTCAAGCCAAGTAGGGGGAACCCTATCTTACGAGAGAGATAGGATCAAAAGCCACTCTGGGGGTGATGTGGAAGTGGGTTGGAGGAGGAGATACTGAAGGGATATTAGTTGGGATGCTTTTGATAGTCTGGGGAAGAAATGATAAGAATAGAAACTAAAGTACCATTTAGTACCAGTAACGGAGGAGAGAGGATGGTTTTAAAAGCATAAAATGGAGGAATGAAGAAGATTCTGTGACTCTATGAATCTGGGACAGATCTTAGGATGATAGGTAAGTGTAGGATATATCACAAAGCCATATTCAGGCCCCACTAAGAGATGTTTGGTGTTGCAGAGAATTTCCTTGGATGACATGTCAATCACCAGACTAAAAATTTGCATTGACTTCTCATGTATGGTGTAACATATTATATGAATGGCCCCAATTCTTCATCTCTCTCTCTCTCTCTGTACTCTTACCCTTTGCCAAGTGACTTCTCAGGTCTTCTTGCTAAAGGGACGGTCTATTTTCCTGCCTCTTGATGCTAAGCTTGACCATGTGACTTGCTTTGGCCAATAAAATGAGATGGAAGTGACAGTAGCCTGGCATGCTTCTGCCTGGCATTTGTGCCTCTGCTGTCTTCATAAAGTGGACTTGCTTGGGCACATTGGTCCCAAGATGACTAGACCAGCCAACCACAGCTTCCCCAGCCAACAGGCTGCAGCCAAACCCAGCCCAGAGCAGAGCTCCTGCTGACCTGCAGGCACAGGAGAGAGCATAGCCAAGATAAACCATGCACAGCCAAAATCAACTGAGCACAGATAAACTAAACCAAGCACAGCCAAGACCAAGTGAGCACAGATAAACTCAACTGAGCACAGCCAAGACCAAGTGAGCACAACTTAATTCAGTCATTCCTAGCTGATCCATAAACATGTGATTTATAACTGATTGCTGCTTTAAGCATTGAGATGGGGGGGGATTTTTTATACAGCAATAGCTAACCGGTATTCCATTGCACCTTGGATGAAGCTTTTAATTCCCTAACATGACCTACAGTAGGCTGATAATCTGCCTTTTCTTGACCTTTATCTCCTATGCCTTCTCCTTAGTTTCCTAAGCTCCAGTCTCTCTGGTCTTCTCTCACTTCTCCAGCTCAGCATGTCCTCCTCACTCCAGGATCCACAGGTCCCTTTGTTTGGATGCCCTCCATCTCCTAGTATCCTAATCTGGTACCCATAGTTAATTTTTATTTATTGTTTAAAATCAGTTCAACATCTGTTTCCCCAGGGAAGCCTTCTCTGATCTTTACACTGAAGTTAACTTCTCCCATTACATTTTTCCTCAGCATCCTGAATTTTTTATTCACACTTGTAGCTTAATTACTGCCAATATATTAGCTGTAAGTTCTGTGAAAGCAAAGATTGTATTCATCTTCTCTCTCTAACACAGTGTATTATGCTAAAAAATAGGATGAATGAATGAATGAATGGTATAATCATTAGAGGTTTTTGAAGTTCTGGTCTCTGTTCTATAAACCAGAGTTCATCTATTAAATCTTTGAAATAATAAACTCAGAGACAGGTCTGCTAAGTTTCCTAGTATCTGTTGAGGAAGAAAGAAAACAGGAAATCGGCCTGAGTGGATACATTTGCCAGAAAAAATTCACAGCTGTCACAATGTTTCCGCCATCAAAGCAGGGACTAAAAGAACTACAAGGGAGGGAACCAGTGCCAGCTTCTGGGGAACTTTCAGGACCAAATTTGGTGAAAGATTTGTGCAGGCTTCCCTGCCTGCACCTGCAGTTGCTTGTAGGCACAAAATGTTTTGCTCAAATAGTTCCACCCACCATTAGCCAAATGAATGCTTTGGGGTGCTATGCTGTATTTAACTCAAAGTCTATCAAATCTTATGTTTTCTGTGACTTCTCTTTCTCTCAGAATTATTGCTGTCAGGATAGCAATTTGAATGAAGAAACTTTTGCAACTTCAGTGAGCCTGAAGATGCCTTCCAATAGTTGGGCGACTACTCTGTCAACTTCAGAGCCAGCAGTGGGGTTTCAGAGAGGAGAGAGCTCTGGGCTTGTGTTTCAGTTTACTCTTTTTTATTTTTATCTTTTTATTCTTTTATTCTTTTTCTTGACAAATATTGACTGAGAGCCTAATCTGTGCCAGGAACTACATAAAGTGGTCATACTCAATACTCCACTCCCAGGATTTTGAGAAGAGCGTGAAATTAGAAATTTGGAAGTGCTTGGTATATATTATGTATTCAAAATTCTTCTTGATGGCCCCCAAAGTCCTAATTTTTCAGGTCCCTTCCTATATCTCAGACCTAATTTTCTACAATTTTCCCTTTGCCACCTTCTCTATTTTTAAGACACCCTGGTCTCTTTTCTGACGCTTAAATGTGCCAAATTTGTGCAATTTTCATTCTCTTCTCTGGCAACATACTTTTCCCAGATCTGATACCTCTTGACATTTGAGGCTTAGCCCAAAGGTCCCCTTCTCAGAAAGACCTGACCTGAGTGCTCCACACTTACCCACAACTACTGTCTCCTATAACCACGTTTTGTTTCTTCATTTCTTTATTACTGCTGAAATAATCCTATTTGTTGACTTTTAAATTATGTTTCCTACTGGAATGTAGGTATCCGGGGGACAAGGACCTTGGCTCTCTGTTCACTGCCATGGCCCCGGTGCCTGAAATGAGCCCTGGGACCTGGTAGACCTTCCTGAAGTTCTGCTGAATGAGTTTCATTCCTGAAGGACCCCTGGGCCACCCTGTTGACGTTCCCATGTTGCATGAAGAAATGCATAGAAAACCTGCACATGTGAGCCTTCCTCAGATGGAGGTTGCTAATTCAGATGACTCTAAGTGTGAAAACTAGGTTGGGGAGAGTATAACAGTCAAATGTACAGAGTGACTGTTTGCCCAATAAATACATTTTAAGAAGTTCTACCTCCCTATAATAAAAGACACAAATTTTAATAATAATTTTAATAATAATAAGTGGCTTGCTAAGTCACAAATATATGCTTATAGTTTTAATCATATAAACCCACCCATACCTCCTGGTGAGAGTTAATTGATTCAGAATTTCTGGATATGTATCAAAACCCTTAATAATGTCCACTGTTTGGTCTAAGGAAACCAAAATGGAAGTTTGCAAAGCTGAAGTTATAAAGAGGTTTGTTCAGCAAAAAAAATAAAAATAAAAAAATAAAAAGAGTGGCAGGGAGTTGGGGGCAAGGAAACTCAAAGTTTCTATCTCCTTTGGCTGAGAATGTAATGAAGTAGACACATCCACGTGATAAAACACAGGCGGGCAGATCACGAGGTCAGGAGATTGAGACCATCCTGGCTAACACGGTGAAACCCTGTCTCTACTAAAAATACAAAAAAAAAAAAAACAAAAACAAAAACAAAAAAAAAACAACAAAACAGGGCATTCACTAAATACATGCACCAAGAGAATAGTCTATATTGACTTTGAAAAATGTTCATTCTCACACTGTTAAGTTTAAAAAAAAAAAGTCTACAAAATAGGGTATGCCATAGGTCCTATTTTTGCCAAAGAAAAAAAGGTGAATAGTAGTGAATAGAAAAAAATACAGGGAGAATGCACATTAAAATGTAATAACAGTACTATTTTATGGTGGCACTGTGGGGTGATTTCATTTTGCTATTGTTTCCCTGTATTTGACAAATTCTTACTTTACGCACAGAATGCATATGAAATGAGAAAAAAATTACACCAAATTTTTAGGGTGTCTAAAATGACTCCAACATTTTGTCCATTTAATAAAACAATTGGTCAAACCACTCTAGACTTTCAGTGCTGTGAAAACCAAAGTATAGTTTGAGTAAACCTGTTAGTTTCCAGCCCTTCTTGGTTGTGGTGAGCAGAGCTCAAGGAAAACAGTAGAATAAGTTGACGATATCTAATCTACTCATTATCATTAAGTTGACGATATCTAATCTACTCATTATCATTGACCGCTTGTAATTTAATTTATATGCTATGCTAAGTGTTTACCTGGGATCTCTGTTGGGCATTGCGGACGCTGGTGTTGGAAGTTGGGGTGCTGGCTTCATGAAGCTTCTGGTCCTGTAGGCGGCTGTGACCCATAAAGAGGCTGCTACAATCTCCTGTACTAAGTGCTGGGACAGAGCAAGTAGAAAGAGTAGAATGAGCTTCAAATGTACAGAATTATCGTGTGCCCAAGAAATATAGGATACAGAGGAGGGGCTCTCATCTAGCCTGGGAGAACAGGGAAGGCTTCCTGGAGGACGGGACCTGTGGAGTAGCATCAGAAAGACAAATAGGAATTAGTGGAGAAACAGGACTCTGAGAAAGTGTTCCAGGAAGAAGAATGGGAGGAAAAAGCCCCAGAGGCAAGTCACCCTTGGCTTGTTCAAGGATTTGAAAACAGCGCTGTATGGTCAGAACTTGGAATATGAGTTTGGGAGTGGTATGAGTTAGGTTGGGGAGGGTAACCTGGGCCCAGGCAAGGTAGGTCTTAAGATCCTTGATAAGGACTTTAACTTATCCTAAAAGCAACAAGAAACCATGAAAGAGCCTTACACAGGGAACTGACATGGCCAGATTTACACTTTAGAAAAAATCTTCAGACCATAGCAAGAATTGGAGGGAGGTCAAGAGTCTATGAGAGAGATGTTAATGACATAGGGAATGAGCAGTGGGGTTGAAGAGAGGTGGATGGATTTAAAAAGCATGTAATGGGTAGATGGGATTAGATGGAGAATAGGTATAAAGATGGGGAAGAGATGACCCAAGGAGATGCCAGGTGTTCTGCTTGAGCATCTTGGGGTGGGTGAGACAGAAATACCTGCAGAGTCACCAGTTTGGAATGAGTTGATGTGCCTGGGGGACCACTGGATGGAGATGCCCAGTAGGCTTTTGAAAAGGCAGTCTGAAACTCAGGAGAGAGCTGGGATGAAATGCCAACTTTGAAATCAACAGCTTAGACAAAGTATTGAAGCCATAAGAATGTGCACAACAGGATAGAGGAAAACATCAAGTCCACAATGAAGAACAGCCAGGCAGCATCCCAAGGAACCTCAACACGTGAGGGCTGGCCCTTGTGAAGAAGAATGAGGTGGAGGGGAGAAAGAGGGTGACAAACTCTAGGAGTGCATATGGCTATGGAAGCCAAGGAGAGGAGGATTTCAAAGGCATCACTGTCAACACTGGAAAGGTCAAGAACAGAAGCAGAAAGGAGCATCTTGGAGTTTAACACTTGTGAAGGAGGCTGTTGGTCCCCATGGTGAGATGAGCCTTTGCAGGCACATGGGCACAGATGTTGGGCACAGTGGGTCCAGGAAGGAGAGAGGGGTGAGGGAATGAGGATATGATGGTAGGCACCTTGTTCAAGAACTTTGCTGCATAGGGAAGCTAGGTTACAGCTCGTGGGAGTTTGGAGAGTTAAAGGGGAATTTTGTTTGTCATCAGGGAGACTGTAAAGATTTAACCCAGATACTGCAGAATCAATAAGAGAGGGAGAGTTAAAAGTTATAGGAGAGGAGAAAATCCAGAGCACAGGTAAGGGAGGGGTCCCCCTTCACTGTCACAGGAGGGAGGGAGGATGGATACAGATGCATTAACTTGGCGGTTCTGGTATCAGAAATTTGCAAGAGTTCCTATGTAAGCTTTCTATTTTTTTTTTTTCCTGTGCAGTAGGAGATGAGGTTATCTGCCTACAGTGAGTAGGAGGTGGTGGAGTAGGAGATTTGAGAAGTGTGGAGAAATTTGAAATAGATGTTCTAGAGAGTGGGAGACAGAGTACTCAGGAAACAGAGTAGTTTCTGAAAGCACTGAGGCTCTGGGTGAGGCTGAAGACCTTGGCTTTGTAGTGGCACCAGTCTGCAAGGTGGTGAGATTTTCTCCCCCAGGTCTTAGGAGCCAGGATGTGAGCATGAAGAATCCAAACATCAGGGTTGAAGGGAGGTTGGAACATGGCTGGCATATGTGGCAGAGGCACAGTGGGTTTAGTGAGTTGAGACTATTGGTAAGAGGAGTGTAAAAGTCATAAATTTTAAGGTCCAAGTTGATGGAGATAGAAATAGAACCAGGAGAGAGGGATGAGGAGGAGCTAGTCAAGAAGTGGTGGGACTTGGAGTCTCTTTGATGCTGAAGATCAGATGTGGTGAAAGAAACCAACTGAGAGTCTTGGAAAGATAAGAGATTGTGTTCAGAAAGAACAACGCCTGCCCAAAGAAAGATAAATGTTTGAAATGATGGATACGCCAATGACCCTGATCTGATCACTATACATTTTATGTATTGAAACATCACTCTGTACCCCACAAATATGTATAATTATTATATGTCAACTTAGAATATAAATGCATTTAAAAAATAAAAGAAAGTACCATGCTTAGGTTTAATATTTCCTCAATGAAAGGGCTTTAGGTTATGCAGAGCCCAGAGAGTCATCATGGAAACGAATGAATGAAGAGAAGAAGAGGTAAATATCATAGGCAAAGAAGACATCAGAGATATAACCAGAGTGTTTGATGGGTGGGTGCCCACATGGATGGTGAGGTCACCTTGATACCGGCAGGGCTTGGGGAGAGGAAGGGAGAGGAAGAAGGAGAACCAGGAAGATGAGTCTTTAGTGAGGGAGGGGAATGATGGGCAGATAAGTTGAGGATCAGCAGTGAGGAGGAATAAGGGGCTGTGTGAGGCCAGAGGAGCAGGAGTTTCATGTGAGGTTGAAGAGTAATAATCCAGAAGTGGAAAGGGGTTGAGAAAATGCCCAGCCCCATTCATTTCCCACATGTGAAATGAGGGTACAGGAGCACTAGCAGTCTCCATTCATGGGGCTGCTGGGAAAGTGGTGCCTTCAGGAGACAGCCAAGGCTCCCCTACAGAGGTAGATGAGGCAGAGATTCAGCGAAGAGGCTGCAGGTATAAAACTGTTTATTTCTGAAAAGAGAATCTCAGAAGGATTTGTGAAACGGAAGACCAGTGAAAGTTTGGTTCTGGAAAGAAAAAGCATAGCATAGCATAGAATAGAATGATGAAAATAGCAACAAAAATACTAACAAAACACCAACAGCATCTCAAACTCACTTACCAATGTTCTCTCAGCAAGTATTTATCAAACCTGTGTCTTCTAAGCACAGAGCTTATAGTGGTGCCAAACGCAGACAGTGTACTCCTCCTTTTGGAGCATACCTTCCAGTAAGGAAGGAAGACAAAAAATAAATAGACAAAAAAATGTGTGTGTGTATGTGTGTGCATATAGTAATTTCAGTTGGGCTCAGTGCTATGAAGAAAAGTAAAAATAAAGCAAGAAGATAGTGAAATGCTGATGCTTTAGAAATAAGAGATTCCTTAGGAAAGGACTCTGGAGGTGGGAGTGGTACTCAAACTCAGACCCCAGCAGCGGACATGGTGAAAAAGGCAAATACAAAAGATCGTGGATCCCAGACAGTGAAAACACTAAACATAAACTCTTGAAGACAATAAATGCTTGCCATGTGCAGGGAAGAGCAAGGAGGCTGGTATGGCTGGAAAGCAATAACATGGGGTGGAGGTGAGTAGCAGGAAATGAAGATGAATGTGGCTTCCTAAAAAGATCACCAAAACCACCTGTTGATAAGACAAAGCTGAGTTTATTCTCACCACATAAGAAAGGATGCCACCTCAACAGAGTTTTAGTTGTATCTCAGATGGGGAAGGACAAAATTGGGATATTCATGAGATTTTTGAAGTTTTGTTTAAGGCAAATCTTTCAATGAGGGAGCTTAGTTAGGACTGGATAAGAATCATGATGTAATAGTTTAGGTTTGGTGGATACTGCAAGGTGAGAATTTTCAAGTAAAAAAGGGTTCAAAGGGTTTTTCAGGTGTAAACTGATGCTTTCTATTAATGAGTTGATGGGTTTCTCAGGAAGTTTGTAGAATGAACAATAAAGTGGAAATTTTTACCTTCTTAGGCTAGAGTTTCCTGGATTAGTAAAGCTATGTCAATTAAGAGGTGGAAAGTAAAGTCACATTAATGTAGATAGGAAGCTGTGGGTGTCTAGATGGTTTCCATTCTCAGAGATTATGTAGAGCTTTGCAGGTCATGATAAAGGTTCTGGATTTTGTTTGAGGTATGGAGGTATATTCATTAGCTTTTATTATATAACACATCACCCCAAAACTTAGTAGCCAAACCAACAACTGACTCTGCATCAACTGATTTAGCTGACTCTGCAAGTTGGTGACAGGCTGGGCTCATCTGGTTGATTCTTCTGTAGGTTTGACTGGGCTAATTGATGCATGTGCAGTGAGCTAGACAGCTTTGCTTCTGGGGGTTTGCTGGATGTCAGTTGTGCAATATGGGTAACTAGGCCCTACATTTCTCATCAACTAACTTGCTGGGTCTTGCTCACATGGAGGCTTGGGCTTCTAAGAGGAGCAAGCTAGGGCAGGTCCTCATGTACAAGCACATTTCAAGTCATTCATGCATCACATTTTTTTTTTTTTTGAGACGGAGTCTCACTGTCGCCCAGGCTGGAGTGCAGCAGCGCTATCTTGGCTCACTGCAAACTCCACCTCCCGGGTTCACGCCATTCTGCTGCCTCAGCCTCCCAAGTAGCTGGGACTACAGGTGCCCACCACCACGCACAGCTAATTTTTTGTACTTTTAGTAAAGAGGGGGTTTCACCATGTTAGCCAGAATGGTCTCAATCTCCTGACCTTGTGATCCATCTACTGCAGCCTCCCAAAGTGCTGGGATTACAGGCGTGAGCCACCACACCCGGCCCATGCATCATATTTTTTTATGACCCATTGGCCAAAGCAAGTCAACTGGCAGAGTAGAGTGTCAGTCTCCCCAAGGGTAGGTCCCTACCCAATGACATAGACACAGAGCAGGGTGAACACATTGGGAGCCATTACCACAACAATCTACTATAGGAGACTTGTGAGCAGGGGAGTGGCACATGCTGATTTCTGGGGCAAATCTACCTCTAACATGAAGAGACAGTAGTGCCAAGACACAAGGCAGGAAGCCTATCTACACTGTAGGATTTGATAGGAAAGAGACCAGTGGAGACCAGGGGAGTTTTTCTGGAGAAATAAGACTTTGACTTAGACCTTGAAGACTGGGTAAAATTGGAATAGGCAGAGGTGTTTGTGGAGTAAAGACTATTAGGGGGACATGAACATCATGAAGCCAAATTCTTCTCTTTCTCTGGGCCTCAGTTTCCTCTTTTATATAATGGAAAACAGGAAAGAGTGGAACTAGATGGCCCCTTCCCAGCTTTAGGATTTCATGACTATGATACCTGGGGCCCTTGTTACAAGAAGTAACTATAAGTAACAAAAATGTTCTTGAAAAACAAAATTATATTAAGACAAAAAGAGAAGCTTAAAAAAATTACACAAGTAGGCCGGGCTCGGTGGCTCACGCCTGTAATCCCAGCACTTTGGGAGGCTGGGGCTGTCGGATCAGGAGGTCAGGAGATGGAGACCATCCTGGCTGACATGGTGAAACCCTGTCTCTACTAAAAATACAAAAAACTTAACTGGGTGTGGTGGTGGGCGCCTGTAGTCCCAGCTACTCGGGAGGCTGATGCAGGAGAATTGCTTGAACCCGAGAGGCAGAGGTTGCAGTGAGCCGAGATCACACCACTGCACTCCAGCCTGGGCAACAGGGTGAGACTCTGTCTCAAAAAAAGAAAAAAAAATTACACAAGTAGATTTTCCTATGATCCTCAAAGACCCTCAATTGCTCACGAAATAAAGACCAAACTCTTTCAAAAGAACCGCAAGGTCCTTGTCAACAAAGCCTTTTGCAGATGCCTCTTTGAACTACCCTATCCTCTAAGCACAGGAGCTGTTTGCTATCTCCGCAATGTGCCATGCCCTCCATGCCTCTGTACCACCACCCAGGCTGTTCTCCCTGTCTGGAATGCTCTTCCATGGCTTCCTTTTTGGTGTTCTCTCCCATTTATTCTGCAAGGCCTGGTGCATGTGCCACCTGCACTGAGACCCTCCCCACACAAGGGGAGAGCCTGCCCTATGCAAAGGTTTCCTCCTCTATGTTCTTTGCATGCCCCACTCATCAATCTCACCCCAAACTAACTGTGAGCATGACATAGGCAGGAATGACACTCTTTTAAAACAAAACAAAACAAAACAAAGCAAACATTTATCATCTCACAGTTTCTGAGGGCTAAGAACACAGGAGCAGCTTAGCTAGGGGGAGCCGGCTCGTGAGTTTGCAGGGAAGCTGCCAGCCAGAACTGCAGTCTTCTGAAAGTTTCACTGTGCTGGAGAATCCACTCCCAGCCTCACTCCCGTGGCTGCTGACAGGAGGCTTCCTGTCCTTACCACATGGGCCACTCACAACATGGCAGCTTGCTTTGCAGGGCGAGTGATAACATCTGGCACCTGGGCAGGAGCGGCTGGATGCCTGGGCTCAGCAGGGCTTCTGTCTTTCTCTGTATCATCTCAGGGCCTCTCCTTCTCTGTCTGATGCCTCCATGTGGCTTATCCATGTGGTCTCTCAAGCATCGTAGCTACTTGATGGTGCAAGGCTGCAGATTGCTGAGCCATTTCTAGTGCCTCCCATCTGGAGGACTTGCCTCTCAGCAGCGCCAGTTACCTTTCCATGTAGTTAGCCACTTGTCTGGACTGGCAGAACAGGGCTATTTTATCGTTGCAGGCTCAACATATAGCTCCAGTATTGGCACACACAAAACATCCCTACCCTCCCTGCCCTGAATGGCAGCTGACTCACAGAAGTACCCATCATGTACCACAGCAGTCCCTAACCTTTTTGGCACTAGAGACCAGCTTCGTGGAAGACAATTTTTCCACGGCCCTGAGGGAGAAAGATGGTTTTGAGAAGATTCAAGCGCACTGCACGTATCGTTAGATTCTCATGAGCGGCGCACAACCGAGACCTCCTGCATGCACAGTTCACAATGGGGTTCATACTCCTATAAGAATCTAACGTCGCCACTGATCTGACAGGAGGCGGAGCTCAGCTTCACTACTCGCCACCACTCACCTCCAGCTGTGCGGCTCACTTGGGGACCCCAGTGTACCACACTGTAACAAAGTTTTTATCAATGTCATCTTGATCCAGTTTTGAGGACCTGACCGAAAGCCAATCAGTTTCCCCTCTTAAACAACTGGTTATGTCCATACCCCAACCACTTCCCTTAACAGGCTTTGGGACAATGTGCACCTGCTCTGATCACCACCGGTCCAGGTACCAGACAACCAGGCACAGCTGCTCTGTCCCAAAGCCCACTGAAAATTGCTCACACTAGCCAATTGTGAGCCTACTTACCATGCCTCACGGGTTCCTTTCTGAGGGTAAAGGTACTTGCCCACAGATCCCCTCTCTTTGCCTGGCTCGTGACCGACTCTGGTGTTTCCCCCAGCAGCCCTGCATGGTGAGATGTGTTCCTCCTAGGAACACATTGTGTGTAACAAACCCGTAAAACTCTCTCTGGTTTTTCTCCTTTGATCTTTGGCCTCCTCACACCTCACCCAAGGTAATATGGTTAAAACACACACGTTGTCTATGTTCTCTGAATGCGGGCATTAGATAGGGTAACGATAAGTGCTGTCACCAATCAACCACAGTCTCAGTGGCTTGATACAATAGAAAGTTACTTCTTCCTCAGTGTGCCTAATCCGCAGGGAGCTTTCCTCAGCAAGTCATTTCAGGGAACAAAGCTTTCATCTTGTCACTCTGCCACCCCTCAGGTCTTTGGAATTCTATTCTGGGTCCTCTGGGGCAGGCTGGGAAGTGTCATGCAGTCATTTTTACTCACATTCTATTGGCCTGAACTCGGTCACATGGCCACACCGAAGTGTCAGGGGCTAAGAAATGTAGTCTAGCTGAGTGTCCAGGAAAAAATTGGAAGAAGTATTATAAGGTTATTCATAAGCTCATTAATATGTGATATAATTTAATCTTTATCAATATGTCTTTGAAATAGATACTATTATTTATCCATATTTTATAACAAGGAAAACAGGCTCAGAGAGGTTAAGTGATTTTCCCAAAGACACACAGCTTGTAAAGGAAGCTTGGGTTTGACATCAAGTAGTCTGGCCCTCGATTTTACTCATTGAAAAACATTGCTGAAGATCATTGCACTGAAATTTTATTCTCGGCGGTGAGAATCAAACTGAAATACCAAGCTTAGAGATATAAATTCTACTGTACCTTCTAAGCAGGGTCACAACCTCTCACCACTCCAAGAGAAGCTATTCACATATCATCTATATAAATGTTGCTCCCTGGAATTGTGCAGTGCACAACCTGTGAGACCTTACACAGCAGCCCTGGTCCTAACAAACATTTCTTCTACATCTACTATTTGTCAAGCTCCAGGCTAGGTACATTCACGCAAATTATATCATAGAAGGCACTCTCTAAATATGTGTTTGATCAACTGGCTCTGTATCAGCAGAGCTTGTTGTCATGGAATTTTCTGGTCAGCCACATTCTGTCCCAGTGGAAAAGGGCCTTGCTCTTTTGAAAACTTGCCATCTCTTTGGAACCAGTCAAATTCCCTTCCGTGCCCACATCTGTATTCTTGCTTCCACTGCAGGCTGGAACAAAGGCAAATTCACTCCACATCTCAGTCTCACTGAGCATGCTATGCACAAAAGAAGTTGACAATGCCACTTTGCCACTTTTCCCTCTTCTGTTTGGATAATTGCATTGTCAAGAATTACTTATCATACATTTAACACTTAATACCTATTTATTATGAGTTCATGTAACTGCTATTTAAAGAATAATCCGCGCTAACTCCCTTCTACCCCATTTGATGCCACTCTGATTCTGTAATTGCTGGTTTCTGCGATATTATGCCACAAAACCTGAAAGCATAATTGGTTGTTTCATTCCAGACAATACGTTTTCAAGATGCTTAAAGCTTAACTGGCAGCTTTGAAGCCCCAGCAAAGGCAGTCAGGCAAGCTGGCTTGCAGCAGGACGGTCTTGCAGAGTAATTTATGCAGAAACCATACAGGACTACAGAGGGTGAAATTGTTCCAAAAAAATGAAAGGGAGGGGGTACATGATTCTTTTGTGCAGATCCTTTGTTTTAAGTTTTCAGCTTCTGGCAGTGCTTTTTGCTGGAGAAAATCAACTCCCAGTACAAGAAGAGGGTAAAACAGCCATGTGAAGAATGCGCGTGTCTCTCAGAACTCTCAGTGAGTTCTGGAGCGCAAGAAAAATTGAGGTTCATGGCGCTTCCTTCGGAGAAATAGTGGGGTCCACAAGTTGGCCTCTGCAGCTCTGCCTTCCTCTAGCCTGCCTGTAACTCTCTTAAGTCTCGTTTCTGGAAAGTTCCTTATGCTCATTTGCTCCAAGACTCTTGCTCCTTATTCCCATCAAGTAATGATGATGCTCTTTAAAACCAAGGTCTTGGAGCCTCATACATGTGCTACCTTAAAACTCACTCAATTAACTGCCTATCTCCTCCCTCTCCCTCCCTCCCTCCCCTTCTCCCTCCCCTAGTGACTTCTATTCTGTGATTATCCACCAAAGCACGCATCATCTCCTCGAGGGAACAGATAGAGGAAAAGAAGACCACAAGAGTATGATAAGACCTATGGTAGAGGGAGGCTGGGTCCCAGCATGACTCTGGCCCCTGGGCCCACAGAGCTGTGCAGAGCAGCTCAGAGGCATGGCTATACCTTGGCTGACCTCAGTCTAAGGATCTCTCTGACCAGTGCCACGTAAGAACACAAGTCCTGCAGGCTGGGGTGGCCTGAGGCTGAAGCAAACTCTGCCAGGGTTTCCCTCCACTGGAGAGGTGTTTTGATTTTCTTTGGTGGGGGAGGGGGGTGAGAGTTTCATTCTGCTTATCAATTAATCAATAAATCAGAAATTACATATTAAACGTCTGTGTCAGGCCCTGTGACAGATGCTGAGAGAGGCACGAAGGATGTTTACTTATTCTCCTGGAATTCATGTCCTGGATACAGATAAAAAATATGTGCACCATAGTTTTCTCATCTGCAAAATGGTAAATAAAATGGCTTCTTCTTTATAGATGGGTTAAATAAGGGAATGAGTACAAAATGTGAAGCATAATGCCTTCTAAATAGAGAAGACACAATCAATGTCAGCTCTTCTTCTTATTCAGTGGAAAATACAGCTAACGAAAGTGGGGAAAACCACAGGAATTGCCACAGGGCCACAGAGGAGGAGACAGCCCCACCCAGGAATTGGTCAGGGCTTCACGCAGGAGATCAAACCCGCCCAGCTAGGGGCTGCCCCCAGGGCAAGGTTCAGGGCGAGAGTTTCCAGGCCAGAAGGGCCTCAGGAGGCAGTGAGCTGAGGAAGGGAGAGGAGACTGGTGACCAGGGCCTGGAGCCAGGTTCAGGGCTAGAGAGACTGGGAAAAGGCTGAAACTGGCCTTCCAGGCTACAAAGGATTTGGGAGAATGAGGCTCGAATGGGGGGCTGGGGCAATTTGGGGGCCACGTCTGTAAATATTTAAGCTTAGACTGAGAGTTCCTTTTCCCTGGAGAAGTTGTATGAGATGAGAATAGAATTTTAAAGGACCTCAGCCAAACTGGAGAATTCCCCTGCCACCCCCACTTTTTTTCCAGATCTTGTCAGCTTAGAATAAATGAAGCAGATTTATTATGCTGGAGTTATTATTTATTTATGCTGGAGTTAGTTAAGACTTAGGGGGACTGCTGGAAGGGCATGATTGTGTTTTGAAACGTGAGGACATGAGATTTGGGAGGGGCCAGGGGCGGAACAATATGGTTTGACTGTGTCCCCACCCAAATCTCATCTTGAATTGGGTTCCCATAAACCTGTGTCATGGGAGGGACCTGGGATGAAAACAAAAGTTTTCAGTTAAATGATAAGAACTAAGAAATAAAGGTAATGGAAAAGATTTCATCTAGAAGCTTGAAGTGAATAAAGCAGTTGAGTATAAAACATAGCTGTGAGTTCCCTGGCAGCCAAGGAGAAGAGGGAAACATACCGGGCCACACAGTTCTCACTGCTTAGTAGTGGGAAGCGCCTAGCTGAGTGCTTTAAGGTAATAAAGGAAGGAAACAGAGTCCAGCACACTACTAGCCTGTGACTTTCTGGAGTTTTTTGATGGGAGCCAATCATGTGCATTACGGGTAGAAAAATGAATAAGATCATAAAAAGAGAGAGGTCAGTCTAAGGAACCATGTTCCAGAGAAGCAGAGTGAGTGAGAAACCAGCCAGCAAACCAGGCAGAGGACAGAAAGCTCAAAAAGACAAGTGTAGGCCCCACTGCAGGACTGGCCTGCCCTGGATCCCAGCATAAGGGCAGCTGTTGAACCCAGGCAGCATCAGCAGACGGGAGGAGAGGGGGTGAGCATGGCAGCTGGGTCTGGTGAGTGCCCCGCTCTGCATGGTTATCTTCTGGGCCCTGCAACTGGTGATGGGCTGGTTCTTAAGGAGGCAGGACACCTGTGAAAAGAAAGGTTCTAGTACAGCAGCAGAAACGGGCTTTTATTGGCCCTGAGCTTTGAGAATTTTTAGGATGGCCTTAAATAACAAGTAGAAAGTGACAAGAAGTGTGATATGCTCTCTCCCTCGTTCATTCATTCACTCATTCATTTATTGAAAGATCATTTGTTATGCACCTATCCACTGGGGCTTAGTCTCGCCCCACAGGCAGTTTTCCCAGGAAACATAGATGGCGTTCCCAGAAAGCTGCTGTTTTGCCGTTGTGCTGTGGGGTGACGGAGGAGGTTCAGCACACCGGCCCCCCACTCACTAAATTCTAGTCATGTGACAACCCCAAAGAGCCCTGTGATGGGGTAGGCGGCATCAGGGAGGCATAGCTGCGCCTGCTAAGAACCCCCGGAAGTGGAGGGATGCATAGAGTGTAACTGGAGACCAGAGGAGGGGAAGATAACTCCTTCCCAGCCCAAACAGGAAAAGCAGCAGGCAGCCTATGAGCTGGTCCCTGTCAACGAACACTTGGTTCCAGGCAGAGAACGCAGGAAGGGGCCTGAGGCAGCAGGAGCAGAGTCAGGCAGGTGTGTCTGGGGAAGAAGGCAGGAGAAGAGCTACTGGACATTAATGCTGTGTCTCACGCTGGACAAACTGCTTAGAGCTCGGGAGGCACTTTTGGATCTTAGACCAGAAGGAGGTGAGATTTGAGGTCTTCTGGAAACCCTAGGAACAAAGTGTCTAAGTTTCCCTTTCCAGGCCCACTGCCCCCCACTCTGCTTTCCCAGGCCGGGGGCAACGTCCAGCCTGGAGCTGGCTCCAAGTATCTCACCAACTGGGGCAGCCTAAAACAGGGCAAGACGAGGAAGGGGCTTTAACAGAAAGACACAGAAGTTCAACCGCATCAGAACATAGAACCTAAAGCATTTAGGGATTTATTTCCCCAAATGGAAATAATATATTCAAAAGATAGGAAATCAGTATGTCAAAGAGATGCCTGCACTCCCATGTTCGTAAGAGCCAAGATAAGGAATCAATGTCAGTGTCCATTGGTGGATAAGAAAATGTGTACAGACACAATGGAATATGGTTCAGCATTAAAAATGAAGAAAAGCCTGTCATTTGTGACAACCTGGATGAGCCTGGAGGACATCATGTTAAGAGAAATTAGCCAGGCACAGAAAGACAAATACTGCATCATCTCATTTATATGTGGAATTGAAACAAAAGCCAACCTCACAGAAGCAGAGGGTAGAATGGTGGTTACGAGGGGCTGGGGTGGGGTTGCGGACTGGGGAGATGTTGGTCAAAGGACAAAAATGTCAGTCAGGCAGGAGGGATAAGTACAAGAGATCTATCATGCAATATGGTAATGTTGTTAGTAACAATATACTGAATGCCTGAAAATAGCTAAGAAAGTAGATTTTTAAGTGTTCTCACCACAGAAAAGTGTATGAGGTAATGCATATGTTAAATAGACTGATTTAGCCATTTCACAATCTATACATCTATCGAATGCTGTTGTACATGATAAATACATACAATTCTTATTTGTCAATTAAAAATAAATCTAAAAAGCTACCGAGGATTCAGAAAAATGAAAGAAAATCTTCAAACCAGACCATGTTACACATTAATTAGCAGCTCTGAATCTATGGTTTACATAATAGAAATGATGAAACTTTTGGACTGCCTGATTTGAGACAAAAATTATCAGAGGGAAGTTAGTCATCTCTCCAGCGCACAAAGGTGTCAACCTTGAAGTACATCAAAAGAAAAAGAAATTGTGACGGAGTGTTTGAGTTTTAGCCTCCTCCTAAAAATGCTTCCCAGCCCTCAACTGGTGAGCAAGTGAATTTATTACAGCCAGAGCTGTCATTTGCCAAGTACATCTTAATTTGGAGAGATGAGCACAAAATGAACTTTTCGGCAGCTCCCAAAAGTTCAAGTGGTGGTGTTCTCTGGATCTTTCATTTGTGTGTGCATACCACAGGTAGATGTGTGACTTTCCAATGCTTTTTATGATATGGAGGCAGAGATGCCTTGATAGAGAAGCTGTTTCCAATGCCCTTTCCACCCCAGCCGTGCCCTTTCAGGAGGCTGCAACCCCCAGTGTACCTTCATCCCCAAAGGGCTGGTTGCCCTTGAAAACCATCTTGTCAGCTCCACAATCCACAAAGTCCCAATCAGTCCGTAATGGGTCCCTTTGATAGACACTCTTCTATTTAAAGCAACTGTTACGTAACTACTATGTGCCAGGCCCTGTAGTAAGCCCAGAAAGCACATTAATTTTATTTACTCCTCAAACAACCCTGTGAGTTAAGTATGAATATTATCTCAGAGATTACAGAGCTGTGAATTTACTTGTACAGCTAGTCAGTAGTGAGTCTAAGACGCAAACCCAACTCCCTGGCCAGCAAGTCAGAACTCTCAATGGCAGCACTGGGTTGCTCTGAATGTATATTTTGAAAATATGTTTCATTTGTATAGATTGGAAAAGTTGTCTTAGAAGCTCCATTGGCACTAATCGATTAAAATCTATTACACGTTATAAATACACCACCCACACTGCTTTTCTGTTCTTTGGAAAATGATATATTGCTAAAAGATCTCCCAACTACCTTCTTCCCTCCCTTTTCCCTCCATCCCTCCCTCCCTTTCTGCCTCCTTCCTTCTTCCCTTCTTATTTTCTTCCTTCCTTCATTCTCCTCCTAGTTCCTTCTCATTCTCATTGATGAAATGACTATATGTAAACAATGAAAAGTGATGGTTCATTTCATTGAGTGGAGGTGGGTTGATGTCCCTCAGGAAGATGTGCAAATCCAGGCCTGGCTCACTCCACTGCAAATGCGCCTGTGATGAGGGTGCTGTGTTTGCCCTGCACCAAACATCCTTGGCAACTGGGGCTCCTTGACCCAGAAATGGGTGATTAAATTAAGAGTGTCTTCATTTGTTAATGTGAAAAGGCTGCCTTGGATTCATCTGGAAGCCTGTGATTAGCAGATGCACATCCGTACACTACAGGCCCCATAAGTAATAATTAGAGAGAGTATAAGTAGACATTTTATTCATGTTCTACCTGGTCCTGATGTCTCCAAGGCTTGTATTTCTAGTCCGGTTGTTTTGCTTTAGAGTGAGAACCTGAGAGTGGTGGGGTTCAGCTGGTTTTTACGCTGTCTCCCCATTCTGTGCACCTTGACTGATTTGCAGGTTGAAATGGAAAAGGAAGTAGGCCTTCCACAAAGCAATGAGCAGCAGGCATGCCTGAGAACATTACAAAGCCAGTGGCCCTGTTATTTGGAATTTTCACTTAAAAAAATCTAACAGTTTCTGCTCCCTTTATCCCTGCAGAACTGAAGGCTGATCTGTTTGGTGGCAAGTGGTGATCAGCTGGTAGATGATAAGAAAATTATTGTTTATTAATATAGCTGTCAAAATATTGCTAAAAATAGTGTAATTTCTTCTCCTCAGTGTTGTTTCAGAGCTTTTGGTAGCTAGAAGCTGGTAATTAACACCTGAGATGGGATGAAATGGGCGTTCCTGCACCATATGTGTCTCTGGGCTGAAGCCGAGAGAGCTGCTTCTGAATGTGGCTAGCTTCCATTTGCTGATGAGGCATTTGTTATTCATCGAGAGGAAAATCTCATAAATTCACCCCCACTATGAGTTTGTATCATCACACATTATGTGCCTATCTACTACGTGCAGAGCACGAGGCTAGCCCTGGGAAGACAGTTGTCTCAGCCTGGCAAGTCTGATGGGGAAAACAGCAGTGTTGAGCCCTAGAGGTATTCTTCTAAGGGCTTTTCATATATTAACTTGTTAATATATGAAATACTGAATAACTAAAACCCAAAAGGCTAGGCACTTTGGTCACCCAGACAGTCAGTGGCAAAGCTGGAATACCACCTCAGTCTGTCTATACAGGCTCCAGAGTCCACGTTCTTCATCATGATGGTACACAGGTAATCATAAGACATTCTACATTCCTTAATAGGGAAACACAGACAGGTCTGTGGCTCTGGGGTGACCGGTTTCCTTGAATCTGCAAGTATTCTCTCAGTGCTAGTGGGATATTTTTTATCATAAAGTGCTATTGTTTTTTAAAAAAGCATTTCCTTTATTGTATGTTTTTCACTTTACACATTGTATGCTTGTACCACTGTACTAATGTATTTTATACTTTAAAACACATGCAAAGTAGAAATGAAAAAAGAGAAGATAAAAATTAACTAGAAATGAACATTTTAAAATGTTCCCCAGGGAGAGTATATTCCCTTCGTTTTTTTAGTCTACTGCACTAGAGGGCAGGGCATGTGCTCAGGTTAATGCCTCCTGTATTTCTAGAGTTTCTTGAAGTTCCTAGGACATATCAAGTCTTCAGTGAATGTTTGTGAGTGATTGGATGGATGGGTGGATGCGTGGATATATAGATGAATAGATGGATGGACGAATAGATGGGTAGATGGGTGGATGGATGGGTCAGTGGATGGATGGATGGTGGATGGATGGATGGATGGATGGATGGATGGACGGATGGATGGATGGATGGGTGGACATACAGATGGATGGATGGGTGGGTGGATATATAGATGAATCAATGAATAGATAGATGGATGGATGGGTGGGTGGGTGAGTGGATACATGAACAAGTGGGTGGATAGAGTTGAGAAAGACATTCTAGAGGAGATAGTGTTTGAAGTATAGATCAATATTTGGGAAGTAGGAACAGTGGAGAAGGTATGTCAGACAGACTAAACAGCTGTGTAGAGGCCTAGGAACATGTTTCTGAAAGAGCAGAAAGACCCTGCCTAGGGTGCTATTGGTGTGGGGGTGTGGATTATGGAAGAACTTTGAGTATTACCTTCAGCATTTGGCCCTTAGGGTGCAGGAGTGGAAGCTGTCTTGACCTGTGAGCAGGACATAATGGTCACTCTGTCCACTGAGAGGAATAGATTGGAAAGGGAAGATGGCAGAGCAGGGAGACCAGTAAGAAAGTCATTGCAATGTTTGGATGACACATTTCTCAAAGGGAGAAGGTTTAGAACTTGCTGATTAATTGCAAGATTTGGAGTAGTAAGCAAGAGGCAGGCGTTTACCAGGGCTCTGGCTTGGGTAGATGGGTTGTCTTGTCATTGACTGAGACAGGGAACTTAGAATGTTCTTTTAAGGCCAATAACCATGGTGAACAAATATTGAGTGATGATTATATGCTGGGCACTTTCCACTTATCATCTCATTTAATCATCATGAAGATGTACTATTTCATTGTCATTTTATAAAGGAGAAAGCTCAGGATCAGAGCAGATAAGTAATGGGCGGATGGCCAGCTCTCATTCTCCTTTGAAATAAGCTTATTTTTTAATGGGAGAATATTTTTCAAAGTATTACTTTTTAATAGTGCAGGTAATCCATGAATACTTATTCTCCTTATAAAACATAATTCCACATTATAGACAGCCTACATTAATATGATCATGACCTTCATCCTACTGTTTTTCTCCACCCTTCAGAGAAATGGACCTTGACAGTTTGGAGCGTATCCTTCCAGGTCTTTTTCTATGAAGTTGCTGTGTGCATATACATGGAAGAAGAATAATTTTTTGTACATTTTCATATAGTACATATTTGTTTACTTACTCAAATAATACTTACCGAGTACCTAAAATATAAATATGCCAGGCATATTTCTAGGACAGGGCTTGGTGAACTTTTGATAAAGGGACAAATATTAAATATTTTAGAATTTGCTGGCTACACATGTTCTCCAGGTGATACACTTCCTTATTTTTAATAAAACTCTGTACACACTTAAAAACTTGGAGGGCTGGGGCCAGATTTGGCCTGTGGGCCTTATCTTGCTGATCCCTGTTCTAGGAGATGGGAATGTACCAGTGAGCAAAACAGATAAAAATCCCTTTTACTCAACACTACACCCTCAAAATATCTTCCCCTTACGTCATGTAATTCTGTCTCATTCTTTTAAATTGCCGCACAGCCTTTCTTAGCATGGATTGTAATTATTTCTCAAATCTGGCTTTCCTACTCACCATAACACTAGCTCCTTGAGGACAGGGACTATGACAAAGTCATCTTGGCTTTTCAAAAGCTCAGCAGAAGGTTTGACCCAAAGAATACTGGATGAATTACTAAGCAAATGAATGCAAATGTTCATAAAATGAAGAATGATAAACTACGTAGTCAGTGGACTCCCGAATTTTTGGAGTAATTGCATGAAGACCGTTTTCTGGACTAGATGGACCACAGGGCCAACTTGTGTCTAACCTTCTGGATTTCTTAGATCAGTTTGTATGTCATCCAGAGTGTGCACAGGGATGTTGGAAGGTCACCTGAGTAGTCAGGAGTGGAGTTATGACCACTAGTTCAGAAGGTGAGGGGCGTTCTACCAATGTTTCTGAAGTTATGTTTCACTGAATTCTGCTAGACATTATGAATTTGTGTAGCATGAGATACAGAGCATTTTTATAGACATGGGATGCAGGGTGCACATGGAAATAGAGTGTTTACCAGGAAATAGTATATCATCACCAGTTTTTGTACATTCCATCTACTTCCTGTGAGAATTTGAGCAAAATGACTTTATGTCTCTGAGCCTCTGGTTTTGTACCTGCAAAATGAAGATAAAGTCCTCATATCATAGAGTTTCTGTGAAGATTAAAGTTGGTGGTATTTTGAAAACGCTTTGCAAAGTGCCTGAAATACTTACTTCTTGGTCCTGAAAATTTTCAGAGCACTTCCCCTGTATGGGTTAGAACAAACTGAGATTTTCAGAGCACTTCCCCTGTATGGGTTAGAACAAACTGAGATTGTTAGCACTATCAGCTTTTGTTACAGCCAGTCCAGACTATCAAGGGACTCAGAGCTCAGGCCACAGTCTCTCTCCCTCATTCTCCATCCAGTGCAGGGCCAAGCAATCCTGACTCTCACATGCGCTGCTCCAGCTTCATCCTGAGGGGCTTCAACTGTGTGAAGGGGCCCAGGACCCACAGCTGAGGCAGCTCGCTGCTTGTGGGGAATGGGCTGCAGAGAAGGGTGTGATAGTGCATCTGAGCCACAGCCAAAATTAGCAGGTGTCCATCCTGATGGGGTTAGAGAGGGCACTGCGGCCCTTATGTGGCAGGATAACCCCTGTTCTCTCACAGAAACATGAAAACAAGTGCTCCTGATTTGGACCACAGGGGCCTAAAGCAAAGCTTTATCAGCCAAGATCACTTGTTCTGTCTCCAGTGGAGGCAGATTCTCAGCCTGAGTTTGGGAGATGGTCTGGGGGACTCAAAATGCCCAAACGCACAGGCACGAGTCTTGGTCTGTTTATCTCCTCTCTGGCTCCCCACTGTGGTGTTCAAAGATTCAGATTCCGCCTAGATTACTTCCCTAGGGGAAAGTGGAATCAGAAGGCTGGCACAAGCTGACACAATACAAGCGACCTGATCATCTCTTCTTGTTTCCTCTCTTGGGCTGCGCTGAGCCCCCATTTCCTGGCACATTACTTTCTCTCTGTATACATGCCCTGTTCTCTTTTCTCTACCGGCCAGGCCCTGTGAGTGCAGGCAGAGTCTGCACCGCCCTCAGTGGGAGTCTACTGGGGCCCTTTGTGTCCTGCCCCATTTCCACCATTACCTGCCAGCGTGAACTCCCTGAGGTCCTCCCTTTCTTGGTAGGTGCAAATTTGGGTTCCCTTGAGTCATGTTCTGATTGGTTGAGCCTAGAGGCAGGCTGGGCTCTGGGCAGGCACGCACCCACTTCTGGCTCTGTCTCTGCCCAGGACGTCCACCTGCCCTGCTGCTAAATCAGGCTTCATTTTCATGTGTATCACTTAACTTACCGGCAGCCTTACATGGATGTGCTTGTCTGCAAATCAGTTACCGTGACTGGTGTAGACATGCAGGGTGGGGCAGAGGATGGGTCCACCTTGAAGTGGCTGGCTAGGCTGGGCATGCTGAGTCTCAAGTAGGGGATGACTAGGTCCCCAAAGGAAGGAATGCAGGACAAGGCAATCTGTCTCCTACCCTCAGCATTGAGTAAGAGCTTACTAGATGTCATATAGATGTCATTTCCAAATCTGGGTCTGTGCTCTTTCCCAGTGTTTCATCAAAAAGCAGATACCAGAATTTGGGAGGATTGAAGATATTCACTCCCATAATAACTGCGATAAATAGAGATTTGAACCAGATAAAACTCTAGATGACAGCAAAACTGCCCCAATTTGCTAACCTAGGAAGCAAACCCAAATCTAGTTTTTTGCTGATTTGCAAATGAAGATAATATATAGGGAAGTGACCATTACAAAATTGAGAAATTTCATAATATCAGAGACTTCGAACTGGAATAAAGTGGACATTTCAAATTACCCTAATTAGCATTAATTATGTTTCTGTTGATTCCCATGGAAGAGTCTTAATAATAGGTTATGGTTTTTCATGTTTGGCCCCAACAATCAGACTTTTGAGGTGGATATTTTCATCTCTATTTGAAAGAAGTAATGAACTGAATGGTGGGGGATGGGGCAAAGTGTGTGACTAAAGTTCTCAAGAATGTCCCTTTATTTAGTTCGGAAAAAAAACAAAAAAAGAGTCAAGAGAAATATTAGCAGACCTGATGTGGTGGATCTAAAACCCTGGCTGGGAGCTAAAGTTAGAAATACATTTAATAATGCTAATAAATCATTTTTAAGTTATTCATTTTAAATAAGCGCTCTTCTGACATCTTAAAGAGCAACAATTTTTTTTTAACTTTAAAATCTCATTACATTGCAAATTAGAACAAAAAGTGAAGGAGGCAGAGGCAGCCCTGGCTTGAACCTAAATTAGAAACCAGACAAACATGGATTTAATTCTCAATTGCATCATTTTCTCAATTGCATAACTTACAGCTGGGGGATCTGGGCAGTCATTCTTGTAGAAGTTCCTCAAGGCATCATGGATGCCTGTTATGCAATGTGGACATTGGGAATTCCTTTGCTGTCTCTTTAGCCTACAGGCACGGTTGGCATAGGATAAAATCGCAGAAGCCCCAGACATGGTCTGCTCGGGTGAATAGTTTTGTAACCCATTGCGAAGGTCAGACCCAGGGTACCTGAGACCTGGAGCAATCGGTGTCCCAGTTTTAGGGCCAGGGTTGAAATAACTGCCTAATTTCATGGGCAAGTGACATCCTCCTCCTTCTGCCAGGCTGGAGAATGATGGTCTCATCACAGAGAGAACAAAAATGCAAACGGTGCCATTCCCCCTCTTCCTTATCCCATCAGTGAGAGCAGCCTGGAAGTTATAGTGGGGAAACCTAAAACCTGTGAAGCTTTGTTTTTCTAAGTGAAGAAACACAAAACAGAGAAAAGGGCATAAATTTGAAATGTGCACCGAGCAAGTAGTTATTAAGCAAGAAACTTATTAAATAACACATAATGAACTCCCAGATTAAAAAAAGATAGAAGACGAGCACTTATGTTTTCTTCCCAATCACCATCTCCTCCTTCCCTTCTACAAACAACCAAGATCTCAACATTTATGGTAATAATTTTCTTGCTTTTTAAAAAATTGTTTTATAACTTGAGAACACATTCAAAAATAAAATAGTTTATATTTCCCTGAGTTTAAACTTTATATAAATACAATCACCCCGTATGTATTCTTTTGTATCTTGCTTTCTTTTCTCAGCTATGTTTGTAGGATGCATGTATGTTGTTGAGAGTGCCTGTAGCCATTTTTAAAAGTTGTTTCATAGATTCCAGTGCATAAATCTACCATTGCAATATATTTATCCATTCCACTGTTCATGGGCATTGGAGTTGTTTCAAGTGTACGTACAATGAAATTACAAGTAATGATGCTATAAATATTCCTGTATGTTATCCTGGGATATGCAGCCTGCATTTCTTCAGGGTACATAGGTAGGAAAGGAATTGCTGGGTCCCAGGGTTCCTGCTTCCTCAACTTTATGAGATAATGCATACTGTTTTCTAAAGTGGTTGTCTCAACTTTACACTACCAACAGATAACTGTTAACTTGTTTAATTTTCGCAAATCTCACAGGAGTCTTGGATTTAATTTGCATTTCTCTGATTAACAGTGAGGTTAAACACACTTTCATACATTTCGGGCCATTTGGCTTTTCTCTTTTACGAAGTGCTTGTTCAAATCTCTTGCCCATTTCCTTAATTGGGCATTCTGGCTTTTTCTTATGGACTCTTATGGTTCTTCATATATTCAGGCTACCTGTTCTTTGCTAGTCATCTGTATCGCATGTATTTTTTATCACTCTGTTGTTTTTCTTTTCACTGTTTTAAAAAAAACATAGTGAATTTAAATAATCAGGAGTCTTTAGCCTAATGGAGTTTAGTTTCTCTATTTCTCTTTATGATTAGTTGGTGATGGATTTCTTAACCAGAAACCAAATCATTGTCATAACTTGATCATGATAATGATCATGATTATTCTCTTTTACAGTCTTCATGGTTTTGCCTTAATCCCATTATAAGTGAAATCAATGGGTTAAAATTCGTTTTGGTTCACAATGCAAATTTTTCTTCTTTCTTTATCTAATTGTCCTAATACTATATATGCTGTTCAAATCTTCTGTAACCTTACTATATTTTTGTGTGTTGTCCTATCATTACATAAGGAGGCCCAAGCCTGGGCAACATAGTGAGACTTTCTCTACAAAAAATTTTTAAAAATTAGCCGAGTATGGTGGGTAGCACATGCCTACAGTCACAGACACTCGGGAGGCTGAGGTGGAAGGATCGCTTGAGACTGGGAGATTGAGGCTGCAGTGAGCTGTGCTAATGTTACTGCACTTCAGCCTGGGGAACAGAGTGAGACTCTTTTTTTTTTTTTAAAGGCCTTTTAAAATCTCCCCCTGTGGCTACAGATATGTCTATTTTACTTTTTAAGTCTATAAATATTTGTTTTATATATTTTAAGGCTGTGTTACTATGTGTTTACAAATTTTTAAATTGGTATAGCTTCTTGACAAATTGATGAATCTTTTTGATCAGTATTAAATGACTTCCTCCTTCAGTAATGCATTTTGCTTTAAAGTCTACTTAGCTCATAATAAAAACCTACAGCAGATTTCCTTTGGTTTATACATGGTTTATAAACCCATTTGCTTTCAACCTTCCTATGTCCTTTATCTTAGAAGTACAGTTGATCCTCATTATTTGTAGATTCCATATTTGCAAATTAACCTACTTGCTAAAACTTATTCATAACCTCAAAATCAATGCTTGTGGCACCGTCATGGCCATTTGTGGACATGTTCAAAGCAGCTAAAAATTTGAGTCACTTGATGTGCATGCTCCTAGCTGAAGTCCAATAAGGCGATACTCTCGGCCTTCTTGTTTTTGGCAGCTTCACACAGACATAACCAGAGGATGGAGAAATGGAGATGGTAGGGGCTAGGGGCAGTGGAGTGCAAGTTCTGGCTCTGGGGCCAGTTGGATTAGGTTTTAATCCCAATTGTAGCACCTGTTAGTGGGGCAGCCTCAGACAAGCCACTTAACATTTCTGAACCTTGTTTTCTCTTTTGTAAAAAGTAAAATAGGTTATATCAGGATGAATTTTGAAGATTTAAAATGATAATTTACATTAGATGGTATAAATAGATATAATTTTCCCCGGAAGCAATGGTTCCGTATTTGCTAATTCAGTGCTCATGGTGACTTTTTGGTATGCCACAACTGTGAATAGTAAGAATTGACTATGTGTAGCTCATAAATAATACAGAGATAGATTTTGTGGGTTTTGAAGAAAATATATGTATTCAAATTAATAATCTGTTGTCTTTTGTCTGAATGATTTAGTCTGTTTACCTTTAATAGAATTAATGCTATATCATAATTCATTGGTTTTGAGAAGCCCATCTCTTTGACCTCCTGACATCTCTGAAGTTAGCATGCACTCACTATTGGCCAAATGGTGCTATGTTGTAGCTGTTGTGAAAAGAAAATAAATCTTGGGGCCCCAAAATCACTAAGATAAAGGGAAAAGTCAAGTTGGGAGCTGCTTAGGGCAAACTTGTCTCCCTTTCTTTCAAAGTCACCCCTCTGCTCACTGAGATAAATGCACATCTGATTGCCTCCTTTGGAGAGGCTATTCAGAAACTCGAAAGAATGCAACCATTTGTCTCTTATCTACCTATGACCTGGAAGCCCCCTCCTTGCTTTGGGTTGTCCCAACTTTGCTTTGAGTTGTCCCATCTTTCCAGGCTGAACCAAAGTTCATCTTATATATGTTGATTGATGTCTCATGACTCCCTAAAATGTGCAAAATGGATAAAACCAAACTCTGCTCTGACCACTTTGGGCACATGTCGTCAGGACCTCCTGAGTCCGTGTCATGGGTGCGCATCCTCAACCTTGGCAAAATAAACCTAAATTAACTGAGACCTGTCTCAGATATTCAGGGTTCACACTGTCATTGCCTGATCATGTATATTAACATCTATAGAGTGGTAGTTAGCAGCTTTGAAGAAAATCTCTGTGGCAAAGTACAGCCCTCTTTTATAAAATTCTGTGTCATCCAAGCTCTTAGTGACGCAGAGTTTGTCATTGTGTGGATAAACACAGACATCTACAACTCTGAGTCAGAAAAAAGACAATATTTAGAAAAGGTAGATTCCAAATGTGAAAGTTTTAGAAATGTCATAACCCACTGATTTCACTTGTGATATTCTTCTGTCTGCACAAGAGTGATGCATAAATTTTAAAAAATCTGAAAAAGTTATTTATTATAAAAATTCCAAGCGTTAAGAAAGCATTGTAACAATTTTAATGCCAGTTAATTGTTCTTTATTAAAGATGGATAAAATAATAATGCTTCTTAGAATTGATTCCTCTTAGAGTCTATGAAATACAGCTCCATGGATGTCTTATACTCTCCTACTTTGGAATTTCTATTTCCCTCCTGTTTTCTTTGTGTATGACTTCCTTTTTGACTTTATTTTTGGGTCTTTCTATAAGTTTGGAAGTAATACACTATTTTTAATCTTTGGTGTTTACTTGAAAAAATACTACATATATAATTAACTTATCCAAGTAGAAATTAATCAAAACCTTTACTCTTTCCCTAACATGAAAACCTTAGCATTAACTCTAATTATCCACCTCCTGATATAACTGCTATTGTAGTTTGATATTTTAATTCTAACTTTAAAATGTTAACACCCTTAGACATTTTTACAACTGTTTTATATAACTGTTAATTTCCATTTGCCCATATATATAACACTTTTCTTGTTCTTTAGTTCTTTCTTGCATCTTAGACCTTCTATCTGGGGTCACTTTACTTCTACCTGAACAGCAAATCCTTTGGAATTTTCTTCACTGAGGTTCTGATGGCGACCAATTCTCAGTTTCTGTCTCTCTTTTTCTCTATATTTTTATATTTTCTGACCTTAGAATTCCAGACTGGCAATTATTTTCTTCCAGCACATTTAAAATATGATTTTTTGTTTCTATTTTTGCTGTTGAGATGTCTTCTGTAAGTATATCTATTTCTCCTTTAAAAATCATTCGGCTGCTTTTAAGTTTTCTATTTTGACTCTTTGGAAAATGTTCAGATGTAGATTTCCTTTTAATAAATTTACCTAGGATTTGTTGGGTTTCTCAAATCGTGCATAGGTAAATTTTATCAGTTATAGGCAATTCCCAGCCATTATTTCTTTGTGTATTCTTTCTGTTTATCTTCTTCTGGACTTGTGAATAAATGCATGCTAGAACTTCTCAATATATTATTCTTATTTATTACCCTCTCCTATTATCTATTTTTATTTTCTATGCTGATTCCCAGATAATTTACTCTCTCATTTTTTTGCCATGTCCAATCTGCTGCCAAAATGCCCAGTATTAATTTCCAGTTACTATATTTTTTACTTGTAAAAGCTATTTATATTTTTACATCTGCTATGTGATTTTTATGGCTTTTTGTTCCCTTCAGTTATTTATTTATTTATTTATTTAGTGTATTTATTTATTTTATTTTTTGAGACAGAGTCTCGCTCTGTCACCCAGGCTGGAGTGCAGTGGCGCGATCTCGGCTCACTGCAAGCTCTGCCTCTCAGGTTCACGCCATTCTCCTGCCTCAGGCTCCCGAGTAGCTGGGACTACAGGTGCCTGCCACCATGCCCAATTTTTTTGTATTTTTAGTAGAGACAGGGTTTTACCATATTAGCCAGGATGGTCTCGATCTCCTGACCTCGTGATCTGCCCTCCTCTGCCTCCCATCCCTTCAGTTATTTTTGTCATTTATTTCATTAAACTTTGTAAGCATAGTTGCTTTAAAATATAAAGTCTGTGCAGGTCTGTTTCCACTGTCTCTTAGTTCTCAATCATAGATTTTGTTTCTTTGTATGCCTGGTTATCTTCCATGGCTTGTTGCTCTTGCCCTTGAACAATTAATTGTAGGGAGTTCCTGTGACGTAGGAGGGACTTACCCCTCTCCAGAGGTCTTTGGCCCTTGCTTCTTCTTCTAGGTCCTTGAGGCACTGCCAGTAAGGGCCATCTCATGCCAAGTTCACAGCTTTGAAGTTCCTGGACACACCCAGGTTATGCCTTCGTAGGATACAAATTCATTAGCGAGCTGGTCGACAACCACAGTTTCTCAGGATTTCTCCCCTTTTATTTCCTTTCCTCCTGCTTTATTCAGTGCCAAAGTGGTTTTCTCTGAGTTCTACATCAGTAAAGAACTATGAGTTTAGATCTGGTTTTCCTTATCTGAGGATAGTCTTTTGGGGGTGTATTTCAATGTGGGTGTCCTCTAAGTATTCTCACTTTTGTCCTTCGTTTCTGACCCTTGCCCTTCACAGTCACTTTATAGGATTTTAAGTGTGTGGAAAAGACATGCGTTGGGTGCTTTTAAATTCCCCTACTTGTCTTGTTACTCTTAGCCAGCAAGAAAAGACAACCTCATTGCCTCTTCAGCTCATCAATACTGTAAAGGAAGTGTGTTTATTTTAGACATTATGCAATATTTTTCATGGTTTTCAGTGGGAGGGTAGATCCAAATAATCTAGCTTGACATTACTGGAAACCAGAAGGCACATTTGGGATTTCTAAGATAAACATTTCAAAATGAAAAACAAGAGCAGATTGTCATATGGAAATTTCTGGCCCAGCACACCACATAGTGCAGATATTCCACGTCCCCTCCAGAAAAGAAGACACCTTATCTTAAAGGACTGTGTTGAGGATTAAATTAGATAACAGGTGAAATCACCAAGTGAAGTGCCGGTGCTCAAGAAAAGTTTAAGTCTGAAATCTAAGACGGAGAACTCGGTTTTTCTAGTGTTAATGCTGGAGGCAGTCACTATGGGGTTTAGAGATGACTTGCCACATGGTTGAGCGGATCATTAGAAACACCCCAACCCCTTGGCCTTTGGGGGATTTCAATCAGAAAGGATCAGGGTGGGCGTTCTGAGCTCTCCCAGAATGGCAGGCCCAGAGGAAAAGTCAAGCTGAAGTGCTTAGGGGATTAGAATAAATAAAATGCTTCACTAGAGATTAGGATTCAAGTATCAGTTTGATTTAATGATTCCAGAAGGTTAATGCACATCCCAGGCAGGCGGCCAGTTGCCCTCAGCTGGTTTGGAGCCAGCAGGATTATGGTGAGGGGTGACGGTGTCTCTTCCACAATTCTGGTTTATTTGAGAAACAAAAAGAAGCGGGGATGGATGGAGAGCAGTGAGCAAAGAGGAGTGTGGAGGAGATGAGGCTAGACGGGTGGGCAGAATCTAGATCACAGAGGGGACTTGAGAGGATACAGAAGGGAATTTAAATTCATTTCCAAGTATAATGGGAAACTATTGAAGTCTTTTAAGCAAGTAAGGAATGCTTGCAGCAGTTTAATTTAGGATAACAAAAACAACAAAAAAGCAAACAAGCCAAATGTCCGTCAACAGGTGATTAGATAAACAAACTGCGGTAGAATGAATACCACTCAGCAGTGGAAAGCGATGAAGTACTGATAGACACAGCCACGTGGCTGAATCTCAGAAACACTGTGCTGAGCAAAGGAAGTCAAGCACGAAGAAGCACATGCTGTATGTCTCCAGTGCAAGATAATCTCTACTGACATGAAGCAGATCAGTGGCTGCCTGGGGCTGCAGGGGGAGCGGGGGTGAACTGCAAAGGGGCATGGGGAACTTTGAGGGGATGGAAATGCTCTATAGCTTGATTATGGGGATGAACACATGGGGCCTATGTATTTGTCAGTTTGTACACTTGAAGGGCATGCATTTTATTTGGTGCAAAGCTACCTTAGTAAATTTTTAAAAATCTCTAGCAAATAAATGTAAATTACATTCATTATATTCTGAACCACTGCAAGAGTTCAAGGTTAAGGAGAAAATGGATGCACAGATATTCACATCACAGAGCCTTTCAATTATTAAATTCCAACAGAACTTTGAGCCTCTTGCTTTCTAAAGCAAAAAGGGACATAAATGTGGCCTTGTGTTTCTCACTCTCTTTAGAATAACATTGTCCAGGAGTGCTCAGTGGAATGGATGTTTCCACCTCACTTAAACATTGGATGTTGCATTTTAGGGGTGGTAAATATCCTGCTCAAGGTAACCATTGTGACCGAGTAGAGGTAAACCTTAAACCCAGTCTGTGAGATACCCCAGTTCATCCCTCTTTACACTGTTCCAAGGGCTGGGCAGTGAGAGGTGGATGAAAGCTCCAATTCTAACACATAGCTTTCATAAGACTGCTGTCCTCCCCAGGAGTCAAGGGGCTTTAGGTTGTATTAGGAGGTCCTACCACCAACATCAAGTGATCTGATAGGGTGACTCCTTACGCTAACCAAGTTTCTCAAACTCAGCACTATTGACATTTTGAACTGGAAATTATTTGCTGTAGGGATGTTGTCCTTTGCATTGTAGGAAGTTTTGCCTCTACCTACTATTAATAGATACCAGTAAAATCCCAACCCCATTTGTGAGAACTAAATTTGTCTCCCGACACTGCCAAATGTCCCAGGGGTGGAAGGGGAATTGTCCCCGGTTGAGAACCACCGCTTTAAACCTTTCCATGGTTCTCCATTGTCCAAAGGATGTAGTCTATGCTCTTTAGCATGGCTTAGAAGGCCTGTGCAGTCTGCTCCACCCCCTCCAGTCTCCCTCACCTCACACATGCCATTTCCCTCGTCACATCGCATAGTGCAACAAGAACAATCCATTGGCCAATTGCTCCTTCTCTAAACACCATCCTCTTTCTTACTGCATGCCTTTGTTCACTCTGTGCCTTCTTCCTAGAATGCAGTCTTCTTTCCACTGTCTTTTCCCAGCTAACTTCTTAATACTCAAAATTCAACACAAGAATGACTTCTTTTGATGGTTTCCTAAAATTATAAACCCTTTTGCACTATTCTAACAATAAGCAAGTACTTTTTTGGTTTGCACCATAACAATCAAAAGTTGCTTTTTTTTCTTTTTTTTTTTTTTGAGACAGAGTCTCACTCTATCATCCAGGCTGGAGTGCAGTGGTGCAATCTTGGCACACTGCAATCTCTGCCTCTCAGGTTCAAGCAATTCCCCTGCCTCGGCCTCCCAAGTAGCTGGGACTACAGGTGCACACTACCATGCCCAGCTAATTTTTTGTATTTTAGTAGAGACGGGGTTTCAACATGTTTGCCAGGATGGTCTCAATCTCCTGACCTCGTGATCTGCCGGCCTTGGTCTCCCAAAGTGCTGGGATTACAGGTGTGAGCCACCATGCCTGGTTCTTTTTATTTTTTAAATTTTCTTAAGTTCTGGGGTACATGTGCAGGACATGCAGGTTTGTTGCATAGGTTCATCAATGACAGACTGGATAAAGAAAACATGGTATTTATATACCATGGAATACTATGCAGCCATAAAAAGGAATGAGATCATGTCCTTTGCAGGGACATGGATGAAGCTGGAAGTCATTATCCTCAGCAAACTAACACAGGAACAGAAAAGTTGTTTTTCTTTCTCTTTCTTTCTTTCTTTCTCTCTCTTTCTTCTTTCTTTCTTTATTTTTTGAGACAGACTCTCACTCTGTCATGCAGGCTGGAGTGCAGTGGCACAACCTCGGCTCACTGCAAACTCTGCCTCCTGGGTTCATGCCATTCTCCTGCCTTAGCCTCCCGAGTAGCTGGGACTACAGGTGCCCACCACCAAGCCTGGCTAATTTTTTTGTATTTTTAGTAGAGACGGGGTTTCACCGTGTTAGCCAGGATGGTCTCATCTCCTGACCTCATGATCTGCCTGTCTCAGCCTCCCAAAGTGCTGGGATTATAGGCGTGGGCCACTGTGCCCAGCCAAAAGTTGTTTTTCTTTAAAGCCTTTGGACTCTCCCAAGCTGGGCAAATTCTCCTCTGACTCCCCTATATTCTTTTTTTTTCTCTTTTATTTTACTGGTTACACTGCGATTAACTGTTTATCTATAGGCCTCTATTAGCCAGTGAGCTTTTTGGGATGGGGGTGCTGATGTAATTGCCTATGTGTACTAGGGCTCAGCAAAGACCCTGGCCCAGAGTCTCAGGAAAGGCCTGGGACATGGACCTACCTGTAGGACAATCACATGCAAGAAAGCCTTGGGCCAGGTTGACATCTGTGCTGCAGACGGGGTGGAGGCACTGCCTTAGCAGGTAGACACTCTGTCCAGATGCAGGGGGCTGGGGCTGGTGAGCCTTCTGGGTTCCTTCCTTCCCTGTTCCAAAGGGACACTGGACAACTTCGCTTGGGCCAGGGCACAAGAGAATTTTACTAATAAATCGTGTTATAGTCTGAATGAGTCACCAGTAAAACATGGGTTGGAACAAAGACAAGATTTATTTTCTTACTGCCATACACAGCTAATGGATTTTAACTTTAACTTCCTGTACAACCATGGGAAAAAGTGCCCTTAGCTGAGAGGTGGAAGTGGATGCATAGGACAAAGGACAGCCAGGGGCCGTACTTGACAGAGGGTGAGTTGGAGGGGATACCCTCCATCATCCTGAGAAAATGCTCGGAAGCTGGGGGCTCCAAACACTCTTACTGTGACCCAGGGCAAGACACCCCTGAGAACACAAGAGAGAAGACCAGCAGGCCACCGGAGAGCTGCCCGGGGTTGACTCTGCTATGGGCTTGTACTTTACTGTATTACCAATGTGTCCCCCACCTCCCAGTGCTGGTTGCTTGTTATCTTCCTTCCTGTCCTTTTCTGGACAGTGCTAGGGCAGGGCTCCCCACTGGGGCCCTACTGGCCTTTGGGGAATGACAAGTCTTTGGTATGAGGGACTGTCCTACACACTGCAAGATGTTAAACACCCTGGCCTCTGGTCACTAAAAGCCAACTGAAATGGTTTGGCTGTGTCCCCACCCGAATTTTGTCTTGAATTCCCACATGTTGTGGGAGGCACCCAGTGGGAGGTAATTCAATCATGGGGGCAAGTCTTTCCCGTGTTATTCTAGTGATAGTGAATAAGTCTTATGAGATCTGTCGGTTTTATAAAGAGGAGTTACCCTGCCCAAGCTCTCTCTCTTTGCCTGCTGCCATCCATGTAAGATGTGACTTGCTCCTCCTTGCTTTCCACCATGATTGTGAGGCTTCCCCAGCCACTTGGAACTGTAAGTCCAATTAAACCTTTTTCTTTTGTAAATTGCCCAGTCTCGTGTATGCCTCTATCAGCAGCATGAAAATAGGCCAATACACTAACAATACCCCTATCTCTGTTATTGTGACAACCCCAGTGTCTCCTCCCACTCTGTGTCCAAATGCCGCTTGAGGCAGCTGAGCACATCTCAACTAGGGCCTCTTACGCTACCTGCCTAAGGGAAGGACCATTGCAGCTCAGCATGGGAGAACAAAAAGTCCTTTATTTGATATTTTGGGTTGCAAGCACATTTCCTTTAAGCTTTCAAAGTCCAAGCACTCAATAATTGGAATTACTTTTATACATAGACCAGGGTCAACCAAATGGACCCAAATCCACAGGCCAAATCTGGCCCACAACCTGTTTTATTAATGCACAGCCGCACTCGTTATCATGTGTTTTCTATGGCTACTTTCATGCCATGTTGGCAGTTGAGTAGCCACAATAGAGGTCAGATGGCCCACAGAACTGAAAACATTCACTACCTGGCCCTTTAGAGAAAAAGTTTGCTGACTTCTGTCATGGACAGTAGTTTTGAAAAATTAAGTGCCTGGTCAGACCTGAAAGATTCTCCCACTCAAGGAAAAGGGATCAGAGGGGAAACAAGAAAACCCCGACATCAGTGTGTCCCTGAGAAGGGGCTCTGTGTTGTGTCTCCACTTCACAACCCACGCATTGTCCATGGGAGGAATGGAGGTGATAGACTAAAAGGGTGAAAGAGTCAACAGCAGAGGGAAATTGACTCTCATTTCTTGGGTGAAGCCTGGGGCACTGCATGCCCCACAGAGTTCTCAATTGGTCAACATTACGTGGGGATAGGAACTCTATATTAGAAATGACTTTGGAACGCATCTAGGGAAATTGGTCTGAATCAGTCTCAGAGAGCTCCCACTTGCCCCAGTGTGCTGAAGGGAGCAGTTGAATGATTCTCCCTGTGGTTTACAGTAGTATGGAGATAGGGTATTCATTGGGCAGATTCGTCAAGATTCCTCTAGAATGGCAAGATTCCTCTAGAATGGCAAGACTCCTCTAGAATGGCAAGACTCCTCTAGAATGGCAAGATTCCTCTAGAATGGCAAGATTCCTCTAGAATGGCAATACTCCTCTAGAATGCCATAAGATATGAGAGTTGGCCAGAGGCCTGGGGAGGTTGATGGTCAGGATGAGGAAAGCCCTGATGGTTCCTGATGCTAAAAACCAGCTGGGAATGTGAACATCTCAGTGGATACACACTTGAGGAGAGGGAGGCATCAAGGACCAGACTTCCCTTCCTACAATGCCTTGCACTGTGAAGCAGCATCCCCTGCCCTGGGATAGATGTAACTCCAGAGATGGGGGCAGGGACCTTACTGATCTTACTGAGTTTTAATTTCTACCTTCTGGTAAAATAAATGCATGAATCGAACTTCAGTTAAAAATAAATTGATTTCACTGTACATCTAAATTTGTAGATTGAAAGTCACGGCTGGGCACGGTGGCTCACGCTTGTAATCCCAGCACTTTGGGAGGCCGAGGCGGGCGGATCATGAGGTCAGGAGATCGAGACCACGGTGAAACCCCGTCTCTACTAAAAAATACAAAAAAATTAGCCGGGTGTGGAGGCGGGCGCCTGTAGTCCCAGCTACTCGGAGAGGCTGAGGCAGGAGAATGGCGTGAACCCGGGAGGCGGAGCTTGCAGTGAGCCGAGATTGTGCTACTGCACTCCAGCCTGGGTGACAGAGCGAGACTCCGTCTCAAAAAAAAAAAAAAAAAAAAGAAAGTCATACCTGCAAAAACTTATTACCTGCATTTCCTTTGCACTCCCCTGTGTTAAGCACTGTGGAGGGCCTGAAAAATGAAGCCAGTAAAGCCCCCCTGCCCTCCAGGAGTTCTCAGTGTAGGCGTGGAGGGAGCCATGTCTGATCTCACCATTATACAGAGTAACAACCTGCTCATGTATATTTCTATGTGTGTTTGAGAAGAGGGGGTGTGAGATAAAACTGAAAGGATATATGAGGCAGGGCTTCAGATGCCAGGGGAGCCACTGGAAGATTTTAAGCAAAGAGTTATAGGTACATGCTTGTGTTTCAGACAGAGCCCTCTGGAGCATGAGGAGGCTGAGATGTGGGCAGGAAGAACAGTGAATAGACTCGTGCAATAGTCTTGGGGGAAGTGGGAAGGTCAGGTCAAGGAAGGGGCAGTGGATGTAGAGAGGAGGAACTGATATAAGAAAGATGTGTAGGAAGTTGGGAGAATGGGACCTAGTGGCTTATTGCCTCGGGGAGGAGGATTTCCAGGTCAAATTTTGGAAGGTGCTCCCACCACTTCTCTGGATTTTGTAACTACACTTTCAATGTTGCCTCCAAAATATCATTTATGAGGCAAGCTTCATATTGTGTTTGTTGCAAGACTCAGGAAAAGCAGCATATTAGAGTGTACTTTTGCATAACCATAAATAAGCTTGGGTTGAATCAATAGGATATTGGTCATCTTTGCCCAGCATTTCACATTTCACAAAGAACTTTTACATGAATGATCTGTGAGTTAGGGATCACAAATCTCCCCATCAGAAGATGAAGAAAATAAGCCATGATGAGACCAGATGACAGCTCAACAATTTGGTTAGAATTGTTCTTTTGAAGCCATTTGCTGTTACTGTTTTGTTTTTGTTTTTGTTTTTTTGAGACAGAGTCTCGTTCTGTCAATCAGGCTGGAGTGCAGTGGCATGATCTCAGCTCACTGCAACCTCCACCTCCCGGGTCGAAGTGATTCTCCTGCCTCAGCCTCTCAAGTAGCTGGGATTACAGGTGTGTGCCACCATGCCAGGCCCCTAATTTTGTATTTTTAGTAGAGACAGGTTTTCTCCATGTTGGCCAGGCTGGTGTCGAACTCCTGACCTCAAGTGTCCACCCGCCTTGGCCTCCCAAAGTGCTGGGATTACAGGTGTGAGCCACCGTGAATGGCCTACTTTTACTCTCTTTGTCTTCCAATCTGGGTTTCTCCCTTGACAAGCTGAAGATTTTATTATTAACGATAGCAAGAGGAAAAGGGGAGAAAGGAAGAGAAGAAAGAAAGAAAGGGAGGAGATAAGAAGCGATGCCTACCATTCTGCCTACTGAATCCGGGGATGACCTCCCTTCTGCTCTGCCTACCTTCTGAGACAGGTGGAAGATCTGAAAAGTTAGGAACATGGACTCTGGAGTCTGAAAAATCTGGGTTTGAATTCCATGTCCGCCACTCATTTAGATCTCTGACTTCAGACTTAACCGCTCTGTGCCTCAGTTTCCTCACCTGTCAACTAGGGATAATGTTAGAATGACTGTAAGGATTAAATGCTATGATGCATGTAAAATGCTGGACATATGGTAAGCACTTGCTATGGTTTAGATGTTCGTCCCCTTCAAACCCCATGTTGAAATGCGATGTCCAGTGTTGGAGGTGAGGCCTGATGAGAAGTGTTTTGGTAGTAGGGGTGGATCCCTCATGAATGGATTAGTGCTCTCCCTCAGGATGAGTGAGTTCTCACTCTGTTAGTTCCCTGAGAGCAGGTTGTTAAAAACCTGGCACTTCCCCCATCTCTATGGCGTTGGCTCTTGCCATGTGATTTCTGCATACTCCAGCTCCCCTTCGCCTTCCACCAGAAGCAGATGCACAATCTTCAACTATCCAGCCATCTGAATCATGACCCAAATAACTCTTTTTAAAAATAAATTACCCAGCCCTGCAAAGACCAGGGGCAAGGCTGTCCCAGGCAGAAAGGCCAGCTGGGCAGAGATATCATACAGCAGTATGAATGCAAGAGTGTGTGAGGAACAGAAGGGAGGGTAAGTCCTGGGGAGCTGGCCTCAGTCCTGGTCAGAGGCAGAGAGAGGTAGGGGCCAGCTGACATAGGGCTGGACATACAATAAGGAATTTAGAGATGAAGCTCAGACTAGCAAGGTGACAGTGAATATGGAGGGAACTGGATACATTAGGGGTATGTTTTACAGACAGGATTGATGGGGTATGCTGATGGGTTCAATATGGAGAGTGAAGAAAGTGGAATAAAAGTTAACACATGGACAGAACAGTTTTTTAAATTGATACATAATTGTACATGTTTACGGGATATTTTGATACATGCATACAGTGTGTAATGATCAAATCAAAACATCCATCACCTCAAAATTTTATTTTTTCTTTGTGTGGAGAGTATTTGAAATCTTCTCTTCTTGCTCTTTTGAAATATGCAATAAATTATTGATAACCATAGTCACCACACTGTGCGATAGAACACCAGAACTTATTCCTCCTATCTAACTGTCTTTTTGCACCCATTAAAAAACCTCTCTTCACCCGCACCCTACCCTTCTCAGTTTCTGGTAACCACTATTCCATTATCTAGCTCTATAAGATCAACTTTCTTAGCTCCCAAATATGAATGAGAACATGCGATATTTATCTTTCTGTGCCTGGCTTATTTTACTTAACATAATGTCCTCCAGACTCATCTGTATTGCTGCAAATAACAGGATTCCATTCTTTTTATGGCCGAATAATATTCCATGTGTAAATACATACACAATGGAATATTGCTTTATCCCATGAACACTTTGATTTTTTTTTTTTTTTTTTTTTGAGACAGAATCTTACTCTGTGTCGCCCAGGCTGGAGTGCAGTGGCACGAACTCGACTCACTGCAAGCTCCGCCTCCAGGGTTCACGCCATTCTCCTGCCTCAGCCTCCCGAGTAGCTGGGACTACAGGTGCCTGCCACCGTGCCCAGCTAATTTTTTGTATTTTTCGTAGAGAGCGGGTTTTGCTGTGTTAACCAGGATGGTCTCGATCTCCTGACCTTGTGATCCGCCTGCCTCGGCCTCCCAAAGTGCTAGGATTACAGGCTTGAGGCACCGCACCGGGCCTAACACTTTGATTTTTGACGTGAGCAGTTTGGTATATGTTGAGACCTAAAAGGTAGATGGTGGAAGGCTGGGGGAAAGGCAATTTGAAACTGTGTTAAATTTTAGTTTTCCACTGGACATTATTATGGTGATGACCAACAGGTGGGCTGGAGTTATACAGAGAGGCCAGAGCTGGAACTGCAGAACTCTGAGTCCTTGGTACCAGGTAGTATTTAAGATATGGAGAGGAATGAAATAACTAGAAACAGCACATGCTCAGCGATCGGGTCCAGATGAGGTCCCCGAGGCACTCCACATAGTCTTTGAGGGATGGGAAGGGGAGCAGTAGCCGGCAAAGAGACAGAGAAGGAGCAGCCAGGGAGGTAGGAGGACATGTGACTCGTATGAGAAACTGTCCTACACACTGCACGATGTTAAACGCCCTGGCCATGTGAGAAGAAAGCATTCATGACAAGTGTGCTCATGGAGTGTCAGGAAATGGGAAAGAGGAAAGAACTGGAAAAGTGCTTTGTAACACACAGATACTATAGCTTCAAGTCACACAGAAGTGAGAGATTAGGCCAAAACCTCAAACCCAAGTCCTTAAGCCAATGTGCCCAACTAGAGGAAGGCCGGGGGTCCAGCATTACTGGGTGCCCTACTACTTGTGATCCTTCTGCAAGGCAGATATGATTATCAGCCCATTTTACAGATGGGAACTATGAGGTCCAAAGAGGCAAAGCAAACTGCCTCACTTCTAAATGTTGGATTTTCTTGGGGCTTGGTCCTGAGTTCTTTGAACTTCCTATGTAATTGCCCTAGAAAATCACACTCAGTTCCAAGGCTTAAAATAACATGTTAAGCTGATAACTCCCAAAGTTAAATCTTCAGTCTGAACCTCTCCCCTGAGCTATTGACCATTTCTGACTGCTCACTCGCTGTCTCTACCAGGATGCCTCCCACATATATGTCCCAAACGGGACTCCAGAGCCCCTCCCCCAGCTCCTTTCTTTCCAACCTGTTTTTCCCTCTAGCCTTCTCCCTCGTGGGAAATAGCACTAAATTCACCCAGTTGTGTCATTTTAGATACCTCCCTCTTTTTAGCCCCCAGAATTCATCCATCACTGATACCCATTTATTCTGCCTCCTAAAACTCTCCTGAATACACTCCCACCTCTCCATCTTTACTGCCGCCCCTACTTCATCTAAACTGCCATTCCTCTCTCCTGGGGGACAACAGGAGCCCCCTAAGTGGCCTCCCAGATTTAACTCTTGTTTCCCTCCAATCCACCAGCAGCCAGAGAGATCTTTAAGAAAACAAAGTAAAATGGATCACGTCATTCCTCTGCCTAAAAAATCCTCCAATTCATTGCTAAGACAGAATAAAGTCCTTTCACGGCCCACCCAACCCATGTCCTGCCTTGTCCTACTGGCCTTGCCACCTTCATCTTGTGCCAGCTGACCATCTCCCTCCCTGGCACTCTCCTCCAGGCACCTGTTTTCATTTCTTAGCCATACCAAGCTCTTCTTACCTCCAGGCCTATTCCCTGTCCACTCCCTGTAGCAGGCTCCACATCCTTCAGGTCTTCCTTTAAACCTCTTCCAAGAAATATTTCTTTGCCACCCTCCCCAGGGAGAAATCCCTTCCTGTTAACTTACCTAATACTCTCATTCTTTTCTGCACTGGCACCATTACATCTTTCTAACCCATCATCATACATTTGTTTCTTTGCCAACTTAGTTACTGGCAACCTCCCCTCCTGCCAGACCATAAGCCCCATGATAACAGAGTTTGCTTTTGTCAGTGCCATTCATCATTGTATCCCCGATGCCTTGCGTTGTGCCCAGCACATAGTAGGTGCTCAACAGCAGTTCTGCATGTTGAATGAAGGCCATGGAGCCAGCCAGATGAGGATGATTAGAATGTGTCTACAGGACTTCTTGAACCATTGCCCTGTTCTGATTCACACTGGGTAGCTGCCTTGAAAAGAAACACAGTAGTATGTATAAATAGCTCTTTGAGCTTGTGTACGCTGCCACGGGGCTAGAGTTTCCCCCCAGCATTGCCTGTCTGTTCAGTCCCCTCACAGAAGGCCTGTGTTTGGGGTTCTGAGATCTGGAATGCCTTCTGGCATTTTCTGCTCAGTGAGCCCATCCATTCCCATTTGCTTCAGAGGCGCTGAAGATATACATTGCAAAAGGCCTTCTTGCAGATTGCTGGAGAAGGGCATGTTCCGGGCCAGGGATTTCTCTGGCTGCCCCTGCAGATGGAGGGTGAGCTCCAAAGGGGTTGCTTTGGCTGCACAGTTTGGCATTGCTTTGGCTGGCAGGGGATGGCAGAATAGGGGAGCCGGGGCAGCTGCCAGGCCTGGCTCTGGGGATGGCAAGAATGGATGGGCGGAATAGAGCCTGGACTCCAGGGCACAGCACATAGAGTCTGAATGCAGACCCAGCATCCATGCAGCTTATGGCCTAGCAGTAGAGACCCAACAGGGCTGACTGTGAGTTGTGGTCAGTGTTGGCCAGATGGGATGTCCACTGCCTGGAGATGTGGCCATACATAACTGGTGGTCCTGGGGCATTGGGCAACCCCAGGAGACTGGTGAGAGTTAAGCTGGTACCACAGTCCCAGACAAAAGTCTAGGAATGGGAAGAAGAGACTCTGAGATATCATAAAGATCTTGAGTTTTGGAATCAGAAAGGCCCAGGCCAGAGTCTTGATTCCTCCCCTTACCAGATGTATGAGATGGGACAAGTCATGTCATCTCTCTGAGCCTTGGTTTTCTCAGCTATGAAATGGGACATGTCCCTGACTACAGAGGGTATAATAATGACTGGAGACTATGCATAAAAAGCAAGCCCCCAGAGTAGAGTGTGGCAGTTAGAAGGCTCTCAGTCATTGGCGGTTACTTAGATAGCAGGGTTGTGGACTGAAACTCAGGAAAACTGGTGATGATCAGAGCAAGGACTTCAGAAATATCAGAGGTGATGGGTTTTCCTGGGATCACCTTAAATGCACCAGGTTCTAGATTTATCAGTAGCACCTTGGCTGGGAGGGAGGGAGGGAAACTTAAATGCCCTTGGTATGCAGCTGAGTCCCTGGACCGTTCTCTTCTCTGGATTATACATGTATATAATATACGGTATTGGGGAGAGGATGGCCAGGAAAGATGCTGACATTGGCCTGGGTCCGAAGTGGGGGCCAGGATGAGCTGTGAAGAGTGATAGGGGCCCCATACTTGGAGGGTCCCGTTTATCTTTATATTGTTTATTCTTTCAAGAAATTTTGCTTCTATATGCTGAGCTCTTTATCCAGAGCTGCTTTAGAGGAGCTTACTCTCATTTATCCTTTCATTTGTGTGTTTATGTAGAGAAATTTTCTATATGTCTACTCTGTAGTGGGCCCATAGTGGAGGCTGGAAACACAGGGGTGAATAAGGCACAACCTCAGCTCTTGGGGATCTCATGGTCTGGTGGGGGAGCAGATGGGTGTGGGAGGGAAGCTGTAGGGTGATGGCCAAGAGCACACTCTTTGGATACACTGTCCTGGGCTTGCCTAGCCACTTCTGCCATGTGTGGTCATGTGTCTTATGACCTGGGCTGTCACCTCATCTCACTACCCCCAGTTTCCTCATGGGGTTGGTGTGAGAATTGAGCGCAATGTGTTTAAGCAGTGCCTAAGCAATATTAAGCTCTTAGTAAATGTAAGAAATGGTGATGATGGGCCGGCGCGGTGGCTCACGCCTGTAATCCTAGCACTTTGGGAGGCCGAGGTGGGCAGATCATGAGGTCAGGAGATTGAGACCATCCTGGCTAACATGGTGAAACCCCGTCTCTATTAAAAATACAAAAAAAAATTAGCCAGGCGCAGTGGCAGGCGCCTGTAGTCCCAGCTACTCAGGAGGCTGAGGCAGGAGAATGGCGTGAACCCAGAAGGCGGAGCTTGCAGTGAGCCGAGATAGCGCCACTGCACTCCAGCCTGGGCGAAAGAGCGAGACTCCGTCTCAAAAAAAAAAGAAATGGTGATGATGACGGTGATGGTGTTGATAGTATGGTGGTAGTGATGCTGCTGCTGCTGCTGCTGGTGGTGATGGTGATTGTAATGACGATAGTGGTGATAAGTATAATGATGGTGGTGGTGATGGTGATGGTAATGATTGATAATGATGGTGGTAATGATGGTGATGATAATGATGGTGGTGGTGGTGATGATAATGATTGATAATGATGGTGGTAATGATGGTGATGATAATGATGGTGGTGGTGATGGTGTTGGTAATGATGGTGATGAGGACGATGATAATGATGGTGGTAGTGATGGTGATGATGATTGATAACGATGGTGGTAATGATGGTGATGATAATGATGGTGGTGGTGATGGTGATGGTGATGATAATGACTGATAATTATGGTGGTAATGATGGTGATGATAATGATGGTGGTAGTGATGATAATGATTGATAATGATGGTGGTAGTGATGGTGATGATAATGATGGTGGTGGTGATGGTGATGAGGTGATGATGGTGATAATGATGGTGGTGGTGATGGTGTTGGTAATGATGATGGTGATGAGGATGATGATAATGATGGTGGTAGTGATGGTGGTGGTAATGGTGATGGTGATGGCAGTGATGATAATGATGGTAGTGGTGATGGTGATGATGGTGATGATGATGGAAAAAGGAAGACAAAGTAGAAAACTCTCAGGATAAAGCTGTTAGGGAAGGCATTCTAGTCTCATCCTTCATAGAGGATTAATAAAGAATCACCAACTGGATAGGGTGAGAAAGGGCAGCACCAGCAAAGAGAAGAGCATGTGCAAAGGTGTGGAAACACGACATGGTTGTAATGACTAGCTGGAGAAGATACCTAACACAACTATGGCTTACTTTTACTGCAGAAAGCGAGGAATGAACTGTAAATTGAGCCCTTTCTGGCTGAATCTCACTCACTGAGTCCCTCGCAAAGGGACAGATTTCTGGAAGGTTTGCTCCCACGTAGCTTGAAGCTCACCTTGGACCAGGAAATTGGACTAGCCTCTAGAAAATATTTATGTTGGAATATTTGGAGACTGCACAAGATTTGCAGATATTTTCATAATCTCTTTCACGGTTTACACAGCGTGCCACCTGCCTCTATCTCCTGAAAAGGAAAAACAGATTTTTAAAGAAAATGGGTTGAAATGAGGAAAGGGAAGTCACACAGACCATTTGGCTGGCAAAGGCTTGCTGCTAAGAAAATGGACATTGAGGCCATGCTGAACTGGGAGGATAAGTTCAACATGTATATATGAGCTGCTTTGTAGCCTCCTGAGCACTTCCACATTTGTTATCTTTTATAAGCTTCACAAAAATCCCGTTAGGAGGGGCTGTTTTCCTCATATTACAAATAGGATAACAGAAGCTCAGAGAGGCGTAGGACCTACTCAAAGGCACACAACTAATACATGGCAAAGTGGTAAGCAGCAGATTCATCACTGAGGGTGACAAAAAGGCACCCTTGCAAAATTCTGGCTTTACACCAAGTTCAGTGATTCTTTAGGTTTTAATAAGTCGCTTTGCTGAAAGTTTGCATAAGCTCCCCCTCCTTGTACTTGGAAGGAGGACTGTAATCAACCTATTCTCTTGTGCCACACAAGGTAAGTACAGGGAAATCAGGCACCACATTTCTCTTTTGTGGGTGCCTCATGTGTACAATTTCTTCTTCCTGAACTCCACCTTCCAAACCCCATCTGCTGGCTGGATGTTATCAGGGAGGCCTTGAAGCCACAAGGTGGCAGGAGACATGGGATAGATGTAGCCTAGGGTCCTGTGTCACCACATGGAAGAGAACGGCTGGATCTACATCAGACTGAGATTTTGCACATGAAGAATCTTTGAATCATTGTCCCAGGTCATATACACAATGGGAAGCACAGGCAGGCCTTGAATCTCAAGCAGCCTGGCCCCAAAGCCTGTGTTCAGGCCACTCTGTTAAGCTGCTCTCCTTCGGGTTATGACCTGTGTCAGGCATACAAGAACACAACCAAATGCATCAGTCATGCTCCCAGATATCTGTGGGGGCTCAGGGACCCCTGTGAGGCCAAGAAACATTATAAAGATGGAAAAAGATCTATCGTGTAGTGTACATGACAGGTGGTGATCAGAGGGGCAGGAAGAAAATTGGTGAAGGACTGTGAAGGAAGTTGAATGTCTTGCTGGAAGTTTGTACTTTCATCTGAAGGCAAAGGGGAGACCCTGAGGGTTTCTAAATAGAACAGAACTGGAAAAATAGTATATGGGGAACTTCAAAGAAAAGAGCAGTTAGCTGATGGACAGTCTGTTTAGATTTGGAGCAAGGAAAAAGGGCCTGAAAACCAATGGGTAATTGGGGATTGAGGGTTGAAAACATCTTGTTAATACAGAGAGTGGGAGCCAGACCTGAGATTAAAGCAGATTTCAGGGGGGTGTGGTGCAGTCTTCATCTTGCTCTTCCCTTGAACACTGCACCCTCTGTCCGCCAAGTGCGTATTTGATAGGGCACCTCAAAGAGGAAGCCGGAAACCCTTTGAAGAAGCAAAGAAGAAAAGGGAAATGGGAGGGACACATGGGAATTTAATTTCTAACAAAAATTTTTATTTTATGATCTAAAGTCCTTTGGGGGAAGAAAGAATTAAAAGCCAGGCCGTTGGGTCTCTTTATCTTTATAAATATTCCTACAAAACTTCACCTTTCGTGAGCATTAGATTGATCCAGTCCCAGAGAAAGGTTTTGACGGACACTGTTAATGTGCTGGTTATGGTAGCTGCATGTCAGGAGTTGGGCTCCTCATGGGGACAGCCCAGTTGCCTGTGGGCTCCCATCATGGCCAGTTCTCTGTGTCTGTAAGAACAGAGGAATGATCTGCTGTCTTATTCCCAGATAGTTCAAACAGGGGGCCTTGGCTGATCTGGGTGGTGTGCTTCGCTGCACTTGGCAACACCATAGAAACAAGAAGGAATCAGCGTCATGGTTGAAGAGGGCAACTAGAGGATAGATTAAGACATGAGGGAACAAGCAACAGATACAAGCAGGGAGACTTGTCACCAACAGGCATCAACCACCTGCCGGAAAGGTTGGGCAGAGCTAATGAAGCACCAAGTAAAATGGGCTTTCTCAGAGGATCAGGATGGGTACTGTGGGCTAGTGAGAGCTCCAGAGGCCCATTTTAAAGGGCACGGGGTAGGCGGCTATAGCAGCCAAGTACCACTGTATGAAAAAACACTCCCAGATGCCATGGCTTAATATGATAGTATTTATTTTGTCTTATATTCCTGTAGGTGGGCTAGAGGTGAGCTAATCGAGGCTGGGCTTGGCTGGGGTGACTCTGTTCCAAATGTCTTTTGGCCTCTTGGGACTAGCAGATTAACCTGGGCATGTCCTTCTCATGGCAATGGCAGAGATGCATGAGGACATGCCCCAGTGCACAGACTTCATGGCCCTGATTGTGTCATTTCTACTAACAATCTATTGGCCACAGTCAGTACCACATGGCCAAGCCCAATGTTAAAGGGCCTTCCCCTTGGGTGAAAGACTGCAGAGTCACATGGCAGAGAGGGTATGAATAACGGAGTGATGATGAACCAGAGCCAATCCACCACAGTGGTCTCAGGTAGGTCCTGCAGGTCTAGATACCAGATAGACTTCTGATAAAAGGGCAACTGATATCCATTGTTGGCTTTTTTGTTTGTCTTCGTACTGATCTACCTTGGTCATTTCACCAATCCTTAATGAAAATGCCTGTTTCCTTGTAATTTGACAATGAGCCTCCCCTAAAGTTTACTTTTGTGCTTTTTTTCAAATGTCAGTGTCATTTATAACATATCTGTGCTACACTGGAGTCCACTAAGGATGAAGAAAGTCAGCACCGGGCCCTTTAGCTAAAAGGTGTAGAGATCAGAAAAACCTTCATCTTCACCTCTGCCCCTCATGCTGCCTCCAGTGAGTGCTGCCCTCACCAGGTCCTCCCAAGTGTGCCATTCATTCATGTGTGTGTTCATTCATTCACCCCTTTGTTCTGCAACCATTTTCAGAGCACCTTCTCTGTTATAGGCACTGCTCTAGAGGCTGAAAGATACGACAGAGAACAAGGCACACTTCCTGCTCTCATGCAATACACATTCTCATTGAGGAAGACATAAAATAAACAAAAATAAATACACAATGATCTTAGATTCTTATATGTGCTATGAATGAAAAAAATAGCAGAGAATGATGACAGAGTATGCATCCATAGGCACTGACAACGTGAGGCTGCTTTGGATGAGGGTCAGGGCCAGGCTTTGCAAGGAGCTGTGTGAACTGAAGTCTGAAGGAAGCAAAAGGAGCCTGCTGTGAGCAGAGCCTGGGGAAGAATATTCCAGGCAAAAGAACCAGTGAGGGGGAGATGGATCTGAGGCACTGGTGGGGTCAGATCATGCAGGCTTTTATGGACCATGGCAAGGAGCCTGGATATCCTTCTAGGCACACTGAGGTGCCTTCTAGAAGGCCTTAAGTTGCATCATGACCTGATTTATATTTTAAAAGGCAATGACTATTGGGTTAAAAAATGAATTGAAAGGTGGCTTGAATGTAATTCAAGGAGACCAGCTCAGACACTGTTCTAGTAATCCAAGTGTATTTCATTAAAGGACCTCCAAAATTTCAGTGGCTTAAAACAAAAATGGTGACGGGAGGTCTTCTCCGTGCAGTCATTTAGGGCCCAGGCTGATGGAACCTCTGTTATCTCCAACTTCTTGCTTTCAAGACACCATGATAGTTGACTTCCCAGCTGTAACTAACTTTGGTGGACAGTTAACCATCTCTGCTGAAAGCTTCCTTTCTGATGACCAAATATTCATATTCACCCTTCTTCCTACACAGAGTACACTGCCTTGTCTTACAAGAATACCAGATTTCAATGTGGTATGTTGTGGAGTCTTTGCCATCAGGCCTAGCCATGGCTCTTTTTGATCTATTGGCTCATGGTTCACAAGTTAGTGTATCTTCCTTCTCCCTCTACACTCAACGAATATCAGCAGAGGAGATATGGGTCAGACACAGCTGTCACTGGTCCATAGTGATGATTAAATTCTGCTGATCAGACATTTTGAGGTCACTCTGCTCCATCAGTGGTGGCAGTTCCATATTTAAAGTAAGAATCTGCTGGCTGCAGAAAATTCCACTGTCCATTCCTCTCTGTGGTCCCTTCCTTTGCCTTCTAGGAGGTTCTTCCTTGCCTATTATCCTCCTTGGACACATCTGAAACAGGTGTTGGTAAGAAAGCATTTCTTGGAGACCATTCACTTTTTCAATCTACTTCCTGTAGGTGCACTCAGGAGGGTCCAAGCAAGGGTTTTAGGGATCAAATACTCAAAGTTTGCTTTTTGTTTATTTATGTATTTTTTGGTCTAGTCTCATAGTATCTTCAGTAGTAGAATTCCCTCAACAACATAGTAGACTTCTAATCCATTTACTTCCAATCAGTTCCATCTTCCAGTAGCTATACCCAAAATATTTTTCTAGGTGTAATTCTCTATTCTAATTTATTTCATTGTTTCCTCGCCTTCCTTCTTCACTCTTTCAACTTAATAGCAGCTACTGAGGTCTTCAAGCTTGGGTAGTGTATTAGTCAGCTAAGACTGCCATAATAGACTGAGTGACTTGAATGACCAGAAAAAAAAAGTATTTTCAAACAGTTCTAGAGGCTGGATCTCTAAGATCAAGGTGTTTGCAAGATGATTTTCTTCTGAGGTTTCTCTCCTTGGCTTGCTGATGGCCGCCTATTCCACATGGTTTGTCCTCACATGGCCTTTCTTCTGTGTGTGCAGGGCCCTCGCATCCCGCATCCCTTTCTCTTCTTGTGAGGACACCAGTCCTATTGGATTAGGGTCATAGCTTATGACCTTATTTAATCTTAATTACCTCTTTAAATAACCTTATCTTCCTATACAGTCATCATGGGAGTTAGGGCTTCCATATGTAAATTTTTGGGGACACAACTAAGTTCATAACAGGTGGAGAGATTACATCCTTAATTTTGTCTCTGCCTTCAGTTTGCCTATAAAGAAGGAAGTAGACGAGATCATTGATTTCCAACTTTTTAACACAGACCTCTTTTATAGGAGATAGATGATGCAGTCACAGACATAAAAGGAGGAGTAGGGAGTACAGTGCCAAGGAAGTCAAGAGAAGCAACAACTTTCAGAGGCAGATGGGGCCCACAGAGTAAAATGCTCCCAAGCTCTCCTTGGGGTCCTGTTGGGAGACAGAGCTGGCTTAGGATGGAAGGGGTATTTCAGGGCATCACTGAGTGAGTTGACCTGAGGACCAAGCCTTGTGGCTCTTGAGTCTCTGGGAGTGTTTTCTTCCTAGTGCTGTGGGGTCCCTGGTGCTGAGGAGTTGATTTTAGGTGGTATGCTCAGAGGGCTGATGAGGGTCAGTGTAGCCTGGCCAGGTTTATGTCATGGCCTGAGATCTCATTTCAAGTACAGCCTCCACAGCCTCTACATTCATGGAAAGCAAAGAACTGGGGAGAGTTGGGGGAATGGTGCAACTTTAGAGAACCAGAGATAAGGGGAAGATCCTTCTTAGCATGTGTCTGATCCAACAGTGTGAAGACAGGCTTCAGGAATAGAAATGGGGCATCCAGGACACAATATTTTATAGTATTTTCTTTTCCAATTACCTTTGATGGCAGGTGTGGCAGAAATGGCTAACTGACCACTTGAGATCTGTGCTTCCCCTTCACAGTGTAGGGTTATTGCTGGGAAGTGACTGCCCAGCCATTGACTACACGTTCCTGCTCTCTTGAATCTGGAGAGGAGCATGCTGCTAGTTCTGATCACAGTGATATATGAGTAGACATGAAGTACGTCATTGTTCGGCCAAAGTGGCAACGTGTCTAATGTGCTTTCATCACAAACTCTCTTTCCCATTGGTGAAAACCTTGGATTCCAAGTGCTGAGATGGTAGTTTCACAAGAAGAGGAAAATACTTAGGGGGAAATATCTAACCAGAACTATCTGTTTTGGACTTGAATTTTTAAAAGTTTGTAAAAATAAAATAAGAAAGAACTTTTATTGGGTATAGCAACCAGGTTTGGGGATTATTTGTTACAACAGCTAATATTGCTTACCCTGACAAATATAAGAAGTGATGCTCCTTTTCTATTTTGGTAATGGTGTAAGTTTTCTTCAAAGTAAGTTTATTTAAATAAGAAAATGAGCACATTTAGAGAGCAATGTTAAATCAACAATAGTACTACAAGTGTACACAAATAAGAAAAAAAAAGTTTCTTAAATGACCAAATTTGGGAAGCACTGGCCTGTAGCAAGCACAGATGTCCTCATGTCACCTTTGAAGAAATGGAAGAGAATTCTAGACTAGAGAATTTCAAGAGGGAAAGAGTAATCTATCAGCTGAAATTCAGCCCCGATATTTCACGTAGGTTCGTTTCTATTTTCCCTAAGTGTCAGCTGGTCTGAGAAATAAAGGGAAAGACTACAAAAGAGAGAAATTTTAAAGCTGGGTGTCTGGGGGAGACATTACATATCGGCGGGTTCCATGGTGCCCCCGAGCCAGAAAACCAGCAAGTTTTTAATTAGTGATTTTCAAAAGGTGAAGGAGTATACAAATATGGTGTGGGTCACAGAGATCATATGCTTCACAAGGTAATAAGATATCACAAGGTAAATGGAGGCAGGTTGAGATCACAGGACCACAGGACCGGGGTGAAATTAAAATTGCTAATGAAGTTTTGGGCATGCCTTGTCATTGGTAACAACTTATCAAGAGAGAGGGTTTGAGAGCAGACAACCAGTCTGACCAAAATTTATTAGGCGGGAATTTCCTCATCCTAATAAGCCTGGGAGTGCTACAGAAGACCGGGGCTTATTTCAACCCACTGCTACAGCCGTAAAAGATAGCCGCCCCAAAAGAGGCCATTTTGGAGGCCTCCCCTCAGGGACGCATTCTCTTTCTCAGGGATGTTCCTTGCTGAGAAAAAGAATTCAGCAATATTTCTCCTATTTGCTTTTGAAAGAAGAGAAATATGGCTCTGTTCTGCCCGGCTCACTGGTGGTCGGAGTTTAAGGTTATCTTCCTTGTTCCCCAAACATTGCTGTTATCCTGTTCTTTTTTCAAGGTGCCCAGATTTCATATTGTTCAAACACTCATGCTCTACAAACAATTTGTGCAGTTAACACAATGGTCACAGGGTCCTGAGGCAACATACATCCTCCTCAGCTTACGAAGATGACAGGATTAAGAGATTAAAGTAAAGACAGGCATAGGAAATCACAAGGGTATTGATTGGGGAAGTGATAAGTGTCCATGAAACCTTCACAATTTATGTTCAGAGACTGCAGTAAAGACAGGCATAAGAAATTATAAAAGTATTAATTTGGGGAACTAATAAATGTCCATGAAATCTTCACAATTTATGTTCTTCTGCCATGGCTTCAGCCGGTCCCTCCATTTGGGGTCCCTGACTTCCCGCAAGAGTAATCAATGTGTGCAATGCCATTAAGTGTTTCTTGGGATTCTGTAGGGAAAATGCTAATAGGGCTAGATCAGGGGGCTGTTTCAGCATAATGGGCAAAATTAATCTTAGGATGAAGCAATGTGATCCCACGGCTTACCAAAGTCATAATTCAATAATCCATGGGGTAGATGTGATCCCCAGAAATGTTTCTTTGTGCCTGCACAATGATTTTTTTAATGAGCAATTATTCACTAATCTGGAGATTTTACATTAAGCTCAGAATTCCTAGTTTCTCTTGAAAAATCAGAATATCTAGCCAACACTAGGCCAGCATTTCCTGCAGCCTCCACACCCTGCACATACACCCAGCAGGCTTCAGCTGGAGCTCAGTAGTGAAGTTCCCTCCAGACGGAGCATTTTTCCACAAGTCCCCACCACTCCTTACTGTCTGTCTCCCTGACCCTGAAGCCAAGTGGCTAAGTGACAGTAAGCACGCATCACTTACACTGCTGCTTTGCTTTGGGAAGAGGACTATTTCTCTGTTCCTATGCCTCTATCAAAAGAGAAAAAGCAAAATGTTAAGCAAAAGGGCCATGTGTTTCAAGAAAAATTAGAGAGAACTTTTTTTGGCAGAAGTTAAAAATATTCTTATGGGTTTAATATGTAAATACAGAGAATCTGTATTGAAAGAAAACAACTGAAAACACCATGAAAACAAGAAATAGTTAAAACTATAACCAGTCTATGGCAAAGGTGTGTGATGAAGGGCTTAATGAACTGAAAAGTAAAATCACTGCAAGATTTGTTTTAGAATGCTAATAAAATAGGCAATAATGCAGTGAAAGTAAATAGATATATTTGATTGGCATCACTCGTTTCGGTCAAGTACACAGTCCTCTCAGACTTTTGAGTTTGTGGCCATTATCAAGCACAGTAGACCTCCGGAAGCTCTAGGGAAATGGAATACATTCAGAGAACAGGGAGAAGAGTCGAGGACTATAATGATATTGCCCCATGGAGTATTATTCCTGCCTTCTTCCCACATCCTGCCTTCGCTTGCCTCCTTTCCACTCCTCCTCTCATTCCTAGTGTCCCCCATCAACTCCAGGAGGCTGAAAGCCCCCTGTTATCCCTCACTCCAGCTTTGTGCTGCTTCTGATGCTCAGAATGGGCAAAGCCATCTCCTTTCTGTTGCCTGTGGCCAGCTCAGCAGACAGGGCTGCTGAGCCCTGATCAAAGGTACAGCCCTCCAGGGACCATGTGTACAAAGACAAAAGAGGAAATCCCTCCTGAAATGTTCCCCTAGCTAAATGTGGAGATGTAGAGGACATAGGCTTATAAGAAGGGAAGAAATTTTAAATGAAATAAAGAGAAATTAAAAGAGGAGGGCAGGAAGAAATATGAATGCAGTGTAAGTCTCATAATCTAATCATGACTCCAAGTGCCCAAATAGGCCAAGATCCCTGAAGATGCCTAATGTGAATAATAAACATTATTTATCTAATATATAAGATAAAGTAATGGGAAGATCTGTATGTAGGGCCAAAGCAGACTCAACTCCAAATCCTGGCACCACTACCTACTCACCATCGACCTTCTGCAAGTTGCTCCCTGTCTATGAGTGTAAATTTTCTCACCTGTAACATGGATGTAAAATTCCTTACCCTATAAATTGTTGAGTTGTAATAAGATCACATGCACAGGGCCTGGCACAGCAAAATGTAGGAAAACCACACTACACGAGAAACAGTAAACCTCTACTGAATAGCTGTATTCGCTTGTCTGGCATGGACATCACAAATTTTCGTTGCAGTATTGTGGAAATAACAAAGTGTTTAGAGCCTGACTGATCTGAATCTGCCATTCTTAAGGGCCCAGGTTCTGGATAATAAGAAAAGCTACATTTTCCCAGGCATCTTGCTATCAGCATGAGATTTTGCAAAGCACTTTATAGACATCATCTAATTTAAACACCCCATGCAATTGGCACTATTATTCCTGTTTTGCAGATGAAGAAACTCAGGTTAGCAAAGGTTATATAACTTGCTCAAGGTCCAATGGCCTTTGCTCTAAACCACTGCTACAGCTACCTCTTGAAGCCTGGCCCTTCAGGGAGTTTACCCCTTTCCTGAACTCCTGCCCCACTGTCCCACCAACACTGTCCCATCTCTCTTCTCCCTAACAGGCCCCCAGCCTCACTAGATTGTCATGCATCTGTCACTATGATCCCAGTCTCTTATTGGGCCTCCATGACCCATCTGAATTGCTATCCACCCCCCATCTTCAGGGTGTTTCCTGTCTGGAGTTTGCTTCTCTCTTTCCCTGCAGATGAGCTTATCGTGGGTGTCCCAATGCCTGGCACAGAGCGTGATATTTAATCAGTGCCCATTACACCCAAGTCTTCTTTTCCTCCAACCCTGCTACCTTAACGTGGGGAATGTTCTTCATTCTTATCTCAAAAGGTATGCCTTTAGCAAAGGACTCAAACAGACATCTCTCCAAAGAAAATATGCAAATGACCAAAAAGCATAGGAAAATATGCCGTCACTAATAATTAGAGAAATGCAAATCAAACCCTCAGTGAGATCCCACCTCACACCCATTAATACAGCTACTATCAAAGAAGCAGACAACAACAGGTGTTGGCCAGGATGTGGAGAAATGGGAACCTTCATGCATTGCTGGCGGGAATGTAGGCTGGTGCAACTGTGGTGGAAAACAATTCGGTGGTTCCTCAAACAACTAAAAAATAGAATGGCATAAGATCCAGAAATCCACTTCTGGGTACAAGTCAAAAAGGAGTGAAAACAAGGTCTTGAAGAGATATTTGTGTATCCGTGTTCTTTGAAACATTATTCACAGTAGCTAAAAGATGAAAGCAACACAAGTGTACATCAACAGATGAACAGATAAGCAAAATGTGACACATACATATGGAATGTCTATGAATATTATTCACATGAATAATACGTATGAAGGTGGCATACATGTGAATATCATTCAGCCTTGAAAAGGAAGGGAATTCTGACACAGGAGACAACATGGATGAGCCTTGAGGACATTTGCTAAGTGAAATAAGCCAGTCGCAAAAGGACAAATACCATGTTTCCACTTATGGGCAGTACCTAAAGTCGTTAAAAATCATACAGACGGAAAGCTAGAAGGGAGGTTACCAGGGGAGGAGGGGATGGGGAGTTAGTGTTTAATAAGTACAGAGTGTCCGTTTTGCAAGATTTAAAGAGTTCTGGAGATGGATGGTGGTGATAGTTGCACAACAATGTGAACTATGCACTTCAAATGGTTACAATGGTGAATTTTATGGTATGTGTATTTTTTTTTTTTGAGATGGAGTCTTGCTCTGTTGCCCAGGTTGGAGTGCAATGGTGTGATCTTGGCTCACTGTAACCTCCACCTCCCGGGTTCAAGAGATTCTCCTGCCTCAGCCTCCTGCATAGCTGGGATTACAGGCATGCGCCACCACACCTGACTAATTTTTTTGTATTTTTTAATAGAGACAAGGTTTCACCATGTTGGTCATGCTGGTCTCGAACTCCTGACCTCATGATCCACCTGCCTCAGCCTCCCAAGTGCTGGGATTACAGGCATGAGCCACCGCGCCTAGACTTTTATGTGTATTTTACCACTCTAAAAAAACAATGGGGGAATAGTATGTCTTTGGGACCTACAAGCTTTTATTATTTGTTCTCTTTTCAGAGTTTTAGCTTATTTAGCACACAATTTTGACAATTAAAGGTTACATTTAATCTATCTTGTATGCAAAGGCTTGCATCCCCTGAAGCCTGAGGAAGGAAACAATGCCATCATATGATCATTTCATTATATAACACTTCATGCAACACCCGGGAGGAAATGGCTCCAGGAGAAAGATAAAAATACTTCTGAGATTAGAAAAAAAAAAAAATACTCTGCTCCATTACTTCAAATCCAGACAGGCAAAAGTGAGTAATTAAAAAACATTCTGGTGTTATTTAAAGTGAATTTGGATAACGACCAAGCAGTTCCAACATTAATAGCATGGCATGCAAGTTGGCGTGTTGGACTCTGTCACCCAATTGCCTACTATCCCAAATGACTTCCCCACAGAGTCTAGACTTTGTGTTTAGGCGTGTGAGGGTTGTTTTCAGTCTTCTCTCTGTGTTTCTTTCTTTTTTTTTTTTTTTTTTTTTTTTTTTTTTTGCCAAAAAGATTAAAAACCAGCTGGACTCAGAAACTGTCTTTCACCTTTCTTCTCCACTGTGCAAATAGCCATAGATGACACACAAAGTCAGGCAAAGTGGATTTGGGGAACTTCAGAGAGGGTCCCATATGCGTGCACATGGACACACACACGTAGGTAGATGGATAGCTACGTGTGATGACAGATAAGCAGAGAGAAAGATTGAAAGATGAGAGATCGACACACCAAGAAATAAAGCTACATTCCAGCATTAAGATAAGCTTCAGAGCCTGGATACCCTTGGAAGGTGTAAATGCTTCCTGGCTTGGCTTTTGCATGGCTCCCTCTAATATGCTTTCATCACAGGCTTTTATGTTGACAGATGGAAAACGGCTGAAAAAGGCCCACTTTTGTAGAACGTGCTATAGGCAGACAATGGCTATCCTTGCTTCTTCTGAGGGGTGTGCGTGCACCTACTAAGTGACCCTTACTGGAATAGAGTCAGAAGGTTAGAAGTATGAATGAAACACAATTCCACCATCAAGAGGTTAAACACCTAGTGGAATAGAACATGAACAGGCACATGAACAGGCCACTGTATTTCAGGAGTTGCTAACCCAGCTCCCACAGGGACTGGGCAGGTTGGTGTGAGTGGCCAAATGTACCCAGTGGGGCCACCTGCACATCAGAGTCCATGAGCCCCTCTGGAAAGGGAGCCAGAAGCTCAGCGCTGCCCGACTGTTGCCATGCAATAAAATAGTCCAGGGTGGCTGGATCTTCCAATTTGTAAAGAACAACCCAAATGTGGTTTGGTGCCTGTATAAAATTTCAGAATACTACTATTTTACCAACTAATTTAAAAAGTTATTTTTAGAATTGGGATCTTGCTCTGTTGCCCATGCTGGAGTGCAGTGGTTCATTCATAGCTCACTACCACCTTGGACTCCTGGGCTCAAGCAGTTTTCCAGGCCTCAGCCCCCTGAGTAGCTCAGACTACATGAGCACCCCACCGTGCCCAGCTAATTTTTTAACTTTTTGCAGAGACAGGGTCTTGCTTTGTTGCTCAGGCTGGTCTCGAATTTCTAGCCTCAAGCTAGAAGTTAGTGGTAGGATCCCATCTTGAAGACTAACTGCCCTATAGAACTGTGTCCCTTCCAAAGTAAGCCGAGAAAATGAACCACACTTTTTCCCCCCATTTTTCCTTAATGCACTGTTTTCCTCATTCAATCCCATCATTCAACGTTCATCAAGAGCCACTGTCACTGGGCCCTGTCCTGGAAATACAGATGTAAATAAAATATGGCCCCTTCCTTCAAAGATACCCATTCCACTTGATCTGCTTGCTGCATGTAAGCAGGACTTTAGAGATTTGACTTTGTTGAGAAATTAATGACTGCAATGGGCTTTCAGTCTCCTCTCTCATCTTGTAGGTGTGTGGAGCACTCAAAAATCTCAATGCCAGAATGCAGAGAAATGGGAACCCTCATGCACTGCAGGTGAGAATGTGAAACAGTGCAACCACTGTGGCAAATAGGTTGGCAGTTCCGCAAGTAATTAAAAATAGAAGTACCAGGATCTAATTAAACTAAAGAGCTTCTGCACAGCAGAAGAAACTACCCTCAGAGTGAACAGGCAACCTACAGAATGGGAGAAAATTTTTACAATTTACCCATCTGACAAAGGGCTAATATCCAGAATCTACAAAGAACTTAAACAAATTTATAAGAAAAAAATCAATCCCATCAAAAAGTGGGCAAAGGATATGAACAGACACTTCTCAAAAGAAGACATTTATGCAGCCAACAGACACATGAAAAAATGCTCATCATCACTGGCCATCAGAGAAATGCAAATCAAAACCACAATGAGATACCATCTCACACCAGTTAGAATGGCCATCATTAAAAAGTCAGGAAACAACAGGTCCTGGAGAGGATGTGGAGAAATAGGAACACTTTTACACTGTTGGTGGGACTGTAAACTAGTTCAACGATTGTGGAAGACAGTGTGGCGATTCCTCAAGGATCTAGAACTAGAAATACCATTTCACCCAGCCATCCCCTTACTGGGTATATACCCAAAGGATTATAAATCATGCTGCTATAAAGGCACATGCACACGTATGTTTATTGTGGCACTGTTCACAATAGCAAAGACTTGGAACCAACCCAAATGTCCATCAATGATAGACTGGATTAAGAAAATGTGGTACATAGGCACCATGGAATACTATGCAGCCATAAAAAAGGATGAGTTCATGTCCTTTGTAGGAACATGGATGAAGCTGGAAACCATCGTTCTCAGCAAACTATTGCAAGGACAGAAAACCAAACACTGCATGTTATCACTCATAGGTGGGAACTGAACAATGAGAACACATGGGCACAGGGTGCAGAACATCACACACCGGGGCCTGCATGGGGTAGGGGGAGGGGAGAGGGAAGCATTAGGAAATATAATGTAAATGACAAGTTAGTGGGTGCAGCACACCAACATGGCACATGTATACATATGTAACAAACCTGCACGTTGTGCACATGTACCCTAGAACTTAAAGTATTAAAAAAAGAAAAGAAAAGAAAAAAGAAAAATGGTAGTTACATGTGGCTGAGAGCAAGTAGTTATTTGGAATTTCATGTATGGAAAACAGAAATTAAAGAACTGTTAATTCCCTTCTGTCAAAACAAGTGGCAGAGAGTACCAGTGTCCTCATGTAGTGAAATGGGGGCCTCCGGGACCAGGCAGCCAGGCAAAGTCCTTGCAAACCAAAGCAGAAACAAAAGCAGTTACGCCATCATTTGGTGTGTAAGAACTTAGGCTGAACTCAATCAGCTTTTCTTTAAGACTTGGGGAGTGTGGTGCTCACGGTGATCAGCCAATCTGTTTTAATGCATCATGGCATTAACTTGATTGTACTTTACAGATATTGTTATTCCCTTCTGGCCACTTGCATAAAATCTGAAGTATGTCAAAGGTTCTTTTTTTAAATAAAAGTACATTATTAAAAAAATTTTTTTTAATAAAGTGAAAATAAAAATAGAAGTGCCATATGATCCAGAAATTCTACTTCTGGGTGTAGACCCAAAAGAATTGAAAGCAGAGTCTTGAAGACACATGAACATATCCATACTCATAGCAGCATTATTCACAATAGCCAAAAGGTGGAAACAACCGAAGCGGCCACTGATGGATGAATGAATGAGGGCAATGTAGCATATCCATATAATGGAATGCGAGTCAGCCTTAAAATGGAAGGAAATTCTGACCATGTGCGGCAGCCACCTGTAATCCCAGCACTTTGGGAGGCCAGCAGGTGGATTGCTTGAGTCTAGGAGTTCAAGCCCAACCTGGGCAACATGGGAAAACCCTCTCTACAAAAAGCGTTTTAAAAAAATTAGCCTGGTGTGGTGGCATGCGCCTACAGTCCCAGCTACTTGAGGGGCTGAGGCAGGAGAATCACTTGAGCTTAGGAGGTCGAGGCTGCAGTGAGCTGAGATCAGGCCACTGCACTCCAGCCTGTGTCCAAAATAATGTGATTTCACTTATGTGGGGTAACTTGACTAGTCAATTCATAGAGACAGAAAGTAGAATGGTGATTGCCAGGGACTTAGGGGTGGGGAATGGGGAGGTGTTGTTTACTGGGTACAGTTTTAGTTTTGCAAGATGGAAAGAGTTCTGGAGAGTGGGTGCACAACAACGTGAAGATACTTAACACCACTGAACTATGCACTTGAAAATGGTGAAGAAGGCAAATTTTATATTATGTATATTGTGCCATAATTAAAAAAAACACACAAACCTACACACCAGATATGCTATTACTGCATACTGCACAGTGCTCACACCCAGGTATTGCCATGCCACTGCTCTGCCTAACTTTCAGCAGGTCCAACCAAACCTTTGGGTGCAGAGGGTAAGGCTCTTTGCAATCTGACCTAACATCCCCTGATGGCCTCTGTTGCCTCCCCTCCCATACTGTCCAGCCACAATGACCACACTGGAAAAACTAGCTACACTGGCTTGCTGAATAAATGAACTTCTGTGTGTATTGGAGATGGGTTGAAATCTTACAGAGGAAGATGAGGGTTAAGTTGTAGGGAAAGACAGATGTCTTTCTATTAGTTATTCTAATTGTTGTGCAATAGTGAGAAAGCATCTGTGCGATATTCTTAGAAGTATATGTATATTTTCTCTTTCTTAGAAATATATAAAAGAATATATATAATTCTTAGAAATATATATAAGAATATATATATTCTTAGAAAAAAATATATATTCTATATTCTTAGAATATTCTTAGAAACAGAGGCTGTTTCAGCCACGTAGGACTCAAACCAAAACATTGATATAATCAAAATTTATGTAGCTTTCTAGCATGTTTCTCTGACTTTTCCCATCTTACCTCCACTAGAAGCCTGAGAATTAGAAATTATCACTATTTTATAGATGCAAATACTAAGGCTTCTGATATGGTTTGGCTGTGTCCCCACCCAAGTCTCATCTTGAATTGCAGTTCCCATAATTCCCACGTGTCATGGTAGGGACCTGGTGGGAGGCAATTGAATCGTGGGGGTGGGTCTTTCCTGTGCTATTCTTGTGATAGTGAGGAAGTCTCATGAGATCTGATGGTTTTATAAAGGGGAGTTTCCCTACACAAGCCTCTTGCCTGCCACCATGTAAGATGTGACTTTGCTCCTCATTCACCTTCCACCATGATTGTGAGGCATCCCCAGCCACGTGAAACTGTGAGTCAATTAAATTTCTTTCCTCTATAAATTATCCAGTCTCGGCTATGTCTTTATTAGCAGTGTGAGAACAGATTAATACAGTTTCTCTGAGAGAAAGGACTATCCCCAGGCCACACAGCTAATAAAGGCAGAAGCAGGGCTGGAACCCTTTTTCTGGCTCCTAATCCAATGCTCTTTCGTCTTTATCAGCAATTCTCGAACTGGAGAATATCTTAGCATCATCTAGAGGGCTTGTTAGGCAAGAATTGGTGAGCCCCATCCCAGAATCTCTGATTCAGTAGGTCTGGGGTGGAGCCAGGAAATATGCTTTTCTATCAAGCTCCCAGGGATACCCGCTGGGTCCAGGGGCTGCATATTGAGCACTACCAGGCTACATCAAAGCTGCCTCGTCTTCTAGACAAGGGACACTGCCAGGTGACTGTCCTTGCCGTGTGGGGGACACACTACCATCAGGGATAGCCATAGTGGTTGCAGTCGAGGTTTTAGAGGGAGCCCATATAGAATACTTTTCCTTCTCGAGTTTGGAACCAATTGAGAAATAAAGCACAGGAGGCAGAGATAAACATTTACCCACTTTGTTACTCAAAAAGCTGATTAAAAAGTAAGGCTTTAGATAAATGGTCTCTGTAGGTTTTCTAAAAAAGTGGTCTCTGAATTGAAACTTAATCACCCAAATTGTTGGTCTTTAGTCTTGCTGGGGCAAAGCTCTGAACTGGTAAGCTCACCACACAGTGGAGAGCAGACAAGAATGGGACATTTCTCGGGAGCAGGTAGATTCAAAACACAGAACTCAGAGCTTACCCATTCTCTCCTCCCTGAGAAAGACAGCCACTGACATCCAGGAGCTGGCTTGGCACTCACAGCTGGAGCTTGGTGTTCTATTCAATGTAAAGACAGTTTCTTTCAACATCGCCATCAGACAAGGGCACTCTGTGACCATGATTGAGCAAGACAAACGCAAGACCACTTTGAAATCATGTCTGAACACAGACAATAGTAAGAACATTGTCAAAACCACAAAATCCCAGTTATCTTCCTCTTCCTGCTGGCATGACCACTGACAGGTGCTCACTCTAGCCTGCCTTCCTTAGAGATAAGATTTATTGAGATGCCCAGTCATAAACTTACCTCCACTTCCCGACAGCATCCAACCTGGAGCAAAGCCCAGTTTCCTTAAAGACTCCTCAAAATGATGACCTTACACTAGCCCTGACCCTTTAATAAGTCTTCCTTAACTCTCTCCTACTGAGACACCCCATGGTATACATTCTCCCTTGCTCAATGAATAATAAACACAAGGTGTTTAACTACAGGTGTATTCTTGGTGGCCTCTGCCTTCATGACTCTGACATCCAAAACTCACCAATCAGGGGTGGAGTGGGAGGAAGGAAGAAGAGATATGGGTGTGTTTCTCCCATACTTTTTCTTCCCATCTATGGAGACTTGAGGAGAGAGGAATACGTATCACCGCCATCAACAGTTACCTGGCAGACCCACCTAATGCTGAAGTCCTTCCATCCTTCCTGCCAGCTGGTCCCCCTCTGCTTGAACCTCAGGTGATGGGCAATTCCCAGCTTCCTCTTGAGTTCCTTAGCTCTTCAGGCAAACTTGCCTGCTTGAGGTCCCTACGTGGTCCTGGTACTGCAGTGTATCCCATCTAGAACTGGGAGAATCAAATTAAACGCTACTACAGAAAAGCTTCTAATAAAGGAAGGTGCTGACCAAACATAGCAATGACAAAAACAACCACCACCAGGATGACTTATTCACCCAGAGGAAGAAGTGAGTGAGGGACAGGAGAAGATGGAGGACCATTCACAATGCTGATGGTTTCAGCTATCTGCATTGCTGGTCTCCACAATGATGTGGAAGTCAAATAGGGAAACTTGAACTGTAATGCAAGTCCTTTGTAGAAGGGACCTTCGTCACAGCTGCCATCGACAGACTCCTGCCTATGTGGCAGACATCAAGTAGGCACTTTACCCACCAAGCCTCATTTAACTCCCAGAAAAACTCCTTTGCAAATGAAAGTGTTTTCACTGCCGTTTTGCTCCTAAAAAGAGTGGGACTTAGGGATGCGAAAGATTTGCTTAGGGTTACACAAGTGATGTTTGTCTGCCACCAAAGTCCATGTGTCAAACCACTGCAACATTCCTGGAAATATGCACTTTTAAATGTTCTGGCTAACTATCTAATCACTATTTTTTTAAAAGAACATTTTATTATGTTAACCAAACCTCTACTCTGCAATTAACTCTAATTACACAAGCATTTAAATTGGGAGTAAGATTATTTTGCAGTTTGAAGCTATTTATGCTGACATTAGATTTTCCTCTAATTAATTCTATTTCTTTGTTCTAATTGTTATTTAATTAACAGACTTTCTAATTCTACCTACATGTTTTTTAAGCACCAGTTTATCCCCACGCTCACACATCTGAGCCCACCACATCTGCTTTGATGGAATTTCCCAGAGGAGAGAAAGAGAAAGAAGAATTGGTCAATTTCTGTTGAACTAGTTTGAAGCAAAGCTTGGCTTGATTAATTTGTTGTTGGAAGTTAGGGAGGAAATAATTTCAACACTTTCTTAATATAATCTATAGTATAGTAAGCACTCTATCTGATTAATGACCTAGTATAAAATCCAGGGTGATCAACAGTGTCACTCAAGGTCCTAGAGTTTTTAGTGTTAGAGTGTATCTGGCTGGGGGGATGGTCTGAAGACCTACAGGCTGCATTAATTTGTTTGTGGCTGAAATCATTTCAATTTAATATGAATCTGATGATAAATGGCTTTATCATCAGCGGTTGACTCATACCAATCAGAAGCTCTAATTGGATGTTGATGAAGTCGTAGAACCAGGTACTGATTAAAGAGCTAAAGTTTAGATGGTCATAGGCTATGAATAGAGAAAACTGTAATAAAGGTTCCTTGGGTGTAATAAGTTTGGGAATCACTGACTTAATCATAGGTCAACATTTTTCAGAAATGGACTTTACAAATGTCATCTCATTCAGCTCTTTATTTTATCTCTTTAAACTTTTGTGTAACTCCCCTAAGACTTATCCCATCTATACCTATGACCAGGGCCTTTTCACCCTCCCTCATAAATCCCTCTTTGGGCCCAACTACAGTTGCCAGATATTGCAAATATTGCATGGAGAATACTTATACTAAACATTGTTTTATATCAAAAATTTAAGTTTAACTACAGAGCCTGTATTTTTACTCGGCAAATATGGCTGGTGGTTTTGGAATTCTACTCTGTTGAAAAGGTTGTCCCTTCTCAAAGCACCTTTACAGGTGACCTTGTTGTTATTTATTTATTATTATCATTATTACTATTCTTTTTGAGACAGAGTTTCACTCTTGTTGCCCAGGCTGGAGTGCAATGGCACCGTCTTGGCTCACTGCAATTTCTGCCTCCTAGGGGTTCAAAAAATTTTTCTGCCTCAGCCTCTCGAGTAGCTGGGATTACAGGCATAAACCACCACACCAGGCTAATTTTGCCTTTTTAGTAAAGACCCAGGTTTCTCCATGTTGGTTAGGCTGGTCTTGAACTCCCAACCTCAGGTGATCCACCTGCCTTGGCCTCCCAAAGTGTTGGGATTACAGGCACGAGCCACCGTGCCCAGCCGACCTTGTTGTTATGTTTTAAGGAATTATAATTAAGAATGTATGAAGCACTTTAAACAGAGGTTTTCAAGCATTCCAAATATAAGGACTCCTTTATTATATGTAAATTCTATAGACTCTTACATGGTAGCTGTTTTAGTGGAGAATAAATGTAATGAGAAAACTTTTTGTGTGTATTCAGGAAAACCTTTCATGATAGGTTTGTCTTAAAATGCCAGTAAATAATAAGTCACTACAATAAACACTACAATAGTGTGAAGAAACAAAACAAAACAAACAGCAAAATAAGCTCAGATATAACAATGATTTTGGAATTATCAGACAATTTAAAATAGTTATGATTAATATGCTAAAGAGTCTAATGGAAAAAGGTAGACAACATCAAAGAACAGAAGGGTGATGTAAGCAGAGAAATTGGAACTCTGAGAAAGAATCAGAAGAACATGTTAGAAACCAGAAACACTGTAACAAAAATAAACAATGTCTTTAATGTCTCATCAGTAGACTTGACCTGGCTGAGGAAAGCATCAATGAGCTTAATGATAGGTCAACAGAATCTTCAACAGAAATACTGAAATGAAAAGAGAAAAATAAATGACAATGACACATTGGAATATCCAAGAACCGTGGGACCCTTTCAACAGGTGTAACATACGCACAGTTGGAATACCAGAAGGAGAAGAAAGAATGGAGCAAAAGAAATAATGGAAGTAATAATGGCTGAGAAGTTTTCAAAATGAGTGACAGACACCAATGCACATATCCAGGAAGCTCGGGGAACAGCAAGCAGGATAAATACCAACAGGTCTACACCTGGACATATGACATTCAAACTTCAAAAAACCCAAAGACAAGAGAAAATATTGAAAGAAGCAGAGCAAAAAGATACCTTACCTAGAGACCCAGGCATATGAATTACAGTGGATTTCTCATCAGAAACCATGCAAGCAAGAAAAGAATGAAATGAAATAAAGTGTTCAAAGAAAAAGCTCACCAACCTGGGATTATATAGTCAGTGAAATTATCCTCCAAAACAGAAGGAAAAATAAAGACTTTCTCAAGCAAAAACTGAGGGAATTATTTACCAGCAGATCTGCCCTCTAAGAAATGTTAAAAGAAGTTCTTCAGGGAGAAGAAAAAATTATGTAGTCCAGAAACTCAGATCTACATAAAGAAAGAGTGAGTGTTTAAAAAAGGAATAAATTGAGGCAAAGTAAAATATTTTATTTTTCTTATTTTTACTTGATATAAAATTATATGTAATTGGGTGGTTACTGCAAATAGATAAGTGAAATGAGTTAACAGCAATGCCATAAGGGATGGGAAGGAGAACTTGGGAGTTCCCTGCTATCATGTACCCATGATACACAACTTCATGTGGTATAGTATTACTTGAGGGTTGACTTAGACTCATTTAAAATTTATATTGCAAATTTTAGGCCAACCACTAAAAATTTTAAAAAGAAGAATAGTTGATCTGCTAAGAGGGGAAGTAAAATGGAATCATGTAAGAATTGATGGAAAGCAAAGAGAACATAGATGTTGGTGGTCTTTGAGAAGCAAGCCTGTGCCCAGTACTTTACCCAGCCCCAAAGTGAATTCTAGGGAAGAAAGATGATAGAAATCCCAAAATAACCTGCAGCATGGCCCTGTCACTCTCCTGTCATCTCCCACTTCCTCAGTAAAATTCACGGAAATGGCAACATCTTTGGAGCAGAAGCCACTGCATGGCAGCAGGAGGTTCCTCCCAGGCTTCCATAGTGACTAGGGTGGTGTGGGCTGCAACAGAATGGGCCCTGGGTCCCCTTAGGGGGTCATGGAAGTGGCCCAGACAGATCCAGTGGACATGACAAGCTCTTGAAGTCACAAGGAAAGTCACAGGTATGACTGGCAAGGGCCTATCACTGAAGATCCATGACCATACAGGAACCATATCTTCTCAGTGGAGGTGGGCATGGGAGGTTGACAATGCTGAGGACCACATGGCTTCACCCCATCGCTCCTGCCAAGTGAGGGGCAGGATCCTGAAAGAGTGAGACACCTGTGTAACTTGAGAGAAAGGAGAGGAGATCACCCTACATTGACTGATGTTACATTTCCATCTTCTTTTGAAATAAATACTCAAAAAAGAAATCAGTATCAGACATAGAAAATGTAAAATTATGCTTTGTGGGCTGAACCTGATATCTCACGCACTTCCAGTGAATGAGTGATTTCTAAGCGTAGGATACATTCACACAGAACATAGATGTGAAACTCTTGCATTCAGGCTGCAGCCTGGGCGTGGTGCTAAGAGCATCTAGGGATGCCTATGACCTATTAATCTGTGGTCCTCCTGGCACCCTCAGGCTGGGAACCACCTCTTTACAGGTCCCAAACTGCGTTTTCATCTATAACAACTCCTTCAAGGACTGCCTTGTAAATATCCCACATGTGAACCTTCACAGAAGTCCTGAATGTGCACAATAGTACAGAGAATCCCAAAAGAATTAGAAACCTGGGATTCTCTTCTTGCTTCCGAGTGCCACCTGCCCAAAGCCGGCTGAGCCCATGGCCTTAGCTTTTGGAGATCTGTGTTCAAGTTCTGTCTCCATGGTTGACTTTGCCTTGAGCAAGCCATATCTCCATAAACCTGATTGTCCTCATTCTGAAAACGAAGTTAGTGATAATTTGGGGATTTTTTGTCGTTGTTGTTTATTTGGGTTTTTTTCCCTGCAAATAAGCCATTCGGTTGATTCTTGGGAGGAAGAGACCACCTAAGACCAAACAGAAGCGTGTACTTTCTCCCTTTGGAAGTGTGCACCTGAATTTGCTTTTTCTCAGATGACCTGAACCATGGGAAGAAACAGACAAGCTTGGTATTGGCATAGGGTTGGACATCTGGGCCAACGGCCGATCAAGCCTTTCTCCTACGAGCTTCAGTTCAGTTCCCAGTTGCTGGGCAAGCCAGAAGAGCAGGCAGAGCTTGGGGCTGGGGGACATTCATGGGGCTCGTGGCCCACTGCACAGGTATGAACATTGCTCCTACTGGAAGACTGAATTAACATGAAAGGGCCCCATTTATTCCCACATGTCCAGGCCAAGTCAGCATCAGATAAGGAGCAGTATTGCATTGGGAGGAGGAGAATGGGTGCTAGGCTTTGACTGTCTGACATCTACCCCTATTCTGATGCTTACTGGGCTGAGCCAAGCCTCAGTTTTCACAGCTGTAAAATGGAAATAACTGCAATCCCTACCCCCTCAGATTGGCATGAATGAAACAGATAATTGAATAAGATGTTCCTGCTACCTTGGGGCCATAAAATGCTGGGACCCATAAAAGTCATAATGCAGCCTGCTTCTATGAACTCTGAAAATAAATGCCTTGTAGAAATATTAGCACAGGCTAGAGTAAGACACAGTCACATGGGAAGGATGTCAGACTTGCACTTGCCTACTTCATTCCTAAATGCCTGTAATGGGCTTCAAAAATTGCTAAGAGTACAGCAGAACAGAGAAAGCTCAGGATCTAAGATGATAGAAAAATCAGAGACAAGGTAAAATCAAGCCACAGATGGAATTATGGTTAAAAAATGTACCCAAATATCCTACATCCTGCTCAGAGCTTCCTGGCAGCCAAGAAGAAGAGATAATTCTATTTTTACAAGCTGCACAGTGTGTGATGGTAAAGGCTGAGAGCTTAGGGGAGAACCACTCATGGGGTTATTGGGTGGGGTGGTGGCTGTGGGGGGGTTGTTGCTGCCCAGTAGCAGAAGGTGAGTGCCTGCCTCTCTTCTGAGGAGGACCATCAAACTTCTTAGCACAGCATGCAAGGTCTTAGTGACCTGGTCCCTGCCTGTCTATCTGAGCTTGCCTTCCACTATGTGTTCCCTCACTCAGGATTTTAGCCATCAAGCATGGCTCAGCCTTGGAGACTTTGTACCCTCACTTCTCTCTATCTGACAAGCTCTTCCCCTAGATCTTATCCTTCAGGTCTCACCTCCAAGGTCAAATCTTCCAGGAGGCTTTTGCTGACCTCCTACATGGCATCTCCTTTACATCTTCTCACTGTGGCTTTGCCTTATTTTCTTTGTAACATTTATTAAAATCTGAAATTGCTTATGGATTGATTGATTGATGTCTGTCTCCTCCACTAGAACAGAAGCTCCCTGAGACCTTTGCTGTCTCATTTTCTTTTGCATCTATCTGCATTGTTTGGAAGGCGATAGTGGCACAGTGAATAGTTATTGAGTGAATGAATTTAGGAAGATGCATCCTGGTAGCCAGAGGGCACCTAGCTGTGTTGCATGTTGATGGCACCATGTTGGAGTGAAGTTTGCAGCTGCAACTTGAAATAGGAGCTGGGACACAGCAGATTTCTTCTGCATAATAATGCAGACAAGAATTTACAGTCCCCAGGAATCTTGGGTAAGGGAAGAGAAGGGGGCATACCCATATTTTTCTTCTATTTACAGGCAATAGTCTCCCTCTATGACCAGAGAGAAATTTGCCCACTGGGTTCTCTTACAGGATATTTATGTGGTAAAGGGATTTTCTGACCAAAAAAAAAATAAAAAGTATCTTTCAGTTGAGTCCTGACATCTGCAGGCAGGACTCTGACAGTGACTGATCCAGGAGAACAAGTCCTCCAAGTGGCCCCCGCACTTCTGCAGAAATGCCATTTTCCGTGAGTTACTTCCTTTGACTATAGTGGAAACACCATAATATATTGAAAACCTTCTTGAGTCGTGCTCAGTGCACTCATTCTAAAGCCTCGGCCAAGTTTCAGGCTGGATGAATCGCCGAGAATGCAGCTATATTTAGGCCTCTGTATACTAACGTTTCTATGTGTTGCCGAGCCCCAAGGAGCAAGTCCAAAGCGCATCGCCCGGGTCCCGGTCTCCATGGAAACGGCTCTCCCGCTTTGCGCGCCAGCCGCAGGAGTAAGGAGCAGTGCCAGGGCCGCTTCCTTTCTGCAGCTGACACAGAATCTGAATTTTGCTGCGTCAAACGGGCCCACCCGCTCGCTCGCTGGCTCCAATCGTGGGGAGAGAGGCCAGTGTGACGGTGTGACTTGGCATATGTCAGGGCTGAGCCAGCTTCATAAACATCTCACCTCCACATCCTTAATTACTGTGCTTTGTAAAGTTGGGATAATTAGAAGCAGAGAAACTGAATTTCAAATAAAGCTATCCAGAGGGGCGGGGGAGGGAAAGAAGAGACACAGAATTAACGGTGGCCTCCTTTAGGGAGGATGGCGAGTCCAGGGGAGGGAAAGATAGACACAAAATTAACCGTGGCCAACTCTAGGCAGGATGGCGGGTCCAGGACAAGAGCCAGGAGACTTTCACTTTTGTTTCCGTATTATTTGAAGTTTTTTCAACAGTGAGCCTCTGATTCTATAATTTAGTAAAGCAAAAAGGATTTATTTGTAATGAACCCACCCTGTGTTGATGATCCATTCATTTCAACTCAATTATCTGGAATCTTGAAGAAATCGTGGTAGCCCACGGGCAGAATCAAAGCAAAGTTTCAAAACCAACAACAAAAACATTTGTTTCCAGAGCCTCACTCCTCCATTTGCCACAACCTCAAGTCTAGTCATACCACACTTTTTTTTTTAATTAAATTTTCTTTTCATTGAACTGTAATTGTGCATTGTTTAAAAAGGTCAAACACACCACAAGGGTTATGGTATAAAAAATAGAATAACATAAAATGAAAAAAATCTTTTAATTTCATTGCTCTACCCTCTTTACTCCATATCTCTGCTTCCCAGGGGAGAGATTTTTTCAATGATGTTAGCTTTTTGTTCTGGCACTTAACACCATGTTTTTAAGAAATACATTTCTATTGCTTTTTTTTTTTTTTTTTTTTTTGAGACAGGGTCTCACTCTGTCACCCAGACTGGAGTGCAGTGGCGCGATTTTCGCTCACTACAACCTCCGCCTCCCAGGCTCAAGTGATTCTCCCACCTCAGCCTCCCGAGTAGCTGGGATTACAGGTTAGAGCCACCACCACCCCGCTAATTTTTGTATTTTTAGTAGAGAAGGGGTTTCACCATGTTGGCCAGGCTGTCCTTGAACTCCTGACCTCAAATGATTCACCCGCCTCGGCCTCCCAAAGTGCTGAGATTACAGGTGTGAGCAACCGTTCCCGGCCAAATTTCTATTGCTATTTCTTAAAGTTCAAGTTTTAGATATTGTTCATGGACTTGCTCCAGTGAAAGATGATGAAGATTCAGCTCTCCTTTACACCCTCCACTTCAACATATGCTTCCTCTCCACCCACCTTCCCGATAGATAATAATTCTTAGTTACAGTAAATATTCTATGCACATTATTATGATCACATAAATATCCACAGCTGGGCCTTGAATGATTGTATTTCCTTTTCTTTGCCTACTTGGTTTCTCTGAAATTGTCTCACTTTTTTTATACATTTAATTCATTATAAAACCTACCATCAATTTGTTTATAAACTATCTGACAGAGGTATACATCTCCTTTTTTTTTTTTTTTTGAGTTGGAGTCTCGCTCTGTTGCCCAGGCTGGAGTGCAATGGTGTGATCTCGGCTCACTGCAACCTCCGCCTCCCGAATTCAAGTGATTCTCCTGCCTCAGCCTCCTGAGTAGCTGGGATTACAGTTGCCTACCACTACACCCAGCTAATTTTTATATTTTTAGCAGACACTGAATTTCACCACATTGGCCAGGCTGGACTCGAATTCCTGACCTGCGGTGATTCTCCCCTCTTGGCCTCCCAGAGTGTTGGGATTACAGGCGTGAGCCACTGCACCCGGCCCACATCTCCTTTTAATACATTCAGATGCATCAAGGATCTTATTGGTTCCATCTATTGAAGAGGCCCCTCCTCCTGCTCCTACCTGGACAGATTGCTGTCCTGCTGCATGGTTGCATGAAAGCTGTCAGATTAAAAACAAAGTCACTTGTGTCAAACTCTGGAAAAATGGAGCTGGGAAAGGCCGTGAAGAGAGGGCTCTCACACACCGTTGGCCTAAAAATCAGAAACATAACAAGCAATTTTTCCAAATTGCAGTTTACTACATGAGTTACACAAGGACTGCTAGCAGGACGAGGACAGCTAGCTGCTTATACAAGAATTCTTGCCTGACACTCTGTCTCACAAACCCAATCCAAAACTTCTAGGGCCTAACTCCAAGATTATAAAACCTGCCTAGCAAGTGTTGGTACTCACCAATCAGAACTCACCAGCCCTTGTAAGACACTGCCAACCTCAATGAACTTCCTTTCAAATCAACTTACACAACCTCCTCTTTTCCAAAAGAAGCTCTAAACTTTTCCTTTCTTCTCCGGACATACTAGAGGCCACTCCTTTCTGTATGTATGTTCCAAACTGCAATCTCACTTCTTGTATATAATCCCCAATTAAAGACTTTTTACTTACAGGTTCGTCTCTCTATACTATTGTGCTGATGTAATCTGGTGTCAGAAGTGGTGCCCAAAGCAGGCTCACCGTTGGAGAGATCAGAGGCCCCCAGAGCTATGGCGTGTGACACCCATACTTGGACCCCTTGAGTCCCCCATGTTGCCTTTTTATTATTATTATTTTCATCTCGGTAAGTCTCTTTCAGATTGAGTCTCCCCCTCTTCTTTTTTTTTCTTTTTAGTTTTGTTTTGTTTTAGTTCTTGGGTTTCAACTGGGATTTGGTTTAGGAGGGACTTTCTCCCTCGTGTTTATGAGGCCTCCTGTTTATGAGGGATTTTTCCCTCCTATTAAAGAAGGCCTTGTTATCCTTTCTGGCGAGCATGTCCTTTACTCTCTGGTTCATTTCGCACACTTGGTTATTTCGGCTTTCGCATGTTCAGACTTGCGCCAACTCACCTAGATCAATTTATTTACAATACAGGCTCTCAGAGTTCAAAGGCATGCCAACATGGTCCCCCTTCTGGGGGTCCAGCTGACAATCCGTTCAAGCTTTATGAAGATCACTTGAACTCCCCAAGCTTATTTATCTTAGCGCAAGATTAAAATACCACAGTTATGAGATCAAGCAATTTCAGTGAAACATACACCTTCATTGATATCTCAAGGCATCAAAATGCTTTCAGGACTCAAATATTGCCTTACTGCGAAACACCACCTCAAAGCCAGCTGAGACTCCTCTCCAGAGCCTCCCTTCCTGTGCCTCCTTTCCCAAAACTCCTCAGATACTCTGGCATATTGACTGTGTAAGTAAAGACAATTGAAAAACAGCAGGTACAAAAATAAAATCATTTTGAACTTGGTGCTATTTCTTAAAAGCAGAAGATAAAATTTCCAGGTAAAAGACACCCTCCCTATGCTAGAAGGAAAGGCAACACTCTTATCTTCAAGGATGAGGAGCTGACACCGAGAGAATACCATACAGATCCTTTCAGAATAATTCTTATCTTTTAAGCCTTCTCTCATAATTTAGTCACATTTTCACTGTTAACTATTCTATGTCCAATCCAGTATGTTGGTAAGTGACTCCGAGTCACTCTAAGTGCTTCTTTGGGGTCTTCATTTCCTTATGAGGGCTTTCATGGCACATAAAACTTGTATTTTGTTTATTTTTTCTCTTGCTTAATCTATCCTATGTTAATTTGTCAGGCCTAGACAGGACCCTGAAAGGCTGAGACTACCTCACTTACTCCAGGGCCTACAAATGAGATCCTAAAAGATCTTAAAAGAGCCAGCTATCTATGTATGCATGTACGTATGTACGTATGTACGTATGTATTTTGGCCTATAATTTGTATACTTTTTTTTTTTTTTTACACCAAAAGGCAAATTACAAGCTTGTTTTTCTTACAAATAAATTGGAAGGCTGCTTACAAAGCATTTAGTCTATTATCTTCATAAGATTTCCTCTCAAGACAAACAAAAGAAATCTTAAGTTTAACCTTGTTCCATTTTTTGAGAAATTTTATATGGATCCAACTGTCTTCTTATAAATCAATGAACTTATATCACTGTGTTTTACTTATGAATACATTTTTAAGTAAATGTAAATGAATACATTTACAGTAAAAACTGTAAAGTCTTGCCATGAGGTCTTTGTTTTTGTTCACCTGTATGCTTTTATGGGTTTTTCTACATTTATATGTTAGATGTATATGATTTTTTTCTATAAAAATAAATAAAGGAGATCAGTTGGCTTAAAGGGAAAAATAAGTGTTTAAATCAAGTAATTTATCAAAAAAGTAATCAAAAAACTTTTGAAGTTTATGTGACTTCAATAAAAATTTAATAATGTAATATTTTTGATTGAATTAAAAGCAAGCATGTCTTCAAGATTGTCACCGTTAAAAGTAAACAGACACACAACTTTATTTCTATTAGATGTTTAAGATCATGAAACTGTGAGTGTGACCTAGAAACAAGTACAATAGGTTCTCACTTACTGTTGTCAATAAGTTCTCGGAAACTGTAATTTTAAGCAAAATGACATATAGTAAAACCAGTTTTATTTTCTCACCAACATTATAGCAAAATGAAGTTGAACAAAGCAATGTTATTTAAGGAGCTGCTATACATCCTTGCACTTCAAGTAGCTGTTTCCAAGAACCTATGGACGATGTAAAGTTAGGACTTATCGTATACAGATTAGAATGCAATGTCATGTCCATTTCTTTCTGTATATCAAGTACATCCATAAACAAAAACACATGTATTTAACTTACAGGGTTTCTTTGATGGGAAAATAACTTAAAATGATTAATAGGGCTGCAATCCCAGCACTTTGGGAGGCCAAGGTTGGAGGATCACTTAAGGCCAGGACTTTGCGACCAGCCTGAGCAACAGAGCAAGCCGCCATCTCTATAAAAGACTTAAAAATTAGCTGGGCATAGTAATCCACACCTGCACTCCTAGCTACTTGGGGCGATTGCTGGAGCCCAGGAGTTTGATGTTATTGTGAGCTATAATCAAACTACTCCACTCCAGCCTGGGTGACAGAGCAAGATCCTGTCTCTGAAAAAAACAACAACAAAACATTGTTTCCAAAAGTAACGTTGGTATGATTTTTATAAATAAATCATGTGAACGTAAATGTGATAACATTTAGAAAAATGTCCTTTAATTTAAAATATTAAAGTTATGTTAAAGTAAATAATAGGTATTTATAAAACATGTGTGTCATTTCTAAGTAACTTGAATACTGAAATTAATTGCTAAACACAGATTCAAATTTATTTACTTTTGGCTTCTTAAATTTTATAGGGAGACAAAAATTATTTAGATTTTTAATAAAAATACCCTACTTCATATAAAAATTTTTCTATGAAAAAATGTGTTTTTAAAGCCATGCATTCCCCTCCTGAAAGTACTGGTTTTAAAATGTACATTATTGTTCTGGAATATGGGGTTTACTCATAATTTTGGACGCACACTCGCCCAGTGTCTGATTGAATTCAAGTACCCTTTCATCACATTTCATTCTGGAGTTATTTAAGCAAGTTTTCCCACAAAGAGAAATAATTACACTATGGAAGGTTTTTGTGTTTTAAAAATGCTGTCCTAAAACAAAAAGTACACACAAAGAATCTGCGTCTTATCAAGATACTTTCTTATGTTGTGTGTTATCTTCAGTGTTTTGTTGCTTGGGAAAATAGTCATCTCCAATAAAGGTCAATTTTTTCTCAAGTATGTAACTATTTGTATTTGTCTTCGAAGTCTTTTAATTATCAGTCTGATTAAATGACTATTATTTCTCAATGACATGTGATTCTATTTAATTAAATGTTTTAAGCCTTTAAATATATTTGACTAACTTCCTCCAAATCAAATTTTAATTGAAGTCTTTTTGACCTAAAATTGACTTTAGAAATTTCCAGTACGGCTTTTGGAAAGCATCAAAAAGTACAGCTCTTATCGTAAAAAGAGATCAAGCTGCGACAATCCTGGCCTCAGCTGTGTCTGGAATCCCAGAATCCACTCATCATCTGGTTCACCACCTCCAGGGAATAAAAAGCCAGTCTTCTGCAAGGATGAGAAAGTGTTACAACTTTGATAACAATGAGGTGTCCAAGTCCAACTCAGAAGTCGAGCTTAACTTCTCAAGCTTTTAGCCGAATCTTTTACTTTAAGCCTCATCTGCACCCCCTGCTTTCAGACAAAGTCCTTCTGAGGTCTTTGGTGTGACTCTTACTGCTTTTAGACCTTCTCCACTATTACTTTAGAGTTTAAATTTCTCTTCTACCAGGTCAGTAATCTCTTAACTTTTTGCCTTCAAATTTCCAAAATTTATTGCACTTGGTCTCCTCTCATAATCTCTTAGTCCTTGCAAATTTTTGTGTTTTTAAATCCCTCCATTCACATTCATGTGGCACTATAGGAGGAAGTGGAAATAAAAATAAGTTTAAATTCCAGTTTAATCAGAAGGCCTTGTAGTGACATTTTCTATATACCCTGAACACACTATGTATGTATTTATTTATTTATTTTATTATTATTTTTTTTTTGAGACGGAGTCTAGCTCCGTCACCCAGGCTGGAGTGCAGTGGCGCGATCTCAGCTCACTGCAAGCTCTACCTCCTGGGTTCATGCCATTCTCCTGCCTCAGCCTCCCGAGTAGCTGGGACTACAGGCATCTGCCACCACGCCAGGCTAATTTTTTATATTTTTAGTAGAGACAGGGTTTCACCTGTGTTAGCCAGGATGGTCTCGATCTCCTGACCTCGTGATCCACCCGCCTCGGCCTCCCAAAGTGCTGGGATTACAGGCGTGAGCCACCGCACCCGGCCCACACTATGTATTTAAAAGTCTCTTTGCTGCTCACCTATCTGGAATATACCAACCTCTGTTGGTTACCCAGCAAGCTGACCCTATGCATGTATCAAGACCCATTTCAAATGGCATCTCAGCTCACAGAGTTGCTGTGTGGTTTTCTGGGCTCCCCATGGCACTTTGTTCATGCCATTAGATTAGCGTTGCATATGTAACAAAAGCAAATATGGGAAGATATGTTATTTGCTGGTATCATTTCTCACTGCCATTTACTTTCTTGTTTTCATAATTGAGTTTTATATCTTGATTTATTTCTGGATTAGCAAGATTCTAACAAGTGTTTTTTTTTTTCTAGAAGAGTATGTTGGTAATATATTTTCTGAATTTTTGCTTCGCTGAGAATCTCTTTTCCTTTCCTTTCATGAATGCTATTCAAGCTGAGGGATGAGCCTGGGGTGAGGCAGAGGAATTAGCCTTTGCTGAGGAGGAAGAAAGGGGCATATTCACGGGCAAGAGTGTCTTCACTTTTGTTCTTGTGGTTCTTGTGGCTCAGTGTTAGTTGGGGCATCTACTTCCTTACCAGCCCCCTTCTGTAACTGTAATGTCTTTGCCTGCTGCAGGTGCGAAGGGGGAACTGGGATTGGGAGCAGCATCCCTGTTACCAGGCGTCTTTAGCCTTTGGCACTTTGCTGGAGGAGCAGAGGGATGGAGGTTGGCCACTGCCAACCTCCTCACAGTGCAGTGGGTTTGAAATATTTCTCCACACCACCTGTCCCTAAATATCCTGTAGCATATCAAGCAGGTTGGCACTCGTTCCAATCCTACACCCTAGAATGTAGTCCAGAAGTCACCTCCCCTTGTTTTAGTCAGGCCTCATTCCATGCACCCCCGCTGAGCTGCTCATCAAGGTATTCACTGTCTCAAACTCTATACAATTTGAGTAGGAGTCAAAGTATGCTCTTTAAGAATAATAAACTTTAAAATGATTACACAATTCCCCCTATTATTGTATTCCTTTGTTAATTTTGGTGGGAACTTGGATGGAGTGGAGAATTCAATTAATGGAACTTTAAGGTTGCCTTATTGGTCAGTGGAAAGTGACTCTCATTTTTTCATTCCCAGTGTTTATCAGGTGGGCTTCATAAATACATAAACCAGACACTTACTGACTTATGGCACCAACTCCCCATACCTACTTTAAAACTATATAATCTATTACATTTAGGCTCTGGGTGTTCACCCATGGAGAGCAGCTTTCATGTTATCATTGTTGTCTCACATATTAGTTTTCTACTGAACAGTCACATTCTCTGTCTCTGGTTTAAGTGTGCTTTGGTTCAGAATCCAAATGCTTGAGTGATGTCCATATGAAGTGATGGCTTATTGGTGGGTGGAGCCCACTGTCTCTCCAGTCTGTCCCATTCCATTTTAGTAGGCAGATAATGTGATGTTATCCAAGCAGAAGCCTGGACTGGATCTTTCACAGTTGGTTAGGATGGGCTGAGAGAAGTGCAGGCTCCCTTCTCCCTCTCAGGGTGACAATGTATGAGCCATGCAATTTTGAAAACTAAAGCTTTTGAGGCCAGACTCTTCCCCTTCTCTCACCACAGTTTCTATATGGCCAAGCACTGCCCCATAGGAGCTCTAAGAGGATCAGTTGGCAATGTCAGAAGGATATGCATTGAACACTTGTTTGCAATTAGGAGCTTGGTTGGAGTAACTGGATACTTTTTGGGAGTGGAAATTATAGGTAACATATATCATTACCACCATCATCTTAATAGCTACCATGGGTTCCACACAAGCATGGCCTCATTCAATTTACATAGTCATCCTGTAAGGTGGCAGTATTATCCGATTTTATACATGAGAAAACTGAAGAAGCAGTTGCTTAGCCACATAGGTTTCCAATAAAGAGTTACTGAGTGAATGAATGAATAAATGAAGAAAGTGGCTTGCCCAAAATCATACAGCAAGTAAGACAGAGTGGGAAAAATTGCAGCAGATAGACTTTTTCTTTAGTAAGGGATCTCTTCCATATGTGCCTTCCATGCATCTGAAGCATTTCTTGAATGTCAGTGTATCCCATTTACATGGTTTGGCTCTGTGTCCCCACCCAAATCTCATGTTGAATTGTAATCCTTAATATTGGGTCAGGGACCTGGTGGGAGCTGATTGGATCATGGGGGTGGTTTCTCTCCTTGCTATTCTCATGATAGTGGGTGTGTTCTCATGAAATCTGGTTATTTAAAAGTGTGTAGCACTTTCTACTTCTCTCTCTCTCCTGCTCCATCACAGTAAGATGTGTTTACTTCCCCTTCTGCCATGATTGCAAGTTTCCTGAGGCCTCCCAGCCATGCTTCCTGTACAGCCTGCAGAACTGTGAGTCAATTAAACCTCTTTTCATAAATTACTCAGTCTTAGATCGTTCTTTATAGCAGTGTGAGAACAGACTAAGACACCTGTGAATCCATCTCCTCAACCTTAGCACCTCCCTAGGTCAATGTCTTCCTAAAGGAGGTATTGTAGCTTATAGACAAAACTGTCAGTATTGTTTGTTAATCAATTTACTGGTAACTTAGTCATTAATTCAGCAATACTAGGTCTGTGCTAAGCAAAGGCGAGGGACCCAGAGTTAAATAAGATACAGTGTCTGTTTTTGAAAGAACCCCATCCTCTGGGAAGACAGACGTGTCAACAGGCAAGAAAAGCAGTGTGATCAATTCCATGACAGCTCAGTGCACAGTAGAGTGACCAGCCATCCTGGTTTTCCTGGGACGGTCCCAATTTTAGCACTGAAACTCCCACATCCCAGAAAACTCTTGGGCAAACCAGCATGGGTTTACCTACCTGCCACACAGAGTAAAATCAGAATTTGTTCAGAAAAGATTGACTCAAATGTAAGAAAATAATAAAAACACAACTAATAGGTATACTTTGCAGTTTATCAAGCCATTTCATTTCCATCAACCCATTTTTAAAGTTCACCACAATCCTAGTGTTAGACTTTTGTAGTGTCTCATGATAACTGAGTATCAAAGTTGTGAATAAATGCCATGTTTGCTTTACCTAGGAAGAAAAAGAAAATCATTAAATAAAATGATGGTAGCAGGCGTGTGTGTTTGGGGCAGTGGGATGGAGACTCCAAACTCCAGGAGCAGGAGGGAGACAAGGAGGGCAGCAGTGTGTCCTCTCCTGGACCAACCGATCCATGTGGTATGATAAGAAGGCATGGGCTCCATATTCACACACCAACACATCCCACCAAGACCCTTCCTAGCTATGCTTGACCTTGAGCAAGTCATTATGTTTAAACTTTGGATTTTTCAGTTATGCAAGGGGGTTAAGGATCCCCATGAATTTCACCAAGATAAAGTAGCATAAATCATATAAAGTACTCAGTACCAGGATTTGCTTTGGATAGGAACCAGAGAGATACTGGTTCCCTTTCATATTTCTTTTTTTTTTTCTCTGTTGCAAGCAGAAGAAATCCAATTTAAATTAAACAAACAATGAAAAGGAATTCATTGGCTCATAACTGGGTGCTTCAGCATTCAGCACAGCTGCATGGAGAAACGGTGTGTTTATGTCTTCAGGGTTAGCTCTTACACACTCTCTGTTTCTCCATCTGTCTGTCTTACTCTCTGCCTCTGTCTTTGTCTCTATGTCTCTTTGTCTGTCTTTCTGTCTCTGTCTCTTTGTGTGTGTGTCTCTCTCTCTATCTTTCAAAATTTGCCAGAAATGAAAAAGCGGTCACTAATGTTCAGAAAACCCTGACAAGTAGAGCCAGGGAAGGTCATAAAGAGAGGGTTTTCATGCTTGTATGCCCAATAACAAAAACTCCCAAAAGATTGCAAAAATCACAACCTTGCACAAAGACCATTACAACCGTAGACAAAAAATACTTCTTCCAGGGCATCTGCCTAGACACTACCTGCTTAACATCAAACTGGTATCACCCTTGTTATTGATCTTGGTAGCCAAGGATAATTATTGCAAAACAATTATGTAATCCTTTCCACTTTTTTCTCTAATAAAATGAAGTTTTCCTTTACCTCCTTGAATATGCTCACAATCTACTATGGCAAGCATATTTCTATTGCAATGCCTTATTCCCAAATAAATAGATTTTCTTTTAGAGAGACTCTCTCTGTTATTTGGGTTGACATATATGGCATCAGAAGGGGATTTTGAAAACATTACTATCAAAAGGAATCAGTGATGCCTGGAGCCAGTGCATAGCACTCACTTGAGACCTTTTCATTTTTTTTTTCTTGAGATGGAGTCTCACTCTGTCGCCCAGGCTGGAGTGCAGTGGCGTGATCTCAGCTCACTGCAACCTCCGCCTCCCAGGTTCAAGCAATTATCCCTGCCTCAGCCTCCTGAGTAGCTAGGATTACAGGTGCCCACCACCACACCTGGCTGATTTTTGTATTTTTAGCAGAGATGGGGTTTCACCACATTGGCCAGGCTGGTCTCAAACTCCTGACCTCAGGCGATCCGCCGGCCTCAGCCTCCCAAAGTGCTGGGATAACAGGCATGAGCCACCATGCCTGGTCTCACTTGAGCCTTTTGAGCTCTCTATTTCCATGGTTTGTCTTTTCTGACCTAATGAATCTTCTGTCAGGTTGAGCATCCCTGTTTTGGGTAGAGACTTTTTGATATAACTTGGGATCTGATTTCAATAAGGCCAACTTAATAAAGAACTGTACATTCCTCTTGGGATAATATAAGACTTTTTGTCTTTTCTGATGAGTCCTTTCTGGTATAAAGACAAGTGTCTTTCTTCTGGATTGAACACTCTAGGTTTCTATAGAGTTTACATTTTGTCTATGAGTCATGTCTTTTATGATTTGCATGCCTAGTTTAATATTTTGTTTGATTCAAATGCCTAGGTTATAGTTTTTTGTGAACACTCTTATCTTAGCTTCCCTTGATTTGCTTTGACTCTTTTCCCTTGCTTGTTATTGAAAATCTTACAAGAGCAAAAATAGCCATTCTGGATGATGGGTGCAGAATGACTAATCAAAACCTATTAGGGAAGTTGCTGTTATCTAACGCTGGTCTAAACTCCTGACATCCCCTGACAGGATTTATTGTATTTTCTTTGCTCTTGAGAGATTAATGAGAAATGAAATGGAATTCTCAAACATAAAGGCATGCCAGGTTTTCTGGAAGTCCAGCCAGCTACATATTATGGCCCACTCTTGTGCACATTTTTAAACAAATTATATCAAGAAAACCTTAGAGCCCAAATGGTCATTATTTGAAAAATGTCAAACTACAGAGGTAACATGTAGCATCTTCTATGCCCTCTGTCTCTCTATTTTTTCTTCCTAGTTTGAATCTGTTGACTTTTTTTACTGGTTTTGAGATAAAATTCACTGGTTATGACATTCAAGCCCGGATTAAAAAAAAATTAAAAGGCTTTCTAATTTTAAAAATTAAAACAGCTTCATGGTAACCAACAACCTAGATGCCTTTTAGAAATATAAATTTGGGTTTGCCTAACAATTGCATATCATTAGAAACACTTAATTAAAAATTAATAATCTAAAAAAGAACCAGATAAATTTATAAAAGTTAGGCTTTTTGATCAAACAGGTTAAAATCTTGAGCTCACAGCAATAATATAAGAGATCTCTGTCCAGCATAAAAATTTTGTTTTCCCTGCCATGCTAAGGCCAAGAAGGAAAAGTCAAAGAAAAATAAGAAACGTCTAAAATTCTTCTCCACCCATATTTTCCAATCAAGCAAACTAGACTGGCAAGCAAAAGATAGATTTGTTACTAATTCAAAGCTACTTGGAGGTTTTGTTTTTCTTATACAATTCTGCCAGTTCTAGCCAAAATGTAAAATGGGACCCTAAACTCATTTGAAACTGAAAAAAAGGGTTAAAAGATTTTTTAAAACATTAAACTGCCATAAAACTACTTTACCCAAAATTTTTATCCATAGGCCTTCATTAGATGACATATTAGCCAAATAAAGTTTAGTTATGCTAATAGGTTCCAATGTTTTCAAAAATAGAATTTGTATCCAAGTGTTTTTTATAAACTGGTGAGCTTGTATTACTATTTCATGACTAAAATTATAAGATGAAAAGTGTAAGATCTTTATTTGCATGTGTATATACACATGTGTTCAGATGTGTTTACACATATCTACATGTATTATGCTATATGTTTTATCTATATGGTAATATCCAGTGTAATTGGCCAGAAATCCATTAAGAGATTATACTTAGGTAAATGAGTGCTTCTATAAAATATATAGTAATTAACCCAAATGCTTTTTGCTCACATGACTTGAGTAAACTTTTTCTTTTTTTTTCTTTTGATACAAAGTTTCACTCTTGTTGCCCAGGCTAGAGTGCAATGGTGCGATCTCAGCTCACCGCAACCTCTGCCTTCCAGGTTGAAGCAATTCTCCTACCTCAGCCTCCCAAGTAGCTGGGATTACAGGCATGTGCCACCATGCCTGGCTAATTTTGTATTTTCAGGAGAGATGATTTCTCCATGTTGGTCAGGCTGGTCTCAAACTCCCGACCTCAGGTGATCCACCTGCCTCGGCTTCCCAAAGTGCTGGGATTACAGGCATGAGCCACCATGCCTGGCCTTAAATAAACTTTTAATAAATAAGCAGGTTTTAAAAATATTGGTAAAATAGAAATAATGCCTTCATAATTGTAAGCATACATTTTTTGCCTGTGTTTACTGGTCATACAGTTTTATATTTCTCTGCTGGATAATTTAAGGTGTCAGGGTCTGACACAAGATTTATTAAACTATAAACTCAGCCTAAAACAAAACAATATTTGCTTGTGTAATGTTTTTGATAAATAAGACTAATTTAATATTGTTGGTTTAATGAAAACAGCTGTATTTTCTGAATTATCAAAAAACACCCATGTATTCAAAGTTCTTAGTTAGATGAACACCTGATATTCACAGGCTATAAAAATCATTAACAGGGCAGGGAGCAGTGGCTCACACCTGTAATCCCAGCACTTTGGGAGACTGAAGGGGCAGATGATGAGGTCAGGAGTTCGAGACCAGCCTGGTCAACATGGTGAAATCCCATCTCTACTAAAAATACAAAAAATTAGCTGGGCTTGGTGACACACGCCTGTAGTCCCAGCTACTTGGGAGGCTGAGGCAGGAGAATCACTTGAACCTGGTGGGAGGAGGTTGCAGTGAGCCAAGATTGCACCACTGCACTCTAGCCTGGCAACAGAGAGAGGCTCCATCTCAAAAAAATAAAATAAAAAATTGTTAACAGGAAAATAAATTAAAATGATATCTAGCTTTTTTTAACATCTCATTTCTCATAAGCAAGGTAAACTGTTACAAATAAATAAAATAGGTAAAAATAAATGGCATAAATGATTACAAATAAACTTTTTATTTAATTTGAAATCTCAAAGTTGTTAACTTAAAAGAGTAGATACTCTCTAAATGTCTAGGTCATTTCCAAATAAGATTTAAAAAATATATTATAGGAAAACACATTTATAAAAATTTTAAAGTGGTTCTCACTTATAAACTACTGATACATGACAGACAATTCAAGATTTTCTGCTTCTTAGGTTTTCACTAAAATGTAAGGTTATTAAGAGTTAAAAATTTTAATTAATATACAATTATATAGTGTGTTTTTAACAAGAAAAATTATAAGAAAGGCTTAAAGTGTGCTCTCTGTGGAGAAAAATAATAATTTTATCTAATTCAGATGTTAAAGGTTGTTTCAAAATATGGAACAGGATAGAAAGAAACCAGTAAGTAAGAGAGAGGTATGAGAAGAAAGTTATAAATATGAAAGTGTATTTTTGGTGACAAAGATTAAAAAGAAAAGAAAATAATTTTGTGTGAGAAATAGTATTATATGTTATTTTTTGTCCTAGAGCAAAATGATGAGTTATTTAAGAAACAGGAAGTATAAAGCAAAGCAGAAAATCCAAGCATGTCATCAATGGTCTGAGAAAGCCATAATAACATTTGTGAAAAGGGAATTTATAAAAGGAATTTTGTGTGTTAATAGGTTGGCTATAATTAGTAGGAAAGCTATTTATAAGTCTTTCTAAAGATTGAGCTCTGATAGTTAAATATACACTAATATAAAACTAAAAAAAAAGTTTCCTAAATTAGAACAAGGTGCAAGGTGTTCTTTCTCTTTCTCTTTCCTTCCTTCCTTCCCTCCCTCCCTCCTTTGTTTCTTTCTTCTCTTTCTCTCTTTTTCCTCTTCTTTCTTTCTTTCTTTCTTTCTTTTTTGACAGAGTCTTGCTCTGTTGCCAGGCGGGAGTGCAGTGGCATGATCTCAGCTCACTGCAACCTCCACCTCCCAGGTTCAAGTGATTTTCCTGCCTCAGTCTCTTGATTAGCTGGGACTACAGGCGTGCACCACCACGCCCAGCTAATTTTTGTATTTTTGGTAGAGATGGGGTTTCACCATCTTGGCCAGGATGGTCTTGATCTCTTGACCTTGTGATCTACCTGCCCCAGCCTCCCAAAGTGCTGGGATTACAGGTGTGAGCCACCACGCCTGGCCAGTTTTCTTAAAGTGTTCATTTGTTCTTAGTAAAACTGCAAGAGGATTTATTTTATTTTATTATTTTATTTTGAGACAGAGTCTTGCTCAATCACCCATGCTGGAGTGTAGTGGTGTGATCTTGGCTCACTGCAACCTCCACCTCCTGGGTTCAAGTTATTCTCCTGCCTCAGCCACCTGAGAAGCATTAATTACAGATGTGCACTACCACGCCTGATTAATTTTTGTATTTTTAATAGAGACATGTGGGCCAGGCTAGTCTAAAACTCCTGGCCTCAAGCAATCCACCTGCTTTGGCCTCCCAAAGTACAGGCATGGACCACTGCATCCAGCCTGATTTTTAATTCTGAAATCTGTTTCTTTAACAGTCATCTCCTAGATGATAGACAATTTCTATTTCTTCCTGAGATCCAATTAATTTCTCTTGTTTCAGGTTGGAAATGCTGTCTTTTTCATTCGAAATTGTAGTTTCATTTTTTTTCCTGAAACTTCTCAGATTTACATCTCAGAAGTTCAACTTTCTCTGTACCTCATTGCATGTGATTTCCAGGTCATACATGATTGCTGTCTGTTTTTTCTCTCCTTAAAAACATATCTCTTTGCTTCACTGGGTTGAAAACTTTTCGTCAACCTTTTCATCAACTCCTGTAACTTTTTTCTCCGGTTCTAACTCAGCTGTCATGCCATGATGCTAACATGTTTATCTTGAAGGTCTAGAAAAGCAATGTTTTCTTCCAATATGACTTAATTTTGTACTCTTGGCTTTTCTTAATATGTTTGAATTGTTCCATGTAACCAGGAAATCTCACATACTGTTACTTAAGCCATGAATTCCCCTGCTCAAGGTAGTAGTTTTCTTGTTTACATTCCTTTATAATATACTGTATACTCATGACCCTAGACACACTCTTTCTGTGTCTGACTAAATTCCAGCACCCTTTTCATCAGGTTTGACTTCCAGGTTGTCTAAATAGAGTTCTCACAAGGAGACACAATCACACTGCAAGGGATTTTTGGCTTGTTTGTTCATTTGTTTGTTTTTACCTTTTTGGTAACTGGGATAAAAACAAAATAGATATTTTACATTTTATCAAAATAATTCCTGCACTGTCTTATTAGGTTTTTGATTATTTAAGAAAACTGAACATTAAAAGGGTTAAGTTTTTTACATCCATGTAATTTTCTGTATTGTTTTTGAAGTCTTTTGATTATCACTAAGGTTAAATGAATAACTACTATTTAACAGTGATTTGTAGTTTTGTTTTGATTAAGCGTTTTGAAACTTTTGACATCTTTGGCAGGTTTTCCAAGATCAAAATCCCAAATTAAGTCGTTTTGACCTAAAATTAACTTTCAGATTCTCCAGTTGTTCCTATGGAGACCCTCAAAGAATATATCTCTCATCTTACAGAGATATTGAATGATGCAACTTACTTGGTGAAATGCATGAGAGACCCCGTCAAGTAATAAGTGATACTAGATCTTCTTTCAGTTACATTTATGAGTATGACATAAATGTTCCAAAAATTATATGTCATAAAACATAACACATTATCAGTCATAATTTGTATTGTTATGTTAAATATTTTCTAAGGTTATGTTTGAATGGATACGTTATTAATGTGAGTATTCTAAAGATTATATGAAATGTATAAAAGTCTGATGGTCCTGATGTGACTCTATCAGTCATGATTCTGGTTGTTATCTTAAAATGCTGCATGTGATAGCATGTAATAACTAAATTTCCATGTTAATTGAGAACTTTAATCATATTGTTAACCAATGGCTATTCTAAGTTTTTACCATCCACAATTATTGTTCTGAATTCTCTAAAAACATTTGTAGCAGCTATAGTCCAAAATTGCTTTTCATAGAAAAGACTCCAATGAGTACTCTTGAACATAGAGTTCTGATAACTGTAAGGTCAATAAACTAAATACAAATTGTTAGAACTTGAATAAAGAAGCTGATGGGGTCATGAAACTGCTAATCAAGATCAACCAAAATAAAAAATTAATTGCATAAAATTAATTAATGAAGGTAACATTTTATGACATATTTAAAATATTATTGGTTCTTAAATGTTTTGCTTTCCAGATTTAAGAAATGTTTCTCTCATAAGCCATCTACAGTTTACAACAATTTGGTAAAGTATACTTTTGTTTTTTTTCTTTTGAGACGGAGTCTTGTTCTGTCACCCAGGCTGGAGTACAGTGGTGCGATTTCAGCTCACTGCAACCTCTGCCTCCCAGGTTCAAGTGATTCTCCTGCCTCAGCCTCCCTGAGTAGCTGGGACTACAGGTGTGCACCACCATGCCCAGCTAATTTTGGTATTTTTAGTAGAGATGGGGTTCCACCATGTCAGCCAGGCTGGTCTCGATCTCCTGACCTTGTGATCCACTCACCTTGGCCTCCCAAAGGTGTACTTTTATGAGTCAAGATGGAAAAAGCATTTGTTTTTTCTTCATATTTACTTCATCCAAAACTTGGAAACTATGAGTATTTTTATTTTTATTTATTAAGTTCAGTAAAAATCTGCTTTCTCTTTATAAGCAGGGTACAATTGGCAACATTGGCTATATTACCAAGGCTTTAACTGAAATGTCATATTTTAAAATGTCCATAAAATGCTTGGTCTCAAGAGTTTCTTCCCTGCCTTATAGTGAGTGATAAATATTGTCACTTCCTGGCATGCCTAAGAACCTTAACACTGAAAGTAAAATCTAAAGTCTGCCTTGGTTTGGCTTCCTAACCTCAAGAGGCTTTTAAATTTGAGATTCCTATATGATTAATGTAGGGCAAAAAAGTTATGTTTCTAAAGAAAAACTAAAATACATCTATTATTAGTTTGTAGCCCTGTGCATTGTTTTCAAGTTCTGGTTATCTACCTGCAGGCTGGATTCGTTCCTAAATCCTCCTAATTTCCTTCAATATTGGGCTACAAGTCTCCAACTAAAACAAAAGCTGCTCTATTCCTAAAGCTCCGTAAGCTGAAATGAGATGAATTTTAAGCAGAAAGTTTATTAAACCACCCAATGTATTTACCAAAAACACTGAAACTGCCAATCAGGAGAAAAAGTTGATGTTTCCACACCGTAGATAGCTTTTCCCAAGACGTTAGATTAAGACTTCATATCATAATGAGACTTTTACCCACTTTAATGCTACTTTTTTCCACTTGGCATGATAATGGTGAAATTGAAATTTCACAATCAATAGTTTCTGCTAGCAACTTAACAGAACCCAGCCGAAGAAATTCTGTAGTGCTAATTGGCTAAATAAGAAAATGTCTGTGTTGAAGCTAGTACTGCGTGCTGCACTTGGATAAATTTTATCTGAGAAAGTTGAGACCTGTATACACAAAATTAGAAAACAGGCCACATGGTTACAACAGTTCTCATCTAATGTCCTCTGGTCATTTATTTTATTCAATTGATTAAGTTTCATGGCTCAAAACCGTTATACAAATGGAAATTATTATATTACTACTAATTATATTTTACATTTCCACTTTTCAAGGTTGTACCTGTTACTTGTTAAATTTTTGCAGAAGTACTATTCCTAACAAAATAATACTGGCCCAGCACTTCAAGATAATAACAAAAGACTGAAACAGACAAAATTGAACTAAATAATGGACTCTGGGTAGACTTAGCCTGAGAGCCACTCTTTTCAAATCCTTGTAGCTCGAATGTGGCTAAATGGATTTTTTTTTTTTTTTTTGAGACGAAGTCTCACTCTGTCACCCAGGCTGGAGTACAGTGGCATGATCTGAGCTCACTGCAACATCTGCCTCCCAGGTTCCAGCAATTCTCCTGCCTCAGCCTCCCAAGTAGCTGGGATTACAGGCACCCGCCACCATGCCTGGCTAGTTTTTGTATATTTCATAGAGATGGGGTTTCTCCATGTTGGCCAGGCTGGTTTCAAACTCCTGACCTCAGGTGATCCGCCCACCTCGGCTTCTCAAAGTGCTGGGATTACAGGCGTGAGCCACTGCGCTCAGCCTGGATTTTGACACTGATTTCTAGTCACCAATCACTCCCTGAAACATGAGACAAGAAGAACAACCAAGACTGGTCCCTCCCATCATCAGGAGGCATCAATACCTAACTACAGGATGATTGATTAGTGATGCTTCCAGAGAAAGATCTTGATCCAAAGGGAGAAATGTGAAAGTTGTTCAGAATCAAAATGGAGTCACTAACGTTAAGAAAAACCTGACAAATAGAGCCATGGAAAGCAATGAAGAGAGGATTCCCATGTTTGTATGCCTAATAAAAAAACTCTCACAAAAGACTTCAAAAATCACAACCTTACACAAAGGCTGTTGCAACCTGACACAAAAAATACTTCTGAAAGGACATCTGCTCAGCAGCTGTGTGTCTAACCTCGGATGATGTCACCCTTGTCATTGATCTATGTAGCCAAGGATAATTATTTCAAAATAGTTATATAATACTTCTTACTTTTTTCTCTGAAAATCTTACTCTTCCTTTGCCTTTTTGAATACACACATAGTTTACTATGGTATATGTATTCCCATTGCAATGTTTTATTCCAAAATAAGTATCTTTTCTTTTAGAGAGCCCCTCACTATTTGTTATTTAGATTGACAGTCTGTCTCTGTCTCTGTGGGTCTTTCTTTGTCTCTCTCTGCATATCTCTTTGTCTCTCTTTCTCTGTGTGCCTCTCTGTCTGTCTCAGTATCTCTGTCTCTCCATGTGAGTCTCTCTGTTTCTGAATCTCTATCTCTCTGCCGGTCTCCCTCTCTATGTGTGTTTCTGTCTCTATATCTCTCTGTCTCTTTTTGTCTTTGTCTCTCTGTGGGTCTCTGTCTGTCTCTGACTCATTCTCTGTCTCTTTCTGTCTGTCTGTCTCTGTAACTCTGTCTTTCTCTCTCTTTTTTGTCTCTCTTTTCATCAGCTCTCTTTTCTTCTGTGTATCAGCCCACTCCTACCACTTTCTGAACAGGCCTACTCTATGGAGCAGATGGAGTAGGCCCTCAGTGTCTCCAAGAATATATTTTACAATATAGCAAAGCAAGTGTGAAGCACTTCTCTTTCCCAAAGTCCATAAATGCATCCTAGGGAAGGATACGGATTGACCCTGCTTGGGACAAACTCTCAGCCCTGGACCAATGCTAGTGTCCAAGTGACTCGGGCCTTGCCTGGGACATGGGTCTACCCTTCTCCCTATGACCTAGGGTAAGGATACATCATCCCCCAAACTGAGATCCTTTATGGAATGAACAGGGGTGTGTTGATAATTGAATCAGGACAAAAGACATAAACCAGACTGAGCCAAGCAACCTGGGATGCATCATGGTGATCCTTCTGGTACCAAAAGAAGGGGTTCAGAGAAAACAGATACGGCAAGACCTGCCAAGCCCAACTCACATACTTTAAAAAAAAAATCTAAAATGACCAGTGTGAATTCGTTTAGAAAATAGCATTCTGTTCCCAAATGCAGCATATCTGAAAACATTTGTCCTGCATCCTTAATGTTTGTTTCTAGCAAGTGATGTTTCAAATCTCTGGATAATTTCAGCAATGGTCCACCTGCCTTTGATTCTTTTCCCTGACGCTTGTATTCAGCTACTGTTTGCTCTTCTACAGCTCTCATGAACTCCAGCAGCTTTAGGTTTGGGGGACAGCCTGAGGCCCAGGTATACAGCCCAGGCCTCACACCATTATCATATCCCCACTGACAGTGCTCCAGGTCCCTTCTGCCAAGCAATTGCAGGGACAAATTTGGAGATGAAACATTAAGCATCCTTCTGGTGATGCTGGAAGATGGAGTGGCTCCTCCAGAGTCCCCACCCACTTCTCTGCCCTTCCAGGACAACTTCAGTATAGTGAAGAAGATGAAAGCACAGGCTTGAATCCGTGCAATCTGGCATTTGAAGTTTACTAGATGTCACGTGATGAATTACTAACCTCACTTAGCTCCAGGTAAATGTCTCAGGTGCCTCATCTGTGAAATGATAATTGTCACTAGATAGCTTTTCTTAAAGTATTTGGTACATAATGAGCACTCCATTAATGACAACTATTGCTATTTCCATTGCTATTATTATGGCATAATTTCAGCACTGGATTTGAAATTTTCAGAGCAGCTCTTACTACACTGGCAGAAGACACTTCATCAGCCTTCTACAATAATTAGTCATGGTCTGAATCTTTGCTATTTTACCAAACAGTTCCTTCCCTTCTTGTTTCCCCCATTTGTTCTGGTTAACTGGAATCATAATGGGTATCTCCTAGCCCATACCACTTTCTATTTAGCATCCAGACCAGTGAATGCCCCAAAATGCCTACTGGAGACATTGGCTAGGAACTGGAGAGGGAGCCACAAGCATGCTCTCCCAAGGGAATTCTGAGATCAGTTCTGTGTGTCTCTGCAGTTTCTAAATTATCTTATGAGTCTTGCCTCATTAACACACTTTATTGCATCCCCTAAGCTACTTCTCTGCAACTCGTCTTTCTCCTTGCCTGTCTTGAGCTCATTGCCAAATTTTCTTTCTCTCCTCTGGTATAATAACAGCAATAGCGAACATTACTCTTTTCCAGGCACTGGCCTAAATGCTTTACATCTTTATAATAACCTTATAAAGTAGCTTCTTTCATTATGTCACTTTGCTGTGGTGAAGCTGATCACAGAGAGCAAAGTAGCTTGGCAAGGTCAGATACCTCGTAGAATTGAACCACAGTCAGGCTAGCCCTAGAGCCAGCCTTCTTGACTAGACTACATTGCCTTCCACTGCAGTGTAGCCTATACATGAATGACAGGTAAACTGTGGGTAACTTTATCGTTTCAGAATATATGCTACAAAACACTGTGCTTTCTTTTGATCCTTTCAATCCACACTTATGGACTCCAGATGCTGTGCTATGCCTAAACCATATGGTGAGGAGGAAGAAACAACCCCTGCCCCAAGTAGTTCATAGACTAATAGCAAAGACGGACACAAGAAAATAGGAAAATTCTAAATACACAGAAGGGTGATATAAAAGAGATAACTCCAGGAGAAAGGAAAACATGGAAAATTTACTTTGTCCAGTTAAGAATATGTGTTTTAATTAATCTCATACTCTGGTTAATAGTTACCACAGATCTCAGGGTAAGAAAATTTTGCTTAATAGCCTAAGCTATTTGCTTAAATGCTTAATAGCTCTTCCATTTCTTTGATTCAGAAAACACAGCATGTTCTTACAAAGAATCAGGACCAATATCACGATTGGAGATGCTTTGCCCTGTAGAAAGGGCATGGCCTTTGGAATAAAACAGAGCAGCATTTCATCCACTTCTGCTCCCTTCCAGCTGTGGGATGTTGGACACCGTATTTGACCTCTCTAAGCCTCACCCTGCTTGTCAACAAAATGGGCACAATCTTTCACCTGCTGAAAGACATGTAGGTTGTTCTTAGTTTTTGCCTATTACGAATAAAGCTGCTATGAACACTTGTGCACAGGCTTTTAGGTGAACGTAAATTTCTATTTCTTTGGGGAAAATGCCCAAGTGCGCAATTGCTGGGTTACGCAATAATGGCATGTTTAATTTTATAAGAAACTGCTAAGTCTTGTTCAGAGTTTTTTGCCATCATTTGGTGTTATCACTATTTTTCATTTTAGCCATCATGATAGTATTAGTCTGGGTTCTCCACAGAAAGGGAACCAATAGAAGATATATGTATGTACAAAGATTTATTGTAAGAATCTGGCACACACATTGTGGTTTTAATTTGCATTTCCCTCATGGCTAATGAAGTTGAATTCATACCATAGATGACTGCTTAGCAATAAGAAGGAATGAACTATTAATGTAAATAGTTCACCATGAAGCAACAGCTTGGGTGAATCACCCAAAAATTATGCTCAGTCAGTGAAAAACATCAGTCCCCAACGGTTAGGTGCCATATGATTATAAAACTGCAGTGGTTAATTTTGTGTCTCAACTTGACTGGACCATAGGCTGCCCAGAATTTGGGCCAAGCATTGTCCTGGGTATGTCTGTGAGGGTGTCCCTGGGTAAGATTAGCATTTGAATTGGTAGCCTGAGTCAAGCAGATTGCCTTCCCAATTGTTGTGGTTGGGGGCCTCATCCAGTCAGTTGAGGACATAAACAGAACAAAAAGGCTGACCCTCTATCTCGTAAGAGGGAGTTCCTCCTGCCTGACCACCTGGAGCTGGGACATTGCTTCTTTCCTGCCTTCAGACTTGAGCTAAAACGTTGGCTTTTTCTGGGTCTTGAGTCTGCTGACATTCAGATGAAAACTACATCATCAGCTCTCCTGGATCTCCAACCTTAGGACTCAAGCTGTAGCTTTACCACGAGGATTCCTTTGTCTCCAGCTTGCCAACTGCAGATCTTGGGACTTGTCAGCCTCCATAATTGTATGAGCCAATTTATCAAAATAAACCTTTTTATACATACATATCTCCTGTTGGTTCTATGTCTGTGGAGAACCCTGACTAATACAATAACATTCTTGAAATGGCAAAATTCTAGAAAGAGAGGACAGGTTAGCAGTTGCCAAGAGTTAAGGAGTTGAGAGGCAGAAAAGAAGTAGGTATAATTATAAAAGAGCAACAGAAGGCTCCTTGTAGTGATGGAACTATTCTGCTTTTTTAGCTGTGAAGAGGGATATATGAACCTAGACTTGAGACAAAATTGCATAGAACTAAATACACACGAACACACACACAAACACACACACACACGAGAACAAGTGAAACTGGAGAAATCTGCAAAATATTGGTGGATTGTATTAATATCAATATCCTGATTGTGCTATTGTACTATAGTTTTGCGAGATGCTATTAATGGGGGAAAACTGAGTAAAGAGTGCATGGGGTCTCTGTATTATTCCTTACAAATTGCACATGAATCTACAATTATTGCAAAATGAAAAGTTTAAATTTAAAAATGGGAATAACAACTCTTACATCACAGAGCTAAGTTACAGATGAAACGAAATGGTGTGCAGAGAAGCCTCTGGCTTAGGGTATAACACACTGTAGGTCATCAATAAGTGCAAATATTATGTCTTTTATAACAGAGACTTCTGGTTAGTGCCATGTCATATAATACTTAGTGGAAATGAAAAGAAAAGCTCTGATCATGCCTGAAATAGGAGATAAGTAGATAGAATGTTAATATAAGAAAAAACAGAGTGCTTGAAAAGGAGACACATTGCATTATTTAATTTTAAATAAGTACATATATATATATATATATGTACATAAAGTTAAACAATATGTCCACCCAAAGAAATGACCTAGAGAACTGGTTGTAAACAAACAGCCTGCTGCTGTTAATCGAAGATGCCAAGTTCTGCTCTGAATCTTCATAATGTTTAGTTATCTCTGAGCTGTGGAGTAATTTTAAATTTATACATAGGCCGTAGGAATTTTGATGAGTATCTTTGAACAGCCCGATTTCTTAAAATCATAGCCCAAACCAGACTGGCACAAAGAAGCCCATGTGGAGTTAATTGCTCTCAACAGGAACAGTGACAGGTTGTTCCATGTTCATAGTATGTTTGCTACGCCCTTTATTGCTGGGGCTGGGAGGGGGGTGCAGGGGGGCTTTGACCTCCCACCACCGCTGCTTTTTTCCCTTTGGCTATTTGGCTTCTTTAATAGGCTCCCAAAAGGAGGAAGTGGAGAATTGTCTTCCTTTACTGGGTTTTATATGAGGCATATTGTTTCAAGAGAATCTGCCAGTACTCTGGGCTACTTCTTATTTTTATTTTTTATACTTTAAGTTTTAGGGTACATGTGCACAACGTGCAGGTTAGTTACATATGTATACATGTGCCACATTGGTTTGCTGCACCCATCAACTCGTCATTTAGCATTAGGTATATCTCCTAATGCTATCCTTCCCCCTCCCCCCACCCCACAACAGGCCCCGGTGTGTGATGTTGCCCTTCCTGTGTCCATGTGTTCTCATTGTTCAATTCCCACCTATGAGTAAGAACATGCGGTGTTTGGTTTTTTGTCCTTGCGATAGTTTGCTGAGAATGATGGTTTCCAGCTTCATCCATGTCCCTACAAAGGACACGAACTCATCATTTTTTATGGCTGCATAGTATTCCATGGTGTATATGTGCCACATTTTCTTAATCCAGTCTATCACTGTTGGACATTTGGCTTGGTTCCAAGTCTTTGCTATTATGAATAGTGCCACAATAAATATAAGTGTGCATGTGTCTTTATAGCAGCATGATTTATAAGCAATGGCAACAAAAGCCAAAATTGACAAATGGGATCTAATCAAACTAAAGAGCTTCTGCACAGCAAAAGAAACTACCATCAGAGTGAATAGGCAACCAACAGAATGGGAGAAAAATTTTGCAATCTACTCATCTGACAAAGGGCTAATATCCAGAATCTACAATGAACTCAAACAAATTTACGAGAAAAAAACAAACAACCCCATCAAAAAGTGGGCGAAGGATATGAACAGACACTTCTCAAAAGAAGACATTTATGCAGCCAACAGACACATGAAAAAATGCTCATCATCACTGGCCATCAGAGAAACACAAATCAAAGCCACAATGAGATACCACCTCATACCAGTTAGAATGGCAATCATTAAAAAGTCAGGAAACAACAGGTGCTGGAGAGGATGTGGAGAAATAGGAACACTTTTACACTGTTGGTGGGACTGTAAACTAGTTCAACCATTGTGGAAGTCAGTGTGGCGATTCCTCAGGGATCTAGAACTAGAAATACCATTTGACCCAGCAATCCCATTACTGGGTATATACCCAAAGGATTATAAATCTGGGCTACTTCTTATAAGGTGAGCAAGGCAAGCTTTCTGATGCAGTATCTCTCTCACAGCATAATGAGAACGCAGGAGGCAAACTGAGAAGACAGAGGCACCTCCAGGGTGTCCCTGACTCAGAACTGAGCAGAGACCATGCCTGCCAAGGTTCTCCCCTCCTTCTTTCAGACTCATGCCTGAGACTCCCTAGAGCACAACTTCTGGCCAGCTTCATGGCCGAGGGACCTTACAGCCATTCTCGGAAGGACTTTGTGCTTGATTTAATGCACTGCTTTCACTGTCTGGACATTCTTTATCATTTTATCTTAATAATTTTATCTTTGAACTTACGTTTTGTAAGTGAAGTCCAACGGGACACTGAGCAGAGGAGAGAGATGCAGTACATCTGCCCACAGTGCCCTGCTAGGCCATTTGCTTACAGCTTTGTGAAGCTGGTTACACAGCTTTCCGTACACTCTTACCTTGCACTTGCCTTGAGTCTTGCTAAATGTTCAGCCATGCTCTCCAAGGCATCACTACATCTAAGATTGAGTAAGTGAGATACTAACAGCCCAGATAGGCTGTGCTTTCCTATCAAACCAGAATTTGCCTTGAGTGCAAAAAGAAGGCAGTGCTGATTTAAGAAACCAGAATGGCCAAGGAAGCTTATTATATACTTTCTTTTTTTTTTTTTTTTTTTTTTGAGACAGAGTCTCACTCTGTCACCCAGGCTGGAGTGCACTGCAATCTATGCCTCCCAGGTTCACACCATTCTCCTGCCTCAGCCTCCCGAGTAGCTGGGACTATAGGCACCCGCCACCACGCCCGGCTAATTTTTTGTATTTTTAGTAGAGACGGGGTTTCACCATGTTAGCCAGGATGGTCTCGATCTCCTTGACCTCGTGATCCACCCGCCTCAGCCTCCCAAAGTGCTGGGATTACAGGTGTGAGCCACCGCACCTGGCCGGAAGCTTATTATATATTTTCTTACCGGTCTTACTCTCCTGAATTAGCCAATCATTTGTACTGAAATGGAAAAGATAGGACAATCCATAGTTCTTTTTCTTTCAGTCCTTCCTTACTCACCATTAAACCCAAAATAGAGAGTGCTGGAGGAACATCTGAAAGAGCAAAATGAAAACAGTTGAGTTAGTTTTCTGCAGCTTTTCCACCATTCCCATAAAAACGAAATACATAGGTACATGCAAGCCTTGAGGTATGAATTGTATAATTTCAGCAATTCTGCATATTGTCAAATGCTCTTAGGTTTGAATTTAAAATTGGCATTGCACAATATAAAATGAATGATCACATACATGCTAATCATTGATAATCTTTTTTCTTCATTTATTTATTTAGACATTAAATAGCAAATAAAAACCACCATGACAAGTCCAGAAAGAGACCATGAAGAAGGAAAAAGCTTACGTTTTGATATTTTTAATAGCACTTTCCTGCTTTTTGAACAAGGGCCCTACCTTTTCATGTTGCACTGGGCTCTGCAAATTACGTAGTTGGTCCTGGATGGCTTACCAGGCCCATTGGCCTCCTGGAGAACAAGGGTGGACACTAAGCATCTCCTTAGGCTTTGGGTACTGGAGTCAGTTAAGGAGCTATAGTTGGAAAGTTATCCTGCCCAGCACCTTTCACTATTTGACCACCCAGGACCCATGGAGAAATTTACTAGGGAGAAAGTCATCTCTCTTAAGCTTGTGAGTACTGATAAGCCTATAGAAAAGATGTCTAATTAGTGTATGTATGGAGTATGTGTGAGTGTGAGTGTGTGCGTGTGTGTGCATGTAAATGAGTGAGTCAATTTCACAAGAGACTGATATATAGACACGAATGGCAAGATATGAATTTACAATAAGAAATGGAGTTAGCACAGGCACTAGGAACTGCATCCTTATTTCCCCCTGAAAGTCACGTTGTAAAAGGAGGCAAGTGAAACACATAAAGTGCTCTGATGTATTAGGGTTCTTATTGCAGACCACAAACTCTACTCTAGCCTATTTAAGCAGAGCAGAGTTTATAACAGAATAGTGGTTTGCAGAGAATACTATAAAGCTCAGTCAGCCACTCACCAGATCTGTTTCATCTTTTTTTTTTTTTTTTGGACACACATCTAGGATACATTTTAAAAACACTTAGGTGGTTAGATGTGGCCATGTGACTGAATTCTAGCCAATGGGATGTGAACACTCACAATGTGCTCCACTCCCAGGCCTGGCCCATAACAGCCACCCATGTGCAGACCCTCGTGGTCTTTAATCAGCTCAATGCAGACAGCCATGGTAACCTTGGAAGCCATGTGCTGAGGTTGGAAGAAGCCTGGATTCCTAAACAGATGCTTGAAAGGAAAACTACCCACTGACTGGAAACCCTCATTTTGGACTTTAGGTAAGAGAAAAATATACTTCTCTTGCATTAAGCCGTTGAGATACTTGGGAGTTTATATGTTACAGCAGCCAGCATTACCCTAATGGAAACTTAGAATTTCTAGAAGATTTGGGGAAGCATGTTTAGATACTATAGAGTCAGACAAAAATGCAGCCAAAAACAGACCCAGTCATACCATGGGATACTTCTAAAGGAAATCCTATTGCCGTATCTCATACTCTTTCAGCACAAGGAGAGTTGACCAAGAAGCTCCACCATCCTTGCCCTGGAAGATCCAAACTCCCCTGCCAACAAGCTTGGCACGAGCCTGACTGCCGCCAGGTGCTCACTTCCACCTGCCAACTCTTGCATGAGTGGGTTTTCTTGGTGGACCCAGGTTGCAGACAGAACTTTCGCTACAAGGAAGTCTGGGAAACATACTTTGTAGCTTCCCTGCCTTGGTGATACAGGAAGGCATGTCAGAGAGGATTGAATGAACCAGTCTGCAGAATCTGCCCTAATGGTAAGGTTAGACCAGAAGAAGTGGAATTAATTGGGTGATTGAATAGTTTTCAGCTTCAAGTTGTGTATTCATCCTCACAACAACCTGACAGGGGGTCAGCTGCTTTGGGCTCACTACCCCTAACTGTTCAAGGCATCCTGATTTCTGTATTTTCCAGGATTGAAAGCTGACAAGCCTTCTTTTGAGTTTGTCAATATTTTTATTCCTCTTTCCTGGACTTTGAAACACTCTCTATTTTTAAGCCACTGTACGCCCTGATGTTTATGTGATTTATGTGGTTAAACTCTTAGGAAAGGAGAAATTGCTTTCATTGACCTTATTCCAGGATCTTACTAGACTTCTTGAATTTTTCTCATGAGCCCCTCTAGAAAGGACATGCTTGGAGAAGTGGTGGCCCCACCTATTCTCACCTTCAAAGGAGCTTCAGAGCCAAAGCTTTCTCAGTAAGGGAATGCAGCAATCACTTTGCTTTACACTGAGGCAGCACGATCGAGAGCCTGGGCTCTGATGCCAGATTGCTTGGGTTCAGAATCTGCCTCTGCTATTTTCCAGCTGCATGAAGTAGAGTAATTATTCAATCTTTATGAGTTTCAGGTTGTTTTTTTATTTTATTTTATTTTATTTTATTTTTGAGACAGAGTCTCGCAGTCGCCCAGGCTGGAGTGCAATGGTGCAATCTCGGCTCACTGCAGCCTCCGCCTCTCGGGTTCAAGCGATTCTCCTGCCTCAGCCTCCTAGGTAGCTGGGACTACAGGCACGTGCCACCATGCCCAGCTAATTTTTTGTACTTTTTGTAGAGACAGGGTTTCACCATGTTAGCCAGGATGGTCTCGAGCTCCTGGCCTCGTGATCCGCCCACCTCAGCCTCCCAAAGTGCTGGGATTACAGGCGGGAGCCACTGCGCCCGGCCTATGGGTTTCAGTTTTCTCTGTAAAATGTGGTTAGTGGTAATGCCTCCTTATGGAGTCATGATGAAGAGTAAATGAGTTAATTCACATGGCGGTCTTAGAACAGCCTGGCACGAAGGAAGTGACCCATAGGTGCTGGCTGTCAGGATGATGATTCCATGGAGCAAACCTAGTTGCACTGTTACCCTATTTTCAAATTTATTTTTGCTAGTAATAATCTTGCTTTATTAAATCTTCCTTCCATCTCCTGCCCAAGGTGATTTCACAAAGTTTTCTGCGTCCTGGAATAGGGTGCTTATCTTCTGGTTTGTTTATATCACCTCCCCAGAACACACCTCTGATTTTATGATGAGGGCTGGTGGCACACCTGAACTAGAAGTTCTAGCACTCAGATTGTAGGAGACTTTTGAGGAATAAATCTGTTTCCTAGAGTAGAGCTATAGAGAAGCAGATGCATTTGAGCCCACACTGTCAAGCTGTTGCAGTTCAGAGAGAACATAAGGAGGTCAAAGAAAGAAAGAAAAAAAAATGTGGGAAGGTGCTCAGAGCAGATGGATAGGAATGGCACCAAAGGGCACGAGTGGAGGCTGGCGTGTGAGGTTCAGGCTCTGTTCTTAGTCTGTGCCACAGTTGTGCTGACCTCACATCACAGGTTCTTGCCCAGGTACTTCTGGTACTAAGAAAGTCAGCAAGCCGAGTGCATTATGCTTAGGTTTCCGAGCTCTGAAAACCTGAGCTCAAGTCCTGGCTTGGTCGACCCATAGAAGAGGGTCTCTGGAAACTTCCTTCCCCCCCGTGGAGCCTCAGTTCCCTTCAGCTGTAAAATTGGAATCATCACATGTATCTTTCAAAGCTATTTTGGGGGTTAGCTGATATAATAGGAACGAAGGCACTAGCATAGTATCTGGCATGAAATAGGTTCCCTAAAAATGTGATACAAATTGGACTTTGTATTTTATATTCTAAAAGAAAAGGAATTCTATTGAAAAGAAAATTGCTCTTCATAAGTTTTGCCTATAGCAGTAATAGAGTGTGTGGTAGGAGGAAGCAAAAGACAAAAAACCTCAAATAGTTTCATCTCCAGCTTTTGAATCCTCCAAGTGAACTCTATAATTTGGCTTCTTTCAGCCCTTCTGAGGACTGAAAGCCTTCACGTATAGACAGAGCCAAGGATGCCAGCCTCTTCCATTATGGGCTCTGATTTATCATTCATCGCAGCAAGAGACATCTGCTTGGTGAGTTCTTTGAGGGCATGACAGAAAGGCATCTCCTTGAATTCAGCAGATTTTACAGCCACTCAGATCTCCAAGGGAAATGATTGCAAGGTAGCCGAGTGTGACAGCAGGGTTGGCTGTCTTTCTACTGCTGGCCTGCTACCCTGGCAGAGGCAGTGGACTCAGGAACTGCCCAAGAATCTTTTGCTCACCTTCCCCCAGCTCAGCTCCCTTACTCAGTCTGCTCTGAGGACTGGAGCAATCCATACAGCACCTTGCTACGGAAGTTACTGTTATGCACAAAATTATGCCTGTCCACAAGTTCACATGCTGAGTCCTAACCCCCAGTACCTCAGAATGTTACTGTAGTTGGAAACAGAATCTTTAAAGAGGTAATTAGCTTATAGTGGGGTCATTAGGGTGGGCCCTAATCCAATATGTCTAATATTCTTATAAGATGAAAAGATTAAGACACAGACACGTACGTAGAGGAGACCATGTGAAGATAAAGAGAAAACAGCCGTCTACAAGCCAAGGAGATAGCCCTCATGAGAAATCAACAAATCTCAGACATCCTGCCTCCAGACTGGTGAGAAAATAAATTTCTGTTGTACTTTTTTTTTTTTTTTTGAGATGGAGTCTCACTCTGTTGCCCAGGCTGGAGTGCAGTGGCATGATCTCAGCTCACTGCAACCTCTGCCTCCCGGGTTCAAGCGATTCTCCTGCCTCAGCCTCCAGAGCAACTGGGATTACAGGCATGCGCCACCATGCCTGGCTAAGTTTTGTACTTTTATTAGAGATGGGGTTTCGCCAGTTGGCCAGGCTGGTCTCAAGCTCCTGACCTCAAGTGATCCACCCACCTCAGCCTCCCAAAGTGCTGAGATTACAGGTGTGAGCCACCACGCCTGGTCATAGACTCAATGTCTTCTGTTCATTCCACTTTCTCCGGGGAGATGGGGCCATCCTTGAGGAGAAGGACTGTGGGTCTCCTACCTCTGTGGCTCCCACAACATCTAACACTGGGCAGGTGATCTACCTGGTTTCTCAGTGCATCCTCCCATTCATTCCTTTGGATGAGAGGTGGTGGTAACATGAGAAGAGATTAATCAAGAAGCTGTTTGTAGAAGATAGCATCTGAAGGTAGTGGGGGCATTCATTGCTCAGCAAACATGTGCTAGTCTCCAGGGTTCTCCTGAGAAGCAGAACCAATAAAATGTGTGTGTGTGTGTGTATGTGTGTGTATACATGTGTGCATATGTATATGTGTACATATACATATACACACATTATAAGATATTGACTCTCCTGATTATAGAAGCTACGCAGTTCCATGACTTGCCGTCTGTAAGCTGGAGACCCAGGAAAGCCAGTGGTATAATTCCAAGACCCAAGAGCCAATCCAGATCTGAGAGCCTGAGACAGAAGCACTGAGGGCAGAACATCAATGTTCCAGCTCAGTCAGGCAGAGAGAAGATTCCGCCTTTCTTCATGGTTTTGTTCTATTCAGGCCCTCAACAGATGGCATGATGCCCGCTCACACGGGGAAGGCCATCAGCTTGACTCAGTCCACCAATTTAAATGCTAGTCTCTTTCAACACCACTGTCACAGTGACACCCAGAAATCGTGTTTAACCAGATATCTGGGCATCTCTTGGCCCAGTTAAATTGACACATAAAACTGTCACACAAGCTCTGTAGATTGGAGGTGAGGGAGATATGCCCCAGCCCTGCAGGGAGGCAGCCCTACTAGAGAAAGACAAACTCACGACCTCAGTCTGCTGCTCAGGCTGACAGATAGTGCCCCCTTATTCTTCCCTCCTTGCCCTACCTTGCCCCTGCTATTTGTCTGCTCACTGCCAGAGGCTACCTGATCCTGGCAGCACCCACCTCCACAAACACACACATACATGAGGGCTAAGGTTTCCTGTAACCCATTTGCAGCCCTGGCAGCAAGGGCAATGGAACAGTACAGAAGCCATCTGCTGAGGAAGGCACAAACTCCCAGGATAATACAAAGTGAGGAGTGGTTTTACTCCACCTTCGAGAGTCTGTGAATGTTTTGCAGGGGAGAGAACTTCAAACTGGGTCTTGAGGGGTGAGTAGGAGTTTGCCAACGGTCATGGTGGAGAAGGGTTTTGCCAACTGAGGATGTGGTGAGTGACCTGCGGTGGGTGGCTGGGTACAGAGCAGGTGGGGTGATGGAGCTACAGACAGGCAGGGACAAAGAGCAACAAACTCTGTGGGCTTTGTTAAGGTAATCGGATGCTTTCCTGAAGACAAAAACAAACAAACAAACAAGAAAACCGAAGAGACTACTGTGGTTAAATGTATGTTTTAGGAAGATGTCTCCAGCTGCTGCAGAGCAGGCAGACAGACCAGAGAGAGAGAGAGAGAGAGAGACAGACAGACAGACAGAGAAAGACAGGACATAAGGAGGACATTTAAGCTGCAACTGAACTTCATTATGAGTTCTCATTGAAGGTGTCTTTGTCTTGGCTCAGGCTGCTATAACAAAAATATCAAGGACTGGGTGGCTCAAGTAACAGAAATTGATTTCTCACATTATTGGAAGCTGGGAAGTCCGAGAACAAAGTGCTGGCCAATTTAGACCTGGGAGGTTCCTCTTCCTGGTTATGTTCTCACATGATGGACACAGAGAGGGAACAGACAAGCTCTCTAGTGTCTTTTCCTATAAGGGCACCAATCCCATTCATCAGGGCTCCACTCTCATGACCTATCAGGTCCCAAAGCCTCCAAACACAGTCACACTGGGGATTAGGTTTTCAACATATGAGTTTGGGGGTGACACAACCATTCAGTTCATATCAGTGGCTATGTGTCAAAACGAAGCGTGGAGCTTTAAAATTTTTCCTGTTTTGAAAGGGATAGAATTTTCGCTTCCTGGGGGGCTGTCAGGGCACAGTAATCACACAAGTCACCCCTAACATTCCAGTGCTGGACACAACTGTAGTCAGTGGGAGACTTCCCACTCTACCCCATCCTTGCTGATGCAACATTGAGGTAGCATTCTCAATAAATCTTTATGTTCTTCCTTGCCAACCCTCAACCCCTACCCCACCCCCCACCCCTCCATTTCCATTGTCCTACCTTGGACCACACTACATCTCACTTGAAATGTATGTGTTGGGGTAACAGACTCTCAGCTTGCCTACATGGACCCTTTGCCCTTCCAGTCCATCTTCCCCCATGCTCTAGAAAACGGTAACGGGCCATGAGAATATCAGCTGTGGGACCCTGCCTGTTCTATTTACTGCTTTGTTCCCTGTGATTACAACTGTGCTTTGCATATAGTAGATACTCAGTAAATGTTCACTGTATGAATTAATACATTATCAAATTAAAACTTTTCCTCAACTAAGCCTCTTTCTATATTGTGCTTAATTACTTGGTTATTTAGGCTGCTGGCACCCATGCAGGGTGAATCATGAGACCATTAGAGACTTTTGAATGTAACTGAAAGGTACAATCTTCCCAACAAAATGCATAACTTTAACTGACCTTCCAGTCTCTAAATTGGAATTACTGCATTGCAATTTACTGTATCACTCTCAGGGTGGATGAAAAAACTCCCACTGGCAAGAGATTTTTCCTCTCTTGAAGGAGACACAAATTTGCAACAGGACGTGGCAAACAATAAAACCATGTAAAAATTTCAAAGCCCAGACTTCACCACTATATAACATATCCATGTAACAAAGCTGCAATTGTACCCCTAATTCTGTAATTAAAAAAAATAAAAATAGAAGATTTCAACTGCTGGGCAATGGACTGAGCTTCCATGCTAAGTGATCCCAAAAGTTATGTGCAAGAAAGATAAGGATTTTCTGTGTTTGGAAGTCACTAAATGCTTCAGGTGATAAATGAAAGTTTCATATGTTTGTTGGCCATGTAAATGTCTTCTTTTGAGAAGTGTCTGTTCATATCCTTTGCCCACTTTTTGATAGGGTTGTTTTTTCTTGTAAATTTGTTTAAGTTCCTTGTAGATTCTGGATATTAGCCCTTTGTCAGATGAGTAGATTGCAAAAATGTTCTCCCATTCTGTAGGTTGCCTGTTCACTCTGATGATAGTTTCTTGTGCTGTGCAGAAGCTCTTTAGTTTAATTAGATCCCATTTGTCAATTCTGGTTTTTGTTGCAATTGCTTTTGGCATTTTCATCATGAAGTCTTTGCCCATGCCTAAATCCTGAATGGTATTGCCTAGGTTTTCTTCCAGGGTTTTTATGGTTTTGGGTTTTATATTTAAATATAAAACCTTTAATGTCTTTAATGCATCTTGAGTTAATTTTTGTATAAGGTGTAAGAAAGGGGTCCAGTTTCAGTTTTCTGCATATGGCTAGCCAGTTTTACCAGCACCACTTATTGAATAGGAGATCTTTCCCCCATTGTTTTTGTCAGGTTTGTCAAAGATCAGATGATTGTATACGTGTAGTGTTATTTCTGAGGCCTCTGTTCTGTTCCATTGGTCTATAATTCTGTTTTGGTACCAGTCCCATGCTGTTTTGATTACTGCAGCCTTGTAATATAGTCTGAAGTCAGGTAGTGTGATGCCTCCAGCTTTGTTCTTTTTGCTTAGGATTGTCTTGGCTGTACAGGGTCTTCTTTGATTCCACATGAAATTTAAAGTATTTTTTTTCTAATTCTGTGTAGAATGTCAATGGTAGTTTGATGGGAATAGCATTGAATCTATAAATTACTTTGGGCATTATGGCCATTTTCATGATATTGATTCTTCCTATCCATGAGGATGAAATGTTTTTCCATTTGTTTGTGTCCTCTCTTATTTCCTTGAGCAGTGGTTTGTAGTTCTCCTTGAAGAGGTCCTTCACATCCCTTGTTAACTGTATTCCTAGGTATTTTATTCTCTTTGTAGCTATTGTGGATGGGAGTTCATTCATGATTTGGCTTTCTGCTGGTATAAAGGAATGCTTAGGGACATGGATGAAGCTGGAAGCCATCATCCTCAGCAAATTAACACAGGAACAGAAAACCAAACACTGCATGTTCTCACTCATAAGTGGGAGTTGAACAATGAGAACACATGGATATAGGGAGGGGAACAATGCACACCAGGCCTGCTGCAGGGGTGGCAGGAGAGGGGAGGGAACTTAGAGGACAGGTCAATAGGTGCACCAAACCACATGGCACATGTATACCTATGTAACAAACCTGCATGTTCTGCACATGTATCCCGGAACTTAAAGTAAAATTTAAAAAAAAAAAGAAAATTTCAGTAATAACAAGCATTTATTGAATTTTTAACATGTACCCCATAGTACACTAAAGGAGTCTGGATATATTGTATTACCACATTTAATCCTGAGATGTTAAAGGTGGGTATTATTATCTCCATTTTACAGGTGAGAGTGGAGGCTTAGAGAGAAGGCATGACTTGCTCAAGGTCGCAGAGCTCGTGAGTGGCCAGCTGGGATTCCACCCCATGTAGGGCTGACTCAGGGCTCTGCCCTTGCTGCTATTGCTTGCACATCATGGGATGTTCCTCTTGCATTTGTCCTGATGCCTTTGGCATCCCAGGGCCTTGACTGATGCCCCAGTTTCCTAACATGTCAAAAGGAGGCTGCCAAAATCAGTCTGAGGGTTAATGCAAAAACTCCCAGTGGAAAGGGATTTTTGCTCTCTTAAAGGAGACACAAGTAATTATGAGCAATGTAGCCTATTAAAAAATAGCCTAAATAGAGAGCTGGGGAGAGCACTTCTGAAGCCATTACCACCAGGGTTTCTCCAGATGGGTTGTAAGGCTGCTTGTCTTAGGTAATTTGGATTCGGTTTGCTGTGTGCATGGAGCTGTCAGATAGATTTGCAAGGCTGTGTGCATCCCAGTATTACTTCACATGGCTTCACATGCCTCACATTGCTTTGTTATCATCTCCTCTCTCTACCTCTCCTGCTAAAACATGGCTTCTTCAAGGGTAACAAACAATTCCAATTCAGCCTGACGCAGAGCCGACGCAGTACGGTAGCTAAGAGTCAGCACTCTGGTGCAAGATAGCCAAGCATTGGAGCTCAGTTCCTCTGCTCTACAAGCTACACGACCTTGGACAGGTTCCTTAATTTGCTGTTCCTCTATTCTTTCATCTGTAAAGAAGGAATGTGATGATGCCTATGTTATTGTGTTTTTATGATAATTAAATGAGTTAAATATAAAGAGTTTTAGAAAAATGTTGGGCAAAGAGGAAAACATTTGGTGAACATTTTTATCTCGCATCATCATACCTGTTGCTGTTGGGTCCCAGGGGCAAACCTTGAGTTAAGCCCCACTCTCCCTATTTCTGGATATTTTAAATCATGTGAGTCAACACATCACCTTTGTTTTTTAAGTCAGGTTGAGTTTTTAATTGTTATTTACTTAGACAAAAGCATCTGAAGCAGATGCTGGATGAATATGGATAGCAATAGGTACAGCATTCTGGGCTCTTCTTGGACTAGGCCTGGAGAACTGAGCTCCCTCGATGGCATCTGTTTGTGGGAGCCAGAGGAGGAGGGCTGTCCCTGGGGTGGGCAGCAGGGAGGTCTCCTTCCACCATGGCAGGGTGGGTCTTTGCCAGACACTGGCTTTTCATGTCACTTCCTGACCATCGGGTACACTGGAAGCTCATCTCATTTCCACAACCTGCATGAGGAAAGGGGCCAATGCACATCCCAGAAATTTCCAATGCCCGATCTCCTGCTCCTTGTTCCTCAGAGTGTTGGCCAACAGACAGACGCTTAACAAAGTTCACCATGCACGTTAGGTCTATTTCTGTCAGCTATGTGTGGTGATCTTATCTCAGGTGATTTCTCCAATTTAGAAATCGCCTTCAGGTCTTACCAGAGTTTTTGACTCTGCTGAATCCATACATGCTCCTCAATGTTTTGGAATCTGGTTGACCACCAGATAGCAAGGTGGATGGCTAGTGGAGTTGTCTGAGATGTTTGGACTTGTTAGAGCCTTAAACTCGTTACTTATGAGCCCTGGAGAGAATTCTCCGAAGGAACTACTGGTAAAACATTGATCAGAAAAAAAGCTTAAAAGCTTGTTTTCAAAGAGCCAGAAGACCTAGGTTCCAGGCTGCAACTGCTGCACTAAGAGATAAACTACTAAAAACAACACAGACATTTTTAGGAAAGACACCACAGGGAAGTAGCCTCACAATAATTGCCCAAATCTTTCTGACCATACCTGACTGTAAAAGTGGACACTGTCTGACCTGACTTCAGCTCCATTAAAAGCGGCTGTTGGCAAGTCTCCCAGAAGAGGCCAGCCAGCCCCCAGCTATATTCAAAGCAACTGGGAAGATTTGAGTTCTTGACAGCTTTTCCCCCCTCACAAGGTAATGAGATAGGTCGCATTTCAGATTTAACCCACTTGACATTTTAATTCTTCTAATGTGTTCTTTGATGTGTGCAGATGAGGTGCCGTGTAGGTACAAGTTGCTATTTATATAGTCCTGGCAAGTGGATTCCATCAGCATCAGCTCCTTCGTTCACTCGGGTGCCTTTAAGATCATCAGAAATTCAAGTTTTCAACTCCCCAATAGTTTCTTCTTCCCAAATTTTGAACAAAGAACAAGAGAATAATGACCCTCTGATTTCTTGCCTTGTGGCAAGAGGACCGTTTCGTATGTTATTAAAAATATTAAAATAATATTAATATTAAAATATCAGTATTATTTTATTAATAGTGAAATATTAAAATAATATTAAAAATCTTGAATTTGGAGAGGATATGCCTGGTGCTTAACAACTTAGAGCTGGATGCGGAGTCAGTGGGGTAATGTATGCAATGTTCTTAACATAAAGGCCAATCCAGGGCCAAGCTCCAGAAATGACAATTATTACCTGTACTTGACAATATTGTTGTCACTGTCACATCGTCATCATCATCACTATCATGATATCATGGCTATCTCCATCATCATCATTATCATTGTTGTCATATCATCATTATCTCCATTACCACCATCATCCTCATAACTTTCTTGGCTCTTCCACATACTACCCAACGTCCTTGGTCACTTTCTGTCTATGGATATCCCATTTTCCTTTTCATAAAACTGGATAATAACTGCTATCTCTCAAGACCACCAAGAAGAATGAATGAGGCAGAGCGAGTCCTCAGTAAGAGTTGGGCCTCATCGGGTCCCTCTTACATCTCAGATTACATTTCTCATGCGTGATTTGTTTGCTTATTTACCTGTTTTACTTTTGTTTTTGTTTCTGTTTTGTTTTGTTTTTGAGACAGAGTCTCACTCTGTCACCAGGCTGGAGTGCAGTGGTGCAATCTCGGCTCACTGCAACCTCTGCCTCCTGGTTTCAAACAATTCTCCTGCCTCAGCCTCCTGAGTAGCTAGGACTACAGACGCATGCCACCACGCCCAGCTAATTTTTGTGTTTTTAGTAGAGAAGAGGTTTTACCATGTTGGCCAGGATGGTCTCGATCTCTTGACCTCGTGGTCCACCCGCCTCGACCTCCCAAAGTGCTGGGATTACAGGCGTGAGCCACCGCCCCCGGCCGCTTCTTTGCCTGTTTTTATATTTTAGTCTTTGCACTTATCAATTCCCCCAAGCCATAAAACCCCGGATTTTCTGTCCTTCAGAGCCCTGTGCTACCCTGGTGAGAACTCTGGTTGAGATTCAAGAAACCTGTCAACTCCAGTCAGGAATCCAATTCTCATACAAGCTCACTATGTGGTCTTAAGCAATTTTCTTTATCTACAAAATAAGACAATTGCACCATATGGGTAGTTCTCAAAGTGGTCCACAGACCATGAGTACCAGACGTTAAGAATTCACATTTCTGAGGCCCCGCCTCACACTCACTACATCAGACTCTAGGAGTGAGGCTCTGGGACCCGCATTTTACATGCTTTTTAGGGCTCCTTATGTGCACTAAGGCCTGAGGAGATAGCCTCTTGGGACCCCCTCTCAGCTCTGCTAGTCCCTGGTGGGAGGACCACTGGCTGAACAGGAAATCCGTTCCCCAGTGTCATTGCCCTACCCAGGGGTTAGACAAGCTGAAAAAGAAGAGTTCATGGAGCAATCAGAGAAAACAACAAACCGAATATTTGTTAGACTTTCTGAAGTATTGCTTTACTCCAGAAGTTCAAAATTAACATATTCAAGACACTCAAGACAAAAGAAAGGTAACCAGGAACTTCATGTGTAGCCACACTGATCTTCCCATATGAAGGCTGCAGACAAACTGTCCCAAGCACTCAAGAACTCGGGGAACACTGTTCCCAAGAACTCTTACTGAGAAACGAGCTTCGGACAACTGAAAGAACTAGAGAATCATAGCCATGGGGCAGGTGATGACCATTAAATAGGTGTCCACTAGTCAAAAAAAAAAAAAAAAAAATACAACTGGCTCTTTGTATCCATGGGTTCTACATCTGTGTATTCAACCAACTATGGGTCAAAAATAGTCAGAAAATATACTTTTGTCTGTACTGAATAAGTACAGACTTTTTTCTTGTCATTATTCCCTAAACAATACAGCATAACAAGTATTTATGTAACATTTACATTGTATTAGGTATTATAAGTAACTTAACGATGATTTAGAGTATATGGGAGGATATTTGTATGTTATATGCAAATACTATGCCATTGTATATCAGCAACTTGAGCACCACAGATTTTGGTATCTGCAGGAGGTCCTGGAGCAAACACCCCATGGACACCAAGGGATGACTTTAGGTACTTACTACTCACTACCCGCCCTCCACCCCACACACATACAAACATACTTCTTGGCTTTTTTTCACTCTTGGTGAAACTTGCTCATTTCCTGTAAGCTAAGAATAAATTAAGATTAAAAGATAGAAAACTACAAAGAAATGGGGGAACAATAGAGAAGATACAGGAAAAGTAGAGTAAGCTCACTTACTACCTCACAGGCAGAGTTGACCCTTGAATAACATAAGGATTAGGGGCGCCAAGTCTCTGTGCAGTTGAAAATCCACATATAACTTTGACTACCTACAAACTTAACTACTAACAGCCTACTGTTGCTCAGAGGGCTTATCGATAACATAAATCGTCAATTCATACATATTTTGTACATTATAGATATTATACACTGCATTCTTTCAATCAAGTAAGCTAGAGAAAGGAAAGTATTATTAAGAATATCATAAAAAGAGAAAATACATTTACAGTACAGTAGTGTGTCTATCGATGCCGTAAGTTTATATCAACTGTTCACAACACAGATCATGTCTGAAATACTGGCACCTGCAACTGCAGACCTCAACCTTTGGTATATATCAAGCAATTCAACTTTTTCTTGTAATGCCATGACGTTTCTCTGCTTCTTGGGAGTACTTCCAGCTTCACTAGTGGCATTTTGTATGAGTCTCATGGTGTTATTTAAGGTTTATGGTATTGTACTAAACACAATGAAAACTATGCGAGAATCTTGAGATTAGTTATTACTGTGATATGCAGTTTACTGGAGAGATGAACTGGTTACTTGGAGATGGTTAGCATCACATGGAATCTTAAGCAGACACTGGCAACACTTGAGTTCAAGGCAATAGCAACAAGAGGTGACTATGAAATTATTACAGTAGTGCCATAGGTACTACAGTTAAATTTATGCAATTATGATTTCATACTGCATCTTTACCTTTGTTTACATTTAACTGAGAATGGTGCTACATATGGTCTGTCTTTGTGTGCATATGTTTTAATAAATTCTACCTTTTGTAATAGATTTGTGTATATTTTATAGTAGTAAATGATAGAATAGTATCTACATAAAGTTTATGCTTTCACAACCTACTTAACTTTTTCTTATTCTTTTTGATATTTCTAGGCTATGTGGCTCATCTGCAAGTTTTTTCAAATTCTTTCAAATCTCCAAAAAATTTCCAATATATTTATTGAAAAAAATCCTTATGGAAGTGGACCCACACAGCCACAACCCATGTCGTGCAAGTCAACTATATTAATTGGGAATAAAAGGGTATGTTGGGGAGAGGGAGTAGAGGGAGAGGAGAAGTCACCAGCAAATTTCAAGGTTATTCATGGTAAGGATCCAAAATACGGTAGCAGAAAAGAAAGAAAAATGGAAAGAAGGAAGAAAGGAACTAACAAGATCACGTACACGTATAAAGATAATTTTTGTTATAAGAATAATAAATCTAAAACAATGTTGCCTAAATATCAAAATGTATACCAGAAGAGAGAAATACAAAAAGGAAATATATATAAATAAACAACACACATATATATGTGTATGATTTTACATAAATATAAAATATGACAAAACTGAAACTAAATCAATTAATCCCATCAATAAATACAGAAAAAAAAATATTTTCCATATTGGTTAATAAAGTCAAATCTAATACTATCTACGAGAGATGCATCTAAACAAAATAAATAATAAGTAATGTATATATAATAGCAAAGGGCTGGAGACATCACAATTGCTCATCAGCTGAGGACTGGCTGAAAAACTGGAGCACGACCATCAATGAAGCCCAGTGCATTTGTAAAAAGGAGTAAGAGAGATCTCTATGTGTGCTCTATGTGTGCTCATGGACTGGCTGAAAAACTGGGGCACAATAATCAATGAGGCCCAGTACATCTGTAAAAAGGAGTAGAAGAAATCTCTATGTGTGCTCATGGAGGGCTCTGCAGGATGCACTGCTGAAAAGAGAGTGCAAGGTAGACAGAGTATGATATGCTATCAGTCATCTCAGAAAGGAAGCATGTGAACATGTGGATGGATGGATGGATGGGTGGATGGGTGGATGGATTAATGATGGATGACAAATGGATGGATGAGTGGATGGATGGATGAGTGGATGAGTGAGTGGATAGATGGATGGATGATGGATGAATAAATGGCTGGATGCATGAGTGGATGAATGGCTGGCTGGATGAATGATGGATGAATAGATGAATGGATGGATGGATGGATAGATGGATGACAGATGGATGGATGGATGGATAAAATAGAGATCATCTATATTACATATTATGTCTATATACATGTATCTCTATCTATCTTTCCAGCTTTCTACCTTTTGTTTATATTTAGAAAGACAGCAGAAAGATAAGCCATGATTTTAAAATGCTTTTTTCTAGGAAGAAAGTGAATCAGGTGGAGGGACAGGGATACAAACTCAATTTCTTTGACTACATATGTTTGTAGGTGTGACTTAGGAAACACATACCTATATTACATAATGATATGACAAAATTAAATTTAAAATAAATTTCTAAAACCCAAAGTTAAATGATGAACCTAAAATATGTGTCCAGTGGTGGCATAACCACACAGAGAGAAACCATTTCAACTGACTTAAAAAGAAAACGATGTATTCCTTCCCACTGGCTATCATGTCATGAGATCATGAATCTCATCCTGAGGACACAATGGACAAATGAGGCAGTCGGCACCTGTGAAGCGTGCATGGTATCAGGTTATCAGATAATTGGGTTTTGTACATTCACTGGCCCAGCTCTGAGGACAGGAACTACATGCACATACTCTGGCTTTACGAGGCCAGCAAGAACACGGTGAATATTACCTATCTGTCAAATATACAAACGGATCAGTAAGGTACGTTGATTAATAAATGGAAGTTTTGAATCTTTTGAAATCTGGGTATTTTCAAATTCAAATCCCAGAGCCAATTTATGTTGAAAAGTCCATGAATCTCAGTAAATGATTAAAACAAAACAGTGTAGTGTTTTCAAAGTCTGGGGACAGTTTGATCTTAGGGAAAAAAAAAAGAACAAACTTTCAAGTAAGTCCCTTGTGTAGACTCGTTCCCTGACATCTCATTAGCTCCCATGGATCCAGGATAATGCAGAAACATTCCTGCAGGGCAGTTAATTAGAGAAGCCACTGAGGGAGAGAGAGGGAGAGGGGCTGGCCCCGTTGTTGGTGCTAGCAGGCTTCGTATTGGTCAGCTTCTTTTTTTCCATAGTCTAAAATGGATATTAATTCCATTTAGTGGGATCAGAAAGGACTTTCCAGCAGTGTGGAGTTGAAATGGGTCTGGAGAATGAGTAGGAGCAGGTGATGGTGAACATGAGGTCAGTGTTGAGTGTTCAGGCAGAAGCACGATGGTTCCACCATAGGAGGAGGGGTTTTCTGAAGAAAATTGCCGTTTGTGGAACATCTACTACTTGCTAGGCACTATGCAAGGCATTTCCTACGGCATTTATTCAACCCTCATAACATCATCTTTCTATATATGATCATCAGCATTCTATAAAGGCTTGCAGCTCACCTAGAAAGTGGCAGACATGGAATTTTAATTCAGGTCTGTCTGACATGAAAGCCCATGCTCATCCCAGTCTCCCCAGTAGCATGCTGCAGACATCTCAAGGGGAGGCAGAGGGCCGGTGGCTTCCTTGGCTGCTCAGAGTTGTTGGGTTACATCACACGTGGCCTCGAATCCTAGCTCAGCACCTATCAGTGATGTGACTTTGGAGCCTCTGTTTCCTCCTCCGCAAAATGGGGAGCACTGTACTCATCAGGAAGTAGTGTCATGCTTGTCAAACTAGAGAAGGCACCTGACTTCGGGGCACATACCCAGTCCTGGGGCACCATCACATTGTTGCATTGGTGAGAAGGCTTCACAGGACAGAACTTCTCAGCACCCAAGGCTCACAGGAGAAACCACCCACCCTCTCTTGCAAACCTTCACTCTCATAGCCCATGTTCTATTACAGGACCTGGATGTGGGCAGACAAGGGGTTAAGAGGAAAGTTGCGACAGCTGGCAGTTTCCTCCCACGAGCACAGTGATGAATAGCAATGAACAGACTTATTAGGAAGCATTAGGGCAAGATGATTAATGAATCAAACAGGCACCCACGTTTTAATGAGGCAGTGTTTGCTTTCCTACCTTTAAATTGTGAAATACAACTCCAAGGAGTCTGGCCAAACTGGGAAAGGATCGCCCAGCAAAACAGCCCCTTATTGCCTCCAGGGCAACTGAGCCAAATTAGAAAGGCTTTATTTTTAAAAATTTGTTAAAGCAAATTAAAAAATTTAAAAACCTCCTGCCATAAGAGAGCAATACATTGTCATTTCTTTAAAGGACAAATATAAAAAAGACAGGTATCCAGGATTCCTGACAGATTTGTTGTGATGTCTCATGACTCACAGATGGGCCGAGTGGGAAGTCTTTAGGGACCTGCGATCTGGGAGGTTTGCTTTCCTGAAGGAGACAGAGGCTTGGGAGGAGGCCGGGAGCAGAACGGCATTAGCAGAAGGTGGGAAAGAGAGTCTGTACGCAAGATGACACCTGGAAACAACAGCACCCTGCTGCAGAAGAGGACCCCGCTTAGAGCAAGCACACTGCCTGAATGCTGGTTCCTCTCCTGCGCTGTTGGCCTGGGCCAGGCCACTTCCCCTCTCTGGGCCTCAGCAGCCTCCTTTGTAAAAAGGAGACATAAACACCTGCCAGGAGGGCTAGGATGAAATGAGATAATGCCATGTGTGTTGCAGGTGCTCCACGTATCTGCCCTTCCCTTGGGCAGGAGAATGCAGTTAAGAAGCAGGAACTCTAGAGCTAGACTATCTACATTCATGTGGACCACCACTTATCATGGTGACCATAGGCAATTTATTTATTTGCTCAAAGCCTCGGTCTTCTCGGCTGTAAAATGGGAATGACAACACTTCCTTCCTCTTGGAGCTGCTGTTAGGATTACATGATACAATGCAGGTATTTCATGCACCAGGCACATTTTCACTCTTCCATAAATGTCAATTATTATGAGATTAGTTTAATAATGCACAGGCCGGGCACAGTGGTTCACTCCTATACTCCCAGCAACTCAGGAGGCTGAAGTGGGAGGATCACTTGAGGCTAGGAGTTTGAAACTAGCCTGGGCAAAATAGAAAGACCCTGTGTCTACAATAAATTAAAAAAAAAAAAATTAACCATGCGTAGTGGTGTGTGCCTGTAGTCCTAGCTACTCAGGAGGCTGAAGTGGGAGGATTGCTTGAACCCAGGAGTTCAAGGCTGCAGTGAGCTATAATTGCACCACTGCACTGCAGCCTGGGCAACAGAGTTAGACCTTATCTTTAAAATAATAATAAAAATAATTCATCATAATAAAAATGCAGAGATGTTTTTGTACAAAGAAAGTTGCTGGCAATGCCCTCTAAGATCACTAGCAAAAACTGAAGAAAAATATAAAGTAAACCTACCCAGTGGGGTGGATCCTGGTTTGCAGGGCCTTCTTCCAAATTACGGGGAGGGTTTCTATAAAATATAAATGCATTAGGTATGAAAGTAAATATTTACTTTGATTTAAAAGAACTCACTACAAAGTACATCTCCTTGGCCCCCTCACGTTGAGTGTGAGCTTACTCTTGTGGAGGTCTGTAAGCCGGCCCTTCATGCCTATATCTCTCTGCCAGCCAATCCTGTTTCAGACATTCAATATTTAAATTGGCTATTCCAATTCTCTATCAAACCATTACTCTGAGGATGAAAGTATGTCCCTTATTTTGGAAAAAAAAAAAAAAAAAAGTAACTCAGGGTCCTAAATTGGTGCAATGTCTTCTGTTGCAGTGTCTTTTTCAGTGCTCTGAGCATTTACATCTCCCACTGGGTAGACAAAGCCCCGTCCAGAGTAAGTGTCTGTTCTTGTCCAGACCCACTGGTTCCTCCTGCCACCCACTGGCATTGGTCCAATGTAATCCACCTACCAGGTATGTGCAGGCTTCCCCAGGGAATCTGTCCCATAGCCACCTGCCGTCTCTGTCTCTCTTGTTGGCAGACAGAACAGTTCTCATTCACGTGTTATGCCTCAGAGGGTGCAAGAGGAATTTGTCTACACTCATCCCATCTCTGCACTGCTGCCCTCTACCCACCATGTCCACTCACTTTATGGACGCTGGTGGCCACCTCAAATGAGCACACAGGGAATCTACTTGTCAATTTGAATTACCTTCCAAATCTGAAATGGGGTTCTTCGGACAGGCATCAACATGTCCTACTTTAATATACCCCCCAAATTCTTATAGTGATGTCCACAGGGCCATGCCCCATAGAGACATGTGCTAATAGGTCAGTATTCCATTGCCATTCTGCTGACCATGTCGCAGGCCATTGGCCGCTGCCCATGAGTTGGTAGAAATCCAAACAATGGGGCACATAGAATGCAATTCAGCTGATTGAGCTGATTTTGTTTTGCCTTCTTCCATCAGAGTGGTGGGCTTCCAGACAGGATACTGTCTATTTAACCTGGAACTGTCATTCATAAATCAAACAGTTCTTTGTTGGTCAATTGAGAACTGTGTATAGAGCTCTGTCTGAGTGACAATAGAATGCAGCAGCTCTTCAAGTGGCTCCAAAGTTGGTCCCTGAGGGAAAAGAGTCTACTTGTTTGTGAATATACTGAGTATCTGCATTTTCCCAGTAGCGTGTTCAGGTTTCAAGATATTTATGTTGTTTAATTTTAGGAAAAGCTTCAATCCATGTCAGACAGCAAGCTAGCAATTGCCTCTCAAATGGTCCCAATCTCCAGTATTCATCCCTGGGAGATGCTGGCAGGCTTTTGACATAAACCTCAGTCTATACTCTACACAGGGTTATTGAACAGGGAATTTATCCATTACCAGCACTCCAGCCTCTATTCTACACTGTTTGCTAGCAACAGCCTGTATGTGCTCATTCTTGTTGGTTTTCATTTAGCATATCCAACTAATATTGCTTGAAAGGCAGATTTGCACGACCTCTGTTTTGTGATAGTATGTAGGAGAAACAACAACCAAAATATATTTCCCGGTCAGACATAATATCCATTCCCATGATACATTCCAGTGAAAGAGATGTAGCCACTTCACATAAAGCCTGTTTGAACACAATGAATTTTGTCCAAACTTTTGCCTTAATACCATCAACCCTTGCACTCCTAACTGCAGCCCTGGTTGGGACTTTGCCAACAGGTTTTGTGTTGCAATGCCAGGTAAGGGAAGTGTCCCTAATCGGACGTAATATCTATTCCCATAAAACATTCAGGTAAAGGAGATATTACCTCTTCATACAAAGCTTGTTTAAACATTCAGGTCTTCATTTAAACTTTCATGTTAGTTCTATCAACTCTTACATTTCTATATTCTCAATTTAATTGCAGCCCTTTCGAGAGTTTCTCCATTGGGTTTGGGTGCATGGGACACCCGTGTCAAGGAGTCTCAGAAACTTCTCTTCTCCACCCTCTGTCCATTTAATCCTCCTTAGTGCATAAAGTTTTGGGTCCCTACTTGGCGGCTGAGCCCAGCAACCCAGTCCTTTTGTCAGTCCTCATCTTGATTGCCTGCCTGCAACCTTGCTCCAGGCAATTCCAGGTTGGGTTTCTCATTGTAGTCTTTGCTTTCCAGCTTTTAACATTATTGCATACTTGAGTAAACAGACTTGTTTGGGGCTCCTTAACGTTGGGGGACTGGCAGAGGGTCTCACTGGTCCACCTAGTCTTAAGAGAGATGTTTCTAACCTATCAATGTTTGCTTCATGCATTCCTTTTCTTAATAGCCACTTAAAGATTTTCACCAGACTCTCTCCTCTAGACAGAGATCGCATTATGTTGGGGGATCACTCTAGCCTTTTTTATTATTTATTGTGTCAGCGTGATCACTTCCTTTGGAATTAGCTCTGAGGCTAGTGGTTGTATCTTGGGCTGGCCAGAATTAGGATCTTTCCAACATCTTTCTTTGATATGTACCCTGAGACTAGAAGCTGCAGTTCAGACTGGAAGAATCTAAATGTGGCCTATTTCTTACTTTCATTTTAGCTCTTATAAATAAATAAGCAAGGGATTGTATATTTTGATTTTTTTCTTAGAATTTTGCATTTCTTATGCATCCAATGATACATAGAAAAAATTTTATTGATAATTTTCATCTCTAATAAATGATCACAGCACAGCTGCTGCCTCATACTGTAGGTAATATCATGGCTACTCAGGGACAAAAGGGTCCTTATTCCCCATCCTTTCATTCTTTTTCTTTCCGAACCACATGTTTCAGTGAGTCAGGGTTATTCTAGCAAATTCTATTTCCTGTTGTTCTTGACACTAACTACCCCAAACCCCAAATGGCCCCACACCAACTGGTCGTACTGTAAAACAATTCTGACATTGAACACCCAGAGTTAGTGTCAGACCCCACAGGCCAAGGATTCATTCTTCTACAAGGTTGTCCCCACTTCAGACACCAGCTGCAGGAAGGGCCCTCAGGCCACCCATACACTTCCGAATAACTGGCTATAACATCACGGGTTCCCACAACCCCAGCATGTTCATGCCCAATTCACTCGCACAACTAACAGAACTCTGGAAAATGCTATACTTGTGTGCAGTTTTATTTTATAAAGGGTACAAATAAAGCAAGGTCTTAGAGGAAACAGAGCCTCTGCATCTTCTCCCCATGGAGGCAGGACAGGTCACCCTCCCAGCATGTTAATGTGTTCTCCAACCAGGAAGCTCCACTGAGCTTCATTGTCCCAAGTTTTTATTGGGGCCTCATTACAGGCATGACTGATTAAATCACTGGCCATGTAATTTTATAGCCTTCTGCCTCTCCCTGGAGGTTGACCGGCTGAAAATTTCAATTCTCTAATCATATGCTTGGTCTTTCTGGTGATCAGTCCTTGATTCTGGTGCTACCTTATGGCTCACTATAAATCACTTCCTTAGCATAACAAAGACATTCCTATCATCAGGAAATTACAAGGGTTTTTGAGGCTCTGTAACAGACACAGACAAACAGCAGGCTTTTTTTTAATAATTCTACACTGACAAATATGACGAGCAGCACAAAACCAGGAAAAATACAATATCTATATTAATTAACTGCCTGACACACATTTATAAGCTTTTTATTACTACAATTTTTATTACAACCATTTGAAATGCTTTTTATAGAGAGACAGACTAGAAGTTAATTTAGTTTTTCCTCTATTATGGTTCATCAAAGTTGGTTTTTTAAATTATTGGCTGTTTAGAAATGTTTTTCAGTTTCTCTTTTCTTTTTCTTTTTTCTTTTTTTTTTTTGAGATAAAGTCTCATTGTGTCACTCAGGCTGGGGTGCAGTGGCATGATCTCAGCTCACTGCAAACTCTGCCTCCTGGGTTCAAGTGATTCTCCTGCCTCAGCCTCCCCAGTAGCTGGGATTACAGGCATGCACCACCACACCCAGCTAATTTTTATATTTTTAGTAGAGATGGGGTTTCATCATGTTGGCCAGGATGGTCTCGATCTCCTGATCTCATGATCCACCCACCTCAGCCTCCTAAAGTGCTGGGATTAGAGGCGTGAGCCACCACACCCAGCCTCAGCTTCTTATCTCCTTATTAGTAATATCATATAATTTTTAAAGGTTATTAAATTTGGGGAAACCACTTGAATTTTTTAAGTGGCTTAAAACATTTGGAAGAATTTTCTATGAACTGGATTCTGGCTTTGCAAAGTTCAAACTTTATTAGCCATACTTTCCAGTGCTGGTTATCATAGGACATTCATAGTGCCATAAAACCTGCCATAATGTAGATACGTAACATTAGAAAATATGGCTTCTTGAATAGCATGGAAGCCATTGCTATACCAAGGCAGCTACTGATCACAATGAGTGGAAGTCATTGCAAAAGACAAATACACCCCACTAAGACCACCTAAATGTATCCTGAGCTCGACTTTATCTTCATTGGATCCTAGACATTCCCTTGACTGCTCTCCAACTACTCTACCCGGGGGCAACTGTGACAGAGGGGAAGTTGGAATAAAATTGATGGTGGTCTTAACGAATGGTAATACAAATATTTCACTTTTTCAAATTGCATCTAAAAGTTTGATCTTGCGAACACATTGTTACAGCCCCTCCCAGGCCTTGGAAGGAGCCTACGCAAATGGGGAGCCCTGAGGCTTGAACTCAGTGGTCTACCAAGGAGTGGGGTCAGTGCAAGCAGCCTGCCCCAGCAGGAAGGAAGATTCTACCACTGACTTCATTTAGGTTTGCCAGAGCATGGTGAAAACAAAAAGCAGACCAATTTTTAACTAGTCTTATTATTAAGTTTTCTACAGATAAGACAAACCGTTATTGACTGCAACTGAAACACAGAGCTCCCACCGTCCACCCCTTAATAAGTCACTGCTTACGGTTCATTAGCTTCACAGTTAAGCTGCTTCTCCCACCCAGCATTTTCCACCCTCCATTCCCAACCTCAGTTATGGCAGCCTTGAGTCTAGGAAACACAGAGAGAAAATAACAAATAAGCCAAGGAGATGGGGACATGCAGGACTTAGGATAGAGTAAAAGTGAAGTGTGTTTGTTCTGGAGCCAGAGAGCCTGGGTTTGCACTCTAGTGCATCCTCTTGTTAGAAACGGGACCTCGGGCAAGTTATTTAACCTCTATGTGCCTCAGTTTTGTCATCACTGAAGGGAGGATAATTATGGTTTTTAGTTCATAAAGCATTGCGCTTACGTGTGTAAGGATCAAATGCAACATTATTTATTTACAGGCATGGAGGCCTGCAAATACCCTGTGACTGGAGGGAATGTGGCACATTCAGGGAATGAAAAGAAGGCCAAGGGAGCTCAGAGAGAAGAGGCAAGCAGAAATAACCTGGAGGTCAACATAGGTAAGGCATTCAAGGATACTTAAGGATTTTAATCTTTATTATTAAGGCAATGGGAAGCTATGAAAATTTTGTTTTGCTCTTCGGAGGGAGCAGGGTGGAAGCTTGAGGATATTGAGAACTATGACCACTTGTATCAAACATGCCAGAGCTGTTTTGACCAAGAATTGAGACCACCTGTGTCAACATGACTTCACTATTTCACCTAGGAAAACTTTACCTGGGAAAGAAAAGACCATAAATCAATAAGTAAGTCCACTGTCTGCTTTAGGAAATCTTTGCAAACCAACCTATCTGATACAACAATCTGCTAACCTGAACAAACAGATTACTGATCCCAAAACAGCTGACTTATTAAGACTTCAAGTCCTTACCACGTGCTGTTCACCAGTCCTACCCTGCCACACCACAAACTTTGCCCAGCCAATTAGTTTCCCACCTTGAAAAGCCTGCCTTAAACCAGCGAAACTCAGACCCCAAGGCTCCATAAATGTATTCTGATACCCCTCTTCTAAGACACAGATTTCTGTCTCCAAAACCTTTCTCAAGGTGGTGTCCTCCATCACTGTGGTAAGTTCAAATAGATTTCATTTTGCTTGGTTAGCAGATTGTCTAGTGAGATCTTGGGAAGTTAACAAAATGATCAAATTTTTAAAAATTTTCGCATGCTGTAGCGTGGGGTATGAATTGAAAGGTGAAAATAGTGGACATGGTGGGATTTCTCAGTACAAATCTCAAGGAATATTTGCACCAAGGGGGCTAGAGGTATCCACAGGTTGGGTCTTTGGTACTCTTATGTACTCTACCTCCGCCCTACCATGCACACTACTTTGAAGATAGTGTTCTCTCAGGAGCTTCTGAAATGATGTCTAAAACACATCTACATGGCCATCAGCCACCACCTTCTCCAGACCCACTCTCTTCTTCCTCAGCTGGAATCATGAGATCACTGCCAGCAACAAATGGAACAAGAATGGGTAGAAACCATCTAAGATTTAGTAAAAAGGAAGAAATAGTGTTGGGAAGGAAGCTGAGGACCATTATCTAGAAAATAAAATTAATTTTAATTCATTCATTTAGCCAGCCAGTCAGTCAGCAAGACCTTCTGTCCCCTATGCTATGCAGCTGTGTTAGGAAAACAGAGACAAATTTGAGACAGGCAGGCTAGGTGCAGTGGCTCACGCCTGTAATCCCAGCACTTTGAGAAGCCGAGGCGGGTGGATCACGACGTCAGGAGATCAAGACCATCCTGGCTAACACAATGGAACCCCGTCTCTACTAAAGATACAAAAAAATTAGCCGGGCATGGTGGCGGGCGCCTGTAGTCCCAGATGCTCAAAAGACTGAGGCAGGAGAATGGCGTGAACCCTGGAGGTGGAGCTTGCAGTGAGCCGAGATGCGCCACTGCACTCCAGCCTGGGCGACAGAGCGAGACTCTGACTCAAAAAAAAAATTGAGACATGCTCCGATCCAGAGGCGCTTCCGGTCTTCCAAGAAAGATGGACACATACAGAAGCCTGACACAGAACAGGAAGTGCTATGTTGGGGTGGGTATGCATAGAAGCAGAGGAGAAAATCCAGGAAGGCATCCGGTGGTGGCATCTAAACAGAGTCCTGCAGAATGGGTAGGAGCTTTCAGGAGTAAATGCCAGGAAAAGACAGCAGTGCATCAGTGAAAAGGCAGGTGTTGCCGGGCGCGCGGCTCATGCCTGTAATCCCAGCACTTTGGGAGGCCAAGGCAGGTGGATCAGCTGAGGTCGGGTGTTTGAGATCAGTCTGACCAGCCTGGAGAAACCCTGTCTCTACTAAAAATACAAAAATTAGCCCGGCGTGGTGCCGCATGCCTGTAATCCCAGCTACTATGGGAGGCTGAGGCAGGAGAATCACTTGAACTTGGGAGGCGGAGGTTGGGGTGAGCTGAGATCGTGCCATCGCACTCCAGCCTGGGCAACAAGAGTGAAACTCCAAGAAAGTAAAGCAAAGCAAAGTAAAGTAAAAAGTAAACTAAGGTAAGGTAAGGTAAAGTAAAGGTAAAGTAAAAGTAAAAAGTAAAGTAAAGTAAAAAGTAAAGCAACGGAAGGGAAGGGGAGGGGAGGGGAGGGGAGGGGAGGGGAGGGGAGGGGAGGGGAGGGGAGGGGAGGGCAGGGCAGGGAGGGCAGGGAGGGCAGGGCAGGGAAGGGAAGGGAAGGGGTAAAGTAAGGTAAGGTAAAGGTAAAGTAAAAGTAAAAAGTAAAGTAAAAAGTAAAAAGTAAAGTAAAGTAAAGTAGGAAAGAAGGAAGGAAGCAAAGGAAGAGCAGGTGTTGCTTTTCAAACAGAGCAAATGCCTTCTCTGTTGAGCTCACTCATTGCCTGCACCAAGCCCCAGAGGTTCAAACATGAAGATGACAAATTTCTGTTCTGGAAGAGCATAGGAGAGAGGTGATGGGCATAGTGAGAGATGGGTCTGGGGACACTTGCAGGGCTTATGTCTTCGGGAGTCAGCCAGCAAGAGACTGAGCAGAATGAAAACCCCTTCCTCTTCAATGAGTGTGGGTATACCCTCAGCCTCAGACTGGGCTAAATGGCAGCAGATTTGTGAATGCCTAGCAGAATGACTGCTGTCATAAACAGCAGCAAATTTCTTATGTGTCTTATGTCCCTATACCTAGGATACCTAGTAGGGTCCCATTCACACTCTGCATTTCTCTAGCCACTTATCATAGCCGAATATTTAATTTTTACTGCAAACCTTCAGGAGTAAAGTAAAACTTTTGATGCCCTGTTTCTGGAAAGAGACTAGAAGGTATAGTCTCCTACCTGGGATGAGGTCTCACCGAAGTCAGACCTCAAGTCCAGTTTGAGCTGGACTTATCAACGCAAACAGGGATTTAATCAATGTAAGCTTATGACTCACTCTTACTAGGAATTCCTCGGTCATGGGAAATAATTGCAATCCCCAATCCCCATCATGAATGGGGTTCAAGAGTTTACCAGCGCCTGCCGGCGTAGGGTAGGCACACGCTGAGTCAGTTGGTGTAGTGCATGTGCAGCCCCAGATATCTATGAGCATCACAGACCTGTTATTGCCTAATCTCAGGTCACTGAACACCACTTGTCCCTCTAAGAAGCTGGGGGATGCCGACTGCTCAGGGATCGTGTAACTAGTCAGCATGCCAGGGTCTCGTTCCTTATTAGAATTAACCAGACAAATCGCTCCAGCAACTAAGAATGGCCATGCACCACCACCTATACAATCGAGAAAGAGCTGTCAATCTGTCAGTCCTGCCCGTGTTCAGGCTGGGTGAGGTTTCCCGTGAGGTTTCCAGGTGAGGGCTACAGGCTGCCTCCATTTGCATGCTGTCTGCCCCCCATGTCTGTGTTGCTCTCCAGGGCATGGGGTCACAGTGGAACAGAAAACCTGTGAGACTTGGCATAAAAATCAAAGTTCAAGACCCAAACCTGCCACTTCTAAGAAGTTTGCCCTCAGGCAAGTCCCTTCATCTGCCTGAATCTCAATTAAGATTCTTCTAAGAATCATAACTGGCGGAAAGTCCTAATTTCAACCTCTTAAGATTCATGTAAGAATAAAATCAGTCTGTGGATCTGAGGCTGCTTGCCAATAATAAAAATACCACAGAACCTTTATTAAAAACTTAAAATATGCCCGGCACTGGGCTAACCTCTCTTCATGTATTATCTCATTTAATTCTCTCGACGCCTAACCATGGCAGGTGCTATTATCATCCTAATTTTACAGATGAATAAGTTAAAATAGGTGTGTAACGTACCCAAAGTCACACAGATAGAAAGAGGAGACCCTGAAGCATCCCAAAGCTTAGTGAACCACAGCTGAGCTACAAAGCCCTGTTTATGTGGATATTGGTGATTTCACTTAAGGGGATGGAACTTAGAATGCCAGGCTTAGCTCTTTTTTCTCTTTTTTCCCTGTTTTTCTCTTTTTCTTTGCTCTATTTTTTAAGGTCATACAATAAAATGTGCCCTTTTTATGTGTACAATTCTGTGAGTGTTGACAAACGAATATAGCCGTGGAGCCATCAGCAGTCAAGACAGTTCACATCACCACCAGAAACTTCCTTTGTGCTGCGTGGACACTGACCTCTCACCTGCATTCCCTTGTAACTCTGACTGATTTCTTTCCCCTGTGGGTTTGCATTTTGCAGACAGTCATGTAAATGCAATCACAGAGTTCGGGACGTTTCGAGCCCAGCTTCTTTCACTTCACATAGGCGTTTGAGAGTGGTCCGTGTTATTCCACGGATCGAAAGTGTGTTCTTGTTGCTGAAGCATATTCCATGGCATGCACGGACCTCTAGCTCTCCTTAAGGAGTGATGGAAACCCTCTATTTCCCAGTAGCTACAGGCCACCTGGTTTCAGGAATTTGGGCTCCTGAGATCTGAGCAGGAAGCTGGTTTGAGAGGAGAATCTGCATTAGGGTAGAGAAATTACTTTCTCTCTTACTTCTAGTCCTGACTCCTCCTGAGAGCCAAGGGAACACTTGGACCCCAAGTGATCATCTGGAGGGTAAAGGATGGGCACTGAGTGTAGTAAGAAGGGGGGCAGCTCGGCTATGGGCACAGACGTGGGACACAGCACATTGTGTCTGCAGGTGAGCTTCACTTTGCCTTCCTTCTCTCTCTTTCTCCTTCCCAGCCCATTTGCCTTCCTGTCCTATTTCTTGTTTCTCACCAGTAAGAGCTGGAAGGATGGGCTTCCAAGGTACCAAAGAATCTGACTTTACCACTAGATGAACCCCTGTATTAACTAACCCACTGCAGATTTTACACATCCCTTGGTGCCGTGGCTCTGGAGTTGAGCTCTGGTCTCGGGGTGCTGCTGTGACAATCGATGCCACAGCCCACAAATTGCAGCCACTAAAAATAGGCCAAAGTCACCTGGGTCTCACTTCTTTAAGTACACGGCTTCTGTGCTTGATCAAAACACCTAGATAATTAGCTCTAAAAGCCTCATTTGAGGGAGGAGGTAGGTGGGTGAGCTGCCCGTAGGAGGGAAGGCACACAGAAAAGAGAAGCTTGTTAAAACGACAACCCTGTAAAAGAAATGGGGCAGTGAAAGGAGCAGAGAGGGGAGGAAAAGCAAAGAAAGGAGTCTTGGAAGGGGTGGGAAGGAGGCTTTAAAAATAGTGATGCTGTCAGAGGAAGTAAGCGGGAGGTCAGGAGGCAGGCAGCCCTTTTCCTGGGTGAACTGTTTGGAAAGGAGGCAGAAGCGAGCACAACACGTGGGAGATGTGGTGTGAAGAAAAGGTTATGGGCTACCCACTCTCTCCTCCTGTAAGTGGTATGGCCGTTCACTGTTACCTGGGTCCAAGGCTAAAGTCAAACTCACTGCCTCTTCCTCCCTCTCCCCATGGCTCATGGATTCCTCCTTATCTGCCTTCTAAATTTCCCTCCTACCCATGTCGTCTACCCCATGCCGTGGTCACTCCCCAGCGGCTCTCCCTTGTCACCTCTCACCTGAGTATTTCAGTGGCCTCCAGGTCATCGACCGTCTGGTCTCTCTCTTCTCCCCATACATTCCCTGTATTTCAGCAACAAATCTGTTTCTGCTGAAAAACTCTGAGAGGCTCCCAATCACCAGTTGGAGATTCCAAACTCCATAGGGAGACATTTAACACTCCTCTGAACGTAGTCCCAAGTTACCATTCTAGGACTACTCCTCTCCAACTCCAACCATCCACTCTCCTCTTGGGTTATAAACTGTTGGGCCATGACCTGAATCTTGGGCATGTTCTCCGGTCCCTGGACATGTCAAATATCTGAATATTTCACATACAATTTTTTTTTACTTCTTTTGAAAAATTGGGGGACCCAGCAGCACTGAGCCCACATTTTAAAATGGTAGCACCCTGGTTGGCTCCAGCCCCCACCATTCTCTAATGTCTGATGCTAGGTTGGTTTCATTCACTTTCATTACCTTTTTGGTCCTATAGACAATGGATCTTGAGACCCCCGACTCTATACTAACTGCAGCAAAGGATTAGAGGTGGCAATCTGGCACCAAGCCCCCACTGGCTCTTGATCTCCATAATACATGATCTTTGTCATGGTGAACTCTTTCTCTATGCCAGCTGCGATGTAAGGTACTGGGCACAGAGATGGGAAAAACACTGCTTGCCCCTGTGGGCTCCAACCAAGCACTCTGAGACCCTTATATCTCTGTTCATGCCATTTCCTCTTTCCAGGATGGCTTTCTGTACCTTTTCCATCAGCTAAAGTGGGCATCCTGAATGAACTTTTCCTGATGCCCTCTGATAAGATTAACCCCAGGAACCAGGCCTTCTCCATGGCCTCATATCATGCTCAGTCCCACCTAAGGCCTCATATCTGCCTTTTTAAAAATTCTATTCTAAATGTGTGAGGATTAGAACCTATATCATATTCATTCATTCCCCCTACCCAACTTTCACACATCCCCAAGATTCATTTTTTGTGTGTAATAAGTGCTCAGAAATGTTTTAATGAGATTGATTCAGAAACACCTAAAATCCTTAAACTAATTTTTTTACACATGTAAAAAAAAATGCTCGTCCCCAATTTTTTTATCCTTGCATTACAGAGACATGAGAAAGCATTTTAAAGTGCAGTAAAACCTTTTAAATTTGAAATAGTTGAAGAGTGTGGAGGAGTGAATATAAATACATTTTATATATTTACATATGTATGTATAAAAGATTAAGTTTGAGGCTTTTTAAGAGAACAAATCATCTTTCAGTTTGAGATGTGACAGTATGTCTGTATACTTGAACTAACCTTGGATTTCAGAACTTTGGGGTAAAATTGTCAAGTGGACTTTTCCTCCAATACCCCCCAACTCGTCTTTGTACCCTTCAACATTAGAAGCTGAGTAAGTTGCCCCAGGGGTCCAGCTAAATCTCCTCTGGCTCCCACTGCAGCATCCCTTTGGAGCATGGTCCCAGCTTTCCCAAGAGACAACCTGTTATTCAGCAAGCCTTCTAGGCTGTAAGACCCAAGAGGGGAAGGACCATTTTATACCCCTGCTGTGGACCCTGTTCCCACCTAGGAGGGCTTTGTTAACCAAGTGAATCCACATGAGAAAAAGAGAATGAATACTCTGGAGATACGGCACCCACCCAGATTTAATAAACCACAGAGACGCAGTGCTTTCCTCTGACAAAATGGCTCTATGATGATGCAGATTTCCAAAGCTGGGGTAGACCAGGAAGAGATGTGTTTGCAGGCCTGGGTGTGTGGGTCAGGGGTGAAGTTGGGGGAGCTGCATGGGAGCCCCAGGCGGAAGGGGCAGTAGAGTATGTCTCTTGGTGTGCTTTTTAAAATAAAACCAGCCTGGGCATTTGATCTTTGAATAAAATTGCCTTACAAAATCATTTTTTCCCTGCTAATGTATTGATTAGTGACATAAAAATCTTGGCAGGATCCTGGACATATTTTATTACACAATTGTTCTATAACTGTTTTTTACTCCTAAGAAGAGAGTCATAGAATTTTCTTTAAAATTATGAAAACATTTTTCAAACAATCATAGAAAAATTTAAAAATTATACAGAATTCCACTGTTCTATTACATGAGTCATCTCCATTTTTCTGCATTTTCTTCCAGTCTTTGTTCATATGCAGACATAATTGTACATATCCCAAAAAGAAACTTGTATTATTTATTAATCATGTATCATTGTAACATAAATATTTTTAAATATTGTTTGATAGTTTTTATAATTATAATTTGCAATAGCTGTAGAATGCCTTTCAATAGGTGATGTTGCAGAAGGTATTTAACCAGTTCCCTGTAGCTAGACATGAAAAAATTTTCCTACTGTGAAATAATAACAGTATTTTGATTTTTTTTTTTTTTTTTTTTTTGAGACAGAGGCTTGCCTTGTCACCCAGGCTGGAGTACAGTGGTACAAGCATAGCTCACTACAGCTTCAAACTCCTGGGCTCAGCCATCCTCTTGCCTCAGTCTCCCAAGTAGCTAGGACTAGAGGCATACACCACTGTGCCAGAATTTTTTTTTTTTCTAGAGACAGAGTTTCACTTTCTTGCCCAGGCTGGTCTCGAACTCCTGGCCTCGAGAGATCTTCCTGCCTCAGCCTCTTGAACTGCTGGGATTACAGGTGTAAGCGACCACACACCACATTTAATTTTTTAAATGTGGCCATTTATGTTATAGTAGCAAGAAATGCTCTCCAAGCTGAACATTAAACTTAATGTACTTCTTTATGCCTCATAAACTGGGTTAGTTTCTTAGGGCTGCCATAACAAAGAACCACAAATTGCATGGTTTAAACCAGCAGTCTCCAACCTTTTTAGCACCAGGGACTGGTTTTGTGGAAGACAATTTTTCCACAGACCAAAGGGGTGGGGGGTGCTGGTTTGGGGATGATTCAAGCGTATTACATTTATTGTGCACTTTATTTCTACGATTATTACATTGTAATATATAATGAAATAATTACCCAGCTCTCCATAATGTCAAATCAGTGGGAGGCCTGAGCTTGTCTTCCTGCAACTATACAGTCCCACCAGGGGTGATGGGAGACAGTGACAGATCATCAGGCATTAGATACTCATAAGGAGAGCACAACCTAGATCCCTCACATCTGCACTTCCCAATAGGGTTCACACTTTTATGAGAATCTAATGCTGCTGCTAATCTGACAGGAGGTGGGGCTCAGGTGGTAATGTGAGCAATGGGGAGTGGCTGTAAATACAGATGAAGCTTCGCTTCCTCGCCCACTGCTGCTCGCCTCCTGCTGTGTGGCCTGGTTCCTAACAAACTATGGACTGTACCAGTCTGTGGCCCAGGGGTTGGGGATCCCTGGTTTAAACAACAGAAAGGTATTCTCTCAGAGCCCTGGAGGCCAGGCCAGAAGTTGGAAAGGAAGTTGCTGACATCCCTCTGAAGGCTCTGAGGAAGAATCCTTCCTCTCTTCTTTGCAGTTTCTGGTGGCTCCCCAGTGTCCCTCACTCCAGTCTCTGCCTCTGCCTTCACATGGCATCCTCCCTGTCTGTGCGTCTCTGTGCATCCTGTCCTCTTCTTATAATGGCACCAGTTATTGAATTTAGGGCTTGCCATCTAGCATGATTTCATCTCAACATCCTCAACAAATTACATCTGCAAAGATTCTGTATCTGAGTAAGGTAACATTTACAGATGCCAGGGGTTAGGACCCGCATGTATATTTTTGGAAGGTACTATTAAGCTCTCACTATGATACCTTCTTGAAAACCTCTTCAAATCCCTGGCAATATAGTCAGGAGTCTGGGAGTGCCCATATCCTGCCCTTTCAGCCATTACTGTTCCTCGCAGAATCCTCGAGAGAGACAGACACAAAGAACGGTAATCAAATGGACCACAGCATGCAGGTTTCTACTTGCCAAACAGGGCCCTCTAACGAAGCTGGGCTGGAGTGGAATGTTTGACGTTTGGCTTTTACCATCCCCTTTACCAAGCCACATGAAGAAAGAAGACAGAAGATGAATGCTCTGTCCCAAGGGGCCATTTCTAGCCCCGCCTGCTCTCACAGCCTCATGGAAGAGATAAGTGGAAGAGGGAGATGCCAGTGACCAAAGGATCACCAGCTTTACTCACTACCTCTGAGATGTGGAGCAAAACAGGAGGCCACTGAGAGGGAACAGGGCCAGGAAAGACTCAATGCACAGAGACTCCGCCCTGATAAATATCTTGCAATAACTGAGCAGATCAGCCACCTCTTCCCCTTAAGGGAAGGACACTGGGAAGGTGTGGCCAGAAAGGCAGGCAGATGAGGAAATTACTTCTCCTAGAGTAATGGTAACACAATTACACAATTGCCATCCATGCATGTACTATGTAATGTGCATTTAAAACAATTTCATATGCACATTTCCACATATCTAGTCTGTATGCTTTTCACCTTTAATAGCTAATAAAACAGCATCAAGAAAGTCAAGGCAAAAAGTCATGACCATCTCAACAGATGCCAGATATATACACAATGAAATCCAACACTCATTCCTAATTAAAAAATAAGATAAAAACAAACCTCAGGGAACTTGGAATAAAGTGAAAATTTTACAACCTGATGAAAAGCAACTACCAGAAACCCCTCAGAACATCATCCTTAGTACTGAAACATTAGAAGCATTCCTGTTTAATACAGGGCTATTACAAAGATGTCTGCCCAGACCAAGACTGTTTCACAGAAAAAGTATAAATATCGGAAAAGAAAAGACCATTGCAAGTTACAGACGATTTGCTATCAGCTAAAAATTCAAGAGAATCAACTGAAAAAACTACAAGCATCAGTAAGAGAATTCAGTCAGTTCTGTGGTCGAAATGTCTGTGTCTCCCCAAGATTCATATGTTGAAATCAAAACCCCCGAGGTCATGGTATTAGGAGGTGGGGTCTTTGGGAGGTGAGTGCAGGGCCTTCATGAATGGGACTCATGCCCTTGTAACAGAGATCCTAGAGAGCTAGCTAGCCCTGTCAACCACTTTAGGATACAGCAGGAAGACATGCTCTCTAGACCAGGAAGTGGCCCCTCACCAGACACTGAATCTGCTTGCATCTTGATCTTGGACTTCCCAACCTCCAGAACTATGAGAAGCAAGTTTCTGTTATTTATAAGCCACCATTTTATCGTATCTTGCTATAGCACCCTGAATGGACTGACACAGTAAGTTAGCCAGATCCATCCATTCCACAAATATTTCATGAACACCTACCATGTGCAAGGAATATTTACGTATATTCTTTTCTAAGAATTCAGAATATGGCAATGAACATAATAAAGTTTCTCCCCTCATAAAGCTGACATTCCCCTGTGAACAGAGTTAACATTTAAAAGAATGACAAGAAATAACCAATTAAAAATGTAATGGCAAAAAAGATCCAATTCACAATGCCAAAAAGAAATCTAAAATCTCTGGGAACAAATCTAGCAGGAAAGGTACAAGGCCTATGAAAAGAACATTTTAAATGTCACTGTGTTGGCCAGGCACGGTGACTTACCCCTGTAATCCCAGCACTTTGGGAGGCTGAGGCGGACAGATCACTTGAGGTCAGGAGTTCAAGACCATCCTGGCCAACGTGGCAAAATCCCGTCTCTACTGAAAAATAAAAAACAAAAAGATTAGCCAGGCATGGTGACACATGCCTGCAATCCCAGCTACTCGGGAGGCTGAGGCAGGAGAATTGCTTGAACCTGGGAAGTGGAGGTTGCAGTGAGCCAAGATCGTGCCACTGCACTCCAGCCTGGATGACAGAGTGAGAGTCTGTCTCAAAAAAAAAAAAAAAAAGTCATTTTGATAATGACATTAAATAAAGATCATGTTAACCCTCATCACACCGCCATGATGGTGGTACTGTTGTTTCTCTTCCTCGTTTTACAGGTGAAGGTCCAGAGGCTACGAGAAGCTACAGTCAGGAGCAGAGCAGATGTCAGGACCTTGACTACCAGACACCAGGGCTGAGAATGCAGCCACTGCACCACATCGCCTGTGCCATGCCTTTTATTCTATCCCTCAGCCTTGGTCTCCCTACAGGAAAAATGGCAATGCCCACACCACTCTCCCATCTTTGTCATGAATGAATGAACGAAATAGTATATTTAAGGCACTAACTCAGGGCGTTAAGTACGTACTTGGTAAATACTAGTTCCTTCATTCTAACCAGGAGAGGAATTGAGCTCCCTGAGTCTTTATCAACACATTCTATGGCATAATGAGAGGTTGAGAGAAGTATTTTCATCATGATCAATCAATACAAGGAAAAATAACTTCAGGAGGCATGTGGGAGAGAGGTGGGCTTTTAAGTGGGTAAAACCTCTATTATACTGACTCGCTTAATGACTCACCGAGCTGTTTGATTTGAGAGACAGCAAATCTGAGGGATGTAAAATGCCGATCTTTCTGAGTGGCAATTATTTGTGATTAAATCGCAGTGTCTTCTGAAGGAAGGAGGAAGTCACTTTGTCTCCAGAGTGAGGTGACTCATGGAAAATATCATTTCCAGGAGAGAAGGAAAAAGCCACAAATGCAGTTGAAGAGGCACAGGTACCCCGGTGGGCACTCAGGGAAGCCCCCATCTCCCGAACTAGTCCCAGGAGTTGACTGTGTTCTTATTTTGCTTTCAGTGTATATTAAATAAAATTAGGAAAATGCAGCAAAGCAGGAAACAATTGTCAGCCCAGCACCCTAATATACCAACACTAACATTTTGATTTATTTCCTTCTAGCTTTTCTCCCTCTCTGCATGCATCTCTTTGTTTTCATTATTGTAATCTTCCAGTTTTGTACATGGTCTCAGTGTGAGTAGAAAAATAACAGGATTAGAAACCAGACATTAAATTTCATCACGTACCAAGTGTCATCTCTGAACTTCAGTTCTCTCTTCTGTAAAGAGGAATGATAATACCCATCCCAAAGCTGTTTTCAGGATTGATAGATAATATAGATACATTGCTGGCATAGAGTAGGCACTCAGTAAATGGCCTGGTCCATCCCCTGTGACTCAGAACATTCTTTCTGGTTGCAAAGGAAGAGCTGATCTCTCTGGCAGCAGGAAGGGCCAGACATGAGGCTACTCCAGAAGACCTCTCAGCCAGGGTCAGGAAAACTCTACATAGGGCCTTGCCCAGATTTAGCCTCAGTTCTTTTCCATCTCTAAAAACCTCACTCCTGTGCTCAAATTTCAGCAGGAGAGAACCTGGTTGGTCAGCTCAGCATCAGATTTGGACCTGTGGTCACTCAACCATGGCTGGAGATGAAGATTGGCAGGATCATAGCCAAGCTAGTCATTGTGAATCGATAGCCGGTTTAACCGCATTATTTCCACTGATATTTTAATGTTATAGTGTATCATAAGCATTTTTTCAAGTAACTACCCTTTGCTCATGACCCTAATTTTAATGCTCCAGAAGTCAGTCAAGGCCATGGACTGCTATTTAGTGGTACATTTTCGTCGCTGAAGAGCTAAATTATTTCTAGAATGATACCTTTTGTAAGGGATCGTAATAAGTATGGGTTTAATTCTTGAGGAATTCCCAGAAACTACCCAGCCTTGAAAGTAATTGAGTACCACATCACCTGGATGGACTGATCCATTCTGCAGAGGGTTTGATTCCCCCATCCTCTGAATGGACCTGCCCATCCTGCCTTCCTATCCTGTGAATGTACCAGTGCTTTCATGATGCTTTCTGATTTCCTGCCAAGCAGTCTATGGAACGGTAGACAACATATGACTTACACAACAGAAGGTGACCCAGGCCTTGCCTGGAGGTAACATGAAAGCATTCTTTCTCAGCTTTAAACTGAGGAGCAGACAACGAGAAAAATACTTGGTGGCTGAAAGTTTGTGAGACATCATTATCTAAAGCATATTGGGATTTGGGAATGTAAAGAGGACCTTCAGGCATTTCTTATTTTTACAAGTTACCTAATGGAAATAGTAGTCTCTGAAATCAAGGCTGCACTCACCAATGAGTAACTGGATTTTTCTTCGGGGTAAGATTTGATCTACACTGGTTACCTCTACCTACTCAGAATCTCAGGTGGCAGAGCTTAGTATTTTTTCAAGATTAAATTATTTCTAAAACCGGAAAGTAAATTCTTTCATTCTTTCTAACTTTCAAAACACAGGCTGAATGATAGTAATGCTGTTCTAAAACATATGGTGTTTCCAGAGAGGAAGCAGGGCTTTTTGGAGACAGAAAGTTTGGGAACTGTTGATTTTAATTGTTCTGCTATCCGTTCACTCAAGAAGCATTTGGGGAGCCCTTTCTACATGCCCAGATCTTTTGTAGCCACAACCACTTCCCTCCTCCTTTCCCCTCTCCGTCACCCCTGGCTACCACTCATTTGTTCTCCGTTTCTATTATTTGTCATTTTAAGGATGTTCCCTAAAATAAATCACATTGTACATAACCCTTCAATAGTGATGTTTTCCACTCAGCATGCCTTTGAGATACATTGAACTAGTTAAGTGTTAAGCAGTTCATTCTTTTTTTACTGCATAGTATGCGATGGTTTGGATATACTACAATTTATTTGACCATTACCCATCAAAGGACATCTGGGGTGATTTCAGTTTTTTGTTATTATAAATAAAATTCCTAAGAACCACTCATGTACAGGTTTTTGTGTGAACGTAAGTATAATTTCTCTGAGATAAATGCTTACAAGTGCCTGCACGATTTCCCCACCCCTTTTAGGCCATTCCTTTTTTTACCCCTTTCCTTTTTTTTTTTTCAGAAAGCGACAAGCTGATTCCATTTTTTTAAATGGAAATTAAAGAGTGTAAAATAGCCAATCTTGAAAAAAGAGAACAAAGTTAGAGGACTTATACTGCCTCAAGGTTTACTATAAAGCTATACTAATTAAGACTATTTATACAGCATAAGCATAGATACATAGATCAATATAGAGTCCAGAAATAGCCCTACACAATGGCCACTTGACTTATGAGGGAGGAGAAGGCATTTTCAATAAATAATGATGGAGCAACCAGATACTATGTGGGGAAAAATGAATCCTGACTCATATCCTGACACTATATATAAAAATTAATTTGAGATGGATTATCAACCTAAATTTAAAAGCCAAGCTTATACAAATTCCAGAATAAAATATGGGAGACTATCTTCTCAATAATGAGATGAGCAAATATTTATTAGGGCATTTAAGAAGCACTAAATATAAAATAATGATAAATCAGACTTCATCAAAATTGAGAACAGCTTCTTTTTAGAATATGCCATTAATAAAGCAAATATGTAAGCCAGAGAATGTGCAAACTATTTGTAATATATATGTCTTTCAAATGACTCATACGCAGAATATATATATATATGTTTTTTAAACTACAAAAAAGAGGAGAATGAAATGGTAATATGCTTTTGTGAGGTTCTAACACTATATTAAAAGTGGCATAATATTACTTGAAGGTGGATTATTATATTTTAAAGATGTATAATGCATATCCCAGATAAATCACTAAAATTAAAATAAAGAATTATTGCTAATAAGCTAATTGTGGAATCAAGTAAAATCATGAAAATTATTCAATCCAAAGTAAGGTAAGAAAAATAATTATCAAAGGGAATATGGGACAAATAAAATAGACATAGCAAGAGGGTAGATTGAAATCCTACCAGATCAATAAGTACATTAAATGCAAATTATCTACGTAGTCCAGTTGAAAGGTAGAACTGTCAAGGTGGATAAAAAACAAGACCAAACCTTTGTTGTCTATGAGAAACACACTTTAAATAAACAGATAAAGGGTGAGTAAAAATAGTAGGTTGGAAAAAGTGATGTGATAAAAATGTTAACCCAAAGAAAGCTAGAAGTTGATGTATAAAACAAAGTAGACTTCAGAACAAGAAACACTATCATGATATTCATAATTATTAAAGAATCAATTCGTTAAGCACACATACCATTGCTAAATTTCTATGTACCTAAGAAAAGCTTAACTATATACATAAAAAAATGGATAGAACTGAAAGTAGAAATAGCCAATTTCACAATTATAGGCAGATATTAACTCTCAGTACTTAATAAAACATGTAGATGGAAAATTAACAAAGATATAGAAGATATAAACAATACTCTTAACGTACATGACCTAATTAGTACTTATAAAGCACTCCATCCAACAATAGAATACACACTGTTTCAAGTACACATGAGTCATTCACCGAGATAGACCACGAACTAAGCCTTAAAATAAATGTCAATAAATCTAAAATAATTTACATAACTTAAAGTATGTTCTTTGCTCACAATGGGGTTAAACTAGAAATTAGTAACAAAATGTTAGCTGGGAAGTGTTCAAATATTTAGAAATTAAACGACACATTCTAAATAATGTGTGGGTCAAGAAAGAAATCACAAGAAAAATTAGAAAACATTCGAGCCAAATGAAAATGAAAACACAGCATATCAAAATTTGTGAGATGCAGCTAGGACAGTTCTTAGAGGGAAACTTATAGCATCACATGCTTATATTAGAAAAAGAAAAGGCTCTCAAGACAATTATTTAAGCTTCTATCTTAGAGAAAAAGAAGAAAAAAATCAATCCAAAGGAAGCATTAAAATGAGTTAACAAAGATAAGATCAGTAATCAACAAAACCAAAAAAAAAACCAAACAGAAAATTGATGAAACCCTAAGCTGTTTTTTTAAGAAATTTAATAACATCGTTAAACTTGTCATACTTATCAAGAAAGAAAAGAGAGAGCACATAAACTAACAATATCAGGAATGAAAGATGCAATATCATTATTGAGTCTACGGAACAGAAATTAAAAACAATAGTAAGAAAAGACTGTGAAGTGTATGGCAATAAATTTGACAACTTTCATATAATGAGCAACTTATTTTAAAGACACAGACTGCATAAATATTAAAGCTCACTCAAGAAAAAAATGTATTTAACAAAGTTATGAAGGGAGACAATAGAAAAAAATAATTAATTGATGTGAAACATCAAGAAACAAAAGGGGCAAAAAACAGCTGGATAACTAGAACCTAACAGTGAGATGGCAGAAATAAATCCAAATAGATCAGTAATTTTTTAAATGTAAATAATCTAATATTTGAATTAAAAACTAAGATCACCTCACCATACCAAAAAAGCTTCTCAACTATATCTTATTCACAAGAGACACACCTTAAATAAAAATGTTAAAGTTTGAAAAGGCTAGAAGGATGCATACTGTATTTATGAATAAGAATAATCATTGTGTTAAAAATATCAATTATCCTCAAATTAATCCATAGACTTCAATTTAGTAAAAACCCTAACAGAAATTTTTTATAGCACTTCAGAGTTTTATGCTAAATTTATATGGAAGATCAAAGGGACGAGAACAGGTCTGATTTTCCAATAAAGTGCAATGTGAAGGACATGCCCAACCAGATATTGAGACCTTAGTAAAGCTACACTAATTAAGGCTGGGAATGTACTCTTAAGGATGGAGCTACAGTTCAAAGGCAGAGAATAGAAAGACCTATCCTAGACTCATTTATGGAAATTTGATCTATTAAAGAGATGGCATTGCAAACTGAAGGTGGGAGAGACAACTGAATAAATTGTGCTGGGAGAATTCATTATATATGTACATAATATAAAATTGGATTTCAACATTATCATGCTCAAAAGTCATTTCCATTTGGATCAATGGTTCTGAATTAGGTTGGGGAAGGGAGCAATTTCTCCCTACTTTGTGACCGAAGGCCTAAAATCAAGGATCAATACTTTGTGCTGCCTTGATACTTGGTAAAATTGGGAGGGTCTTGAATGGCCTAGTTGCAAGTTCCCCTCACCACCCTCGCTAAACAACTTTCTTTATCAAAGGCACCAGACACAGTTCCTGCTTATCTCTGAGTAGCAGGTTTCAGATCCCTACCAGCCAAGTACATCCTCCCATGGGAACCGGGGGCATCCCACCCACTTGATACTAAAAAGCCCCTGGTTGTTCACTCTGTTTCTGAGTGCAACCCCTGCGTGGCCCTGTGTGGCGTGCAGTGTTCTCCTCACCTGGGCTGTGAATACATGTGACTAATAAGCCCATCTCTCCAGTATTAGGTGTGATACGTGTGGTCATCCTCATAATCCTAGGGCCTGAATCCCTCCTTCACCAACAGGTTGAAGAGGAGGCAATTCAAACATACTCCACCCCTCACTTGAGTATGATCACTAGATAACATACTGGACATACAGTTACTTCTGAATTTAAATAATACATAATTTTTTGATGTAACTATACCTTAACTATTACATTACTTATACTAAAAAGTATTTGTTGTTTATATGGAATTCAAATTTGACCCAGTGTCTTGTGTTTTTATTTGCTGAATCTGGCAGCCTATCTCCAGCGAATATAATGGCAATGTCTTGGGACCGTTTTCACTGTCACTACTGTGGAGCGAGGAGAGGGAGCAGTGCTACTGACATCTAGTGTGTAGAGATCTACGATGCGCAGGGAATCCCCCCAGTACAAAGAATTCCAGAGCCCAAAGTTGCACTAATACCACTACTGGAAAACCTTGATATAGAAAAGGACTTACACGTGAAATACAAATCTTTAAAATTTTTAGATGTCAATGAACAAAAACTTCAAATACAATATAGGAGAATATACTTCTTATCATAGAACAGGAAACAACGTTCTAAATAAGACTAACGTGCAAAATCTAAAAGAAGAAATTATAAATTTAACTACATCAAAATGAAGAATAACTGTTTATCAGACATTACAAAAGAGTCAAAGGAAAGCCACTCACTTGGAGAAGATGTTGGCAACACATGTAACTAATAAAGTGCTTAGATCTAATGCATCAAGATTGTTAATGAACCAATAAGAAAATAACAAACAACCCAGCGGGAAAAAAAATAGGCAAATATCTGAAAGGTATTTCACAAAAGCATAAACACAAATGATCCACTGACAAGTGAAACGATGATTTGCATTAGCATAATCAAGAAAGTACAAGTTACAAACGTCCACTCTATGTTGGCAAAACTTACAAAAGAAAAAAGTCTGAATATACTAAAATTAACAAGGAGAATAACAAAGATCCAAATAGAAATTGTCATAGAAGACTTATGGTGGTGTAAATTAATAAAACCATTTGGAAAACAATTTACTGTTACCTAGTTATTTTGAAGAATCATATGCCCCTATAACCCTTTTAATTTTATTCCTGGGTATATACAGGTTGAGTATCTCTTATCCAAAATTCTTGGAACCAGAAGTATTCAGATTTAGAAGTTTACCAGATTTTAGAATATTTGCATATACATAATAAAATGCCTTGGTGTTGGGACCCAAGTCTACAAACAGAAGTCATTTATGTTTCACGTACACCTTATATACGTAGCTTGGAGTTAATTTTATACATGATTTTTAATACTTTTGTGCATGAAAGTTAGTGTTAAGTACTTATATGTGGAATTTTCCACTTGTGGTGTTATGTTGGCACTCAAAATTTTCTGATTTTGGAGCATTTTGGACTTCAGATTTTCAGAGTAAGGATGCTCAACCTCTACTCTCAATAAGATTGTACTTGTGTCCCAGTTTATAATGGCATTTCATGTAATCGTAAAAAATTGTTTTAAAAAAGGAAATGGATATATAAATTATGTTTTAGGTTTGCCCTAGAATAGTACATACATCTGTGAAAAATCAATGAATTACAGCTACTTGTATCAACATGAATGAATCACTAAAGCAAGTCATAGAGTACACACACATACACACACATGCATATATATATATATAAAATACAATTCTATTCATATATATATATGTGATATGTTTCTTAGTTTTAAAAACACAAGAGATTCACATTTTCATACAAAAAGTTACCAGTATTTCCAGGGAAAAGACCCATCCCTCCCTCTCTGAGCCTAGGACTTGATTTTTTCTGGAAATATTTAAACTTCTCCAGGATACTTCTTACTCACCCCTCCTCACTCCCATGAGGCCCCGCCACAAGATGGGACAGTGTGACAATCAGATCTTCCAATGGGTGGGAGGAAGGTGGGAAAGTCAGATGCAGACCACTTGTGTCCAAATTCTCCAGGAGCTGACTGGCCTGAAAACCACATGCAGCCTTCTCAGTAAATTTCCTCACAGCGTCTGGAAAGCCGCTGGCAGCGAAATACACCTCAGGGCTGACCTCCCACTGGCTGATGATCCACAAGATTCCAGGCTCCCTGCCTCTTTCAGGACACTCGTTCCTAAAATTGGGTTAATAGCCTCTACCTGGTCTCCCCAGTGTGCTACTTCCAGCTTAACTGAAAAGTTTAAAATCAAGTAGAGGCTTTGTCTACCAAATTCTTTCACCAGGCACTACAGAAAACCATCAAAGGGGTGCAACTGTGTCTACCACTTAAATTGTTTAAATTCCAAACAACTTTTTTTTGTTGTTGTGTTTTTATCACTTAACAGCAGATGGTCATTGGGAAGAAGCTGAAAATTCGAATATGTACAACAAGGATGAAGACAGAAATAACCAGTTTTACCCAAATCTGGATGAAATCATTGTGAGCACTTGACATGTGTCATTCCATTCATATTCTATGGACATATATTTATACACCTGTGCATTTAAGTAAAAAGTCGTTCATTTTGTACACAATTTTAAACTAATTTTTAAGAGCTACCTTCTAAAATTACCGTGGATTTCTCTCTTTGTCCTCAAGTCTTCTTTTGCAGCATCTTTTTAACAGCTATACAACCATCTCCTTCATCATTCCCTTAGTGTAGGACACTGGTTATTTCTGACTTTTTTCACTCATACAGTGTTGAAATATTTTAACAAGATCCTTGTCGAATTAATATTTTATTAAGATCCGTGTGTGCACATTGTTATTTTCTTTCTTTCTTTCCTTTTTTTTTTTTTTTTTGAGATGTAGTCTCGCTCTGTCCCTCACTCTGGAATCAGTGGCGTGATCTCGGCTCACTGCAACCTCTGCCTCCAGGGTTCAAGCCATTCTCCTGCCTCAGCCTCCCGAGTAGCTGGGACTACAGGTGCCTGCCCCTACGCCTGGCTAATTTTTTGTATTTTTAGTAGTAATGAGGTTTCACCATGTTAGCCAGGATGGTCCTGATCTCCTGACCTCGTGATCCGCCTGCCTCAGCCTCCCAAAGTGCTGGGATTACAGACATGAGCCACCACGGCTGGCTGACACTGTTATTTTCTTTAGACAGATTCCTAGAGATTGAATTTCTTTCATGCATGTATGTGTATATCCAACTTTCTCAGGTTCAAATTCCTCTTAAATGAGATCAGGCATGCAAAGCATGTAACGCGGTGACTGGCACATGCTAAACACACAGGAAGTTATCGAAAATAGTCTAGCTATGTTCTGGGCACTGCACATGCACTTTACATGTATTGCCTTTTACAGTTGTGATCAACTTTGTAAGGTGGATGAGGAAATGAACTCAGAGAGGTTTAGTAATTTGCCCCATTGCACAGCCCAGAGAATCAGGATTCAAACTGAAGTCTCTTTGATGTACAGAGAAGGGCAGTGTGCCCTGGGATATCTTCCTCATGGGTCCCGGGGATACCCCCAAACTCTTCTCAGGCCTGGCAACTACAGGTGAATATAGAAGGTCACATACACATTTCTCACATCCAACTTCTCTGAGCGCCACTCATCTGAAAGCTGCATCATGTGTTTATCTTTATCTTACTTATTTATATTTGTATTTGTTACTTATTGAAAGGACAGAGGCTGAACAAGTGATGGTGGCCTCTTCAGGCTTTGAGAAATGAAAGCCATCTACACTAGAGAATAAAGACCTCCAGAACCCAATTATTTTTAGAGGGCTCCATGAAATCAGGCGAATTTCCCCCATGCAACTGAGGTCACGGATATGACATTTGGAGGTGTTCTCATCAAGCAGAGATTTTTTTTTTAGTCCTATTTAACATTCTGCCATGCTTTACTATCTTTTTTTCTTTGGAGCCAACAGCTTTCCTTCCCCACCTCACTTTCTTCCTGGCTCTCCACTGGGAGGCAGCCTGGTTTCTCCAGAGCCAATGGCTATGAGACCCTTGCATTTCCCACACTGAGAACCATCATCTCCTCAACAGCTCCCTGGTGCAGCACTCTTACAGATATGATACCCAATTCCAATGAGAGAGTGGGAGGCGTGGTCTGTCATGCACAGGTGATCAAAGCATCCATCGGAGAGTGAGCTGGCAGGCTTATCAGAACATCACATGCACAGCCTGTGACTTGTCAGTCATTCTCCTGCATTTCCACTCTGGAGTGGTAACCATCTTACATAAATGACAGAAGTCTAGGTTAACACAAGGAACTTAGTGTCACCATCAATGAGAGTTAACCAAAGTATTGCTACACTGTATTTGAAACAGAAAAGAAAGCAAGTCCTCTGGCAGGAGAGTTTTGGTCCAGCCTATTATGGAGGCTGAGATGAGAAATGGTCTCTGTGCCTCCTGAGGACCCCCTACCTTGCACCTATGGCCACATGATATTTTGAAATATGAATCTATATTATGTTTCTTCCTATATTTCCTCCTTTTCTTTCCCTTATTCAGGTAAGTCATCAGCTGGATGCTGACTCATTGCCTTGGGAATGGTATGTTTCAGGGCAGAAAGCAAAAGTGGTCTACAAGACACCCTGGCTATTGTATTCAAAAGCTAGGACCTCAACAGTGCTAGGAGAATTTTGTGAAAGATCTGAAAGGGAGGGCACACAAGGCAAAACAGATCCTTGTAACCAAAGTTGTGGACCTGGAGCTTCCCAAACCTCAGAATAGGAAGCGAGGCCCCTGGCATGGAAGAAGAGACAAAGAATTCTGTGGGTCGTGTCCAAGTGACTTGAACACCACTTCCCAGATGTAACAGCAGGGAGTCAGCAAGGCCACAGAGAAATGGCCCAAAGGAACAAAAGAGAGCATACAGGCATCAAAGGAAAGTAGTAAGAGGCCACTGGGCCTGAGGGGTGCTGAGCACAGGAATGAGGGCTTACCCAGCAGTAGCCAGTACAGACTGCCGACAAGGGACAAGCGGCTCTGTCTCCCACCCCTCACCCACTCCAACCTTCCCACCCTAAGATTCCTTGACACTGCATAAGTGTTTGGTGGGGATGACAAAAGAGCACAAAGTTAAATTTTCTTGCAGTCAGTCAGACTGGAGACTTAGAGTCAAAAACTCAGTTACGTTATGGAAAAGAAAGTGCTATTTCTGACACATCTGGGGTTTGGACTGAGATTTCTACCTATTGCTCCTTCCTTCTCTGTGCATCACACCCTGCAGAGAATATGACGCTAGGTGTTCTGCAGAAGACAAAAGACCAAAGCAACTAGTGATGATCACAGCCTGTACGGGGTGAAGAAGAAATTGGCTACATGTTCAAACTCCACGTTGCTGTGCTGGTGCATTCTACGCAAAGCTGGAACTGCCACCTCAAGTTAGTTGTGTAGCTGCTCTAAATGGCACTTAAACTTCTACAGAGGAAACTAAATTTAGTTCCTCCCCATAAACACAGTTGTCTGGTTGATGGGAACAAGAACAAGCATGGGAACATGTTTTCAGAAATGTTTGAATAATATATGTCAAGGCAGTAACGCCGAAGCTCTAAAAAGACAGAGCTTTGCAGGGGGCAGGTTTTCACACTGAATTTCAGAGCAAAACAACTATAGGATGACCTGACAATAGGATAAGAGAGAGAGAGAGATCATTTTAGTTTGATATTTCTGCCTAAAGTTAGTGAAAAGCAGAAGAAAGCAACCAGGAGAAATGGTGAAGAGATTCTTATGGTCTGAATTCAACTCTTATTTTCCATCCAAGAGACCCTCCGGATGGAAAGATGAGTTAGGCAGCCCCTACCTACTCTCAAAGGGTTCGTGGTTCTGATTTGGAAGAGGTGAGAGAGAACTCCAGTTTGGTGCTGGGATGAGTGTGCTCACCCATGGAGGCTAAAGGAACACACAGCAGGAGGTTAACAGGGCTTGCCAGAAGGCTCAGGCAAGCTGCACCAACAAAATGGTATTTCAGCTGGTTTTGGAAGGCTGAGCAGTGGCTTGAGCTTTCCTGCCTGAGAAAGGAAGAAAGGAAAGATTTGGAGATATGAAAGAATATGGTGAATTCAAAAACAAGAGATGCCTCTGGTTTGATGAGTGCACAGAGTATGGGGAAGGAACTTGGAGGAGACAGACACAAAAGAAGACCCCAACTTGAAGGGCTAGGGAGCTTGGCTTCATCCTGCAGGCAACATTCTGGGACCACCCCTAAGCTTTAGATGCATAACTCTGCATTGCTGTGGGCTCCAAAGCTGAGGCCTTGTCAGAGCAGTGACTGAGCAGGGCGTTTCCTTAAAAACCCACAAAAAGCATTTTAATGGCTCAACAGTACAAAGAGAAAAATTTTAGAATCAAAATGTATAATAATGATATTGAAAATACATTTTTATTTTCTTCTATCGAAAAAGACATTAAAGTGAGCTGCAGCTCTGTTTTAACGGCTTATTTCATTCATCCATTTAACCACTATTTGTGATCTATTATGTACTGTACAACGGTGATTCAGCAGAGGACCAAAGAGACATGGTTCCTGCCCTGATGGAGTGAGCGGAGACACAAATCACCAACACAAAGCAAGTTATTAAATACTAAAATGCCATGCCATGATAGGTGCTGGGAGAGAAATGATTCCATTAACGGGGCTCCAAAGGGGAGGGGGCTTGTGAAAATCCTTAAGAACTCTGCCAGACATCTGGTTTCAGTTCTGACATGTGAAGGGCTTGGAAGTCATCACTCTCGATCTTATGTGAAAAGGTTGAAAAAACTGATGTTTGAAGATTTTCTTTGACTCATCAGAGAATGGAGGTTGCAGAGCAAACTGTAACCCTGAAATCTGAAGGGACAGGTTGATCCAGAGCCAGTCACAGCTAAGATCTGCTCACCTGGAGCAGAAGCCAGTGGAGCCATGAACTGTAATTTCAATGAATTGCTAGGAACTGAGTGCTATGGGCTGAATTTTGCCCCCCTAAATTCATATGTTGACATCCTAATCCTCAGTACTTCAGAATGATATTCTATTTGGAAATAGGGTATTTAAAGAGTTAATTCAGGTTAAATTAGATCATTAGGGTAGCCCCTTTTCCAATTTGATGTGTTCTTATAAGAAGAGGAAATTAGGACACGAACAAGTAGAGAGGGCAGATACGTGAGGAAATAGCTAGAAGATGAGCATCTACAAGCCAAAGAGAGAGCCCTCAGGCGAAACTGACCCTGATGGCACCTTGATCTTGTACTTCTTGCCCCCAGAATCATGAGAAAAGAAATTCATGTATTTAAACCATCTCATCTATGACACTTTGTTATGACCGTTTTAGCAAACTAATACACTGAGTGCAGAACTAGGATGGGAGTGAGATGCTCTTGGGAGCCACAGAAGAACAACATACTTTTCTAGGTTTTACCTGCAAGAACCCCACCAGGTTCTTATGGTAAACAGCCAATAAAAATCCCCGAGTGGCTCTGGCAGAGAGAGGGGAGAGTACTCCTTCTGAAATAAACCCAGAGCTTCCTCCATAAAAATGACCCACTTTCCAGGGGGAATGATTACCAGAGCCTTGTCCCAACTTTCCAAAAGCCATTCCCTGTGCTCCAGCATCTCACTAGCCTTCTTATCTCATATAAAAAGGGAGGGGGAAAGTCTACCACTGGGTCAGCACTTGTGGAAAGACCCACTAAGAAGCTATGACTTAATTATAAAACTATAGAAGGCTTCCCTTCCCCACACCTCACCATCACACCCACAGGGCTCCAGTGCAGTAACAGCAGACTAAATCTGAAAGAGTGCAAGGTACAGACTCTCTCTGAGGAGGAGTACTCAGGGAAGTACAAACAGAACAAGAGAGACAATACAAGGACTACAGTAGTTGGAAGACTCTGGGACCTATACCTACAGGAAACATTAAACACAGGACAACTTACCAGATGAACATAAATTCTCACACTACAGGTCTATTTACCTCAGTTACTATTACCCAATACAACATGCCTGGATTTCAACAACAACAACAACAATAACAAAAATTAGAAGGCATTAAAAAAGGGTAGGAAAAAATTCTGAAGAGGTGAAACAAGCATTAGAACCAGACTCAGATGTTAGGATTACCACACAGGAAATTTAAAATAAATATGATTAATATATAAAGGCTCTAATGGAGACAGTAACCAATAGAAAACAATATATGGTAATGTAAGCAGAGAGATGGAAACTCTAAGAAAGAATCAAAAGGAAATGGTAGAAATAAAAAACACTCTGACAGAAATGAAGAATGCCTTTGAAGCACTCATCAGCAGAAGACACAGCCAAGGAAAGATTAGTGACCTGAAGATAAGTCAATGGAAATTTCCCAAACTAAAATGGAAATGAAAAAAAAGGAAGGAAAACAAGCATAACAAAACATCTAAGAACTGTGAGACAGTTTCAAATGTTGTAGAATATACACAATTGGAACAGTAGAGGGAAAAGGAAAAGTGTTATCTGAAGTGGCTGAGAATTTTTTAACTTAATAACAGATATCACACCACAGATCAAGAAAGCTTAGAGAACAGCAAGCAGGAGAGATATATATCCATATATATATATATCTCCAATATGCTGGAGAGCTGCTCCAACATATTGGAGAGCTGCTCCAGTATACTGCAGAGACACATACATATATATATATGGATATATGTGTGTGTATATATATATATAAAACTAAGGATATATATATATATATATACACACACACACATATATCCATATATATATACACACACACATATATCCATACATATATATATATCCTGCTTGCTATCTCTCTCTCTCTCTCTCTCACACACACATATACATAAAACTAAACATATAATATTTATGCTGCAGAAATTCAAAAACAAAGAGAAAAATCTTGAAGAGGCAAGAAGGGGAAATGCTCTACCCATTGACATAATAATTATAGCAGACTTTTCATCAGAACATATCCAGGCAAGAAGAGAGTGAAGTATTTAAAGCATAGAAAGAAAAAAAAAAGACACTCATCTAGAAATCTATAGCCAGTGAAATTATCCTTCTGAGAGTAAAAGAAATGTATACTTTCGTAGACAAACAAAAATAGTGGGAAATCAGCAGCAGCAGGCTCGGCCTTCAAGGAATGTGAATAGGAGTTCTTCAGGGAGAAGGAAAATGACATAGGTCAGAAACTTAGGACTACAGAATGAAGAGCATGGAGAACAGACTACATACAGGTAAAATAAAATATTTTTTATTCCTCTTATTTTTAATTGATCTAAAAAGTAATTTCTTCCAACTTTTATCTTTGTTTTGGGTGTACATGTGCAGGTTTGTTACTTGGGTAAATTGTGTGTGTCATGGGGGTTTGGCATACAGATAATTTTGTCACCCAGGTAATCAGCATAGTACCTGACAGATAGTGTTTTAGTTCTAACTCTTCTCCCATCTTCCACCCTCAAGAAGGCCTGCCTATTGTTTTCTTCTTGGTATCCATGTATACTCAATGTTTAGCTCCTACTTATAAGTGAGAACATGCAGTATTTGGTTTTCTGTTTCTGTGTTAATTCACTTAGGATAATGCACTCCAGCTCCATCCATGTTGCTGCAAAGATAAATTTGAAATAATAGTAACGATATACTGAGTGATTATATCACATTGATAAGCAAAATGAGTGACAGCAACATCACAAGGGATTCGAGGGAGGAATTGGAACTAATCTATTATAAGATATCTTCATTACCCATGAAACAGAATAGTGTTGCTAGATATAGACTGATAAAAAATTATGCTGGGGACTCTAGGGCAACTGTTAACAAAATGTTTAAAATAATCTAATGGATACAATAAAAGAGAACATTAAAAGGTATTATATAAACTGCTAAATTAAGACCAGAGAAGGCAGAAAAAGAAATAACAAACAAATGCAATGAATAGATGTAATTAGATGACTGATATGTATTAATATATCAATAATTACTTTAAGTGTGAATAAACTAAAAACATCAATTAAATGAATTAAATGACAGAGATTGTCAGAGTGGGTAAAAAAAAATTACCCAACTATATCGTCTGTAAGAATTTGATTTTAAATATAAAACTTATATATGTTAAAAGTAAAAGGATGAGGATAAATGATGCTAACATGAATCAAAAGAAAGCTGAAATAACTATATTAATTTTAGATAAACCAAACTTCAGAACAAGGAAAACTATTAGGGATAAATAGCGGAATTCCATAATGATAAAGGGGTCAGTGCTCCAAAAAGACATCATAATCCTAAATACGTATGCACCTAATAACATAACATCAAAATATATGAGCCAAAAGCTGAAAGGACCAAACAGAGAAATATATAAATCCACTCATATTTGGAAACTTCAGCTTCTCTCTGTCAGTACCTTCTAGCTCAAGCAGACAGAAAATCGGTAAGAATATAGTTAAACAGCACTATCGATCAACTTTATCTAACTGACATTTACAGGATATTCCATTGAACAATAGCAGGATACTCATTTTATTGAAGCTCACACAGAACAATCACTAACATACACCACACTCAAGGTAATAGAAATCTTAAATAGATACTCAAGAGACATCTTACATGTAAAAGAATAGAAACTGTACAAAATATATATTCAAATCACAATGGAGTTAAACTAATCAATAACAGAAAGATACCTGAAAAATATCCACATATTAGGAGAGTAAAATACACATTCCCCCCAAAAATACAAGGGTTGAAGAAGATATCTCAAGAGAAATTATCAATTTGTGGGATGCAGCAAAAGCAGTCCTTCAAGAGAAATTTATACCATTAAATACATATATTACAAAAGAAGAAAGATCTAAAGTCAATATCCTAAGCTTAGGAAACTAGAAAAAGAAAGCAGTTTAAACTTGCACCAAGCAGAAGGAAAGAAATAATAAAAATTAGAGCAGAAATCAATATAACTGAAAACACGAAAAGAAAAGAAAACCTAAATCTAATTCTTTGAAAAAAATTAATAAACTTGAAATACCTCTAGCCAAGTCGAGAGAGAGAGGAGGAAGTAACAAATCACTGATATCAGAAATGAAAGCAGGATTATCACTAGTGATTCCATGGACATTAAAAAGATAATAAAGAAATATTATGAACAACTCAATTCCTATAAATTCGGTGGTAACTGAGATGAAGTGGACCAATTATAAAATGGATAAAGTAAATGAATAAACTTTGAAAGATGAAACTATGAAAACTCACACAAAGAAAAACAGATAATCGTAGTAGGCTCATGTCCATTAAGAAAATTAAATCGATAATTAACTTTCCAAGAAAGCAAGTACCAGCCCAAATGATTTTCACTGGTGAATTCCACCAAACATTTAAGAAGGAAATAATACAAATTATCTACAATATCTTCCAGAAAATACAAACAGAGGGAAAACCTACTAGCTCATTCTATGAGCCAGCACTACTCGAATAGCAAAACCAGATAAAGACATCACACACAAAAAAACTACAGACCAATATCTATCATAAAAATAGATGCAAAATGCTCAAAAAAATCATAGTAAATGAGATTCAATAATGTATAAAAAGAATTAGACTCTACAGGCTGGGTATGGTGGCTCACACCTGTGATACCAGCACTTTGGGAGGCCAAGCAGGCGATCACTTGAGGTTGAGAGTTTGAGGCCAGCCTGGCCAACATGACAAGACCCAATCTCTACTAAAAATACAAAACTTAGCTGGATGTGGTGGTGCATGCCTGTAATTCCAGCTGCTCGAGAGGCTGAGGCATGAGAATTGCTTGTTGCTTGAACCTGGGAGGAAGAGGTTGCAGACTGCACCACTGCACTCCAGCCTGGGTGACAGAGTAACACTCTGTCTCAAAAAAAAAAAATTAGACACCACAATCATGTAAAGTTTATTCTGGGTATACAAGACTGGTTCAACATTCAAAACTCAATCAATATAACCCGCCATATCAACAAACTAAAGAAAGAAAATCATATCAAACCAATTGATGAAGGAAAAGTATTTTACAAAATCCAAGTCATTCACAATAAAAGCTCATAGCAAAGTAGAAATAAAAGGAAATTTTCTTAATAAAAATATACCTATAGAAACTTATGACAAATATCATAATTATGAAAAGTGTATATTTTTCTCCAATATTATGAATAAGAACACAAATGTTCTCTCTCACCACTCCTACTTAATACAAAGCTGAAAATTCTACCTAGTGCAAGAAGAAAAGAAAGAAAAATAAAAGGTATGTAGATTGGGAAAGAAAAACTAAAACTGTCTTTTTCACAGATTACATTATTGTCTATGTAGAAAATCCCAGCAAATCATTAAAAGTATCTTGGAACTAGCAAGAGATTTTAGCAATTCCATGTGATACAAGGTTAATATACAAAAGTCAGTTGTTTCCTGTATACCAGCAATAAACAAATGGAAAATGAATTTTTTCAAAAAATGCCATTTACAATGGTAACAAAGAAAAAAGAGATATAAATCTAACAAGATATGTACAAGATCTATATACTGAAAACCATAAAAATCTGATGAATGAAATCAAAGAAGTTCTAAATAAATGGGGAGATATTCCATATTCATGGATGGGAAGGCTCAATATTATTAAGATATCAATTCTTCCCAACTTGTTCTATGGATTCAACATGATCCCAATCAAAATTTCCCCAAGAATTTTTGATGTTTTATGAATATTGACAAACTGATTCTAAAGTTTATATATAAAGGCAAATGACAGAAAATAGCCAATACAATACTGAAGAAGAGAGACCAAGTTGGAGACTTGCTATAAAGCTGCAGTAATAAAGGTTGTGGTTTTGTCAAAAGAAAAGATGAATGGGTAAATGGAACTGAAGAACAAGCCAAGAGAAAGACCTGCACTAACACTGATCTTTGACAAAGGAGCAAAGGCAATTCAATAAATAAAGGATAGTCTATTCCACAAAGACTGGAATGATTTAATGTCCATATGCAAAACAAGTGAATATAGACGCATATCTTAAACCTTTCAAAATTATTATCTCAAAATGAATCATAGATCTAAATGCAAATGCAAAGTCAATAGGGGATTGTCATGGGAAGTCAGGGACCCCGAATGGAGGGACTGGCTGGAGCCACAGCAGAGGAACATAAATTGTGAAGATTTCATCTTAATATGGACATTTATCAGTTCCCAAATAATACTTTTATAATTTCTTACGCCTGTCTTTACTTTAATCTCTAAATCCTGTTATCTTCACATGCTGAGGATGTATGTCACCTCAGGACCACTGTGATAATTGTGTTAACTGTACAAATTGATTGTAAAACATGTGTGTTTGAACAATATGAAATCAGTGCACCTTGAAAAAGAACAGAATAACAGGGATTTTTATGGAACAAGGGAAGACAACCATAAGGTCTGACTGCCTATGGGGTCGGGCAGAAACAGCCATATTTTTCTTCTTGCAGAGAGCTTATAAACGGACATACAAGTAGGAAAGATATCACCAAATTCTTTTCCTAGCAAGGAATATTAATACCCTGGGAAAGGAATGTGTTCCTGGGGGGAGGTCTATAAATGGCCGCTCTGGGAATGTCTGTCTTGTGCAGTTGAGATAAGGACTGAGATACACCCTGGTCTCCTGCAGAACCCTCAGGCTTACTAGGGACAACAATAATGAGAAATCCCTACACACCTATTAGAATAGGCAAAACCCCGAGTGCTGACAACACCAAATGCTGTTGAGGACATGGAGCAACAGGGATGCTCATTCATTGCTGGTGGGCATGCAAAATGGTACAGCCACTTTGAAAGACAGTTTGGAGGTTTCTTACAAAGCTGACCATGGTTTTTCCATATACTCCAACTAGTTATTCACCCAACTGGTTTGAAAGGTATCTCCATACAAAAGCCTGCCTGCAGATGTATCTATAGCAACTCTATTCATAACAACCAAAAACAGAAAGCAACCAAGGTGTCCTTCAATAGGTGAATTGATAAACTGTGGTACATCCACACAGTGAAACATTATTGAGTGTTAAAAGGAAATCAGCTAACAAGACATGAAAAAACATAAATGAACCATCTAAATATATTAATAAATAAATGATTCCAATTATATAATATTGTGTTAAAAGTATAACATAGAGATAGTAAAAACAAAAATCAATGTTTGCTAGGGGTTGGGGCAGGGTTGAATGGGTAAAGTACAGGAGAATTTTTAGGGTGGTGAAACTATTTTGTACAATAATGATGGATATTCACAATACACATTTGTCAAAATCTATAGAACTTTATGCCACGAAAAGGTGATTATAATGTATGCAAATTTAAAGAACTCGTTTAGAAGGTCAAGGTATTCCAAGATGGAATACATACTATAACAAAACAACCTATGTTATACGTGTTTTAAACAATTTGTAAAGGAGGTGAAGGAAAATGATGCTGATCCAGGTAACTTCAGAAATGAGTGAGTCTTCAGAATAAGACTAAAGAAACTAGTTGATAAAGTTGTTTCCCGTGGGGTTACAGGTTAACAATTCTGATACCTCTCTGTATAGTGGAGTCCAATAATTAAATAAATAGATGGCAGATGGTGGGGGTCAGCTTTCTCACAGTCGAGTGGGAGTTACAGATAAGCAATGGAAGGAGGCTGGAATAATCCATTTGGCAATGGATTAGAGTTAGAGACACCAGTATGAATTTATGTTTAGCTTAATATAGATACAGAAAGCTACACATTAAAAAATTGATAAATATTGTGTATTTACACAGGTTAGTATACATATATATTTCCCTGATCTGTCAGCTGAGGGGACCTAAAAGCAATGACATCCCAGCAGCAATGAGCATAACAACGGCCCGGGTCCTGGTTTCTTTTCTTTTTCCGGCCGCCCAGGCTGGAGTGTAGTGACATGATATCGGCTCACCGCTGCCTCTCAGTTTCAAGTGATTCTCCTGCCTCAGACTCCTAAGTAGCTGGGATTACAGACATGGACCACCTTGCCTAGCTAATTTTTGTATTTTTAGTGGAGAAAAGGTTTCGCCAAGTTGGCCAGGCTGGTCTTGAACCCCTGACCTCAGGTGACCCACCTGCCTCGGCCTCCCAAAGTGCTGGGATTACAGGCATGAGCCACCATGCCTAGCCCCAGACCCCAGTTTCTAATGCTATTCTCCAATTAAAGGAACCAGGGATCATTGGAGAAATGGCTGACTACAGGACTAAGGCAGGGAATATACAAACTAAGCCTGGAAAAGCTTGTAATTTCAAAAAGTAGAAATTATTTTTAAAAACCACACACACACACACAGAGAATGATTATGGTATGTAACAGGGACACATAAACAAACTAAAAGATCTCCCAATGGCTAAAGCTGGAACAATTTGAGCAACAACAACAAAAAATAAAGTAGTGTTGGATTATATCCCAAAGTACTAAATAAATATCCACAAGATCCTACTGATAAAAATAAATGATTGAATAAATAAATGGGGAAGAATGGGCAGATTTCCCGGGCAAAAGTTTCCAAGTAATTTTTGTAAATATTCTTCCCTCAAGCGGGTGGGACATGATTCTTCCCTTGCTGCTTATTGGTTTCCTTCCAAAGGGTGCAGCAGGGAAAGGGGAGGGGCAACGAGTGACGTCACAGTGAGGAAAGTGAAGCTCCAGCCCTGCCAGGTGCTCGAGTCACCATCACAGTGACAAGCCTTGATAGAATGTGATGAAAATGGCACGTTACCTCTGTCATCTTCCTCCCCCAAACACAGAACCCAGTCCCACAAATCTCAGTAGTGGGGTTTCCTGTAATTTACCTGACTAGCACTCCTCAAAGCCATCAAGGTTATCAAAAATAAGAAAAGTCTGAGAAACCTTGGCTGGGTGCGGTGGCTCACACCTGTAATCCCAGCACTTTGGGAGGCTGAGGTGGGTGGATGGGGTCAAGAGTTCAAGACCAGCCTGGACAACATAGTGAAACCCCGTGTCTGCTAAAAATACCAAAATTAACTAGGTGTGGTGGCGGATGACTGTAATTCCGGCTACTCAGGAGGCTGAGGCAGGAGAATTGCTTGAACCGGGGAGGCAGAGGTTACAGTGAGCCGAGATCACGCCACTGCACTCCAGCCTGGGTAACAAGAGCAAAACTCCAGAAAGAAAAGAAAAGAAAAGAAAAGAAAAAGGAAAAGGAAAAGAAAAGAAAATAAAGGGGAGGGGAGGGGAGGGAGGGAGGAAGGAAGGAAGGAGAGGAAAGAGAGAGAGAAAAGAGGAAGAAAGAAAGAGGGAAGGAAGGAAGGAAGGGAGGGAGGAAGGGAGGGAGGAGGGAGGGAAGAAAACTCTGAGAAACCATCATAGCCAAGAAGAGTCTAAGAAGATTTGACAAATAAATGTAATGTGATATCCTGCATTGGATCATGGGACAAAATAAGGACATTAGGTTAAAATTAAGGAAATCTCAATAAAATATGGGTTTTAGTTAACAATAATCTATCAATAATGGTTTACTAATTTTAACAAAATATATTAATGTGAGGTGTTAATAAGAGGGGAAACTGTGTTTAGAATATTTGGAAGCCCTGTACCGTCTTCACAATATTTTTGAAACCTAAAACTATCTTATGTAGTTTATCTTTAAAGAGTAATAGACAGGACATGGATGAAGCTGGAAACCATCATTCTCAGCGAACTAACACAGGAGCAGAAAACCAAACACCGCATGTTCTCACTGATAAGTGGGGGTTGAACAATAAGAATTCAAATACCTAATGCATGCAGAGCTTAAAACCTAGATAACGGGTTGATAGGTGCAGCAAACCACCATGGCACATGTATATCTACGTAACCTGCACATTCAGCACATGTATCCCAAAACTTTAAGCAAAATAAAAGGAAAAATAATAGACGTCTTGTATTTGAGTGTTTACAATATTAATTTCTATACAATGCATCTTAAAGAAATGATAATGAATATCTTCTCCAAAAATATTATATTCCTTAACTAATATTAATTTTCATGAAAAAGTAAAGCAAAAACGTAAACAGAAAAACTCTGCCAAAGGCAGTTTTCCAAGCCAGTGCTTGTCCTGCTACTAATGGAAAGGAAGTCTCAGGCATCAGCCAAGTCCATGCTCCTCCTGCAACCAGTGCTAGATACAATTCTGATCCCTTTGGAGGCAAAGTTCAAAGACCACAGTGTACAAGACCTGCCCCACCCCTTCCCATCAAGCATCTTTACTTTCTCTATCCAAACTTCCGGATGCACAGTCACTTGCCCTTGATAAAGCATTGGTCTAACCACTAGTCCTTTTCCTCTTCCACAGAATATTTAACTTAAAGTAACACAAATGGGACTCAATACAAAGTTCATCATTGGTTGCATCAACTCTTAGGTCATATGAGCAATTTACACAGTCTAGTCTCCAGACATACAGAATACATTTTGCTTCCTTAAGCATGTTGTTATGGGTTGAATTGTGCCCTTTCCAAATATACATATATATACACACACACACATATATACATATGTGTGTATCTATACATACACGTATACACATATATGCATATGTGTACATATACATATATGTATATACATACGCATTTATACATATATGCATATGTGTATCTATACATATATGTACATACACATACGTATATACATATACACATACGTATACATATATACACACATATGTATATATGTGTATATATGTATACGTATGTGTATATTATATATATGTGCATTTTGAAAGGGCATGATTCAACCCATAACAACATGCTTAAGGAAACAAAATGTATTCTGTATATCTGGAGACCAGACTGTGTTAATTGCTCATGTCTATATATATAGATAGATAGAGATAGATATAGATACACACACGTGTATGTACACATATGTATGTATACATATGTGCATACATACGTATGTATGTACACATATGTGTATATATGTGTATGTGTATGTATATATGTATACATATATGTATATATGTCTATATGCGTGTGTGTGTGTGTATATATATGTATATTCTATATGTAGAAGGCCCCTTTTAGCCGTCTGATTTCTCCTTTTTGGAATGGGAATATTTATCCTCTGCCTTTCCCACCTCTCATGTTGGAAGTAAATAAATTACTGTTTTCATAAGTATACAGATACAGAAGAAATTTTGACACAGGATGGATCATACTCTGAGTCTCACCCATATCTGATCTGGATATCCATATATATATACACACACATATATATACACACACACACACACATATATATACACACACACACATATAGATGTGTATACATACATATATATATACACACACACACATATATATATGTATATTTGGAAAGGGCACGATTCAACCCTTGGTGTATGTAGTATATATACATATATATATAGACATGTATTTATGTATATTTGGAAAGGGCACGATTCAACCCTTGATGTATATATGTACATACACCAAGGGTTGAATCGTGCCCTTTCCAAATATACATATATAGGTGTGTATATATATGTGTATATACACCTATATAGGTGTGTATATATATGTGTGTATATACACCTATATAGGTGTGTATATATGTGTATATACACACCTATATAGGTGTATATATGTGTATCTATACATATATAGGTGTGTATATATGTGTATATACATCTATGTGTATCTATACATATATAGGTATATATACATATATGTGTATACAATGCATACATATACACATATATGTGTATAAGTATATATGTATATATATGTGTATATGTGTGTGTACATATTTATTTATGTATGTATATATATGAGTCCTAATCCTCAGTATCTTAGAGTGTGACCTTATTTAGGGATAGGGTTTGTACAGAAGCTTTCCCCAAAACAGGAACTGAGTCTAATTTGAGGTTATTAAGATGGGCCTTGAGAGAAGAGAAATGAAGAAGTAATTGTTAAGCATAAAAGAATCAGAACTTGAAGATTTGAGAAACTCAGTCTATACATATTGCAAGAAATAATAAAGTGTGCTCTGGAGAGAACACCAAGGGTATGTCTTGACACCGTTGGCTAAAGAGACAAGGCATGTGACTTGTGCATCCTCAACCATCTCAGAAGAAACTGCCAGCTTGGACTGAAATGGGGAGAGTTGAGACATAATGAAAGAAGGCTGTCAGGCATCTGGTTCTTCACTAGGGCTGAGGGGATAGGGACATGAACAGAACATGGAGACAAAGAAGATTTTTCTGAAGCCTTAAAAGCTGGGTCTCCGGCAGGGCTTGGCGGCTCACGCCTGTAATCCCAGCACTTTGGGAGGCTGAGATGGGTGGATCACGAGGTCAGGAGTTCGAGACCAGGCTGACCAACATGGTGAAACCTCTTCTCTATTAAAAATATAAAAATTAGCCAGGCATGGTGGCACGTGCCTGTAGCCCCAGCTACTCCGGAGGCTGAGGCAGGAGAATTGTTTGAACCTGGGAGGTGGAGGTTGCAGTGAGCCAAGATCACACCACTGCACTCCAGCCTGGGCGATGGAGTGAGATGCTGTCTCAAAAACAAACAAAAACCAAAAACAAACAAACAAAAACTGGGTTTCCAACATGCTTCAGAACCATGGCCCCTTTTGGCCTTCTGATTTCTCCTTTTTGAAATGGGAATATTTATCCTCTGGCTTTCCCACCTCACGTCCTGGAAGTAAATAACTTACTGTTTCCAGAAGTATACAGATAGAGAAGAAATTTTGACACAGGATGGATCATACTCTGAGTCTCATCCATATCTTACCCATATTAGATGATGAGATTTGGGACTTTGACTTGATGATGTTTAAATAAGATTTGGGACTTAGAGTTGATGCTGGATTGATAAGGCTTTTGGAGATGTTGGGGTGGGTGAATATGTTTTGCATGTAGGAAGGACATGGACTTTGGGGTGCCAGAAGGCAGACTGTAATGGATTGAATTGTGTCTCCTCAAGAAAAAATATGTTGAAGTCTTACCTCCTAGGATCTCAGAATGTGACCTTATTTGAAGATAGAGTCTTTACAGAGAAAATCAAGTTAAAATTGAGTTATTAGAGTATGCCCTAATCCAATGACTGGTGTCCTTATAAAACAGGGAAAATTTAGACACAGAGACAGATACTTACAGAAGGGAGACACAGACACACACACACACACACACACACACACACACACACAGTGAGCAAGCGACTGAGAGAGAACCATGTGAACATGAAAGCAGAGATCGGAGTGATGTGTCTATAAGCTCAGAAATGCCAGGGATGGCCAGCAAGCCACCAGACACCAGGAGGGAGGTATGGAAGAGATTCTCCCTCACAGTCCAAGTCCTCAGAAGGAACCAACCTTGATCTTGAATTTCTAGCCTCCAGAACCATGAGACATGAATTTCTGCTGTTCAGGCCACTCCGTTTGGGGGTACTTCGTTATGGCGCCCCAGGAAACAGATCCCTGTTATGTGCTCTTTTACCTTCAGAAATTTTGAAAATTATGTTCTGTGCAGCTGCAACACTCTTCCTTCCATCCTGGTTTTGCTTAACTAACTCCCACTTACCTTTCAGTTCTTAATTTGGGCTTTAATATTTTAAGAAGCTTCCCCCAACATTCCCAAGCTAGTTAGGCAATTCTGTTGTCCTCCAAGAACCTCTTGTATTCCTGCTAGCACAGCATTCAGCATACTTCATGGTGTCTGTCTGTCTGTCTGTCTCCACCACAGGCTGCAAAGTCCTTGAGGACAGAGCTGTTTTCTATTCCTCAATGCGTTCAGAACACAGCTGTAAACACACAGCATCTCAAAACTAATTTTTGAATGAATAAATGAAATCTAAACCTCAGAGATTAAAAACAGGCACCAAGAATTAATCAGGCCAAATATTTCTAAAAGGATGGGAAAATTACTGGCATTGTGAATACTAAACTCCATCAGCATGCTATTTTCCAAATAGCACAAAATTCTGTTCTCTGTCACTGACCCTGCCTTGATTGAGTTGCCCTGATTGCTTACATTCTCATGCACTGCCTGCAAAATGGTCACGGCTCCACAACTCATAAAGGGTTTCAAATTTTCTGCATGATAACATCAGAATTGCTAGTTGACAAAGGAAACAAGTCAATTAATTGATGGCTTACTATACAACTTTCTCTTTCTCGCCCACACACACTCACAAAGAAGCTTCGTATAGCAGACAGTGTACAGGAGCTGGGTTCAGAAAACCAGGTTGGAATTCTGATCTTGCCATTTTCCAGCCACGTGGCTTTGATCCCATCATGAGGCAGTGGGGCCATGGAAAGGGCATATAGCTATGAGTCTGAATCTCAACTGGCCCTGTTATTCCTTAGCGGAGGGACTGTGGGCAAGTTAAACTCTTTGAGAATCTGATTCCTCATCCCCAAAATGAGAGTGGGGAGCTTCATCTATTCGTCAGCTCCTTCATAATATCACTGGGAGAGGCAAATGAGAGCATGCATGGAAAAAACTTTGTAAATGGAAAGTGTTGTACAGACTGGTGTTCCTCAAACATTTCCCCAATAGGGGCCCCACCTAGAAAATATCCTGGTCAAATAAACATGGGAAATGCATTCGATGCTTTCCCTCTTGCACATTGCAAAGTGGATTCCCATATTAAAGGCTCTGGGATAGTTTGTAATTAAAAAATAAAACAAACACCTGTTTAATTGCATCAGCTACGATGTTTCCCAAACTTGTTTGTACGGGAAAACATGTGAGCTTTTGTGTATGTGTGTCTGAACACTTTTGAAATATGGGTACCGAACAGCATACTTTGGGAAACATTCCCATAAAGCAATCCAAGGGGAGTATCTGCCATCCCAGATGTTACTGAATTAGCGCATTTTGTAAGCTCTTCCTATGGATTACCAAAGATCTGCTCCTCAAAATCATATTGTTTGCTGAGTGATCCCTCTGTCTATTGAGTGATTACTGTGCTAGGAGCTTTTTTTTTGAGATGGAGTTTCACTCTTGTAGCCCAGGCTAGAGTGCAATGAAGCGATCTTGGCTCACTGCAACCTCCGCCTCCTGGGTTCAAGTGATTCTCCTGCCTCCACCTCCCCAGTAGCTGGAATTACAGGCACCCACCACCACTCCCGGCTAATTTTTTTTTTTTTTTTTTTTTTTTTTTTTTTTTTGACAGAGTCTCACTCTGTCACCCAGGCTGGAGTACAGTGGCACGATCTCGGCTCACTGTAACCTCTGCCTCCCAGGTTCAAGTGATTCTCCTGCCTCAGCCTCCTGAGTAGCTGGGATTACAGGCAGGCACCACCATGCCCAGCTAATTTTTGTATTTTTAGTAGAGATGGAGTTTTACCATGTTGGTCAGGCTGGTCTCGAACTCCTGACCTCAGGTGATCCACCTGCCTCAGCTTCCTGAAGTGCTGGGATTACAGGCATAAGCCACCATGCCCGGCCCCACTCCCAGCTAATTTTTATATTTTTAATAGAGATGGGGTTTCACCATGTTGACCAGGCTGGTCTCAAACTCCTGACCTCAAGTGATCCGCCGACCTCAGCCTCCCAAAGTACTGGGATTACAGGCATCAGCCACCTTGCCCGGCCAACTAGGAGCTTTTGAGATGACATTGTGTTAAAACCTCACCTTGTTCTGTGAGACAAGGATATCAGCCCCTCTTTCACTGTTGGTGAAGTTGAGTCTCAGAGACGGGGAGGGCATGTACCCTCTGACATACAGCTGGTCAATGGCAGAGCCGGAATATAAAGTCAGGGGTGTCTCACTCCTAAACCAAATACATTATCTACTTAATCTACATAAGAACATAAAATACTATGCTCTTTTAACGAGATTATGTTCTTTGAATATGGTTATTCTGTGTTCATATTAAACTTTACAGCTCTTCAGATGTTTGGACCAGAAGGCTAGTGGATTCACTAGTACTCATGTCCCTTGGCAGGCAAAGACCTCCAGCTTTTGCATACATCCAGATCTGCAAAAATGCCAAAAGCTCTGCTCAGCTTCTTTTCACCTCAGCCTGCTGTCACTTACACCTCAGGCAATGCTGTGAGCGCAAAAAAGGGAGCCTTGAAGTTAAAATCAAGGAGAAAGTGTAAAATGGAAAGAGACCAGGCCTCACAAAGGCTAAAATCCAGCTTTCAATCAGCTCACTCTCAGATCGAATTGAGAAGATCTTCACCAGAAGCAAAATGTCAGATAATCTGAGGCTTTGGGTAATATTTTTTTCCTGCTCTGGAAGATTATCTGATATTTTTTCACACAAACTGCCTGACATTTTATCAAAACTTAACAAGCATTCCAGAAAAAAAAAAGAACAAGTGGCCAGAAAGCAAGCAAGCAAACAAACAAATAAAACCCACAGATAGCAGAAAGAGACCCACAGCAGATTTGTATATTGAGATAATCAGACATGACATTAAAATTACTGTGATTGGTATTTTCAAGTAAAGATATGACAAGTTGATGGTTTTTACTAGAGACCTGAAATTTAAACAAAATGGAAAGTCTGGAAGTGAAAAATATTGCATTAAAATTAATAACCCAATGAATTCATTATCAGCAGATTAGATGCTGCTGAAGAGAAGATTAGTGATCAAGAAGACAGGTCAGTAAAAAAATAACCAGATTTAGGCATGAAGAGAAAAGCATGAGAACTACAGAAAAGGACACAGGAGACACAAGCCATGAGACATGGTTCAAGAACTCAATGCATGTCATTAGAGGACCAGAAGGAAAGGAGAGACAGAATGAAGCAAAGGCAACATTGAAAAGGCAACAGCCAAGAATCTTCCAAAATTGATGAAAACTACAGATTCAAGAAGTACTCCAAACCCTAAGGAAAGAAAAACAAACAATACAAATAAAAAACCTGGGCAACCATAATCAGGCTATTGAAAACCAAAGACAGAAAGAATCTTCTAAGTTGACAGAGACAGAATAAAAGGAACAATACCTCCAAAGGAGCAGCAATAAGACTAACAACTGAATGAGAAATAAAATTTACTTAATGTCTCCTTAATTATCTTCTCTGACTCTATTCTCCTTTACCCCGGGGAGAAAACCACTATCCTGAAGTTCTTGGGTATCCCATCCATCCGTGAGGCTCTACCTTGACTTCACAGGTAAATATTCACAAGCAACATAAAATACGTAGTGTTTTGCCTGTTTATAGAATTTAAATATATGGTACACTAAGTGAATATTCTATAATTTTTCTTTTTATAATTGTGTTTAATTTTTCATTGTGTAAACATTGTATGATTATATAAATGGATTCATTCCACTATTGATGGATATTAGATTGTTTTTGATCTTTCATTGTTACGTATTTGATAACACCTGCTTCTTTATATATATATATATATAATTTAGCTAATGCAGTGTCTCCAAAGTGGGGCACGTACACTCCAAGGAGACTGGATGACAATCCATATAGTTACAGTAAGAAAATGCTAGAAATTCTATTTGTATTTCTTAAAGACATCATTTAAAAGTTTTCATCTTATATGTCTTTAACGATATTCATACATATGTAAGAATAGTGACATGCACATAATTTATACATAAAAAATACTTATAGTAAGAGTACATGCTAAAAATTTTCAACTGATGAGATATCTGACCAAGAAATCTAGAAACCACTTCTCTGAATAATACAGCTAGAGATGCAATTTCTGAGAATTTGTACCCTCAGTTTTATTAGATACAGTAGTCCCCAATTATTCATGGTTTTGCTTTCCACAGTTTCAGTTGCCTGTGGTCTGCAATGGTCGGAGGTGACTACAGTACAATATGATGTTTTGAGAGAGGTAAGAGAAGGAGAGAACACATTCACATAACCCTTATTACAGTATATTGCTATAATTGCTCTATTTTATTATTAGTTATTGTAGTCTTTATAGGTATGATAGTTTTGTCATCAACATGTCATCAGCATAAAGTCCTTCATATGTGCATTTTAACAGTCATGTAAAATATTAGAACCCACTGGCACAGATCAAATTCTAAGACAAATTGGCATTATTATTATTTTTAAGTGCCTTTAATTCTCAAAGAGCACCTTTCCATTCATGCTCCCCAAGCCCATCACCAATATTTCTAAGTGTGCTCAACATTTTTTTCTGGAAACTGAAATATCGCTGCACAAAGCAACAGCTGTCATATCAAAATATTTCAGTGATGTGATAATTTGTATTTAAAATTCCCTAGGATACAGTGAAGAAGTCACAAAAATCTAAAGTCAGATGAAGAAAAAGAAGCAAGAGATTTCAGAGCCCCAGGAGTCATGACTGCCAGAGTTCCACTAGGACCCCTGCAAAGGGTTCATGCAGGACGTGTGTAGTATGCAAAGCCCCTGGTTTCTTGTTGGCGGAGAAAACTCAGTGCATGGATGACTGTAATTTAGTTAACTGAGCACTTGGATACTGTTAAAAATACCCAAAATACTTGGATATTTCAGGTACTCATTTGAATTATAACCATATTATGCAATGAATGTTTATGTAACTAATGTTAATTGACCACCTGCTACGTATCAGGAAACATCCTGGGTGCTGTGAGTAAATGACAATTCCATCAATATGGCGGACATTTATTAAACATTTACTATATGCCAAGATCTTTAAGTGCATTTCTTGCACCTCTATGATCTCCTTATGAAGTTCCTACTTCAATTATACTCATTTTGTAAATGTGAAATCTGAAGGTAAAGCCTAGTATAAATACCTGGTAGAGGTTGCACAGCTAATATGCGCTGGAGATGGGACGTGAACCAAACAAAGCCTTCTGGATTCCAGAGCTTTCCAACCACAAGGCTTTATGTTGTCCTAGGAAGATGGGTACAACATGGCCCCTACCATCACAGAACTTGCAGCCTAGTTAGAGACAGACATACAAACTCATACCACAAAGATTACAAAATGCAGACAAATGAGGTGGCTGGGGGATAAGTGAGGAGACAGGGCATTTGACCTGGTCCTTGAAAAGAGTATGAATTTGAAGGATGGAAGAAAAAAGGAAGCATATTCCAGGCAAAGGAAATAGCACTGCAAAGCCACATGGCTGTGAAAGAGTGTATGCAGCTGGAGAACAGGCTCTATCCATGCAAACAGAAAATAGTGCAAGGAGGAAATAAGGAAGAAATAGCTCCAGGAAGGTCAGCGAGCCAGTTCGTGGAGGACTTCGAATGTCAAGCTAAAGAGCTCCAAATTCCTACCAATGGCCATGAAGAGCCATGAATACATTTGAAAAGGAATATGATACGCTTTGCTTTAATCTACACATAGATTTTGTCAGAATTCCTGCCCTGCCCTCTGGGCACACATCAAAGAATGCCTTCCTCCCATAGATATGGTCCAGTTTCAGGCTGACACTGTCATCTGAAGTCCCAGGGATCTGAACAGCCTTGAGAAATATAAGAAGGTCCCCAAGCAGCCACCCTCAGTTCACACTCCTGGAAACCTAGAGTGCTTGTGTAAATGGCTGTCTGCTGCAAAGGTAAGGTCAGGAATCCACAGCTGATGTGGGGACTGAATCCTTCAGTTCTGAAGTAAATGCAGAGAACTCCTGAGAGGAGCCAGCCTAATGCTCACACTGAAGTTTCAGGCCTAATTTTAGGGACATCAAACTTGGGACAAGTCCTTTGATCGACCTCACGTGTCGTACTCCACGAGTATGCCACCACATGCGACTATTTCAGGCCTGAAAGAGAATTATTCTGGGGAAAAGGAAATTTTTAGATTTCTCATAAACAGCTAACTTTTATAAGAAGACATGACGAGCTAAAATTAAACTGCCTCAATTATTTGGCTTCTAGACTGACTTATGAAACTCGCAGAGGACTTTGTGCAAATGACTAACAGCCATAGGAAAGAGTCTTTGCAGATCTCTGCAGGTGGTAACAGCCTGGGCAGATCATGCAGGCCTTCCAGCCCCAGAGCTAAGCAATTTGGCCCAGGTGGGTAGGCCTTTGGGCAAGGCGGCTAAAGGAAATTAACTGGAATCTGATTTCTGAAGAAGAAGTTATCGCTGTGCTCTCCCGGTGGGAGATACAATTTCCTCCACAGTCAAGATCCAGCCTTGCTTCTTTGCAGGGAAACTGGCCCTTACTTCTTCCTCATTGCCCTGCAGTTTCTTTCTACTCAGGTATTGTCAGACACATGAGAGAAATTATTAAGAGGGAGCCCACTTTGCACAAGATATATGCAAGGGTTCAACCCACGCCTGGTTGCAGTATCCCCTAATTAAGAACAACCTAAATGTCCATCAGCTGGAAAAAATAATATATAATACATATTAAAATCAAGGGTGCACAGGTGCATGGATACATTTCAAATTTACATTAGAGTAAATTTCAAAATGATTCCTAGACTTTGGTACTATTTTCTTAATAATATATATTAGTGGTGGGTTCCTACTAAAGGAGCAAAAGTACAAAAACACACATGGGAAGCATATATGCTCATTTCTGTTTCAACATATTCTCTTGGAGGAAGGGTAGAAACCAAATGAATGGGACACTAAGGGACTTCAACTCTATCTGTGATGTTTTATTTGAGAAATATTTTGACGATCTGAAAGGAATGAGGTGATATTGAGATTTGACAAAGCTGAGTGGTGAGTACACAAATATTAGTTTCTGTACTCTTCATGTTAGAAAAACTTCTCTAAAAGTAATTTTTAAAAAGAGGTGATCGGCCTCTTTTTCCTGCTGAGGGTCAGAGGTTAAGCAATGCGTGTGAATTAGGCTAAGAATTGCCTATTGATCAAGCTCAATATGAAGTCTGGACTCTGGTGTTGTTTCAGCAACTCAGGGATATGAGAACGTGGGGCTGGCTTCTTGGTGATTCTCTTGGTATCAGCTGTGGCCACGGCTGCTCCCAGTACCACAGCCACATCCTCATACAACAATGGCCCCAATCACCCCTGAGGAGAGTGTGCCAGGAAAAGAATGAACACTGTCTTTTTATTGGGCAACAAAGTCTTTCCCAGAATCCTCTAGCAGAGCTACCATTGGCTGGAACTGGATCCCATGATCACCTTTCCTTCCAAGGAGGCTGGGAAATCAAATATCTTACAGCTGGACCATGGGGTCAGCACAGGCTTTGTAAGAAGGTAGAAAGGGAAAGCAATACATTTGTGGTAGAGAACCAAGAGCGTATGCCACACAGGGGAAGAGGGTGGGCTGGTGAAGGGCTGAGATTTCTGAGGAGCAGGTCCCCAGTGGTATGAGTATAAGAGGTCATCACATCCAATGGAGCCCAGAGAGAAAAACTGACCTAATAGTTCTGTGTGGTAGAGCAGAAAAAACAGTGGTCATAGGCGTTGCAATTTCATGAACCAATGCTTTAAAAAAAATGGTAAGGGCTGGCAACTACTGTGGTCTGAATGTTGGCATCTCCCTCAAACGCATATGTTGAAATCCTAACCCCCAAAGTGATGGTATTAGGAGATGGGGCCTTTGGGAGATGATTGGACTGTGAGGGTGGAGCCCTCATCAATGGGACTAGTGCTCTCATAAAAGAGGCCTGAGAGGGACTCCTTGGCCCTTCCACTAAGTGGAGACCCAACGAGAAGCTGCTCTCTGTGAGCCACAAAGCAGGCTGTCACCAGACACCAGATTTGCTGGTGTCTTGATCTTGGACTTCCCAGACTCCAAAACTGTGAGAAATAAACATGTTTTTCATGAGCCACCCAGTCTATACTATTTTGTTATAGTAGGCCAAAAAGACTAAGACAGGCACTATTGGGGTGGGGGATACCAAGTGAAAGTATTAACAGAACGAAAAAAATCTATCTATACATCTTTGCTAAGAAGAAAGGATATTTTTTACATTAACACATTAGGTACAGCCAGGTTCAGTGGCTCACACCTATAATCCCAGCTACTAGGGAGACTGAGGCAGGAGGATCACTGCAGCCCAGGAGTTTAAGACCAGCCCAAGCAACATAGAAGGACACGACACCCCAATGTTAAAAAACAAATTAGGTAGAACACAGTAAAAAAGAAAGGCATATTTTTCCATTGAACACATTTAGGTTTGTGGAAGAGTCACTCATAGATGTTGTTTTTCTTTTGCCAAATGATGGTGAAAGCTTTACCACTCACTGCCCTTGTCCAGGGATTAGCTGCTGGGAAGAATGAGCATTTTGGTATTGCGGGAGTGATGCTTTCAGTGAACAAAGAGGCAGGGCTGGATGCTGGGAAGGTAAACTAGATCAAGACCCTAAAGAGCCTTTAATGCCAAACCAAGAGATTCACAGGCTCAGCTCAAAGGTGATATTTTCTGTGAAGCTTTTTCTGATCCTTACCCCCACTCCTCACCACCACCCCTTGCCAGCCTCCAGGTCCAACAACTCCCTCCCCTGCCTTTCTCAGACTTCAACTGAGTGGTACTACATGATGTGTGGATTCAGCTGCCTTTTACCCTTGGGAATTCTGGAGATGCAGAATTATGTGTCTATTTCTGCATCCCTAGCATCTAACCCAGCAGCACAGTAGGTGGGAATAACTGATTGATGGATGAATGGGTTAATCAATATATGAAAACATGAGCACATTAGAAGGATGGATAATGCAACCTCTAAAGTATAGCTTAGTATTTAAAAGAATGAACTAGGCATCATGAAGGGTTTCAAAATGCCCAAGTTTGAATTCTGGCTCTGTTTCTGCCTCACTATGTGAACTTGGGCAAATTACTGAACACGCCTATGCCTCCGTTTCCTTGTGTGTAAAAAGAGAATTATAATGGCACCCATGCGTTTATTATAATAATGAAGTGAATACATAAAATAAACCATGGCACCTGGCTCAATAATTTTTAGCTACTTTTAATGTTGTTGCTGTTGTTATCTCCAGTATCATTCTGAATAAAACAGGTATGAAAGTTAGTAACCACATTAAACCCCAGAGCTGAGACCTCATTAGTTCCCTGGGTTCCAAGCCCTGTGCCCTAATCACCCGTCTACCTTCTCTTGATGCACTCTTGAACTAGTTCATTGCAGACAAAATGTCTTCACCTACTACTAAGGACCTTCAAAAGTTTGCTTTCCAGGCTGTTCATAGGGAATACTAAAAGAGTTGCAGGTCTTTGGAGGAAGCTGCCATGAAATTGGTTCTAATGAGGAGCCAGGCACTTAGGAAAGAAACTCTTGCTCATCAATGGCTAGCATTTATTGAGCAATTACTATGTGCTAGGTCTGAAGCAGGAAAACTGCAATCAACAGGCAAATCTAGCTTATTGCCTGTTTTTGTAGGGTTTGTGAACTAAAAATAGTTTCTAAATTTTTAAATACTTAAAAAATCAAGAGAAGCGTAATATTTTATGACATACAAAAATTATAAGAAATGCAAACTTCTATAAATAAGGTTTTATTGGAACACAGCCACACCCCTTCATCTGTGTATTGTCTGTGGCTGCTTTAGTGGCCACACACTTAAATTATTTTCTAGCTGACCCTTTACAGAGAAAGCTTGTTGATTCCTGTGCTAGTTGCTCTTTTGGGTTTTACCTGGATTATCCCATGGGGCCGAAGTGCACTTACTGATCTCATTTGCAGTTAGGAAACAGATGCTTATAGGGGACAAGTAACTTACACCAGGTCACACATGAAGTAGGTGGCAGAAATGGGATATGAGAGCTGAAACACTCATAAAAGATGAGTGACAGCTTTCCCCTTCAGTTGAATTTTTCCTAAGAATCATCAGCCTTGTTCACTCCTCTCAAAGAAAGATAAATGACTCTTGCTATCAGAAGGACCGAAATTAAGTGGAGAGGGGAGGATGCTTTTGCAACGGTTGAATAAACCAGATGGTGGCAAGGGGTTGGGTGGCAGATGTAGGACCCAGTGGCTCCAGATGCATGATGGGGAGTGGAGGGGTGGTGGTCAGAGTCAGAGGAGGGTGATGATTATCACACAGCCAAGCAGCATCCTGAGTGGTAGGCAAGGGGTCCATTGCTCAGGGTGTGGGCCAGGGACCAGTCTGGGACTAGGAGGCTCTGGGGTAATTGCAGAAATCTATGCTGCTGAGAAGGCTCCAAGAGATGTCAGAAAGAAGGCCAGGGCAGGGTGGACAGGGTACTTCCTGCCCGGGTCATTCCTGCCCCGGGTAGCTCCTGTGGGCTTCTTCCTTGAAGCTTTACCCCTGTGTTCTACATCCTATCCCTGAGCTGGCTCATCTCAGGGTCTAGCTTGAGCCAAGCAAACCAGACACAGGATTTGGAAGCACCTGTGGGGAAAAGACCCTTCCAGAAGACAGAACTGTTTTTCAGAGTGGAGAAATGGGAGTGTGCCTGGCTGAGCCCTTATGTCACGAAACGTAGACTCTGCTAGGAGGGTTTTGTGTGTTCCATGTAATCCATATGGAACCTGTCAGATGGTGCAATGGAGCACAGCTGGCCTATTTTCCCCAATATTCCTCTTTCTTCCCTAGCAATGGGGCCCTAGTTTTATGTGGGCACATGGCTGCTGGAATAAAGATTGCATTCCTCAGAATCTCTTGTTGTGTGTGAGGCCATTTGATGGAATCTGTCCAAAGGTCTGTAAGCCACAAGTTTGTGTGACTTCCAGAAAGTGTCCTTCAAAGAGAAGGAAAGAACCCCACTCTATTCTTTACTCCTTCCTGCTAGCTCCAACTAGGACGTGGTGGCTGGAGCCTGGCAGCCGTGTTGAGCCAGGAGGTGAACGCTTCCTGCTGAAGGTGAGAGAAGGGGCCTTTGGGAGGATCCCTAAAGATTTTGAAACCATCCAACCAGACCTAGACTGCTTATAGATTTTCATGTAAGAAAAAAATACACTTTTATCTTGTTTAAGCCACTGTTACTTTGGCTTTTCTTGTACTCATAGCCAAACACAACTCTAACACATACAATGTAGAAACAGAGGCTCAGAGAGGTCACATGACTCTCAACATCACACAGTTACTAGTTAGCAGAACCAGGATTTAACACAGATCTGCCTGACTTTAAAACCTACTCCCTTTAATAATAGTGATGACTCAATGACAGCTGACATTCATTGAAAACCTACTGTGTGCCAGACACTGTGCATCTTCACCAAACTGACTGGGTTTGAACCTAAGCTCTGCTATAAGCCCAGTGTCTAAGCTAAGGCAAGCTATTTAGCCTCTGCACTTCAAATTTCTCATCTGGAGATAGACTCAAGGTTGTTGAAGAAGTTAAATGAGATCATGGATGCAAAGTGCTGAGCATGATGCCTGGCACGGAGTGGGTTCCTCATAGATGACCTCCACTTTATTTCTGAATCCTCACTGCCTTACCATAAGCACAGGAAAGGCACCCAAGCAATTCCCACTGCATAGATGCCAGTAGCTGTCAGCTGCTCTTGAGAAGGACAAGATAGAGGTGAGTGAATTGATTCGGTCAGTAAACATTTCTTGAACATCTAGGGTGTGTCATGGCATGCAGGGTGCTCCTGGGGAGACACAATTCTTGGTAGATGAGAAGTTCACAGTAAAAGTGGTGGAGCCCAGCAGCATGTCGTGGGTGTCGTGGGTGTGGGTGTCGGTGTTGTGGGTGTCGTGGGTGTCATGGGAGAGCAACATGGGGAAAGTGCTCAAGAGGTCAGGATCCATCCCTCACCCAAATTAGAACAAGGTTCTGAGGGACACACCTGCAACCTGAGGAGGCCACAGAACAGCAATCAGGTGAGTTTAGAGACCCAGCCCTCTGGCCAGTGAAGTCATAAGATGGATTCCAGAGAGCTTTCTGCCAGCTGGCCATGGTGGTCACATGTCCTTGTTGGGATTTCGGTAAGCTCAGAAGAAAGGGGGAGGTGTTGAGAGGCACCATGTGGGAAAGTTTCTTTGGCAAAGAATGTGGTTCCAGGGAAGATGCTAAATGACTCTGACCTGGTCATCACCCAGTGGAAGAGAATGAAATCACATACCCTTAGCAATAAAAAGCATCAATCTGGATTATGCTTCTCCTAAATAATATCATCTAAAGACACATAAGTGCTAGCGTTGAGAGGCAGTGGTAAGAACACGGAATCTGAAGTACAAAAGCTTATGTTCAAAGCTTTTATTCTTTCATCATCTCAAGTCAGGGAATTGCAGTATCAGTTTCTACATCTGTTAAATGGGGATTCATTAAAAGCCTAACTTGCTGTTGTGAGCATCATGTAAAATAATATAAGGGAAAGCACCAAATGATGGTCTTGCCATCAGGACTTTACCATCCAAATAACATCTCTAAGCTTCTATTGCCTCCTCTGGAAAATGTAAAGGTGTCAGGAAGATTATATTAAAGCAGGGAAAACACTCAAAGCAGCCTCTTCAAAAGTGGCAGCCACCACCCTCATCATTAATCACAATAAGCTTCCCAGTGTCTAGGCTCCAGACTGTTTAGAGTTTTCAGTCCATTTCAGAGAAGACAGATGTAACATGCGGTCTGGGAGCAGCCTTGGCAGTCTTCTCTGTAAAAGCAGTGCTTTCACTTCAGCTGTCCTCATGCCAGGTGCATTTATGAAGGCTCTTGCAGAAAGCTGCACTTCATGTCCCTGGGGCTTTTCAAGGAGAGTCGTGTCTCCTCAGTCTGCCCTCAGCCCTCCTTGCAGGTGCAACTAGAAGAGAAACAAGCCCAAGGCGGGCTGGGGGACCCTCCTGCAACAGGCGACCCGTGCAGATGAGCTGTTTGTTTAATTGGATGGGTAATCTTCATCTCCTATGAGTGTTTAATAAGAAGGCTTTTGAGACTCTATCTTGAAAATTCTTGCTTTCTTATTCATGCCTTTTAGCTGCATACAAAAAGGGATGTCCAGTGAGATATTAGATTATTAGAAGATGAGGGTGTTCATGTGGACGCCACCATGTAATAATGTACTTTTCCCAACTGTAAGCATATCTTTTTACCATTCTTAAAAATTGCAGAGCCTACAACCCATCTTATATGTACTTCTTTTTAAGACAGAGTCTCACTGTGTCACCAGGCTGGAGTGCAGAGGTACGATCTTGGCTCACTGCAACCTCCACCTCCTGGGTTCAAGTGATTCCCCTGCCTCAGCCTCCCAAGTGGCTGGGACTACAGGCGCCCGCCACCACACCCAGCTAATTTTTGTATTTTTAGTAGAGATGGGGTTTCACCATGTTGACCAGGATGGTCTCGATCTCTTGACCTCAGGTGATTCGCCTGCCTAGGCCTCCCAACGTGCTGGGATTACAGGTGTGAGCCACTGCACCCAGCCAGATGTATATTTAACATAACAACAAGTCTTCTCCTTTCCAGTGACCAGGTAAAATTGCTTTGGGTGTTTTAAAAGTTCAGTAGTTGTATAGCCGTAGACTAAATACAGTGCATTTAAACTGCACTTATGAGTCCACATGTGTGCAGATATTTAAATGAAGAGGAAGAAAGGAAATGGTGGAGAGAAAATAGAAGACCTAGCATGTGCTAGGAGTTCTACAGGTGTTCCTATTTAATTATCAGAGACCCCTGAAATGGCATTAGTGAGCTCACTTTATAGTCAACAACAACAATAATCAAAGTAATAAAGTCATTGTGATCGTTGCTGATGTTTATCAAGCCCTTGCCGTATGCCAGGCACAGTGCTAAGTGCCTTACATGCATTATCTGATGTAGTCTCATACAACCCCAAGTGCTAAGGTGTATCACTATCCCCATTCTACAGATTTGGAGACGTGCATTTATTAAATGGAAAAGCCGGGATCAAAATATACACTCTCAGTCACTGCACAGTAGGGTCAAAGGCAATGAGACCAAGATGGTAAGGGACCTCGCCTGGGACATGCAGGCAGGAGGTGAGTCAGCAGAGACTCGAACCTAGGTTTGCCTGACTGCAAAAACTGCCCTCTCTCAGTGCACCAGAGAGGTCTTCTTAGAGGCCATGGGGGCCAATGTTATTTACTCTTGAGCCTCAAACAGCCCTGGAGGTTAGATAAACAAGAAAGCTGAGCTTTTCAATATGTCAACTCAGGTGACATCCTATTTAACTCAAGTAAGGGCCCTGGTGATGAGTTTAGGCTTCACTGTAGCTGTCGGGAAGCCGTGAGCCAGAAAGTGACACGTTCTTATTAAAGATTTTTAAAAAGCACTCAGGACTCTCTGTTGAGAACAGACTGGAAGAGTGGGAGCAGGTTGCTCATTACATAATGTAAAGTTTCTAATTGCACAGAGACATTTTCCTTGTAAGAAAATTAAAATATTCAAATAAAGCCAAAGTCCCTCTTGACTACTACCCCCACCTGGATGCAGTTTCCTGTGCTGTCCTGGAGGAAGCGCTGTTTCCAGGGAGCTGACAGCTTCACATCCAAGTGGTGTTGTGAGCATTACAGAAAGCAGGAATAGCATCTGGATTATTCAGTGCAGCACCCAGCAAGCCAATCAGGGTCAGCAAGAGCAACACACACTCAGCCGACTCTCACCCAGGGTAGAAGTTTCTACAGTTCACTTTTGTATAAATGACAGGTGGGAACACAGAGGAGCATGAAACACTCTTCCCAGGGCTGTAGAAACCGAGCAAGATAATAGAGAGTGGACAAAACCTAGAAAGACAGGGAAGGTAACGGAGATAAAGACGGGCTTTTCAGGTAACTAATACTAGAAGCTATTTATTGATGCTTGTCTTGTGTCAAGCTCTAAGCATCTAATATGCACTCACTTATTTAAATCTCACCACTCTGCAAGGCTAGTACAGTTGATTCTCATTATTTGTGGTAGTTATGGTCTATAAAGACTCCATGAACATTGACTTAGCAAATATTGAACCATTGCTCCAAGAAGAAGTAAAGGGTTAGGTACCTATGAGTCTCTGCTCACAACACTTTTGTCAATCAGAGTATGTAAACTTATTGTATGTGTGTTTTTATTCAAACACTCTCTGCTCACAACATTTTTGTCAATCAGGGTATGTAAACTTCTTGTATGTATGTTTTTATTCAAACACAGCCTATATGATATATATTGCTGATTCACTAACACTGAATTCACAGCCTACAGCACTATAATTTATTCCTGAATGATGCTTCTCTAACACGTATTTTCTCCACAAGGCATATTATAACCTTGCTTCACTTAGGAACACGTGGCAGAGCTTCAGCACCAGGCTCGGGGACCTTGAAACAGAAAAATCACCAATAAATGCACAACGATGAGAAAAACGTGACACTGAATATGCTGCAGAAAGGACACGTCTTCAGAGCATGAGAACAAAAACAAGAAGGCAGACTTTCACCTTATTCCACCTCTGCTAGGAATATGCAGGTTGAGTGACAAACATTTCACTGTTCTGTGCATGTCCGTGAATCAATGACTTTGAAATCACCAGTATTGGTTTAGGGGCTACAAGTAAATTGCAGCAAGTAGGTGAATTTGCAACTACAGGGTTCACAAATAAGGAGGGTCAACAGCACGATTATATCCCTATTTTACAGGCGGAAAAGCCAAGGCATAGAAAGGCAAAGTAACCACCTCAGGTCTTAAAGCCAGTGAGGATCAGAGCAGGATTATGAACTCAGCCACTCACTCACCCTCTCCAGGGCACTGCCCTCTTGCCTCCTGTGCCATTGGGTGGGTGCAAGGGCAGTAGATGGAAGACTAGGGTATCTTTGCAAGAGACACCCATGTTTGCTGTGGGCAGAACTAGTGCAAAATGGGGAGAATCAGAACTCGGCTATCATGGGGTTTGGTTTAAAGGTTATGCAAGAGACATGCACTGCACACAATTCATACTTGATAAATAGTCCCCCACCCCCTCAATACACACAGAAAATAATAAAACTCGGAAGGCCCCTGCAGACCACACACAAGGCATCTGACCTGACAGCAGATGCTGTTACACCTCTTGAATACTTCTTCCAAAGAAACCCTACTGGAAACTCTGCAGATGTACCAGATCCTATAATTTAAACATAAAATGTCCTCACTCGCACAGAAATGCCAGCAAATATTTTCCGATACTTTGATCCTCATTTCAAAGCTCTGTAAAGCTTATCTGTAAAAATTGCAAAACTGGCACAAAACAAGGGAGACAAAAGATTTTTTTAAGTGGATCCAAATGATCAGGAAAAATGTTTGAAAGTTTATTCATTTAGAAAACTCTATCAGTGGGTTAGACACCAATTAATTGCTAAGATACAGAATCCAAGAATGCTCTGTGTTCAGTGAGATGTCATCAATTTAATACGGTGCTTTGCTAATTGAATGTATAATTTGAACAAATTCAGAAAGAGTATGTCACACTTGAACAGGTTAAGAAAGAACACAGATGAAAATATGGAAGAATCAAGCAATCAAGATAATTTTTTAAAAGAGATTTGAAACAATAGATGCATTAAGCTGCTAAGTATTAGAAAATCCCATCTCTGGTGGATTACCAAGGTCAAAAGGAGTTGGGGGCCAAGTGAATAAAGGCCTTTCGAGGGTTTCAGTGGGAAAATTGGTTCATGGCACAGGGGGAGCGGGAAAGCCACACCCTCCAGGGCCCTGTGAGAGAGGCCCTGTGATGCACAGATGCACCAGGCAGGTGTGCCCCCAGATGGAAGACCAACAGACTCAAAACAAAGAAAAAAAGTCTATTTACCTATTTTGATGGTCACTCCATTTTAAACTGAGCTGGAAGCCACTGAATTTCTGAAGCTCTTGTAGAACATCTTTCCCCCACAGGGCTGAGTTTTGTTGTTGGTGAATCCTGGGGAAAAAGTGCTTGCTCCTCTGGATCTCTCTAGTTTCTCGTCTTAGTGATAATAATACTGGCTGACATTTATTGAATGCTTGTCATGGGCCGTGCATCAAGCCAAACACCTGGCACACTTTATCTTGCTTACCTGTGATAACCATCTTAAAGTCTGTTTATTCCAGTTTTGCAGATGGGGAAATTGAGAGCCAGGGAGGTCAAGCACATTTCCCAAATCCATAGTCAGTGAGTAAGAAAGTCTGGATTTGAAATCGGATCTATTTGCTCCAAATCCTGAAGTTTTAATTATTTTATAAACGTTTCTCGAGGATAATATTGGTTTGAAAAGATGAAAACGCTGGCTATGAAGGTAAATCCGCTGAGGTCATCAGAGCCACGAGTGAGTTGCGCCCGCTCATTGGTTTGTGCACCAGCCTCAGGGGTGCTAGCCCTATCTGATGTAATTCCAGTTCCAGACCCCTTTGCAGTGTCCCTTGGGAGATCACAGGGTAACAAAATGAAGGTAGCAATAGCCTAATACAATATTAGATTTTGTTGACTTTTTGATGCCCAGGACAAACCAGTTATCATGCTGTTGCTACAAAATGGACATTCTGAGCAAGTTCATGTAAGAAAGAGAAAGCTCCTATTCCTCTTGCAACGGAAAACATTCCATCCCAACTTCTGCCACCTCCCACTTTCAAAATAGCTGGGGATATTATCAAAGAGTACAACTCTTTGCAACCTTCACCCTTAATTCCACGATGTCTGCCCTCATCATATCCTCCCCTTCCAACCCATCAGTAGACCAGGCCAGGCAGGTCCACATGCTGGCAGTTTACATCTGTCCTTTCATGTCCTATATGGAACAATCCAACAAACACCTCACATGTCTGATGTGGGAGTATAAAAATGATGCTGTCTTAACATCTAGCATCAGGAGTTTCTCCCAGGGAAGGAACTGTCATTGGGAAAATGCCTTGTGGGGAAGACGAGGTCAGGAAGGCAGGTGTCAGCAGTACCAAGGTACCAAAAAGGTGATTAGAGAATCGAGTATCAGAAGTGAACAGAGGTGGGGCTGGCAGGATGTGAGAAAGAAGGAGTGAGAGGAGCACGAAGGAGGATCAACATTGCCAGAAGCTGGAAGCAGATTTGTAGAAGTCAGTGAAAGCCAATCAGGATCAGGGATACAAGCAGAGTTGTAACTTGTGTGAGTGCGTTCCAGCATGCTCATGTATGTAGCTCTGAACCTTCCCTGAAAGCCAATGCATGTGTGTGAGCTTTCTTTGGTGACAACTATTAAAAAGGTATGAATTTTCCTTTTGGGTTGACGGGCTATAAAATGGGTTGACTGAGCAGGATGCAAGGATGGGTGGATGCTCCCCACACTGAACGCAGCAAGAGCAGGAGCTGGAAATCGGTGTGAACAAGAGAATAAAACCACCCCTCTCCCAAAGTCCCAGAATCTTGGAGAGGGTCCACTGGGGCACTTAAGAGTTTCTGGTTGTTTCATCCAGATCTACATAACTTTAGAGGCCTCCACCGACTTCTGGGGTATCCATAGGGACATTCTAAGATAAGAGGAACACAAGACATCACTGATGATAGAAGCCTGATAATAACAAGTACAGTTTACTGAGTGTGTGCCATTTGTCAGGCCCCATCCTAAGCAATTGACATGTGTTAATTTACTCTTAACAACAAACCTTTAAAGATGGAGTATTAATTTATTCATTTTATAGATGAGCAAACTGACACACAGGAAGGTTGCAGGATTTGCCCAAGTTTGCAAAGCCGTCGAGTGATGGAACCAGGTGGAACCCAATCAGCTGGGCTCCACAACCCATACTCTTCAAGAAGAAAATGCAGAATGAAAGAAGGTGGCTTGTACCAGAAGCACCTCTGACTCCAGATCCCACCATCTTAAGTAGGAAACTAGAATAACCCCAGTACTGATTACAGAATTTGAGCCACCCACAAGCTAGTTCCTGGAAATAGATAAAGAACTGTCTTGGTTTGTGTTGCTATAAAGAAATACCTGAGGCTGGGTCATTTTCTAATAAAAGAGGTCTATTTGGCTTCCAGTTCGCAGGCTATACAAGAAGCATGGTACCAGCACCTGTTTGTGGAACTTGGAGCCTGCATTGGAAGATATACCTCAATGCTCCAAAAGGGAAAGTCAACTAAAAGCCAGTAATGGGTCAGAGCGTAGAACATACCCAGGAGAATTGCGAAGTTGCTACTTATGGGGGTTATCCTAAAGAATTATTTGGGGCTTTCCACTGTCCCCCATGTCTGGGAAGCTGTCATCCCCCCAGATGCTATGCATGTAGGCAGCCAACAGCTCACTGATACACCCTTTTTCTGAGAATTGCCCTTAGATCAAGTACCATCTTGTTGGGAAATGACCGGGTGGTTACATTTGCCCTGGAGGTGGTGACCTGCAGTTCTTGACTGACAAAAGATCCCCTATTCCCATTGCCTCAAAGAGGGCTAGCTCTGTGGAACCATCATGAGCTCCCAGTGAAATCAGCACTTTTCATTCTCCTGCCAGCTGCCCCTTCACTAGCTATTTATCAAATCTCCCAAACCAACAGCCCACTTCCCTGCGATCAGGCCGTCCAGGATAACAGATACTTAGGTTTCTCTGCCATGGGCTGTAATTCAGTCAAATACAGTGATCATCTTCTTTGGTCTCAGTTATTTGTCAGTGGTTAACTCATTAAATGGGGACACGAATTTAACATTTTAAAAACTGCAGTTTGTTTGGAGGAGACAACCTTTGAAAACAAGAGTCTGTGAACAGGAAGTAATGAATCCTGGGTGGTGAGAAGAAATGCAAGCATTTACTAAGCCTCTGCTTACATAATGTTTGCTGACGCCCTTCCTTTTCGCCAAGGCAAGCCACGTGCCCAAGCCCAGAATCAGTGTGGAGAGAACTGCAAAGGGCATAGGCACAGGGAGGCACCATTCACAGGGAGCAACAACACAGCAATATACCACAGCCCACTCGCTGGCCCCAAAATCCATGTCACTTCCACGTGCGCTCATCCACCTCTAAGACACGCAAGGCCTCATCCAACTATGGCATTGGCTTAAGTCCATGAATTCATACTTTGCATCAGGCCCAGATGAGGACAAGGCTGCTCGAACACAGCTTCTCAAATGCAGTTCTTCTTGACTCAAAGAATTGTGAAAAAGATGGTGATCCACAGAAATTCTGAACTTCAGCTGGGCACTTGCTGTTTGCTTCACCACTCTGGAAGAAGGGAATGTTTTTGTTTGTTTGGTTGGTTTTGCTTTGTTTCTGGAAATGGAGTCTCGCTCTGTGGCCCATGCTGGAGTGCAGTGGTGCAATCTCGGCTCACTGCAAGCTCCGCCTCCCGGGTTCACGCCATTCTCCCACCTCAGCTTCCTGAGTAGCTGGGACTACAGGCACCCGCCACCGTGCCTGGCTTTTTTTTTTTTTTTTTTTTTTTTTTTTTTTGTATTTTTAGTAGAGACGGGGTTTGACTGTGTTAGCCAGGATGGTCTCGATCTCCTGACATCGTGATCCGCCCGCCTCAGCCTCCCAAAGTGCTGGGATTACAGGCGTGAGCCACCGCGCCCGGCCGAAGAAGGGAATGTTTCTTATTTAAGATCCAGGTCTGCTTACTGAAGTGACACTCTAAGCTGCTCTTGTCTCTACTGTGAGGACTTAGGACTCTGCCCTCTGAGATAAATTTTATCCTTTTGATAAGAACTGGGCCATGTTTGCAGCTGAGTAGCTTTCTCGGCCTGCTTCCTATCCATAGAAATTTGGGAGTCCTGAATCTTCTTTTCATTTTTCAGCTTTCTCTGTCCCAAGTTGCTAAAGGTCATTTAAAATTTCTGCATGGGTTTCTTATGAATCTGATGGTGCTGGACCCCGTGCCTGCAAGCCACAGCAGTAGTTATTTTTGAGACAGGCTTCTCTTTGCTTTGGAGTATCAGGATGCTGTGGGGAAACTCTCAAGATTCTTAGAAGCTGAGAGGGTCTAGGAGACACTACCTTAAATTTTTTTAAGGCTTTAACTATTTCTGAGAGAACTCTTTAATCTCAGCCTATCTTCAGCACACTTCCAATTACCATGTCCTCCAGTTGATTCTTGCATCAACCCAGACAGGGGGTTTGTATTATTTTTCATATGAGGAACTGAGCCTTCAGAGAAGTGGCGTCAATTGCCTGAGGTCATAGGGCAGGGTGTCCAGGCCAAGTCAGTCTACCTCTCCCCTCTCGCCCACAGAACCAGGGGCACAGAACAGATAGGAAGTTTACCTGAGGTTACCCTGTCTCCTGCTGAGCCTTCTGTACCTGGGAAACTACTGCCCCAGACCACCCTCTCCTCAGAGGAAGGCAGCACAGCAGGGGCGCTGCTATGGAGCTTAGGACAGGAAAAATACTTTCCAAAGATATATTTTACTGTCTGATACATCCTCACCTCTCTGATCTCTACACTTCAGAACTACAGGGGCTGCCTTGGGGTTTTTATCCAACACTCACATTTTCAGCATATCTATGCCATTTTAAAGCACCTTCATATCCATTATCACATTTGATCCATCATAGCAGCCTTGCGAAATGGGCAGAAAGGACATAATTATGATCAGCATGATGGATGGAGGAACCCACACACAAGGAGGGACTCAAGATGACGTCAGCCTTGGACAGAACAGTCTCTGGGCTTCTGGTCCTGAAAGAGTTAGTGCCGGAAGTAAATGTGGTAACCATCACCCCTTATTTTCCAAATGTGGAAACTGAGGCAGAGGCAAGCCTAAGGTTACCCAGCTAGTTAGCTACAGGGTTAGGACTTGAATTTAAGCCCCTGCCTTGGACTAAGTTGTCAAGCACAGCCCGTCGTGTTACTTGATTCATCTGCTTATCTTATTTTCCTCACCCCATAAGCCAAAGCTAACTCATTATTTATAGGAGCTGAAAAATTGTGTGTGTGTGTTTTTATTTGTATTTTTTTTTTCTGTAGTTCTCATTGATGAGCATTCAAGCCTGCCCTAAAAATGTGTGCCTTCCCTCAGCTACATCACATGGGAGTAAATTTCCAACATCTTTTTCAACTTGGGAAAATGGTAGGTTCCTATCAGTTTAAGGGGCTCAAAGACTTTATCTTCTTAGGGTGAGCCCACGCTGAATCAAATGAATCCATTTCTGTGCAACTGGTCTTAGGTCCAGACTTAGAAATGACTCTCTTTAGTGAGGTCTGGAACTTGGTCATCCCATCAAAGCCAATTATTCTCAATGACAAGAACAGAAGAAAGAGGACAAGTTCAGAACAGAAAATTAGCTGACTCTATCTAGCCATTGGCCCTCTCTGTGCTTGCCTAAATCTGATAATAAATTAGGCCTGACCTGACTACTCGCCCATCCATCCATCCGTCTATCCATCCACCCATCTATCCATTATCCATTTATTAATCCATCTATTGATCCACCCATCCATCCATCCAATTATCCATCAATCCATCCATCCATCCATCATTTCAGTCTTTTTCTCTTTTTCCATCTCTGTGTTTTTCATTTATTTATTCATTCATTCATTCTACAATTTATTCACTTATTTATTTATCCAACAAGTAGTTGTTAAGCACAGTTTTTTCTCTATTATTTCTAACAACAGCTTTGATTTCCCTTCTTTACTCCACATACTGTTTTAGACAAGAAAACTGAAGGCTCAGAGAAATTACATAACTTACTAAACAACTACTTGTTGAGTTATATAAAATTAAACTTCCTTGGAATATTTTTATTCAGAGGAGGAAGAGTGTCAGGTGTGAGCTGGTTATGATGATTCGCACTCCAAAGCCTTTCTCCAAGCTCATTTCTGACGCACTCAGCGAGCATTTATTGAATACCCTACTGTGCATTTATTGAACCCTATCATGGGCCAAACAGGTAACAGGAACCAAGGCTACAAAGTATAAAACAAATTCTGATGGCTTCATGGGAGGTGAGTACTCAGAACTGTAAACAATAATCATAGTTTGTAAATGTTTAAGTAGAATAATAAAGATCAGCAAAGGGGCGACTCCCTTGCTTAGGATGGATGGGAAATTTGCCTACAGGAGAAGTTCAGAAGGAAAAGTGAGAATTTGCAAAATATGAGTTTCAGAAAGTTTTTAACCTAAATTTTTTATTGTAAAATTACTGTGTGCTCATAACAAACATTTTAAGAAGACAGATGGGCAAAATGTCTAAAGCAAACCCTCTTACTCCTGCAGTACTCGCCCACATCCTTGAAACCCACTCCCCAGAGTGCTACCTTTGTTGACCCTCTCTAGTGCATCACCCCAGAATTCTCTAGCCATATGTAAGAAAATTTCTCATTAGGAGCTGTACATGTGGGATTTTTCTAATTCTATCATTGGTCCTGCAATTATTAGCTGGCATCATTTGGTAAAGAAAAGCTTTTCTTTATCAACTAGGTGAACTATGGCTTATCCTTGAAAAGCAAAGTAAATAATTACTTCCTCTAGTTACCGATTTTCAGGGCAAGGAGTTGTTTGTCTCTTTCTATCTGTCCATATTGTTCTTTCATTTTTTTAATCATCACTATGGGCTGGAAAATGTTTATTCACCCTGTATTTTGCAATCAACCAGTTATTTTTCTGTTTGATGCTCAAAATGTCCCCTTTGTCCAATGGGAGTTCCTGGAAGCTGGCTCTGTCTTTTTGGCATACCGTACACATTCTTGTTTTCTCATATAATAAGGTTCATTTTGCACTTTTCCTGCCCCAGACTTAGAATCACCCATTTCTCCAATCCTGTTTCCTTTTAGGGGTGAATGGTACATAGAAATCAAGACCTGGGGGCTAGATGAGTTCATAGCCATCAGAGTAGCATTTTTTTCTAGACCTATCCAATGGACAGAACCAGAAAATATATTTGTTTAATAAAATTATGAGTTCGTATTGATATTTGTAATTCAAATTTAACATTACAGAGTTTATTCTTAATACTTTAATTCACATTCTTATTTCATTTTGTCTCAAACTAAACATTTTAGTTCCTGATAATATATACATATGATATATTTATCTTATAATGTACACTAAATAATTACAAAGCTACAATTATATCTATTAACAATGAAATTTCTTAATAAAATTTAAGAATTTTTGCAATTCTTTTTGTACTTAAAGATGTACGGTCTAAGTATTATATTCAAAAGTCACTTAAAATCTTTTCTCTATATGGTAATGTTACAGATTTTATATGTAATCAGGGTTATTTGTTTCTCTTTAGTTTGTATTTTAGGTTACATTTTTCTTTCTTTTACTTATTTTTTGATTATGTAAAACATTTCCATAGTTCAAAAGTCAAAAAGTGCATAAAAAGATTCACTCACAGAAGTCTGTTTCTCCACCTTGGTCCCCCAGACTGTAGAGCCAAATATCACTTTTATGAGTTTCCAGTTGATTCTTCTAGTGTTTCTTTTTGTAAAAATAGTATAAATTTCCACCCTTTTAAATATGATAGTAGTATACCTTAAACAGTGTTCAATATCGTACTTTTTTTTGCTTAACAAAATATGCAGAAAATCCCTCCAAATCTATACGTGGAGACCTTTATTTGTTGTTTTTTAAAGCCGCGTAGCGGTCTACTGTGTGAGCATGCCCTAGTTTATCCAGCCACTCTCTGAATGACACACACTTCAATTGTTTCCGGTCTTCTTGCTCTTGGAAATAATGCCACAGTAAGTATGTTTTTCTCATATTCTCACATATGTTTTTCTCATATATCTTCAGGGTAGGCTCTTTGAAGTAGGACTGCTGGGTCAAAGTGTAAATGCATATGTAACATGTTAAATGCTGTAAAATTTTTCTTTATAGGGCCGGGGGCGGTGGCTCATGCCTGTAATCCCAGCACTTTGGGAGGCCGAGGTGGGCAGATCACGAGGTCAGATCACCATCCTGGCCAACGTGGTGAAACCCCATCTCTACTAAAAATACAAAAATTAGCTGGGCGTGGTGCCACATGCCTGTAATCCCAGCTACTGGGGAGGCTGAGGCAGGAGAATCGCTTGAACCCGGGAGGCAGAGGCTGCAGTGGGCCGAAATCACGCCACAGCACTCCAGCCTGGCAACAGGGCAAGACTCTGTCTCAAAAAAGAAAAAAAAAAATTCTTCTTTATAAGGGTTGGACATTTTGCACCTCTATCAGCAATGACTAAGAGCGTTAGTGTCTGCAAACAATGAGTTTTCAAACTCTTGAATTTCTGTGAATCTGACAGATAAGAAATAGCATTTCTTTGTAGTTTAAGTTTGCATTTCCTTTATTGTACGTGAGGTTGAGCGTCTTCATATGTTTAAGAATCTTTGCCTTTCTTTTCCTATGGACTGTTTATTTATGCCTTTTGCCTATTTTATTTTGAAGAGCTTTTTCATGCATTAACAAAGCTAGCCCTTTATGATACAAGTTGCAAATATTGTCTCTTGGCTTTTCCCCTGGTTTTTACTTTTGGGGATTTTTGTAGTGTAAAACTTTTAAAAATTTAAGTCGAATTTATCAATCATTTATTTTAATACTTCTGGATTGTAAGTCATAGGAAAAAGCCTCTTGCCACTCTCAGGTTAAAAGAAATTTTGCTATTTTAAAAATCTTTATATGGCTTAATTCTTCATGTTTAAATTTCCAATGCATTTTGAGTTATTCTGGGGTGAGGTGTGGACACAATTTTATCATTTTTCAGATATGTATCCAGTTGTTCCAAAACCATTTACTACAAGGCCATATTTTCTCCGGAATTTGTGATGGCCCCTTCCCTCTACCACATTTCCACGTGTACATGGTCATATTTCTGGAATTTCTTTTCTGTTTACATTGGTTCTATCTACTTAACAACACTGTTTTAATTATTGCTTGTGTCATTTGTCTTCTACTAGCCCCTGTGGACCCAGTCCCCTGTTCCTGCGCTCTGCCCTAAGCCCTGGAAGTTGACCAAAAGAACCAAAACCTCTCCCTTGCCTTTGCTTCACAGTTGAGTTTGGCCATCGAGGAGCTCTGGTGGAGATGTGAAGAAGGGACAGCAAGGTCAAGGTATTCATTCTTCCTTGCTCCTTCTTGCAGAGTCTCCTTGATCTGTCAGTGTCCCTTGACAGTTCATCAGTCCTCCCAAGGCATCCCTCTCTGCAGCTCTCCCTTCTAGGTTCTGCTAACCACTCCCTCCTCTCACATCTTTGGGCACCCTTAGGTGATCAACAACACAAAACTTACTGGGGAAACTGAATCATCCCTTGTGAATTTCCACAACCAGTCCCCACTTCTGTAAATAGTCCATTATTTTCCAGTTATTCTAATTTGAGGTGTCATTTGTTTCCTGCTCCCCCCAAATTAATACAGAGGCTATATTTCTCATGTCTAGCTAGCTAGCTACCTACCTACGTACTTATCTCTATCAATATACATATCTACCTACCTATTTATCTACTTATCTCCATCTGTCTACCTACCAACCTACCTCTATCTATCTACTTAGCTAGCTAGCTAATAAACTTATACTCATTGTTTTACTTTTTAGTGCTTTCCTTGCTATTCTTGCCTTTTCTTTACATAAATTTTAAAATCAACTAGACAGATTCCATTAAATAATGTTGTTGATAACCATTAAGATAGCATGCAATGATCTGTTACCTCAGGGAGAATTTACATCTTCATGATACTGAGTTATTCTTTCCAAGACCATGGATTGTCTTGACATTTCAAGTCTAGTTTTATGATATTGAAGAAATTTAGAACTTTTCCTCATATAGGAATGTACATTTCATGCTAAGTGCAATTTTCATTATTTGTGATACAATACATGGGACCTTGCCCTCCACTGTGTCTTTTAACTGGTTATTGTTATGGAAAGGCCATTGTGAAAGCTATTTATTGTTTTGTATATTAATTTTATAACCTTCATCTTACTAAGTAATCTTTTCATTTTAAGAGGTTTTTTTCATTGTTATTTTGGGTTTATCAGGTAGAATTTTTAACAGCTTTACTGAGATACAATTCACATGACATATAATACAATTTATTCATTTAAAGTATACAAGTCATCTTGTTTAATGTATTTACAGGATTTGCAACCGTTACCACAGTCTCATTTTAGAACATTTTCATAGCTCCTAAAAACAAACTTTACACCCTTTGCATTTCTCCTCAGCCCACCTCCTCTCCCAGTCCTAAGAAATCAATAATCTACTTTCCTTCTGTAGAGCATTTTATTCTGGGCACTTGCTATAGAAATAGAATCATTTCCTATGTGTTCTTCTGTGACTGGCTTCTTTCACTTGGCATACTTCTTTAAGGCTCATCTATGTTGTAGCATAGATCACTAATTCATTACTTGTTATCACTGAATAATGTCCCATTGTATAGATGTCTCACATTTTACTTATCCATTCATCAGATAATAGATGTTAGGGTTGTTTCATTTTTTTGGTTATTACCGATAAAGTTGCTATGAACATTTGTGCACCTGATTTTGTGAGGATATTTATTTGATCTCGGGTATGTATCTAGGAGTGGAATTACTTCATTATAGGTAACTCCATATTTAACATATTGAAGAGCTACCAGACTGTTTGCCAATGTGGCTGCACCATTTTACATTCCCATCAACAATGTATGAGAGTTCCAATTTCTATGTATCTTTGCCAACATTTGTTATTATCTATATGATAATAGCTAATACAGTGTGTATGAAGTGGTATCTTAGTATCTCATTGTGACTTTGATTTGCATTTCCCTAATAACTAATGATGCTGCGCATCTTTTCATGTACGTATGGCCATTAGTATATTTTGGAGAAATGCCTACTCAGATATTTGGCCATTGGAAAAACATCGTGACCAGATGTGGTGGCTTATGGCTGTAATTCCAACACTTTGATAGGCCGAGGGAGGAGGATCATTTGAGCGCAGGAGCTAGAGAAAAGCCCAGGAAACATAGCAAGACCTCTCTACTAATTTTTTTTTTTAATTAGCCAGGTGTGGTGGCATGCCTATAGTCCTAGCTACTCAGGAGGCTGAGGTGGGAAGATCAGTTGAGCCTCAGAGGTGGAGATTGCAGTGAGCTGAGATTGTGCCACTGCACTCCAGCCTGGGTGACAGAATGAGACCCTGTCTCAAGAACAAAAAATATATTGTTTGCTTGTCTTTATTATTGAGTTGTAAGTATATTCTGGATGTTAGACTCTTATCAGATATGTTATTTCAAATATTCTGTCTCATTCTGTGTGTTGTCTTTTCATTTTAATAATGGTATCATTTGCAACACAAAATCTTTAATTTTAATGTGATCCAATTTATCTATTTTTCTTTTGTGGCTTGTACTTCAATCTGCCATATCTAAGAAACCATTGCCTAACCTAACGTTGTGAACATTTACTCCTGTTTTCTTCCAAGAGCTTTATAGTTTTTGCTCTTAAATCTAAGTCTATGATCCATTTTAAGTTAATTTTTTGCATACGTGTGAGAGAGGCAGTCCAACTTAATTATTTTGCATTTGGATATCCAGTTGTCCTAGCACAATTGTTGAAAAAATAATTCTTTCCCTCTTGAATTGTCCTGGCACCCTTTTCCAAAATTAATTGACCTTAATATAAGTGTTAATTTCTGGACTCAGGTAATTTTTATATCAAATGAAAATAGAAATAATTTGGTCTTTTTCTTTCTAGTTTTTATGCCTCTAGTGGCTTTCTCTTGCCTGAAATTATTGGCTAATACCTTTAATAAAAGCCAAAGGTTAGTGGCAATAGTAAGCATCCTTGCTTTATTCTTGACTTCAGTCAAGAATAAATGGGTTACCCCTGTAACCCATTATTCCAAAATGTTTCTAGTGAGTCTCCATTAAACACTGAGATAAATTCTCTAAGGATCACTGACAAGAGGTAGATTAATAGGAGAAAATACATATAAATTTATTTGATCATAGTTTTACATGCCACAGTAGCCTCCAGAATGAAAACCCAGTCTTCCAATGTAGTGCACAATCTCGTATGCCATCTTACAGAAAGAAGGGGGCTCAGAGCACGAACAAAAACAAGTTATGGTGATAAATCAGGGCTTGGGGTAAGACAAGTTATGGGAGGGGGAGAAAAGGACACTTGGCTAGCAAAGACTTTTTTATTAGGCAGATGAAACCTCACAGGTAGCAGCCCTCAGAGAAAAGAAATGATAAATATTACTTTCAGACCTTTAAAGGTGTCAGACTTACAGTTTTTCTTTCCTAGAACTAGACAAAGGAAGGCCAGACTGCATCAATGCAGATTCTCTACAGATGCAAACTTCCTCCCTCACCCCCTTCCACAAAGGAGAGCTTTGCAGGAAAAATAGTAATCGGCTACATAGGCTCTTTTTTAATTGGCTGTGTTGAAATTTTCATAAGGAATCTCAGATTAGATTTTTTAAAGCCTCAAGGCTAGAAAGCCAAGTGAAGGATTTGTCATCAGACTGTCCGTAATACCTGTATGAATTGGGTGAATTCCCTTCTTCTCAAGGTTCCAAAATAACTTAAGCTTCCCGGGCCTGTCAAAAAGTGCCATTCTTGGCTGGGTGCGGTGGCTCACGCCTGTAATCCCAGCACTTTGGGAGGGCGATGTGGGCAGATCACGAGGTCAGGAGATCAAGACCACCCTGGCTAACACGGTGAAACCCCGTCTCTACTAAAAATACAAAAAATTATCCAGGCGTGGTGGCGGGCGCCTGTAGTCCCAGCTACTCGGGAGGCTGAGGCAGGAGAAAGGCATGAACCCAGGAGGTGGAGCTTGCAGTGAGCCGAGATAGTGCCACTGCACTCCAGCCTGGGCAACAGAGCGAGACTCTGTCAAAAAAAAAAAAAAAAAAAAAAGTGCCATTTTTTCTTATCACAGGTCAAGGGACTGTGTTGATAAGGTAGCAGGCCAGTCTTTCCAGTGGGCTTTTTATGAGCTCTGTTAAGTCAACCTGAATTCCTAAAAGTAATCTGTTCATATCAGAAAATATGCTATACCAGGTGAGGCATTGGAGAAATAACCAGTGTCTCAGAAACGCTAAGGCCCTCACTTGTTATACTTAGTGAACACAAGAGTTTAGCAATTAGTTGCGTAATGGTTTTGTCTGATTCCTAAAATGAACATTACATAAAGACTGTGCTAATTCAAACGACCTGGACATGTAAGGAGTTGTTTCCTGACAAATCAGAAGCTCAACAGTGGCTTCTCATCATAAAGAAGATTTCATATGAGTTTCTCACCCCAGCATCACCCCTGTAACCCATTATTCCTATTTCCCCAGTTTAACTTTATGCAAACATGTATCTGGACAGATCAACGACTGTGGCTTTTGATGATTCCACCACTGCATATAAAATAGAGTCTCAGCTTCTCAGCAAATCCCTTTGTGATCTGGGCTGTGCTTACCAATAAGCCACTTATCCCCCATAACCCAATCTCACAAAATTACTCGTCTGTTCTTTCAGATGTCTGGGCCTTCATTCTTGTGGTTCCCTTGCCTGTGTGTCCTCCTGGGTATTCAAACACTACTGAGCATCTTTCTGTAATTAATTTAAATGACTCCATTCCTGGCCTCCCAGTCTGGTAGGGCAGCTTTTTGCTCCATGCTCTCCCCATTGTAGTCCTGAGCAAATTGCGTCACCATTTTCTTTGTGTGGGCATGGGTGTGGGTATGTTCTCCTCTCTGCTGTGAGCCTCTTCAGAGCAAGGCATCAGAAGTCCAAGTGACTTCCTCCCCAGTTGGCCCTTCCCTTCTGCTCTCCCAAGAGTCTCCTGTGGCTTCAGGCTCCTATTCCAGCCAACGCCTTGCTCTTAAGAGGCTCACATTAATTTAAGAGGCTTGCATTAATTTCTATAACCCCATGGCCAACACAGTACCAAGCACAGGAGAGGTGCCCTGTAAATGTTGGAATAAATATATGCAAGTTGAATCTAAGAACCTAAACCTAACTAGTGTTTAATCTCCCACATCATTAAGATGGTGCCCAGCCACCCCTTTAGTTGTATTTTCCTTTATTCTAGAGAACACTAGCTCTAGGAGAGTCTTTCCAGAGGAAAAAGTTCATGGTCAAGCATGCCTGGGAAGTGCTGTATATTAAGCTCTCTTTTTAGGCACATAGGAACATAAGTGCATTAAAGGATCTGAGAAGCCCTTGAGTGCTAAAACAGATTTTTCTTTTTTTAGACCAGTGTTTCACAAACCTACTTGATTATTAAACCTTTTCTCCAAGTAACACCTTATTCCCTTAGAAATGATTGCTCTGCAGAATTCTTTTGGAGTCACAGAAAGAGGAAGCTGATTAGTCTTACCTCCCCATCCCCAAAGCCACAGGACAGGTCACTGGCAGAGAAGGAACAGGAATTGCGGTCATGGACTCTTGATGTGAAGACAGTTCTAGAGCCATATAAACAGAGTTTTTGATCTACCAGGAATAGTTGGTAGACTGGGCACTTATAGCCATGATTGAATGTCATAGCTTGCAGAGCCTGTTTGATTGCAGAAACAGAAACTCAGCTCATGCCAGCTTATGATCTGACATCAGACTCAGCTGTATCCAGAGCTCAAACTCACCAGGAAGCCGTCTTCCTCCATGTCTCTCAATTCTACTTTCCTCTGTTGGGCCATATTATTAGACATGCTCTAGATAAATGGAGGTAGAATGACCTCTGACCATTCCCAACTTACTCTGCTAAGTGAATACATCTAGTGGAATGAGTGCTTTTCTGACCTGATGGCTCCAGCCAGAGTCCCACGACTACAGTTGTCTCTCATTGGACCAGCATAGGCCATTCACCTAACCCTAAACCAGTCACTCAACCCCTAACTGGAACAGGACTAGGTCAAAAGATCCTTGGAACAGAAAGATGGATTTGTTCTACCTAAACCACAAGGAAATTATCATTGGAAAAGAGGCAGTTTTCCAAAGGAAATTAACCAGGATGCTATTGCCAGATGAAAGGAACTAATGCAGACAAAACAACAAAGGCATCATTTAGCAAGAACAGCATAGATGTCGATTAAGCTGGAGACATAGGCACTATGCTAAACATTTTCAATGTATTATGTACAATTATTTTCCCCATTTTGCACTGAAGTCTAGTGAAGTAAAGTGGTTCACTCAAGGTCACGTGCAAGTCAGTGAAGGAGCTGAGGCTTAGCCTCAGGTGATTTGACTCTGAAGTCTGACCTCTTAACCACTGGGCTGGACTGCTTTAGTATCAGCTCCGTGTTTCCCTGTCTGAACTCTTTTCTTGTTCAAGGACTTTTAAAATTCTTTTTATTTGGCTTTTTTTTTTTTTTTTTAAGATGGAGTCTTGCTCTGTCACCCAGGCTAGGGCTGGAGTGCAGTGGCGCAATCTCGGCTCACTGCAACCTCTGCCTTTCTGGTTTAAGTGATTCTCATGCCTCAGCCTCCCAAGTAGGTGGGAGTACAGGCACCTGCCACCACACTCAGCTAATTTTTGTATTTTAGTAGAGACAGGGTTTTACCATGTTGGCCAGGCTGGTCTCAAACTCCTGACCTCAAGTGATCCGCTTGCCTCAGCCTCCTGAAGTGCTGGGATTACAGGCACAAATTACCTCTCCCAGCCTATTTTGCTTTCTTAATAATCACATTTTCTAGTAATGAAATGAACCTGGGTCATTCAAATTTGCTGCATTTTCAAATGCCTCTCCTCCTCCTCCCCCAATCTGTTCTCCTGAAACAGCATCTTGTTTCTAATGAGTGAGCCAGTGGGGGCGGGTCTTACTTTCCCTGAGCAGACTTATGATGCTTTGGGTGGACAGATGGATCTGGCAGGCTTCATGGGCAGCAAGCACCCCCAAGCCTTTCCTTTCGCTCCCATCTCTTCATTAACCACTTCCCTTTCTATTTGCATATCTCAGAGACCTTTCCCAGGACCAGCTTGGGGCCTGGAAATGTGATGTTTTGGAGGATGACTCCAACCAAGTGACTTCCTCCCTAGTGGGCCCTTCCCGTCTGCTCTTCTGAGGGTGCCCTGATGCTTCAGTCTCCTTTTTCAACCATCCACATCCCCCATCCTAGCTGACTCATGCTCATGAAACTTCTCAGCCCCCATTTAGACATTCCTCTAGAATCTGAGGTGCACAGAGAGTTTGGCAATATATGTGCCACCATGGTGACATGGGAAGACTTACTTGCAGAATACAATGAAGAGTTTAAGAGAATTTGGAAAAGAGAAGAAAAGTAGCACTTGTATATAAGTTATCTATTGCTCTGTAACACATTGCCTCAAAACTTGTGTCTTAAATCTACAATAATTTACTATTTTCTACAATTCTATAGGTTGACTGGGTGACTCCTCTGCTGGCCTAGTCTGTGATCACTGATAGGGCTGCATTCAGCTGAACGGTCAGATGGCCTCACTCATGTGCCTGCTCGTTGGTGCCCCCCCTTCTGGGGACCTCAGTTCTCCTCAACATGACCTCTTATCCTCCAGTATCTAGGCAGGCCTGCCCACATGGTGATCTCCAAATGGCATCCCAACAGAGTGAAGGAGGAAGCTGCAAGCCTTAGGAGGTTTAGGCTTTAGAACTTGCACAGTGTCATTTCTAGAACATTCAATTTGTCAAAGCAAGCCACAGGCCAGCCCAGACTCAAGAGAATGGGAAGTAAACTCCATCTCTGGATGAAAGGAGCAAAAAAGTCACATTGCAAAGGGATGTGCGTATTGGGATGGGCAGAATTGGTGGCCCCTAAACAAACCACCACAACCTGCATGGTCTTTACTGCATATTCACTTAGTAAGACAGTGGACAGGGCAGCACTGGACAAGGAAGGCAGATGGACAGCAGATACATGGCACAGCCAAGATTATAACTAAGTAGTTCTTCTTCTCAAACACACCCAGATTTCAGAGCTGCTACTCTGTGAGGTCTTTGTAGATAACAATTAGAGGCAATCTAAGGGAAAGGAGCTGCCTGTGAGGTGGTAAGCTTCTCGTCACTGGCGTAGCTTGTACTCATAGATATGGAGCTTACATTCTAGGCGAGAAGACAAACCACTGGACAAGAAGTCACCCTGGAGTGTGAGAAGAGTAAGTACAGTGAACCAAGGAGAGGCAGTGGGATATGCAGAGCTTCAGAATCCAGTAATTCTGCATTAAAATCCTAGCTCTGCAAATACCTACGAGCAGTGTGACCTCAGGTGAGTTGCCTGTTTATTGTGGGCCTCAGTTTCCTTGTCAATAAATTGCGAGTAATGACAGCATCCATCCATTGGAAATGTTGCAAAGTATAAAATAATAATTCACATACAGGAAGTGCTCAATAAATGGCAATTACTGGTATATTGTTGCCATTATTGTTACGATTATCATTGCTATAACATGATATATGTGTTTGCTTCCCTAACATCCATTCTTACCTTCTGCAGTTTGAGTGAGATTAACCTTACCCCAGTCCAGGGATTGGCTTTGAATGTCTAAGCCAGTTAGGGTAATTCCCTCCCGCTTGTCACATGATTAGTTCAAACTCTAGCACGAATCCCAGTTCTCAACCAATCAGCATATGCCATACCCTGGCCATGCACGGTGACTAGTTTAGAGGTGGTCATGTGGCCTAAGGCAACCCAATCAGAGTGAAGCTCATGACTTTGCTTTGATAGTTGTGAGAAAAGACATCCCTCTGTCACTCCCTGAGTATGACCAAGGAGGCAGTTAGCCCCAGCAATGGTCGTGAAAGGGTGTAATTTGTAAGTAGTCATCTTGTAACCATGAAGAAAACCATCCTGGGGATAAAGCTGGCTCGCAGAAGACTGAAGAGCTAAGAGAATCTCAAAGAAATGATCTCAAAGTCACTTCACCTGGAAGAAATGATGGAATCATTTCCCCCTTATCAATTACCCTTTATTGAGAACATACTATATATGAGGGATAGGGCTCATTGCTTTAAAAATGATATTTCTAATTCTCACAACAAGCCTACAGGGGGATTTGATTACTACTCCCCTTTTACAGCTAAGTAAAATAAGGCTCAAGGTCACTTGACCTGAACTTGAGTTGCTAGACCTAAAGAAGTGTATGATTATTTAGCACCATTTGATTAAATGAACAAAAGGTTGAGTGCGAGCCCCATCTCACTCCATCTGATGATAAAGAAATTGAGATGCAGAGAGAGAAGTAACAACACAGGCCCAGGGCCCAGTCTCCTCCCTCTGCCTATGCTCTTGGTCTGCCTGAATATTTGCACCCCCAATCATTGCTCAAGTGGATCCCATTCAGGGGCTGCCCGACTGAGATCTTAAAGGCCCCCCTTGAAGCTCGAACTCAGTGTTCATGTTTCCATTTGCAAAAGACAAGACTACAGATATGCACATCTCTGTCTCCAATCCCTAATCCCTTTCTTTCATATTTGTTGCCATCAAAAGGAACAAAATACCCTTAGGAAGGTACAGAGACTTACTATACAGAGAAGCCAACCATTGCAGGGAAGAGAGACCCAAGAAACAAATTATTTTAACCTGAATGAAGGTGAATGAATAAAATTAACACTTATTGAGTGCCTTCTATCAACCAGATAGTTTCATAAAAGCATTGACATAAAGTATCTCACTTAAGACCAACCACTCTGCTGCCCAAACCAATGATACCATCCCCATTTCACAGATAATGAAACAAAGTAGGAAAAGCTAAGGAACTTGTCCCAGGCCCCACTGTTTATCAGTGGCAGAGACAAGATCAAAACCTTGGTCTGTGCTTCCAAAGCCTGCGTGCTTACCACTTTGCAGGTGCCTCTTTGAAATTGCTTCCCCTGCCACTGACTGGCACACTAGGCAACCAGGGGGCAAACCAAATAACGGCTGCCAGTTTGTGCTGGACTTCACCATGTAATGAGGCATTTAGGGAATGCATGTTCTGTTCTACGAGTGGAGCACAAACGTGAACATTAGAGCATTAGACTCGAGGCTTCCTCCTGAGGCTGGGATAATACCTGCAGTGCTTTCTCTGCTGGAATTCCAGAGGTTAAGCCTCTGGAAAAGACATGATCAGAAGAAGTGTGCAAACTCAGGAGTAAGAGGTTCACATGCCCAGTCATGGGGAAAAAAAAAAAAACCCATGTAATTATGAAGAGTGAGAACCGTAAATAGAACAAACTTTCCCCAGCACATATATGGAAGCACCCCTCCCAGTCAGTTCCCAGGATTACGGATAGTTCACTGACACAGGCAGGGTCACCGAGTTCCTGGCATCTGAATGTTGCTTTTATGGACTTTTCCCAAAATTCATCCATGAAAATGATTACTGAAGCCCAGGCAGAGCTTAGTGTCCAAAGGAACAACTAAAAAGGAAACCCACAGACATGGGTCATTTGGTCCTGGCAGATCCTTGCCAGATGACTTCAAATATATCTTCTCCCTTAAACTTCACATGCAGTCTGAAAACTAATATTATTTTTTCCACTTTCCAGTTGAGATAACTGAGTCTTGGGGAAAGTTTCTTATAATTATGCAGCTGATAAGTGGCTGAGCCAGACTAGAATCTCACTTCTTCTCTTATCTCGTTGCCATCCCCACTGCCCCTGACTTTATGCAGAAGCTCCGACTCAGGTGGAAATGGCCCCCAACACTGTCACCTGGCCTTGCTGACCACCCAAGATGCCCCAGAGGCACCATTAGTGGGGTGTTTTCCCCTTGTGGTCATACCAATCCCCTGAGGGGCATTGGGCAAGCTGAACAGGCTCTTCTGTGATTTTCAGGCCTGGATCCCCACTGAGCCCCTCTTTCTTCCAGGTCAAATTGATTGATCCAGATTCTTTCATGACCTGCCTGCTAGTCCTCAAGGCCAGCACATTCAATTGCTACCTCTTCTTGAAAGCTTTTCTTCACTTCTCCCAAGCCTGATCAAGGACTATGTGTCAAAGCACTTCCCCTATTTAGTACTTAATGTGAGAGAAGCCACTTCTCTGGAGACTGCACCCTTCCTAGAAAGAGCCCCCAAACCCTGACATGGGAGCCTCAAAGGTCCACCTCTGATTATTCTAAGAGTAAATGTAAAATCTAATCTGGGCCAATCAGAATGTCTCTCCGGCAATAGGAACACATTTTCTAGAAAGTGGGGAGAGTCTGGGGGCACTCTAGCCAAAATGATTATGAGTGGCCTTGGTCAGGGTACCCTGTTATTTCTTCCCTCCCAAAGCCTTGTCATTCCGTGGCATACTCAATGTACATCCAATAGGTCTTTCTTTTGTTCACGATGGCTACAGTAGCTTTCTGTAATATGTAACCAAAACAAAAATGCTGTATTTACTTGCTTGTTCTTCTTACCTCTCCACTTCATCAAACTCTCTGAACACAACTTTGTCCTAAATGCTCAGTTCAGAGAAAATACTGAATCAGGGATGAGTGAATAAATGGCTGACAGCCTCATTTTCCCACTTCCTTTCCTCCCAGACATCTACATGCTTCTACATCCTTTTCTTTATATATTTTCTCTCAAAGCATGCTATTAAGCAACTATTCTCTTCCGAGATCTTGCTAGAACAATAAAGAGCACAAGGATGCATCATGCAGTGGCCTGTCCTTGTGTACTTAGAGTCTAGGCGACTAAAGCAGATATTGGATGCCTACTGCATGCTGTGCAAAAGCACTTTTACACATCATCTCATTAAAATCTCACAGCCACCTTGTAGAAAGGTGTTATTATACCTGCTTTACAGAAAGGAAACCTGAGCCTCAGAGTTGAAGTGACTTGCTCATTGCCATACAATAAGTGATGGGGTTGAGATTTGGTCCAAGCTTTGTTCATTTCCAGGGCCCACTGGGCCAGGCTAGGCAAGGATTAGAGGATATTGCAGCCTGGGCAGAAGGTTCTCTTGGTCAAGTGGTAGAAGTTGGAGAGGAGAAGACAGCAGAAATCTGCTAAAGGAGATGCGTCAGCAGATTGGGAAAGGGAGTTTTTTCTGGATCCCTGGAGCTGTCTGCTGGAGAGCCAGCTGTCTGGGGACAATCGTGGATACGGGCCCCAAACATTCCTTACTTACAGCTCTTATCTCCCTTTCTAATGGTAAAAAATGATGCCAAATGACAGAAGGAAGGGCTCCTTTCCAGGTACCAGTGAATGATCCAGGCATCAATATTTCAGGACAGTACCAAGCACAAGTGGCATCATGTTCTCTCAAGTCTGGTTGGATCAACCCAAGAGGCCAGTGGGAGGCCTTCAGATGTATCTTGTATTTATTCTGGAGCTAAACTATTTCTGTATTAGTCAGGTTTCTTTTGCAGAAATCAAATGCAGGGTGGCTTAAAGAAAACAAAAATGAAATTTATTGACTCCTATAAGAAAAAGGCCAGAGATAAGGATGTTCCAGAGGATGGATGGTTTCAGATTCTCAGTCAGTGTCCTCAGAAATCTGGCTCTTCCCATCACTTTATCAGCTTTCCTCTGTGTTGGCTTTACCCTCATATGGTAGCTACATAGCCCCCTAATGCCTTCAAGTTTGTCTACCAGCTTGAAAATGCCATGTAAAATAACTACCTGTTTCTAAACAGCCCTAGCGACATTCCTGGATTGATGCTATTGGCTCTGATTGGTCAGACTTGTAATATGTGCTCATTCCAGATTCAATTTCTTAAGGCATCTAGGGTATCTGTAGACCAGTCCTGGACTGTAAACCCATTCTTAGAGCTATTGTTGGGGTAAACGCCTTGGGCTGACCATGCAAATTAATAGTGAAAAAGAGATATTTTCTAGTTCCTCAAAGGAGTATCCAGGTGTTGTTCTCAAGAGAAGGAGGAATAGATGATGGGAAGGCAAAACAGTGGGGCTGAGTAACCTGGAGAAATATTTATTCACTCATTCCTTTACTACACAGAAGAGATTGTGCTGGGAATGAAGAAACATGAGACCTTGGTGTCTGTAATAAAGAATAGCATCAGGAGGGGTGTGGTGGCTCATGTCTGTAATCCCAGCACTTTGGGAGGCCAAGGCAAGAGGATCATTTGACTTCAGGAGTTCGAGACCAACATGGAAGACATGGTGAAACCCCAGCTCTGCAACAAATACAAAAATTGGCTGGGTATGGTGGCACACGTCTGTAGTCCCAGCTACTTGGGAGGCTGAGGTGGGAGGATCACTTGAGCCTGGGAGGTGGAGGTTGCAATGAGCTAAGATCGCACTACTACACTCCAGCCTGGGTGATGGAGCCAGACTCTGTCAAAAAAAAAAAAAAAAAAAAAAAAAAAGGATCAAATTCTTCCATTGCTCTTTATAGTCTGAAAGGTGCTTTCACCTTCATTACCTCATTTAATCTCTATTTTAACTCTGCATGATGTTGACAGCCCTACTTTATAGTGAGAAAACTGAAGTTCAGAGAGATAAAGTCATTAGTCTAAATTTCCTTGGTGTGATGGACTGGATTCTTCTACTTTTTTTGTTTTATGGGGTGTTTTGTTTTGTTTTAGAGACAGGGTCTCACTCTGTCACCCAAGCTAGAGTGGAGTGGAGCAATCATAGCTCACTGCTGCCTTGACCTCCTGGACTCAATCAGTCCTCTTGCCTCAGCCTCTCGAGTAGCTGGGACTACAGGCATGCACCACTGTGCCTGGCTAATTTTTTTTTTGGTAAAGATGGAATTCACTACACTGCCCAACCTGGTCATAAAATCCTAGACTCAAGCAATCCTCCCACCTTGGCCTCCCAAAACATTGAGATTACAGGCATGAGCCACCATGCTTGGCCTAGATTGGATTCTTTATCTCAAATCTGCCACTCTTCCCTGTAACAGGATTATAAATCCATGCCCTTTGTCATGTAATTTTGCAGGTCTCTTGGTATGCCTACCATTGACTCTGGGCTAACAGAGTGAAAATGGATGTGATGTGCACCACATCTCAAGGGAAGCTTAAAATGTGCTTACAAGTTTCACTTGCCTACTAAGCTCCTATGCTCTGCCATCAGAAAAGCATGCCCCAGAAAGCAATGGCTCCAGAATATGCTCAATAAGAAATGGGTTCTTGAGACTCGCTCCCAGATTAAAGAACCATTCAGAAAAGGCTTGAAATCAACCCACTGCAGGAAGCGAAGTCCAGCGGAACTCATCAGAACCACAGCTGACACATAGATCTGAGGACAAGAAGATAGTATTTGTTGTTGTAAGCCACTGAGATTTAAGGGGTGTTTGTCACACAACAAACATTGACTAATGTACATAACTAATAAGCTTATAAATCAGGGTTTTGGAGGCTGATCTAATATAGCAACATAGAGCATGGAGAAAGGGCTTTGAATGCCAGCTACCAATTTAGACTTCACCCTGAGGATAGTTGGAACTACTGAAAGGAATGACCTAGTTAGGTGCATGTGTTAGCACATTAGGTCTAGTGCTTTAGTGAACAAGGCTGTGAACAGGAAACCCAAGGAGGAGGTGGGATCTAAGGTCCAGGAAGAAAAATGATAAGATAAGAGATGCAATGATGACAGCCCATACATGAATGCAGTTTTTCTATCCAGCTGTTGCAGCTTCATAATTGCTCAATTCCGTTAAAATCATCAAATTAACAAGGCTAGGCTAATCTCTTATGATATCTGCCAAAAATAAAGTCTATTGAGTAACCTATACAATTGGCAACAGCAGATTTTTTTTAATCCATTATCTGCTTTCTGCTTAGAATTCATTTGATTGTAATGACTAAACACAATTCAGTGTTGCATTTTATACATGCCTCAAATACTAGCTCCAATTTCTGACAAAGTGCTCATGAAACACAGCTACTTCATTTATGTTCATTACATGCAGCACAACTGACTTTGGACCAGGTAACATTCAGAAGTGATACTGGGGCCGAGTGCAGTGGCTCATGCCTGTAATCCCAGCACTTTGGGAGACCAAGGCAGGTGGATCACCTGAGGTCAGGACTTCCCGATCAGCTTGGCCAACATAGTGAAACTCAGTCTCCACTAAAATTACAAAAATTAGCCAGGTGTGGTGGCTCATGCCTGTAATCTCAGCTACTTGGGAGGCTGAGGCAGGAGAATCACTTGAACCGGGGAGAGGGAGGTTGCAGTGAGCCGAGATCGCACCACTGCACTCCACTCTGGGCAACAGAGTGAGACTCTGTCTCAAAATAAATAAATAAATAAATAAATAAGTGATGCTAGAATATATATGACATTTATTTTAAAGATAAACAGCCATGGCCAGCCGTGATGGCTCACGCCTATAATCCCAGAACTTTGGGAGGCTGAGGCAGGCAGATCACTTGAGTTCAAGAGTTCAGTAACAGCCTGGCCAACATGCTGAAACCCTGCCTCTACCAAAAACAGAAAAATTAGCTGGGCATGGTAGTACACACCTGTAGTCCAAATTACTGGGGAGGCTGAGACAGGAGAATTGCTTGAATCCCGGAGGTGGAGGTTGCAGTGAGCTGAGATCACACCACTGCACTCCAGCCTGGGTGACAGAGCCAGACTCCCTCTCAAGAAAAAAAAAAAAAAAAAAAAAAGATAAACAGCCATGCTTTTTAAAAAAAACTTAATGAATTTTAGAACCAATGTTAATTTCTGAAAATAAGTGTTTGCAGGGGCCTTTAAACATGGGGGTTCAGATTCAGATTCCACATGTTGTAAGCCTTGCATTCTGCCAGTCTTCTACTTTATCTAGTTATCTCTCTTAACCCATATGATTATGCCCATTCTACCGATGAAGAAATTGAGACTTGGGGAAGTAACAGGACTTGGGGGTACGAAAGGGGGAAGGCCATTAAAGAACGAATTGCGATATTCACAATAGCAAAGAGTTGGAACCAACCAAATGTCCAACAACGATAGACTGGATTAAGAAATGTGGCACATATACACCATGGAATACTATGCAGCCATAAAAATGATGAGTTCGTGTCCTTTGTAGGACATGGATGAAACTGGAAAACATCATTCTCAGTAAATACAAGGACAAAAACCAAACACCGCATGTTCTCACTCATAGGTGGGAATTGAACAATGAGAACTCATGGAACAGGAAGGGGAACATCACACTCCGGGACTGTTGTGGGTGGGGGAGGGGGAGGGACAGCATTAGGAGATACACTAATGCTAAATGACGAGTTAATGGGTGCAGGAAATCAACATGGCACATGGATACATATGTAACAAACCTGCACATTGTGCACATGTACCTAAAACCCTAAAGTATAATAAAAAAAAAAAAAAAAAAAAAGAAGAAATGTTAATGTAATAAGCTGCTTAACAGGGCTACTTGGACAGTTCCTTTCAAAAAAATTAATTTTTAAAGCCTACTTCTCTGAGCCTCAGTTTCCTTATTTGACAAAAGGTTATGAAGAGATCAGTGTTGTAGGGTTGCCATAAAGGTGAACTATATAGTGTGCATTTGTCATTCTTGTTGCCCTTCTAGCACCTGTAAAAACCCTTTTAAGTTAGAAAACTTCATTGCCATGTGAATCTTGACCCCCCAATTCACTTTAAACAGCTTTATTGAAATATAATTTACACACATTTTAAAATTCGCACATTCTAAGTTACAATTCAATGGACTTTAGTAAACTTATAGAGGTGTAACAGCCATCACTACAGTCCAGTGTTTTTGTTTTTGAGATGGAATCTCGCTCTGTTGCCCAGGCTGGAGTGCAGTGGCACGATCTCAGCTCACTGCAACCTCCACCTCCCAGGTTAAAACAATTCTTCTGCCTCAGCCTCCCGAGTAGCTGGGATTACAGGTACCTGCTACCACACACAGCTAATTTTTGTATTTTTAGTAGAGACGGGGTTTCACTATGTTGGCCAGGCTGGTCTTGAACTCCTGACCTCAAGTGATCCACCCATCTTGGCCTCCCAAAGTGCTGGGATTACAGGTGTGAACCACTGTGCCCAGCCACCACAATCCAGTTTTGGAAACATTTTCATCACTCCAGAAAGATCCTGCATACCTATTTGTCATCCAGCCCCATTCTTGCTCCAACCGCAGCCAGGCAAACACTAATCTGCTTTCTGTCTACAGATTTCCCTTTTTTTCCTGGCTACTTTATGTAGATGGGATCATATACTTGGTGATCTTTTGTATCCACTTTTTTCATTTAGCATGTTTTCAAGGTTTTTTCATGTGCCTTTCTATAGTTGAGTAGTATTCCATTGTATTGACATACCACAGCTTTGTTTATCCCTCACCAGTTGATGCACATTTGGATTATCTGAAGTTTTGTGATTCTCTTAGTCTGTTTTGTGCTGCTATTACAGAAGATGACAGACTGGGTAATTTATTAAAAAAAAAAAAAAAAACAGAAATGTATTATCTCACAGTTCCAGAGCCTGGTAAGTCTATGATCAAGGCACCAACATCTGGTATTGGCCTCCTTGCCATGCCCTCATGGCAGAAGGTGGAAGAATGAAAGGGAATAAACTGTGTGTCTTCACATGGCAGAAGGGCAGAAGAGAGAGAGCCCACTCTTGCAACCCTGTTTTATAGTGGCATTAATCCATTAATGAGGGCTCTGCCCTCATATGCTTTCATTTCTCTAACTAGCTTTTCCAGGCTCCCTTGCAGCTAGGGTGCAGGCATATACCCAAGGCTTCACCAATCACAGCCCTAGCCGTAATACTTCTGTTAATCCCCATGGCAGCTCTATCAGATGGACACCATTGCTATCCATAGCAATAAGTTGCACCATCTTCCATTTATTGAACATTTGCCACATGTTCAGCAGTGGATTTTTTCATTTAATCCTCACAACAACCCTCTGAGGTAGGCATTATTATTTTCCCAATTTTACAGATGAGCAAAGTGAGGCACAAAGAAGTTTAGTCATTAGCACACCGGAAAACAACAAAGCCAGGATTTGAACCCAGGCAACCTGACACCAGAGTCTGCCTGCTTAACTGTCTCTTCATGTTCTGAAGAGTGGCTGAATTGTGTCCTTAAGTTCAGATCTAGCTGCACATGTCCCGTTTTAAGAGCCACAGTGCACTCTTCCTCTAACCATAATCAGCAGCACGTTGTATCACTAATATGTGAGTGGAGCCACAGCAGAAAGCATCCGCCAGGTCTCAGAGCACTGATGAGCACTATCATCAGAGCAGCGCTCTGCAGGCTCCGGAGGTCACTGACATCCACAGTTCCATGTAATTATCTGGTCACCAAGCAAAGAAGGGAGGACCATCAACCTCCTACTGAGAGTTGGGGAAACGGAGGCTCAGAGAGGTGCAGTCACTTTCTCAAGCTTGCACAGAGTGAGTCCCAGAAGCCAGGACTCCATTCTCACCAGGCCATTGGTCAGGGCTGAGCCCTCTCCAAGCCCTGACTCCAACCACCACAGGCCCCAGGCTCCATGGGTGGTGGTTGAAGACAGTAAGAGCTTGCCATTGCCCTGAGTAGTAGTGCAGGGTTGTAGGTGGACTCTAGGACCTATCAAGCTCTGGATCAAATCCCAGCTCTTTCATTTGCCACCTGTGCAACTTGGAGAAATTCTTTATTCTGAGTTTGTCTCCCATTTTGTAAAATGTTGAAAGGATAATACTCCCTCAATAGGACTACTGTGAAAAGTGCTTGCTAGAAAGGTTGCTCCAAATTATACTCTTGCTAGCAGTATATGAAAAGTACCCATTTTCCAGCATCTTATGCAAAGGTATCTGGTTTTAAGGAAGCTGATAAGAGCCCAGGAATGTGCAGATATTTTCACCACTGACTCTGAAAACTGACAAAAGAAAAATCAGAGATTAATTTGTTTCCCCGCAAGTTATCGTATATAAATAACCACTTTGCTACAAATTAGTTAGAGGCGAACTTTCTGCCTCAAAAATCTAGCACAAGGACTTCATGCTTTATTTTGACAAGTGAATTTAAGACAGTATTTGCAGCTTCATACATTTATTCTAATTATTTCAGCTTGTTTGTTTTTTTTCTTCATGTTTTATATAGATACAAAATTTAGCTACATGCTACAGACAAAACTGCTGCAGAATTCTGATGACATGTATATTCCTACTATTGACCTCTCCCTCAGTGGTTCTTAGAGAATAAGAGAGTATTGGCTGGAAGATGGGGAATTAAATAGGATAGGGGTCACATGCTATATTTCGAGGGACCAGCTTGTTCCATGAACCTTCATGCCAAGGCCTCTGTATGTGGGGCCCCAGTGCTGAATAAGGTTTTCATCCTCTAGATTAATAAGGCAGGGTCTCTGTCCTTGAGAATCACATCTAGTGAAGGAAGCAAGCTAGAAGAGAAAGGTTTGCTAGGGAATACCATGAGACTGACCGAGAGGTAAAGAAGCACAGAAGATGGCCCCACTAAATAGAAATCAGAGGAGGTAAAAAGGCAGTTTGAACTGCCAGGTCCAGCCAAGTGAGGATAGAGAGCTCCAGGCAAAGGACACAGCATGGGCAAAGGCAGGGAGGCTTGAGCGTTCACAGTAAGCTTGAGAAAGCCAAGAATCTAAAGTGCTTGGAATCCCGTGTGTGTGTGTGTGTGGGTGGTGGGGGGTGTGTCCATGTGTTTGTAGAATATGGCTTGTAGAAGAGGCAGGGCAGGGAGGTCAAGGCCAGGTGGATGAACTGACTAAGCTGATTAAAGAGCATGGTTGACACACAGAACCACATGCATCAGGCCACAGGCACTGGAGAGTCATTGACGTTTCTATCCAGAAGAGAATAGGATCTGTTTGGCATTTAGAAATATCATAAGGATAAGTTTCCATAAGAAGGATGACATCCAGCAAGGTTTGGTGCTAGGAAGTCCATTTCAGAAATAATAATGCCAGAACTAGGCCTTGGTGGTGGAGGTGGAGAGGCAGAGAAGGCTGTGGGAGGCACATAAGAAATAGAATTGACAGTTCTTATTGAGTGACTGGCTGTAGAGAAATAGGGAGAGAAAAAACTTAAAGTTATGCCCAGTCTCCTGGTCAGGCAGCCCAGAAGGAGGGAGGCAATGAGGTCTTTCTCAACAGTGGAGCCTGGGGAACCTGGGGCCATCTACGTGGCCATGCCCGGGCCATAGAGGGGGTAGGGGCTGGAGGTAGCGACTGAGTTGCAGAGAGATGGTAATAGAAGCCTTGGAAAAGAGGCCGCCCCAAGGCAGGTTGTGTGTATTGGCGGAGGGGGTGGGGTAAGGTAGAGGTCACAGGAGGTTGAAGGGGCTCATTAAGAGAAGCTCTGCTGTCTGTGATTTGTGTAAGAAGCATCAGGAGCTGCAGAGTAGCAGAATATGCCACCCCAAAATATGCTACTTTGGCATAAGAGTTATTTTGAACTAAAGACATTTTAAAAACAGAAGGTGCAGGAAGGGCACTGCGGCCTCCTCCTTTCTTCCTGAAAGCGGGAGAAGAAATTTCCATGTGAAAGGTGCCGTTTTTATGCCAGGCGGAAGAAACATTCTCATCACCAAAGACAAGGAATCGAGGCAAAGAGGATTCCAAACACAGAGGCCTTGTCAAAATCACTCTCCTACCTTCCTTCAGTCTCCTCATATATCTTAGTTACTTTCCCACAACTGTCTGTCTTTGCTCCACCGAGGATATTAGCACTTGGGTTTGCCACTTCTTTGGGTCTTCATTTCCTTATGAGGGTTCCTGTGTCACCTAAAACTTATATTTACAACTTCTGCTTTTCTCTTGTTAATCTATCTTTTGTTACAGAGCCCCAGCCAAGACCCTAAGATGGATAGAGAAAAAAGTTTTCCTCCCCTACAAAGGCAAGGATAGAAAGGCTGCTCTATGGCATCAGGGATGCTTCTGTTTTGAAATGAAATGTATGGAAGCCAGAAAATATGTCCTTTGTTCTTCTCCCCGGAGCCTGCACTGGACTCTGTTGCAGGCTTTTCCCTAAGCAGAGGGCGGACACTCTGAGGCAGAGGGCGGAGATGCAGGTCTCACTCGGATCCTATTTCCATCAAGTTGCATGAATTTCATCATCAGCTCAGTCCCATCATCATGAGTCTCTCTTGCCTGAGAGAGGAATTGACTTTGACATGCATTCTATCTTGTTCAGCAAATGGCTGTTAACTTGCGGGAGTGCAAAGTCCTTTCCTATGCCCTGGTGTGAGTTCTGACTTCCCTGGGAACATGCGTAGAAACAAACAGTTAACCCCTTCCCGTCAGCTCCACTGGGGCCCTGAGGATGTTGGATGTTTACCAACAGGGCACGAATGTGAGACAGTCTATCGTTAACTTAGGAGAAGTCTTCAGATCCCCATTGCATCCAGGAGGAAGAATAGGGAGAAATCAGAAGACTTCGCAGGCTGCAGACAGTGGTGGTCAAGAGTTCAGTGGTCACACTGACTTCCCTCTCATTAGCCGTGTACCCCTGGGAAAGACGCTCCTTGCCTCAGTTTACTTATCTGCAAAATGGGGAACAGTACTTTCTACATCTCAGTGTTGTTAAGAGAATTTAAGTGAGTATATTTCTTATGGGAATATAAAATGTACTAAGAGTTTTAAGGTGGGCAAATATTAGCCTGGTGCAAAAGTAATTGCAATTTTTGCCATTACTTTCAATGGTGAAAACCACAATTACTTTTGTACCAGCCTAATAAAAAAGGAAGAACTGACTATATATCAGCTGAGTCATCTGGACAACAATGCTGAGAATAAGAACTTCCAAAGCCAATTGTGTGTGTTTGTGGCTTCTTTAACATCCAAGTCCAAGCCATTCCTAATTCAAATGCTTAAAAGTTTCACAAAGAAATACATAGATTTTGGTCAGGCATGGTGTCTCATGCCTGTAATCCCAGCACTTTGGAGGCTGAGGTGGACAGATCATGAGGTCAGGAGTTTGAGACCAGCTTGACCAACATGGTGAAACCCCATCTCTACTAAAAATACAAAAATTAGCCAGGCATGGTGGCACATGCCTGTTGTCCCAGCTACTTCGGAGGCTGAGGCAGAAGAATCGCTTGAACCCAGGAAGTGGAAGTCGCAGTGAGCCAAGATGACGCCACTGCACTCCAGCCTGGGCAGCAGAGCGAGACTCCATCTAAAAAAAAGAAAAAAAAAAGAAAAGAAAAGAAAAAGAAATATATAGATTTTTCTGTCTTGGTGACTTTGGGTTGAATTCTATTTTTTTCCTTAGCCAGATTCCTATAGTCATTTTTTTCTTTCAAATTTGTAGGCAGTTGGAAAACTAGAAGAAAATGAACAAGGGAGAAATTACATAAAGAAGCTCATTATGGTGGGGAAAAGATAAAGTGGGTGATTAGAACTGGAGTCTCAGTGTCTAGGCTGAGTCTACCCCTGATCAGTCTCATGTCTCCAGACAAGAGCCTGGAGTCTGAAAAATTATAGCTGGAAAAGGCTTTTGAAGCCATGATATCCAACTGCCTCCTTCAGGACAGGAGGGAGAGACTGAGGCCCAGAGAGAGGATACAAGCTTTCCTAGGTGGCCCCGTCAGCAAGTGGCCAAGCCGATACTCCACTTCAGGTTCAGATGCTCTGGCTCCAAATGGGGCGATTGATATATAGCCTCCCTAGCCTTCAGGCTCTATATCACAACAGTCAAATAGTTTATTAAATATGCAAGGCTCAAGGGCCTCAAGTATGCTCTGAAGACACACATGCTGAGATCTGAACTTTGGCTGCAGTAAGTACCAGCTGTGTGACCTTGATCTTAAACGTTCTGAGCTTTTATATTCTCATCTTGTACAGATTCAATGAGATACGTACAGATAGGATAATAACAGATGGGATAATACATACAGATGGGATAATAATATGGGCCTACCACACCATACAGTCAAAAGGACAGAATGAAATCCCACTTACAAAGCACTTAACACAACAGCTGACATGCAGAATGTGCTCAAGGGATAGCTGGTGTTTTCGTTATTGTTACGTATAACCTGATTTAATGAATATTTGCTGAGTGCTTACGTGAGTCCAGGGCATGTGGTGTGTAGCTGGGAATTCAGGGAGGGGAAAATCTGACCCTAACTTGGAGAAAAGGGGATGGTGGAGAGAATAGTACATAGTTCAGGCATGGCAAATTCTAGAGAGAGAGATCTGAGAGTAAAAGTGAGAAGAGAGGGACTACTTCTAACTGGCAAAGTCAAGAATGGCTTTCAGAGGAACGCGGTGTTTGTGATGGCCCTTGAAGGATCTGTAGCTTTGGGGCAAGTACATGTATTTGGGGTAGGTAACTGTGGTTGCTTAAAAAGGGTAATTTCAGGTAAAAGGAACAGCATTGATCAAAGGCATGGAGGGTGAAAGCAGCCATGGCAATAATGAGAAGTTTCAGGCTGGTTTGGATGCTGTTTGCATGAATCAGTGCCGATTCATGCAGCCAGGGTCTGCAATGGAGCAGTTATTGTCCTGCCTGCCCTATGTCCAGTCTCCCCTACCCCGCCCCCTGCTCTGGTCACTACATTCTGTTTTCCCTTTCCTCTCTGTGTGCATGTGGTTCAGGTGGCTGACTCCGGCCCCTAGAAATAGTAATTGGATCAAAAGTGGAAACATGACCTGTGCTGGGCCAGTGAAGATCTTCCCTGGGACTTTTGCTGGACCTCTTGGGAAACAGGCTTTCTGTTTCCATTGGGGTTTAGCTAGTAGTGTGGAAGCTTGGAGCTACTGGTTTCCATCTTCGCCACCACATGGGACAGCTGCATAGAAGTATCCCCACCACAGAGGAGAACAGGACTGAACTCTGGAGAAGAATTCTGGTGGTGTTTATGAGGTATGATGCCAGCTCTACTCTGGAGCTTTTAGTTGTGTGAGGCAGTAAATTCCTCTTTTTTTTCTTTTGCTAAAGCCTATTTGTATTGGTTGCCACTAAAAGAATTCTGATTGAAAAATAATATTAATAACAGCACTTGGTTTCTAGTGGGCATTAATCATATGCCAGGTGGTGTTTTAGGAGACTTATAAGTAATAATTCATTACTCCCACAAACAACAGCAGGTGCTAGTTAAAATCCCTCTTTTACAGGTAAGAGGCCCTAAAGCCCAAAGAGGACAAGTAACTTGCCTGGTATCTCATAGCTAGTAAGTAGTGGAGCTGAGATTTGAAGCCATGGCATTTATTCTCTTACCAGCTATGCTATATTAACCCCCAAGATTGGCACAATGGTTTCCTTCAATGAACCAGTGGTCCCTGGATCCTTCATGCTCTGATTCTGCCCAGCTCATCTTATTTGTAGCATGTTATTCTGAGTGTAAGAATGTCCATGGTTACCACCCTTTCTTTAATAGTCTTAACTGCAGTAGAAAATTTCATGGAACTTTGATTTTTAGTCTTAAAGCCCTTTGCCCTTTTTCTCCCAGGAGGCCTAATAGGTCTTTATGAACAGAGGACCCCCAGTGGCCACTCAAAATGCCTCTCTCCAGATGTAGGTTTACACCACAGTGTCCCCACATTATCCTACTCAAGAGTCTCCTGCTACAGCCATGCATGACTCTCCCTCAAGGCTGAAAACTTTAAGGACATCAACCTTAACACAATCTGATAACTGTAGACAACCCGAGTAAAGTGGTTGTTTGGCTATAATGCAGTGAGCACTTCTGTGCCGGGTACTGCCATCAGCACTTTCCAGGCATCAGCTCTGGATTTGAACCTGTCTGCCCCTAAATCCAGTGCTACAACTTCATACTGAACTCCAGATCACAAAAATGTCCACAGAAAACACATGCCAGAATAATGAAATAGACTGTCTTCTTTTAGAAGCTCAAGGGAAATAAATTTGAGTTTGGGACACAGAAAAGGAATCTGAGATCATAAACTGTGGCTAGTAAATGTGCAACCCACACTAGGCACTCAAGTTTTGCTAATCTAAATGGGATGAAACCGAGGATATTTCATGTGAATGGAATGGGAGGGGAGGGGAGGGAGGGGGGGGGGGGGGGGGGAGGGGGGGAGGGGGGGAGGGGAGGGGAGGGGATGGAATCAAAGCTAATCAAGTCAAACTGAAAATGATGACAGAAAATGGTGAAACACTGTCTCTACTAAAAATACAAAAATTAGCTGGGTGTGGTGGTGGGCACCTGTAGTCTCTGCTACTCAGGAGGCTGAGGCAAGAGAATTCCTTGAACCTGGGAGGTGGAGGTTGCAGTGAGGTGAGATTGCACCACTGCACTCCAGCCTGGCGACAGAGCAAGACTCTGTCTCAAAAAATAAAATAAAAATTTAAAATAAATAAATGAATAAAAGTGCTACTCCAGTAAACACACAAATAAAAAGAAAGTGAAACAGCCTCATTCTGTTATGGAGAAAGTTTTACCACTCTGGATAGAAGATCAAACCAGTCACAATATCCCCTTAAGTCAAAGCCTAATCCAGAGCAAGGCCCTAACTCTCTTAAATTCTATTAAGGCTGAGAAAGGTGAAGGAGCTTTGGGGAAAAAAAGTCAGAACCAACCACCGTGGTTGGTTTATGAGGTTTAAGGAAATAAGCCCCCTCCAAAATAAGAAAAAGCAGCAAGTGCTGATGCAGAAACGACAGCAAATTATCCAGAAGATCTAGCTCAGATCATTGCTGAAGGTGGTAACACCAAACAACAGATTTTGGCTGTAGACAAAACAGCTGTGTATTGGAAGAAGATGCCATCTAGAAATTTAATAGCTAGAAAGGAAAAGTCAATGCCTGGCTTCAAAGCTTCAAAGAACAGACTGGCTCTCTGGTTAGGGACTGATGCAGCTGGTGACTTTAAGTTGAAGCCAATGCTAATTTACCATTCTGAAATTCTCAGGGCCCTTAATAAATATGCTAAATATAACCTGTCTGTGCTCTATAAATGGAAAAACAAAGCCTGGATGATAACATGTCTGTTTACAGCATGGCTTACTGAAAATTATAAGCCCACTGTTGAGACCTACTGCTCAGAACAAGATTTTTTCAAAATCTTACTGCTCCTTGACAATAGGCCTGGCCACCCAAGAGTCCTGATGGAAATGTACAAAAAGATTAATGTTGTTGTCATGCCTACTAATGCAACATCCATTCTGTAGTTCATGAAAAAAGTAGTAATTTTGACTTTTAAGGCTTAAATGGCATTTTATAAGGCTATCGCTGCTATAGATAGTGATTGCTCTGGTGAATCAGAGCAAAGTAAGTTGAAAACTTTCTGAAAAGAATTTACCAGTCTACATGGTATCAAGAACATCTGTGATTCATGGGAGGAGGTCAAAATATCAACAGGAGATTAAAAGAAGTTGATTCCAACCCTCATGGATGACTTTGGGGGTTTTGAGACTTCAGCAGAGGAAGTAACTGCATACGTGGTGGAAATAGCAAGAGAACTAGAATTAGAAGTGGAGCCTGAAGATGTGACTGAATTATTGCAATCTCACGAGAAAACTTTAACAAATGAGAAGTTGCTTCTTATGGATGAGGAAAGAAAGTGGTTTCCTGAGATGAAATCTACTGCTGGTGAAGATGCTGTGAACATCACTGAAATGACAACAAAGGATTTAGAATATCACATAAACTTAGTTGACAAAGCAGCTGCAGGGTTTGCGAGGATTGACTCCAATTATGAAAGAAATTCTACTGGTGGGCAAAAAGTTATCAAACAGCATTGCATGCTATAGAAAAATCTTTCATTAAAAGAAGAGTCAATCTATGTAGCAAACTTCATTGTTGTTTTACATTAAGAAATTGCCACAGTCACTCCAGCCTTCAGCAACGACCACCCTAATCAGTAAGCAACCATCAATACAGAGGCCCTACTCCACCAACAAAAAGATTATGACTCACTGAAGGCTCAGATGATCATTTAGAATATCACATAAACTTAGCTGACAAAGCAGCTGCAGGGTTTGAGAGGATTGACTCCAATTATGAAAGAAGTTCTAGTGGTAGGTAAAAAGTTATCAAACAGCATTGCATGCTATACAATGTTTTTAGCAATACATACTTTTTGACTAAAATATGTACCTTTTAGATGTAATGCTATTGCACACTTAGTAAACACAACTTTCACATGCATTGAGAAAGCAAAAGCTTTGTGTGATTCACTTTATTTCAATATTGTGGTGGTCTGGAATCAAATCCACAATACCTCCAAGGCATGCCCGTATCTATATACATGGATATAGATATGGATATAGCTAGATATAAATGGAAGTGGGGTTTCATAAAATAGTATTGATCCATACTACCCAGAATGTACTCTATTCTCTAATCTATATATTTTATTCTAGTCTAATCTTATTTTAATTACTTTAGTCTTGAATACATTAAATTAGTTTTATTCCCCTTGAGTAGGTTGAACTTGTAATATGGAAAGCCCTCTTCTGCTGGAAAGGGCTCTCAGTGGGCCTGAGGTTGAATCCCAGTACTTCGTATATTCCCTATGCAACTTTATGATCTTTCAGAGTCTCAGCTGCTGCATCTGTAAAATGAGGGTGATAACTCCTCTGCCAGGCCCTTGAAAGGGGCAGATGGCATTGCACCTGTAAACATCCCAGTATAGCGGGTTACTGAGCAAGAAGTCCTTAGCATCACCGAACTACAAGAGCTACATTTGACCCAATGCAATAATTCCTGATTCTCTTAACATCAAGGAAAATGGAAGGGGGAGGAAACATTCCCATTTCTCTCGCCTCTCTGTCTTAGTTCCTCTCGGTGCATGGTGGCATTTCCAGCACAGGAACCATTGTCCATGCAGGTTATGGTTGGAGCTTCATGTCCCCCAGGCATTCCTCAGGCTGCCCTTCTGCCCTGGGATCATTTCAGAGAAAAGCAGCATCTCAGGTAATTAATCACTGTGAGCCAGGGCCTGTCTGACTCATGTCAGGGAGCAGGCAGCATGCCAGGGAGAAGGCATTATTCAGGATTAAAAAGTTCTGACCTACCAGGGAGCAGAAAGACAAGCCAGCTGCACAAGCTAGAAAATGGTCTGGTAAAACATTGAACATAAAAAGGAGCAATGTAGACCTAAAGAGATATCCAAGGCTGTGGACTCAAACAATCTTCTTTCCAAATGTTTTGGTCATTTGTTCATCTGCTAACCCATCCATTCATTCATTTCAATACAAGTGGGCACCCATCATGTTTTCCAGCCCTGCTCAGGCTCTAAGGAGACCAAATGAATAAGATGGAGCCCCTGCCTTTGAGGAACTCACAGTACAGGGGGCCACAGAGGGAAGTGAACAGTTACGGTGTATCAAGATGAATGGTACCATGGCTTGGCTATCACAAATAAAGCTTCAATGAGCATGGAGTGCATATATATCTTTGGGATACTGATTTTAATTCTTTCAGATGTAAATCCAGAAGTGAGATTTTTGGATCATATGGTAGTTCTATTTTTAATTTTTTGAGGGACCTATACTGTTTTCCGTAGTGTTTGCACCATTTTACACTTCCATCACTATGCACAGGAGTTCCAATTTCTCCACAACCCAAATGTCCATTAACAGACAAATGGATTTTAAAAAATGTGATACAGAGCCAGGTGCAGTGGCTCATGCCTATAATCTCAGCACTTTAGGTGGCCGAGGTGGGAGGATCACTTGAGGCCAGGAGTTCGAGACCAGCCTGAGCAACATAGAGAGACATCACTACTAAAAAAAGAAAAAAGTGATATATACATACAATGGAATATTATTCAGCCTTAAAAAAGAAATCCTACCATTTGAGACAGCGTGGATGGATCCTGAAGACATTATGCTAAGTGAAATATGTTAGTCACAGAATGACAAATATTGGATGATTCCATTTATACGATGCAGCTAAAATAGTCAAAATATAGAAGCAAAAAGTAGAATGAGGGCTGCCAGAGAAATGGAGAGTTGTTGTTCATGAGTACAAAGTCACAGTTAGACAGCTAACGGTACAGTATCGTACGGTTAAAAATTTGATGAGGATAGATCTCATGTTAAGTATTCTTACCACAAAAATAAATAAATAAAATAAAAGCAAAGGGACCCAAGGAAACTTTGATGTGATGGATATGCTTATTGCCGTGATTGTGGTGATCGTATCACAGGTGTTTGGCAATGTCTAAACTCACCAAATTACATACACTAGATACCTGCAGTTTTTGTATATCGATTATACCTCAATAAAACTGTTTTAAAAAATCTGAGATGGTAGAGAAGGAAGAAATGAAATTATTACATGCCAAAGTTTTTATTATAGCAAGACAAATGATAAAATATGTTATTCCTGATATTTGCAATTACAGAAAATATATTCAATTATATGTTCTGTACTTTGCAAACTTTCTCACAATGAGAAAGTTTCAGGTCAGGCATGGTGGTTCACACCTGTCATCCCAGCACTTTGGGAGGCTGATGTGGGAGGATCACTTGAGCCCAAGAGTTCAAGACAAGCCTGGACAATGTGGTGAAACCCCATCTCTACAAAAAAAATACAAAAATTAACCAGGCATGTTGGCACGTGCCTGTAGTCCCAAATACTCGGGAGGCTGAGGTGGGAGGATAACCTGAGCCTGGGAGTTTAAGGCTGCAGTAAGCCGAGATTGTGCCTTTGCACTGCTGCCTAGGCGACACAGTAAGATCCTGTTTCAGCACGAAAAAAGTTTATGTCAGAAAAATAAGCAGTAACTGTAAATATCAAAACATTAAAACTGAAGAACAAATTATTACCCTCATACTTTTTCACACTCTATGTCATTTATCCAAGTGCTAACAATCTGCTAGAACTTCAGTGTATCCTGATGTTTACCTTTTTTTGCTGCCATTTAACCAGACTGCATGATGATATAAACCTTAAATCATTCGGGGTGAGGCGATGAATAGCATAGAGACCATGGGGACCCTGCAGATGGGGTGACTGTCTTGTCCTGAGGGAACGGTGGAAGACAAGATTATCAGGGGAAAAGAAAGCAAAGGGAAACCCAGGCAGAAGGAACAGCCCAGGCAAACTCGGAGGAAAGCCAGTGACCCGAAAGCAGACTGACAGAGATGGCGTTTGAAAGGGAGTCTGAGGCAAAGGTGGCTCAGGAAAGAGGGGTTGGGAGAGATTATCAAAGACTCTGAAGGGCAGGCTCAAGGACATCAGGCTCCACCCTGCAGGCAATAGGGAGACAGCAAAGGATTTGTAGGGGGAGGGGTGACAACGCCAGATCTGTGATTTATAGAGTCTCCAGAGCAGAGGTGAATGCACTAAATAGTTTGCAGACAGGGAAATCATTCTGGATGCTGTCCAAATAAGAGAGTATGAGGAACTAGGGTAATTTGAACACTGACTAGATATTTGTTTATATCAAGAAATTTGTGTTAATTTTTTTAGATTTTAAATTTTTGTGCGTATGCTTTTTAAAAAGTGAGTCCTTATATTTATGAATGAAACGATATGCTATCTAAAATGTTTTTCAAATAATCTGGGTATAGGGAGTACAGGACTTTGAGTGGAAGTAATAGATGATAGAAGTAATAGTAATAGAAGTAATTAGCTCTGAGTCGATCATCACTAAAGCTGAATGGTAGAGATACAGTGAAGTTCATTCTATTATGGCTCTACTTTTGTTTATGTTTGAAATCTTCCATAATAAAATGTTTTCAAGATAAGGAAGATTTAATGGAGAGAAGACAACAGAGTGCTAAGATATCTAGAGTACCTATTCTGTTCCAGAGGGCCTTGTGTGTATTCATTACCTTCACAGGCACAACCTTCCTATGACCCGGATAGTATTAATGTGCCCTTTTAACAGATGAAGAAACTGAGGGTCACAGTGTATGGACCACACTTAATACAACACCGGTACTAAGTGGTGGAGTGAAGATGGTAACCCAGTCAGCGTCACAGCCCTCGCTTTTTCATATGCTCTAGGTTAGGGGTGTGACACAAACTGTCACTGCTTGGTGAAGGCCTGTGTTGGGAAGAGAGACATCACAGTGAACAAAGGATACAGACAATAATGTAATAAGTTATACAGTATGTGAGACAACAATGAGAGAAATAAAGGAGAAAAAGGACATAAAAAGTGCGGTGGCAGGAGATGGGCTGGGGCAGGGAGACGATGGAGAAAGAAAAGCGAGCAGGTAGCTGGTGAAGCACATTTCAGGAAGAAGGAGTGAGCGGCAAGTCCATTTCTCAGGTGTGAGCCTGGCTGGTGTGTCCAACAGCAGAGAGCCAGCATGGCCAGGACCGAGTGGGGAACGGAGCGAGTAGGGGAAGGGGAGGGTAGAGCTCTAGATCCTGCAGGGTTTGGGATCCACGTTCAAGACTTTGGCTTTTATTCAAAGTGAGATGAGGTGTCTTGCAGGGTTTTTGTGAGCAGAGGAGAAAGGTGGAAAAGGGAGCACACTCGGCCTGCCTGCTATGCTTTGAAGGGCCTGCTCACATGGTTGGTCTCTCACTGGCATCTGGGAACTTAGATTTGGGGCAAGTTCCCACCATCCTCCGACAGAGTGGCCTCTTGTGCCTAAACTGTTTTCTACAAACAATGTGGTTTAGCTGAACACTTGTTTTCCATCTGAGTCTGGAATTTGCATATGTGCCAGGAAGGGAGTGCTATCATGACCAGTCCCCAGTAAAAATAAAACCTCTTGGCACCGGTGTCTCTAACAAGCTTCCCTGGTAGAAGACAATATTTTGTAACTTATTGCCGGGGGCATTAAGAACGTCCTGTGTGACTCGGCTGGACGAGACCCCTTGACAGCTGGAGCTTGCTTTCCCGTGGACCTCACCCCATGCACCTTTTCCCTTCGCAGATTGTGTTTGGCACCCTTTTCTGGAAAAACCATAGCAATGGGTGCAACAATCTGCAGAACCTGTGAGCCCTCCCAGGGAATTACTAAACCTGAGGGTGGTCTTGGGGACCCTGAAACAGGAGTGGTTTACCTGCCATGCTTTAAAGAGATCCCTCGGGCTGCTTGTTGAAGGGGAATCGGGCAGTGCCAAGGACACCAGGAAGGAATTTGTTTCACACAATTCAAGCAAAAGCTACTGAGGGCTTAGACCAGGAGGTGGGGGGTCGTGAAAAGAGATAGGACCCTGGATTTATAAATATGAAAACTCGGAGGCAGGCAGAAGTCATGAGCAAGGCCTGTGACAACGAGGACTGCTGAGCTGAGGGCTGTGCTCACTCATGAGTTTTCATCATACCAGTCCCGTAGTATGACAGGGACTTCGTGACAGACACCCCTTACAGGTTCCAGGAGGGTCTGTGGCCCATCCTGCAAATGCAATTTTCAAGAATCTCTTCCTCTCATCTAGCATTTATTTGCAGAGTTCAGCCCAGGGGAGAATCTCCTTCCCTGAAAGGCAAGTGTAACTTGTAAGACTTAAGTGCCCTTGAATCCAAGATTGTGGGTTTCTACTAAAGAAGATGCTTAACCAGCTCGTTCCTGCTTCCTGACCTCTGCTTCCAAGAGTGAAAAGAGGATAGAGTTTTTTGTTTTTTGTTTTTTTTAAGAAGTTTTCAAGGACAAAAAAAAAAAAAATGCCTTTTTGGTTGAGAGTACAGGTATCGTGGGCTGCTCCTGCGGTGGAAGAAAAAGACATCTCCTTTTATGACTTTGATTCCACAAACTTTCTTGAACTCTACATTTGAAATAGCATATTTCAAGGCAGGTGAGTGGATGGGTGTGGAGGAGGAAGAAGCAAAAGACAAAAGGAAGTGAGCTGGGTGAGTTTTGGGGGGACCTGTTCACAGAGCACTCTCCCCGGTTTTCAAGTTGAGGAGTGATATTATGTTAACCTATGTTCTAATTGCTCAGCAATAAACAACGCCCCCTCGCAGCATAAATGTCAGGATCAAGACTATTTCTAAAACTGCTTTGAAACAATGTCAGTCACCACAAAGAGCAGAAAGAGACTGAGCGCTTTTGTGAGCATAAAAAATTTTTAAATATATGACTGAGGGGTATTCGTTACTGCAAGCAGCAGAGCTCAGATACAATGGGGAGTGGGAGGACAGGGCTGTGCTTAGGTGGGACTGTTTGCCCGCTGACTGCTCAGGAGGGAGGGCCGACTGATTGATGTGTGGATGACACTTGTCACCTACTGCAGAAAGTGTCACAAAGCAGGTAACTGCTGAGCTGCAGATGGCACTGGGTACTGGGGAGGGGAGAACTCCAGGCTTTCAAACAAAAATTAAGGCTGGTGGAACATCTTTGAATGTTCTTGCCCACCAAGTCAGTAAGTCAGTAGAAATGTTAAGAACTGAAGTTAAAAATAAAATAAAATAACCAGATGCTCTGGCCGGGCGCGGTGGCTCACGCCTGTAATCCCAGCACTTTGGGAGGCCAAGGCAGGCAGATCATGAGGTCAGGAGATCAAGACCATCCTGGCTAACATGGTGAAACCCCATCTCTACTAAAAATACAAAAAATTAGCTGGACATGGTGTCTCACACCTGTAGTCCCAGCTACTCGGGAGGCTGAGGCAGGAGAATCACTTGAACCTGGGAGGCAGAGGTTGCAGTGAACTGAGATCGCACCACTGCATTCCAGCCTGGCAACAGAGTGAGACTCCATCTCAAAAAAAAAAAAAAAAGAAAAAACAACAACAACAAAATACTAGATGCTCTGTTTTAATCACGGGCTGGAAAAGCCTTGAAGCCTGACCATGGGAGTGTGGAAATCACGTGGGTTTGGAAGCCTAGCAGTCTGAAACCTTCTTTTCCATTCTTCCTATCTGTGTGTTATCAGGCAGGCACTCAATTTCTCTGAGCCTTGGTTTACTTATGTTTCATAAATGAGGATAATTGTATCTACCTCTTTGGAAAACATACCAAAGAGGTAAGTCTACCTTTTGAGTGGACATGAGGAGCAATAAACTAATGTATGTCAGAAGGTACATGAAAGTCTCAAATACTAGGCACCTAATAAATGCCACCATAAGAACCTGAGCCAGAACTTGTCTCTTGGAGTGCAGTGGGTCACCCTAATTCCCAAAAAGCTACACAAGTACCTCGACTAATCCCAAGAACCCTGCCCTGGAATATCCTTGCAGGCTGGAGGGAGACCCCAGTGAATAGCTGGAAACTGATAGTATCTCAGGTGCTGATGTCAAACGTCTGAACAGGGCAGTGATTCTCCAAAACAATGGCTGCCTTTGGTTTCAACCTCCTGTTCACTTCAAATGGGGGTGCTTGGAACAGTGAAGCTTAGTGGTTAAGAGCATGGACTCTGGCATCAGACAGACCTGGTATCAGTTACAGGCTTTGCTGTTTCTAGCTGGGCATGCCTAGATAAGTCACATAACCTGAGACTGCGTTATCTGAATAAACATGGCAGGGGAAACAGACCTATGCGACTCGCTGGGTGTCACTAACTCCACCATTCCTCCCAATTTTGAAAGCACAGCCATGTAGATTTATTAAGTAAATAAATTTTATCTGAGGTAGGAAAGGTTGTTAGAACCTGACCTCAAAAGTGATGCCAACCTTAGATTTTGAAGCATGTTCTTTCTCACTTTAATAAGATCCTCTTCTGTTGCTATTGTCACATGTGGCCAAATATTTTATTATAGATGTAAGATATTGTGCTCTTCAACAATTGAAACCCTGAGGAGGGTTGGAGATGGAAAATAGATAGAACTCACGTTCTCCAACTAGCAGAGCTTTTTCCTAAATCCCTGAGCTCTGTTCAACTTAGAATCATTGTGTGCGTGTGTGTGTGCACGTGTGCACATGTGTGTGTGTGTAAAACAACATTATTTATATGTGGATGTGCACATTAAGGGAAACATTCTTTCCCTAGGGAAAGAATATTTTTCTGGTGGGCTCCAAAGTGTTGGTTAGAAGCCATTGGCCTTGATTTTCCTGATGTCACTCAGGTCTCATGGGCAGGACTTGACAAGCATGACCTGACCCCTAAGGAACGTGCTAGATAACAATGCCTTTGCATGTCCTGTGGATGGTGTAACAGCCCAAGAGTAAGACACAGACCATCTTCTCTGCATGCACAACACTGACAAGCCCTTCCACTCCACTCACACGGGACAAGAGCACTTGGGTGAGAACTAGGAAGCTCTGTTATGAAGCTCTGGGAAGGCTCCACTATCCCCTATGGCATTCAGTGCCATGATCATGATTGTCTTTCTCTCAGAGACATGACAGAGATGGCCACCAATAGGTTAATCTCTTTGTATTAGTCGATTGGGGCTGCCACAACAAAATACCACAAACTGAGGTACTTAAACAACAGAAATGTATAGTCTTGCAGCTCCGGAGGCCAAGAGTTCAAGATCAAGGTGTCAGCAGGGTTGGCTTCCTCTGATGACTCTCTCCTTGGCTTGTAGATGCCGCCTTCTCTCTGGGACTTCACATGGCCTTCCCTCTGTATGTGTGTCATAATGTCCTCTTCTTATAAGGACACTAGTCACATTGGATATGACCTCATTTTTTACCTCTTAAAAAAACCCAGTCTCCAAATACCTTTACATTCTGAGGTACTGGGGGCTAGGACTTTAACATGTGAATTTGTGGAGGTGGGGACCGCTATTCAGCCCACAACACTCTCAAAGTGAAATTCTCTGCTTTGTTTCTTTTGAAGGACGTAGTCATTGGATAGGTGAAAAAGGACATCTCTGTGGCATTTCTGCAGTTGCCTGAGGGTTGGCGTCGGGCGGGGGGCGGGGGGGTCTGTGACACCTGGGCAGTAAGGAAAGACACTGAGTCTGGAGAGGTGGGAGCCCTGCCAGCTTAAAGCAACAGACCCCAGAACATAAGGGTTTGTACTGAATGGGGAAGTTCTACAGTCAGACCTAAAGTAGCACGAACCGGGGCTGAGTGTGAGTTATACTGGAGGAGAATGGCCAAGGTCAGGATCAGAGGGGAAATCAAGTGTCAGGGAGAACCCAGGTGCCAGGACCCAGGAGGAAAGCAGCAAGAGTGAGGCCAGATGGGTTGAGGATGAGGGGTCAGGAGAGAGGCTTGGGAAAAGGAAGGGGAGTTGGCCCTTTCTAGTGGGATGTCTCTTGGGCAGATTGGAGAAAAACGTTGGCTGCTCTCAATATTCAGGAAGAGGTTGGACAACATCAGAGTAGAGGAAGAGTCAGGTTTAGGGAGAGGCATGGGGAAGGGTGAAAGACTTGTGGCCATTGGCTCTCCACAAGAGACAGCAAGTGAGGAGGGCTTGTTGGTGTTCTTCTCCCCTCGACCACTCTAGCAGGCAGTGGAGTCCCCCAGCAGTGTTCTAGCACTGATAATCACGCTGTTTGCGCCCTCCTCCTACAGTCCACACCCCTCCACCCACCCAGCATGGTCGGACATGTGTGATCCAGAATCACACTAAGAGAATGAACTTTGGGGAAGCATGAACAGGAAGAAACTGAGAGGCCAACCGTACATTAAGGGTCGTGGGCAGGCACACCTGGGTTCAAGTCCCGCTGGCTGTATACTATTGAACAACTGACCTCGAGTTTCTGAGTCACATTTCCTCACCTATAAAATTTGGATATGACACTGACCACTGACTCTATTCAAGGAGGCTTCCAAAGCTCTCATAGCAAACAAATGCTTTCAGTTGTAGCTAATAGAATCACTGACCAAAGGTTGCTTAAAAAATAAAGTCAATTATCTCACCTAACCAAAAGTCAAAAAGTGAGAGGCTCCAAGTTTAGTCAAGGAACTTAGTGACTAAGACACATCTTATTTCTTCTGCTCCACAATTCTCAGCATGTTGACTTGTTGCCTCACAGTCACAAGATGGCTGCTGCTACTCCAGGTATCGTGTCCTCATACCAACACCCTAAGCATGAAGGAAGAGATGAGGCAAAAAGCTTTCTCTTGGGAGAATTTGTCTTTTATTTCTCCCTTATTTCAAAGCAAAGGGTCTCCACTTCAAAGACCATTTTCTTAACACTACAATATAGGATTCATGTGAGACAATTCTATTATGCATAGAAAAATGTCAGGCACATAATAGGCAATCAATTAAGTGTTAGTTCCCTTTTGGGGAAGGAAATATAGCAAGATCTCAGGTTCTAAAATCCCACTTCTCTTTCTGTGCCTCAGTTCCTTCAACTGTGAAAAGAGAATAAATGTAGTTAAGCAGTAAGTACTCTCTAAACACTCACTTTTCTCATTTGGATTATTTTTTTCTAGCCTGTATATATTCTAGGCTCAGCCTGAGTTTGATAATTCACCTTTCAAATCCAAGTACTAGTCAATTAACACATTTAGTCTGGCTTTCTGCAATATTGCTTTTAGAAATAGTGTTTAGTAAAGATTGGTGCAATGTGTCAGCAGTTCTTCAATCTTAGAGATGCGAGGGGATGCCAGCAGTAATTATCACCTAGCTAGGCTCCTGTTAGAACTAAGGATACTTTAATTAAGTGGATGAGTAATCTGATGCCTCCTTAGAAAATGGGCATTTAATATGCAAATAAATGATTATTCATCGCCAGGAAACATGTTGTTTTATTTGCCCCTGCTTGATAGGTCTGCTGCTGATGAGAGTTCCTTTGCACTGGGCCAGTATACAGCCAACCATCCTTCATTAGCAACCGCCCTGGGACTGCCCTGTACCAGGCACTGGGGAGCCAGGAATGGGGAAACCTGCTCCTTGGAGGACCTCATGGCCTAGAGGAGGATCGACATTGCTGCAAGCAACTTCCCACTAAGTTGCTAAGGTTGGTAATAGAAGTGTGTGCTCAGAAGAGAAGCAGCTCAGAGGGGGAGTGATTAACTGCTCCTGCTCAAAGCTGGGCAGAGGGGCGGGGTCAGAAAGCTTCCCAGAAGGAGCTGATGTATGAGCTAGGAAAGGGATTTCCAAGGAGATGAACAGGCACATGCAAATATATAGAGGCTGGAAATAGAATTGGGATTTGAGGAAACTACATTCAGTTGATGCAAACAAAGTTGGGAGGGGATGTAGCAAGAACCAAGGCTACTGTAGCAGGGCCGGATGGCAAAGAGGTTTGTTCCACATAAGAAGGAGGTAGAGGCCGGGCACCATGTCTCACGCCTGTAATCCCAGCACTCTGGGAGGCCGAGACGGACAGATCACGAGGTCAGGAGATCGAGACCATCCTGGCTAACACAGTGAAACCCCGTCTCTACTAAAAATACAAAAAAAATTAGCCGGGCATGGTGGCGGGCTCATGTAATCCCAGCTGCTCGGGAGGCTGAGGCGGGAGAATGGCATGAACCCGGGAGGCGGAGCTTGCAGTGAGCCGAGATGGCGCCACCGCACTCCAGCCTGGGGGAGAGCGAGACTCCAGCGTGGGGGAGGAGAGGTGGAGACTCCATCTCAAAAAAAAAAAAAAAAAAAAAAAGAAAGAGTTGGAGCTTCTCCTGAGTGCCAGCCTAGGAACAATTTTATTTCCTTCCTTCCTTCCTTCCTTCCTGTTCTTCTTTCCTTCCTTCCTTTCTCTTCTTTATTTAGATTCAGGTTTTAGAAAATTACTTTGGGCTGGGTGCTTAATCCCAGCACTTTGGGAGGCCAAGGTGGGTGGATCACGAGGTCAAGAGATCGAGACCATCCTGGCCAACATGGTGAAACCCATTTCTACTAAAAATACCAAAATTAGCTGGGTGTGGTGGCACGTGCCTGTAGTCCCAGCTACTCAGGAGGCTGAGGCAGGAGAATCACTTGAACCTGGGAGGCAGAGGTTGCAGAGCCGAGATTGTGCCACTGCACTCCAGCCTGACAACAGAGTGGGACTCCATCTCAAAAATAAAAATGAAAATTACTTTGGCTACACCATAGCGTTTTTAACATGACAGATTCACTCCAAGCTATACAAAAGGAGGTAGGTGGTCCAGAAGGGAGTCGAGTCTCAGTCCTGGGTGCTAACGAACTGGGTGCCAAATGCAGGCCACTTCACCCTGCCAGTCGCAATTTCTTCACCTGTAAAATGGAGCATCTGGGCCAGATGACCACTAAGTTCCCTTGAAATGCAAAAATGTTGCCTTTTAAACTCTAGAACCCCAAATTCTTGGACTTCAATGACAACAAATATGGGAAACGTTTCCATCAGAGAACATAGTTTACTCATATGAACACAAGGTGATAGGTCCCTAAAACCAGCCTCTGCTCTCACCTCACACTACCCGCAAGTGTACAACAACTGAGCACCATGTTGTCTCCTCAAACAGAGTCAAACCCATGACCCATTGATGACTTGGGTAGATTTTCCCAGGAGACAAGGAAGGGACGAGGTTAAGTGTCCTCAAAAAAGCGCTGACAATTCCCAGTGAGAAATATGAGGCTGACTAAGGTGCTTTTGTGGTTAAAGTTGATGCCTTACTTTTCCTCTATATATTAAAAGCAGAAAGAGAAGATACTTATTAGCATCATACTTCTTTCCTCTACAAATTTGGTGGGGAGTTGGATTTGTGTATTTCTGAGGACTTTGGATAAGGTGCCTTCACTGAGCGCACAAAATTCACTGTGGACAGAGACCTGGGCAACGTGTTGTGTTTTCTTCCCCCATACCTAGCACAGGCCAGAGACGGCAGGACAGGAGAAGTGTGCACAGCACTCAAAGTCCCACTTGCTCTTTTCATCCCAGATATAGGAGAAATAGTCAAGCCAGAAAAATGAGAGGACACAGGAGCAGGAAAAAAAAAAAAACATTGGTAATTTCGCTTTTAAATAGGTCTGTGACTCCATGCCTTTCTGGAAATATTCAAAGTTTTAGAGAACAAATTAGACACCATTTTAGTAAGCAGGTTGGTTCTTTCATTTTCTTGCTCACCAAGTTGGCTACCCCATGCGAAAAGAATTGGGAGAAATGTCATGCTCAACTCAAGGTATTTCTTTGCATCAGGATAGAAAGCTTTGCCGGATTTTGACAGCTGCACGGCCTCTGTGGTAAGTTTGATAGCAGACCAGGGTGACTATAGCGACCCTGCAACAACCTGTTGTATATTTCAAGGTAGGTAGAAGACAGCACTTGCTCCCAACACACAGAAATGATAAATACTGGAGGGGATGAAAATCCCAAATGGCCTGACTTGATCATTACACATTCTACACATGTAACAAAATATCACGTGTACCCCATAAATATGTACAAATATTATGTATCAGTAAAACAATTAGAGAGAAGGTAGATGTGATGAAGAAACCCCCCCCCCAGGCTATTGGGGGGCATGTACTCAAGTTCTTCAGCTTAATTATAGGTTCCTACGTAATCACCAACAGGCCAGCTGTAAGCACTTACAATATGCTGATAGCAGGAGGGCTTAAGATAGGCTTTGAAGGCAGCATATCTAACCTGAGTCTGCCTTTGATGTGCCTGTGGTTACATTACTTAACGTAACCTTGGTAACTTTGTGCTTTCGGTTACGTTACTTAATGTTGCTGAGCCTCAATTTCTTCATCTGTAAAACAGTGATTAACACACTCTTTTTTTGAGACAGGTTCTCACTCTCTTGTGCAGGCTGGAATGCAGTGGCACAATCTCAGCTCACTGCAACCTCTGTCTCCTGGGCTCCTGCCACCTCAGCTTCCCAAGTAGCTGACACTACAGGCACACACCACCATACCCAGCTAATTTTTTGTAGACATGGGGTTTCGCCGTGTTGCTTAGGCTGGTCTCGAACTTTTGAGCTCAAGTGATCCACCGGGCTTGGCCTCCCAAAAAGCTGGGATTACACATGTGAGCCATCGTACCCAGTCAATACACCCATTCTTAAATGCCCAGCACTTGCATTGTCTCAGGAAGCAACCGGGAAGTTGTTGTGTGAAGAAGGGTAAGGGCTTACAATGAGGCCAACCTGGATTCAGTGCCACTTTTATACATAAGAAAACTGAGGCTTAACTTGTAATTAAGGCCAAAAAGAACCACCACCTTCCTGGGGCTTGTCCTATTGTCATCCTCATTTCCATTTTCCCCTTACGCACTCCCCTCCCTTCCACCCATTCATTCCTGCTTCCTTCCCTTCCTTCCTTCCTTCCTCCCTCCCTTCTGTCCTCCCTCCCTTCTTTCCTTCCTTCCTTCCTCTCTTCACAATCAAGATCTCATTTATTCTCCCTGTGGGGTCTCAGGTAAGTGGAGGACAGGGGGCCTTAGTCCATCTGACTCCCAAGGCAGAGGTCACAGATGCTTTGTTTGGGTTTTGCTTTTATAATTGTTTATCTGTACATCCTTTTTCTTTTCACATTCCCACAGCTTCTTTGAGTGTGATTATTCAAGTCAAAAACAGTTGGAGATATCAGGTTAATAATACAGAAAGTTTCCTGGCATTCGAAATCCAACTCTGCGTGTGTGTGTGTGCGCGCACGCGCGAGCATACGCTCATGTGTTGTTTTCAATTAAGCTGCATTTTGAGGAGCTAGTCGTGACACACAGATAACATCTACCTGGAGAACCACGGCTTCATACCTGGCTTAGGACAGTGAGGAGCTGTATCCTATAATGGTCAGGTGTATGAATTTTTTGAAAGAACCAAAGACCTAGGTTCCAATTTCAATGCTACCATGACAGAAAGTGGTGTCACCTTTCGGTGCATTAGGTCCAACATCTATAAGCTAGGGATGATATTACCTACATCATTGGCTTGCCATGAGGATTAACTAGGCCTGTGAGTATGACGTTTCTGTTGCACAGTAATATGGACTAGTATCTTCATCACCTTCTATCTCCACCTTGACCCTCCCAGCCCCATACAATGTGCTGCTGCTTGAAGTCTGTGCAAGTCATTGCAGGTGGGCATCCTTCTTGTGAGGGTAGGAGATGTCTGGATGGATTTGAGTCTGGTACTGTGTGACTGAGTGACTGTGCCCCAGGATAATGAGATGTTGAAATTAGAGCCAAAACCACCTCCCACTCGTGTGGGGCATGAGAAAGCCGTCGAAGCTGCCGGTGAGTCAGAACTGAGAAGGCAGTGCACATTTAAGGACAGAGGAAGGCCAGGGAGCTGTGCCAGGAAGTTTCCACAGCTGTGAGTCAGGAAAGGCTCTCATCAACTTTCTTAAGTGGCATCCCACCTGAACTAGCCAGCCCTCCTTCCTAGGCAGTTTCCTTTTTAACAATTCTTGAAAAGCCAAAGACTTTGTGTGGCTTGGTGAATGGGACAAGAAAGATGCTATGAGCCCCAAGAAGTAGTTATTAGTATCTCCATTTTACAGATAGAAAACCGAGGCTCAGAGAGGTGAGGCCATTTGCCCAGTGTCACACAGCTTGAGATGTGAATTTGGATCTATTTACCTGCAAAGCCCGGGTTATCCTGCTTAACCGTACTGCAGTCCACTAATGCTGGGTCAGTTAATAACATGAGAATGCACCCATGTTTTGCTAAGGTGGGCTAATGAGGACCACTGGGAAGTATTTCTTTAAGACCAGGCTATTGGGGGGCATGTACTCAAGTTCTTCAGCTTAATTATAGGTTCCTACGTAATCACCAACAGGCCAGCTGTAAGCACTTACAATATGCTGATAGGAGGAGGGCTTATAGTTACCTCTGACATTTATTGAGAGTTTATTAGGAGCCAGCCTCTGTCCCAAGTACCTATGTCATAGCCTATTTAAGCCTCACAACCCGTTTTGCAGATGAAGAAATAGAGACATGGAGAGGTGAACACTTGCCCAAGACAACACAGCTGGAAATAGCAGGGCTGGGATTTGAACCGGGGTGACTGGCATGGGTGTGGAGAGTATGTTCCTTTTCCACTGTTGGGGGGGGGCCTCTCCTAATTGAAAATACGAGGAACAGGTCCAGGCATGGAGGCTCACACGTGTAATCCCAGCACTTTGGGAGGCCAAGGCGGGTGAATCACCTGAGGTCAGGAGTTGAAGACCAGCCTGACCAACATGGAGAAAACCTGTCTCTACTAAAGATACAAAATTAGCCGGGCGTGCTAGTGCATGCCTGTAATCCCAGTTACTCGGGAGGCTGAGACAGGAGAATTGCTTGAACCCGGGAGGCCGAGATTGCGCCATTGCACTCCAGCCTGGGCAACAAAAGCGAAACTGTCTCAAAAAAAAAAAAAAGAAAAGAAAATATGATAAATATGATGAACAGACACATAGACATCAGGCCAAAGTGAGAGTGTCTCACAATGAGCAGGCCTTGCGCTGGGCTGTTTACCTTTTGTATCTGCATATAACCCTCACGACAAGTCGATGGGGTTACTGACATGAAGAAACTGAGGTTCAAAAAGTTGAATGACCCTGAGAGTCATGCAGCAGCAGAGCCAAAGTTTGAAGCAAAATTGTGACTTAGGTTTTCCTCACCTGGAACAAAATTGCCTTCCAAAGCCTGAGGTCTGTCCAATCCCCCAGGGTGCCCTTTGGAGGTCAAGAGGGAGAAATCCATCCCGCAGTGTGAGAGAGCTGCCACTGGACAGTTGGCTGGTTGCAAAAATCTAGTCTCAGAAACCCCCACCACATCACGATGCACCGACGATTGGCAGGCTTCCTTTGTGTGAACTTTGTTCATTGCAGGTTTTCATTTTCAGTGATGTCCCTGACAGCTTTAGTGAGATGATTGTAGGGTAGAAGACTGTAACCTTTAAAGGTTTGGTAAAATCTCTGCAAGTGGGAGGTCTGTCATCCTCCGGGGCGTGTTGAAGTGCCTGCTTGTAAATGTTTCTTTGCAAACGCTGGTGCCTGAGCACTCCAGGTGAGGAAAACCTAAGTCAGACAATGGCTGGGGTGCACAGGGAGGGAAATCAGGAGAGATGATGATGTAAGAGTGCAGGACTTGGGCTCCATGGAACATCAGTGGGGAAGAGAGACAAGAGCCAAGGATATATCCCGGGTTTGGGGCATCTGAATGAATGGGAGCCTGGAAACGAGGAGGGACCATTCAGGGGCCGAAGAACCGAGAAGACAATTCTGCATCCACACTGAAGCTCCTCCTTACAGAGACCTGAAAATGAGCTCTCTACCCAGCCACCTCAGTGTGCCTCTAAGGTTGTGACTGTAGTCCCTGGGTCTGTGGCCAACATTCTGGCCAGAGGAGTTTCCTTTTGTGTCCCTGGAGATCTAATTCAGAATCTGGATTTCTCTTCCTGCTCTTTGCCTCCCTTTTCTCTATTCCCAGGGGACTCAAAGGACATTTAGGCTGACACATGCCTGAACTCCTCCTTCAACTTTCTCCTTTACTCTTTACTTTTGAGCACTGCCCTGGGCCTCATGCACACCCCTGGGGATGCAAGCCTGGGGGATGCAGAGCCCCGCCAGGTACTGTCCCTGCCTTAAGATCCTCACAGCCCAAGGGCAAGTCTGCAGATGCAAGTGACTCCAGGAGCAGAAGGACTAAAGGGATCAGAGGGAAGCAGGGAAGTGCGTGGCTGTCCCGCCAGAGAGGCAGGGGGCATCCCAGTGGAGGCTGGGTGAATGGGGGCCCAGACAGCGAGCACAGGCTTTCCAGGCAGAGCAAGTGAGGAAGGAAGGTGCCCTGGGCAGAGAGCAGCCATGTTCCTCCTGTGCCAAGGCAAGGAGATGGGGAAAAAAAGCTGCATATTTGAGCATAGATAGGGGAGTCTGTGTGACTGGAGAATAGAGTGAATGCAGAAGAGTGGAAAGAAAAGTGGCTTAAAGATCATACAGGGCCCCGAATATCTTTTGGAAAAATTTTGGCATTTCCCATAAGTATTTCCCAGAGTGTGAGTAGTCTGAGAAACACGCAGAGAATCAAGTTGCAGCACTTGTTAAAAATTCAGCATCTGGCTGGGCGCAGTGGCTCATGCCTGTAATTCCAGCATTTTGGGAGGCCAAGGCGGGCGGGTCACTTGAGGCCAGGAGTTGGAGACCAGCCTGGCCAACATGGTGAAACCCCATCTCTACTAAAAATGTAAAAATTAGCCAGGCGTGGTAGCCCAAAATTAGCAAATTGGGAGGCTGAGGCAGGAGAATCGCTTGAACCTGGGAGGCAGAGTTTGCAGTGAGCCGAGATGATGCCCCTGCACTCCAGCCCGGGTGAAAGAGCGAGACTCTGTCTCAAAAAACTAAAAAAATTAAAAAGAAATGCAGCGACTGATTCCTACTCCCAAAACCACAGAATTAAAACCTCAGAGGATGAAGCCCAGGAATCAGCATTTTTCACGTGCCAGAATAAGCACTACTCATTCCTGTGGCAATGGGGGGGGCCATGGGACGTTTCAAGCTGCAGAGTGATGAGGTTAGCTCTGCATTTTAGATCCCTCTGGAGGAGGGATGACAGGAGGCTGTCACTAAACCAGTCCCCTGTGCACCAAAACAATGGCAGAGGTTAACAGGTCAGACAGATGGGAGCTTCTCTTCCCAGCTTCCCAGGCCAAAAGCCATTTCCTAGCTCCCAAGAGCAAATCCCCAGACAATTGGGGCTTCTAGCCCCTATGTAGCTTCAGCACGGCGGAGACCCACAGAGGGAACTCCAGACCATACAACCAGGGCAGCCACAGTGGGCAATCACAGCCCAGCAACAGTGGTGCCATTTCTACAGCCTGGAATGTGCATGGTATCCCTTACAGTTATACAACGCCTTGGCCCTGCACACCAACAATTTTGAAATTAACGTAGAAGAGAAAACCCTAGGAACCAGGGCTTGAAGACAGGTGATGAGGCTCCCTCATCCTTGTCCCAACAGCCTCGGGCTATTCTGGGACATAAAATCTGTCTGCAGAGATTTCCAGCAAACCCAGGCCCTGGGCTGTGGTCCTCCAGCTGGACCCTGCCCTAGTCTCCTGCCTCAGCCTCGCAATTAGCTAATAGGGAGTACCTGGTCTGCAGTGGAGGGTACTAGGAGGGAAACCCAGCAGGCCTTTGCTCCAGCCTGATCAGTCCCATTTTGTTTTGTTTGTTAGGCAGTTGTGCGATATTTCATTTGCACTCAGTGTCCTGTGGCTAAAGGCATCACTGAGAATTCATAAACAATTGTTCTGGTTATCTGTGACTGAGTACAAACTACCTCAAAACTTAGAGACTTAAAACAAAAATGTATTATTCTCTCTTATGGTCCTGTGGGCTGACCGGGCAGAGCTGGGTGGTTCTTACGGTCTGCATGAAGCTGCAGTCAGATGGTGCTGGGGCTACAGCCATCTGAAGGCTCAACCAGGCTGTTCACTCACAGGACTGGATCCTCTGTTGTGACAACTGGGTCGGCTATGACTGGCCAGGGCTTTCTCTCTCTGCATCCATCCTCTCCACATGGCCAGCATGGGGACTTCCTTACACTTTGGCAATCTTGAGGTAGTCGGATTTATCATATGACACAAGTATTCCCAGGGACCCAGGTGGAAATTTCAGAGCTACTTAAGACCCACCATTGGAAGTTCCTCAGTGTCAATTTCCACTGGCCAAAAGCAAGTTGCATGACTAGCCTACATTCAAAGAATGAGGACCGCACCAGGCACGAATACTCACAGCCAGAGGCCACCGCAGAATGAGGACCGCACCAGGCACGACTACTCACAGCCAGAGGCCACCGCAGAATGAGGACCGCACCAGGCACGATACTCACAGCCAGAGGCCACCGCAGAATGAGGACCGCACCAGGCACGATACTCACAGCCAGAGGCCACCGCAGAATGAGGACCGCACCAGGCACGACTACTCACAGCCAGAGCCCACCGCAGAATGAGGACCGCACCAGGCACGAATACTCACAGCCAGAGGCCACCGCAGAATGAGGACCGCACCAGGCACGAATACTCACAGCCAGAGGCCACCGCAGAATGAGGCCCGCACCAGGCACGAATACTCACAGGCCACGCAGATGGGCCCACCGGCAGAAATGAGGACCGCACCAGGCACGAATACTCACAGCAGAGCCCACCGCAGAATGAGGACCGCACCAGGCACGAATACTCACAGGCAGAGCCCACCGCAGAATGAGGACCGCACCAGGCACGAATACTCACAGGCAGAGCCCACCGCAGAATGAGGACCGCACCAGGCACGAATACTCACAGGCAGAGCCCACCGCAGAATGAGGACCGCACCAGGCACGAATACTCACAGGCAGAGCCCACCGCAGAATGAGGACCGCACCAGGCACGACTACTCACAGCCAGAGCCCACCGCAGAATGAGGACAGCACCAGGCACGACTACTCACAGCCAGAAGCCACCGCAGAATGAGGACCGCACCAGGCACGACTACTCACAGCCAGAGCCCACCGCAGAATGAGGCCCGCACCAGGCACAACTACTCACAGCCGGAGCCCACGTAGAATGAGGACCGCACCAGGCACGAATACTCACAGCGAGCCCATCGTAGAATGAGGCCCGCACCAGCACAATACTCACAGCTGGAGCCCATCGTAGAATGAGGCCCGCACCAGGCACGAATACTCACAGCTGGAGCCCATCGTAGAATGAGGCCCGCACCAGGCACGAATACTCACAGGCAGAGCCCATTGGAGGTGAGCTACCACACCTGTACCTAGTCGGCTTGATTAATGTGGGACTTAATGACTATTAAATGAGAAAAGATGTATTGGAGTGGTGTGGTGTCAGAACCTCAGCACGCTGTAAGAGCCAACAAGCAAAATTATCTCCAGCCAAAGATATAAATAATGCCCAAGTGTTTCCAGAATTCATTTCCAATTCTTCCTTACCAGAAATTGGCAAAACAATTTTTCAAGTGGGACAAAGGAATTTGCCTCTGTTCTACACAAACCAGATTCCTCCTCTGTTTTTCTCTCCTCGGGTTTCAGAATCCTTTTTTGTAATTATTTCTACATTTTGCCAGTGTTAAAAAAAAATGCAAAGAATTCAGAATCGTGTAAAGAAGGAAAACTCTCCTTTTCCTCTCAGCTCCCCTTTTTAACCTTCCAGAAGTAACCACTGTGAATTCTTGGTGTGTCCTCTCAGAAATGTGCTGTGTATTTACAAGCAGAAAATAATTCTTCTTAACACAAATAACCTCACATTCTACATAAAATATTTGAATTTGTGTGTGCATCTGTGTGCATCTGTGTGTGTGTTTACTTTAAATATATACTGGTCATTGTTTCATATGAGTTCACAGAAATTGTCCTCATTGTTTTTCGCCGGCTGCACAGAGCTCCGTGGCATGGGAGCAGCATTTTGTCTTCAACTCGTCCTTGTTTATGGGTATTTAGTTGCCAGTTTTTGCCATTAAGGACATGACTTCCCACTTCCTTGTGTCCTGTGCTGGTTGTTTTCTTATTTATTTCTATGACTGTCTATGTCAAGATGGTTACTTCTTTGTATCCGAGTTGCAATTACTTGTTGCAGAGTTAACTGCTAATTGTACAGTATTTTCTGTCTCTGCAGTTGCAATAGCTCTAAGTTCCCTTTAAGGATGAAGTCTTCAGCAGCAAAGTTACCAAGGAGACTTGTGCCCATCACCATGACCCTAGATGCCTTCTGGTTGTTACAGATTTCCCAGGAATCAGGACACCATGAGGCACAGGGTGTTCAGCTCCATCTCTCAGCTCCCCTTAGGTTCTCCCAACCTGTCTTTCTTCATAGCAGAAGATTTTAGAATACAGTAAGACATGCTTAGATTTGGAAGTCAGACAGAAGTGGGATCAAATCAAATATTGGCTTTTCCTTTGATGAATTCCCATGGGTGAGTCACTCACCCCCACCCCCAGAGCCTCAGTTTCCTCACCTATAAAATAGGCCTAAATATAGCTCCTAACTCCAAGCCTGAAGGGTTGTGGAGTACACAGGCACACATATTTATTTATTTATACATATCCACACACACACACACAAAGAGTTTACCTACCCGGGTACCACATGTCCAGCAAGTTTTCTATGTACACTGGCTTTGTAGTCATGTTGGGGCAGCCCCGTGATTTTCGTTAAGAAAATTAAGTTGAAGAGCTAAAAACAGATTCCCCCCTGGCCTAGCAGGTGTCATCTCTGCTGAAACCGAATTCATTCTTTCTAACTTTTATTGAGCTCATTCTACTGCAAATATTTATTAGCCTCCTACTTGGAAAGGCGGCAGTGTATACTGCTTAATCTTAGCATCCAAGCCAGAACCCCCACAGGCTGCTGAGTGGAAATGTACAAGTACGCAACCACTTTGGAAAGTGGTCTGGCAGTTTCTTATGAAACTGAACATAAATCTACCCTTTGCCCCAATAATTCCACTCTTAAGTTTAAACCCAAAAGAAATGAAAGCCTGCTTCCATAGAAAAACTAGTACACAAATACTCATAGCAATCCTATTCAAAAGAGCAAAAGCGGGGATGAGCAGAAACAGCCCAGGTGTCCATCGACAAGAGAATGAATAAATCAACTGTGATGTATTCACGTTATGAGAAACTACTCAGCAATGTAAAGGAGCTAACTACAGACACATGAACAAGATGGATGAATCTAAAACACATTACGCTGCACCCAAGGAGCCAGACATGAAAGAGTACTCCCTGTATGGCTCCAGTTCTATAAAGTTCTGGAAGAGGAAAAGCATATTTACAACTCCAAAAGGTCAGAACAGGGTGGACATGGTGGCTCACGCCTGTAATCCTAGCACTTTGGGAGGCAGAGGGGGCAGATCACTTGAGGTCAGGAATTCGAGGCCAGCCTGGCCAACATAGTGAAACCCCATTTCTACTAAAAGCACAAAAATTAGCTGGGTGTAGTGGTGCACGCCTGTAATCTCAGCTACTTGGGAGGCTGAGACAGAAGAATCACTGGAACCCACGAGGCGGAGGTTGTAGTGAGCTGAGATCACGCCACTGCACTCCAGCCTGGGTGACAGAGCAAGACTCCATCACAAAATAATAATAATAATAATAAAATAAAAAATAAAGATAAAACCTCAAAACAGTGGTTTGCTGAGAGTGTGAGGAAACATTCTGGGGTGATGGAAACGTCCTATACCTTGATAGGGTTTGTGTTTCACAGGTGTATACCTTTGCTGAATTTCATTGAATGGTACAATCAAAATTTGTGCATTTCTTTCTATGTAAATTTTATCTCAAAAAAGAACTGTAAATGAATTTTGAACTCTAATTAATGATATCTATGCTGGAGTGTTTAGATGTGAAGTGTACTGATGTCTGCAACTTGCTTTGAAATGGATCAAAAAATAAGAGGGGCTGATGGATGAGTAGACAGATATGTGGTAAAATAAATACAGCAAAATGCTTAAAAGTGCAGAATCTAGGGCGTGGGCACACAGGTGTCCACTGTAGATTTTCTCCTTTTTTTTTTTTTTTTTTTTTTCAAATTCTCCATATGTTTGAATTTTTTCCTAACAGAATATAGGGGGGAGAAAGAATACAGAGCCCCACTGTTTGGATTTGAACCCTAGCTCCACTCCTGATTAGTTCTGTGACTTTAGACAAGTTACAAGTCTCTCTGTGCTGTACCTGTTTTTCCCCCATCTGTAAATTAGGGATAAAATCATTGAGCTCTTCTCAGGGTAAAATGAATTATCACACGTGAGGCACTTGGAACAGTACCCAGCGCAAAGTAAGCACTCAATAAATGTTTTCTTTAGCCAGAAAATACACCGAGATGTTAACTGTATGTCTGTGTCTTCAAGGGCTATATCTGTAAAATCCTCCCCAACATTTATCCCAAGAGACAGTATTGTAGAAGAATGTGTTGGACCAGTTGTTATTATCCTTGAACCTCAATTTCTTCAACTTAAAAATGGGAATAATTAAACTGCTCTGGGCTTCTAAGACAATTCAATAAAATAGCATAAATAAAAGCAACTGAATCAGGGTTCAATAAATGCTCATTGAATGCCTCTTTTCCAAACCAAACCTCCCGTGTCTGCTGACATGGTTGGAGGTGACTGATTGGGTCATGGACGCATGGAACTCCCCTCTGCAGACATGCTGAGCAACAGGCCCCTGCATCACCTAATGATGGGTGCTTGGGGGAGAAGTGGCAAGAAAAGGGGGCATCTTCACCACAAAGTGCTTGGGGTACCTTTCTGCAACTCCTCTGAGGGATATCCCCTCAGCCTCTGGATCCCGGCTGGCAGTCTATTTAGCCATGAGGTTGGAGCAAACAAGATTGATACCAGAGTAGCCCCCAAGGCACTGTTCAGACCTATGTAGGACACCAATTAGGTAGCATCCCATCCCCTAGATGGGCAGGCCTTTCTGTGAGTACATGCCCTGTTAAATTAATAGACCAGAAGAGCCTGTTCACAATGTCAGCAGCCATTTGTCCAGCGCGGTTTCACTGTAAAATGATCAGAGACAGCAGATTTTGCCTTATAGCTACAAGGACTGGCTTGGCAAAATTTTGGGATCACCCATGAGGCCACCTCATAGGATTTCAGGAAAAAAAAATGGCAATTTAAATGAAAAGTTCAAACTGATTTACAGGGCTTCCTAATGCCTGTTATTTCATGATTTCTAGGTTTTTAAATACTTTTCTAATGGGCACTTTGACTTCCTAGAGAAATGGCCTCAAAAAAAAAAAAAAAAAAGACTCTATGATCTGGCTTTATTGGCTTTTAGGGAAGCAATTTCCCATCCTCAATCTTAAAATCCATCTGGGTTTCAAGAGGATTTTAATTCATGCATTGCTGATTCGCCTCTTTCTGACAAAAACGCTATTTTGTAAGAGAAATTTGCAAAAGCCCCAGAGTCTTTTTAGAGATTTGCTTTAAGTGCTTTGATGCTGTAGGAGTTGAAGGGCCGTTCTGTGCTGTGTGTGTATGATTTTTACCTTCCTCTTGGCAACACTTAAATGGAATTTAAATCCCAAATGTCATGAGCTTTGCACAGGGCTTAAACTAGTTAGGGAAAGCTTCTCTAAGGGAGCAAAACATGTGCATGCCCCTCATTAATGAAGAGATTTAATGGTGGGTTCGGCGGTACGATGGGATTGAACAGTGCCCTTTTCACCCCTGTTTGGCATGTTCCTGTAACCCAGGTGGCTGCTGACTCCTCGTCCTCCCGGGGTGCTTCACCCCCTACCAATTCCAGCACAAACCCAGCTGCATCACCAGCTTCCCCCCAAAATACTGTCACACCAAACATATTGATATTTTTGTTGTGATTTTTAACTCAAAACTTCACCCATCCCAGGGAAGAATCACATTGCATTTCACACAACATTTGCACATTCACAAGTCCCCATTGGGCATGACCTTCCCAAATCTTCCCTGGACTCTTAGTTGTCAAGATACCTCAGCAATTTTCTTCATCTTGCTGATGTCAAAGGCAATCTTGCAGAGTGGGCGAACCTCCGATTTTGGAGCCAAGAGTGTAGGTTCAAAATCCACTCTCTGACCACATGTTCTTAAACTAATGACTTCACTTTTCTGCAGCTATTTCCTCATCTGTAAAATGGAAATAATAATGGTGTCTCTATAGGGTTGTAGGGAAGATGAAATGAGATTGGTCATGTAAGACCTTTACAACAGTCCTGTCTGCGCATACACTTAGAATGCAATTAGTAAATGAACAGACAAATGGAACCACCCAACTTAGAGAGCGGCTCTGCTAAGCAGTGTAGCTAGAGAAAGCCATTTAAAACATTTCTCTCCTGAGAGGAGCTCTAGTAAACACAACTTTCTCCATCCCATTTCATATGGAGAACCAAGGCTGTGTGTGTATTGGGTGTCTTGCAAATGGATCAAATGGATCTAGCTTGGCTCATTTATCAACTCCTCCTCCCACCCTACTGCAATGTTACGGTGCAGAGAACAGCATCGCCTGTCTTGGCTTTTTCTGGGACCCCCAGAACAGGGTATTTAGCCTAGCTCACAGTCAGTAGTCAGGCCTGAAAGACAACCCCTGGGGAGACAAATCTGATAAGTGGCTTTGGGATCCTTTGGGAAGCAAAGTGCTATTCAAATGCTACTTTGGATGTGAAGTCCATCCTCCAGGGCCGAGCTGGAGACTGGGAAAATCCATCACTTTGCAACAGCTGACCCTGATCAGAAACAGACATGAGACTGCTATTGTGACCTTGGGGACACAGAGTTGGAAAACTGCCTGCAGCTACTGATTAAAAAAAGACCCTGAAGGCAGAGGTGTCTGTTAATAACAATCTCCTCTCTGTTGTGTGAGGACACACACGGGGGCAAGAGGCCAGGATTTGCAATTAGACTCAAGATAGAATCCCGGCTAGGTGCAGTGGCTCACACCTGTAATCCCAGAAATTTGGGAGGCGGAGGAGGGAGGATTGCTTGAGCCCAGGAGTTCAAAACCAGCCTGGGCAACATTGTAAGACTCTATCTCTAAAAAAAAAAAAAAAAAAAAAATTTAAATTAGTTAGACATGGTGGTGCATACCTGTAATCCTAGCTACTCAGAGGCTGAGGCAGAAGGATTGCTGAAGCCTAGGAGGTTGAAACTACAGTGAGCTGTGATCATGTCACTGCACTCCAGCCTGGGTGACAGTGAAACTCTGTCTCAAAACAAAAAGGGGTAGGCTCCCAGCTTGACATGTATTGACTGTGTAATCTGGAGCAACAATCTTAATCGCTCTAAACATCGGCCTTCTCATCTACCAAACAAAGCCTCCAAATCTTATTCTCCAATGTTATTGCAAAGATTAAACAATTGGCATATATAAAGCACTGAGCACAGACTTCGCGCAAGGTAAACATTGAATAAGTAGAAGCTACTGTTAAAATTAGTTAAGAACATGACTCAGAAAATTATTCTGAAGACATAACTATGTATTTAACATTTATTAAAATTCTCTTACACAAATGTAAAGCTGCAAGGACTCCTCTTGGGGAGAAAATGACACATTCCTTTGCCAATCTTATTTAATTGATTTGCCTGTCTATTATACACTGGCATATGTGAGTTTGTGAACACAGCATGTATATGTATGTAAACATCCACATGTACAGAGTGCTCTGGGGTTTACACAGATGCACAATTGTATATTAATACAAATAGTAATGATAATAATCACTCATTACTTGTTTAAGTGCCAAACACTACCTTATATAATGTGCACACACATTTTTTCTATTCTATCAAAAATGTAATGCAATATAAGTGCTTTTGTTCAGCGTCAGATGTCTGACTCAGTATCACAATTTTCTTTTTACGAATGAAGTAACTGAAATCAAGATGGATACAAGAAGTGAGAGAAGTTACGTTAATGTCAGAGCAAATTTCAAACTCAAGCCTGAATTCATCTCTAAAGCACTGTTGCTATTCACTCAATTTTCTGACTTAAACAGCTGAATGAATGAAAAATGGATGTATAAATGGGTAGATAGATGGATGGCTGGAGGAATGAATAGGGGGTAGATGGGTGGGTGAATGTATAGGTGGATGATAGAGAATACATGGATGGGTAGATGAGTGAAGTGGATGGATGGGTAGATGAGTGAATAGGTGGATGGATGGATGAATGGATGGATGGACGGATGGATGGATGGATGGGCAGACCAGCGGCTGAGACAGTGAACAGTTTTGGGTGATAAGGGTGATGAGTTCAGCTTTGAAAATGTTGACTCTGTGGTACTGGATAGAGTAATGATGGCTGTGTCCTAGAACCAGAGGAACATATGGACCTAGAAAGCAAAAACATTTTCTGGGCTGAAGGTATAGAATTTTAGCATTTAGTTCACCTCCCTGAGCCTGTTTGCCTTTCAATGAAGAAGAAGAAGAAGAAGGAGAAGGAGAAGAAGACAGAAGAAGAAGAGGAGGAGGAGGAGGAGGAATACTTTCTTTGAAGAATTTTTGCAAATGTTACATTTCACTTCACAGTAGGGTTTCTGGATTTCTCCCAGTTGACAGGGCTCAGATCATGAGACAAACAGCTCACAAAAATCACTATAATGAGGCTTTCTTTTTTGTGCATGCAATGCCCTGTATTTGAGCATGATAAAAGTCATGTCCTGGAGCAGATGACCGTGTGGAAAAGAGAGACAGCAAAGATGATGAGGGCGCAGGTTTAGTTGAATTTAGTTGGCCCATTGCATCATGGAAACTCCATATGGCTGAGTCCCACCATCCACAGATGGCGAGAACATCTGGACTCACTTTGGATCCAAATAGTCAGTCTCTTTTGGCACCTACTTGGCCTAAGATTGAGTCCAAATTTGTTTTGGAACTTGGGTTTCCCCTGAGATCTTAGGACTTCTCCATACAGGAAACCATCTTGCTTTCATATTATATCATAATATTTTGATTTTGTTCAAGTGACTGAAGAGTAACTGAGTCAGAGCTTAATCAAACAGAAGAAATGGAGTACAAACAAACCATGTTATCAAATGCCTGAGGACATGAGGATTTCCTAGGAGGCAGAAAGCAGAGAGTGCACCACAGAAATCAAATAAAACAAATAACCCTTGAGAAAGTCAATGGGAAAGGAAACATTCTTTTATTGATAAGGGAAAACTCCACAAATAGAAAAGGCCCCTAAAGAAAGGAGGTACTGCATAGTGAGAAAGAGATATGGCTTGACTTCTAAAGAGCACAAATTATTTCTAATTTCTAGTTCCTAACCCTGACGCTGAGAGGCCCTGGAATCTCGAGCAAGGAGCCAAGACCCTCTGACCTTCAATTGTCTCATCTGTGAAATGGGGATATCTATGTTACTGATATAGGACAGTATATCAGTACTTTTGGGGTTGAAATGGTGGAAACCCAGCTCAATGTGGCTTAATCAAAAGTGGGGGTGTACTGGGCCTTTAAACTCCTAACATGGCAAAGTCTACTGGGTCCAAGGACTCAAGCATCATCACAACTCTCCTTCTTCCTCTAATCTATACTTCTCTGCACATCTTGTCTTTTTTGCTCTTAGAATTAACATTTTCTGAGAAACTGGAATGGTGAGGACTAGGGCCCTTAGACACTTCTCCCCATCTTCACTGACAGAGAGGAAAGGACTCTGCCCTCAGTTCCCTGAGAAGAAGTCTGACTATCTTAGTGTGGGTAACATGCCCGTTTCAAGATCAACACTCCCAGTCATGCCCTGGGGATTCAAAATCTTAGAGGAATGTCACAGTTCATCCTTTGACCACCTGTTAGAGGCTGGTAGGAGGAGGAAGTGAGATGCGAGTCTCTAGGATGGGCATATTGGTCCCAGAAGTGAAAGGCACTGAACAGATAAAATAATAAATACCTAATATAGGTTCTTTCATCACAGGGATATTGAAAGAGTTAAATTTCACAGCAGATATAAATGTACGATATAAATGTCACTATGATTAGCATAATAGCATGTTATTAATATCTTGTTACTTAAAATATTAATAAAATAATATAAAATTACCAAAATGAGAGGTAGGTACATTTTTCACAAGAGGATGTAAAGGAATTATTATTACCAAGTAAGGGCCATAATCAACATTTGTTGATATTTCAAGAGGTTGCTGTCTTTCTCACCATTTTATTATGATTTATAATAAAAATGCAGGTATTTTTATCTTTGTCCCCAGTTCCTGACACAGAGCTCCTAAAGCCTTTATAGTCTCCTGAGCGATGGAAGTGTCTGACAGAGCTCCTAAATGCCCTGGAACCTATCCTGGGTGATAGGACCATAGTTTTTTCTAATGAGATGACTCTTAGTGGGCTCTTGGATTGAAGGCTGTCACCAGAAAGACCAAGCCATGATTGGAAACTTGGAATTTTCAGCCCCAATCCCTCTCCTGGAGAGGAGAGAGGAGCTGGGGATTGAGTTTATAATCAATCATGCCTATGTGATACAGTCTTTAGAAAAATCCCTGAACAATGGAGTTAAGAGAGCTTTCAGGTGGCTGAACATGTGAAGGTGCTGGGAGGTACACCCAGAGAGGTCACGGAGCTCCTCACTCCTTTCCCCAGATCTTACCCTTTGTGCTTCTTCATCTGGCTGTTCATCTGTATTCTTTACCAAATAACAAACCATTAAATGTGTTTCCCTGAGTTTTGTGAGTCATTCTAGCAAATTATTGAACACAAGGAAGGGGTCATGGGAACCTCAAATTGTAGTCAGTCACTCAGAAGTATAGGTAATAACCTGGGACTTGTAGTTGGGGCCTGAAGTTGGGGTGGCCTTACAGGACTAAGCCCTTAACCTGTGGGGTCTGGGCTAACTTTAGTTAGTGTCTGAATTGAATTGAATTGAATTTTAGGACACTGTCTTAGTCCATTTGTATTGCTATAAAGGAATACCTGAGGCTGGATAGTTTATAAATAAAAGAGGTTTATTTGGCTCACAGTTCTAATGTCTGGAAAAGTTTAAGATTGGGCATCTGGTGAAGGCCTCAGGCTGCTTCTACCATGGCAGAAGGCAAAGGAGAGCCAGCATGTGCAGAGGCCACATGGTGAGAGAGGAAGCAAGAGAGAGCAAGGAGAAGTGCCAGGCTCTTTTTAACAATCAGCTTTCATGGGAACTAATAGAGTGAGAACTCAGTCATTACCATGAGGACAGCACCAAGCCATTCATGAGGGATCCACCCTGATGGCCCAAACACCTCTCATTAAGTGCCATCCAACATTGGGGATTAAATTTCAACATGAGGTCTGCAGGGAACGAACAAACCAAACTATAGTAGACAGCTAGTTTATGTCCACTGGAGAATTGCTTAATGTGGGGGAAAACCCACACATATTTTGGTGACCAGAAATATTCTACATTGAAAGTATCATGCAAGAAAATAGTTTGGTTGTTTTTTTACCACTAAACATCCACCATGAGAAATAAAGGTATGGCCCAGAGCACACAGAGATGAGGCTCACCTTTGAACCAGAACACCAAACTGTGGGCCATTTTTCAACCAAACCGCCTGAGTGTCAAGCCTGTTTCAAGGTTAGTGCTGCACTGAGAGGCAGTGATAAACTAGGATTCACCCTTTCTGTAGTCAGCCCGCAGCCTAGAGGGGAGAGTGATGGAAATGATTACTCTAGTTCTGTGTAATACAACCCTTGAAAGAGAAATGCTCTGGGCACTGTGGCTGTATTCGTGGGGCCAGCCCAATAGTCCATCCAGGCTAACACTATCTTATAAGACCAACAAAGAAGGCTTGGAGACACTGTGATCACCCCCTATGTAGGGAGACTATGCATTTGATTTGGGTTTGCCAGGGACGGTCTCAATTTTTACCTGTCGATTTGGGTTAATTATCAATATCCCTCTCTACCTTCCCTTTCAAAAGAGACACAGTTTGAACAATAGATCACCCAATCCCTATGGCTTTCAACCACTAATCTGGGTGGCCATGTTTCAGATATTTCAAATATAATGAAGAGAGTGCCAGCTTGGGAGTCAGGCAGGTCTAGGTTAAAATCTCAGCTCTGCCATATACATCCTGTGTGATCTTAGAAAATATACTTCAATTTCCTGAGCCTAAAACTCCTTTTCTATGAAAGGAGCAGCCTATTCTGCATGGAGAAGGATTTTGTACATGAAGGTTGCAGAACAGATTGTAAATCCCTGCTCAAATGATAGTTGCACATCCCAATACATAGCACTATCATCAGTCCAGTGGCTAGCTCACTCAGGTCAAAACCCTAAGAGAGTTAAATCTTAGATTATCTTTTTTGCTTAGTCTCCAACGTTCAATCCATCTACAAGTTATGGCAAATTTATCTCCCATATTTATCCTAATGATGGCAGCACTTTGGGCTCAAAGAAGAAAGGCTGCCACAAAGCGTATGATATCATCTTTTGAAAGCCACAGCCACCTCTGACCTCAATGGCTAACCGATTTGGGCAAACGCCAGAGATTGCCTGTCACCTGCAACACAATCATCTTTTCTATTCAAGTTAGGAAGAGATTCAGAGACTCTCTACTCATGTGTCTTTCCCAGACTTCCACCACTTCTTAGAGCAGATAGTGCCCTGGAAAGTGCAAGTATTGAGCTCGTCTCTTACAAATGATCTCAAAACACTTCAGGGTCCATTTTTTTCTACCTTAACCACAGATGAACATTCCAATGGGGTTACGTGTTCCTACTAAGCGTTACCCAGGTCTTTTTTACCTTGTTGTCCATTTTCCCTTCAAATCAAGAGAGATTTCTCTACATCCTCTCACTCTCCAAAACCATCAAAGGAAGAAGGGGAAGAAACCCAAAAAAGTGTGTTATTAGCATGGCAAAGTGGAGTAGCCCTCGGCCAGCTGTCAGGAAACCCAGTTTCCAGCCTTGTTCTTCTTGGGCGCCTCTGTATGGACTTAAACATATCCTTTCCCACCTAAACCTCAGGTTTTCCAACTGTAAGGTAAGTAGAGCAGGATTCAATCCTCTCTAATGATTTTTTTTTTTTTTTTTTGAGACGGAGTCTCGCACTGTCGCCCAGGCTGGAGTGCAGTGGCGCGAGCTCAGCTCACTGCAACCTCTGCCTCCCAGGGTTCACGCCATTCTCCTGCCTCAGCCTCCCGAGTAGCTGGGACTACAGGCGCCCGCCACCACACCCAGCTAATTTTTTGTATTTTTTTTAGTAAAGACAGGGTTTCACTGTGTTAGCCAGGATGGTCTCGATCTCCTGACTTCATGTTCTGCCCGCCTCGGCCTCACAAAGTGCAGGGAGGCGTTAGCCACTGTGCCCAGCCTCTAATGATCTTCTGGCTCTGTTTCATTGTTAATGACTGTGGTGAATTGGAGAACAGTTAGAAGAACTTCTAATTTCCCCCTAAGAAGGTGTGTCTGGCTGTTTCTCCTGCTTTCACCTAAACTCTCATTTCATCATGCTGTATTATTGCTTTCTTTCTACTTGTGTAATGGGTACAGATTTCAACTTCAAACTGAGGCAGGCAAAAATGGGACTTTATTTTTCTATGACCAAACTTAGCTTCTATCTTTGAGCCCCTTTCTCCTCTGGATAATAGGAAACATAATTTTGCCAATTCAGGGTAAGCTCAGACACTTTTGAATTTTCACCATCTCATTTGTATCCATTTACATTTCTCACTCTCCTTTTTCTCTTTCCCTTCTCCTAAGGAAGATCTAAATGTGGAGGACTTACATGCCACCCTGGCATCCAGGAAGAGGCACTGGTCTCCAGCTTTGTGAGGGCTTCTACTGACATGTAGAGCACTCACCTGTACTTGATTTATTGGTTTTATTTATTCTTTATACATTTGCTCCACAGGAGTCCGCAGCGACATCCGCAATCCCCTCAGTTTTCCCAAGACAGAGGCACACTGGGCTCTCTGCATCTCCCTTTCCCTGGCCACAAGCCATCTCTCAAGTGCCTGGCTCACCTAGAGAGATGTCCTGCAACAATTGCTTGTCTTCCATGTCCAGGCTAGTGTTGAGCCTTTGCAAGGCTGCCTCCTCCCAGAGTGCCAGATGACAGTCTAGCTGGTTTTGGTTTCTGAACATGCATCTGAGGCTTCTATGGTTCTCTTCCTGGGACTCATGCTGGGAGACCTACCTTGGGGTCCTCTTAGAAACACTCATGTATGCCTCACTCTCTTCATTCCCCTCCTACTTCCTTGCCTCACCTCCCCTACAGGATGTTTGCCAAGTCTGGGGTGGAAGGCATGTTTTTTCCCAGTCTACGTTTATGAAACAAACCATTAGAGTGGCTTTTTATGGAGTCAAATGTTTTAAGAAGAAGGAGGAGGAGGAGGAGGAGGAGGAGGAGGCGGCATTTTATGTCTCAAATTTCCAGACTCTTGCAATTATAAACCTTAATTTTAAAGAAATTTACTCCATTATGGGTCTCAAGAGCTTGTTTTGGAATCATCTAGCAATAATTTTTCTTAGCTGTAGATGATCTCCTCCTGAGCGATAGGACCATGTTCCCTGGATAGTGAAAGTGAATGAGTACAAGGAGGTGGAGGAGCATGAGACAGAAGGCAGCTCCGGCTACTGTCTCAGGATATTATTGTGCCACCATAGTTGCCTGCCTTGCCCGTGGTCCCTGAGCCCCTTACAGAAAAACGTGTGATCACGATTGTCTACTCTGAACCTCCAGGCCTGGCCCAAAGGCTCAGAGTGTGCAGAATAATTTTCTTATAATATCTCAGACATAGAACCTTGTCTCTCCTCTTCACATTTTCTTTGACCTGAGATCTTGTCATTACATTTTAGTTTCTCCAAGGAACAAAGGAAAGAATAAGGAAGTAATCATTTTCTTTTCTTTTCAGAGTAGCATGACAAAGAAGTTGCATCTGCTTTTATCTGGTCATAGACTATGCCGTTCAGCATCTTTACCTGCCCTCTGTGCATGCCCCTCTCTGAACGATTAGCAAGGAAATGCCATTTGTGAGACATGTTGTGCATCCAGAATACACAGTGAATTGTCTGTGCAGAGGATAAATATTAGAGGAGATTTGGATTGATGAGCACTTAAAAAAAAATAATGGTATTCTCAGGGGTAATAAAAAGAATGGGGCACCCAGGGAGGTATAGCCAGAGAGATCTAGCAATGAGCATGAGCCACGGCAATGTGAAGGAGAATGGGCACGGGGAGGGTGGCCTTAAATCTGCCCCCACCTGAAGATATTTGTGTCATCTTAACCTTATGGGTGAGCATGGATCCTGGTGCTAAAAGCCAAGACCTTTCCCCCTGGGATCCAGAACCTAGGCTGACTAACATCAAAATTGCAAATTTTTTTTACCCCTTCTGTTTCAGCACTTTCTCCCATGAAGGCAAATAGAGGTCTCCTCCTTTCCCCACCAGAATCCCCAGTTCCTTGGCATTCCTCCTGTTCTCCACTCCTGACCTTTCTCCCCTGTTCCCCCGGCCACTCTAGTGCCTCTGACCACTTCTCTTTCAACCCTTCAATGTACTAAAGTCTTTCTCAGTCCAAAAACACTCTCCCATGACCCTGCCTGGCCTTCTAGCTACTGTGCTCTCTTGTCCTTCTAGCCAAGCTGGGAAGAGTAGTCTACAATGACACTCTCATCACTACCTCTGCTCTGATCGCTTCAGCCCACTGCAGTTCTGGCTTCTGGCTTCTGGGTCCAGAGACCATGAGCCCCACAGGACAAATAATGTCTCTCCTGTTCTCTCTGACCTCCAGCACAGGGTCTGGCAAACAAGAAATGTTTTACGGATCCACAGGTGCCTGAGCAGGTGCATGGGTGACCACCTGGCTGGTTGAGCTACTGTGAGATCCATTCAAGGTAAATCTCTCAGATGGATTTACTAATATTTTAAACTTAGAAGAGGGGAAAGCAAGTTATATCAAACTGTCTTTTTATTGAAAAGCTGAATAGCTAAGTGGCATCTGTCACGCAGTATAACAAGGACAAAGGTCTTCAGACAGGATGGGACTGTTCCCTTGCCTCAGGCAGGCATGTTGCTCTGAGAGGTAATTTGGGATCTGGGAGAAGAGCTAGAATGAGGCAGTGTCTCTGAGAATCAGAGCACCATCAGCAGCCAGCAACTGGTGATGAGGAAGGAGGTGGTGGATTTGAGGCATCACATGTCCTCTCTGCTGGTGTCTTTGCTTCAGCCCATCCAAGGTGATAGAGAGCTCTGTGCCCTTTGCTAATGTGACACAGGGCTGGGAAAAGCAGGCGAGAGGAAGGATCAGTGGACTCAGTGAGGAGGGCACACACTGCACACATCTGCAATAGCATCTACGGTGTGATGTCGCACAGGTGACGCTCTCTCTCTGAGCCTCCCTCGTGTCCAGAGAGAAACACAGAAAACAATCCCCATTGCACAGGGCTGTGGGGAAGGTGAGGTGAGATCAACATCTAGAAGCCAGGTCCAGTGCCTGGTGGACATCTGCTCCCTTCCCACCTTCAGGATTCTAGCTCCCTGGGAACACACAGCAGACAGTGATGTTTTAGACCTTGGTCCCTTGTGCCAGCCAGAGATGTGAATCCTGTTAGCTTTTTGTTTGCAACATTTGGGAAACAGGAATTCCAACTCCTTTCCAGTTTGCACTGCCGTGGATCACTCGATTCTGCTATTTACTGTAGGTAGTCTATCCCCTTTCCTCAAAGGTAGGCCCACCAGGCCTGGGATGGGGCCTGCCATTTCCCCCACTGGGTGCCCACCACCTGGCATGAAATAAAGACTCCAAGTATGTTTTCAATATTCAAGGAATACCCATTGTTTGCCACTGCTTTACAGTTTATAAAATGTTTCTGCTGCACCATGTCATTTAACACTTATTGCTGATGAATGAAATGGACCTTACAGCTTGCTGGTTTGGGGCACAAACTCTGGAGTCAGGCAACCTGGGTTCAAACAGCCCTTACTAGATATAGGACTGTGGGCCAATTACTGTTCTAAGCCTCAGTTTGCCACTTTTAACATGAGGATCATGTTAGAATGTACTCCATAGGTTTTGTGGCAGTCTATCAAAGACGATAGATGTAGAGAATGTGGTGTAGTGCCCTGCACATAGCAAGCGTCCACATAGGTCCCCAGGGCTCATCACCAGCCTCATTCTGCTGATGAGGCCCCTAATTTCCAGGGAGTTGAAGTCAATGGTCCAAGGTCACACAGAGAGTCAGTGTCAAAACCAAGACTGGAATCCGTATTTTTTTCTTACTCCAAATGAGTTGCCCATTCTGTTCTATGATTATAGCAGCTAACATGTGCTGACTGTTTCCCAAGTACAAAACTATGCTAAGCACTTCTCACGTATTAGCTCTTACAATGCCCAAGACAATCCCAAAACAGTTCTATAATTATCCCCATTTTACTGATGAGAAACCAAGACCCAGACATTAAAGTAACATGTCCAGGGCTGCAGGGTTCTTCCATGGTTAAGCTGGGTGCCCACCCCGGCAGCTGGGGAGCTCCTGCCCCACTGCTGAGCTGTCTTCTCCTCAGTGTGGGCTGGAGCCTGCCAGCCAGAGACAGCTGGTTGTTAAGTATGCGGGAATTTTTACTGCCTGGTTGTTAAGTCATTGTTAGCTAGAAATTGGCCATGGTGGGAGTATAGACACCACAGCAGCCGGCACACACTCCAAACCAGGGCTTTTTGTTGTTGTTGTTAAACCCGAGGACCAGTTTGCCTGCCTCCTATCTTTTTAAACTCTGCTGCACAACTTATACTTGTGAGATGACTTTTTCCCAATCTGAAGTTACTCTTCATTGGGAAAACTTAGGGGGGAAAATGCACAGATGGTAAAGAGAGTTTTTCTCAACCTGATGCAGTGGTCTTCTCTCATCAGAGCTGAAAGTGTGTGGACTGGTGATGTCATCGAAGGCTTAATTGGTCCCCTGCCCATAGATGGCTGCTGAGTTCCCACACTAATGAGAAGTGTGCCCATCCTTGGCAAGTGCCCACCTACTTCTCAGCCCAAGAAGGTATAAGCTGGTAGTCACAGCACATAGTTAACTCACATCCAACAGGCACTCCATAAAGAAGCTGGCATATTCCTCCAGCATTTATTCACCCCATTAACCAAGCTCCTACTCAATGCTTCTTCATGCCAGGCACTGAGTTACACTCTGGAGGCTCAGAGATGAGTCAATAGTCAACGTCCTCAGGGATCTCGCAGTCTTACAGAAAAGACTGACAGAGCAGGAAACAATTTGGGGTCTCTCTAGAAAGTGTTGGAATTTCTATGCACAAGGTACAAGGGGCACACCCAGGAGGAGAGAGGACTTGTATCTGAATCAAGGATCAGTTTCCTTGTTTGTAAAACGAAGATAATGCTATTGGGCATTACCTGAGACAGACATTTTTGCCTAGCACTTGACACTTTACCATGAGTGCCTGTACCCTTCAGCTCTCATGAACCACAATGCTTGCATACTTAATGAATGGTCACGGTAATGAACACAGTGGCCAGAACACAGCTGTGGAATCAAACGGAGATAGGAATCAACTCCAGTTCTATGACTTGCCAACTGTGAGGACCCTAGTGAGTTCATTAGCCTCTTTGAGCTTCATCTTCCTCTTTTTAAAAAATTGGGACAAAATCATATCAGCATCTACCTTATAGTGTTTGGGAAATATTATTGTATGCCTGGCACATAATAAGCACTGGGTAAAGGAGAATGTTTACTACTGGTGGTTTCTCTGGGTCAACAGAAACTCTGCTGTGCCATAAAGATGTGCCCAAGGGATGTAAAGTGTCCATAAAGAAGCAGACATTGAGGGGAACAAATAAATATCCAAAAAGTTTACATTTTGAAGTTATAAGACAAATTTTCAGGAGGAAAGATTAAGAATGTAATACATTTGTTTCGAAAATAATTAATACCCAATGGATGGAGATGGAATAAATATTATGTTGAGGACTTAGATCCTTCAACATCAGAGAAGACACACAAAGTGGTCATCTGCAATGATGGACTGCTTGTTCAACAGTCCGTGATTTCTCTTGGAAGCCATGGTGTTGGCCTCATCTCTGGATATAAGGGAATTGGGAGCCAGAAGGATTAAGTGAACTGATGTGAGGACTAGAAAAGTCAACCTAATGGTTCATTTGTCTCTGACCCTTTGCCTAGCCTGGGGTAAAACTACACAAATTCATTTGCATGGTTTTTATTTTGCTTGATTCACTTAATCAGAAGAGTAGTGATGGCAAATTAAAACACATGCCATTGATCTGATACATAAATGGGGAGAGATGGGCAAGGGCAGAGAGAAGAGCAGGTGAGTGATAGTGGGTGTGACCTTTTGCAGTCCTGGTTTTGAGCAGCAACCTCAGTGTTTGCTGAACTATGTTTGAACCCATGCAGAGGAAAATATCTTTTGGTGAATCTGTAAGCATAATCTCTACCAAAACAATAGAATAGAAATATGCAGATGATTTTAAAAAGAAAAAAATACTTTTAATAAATAAATCCAGCACTTTCCTGAATATTCTGTCATCAAGGGGTTAGCTCTTACATAGTATCTTGGTTTCAGGTTCAGCAAGTTTATTTCCTAGTTAGTCAATACAACTTCTTGATGGAGTCTTGTGTGTCCAGTAAAGATCTTTTAGACAATGGCTACCTGGACAGCCACATGGCTGTATCCGCACAGGTCCTTCAAGAGTGGAGGTGAAGAGAATACTGGGGAGAGGGGGATCTGAGTTGAGTCCCAGCTTTATAAAGGTGATGACCAGTTCACTTTCTTTCTCTGATCCTATTGCCTTATCCCTAAAATGGACAGAATGCTTATCTCTTAAGGTTATAGGGATTAAACAAGATGATGTTTGTGAAATGTCTAGTGCATAGTAAATTCAGAGTAAATGTGAGTTGTTATAATTGTCATGAGGCTGTATAGAATGTTCTATTCATTTGGAATGATGCTTCTCCCACTGAGCTTTGATTGAGTTAACCAAGTGTAGCAATTACAGACCTGCCTTATTAAATTTTTTTAAAACATCTTTGTTATTAGAAGCGAACAAGTATTAGAGTCCATAAGCCCAGTTAGCAAAGTGCTAACCCAGCAGATCGAAGAAAAGGACAGCATATTTTATTCCAGCAACTATAAGGAAGAGGAAACAGAGAAGAGAAAGAGGAAATAACACTTGTTGAATTGAGTATCTATGGTGCGCTAGGCACTGTCCTAGATTTTGCATAAATAAATTGCCCAGGGTCACACATGGCTAGGAAATGGCAAAATTGAGACCTGAACTCAAGAATGGTACAGCCCAAAGCCTTTGCTCTATTCAACTCTCTGAGGCCAACATCCCAGCCCTTCAGCCAAGGTCTCTTTTCAACCCACCTGGTAACTTTGTCTTAGAACTCAAAGAATTAGTTAGATAAAAGTCTTATTAAAGCTCAATCCTAAAAGGCCTAATTTCCCACCACAAGTAGCAAGTCCCAAAGAGAATCTGATCATGGAATCTATTATGCTCTTAAGTATGAATAGGACACGATACAAGCAGTGCTGGTATTAAGGCAGTCTCCATGGAGATCAGCAAAAGTGCTCAATTGTTTCAGAAAATGATTAGATCAATTTGTAGCTCTTTCTACTTCCCTGCAGTTGAGTGGCAGGAAGGAAATCAGATCCAGAGATGGCTCCCCGAGCAAGTAAAATGTTACGGTTTAAGCCTCAAGATTTAAGAAGGGTGCTTGAGATAGCACAAGTCTTCAAGGAACAAATCAAGATTTCACTGCCAAAGTAGTTAGCATTGGGCTTTCTAAAATACATCTTAAGAAAAAAATGTTTTTCCACTGCATTTGGATGATAATCCAAACTCCTATGCATGGCCTAGAAGGAATTACTTCACAACTCCAGCTGCACCAACTTCATCTTCTATCCCCACCCTCGTGCTCGCCTCCCTCCAATCACAACAGCATTCTTGTTTTGTTTTGTTTTGTTTTTTAGACGGAGTCTCGCTCTGTTGCCCAGGCTGGAGTGCAATGGCACAATCTCGACTCACTGCAAACTCCACCTCCCGGGTTCAAGCAATCTTCTTGCCTCAGCCTCCCAAGTAGCTGGGATTACAGGCATGAGCCACCATGCCTGGCTAATTTTTGTATTTTTAGTAGAGACGGGGTTTCACCATGTTGGCCAGGCTGGTCTCAAACTCCTGACCTCAGGCAATCCTCCCACCTCAGCCTCTCAAAGCACGAGGATTACAGGCATGAGCCACTGCACCTGGCCCAATCACAAAAGCATTCTTTCTGCTCTGGACACACACATCAGGTCACTCGTTCCTCAGAGACTTCGCACCTGCTCTTCCCTCTGCTGGGAATGTTCTTCCAGGCTAGACCTCACGACAGCAGGCACTTCCTGCTATTGGGGTCAGCTCCAGTGAAAGTTCCCAGGCACTTCCCTAACCATGGCCCAGTGCTGCCTTCCTTCCCTTCCCTTTCACTTTCTATCACAAACTTTGTTTTCTTTATCAAAGAACATTAGGATTTGGAATTTTTTTTATTGATTGATGTTTGGTTTTGTTGATGGTCTTTTTCTCCAGAATGAAAACTCTGTGAATGATAAGACCTTACCTGTTTTGTTCACTGCTGTCTCTGCCTAAGGTGGAGACTTGCATTTTGTAAACATTGAATACAAATTTTTGAATGAAAACAATAGTATCTATCAGTTTGGAATAAGAAAGGGGAGAGACAGAATGTGAAATAAAATGTGACTTTATACCTCTGTTTTGTTCTCTGCCTAGAAGGTCCTCAACTCAGGTCCTGAAAACCTGACAAATTCCTAGTCATCTTCATAGTCCAATTCAGAAATGTATTTCCTGGCAACCACTGACTTTGTGTGTCATCTGTCTATCTTGCACCTACCTCTATTTTAACCCCCTGACACTATACTGTATTTATTTATTTATTTATTTACGTGGTTGCCTCCCCACTTGCATATGAGTGTTCCCCAAGGGCAGAAACAGTCATGTTGGTCTTGTATTTCACAACTGAGGCAATGTTTGTCATATACAAGGTGCTTAATCAATGTCTGGGAAATACATTGAATTGAAATGAATTAAATAGGGATAGCTATTTTTAAATGTTCTCAAGCCATAAAGGATAGCCACCTTGTTTATTTCAATTTAACAACTATTCAACAAAATCCAGAAAATGATGAGACTGCCGAGAAACTGTAGCTTATTTGGAATACATAAAATTAAACCTCTGTCTTTAATTGCAGCAGCTCATAAACTTGGCCGGGACAAACAGTGGCTACAGAGAATTAAAAAGAGCAGAAATGTTGTCATGTGCATGTGGCACCTCCTTTCTGTTAAGCCTTATGTGCTATCCTGGGGATTCAGAGTGCTGGGCATTATCACCCTCTGTCTATGAATGCCTGCCGCACCTTCTCCAACAAGAAGACTCTGTCCACCCCAAGAACATCTCTGAAGACCTCAGGGCTCCTTTGGGAATGGGGTGGGAGCTGAGTGAAGAACCCAAGAGCAGGACTTCTGCTCAGCCATGGAAGACTGACAGATGAATCCTGAACTCAAACCCCTCCTCAGTATGTGACACCAGGTGTATCACCTCTCCACATACCTCAACATCTTGCTGTATAAAATAGAATTGTAAGGCCGGGCGTGGTGGCTCACATCTGTAATCCCAGCACTTTGGGAGGCCGAGGCGGGCAGATCATGGTGTCAAGAGATCGAGACTATCCTGGCCAACATGGTAAAACCCCGTCTTAACTAAGAATACAAAAATTAGCTGGGCAAGGTGGCGTGCAACTGTAATCCCAGCCACTCGGGTGGCTGAGGCAGGAGAATTGCTTGAACCCGAGAGGTGGAGGTTGCAGCGAGCTGAGATTGCACCATTGCACTCCAGCCTGGCGACACAGCGAGACTCTGTTTCAAGAAAAAAAAAAAAGATGGAATTATAGCATCTGCTAGTTAGGACTGTCCTGAGGTTCAAATGGGATAATGCAGGTGTTTCCCAACGTGCTGGCTGCAGAACATTCATGGGGTAGAGGTGATCGTAGATGGTGCCAGACTTGCTATTATTTCTGATTGCTCTTAGGAAGTGGTCTCCATATGCTGCTAATATCGTTAACACCTCCTCTAACCCATGCTGATCTCCCTTTCCTTTTCATAAGAGTCAGAACAGAAGGCTTCGAGCTCAGAGCCATGACAGGCAACCATACACAAAGAGTGGCCACACAGTCCCCATGCAAGCCATGAAGACAAAGAGTGGCCGCACAGTCCCCATGCAAGCCATGAAGACACATGTATGTTTCCTCTACTCTCTGCACACGTTCTATTCAACCCCAGTCTCTCCTACACACTTTATTCCATTTCACTCAGTGGAAGCCATTAAATGAAGATCCTGAGAGCTATTTCACAAGTCTTCAACTCCCATTAGCTGGAATCTCATATATAGGGACTTCGTGGCCCCCATTTGTCTAGAATCCCCTGGCTTGATCTTGTTCCCACTTTATTTATTTATGTACTTACTTACTTACTTATTTTAGTCGCCCTGTCACCCAGGCTGGAGTGCAATGACGCGATCTCGGCTCACTGCAACACCCGCTTCCAAGGTTCAAACGATTCTCCTGCCTCAACCTCCTGAGTAGCTGGGATTACAGGCGCCCACCACCATGCCCAGCTAATTTTTGTATTTTTAGGAGAGACGGGGTTTCACCATGTTGCCCAGGCTGGTCTCAAACTCCTGACCTCGTGATTCGCCCACCTCAACCTCCCAATATATTTATTTTTATAGCTATCTTATATTTATAGCCAGTAATGTTGCATCCTCATTTAAGGTGCTGATATGAGGTTTTCTTTTTAAATACATTTATTCATTTTTTATTCTAAGAGAGTCAACTAAATGAGGAAATAATACTGGTGGGACAAAGCTATGACTTAGGGTCCACAGCTATGACCAGGGATAGGGGTGGCAGGTGTGAAGAAGATGCTACAAAAATGACTGGAGTTTGGTAAGTGAATAAAGGTTATGACAGTGATTTGTAAACATTAAAGTAAACATGAACCACTGTTGTTCAAATGGAAGGTCCTGTGTATGTCCTCTGACACCAAGTCATTGATTGATCCAGAATGGGAATGTACCCAATCTCATAATTTAATAAACAGGGCACAGCACAGTTCAGAACAGCCCATGAACACCCAGGATGGCCTGTTTTCCAGTTCTGGGTGTCAGCGAGGGAGAAGAAGCAAATGCTGGGGCATCTCTGCTTAATGACTGATGTTCTAAACTTGGCAGAAAGAGGGGCAACTCAATTGTCTTAAACAACTGTTAATTGGGTGGACTTTCCGGTGGCTTCATTTGTCTAGTGAGATGGCCATGGAGCAGCGTGGGTGTGCAGGAGATAATGAGAGGCAGACAGTTACAGTGTCCTTAGATGGAAGGAACCCTGAGGACTGCCATGTTAGCCAGTTTCTCATCAGTCTTCGTTAGCTCTGACACAAGATGAAAGTCCGATGATGTCCCCTGAAGTAATAAGCTCAGCAGAACTTTGCAAAGGAACACAGCGGGCAGGAGTCACTATGACAAATCACATAAACTGTGTTCCTTCAAGTCTGTCTGCGTCTAATACCGTGAGTGGAAGTCCTAGCTTGAGTGTGAGAGAGTCGGACGTGTATAAAATGGCCTAGCAAACAGGTGCTGTGGCCCTGGGGTGGAAGCCTATTTGCAGGAGGAGGTGGCGGATTCTCCTAGAAAATAACTCAAACTGCATCCATGGGTGGGCTGGGCACACACCAGGGTAGCCAGGCACGCAGGAAGAAGAATAAGCCAACAATTTGCAGGAGAAACATGGAGCTTCTGAGAAGCAAATTCAGCTTGAGGTGACCCAGGACAAAGGCTTCATTGCCAGAGAAGAGGAATGGTTTTGAGGACAAGGAAGTGCCTGCCACATAGCGGGATGCATAGTGGGAGCCTGTGTGTGGAACACACAGTGAGTAAATACATGCGCCTCCAGCTCAAACAACAGAGCCCCCGTTATGTGACCCCGTCCATTAAACACCTGCTGGGATGGACCACATACAGTTTATTAACTTGTCTTCTATCATGAAAAGCACTAACAAGGAATGACAGCTCTCTGTTGTTGCTAATTAAATCACCATCCAACCTGCATTCTCCTCTGTCAGATAAGCCATGCTGAGGAAAGAAAAGGTATAATGTCTGCAGATTCCTTTACACAAAGCCCCCTGACTTTGCAGGCCAGATGGCTTGCTTTCACTTGGGAAATAGAAAGGAATTGTCCTTCAGTGTCTCCAAAGATGTAAGAAAGTAATGCTGACCCTCATCATTGACCCTCACTTTTGCTCTAGGGTAGCTCAGAAATAGCAAAAAAAAAAAAAAAAAAAAAAAAAAAAAAAAAGACTTTCCCTCTTTCCACACAGCCATCCTGTCATGTTCCCCAGGATTGGCTTTGGATTGTGGGCAGACACCCAAGTGAGCTCTGCTACCCCGGGGCTTTTCCATCTTCGGGAGAGCTGAATGCAGAGTGAGTCCATTATAAAGGCCTGGGTTCGTGGAGTTCTGAAGCTTCCATGTTATTGCAATTGAATGAACCCCCCAAATGAGGTGGAGCTCAGACAAGGGGTTCCTTCTAATTTGGCCAAAATTCTAAAACACCTCTTGTGCCTCCGTGGGTCAGTGGCAACCACCAGTGGGGGGTGCTGTGCCTGCTGACAGCGGGTGCCCCAAGCATGGAGCTTGACATGACTGCAGGGGCTGCGCTAACTGAAGCAGCAGGCTTGGAAGCTCCTGCAGTGGGCTTGTGTGAGAACTTCTGTGAGACACCACGGGGCATCAAGAAAACCCCTGGGTTGGGGACACTTCTTCTCAGTAAATGGGGGCACCCACCAGTTGAATCCAATCTTCATGATCTCTGTCACCTCTTATGTATCCACAAATAATGGGACCTGGCAAAATTCAAGCTGTTCTCACCCAGCAGTCTGGAAACTAAATGCCCCAGGACAGACCGCAGCTCTGGCAGAAGAATCCTGCAACCACTCCACAGCATATGGTCTTGGGGCAGTTATGAATCTCCTCTGAGCCCTTCTTTCCCCCTGCCTGTTATGGGAGTCATCATATCTCCCCTGGAAATGTGTTAGGAGAATTAGGGATAGTAGATATAACCCTGAGTCAGCCTACACCCAGACAGCTTCTGTCTTCATTAGAGCTGCCATTCGAGCTCACCTCAATGCAGGACTGAGCCTTGCTCTGAATTTCACCCATTTCTCCAAAGCAATAATGTGCAGTGTGCATTTTACCAAAAGTCTACAGGAAGACAAAGACAGGCTTCAAATCACACACCACAGGGTAGATGACCTCAAATGGCTCTGTTCAATATTTCTGATCAGACTGCTGGCAACAGGGTCTTCTATAGGGCATCTTCCCCTCCCTGTGCTCAGCCCCATTTCTCCTTCCTCCCCTCCCAATTTCTTACCTCTTCCTAGGTAGATCTCATCCAAGCTTTTTTACAACCCACAGTGAGCTTACTAAAACTTCTTTCTGAAAAAGCCAGTCTAATTTTCTCCTTATAAGAGAATTCTCTGGCCTGCTGCTAAACTCTCTCAAAGTGCTAGGTGGTAGATACAGAATAACTGGGATCTTCTTCCCCTTCCCTTCTTAATACTTGGATGTGGAGCCAGGGAGACACAGGCATCAGAAGTCATGTGGCAATTCAGGACATGCCTCTGAGTGAGTCTCATTTCTGCACAGAAGTCAGCTCTCAAAAGCTATAGTGTGCCCACCCAGAGGTAGCCAGGCAGCAGAGAAAACACCAGGACTGTAGCCAGTTCTGGATCTGTCATCTATCCACTGGGTGAAATCGGGGAACTACATTTATGACCCAGGATATCAGGTTTTTCATCTGAAATTGATGGGGATAAAGGAGTAAGAATTAATGACTCCTCTCCTAGCAATGTTGTGAGGCTTAAAAGTGGTAAAGACCATGCAGTAAATGGGATGCCAATTGAGACTGCCTTCATTATTTCACATACTCCATTAAAAGTTAGCATGCTAAACTTAATAGTTAAATTCCTCTGGAGAGATCTATCTTTAGCACCTGGTGGTGCCATTTATGAACTACACAACTTTGGAGAAATGACCTTACCTCTCTGAGCCTTAGTCTCCTTATGAATAAAATGGTGTGGGGAGGACGGCATGGGTGGGTGTGCATAATGAGCATATAGTGGTTAGTCTCTCTAAGAATATTGTAAGGATTCACATAAAGAGATAAATGCAAAGATCAAGTATATGTCTCTCTCTCTCTCTCTCCCCCCCCTTCAATTAACTTTAAATTTTACTCTATTGTTGTAAAATGATAAAAGCTTATTTTAGAAAACTTGAAAAAAATAATCCATTATTCTCAAATTCAACAATTTATTTAATCCAATTTATCAGTTGTCTTCCATGAACCCAGCTCTTTGAACTGTAGTAGAGCCCAGGGCAGATAAGTCCCTGCTGTCTGAAGCTGACATTCAAGTACAAAGAGATAACCAATGGACACATAAATAAACAAGAAAATACTAAGTAGTAATAAGCACTACAATGAAAGTAAAACAGCAATATGACAGAGACCCAGCTACTCTAGATGACGTAGTTAGGAAAGGCCTTCCAGGAAGGGGTGACATTTGAACTGAGATCTGAATGAAGAGAAGCGAATTGTGCAAGGATCTGGGAAAAGAGTGTTTGAGGCCAGGCACGGTGGCTCACCCTTGTAATCCCAGCACTTTGGGAGGCCGAGGCGGGTGGATCACGAGGTCAGGAGATCGAGACCACGGTGAAACCCCGTCTCTACTAAAAACACAAAAAAATTAGCCGGGCGTGGTGGTGGGCGCCTGTAGTCCCAGCTACTCGGAGAGGCTGAGGCAGGAGAATGGTGTGAACCCGGGAGGCGGAGCTTGCAGTGAGCCGAGATTGCGCCACTGCACTCCAGCCTGGGCGATAGAGCGAGACTCTGTCTCAAAAAAAAAAGAGTGTTTGAGGCAAAGGGTGCAAACAGGGCCAAAGTCCTGAAAGAGAAAGACCTTGATATGTTTGAGAAAACAAAAAGAAAGTCCCTGTGTCTGAACTATAATGAGCATGGAAACACTGATGTGAGAAGCGCTTGGAGACAGAGGCAAGGGCTAGATGATAGAAGGCCTTGTTGGTGGCGTTAGTAAGAAAGTTGAGTTTTATTCAGGTTTAAATGATGGCCATTGGAAGGCTCACTGTGGAGAAAGACCCCACTGTGGAGAAAGGATTAGAAGGAGGCAAGAGTGGAAGCAGAAGACCCTGTGGAGAAGCAACCACCATAGCCCAGGCAGGAGAGAGAGAAGGCCTGGTTGGGAGAAGGGATAAGTGGGCAAGCTGGGATGTGTCTTGGAAAACTCAGCAGGGCTTGATGATGGATTAGATGTGGGGATTCAGGGAACATGGGGAATCTGCAATGACTCCTGGTTTTGACCCAAGCAACTGACTGATGAGGAAGCTGGGAGAGGCATAGGTTTAGGGGTCAGGAGGAATGAGAGGAGCTGGGAAAATGAATCAGAGGTATATTTTGGCAATGTTACATTTGAGATGCCCATTAGGTATCCAAGTGGAGATGCTAGAGAGGCTTCTATCTGAGCATCAAGCTCAGGGATATGCAGGGACCCAAGACATGGCATTGTGAGTCATTGTCATGTGACTGGTTGAGATGGCAAAGGAAGAGAGGATGCATGAAGAAAAGAGGACCCAAAATAGAACCGTGTGGCACTCCAACTTGCAGAGTTTGAGAAGAGGAGGAGGAGCTGAGAAGAAGCCTGAAAAGGAGCCACTTGTGAAGTGGGAGCAGGTCCAGGGGCATGTGGGGTCACAGAAGCTAGGAGGAAAAGGCACTCGGGATGAGCTGAGTCAGATGCTCCTGGAGGCCGGCAAGGCAATGCAGTGAGTCACTGCTGCATTGGGGACCACGGCAGTCACTAGGGGCCAGGACAACTGCATGCCCCCGACCACATCACACTGCCTCTCAAGAAAAGCATCTGAGGCCACAGGACAGCACATAAACACAGGCTGTGAGTGTGGCTCCAGAGCCTCCATCCTTCTTCCTGCTGAACCACTGGTGAGAGAAGTGTCTCTAAGAAGAGCCCATGGGCTCTGTGGTCATGGCTGCCATCAATCCTTCCTGCCTCCCCGCCCGCTTCCTCCCCACTCAAGCCCAGCCGTGTGACACTTCTTGAAATTTTCCCAGACTGTAGGGCAGTCTGACTCAGATTAAAAGGATTACTCATTTCTGGCTGAATTTGTATTTTGTACAGAATTCTAAAGAGCTTTCTTGATTGTTGTTCATTTATTTAAAAAAGCAAAGTACTGTGAGTATTTCCCTGAAAATAAATAATCCAGGCATCCGGTGTTTCTACTTGTAATCCACCAACAGCATTGGATAATTTTTCAAAGCTATAAATAGCCCTGGGAGCTCGATTCTAAGAAGTCATTAACGTTAAGATACATGAGCATTGAGTTTCTTGGAAACATTGAATAAACATATAAATGCTGCTACTGGAGTTAGATTTTTATGATTATAAAAGCATGTGTTTCTGTTTTATTATGTGATTTTGAGAAACCCAGAGCTCATCAAAGTTATTTGCATTAACTAAGATTACTAATATCATGTTTTGAATCATAACGACTCTCTCTCTGAGAATAAACAAAATTCCCACAAACCTAGTAAAGGCAAGATTGTACCATAGCCATGGTAACAAGTAGCCATAAGAGCAGATTTTAAACTTGTCCAAACTGACCGAAAGCAGCTTGCCTCAGAGAACCTGCCTTTACCAGTCAACCAGTCAGTAGCCGCCCCTCACTTCTGAAAGTCCACCAAACAGGAACAAACTGTTCTGGAGTTTTCTGGACAAACTCTATAAAACATTGCCTTTGAGTGCAACCAGCCAATAACAGTCAAACTGCACCTCCACAAATATCAACCTGCTTATGTTTCTAAAAGTCCACCAATCCCTGAATTCCCTGCATCTCAAAACTCTGTACAAGATCAGCAGCCTGAAAGACTGCCTGGCTGGCCAGCATGGCTGTCCCTTACTATAGAAAGTAATAAATTCAACTGTGTCTTTTTATTTCAGGTTTTGAATTATGGCCTCATCCTATGAATTCTATGTTTTATGTTTGAATGTTGGGAGGATCCACCAATTCATTAATTCATCAAACCTGTCACTGTGCTTGGTCCTGGAGACCCAAAGGAATGGTCCATGTCCAGAGGAACTCTTAGCCCTGGAAACATGTGGCTGGAATGTGGTATAATCACCACAATGCCGGAAGAGGATGCCAAGGGCTACAGAAGCCCAGGCAAGGAAGTACACTCGGTTTGGGAGAGGAAGGACAGGGAAGCATCCCATAGATGATGTTTAGGTTGGCATTTCCATAATAAATATGAGTTTTCTAGAGAAAGACAAGTGGGAGGGCACTCTAGGCGGAGGGACAACATGGACATAAACATAAGGACAGGAAGGAGCCAACCAGATTCAGAGATGTTGAGAAGTATGGAGAATATGAGCATCTTTGAGAAGGAGAGACGGGCAGGGAGGGGCCAGGTCTCTGAGACCCCATACTATAACGGAGAGCTTGGCTTAACCTCACGAAGCCTCAGCCCTCTCATTGATAAAATAGAATTAATTATATTGCCTACCTCTCAGGATTGCTGTGAGAATTAAATAAAACAACGTGTATAAGTCTAAATGTTTGCCACGTATCAAAGCACACATGCATTTGGCACACATCTAAGCAAGAAATTGTCTGATTTTTATTGGACTTTGTCCTGAGAACTTTAAAGTGCAGGAGAAGGGGTTAACTACATTTGTGTTTTGGAAACAGCTCTCTCAGCCATCATGGGAAAGCAGTGGAAGTGTGAAGTTTCCTTTTGAAGAAAATCAGGAAATAATAATAACAATAGCAGCCAACAGTTCTGAGCACAGACACTTCTGTTAACACGTATCAACTCATTAATCATAATAGCCCTGTGGGGTAGCCTGTTGTAATCCCCATTCAAGAGACTGACCCCTTCCAAGGAAGATGGAACAATCCAAAGAAGCTGCGGTTTCTCAGTTTTATAGCCAAAGTCTGTAGATCAACACTAGTGCAAGAGCCTGAAACAAGAGATCGAGTAGTTTGTGTTTGGGACGATCTGAGCCAGTGAAGCACTCATTTACCCACTTATTTACTCAACACACACTAACTGAGCATCTATGACTTGTCAGGCACACCAGTGGATGCCGTTCCTGCTCTTACAGAGCTTCTGACGGTAACAGCCAACATGTGCAAAGCACTTGCCATCTGCAGGGAACTGATCTAAGCACTTCACACCTAACAAATCATTTGAAACTCCTAAAACAAACCTAGGAGGAAGGCAATACTATTATGCCCATTTTACAGAGAGCAAACTGAGGCCCAGGGACGCTAAGTTGTCTTTCCAAAATCACACAGTAAATAGCAAAGCTGGAATCCAGGTGGTATAGCTCCAGTGGCTCTACCCTTAACAACAGCTACACCATGTCGTGGTCTAGCTCAGTGCTCTCCAAAGCACAGCCTGAAGCCTCTAGCCAACCATTCCACCAACTGTACCTTGTACTAGAATGCACCTCCACTTACTTCATTGTGCACCCTGTTCAGTTCAGCCAACATTTCCTCCATTGCAAGACTTCCCCAGTGAAGGAAGTATTATGATGATTGACATTCTGGTACAAACTCCTGATCTTGTCATAGGCCAGCACTGTGAGTAGCATGTGTCCATTGGATGAACAAGACTTCACACAAATGATCACACAGATAAATATGTATTATCATTAGGGTCAGTATTAGGAAGGACAGCAGCAGGGTCTAGAAGAGAGTGCAGCAGAGAAACCAGAAGCCCCATCCTTGCTTGGAGCTAGGAAGTGGGGTCATGGAAGCAACCTGGAGACCTGTGGGAAGAGGAAGATGTCCCTAGGTCAAAGGGTGGGAAAGGAAGGATGACGAAGGCAGAATGGAGGTCATTTGTCAAGACCACATATGGGAAAGATCCTGGCATGTTTGGGAAACAGGGAAAAATACAAGAGCAGAAGGACTCTCTGGGGAAGCCTCTGAGTGGATTCGCAATGCATAACTCAAGCTGGATAAGACAGAAAACACATCAAGGAACGCTTAGGTATGTGCTATACAGCAGCTTCTCCTGGGATCCTGTGCTGACACTTTCTGTTCCAGAGGCTTCCAACAGGTGCTTGGTGGATTTCCAATGACCCTTGCCAGATCCTGTTGCAGGCCAAATAGCTAGGTCTGAGGTGCGTTACCACTTTGTTTCTGTTTTTCTGTGGGCCGAGTCATTCACTGAACTAGGCTCAGGTCCAGGGCCACAGTATGTGAGCACTGTGGCTCTGCAGGGTTCATAGGAAATCTTGAGGCACAGGAAGCAAATTTATTGGCTAAAGTTTGGGAGAAGGAGGCAGAGAGGATGACAGGGAGTAAACATTTATCCACTATGTCCCATGCACTTTACACACCTTTTTACCTTCTTTAAGCTCATGGCATCCTTGCGTGGAGGAAACTATGAATCCCCTCATTATCCATGAGTGAAGTGAGACAGTGAGGCTGCGGCTTGACCAAAATGATGAGGTAGGAAGTGCACAGCCTCTCTGGACCAGATTGTACCTCCTTATAAGAGCTGATTATTAAAATCCAGAGACTGTCCAGCGCTGATTACAAAATCCAACCCTGACTCCATCACCATTTACTCAAAACATTGTAATGACAGGGAAGAGTGAGGTAGGAAATTCAGAATTAAGACAGGGTGTGAGCAAGAGTGGCAACTACGCTCAATTCAAGGGTGAGAACTGGTTTCTATTCACGCTCTGCCTGTACTAGGTCTGCAGTCTAGGATTTGTCTCCTTACCTCTTTAAGCTTCAGTTTGCTTATCTGTAAAAATGGGCAGGAGTGTTGTAATCACTTCCCATGGGGTTGCTGTGAGAATTAGGTGACATAAAGGCCTATAACTAAACGTATTTTGCTAGCACGTGGCCTTAGAAGACTTACCTAAATCCCTGGTGTCTCATTGCCAATCTCTGTAAAGTGTATATGACAATAGTCCCTGCTCCACAGGGTTGTTTAAGGATTAAAGGAAATAATGTGTGTAGAACGTTTGGAACAGTGCCTGCCGCATAGTAACAATTACTGATGGCTATGATTATTATTACCAAAAGTTAGTCCAGGGTTTAATACATAGTAGGTGCTCAATAAATATCCCGATTTGGAAAAGAAGAAAGAGAAATTGGAGCAAGGATGAGGATAGTTGGAAATGAGAGAGAAGGACTTGGATGTCTGCACTCAGAGCAAGGAGGCAAGATCAGAGGCCCAAAAGGAAGAGTCCCCTGCCCCTCCTCGATGCCACCCCACCTGTCTTCCCACCCCTGGATTCCAACTTCCACCCTTAGATTTGTTTGATTCTCTGATGCCTGTAGGAGGCACCTCATTGACATTCCTAGCAGGGAGTAGGCTTTTTTGGAAGCTCGATGATTTTGACAAAGTTATGGAACAAAATCCTCTGGCAGTAATTTGCCAACTGCCTTTAGCTCTGACAAGCACTCTTGAAGGAGGATGGCATGCCAGGGGATTTTAAGCGAACAAGGCAGTGGTGCAGCCAACCATAAAAATGAGAAACCCACAGTGAAACCCCGTCCCTACTAAAAATACAAAAAATTAGCTGGGTGTGATGGCACACGCCTGCAGTCCCAGCTACTTGGGAGGCTGAGGCAGGACAATTGCTTGAGCCTGGGAAGCGGAGGTTGCAGTGAGCTGAGATTACACCACTACACTCCAGCCTAGAGACAGAGTGAGACTCCGTCTCAAAAAAAAAAAAAAAAAAAAAAAAAAAAAAAAAAAAAAAAAAAAAAGATAAGCCATCCTAATCACTCTCCCCCTCTATAGTTATCTCTCTTGCCTAGAGATCACCGATTCAGACTTCCTGGGCACCTGGAAGAAACCTTTGAAACGCCACACAAGGTCTTATCATTGAATCACTGTGTGGGCAGTTTCACCTTCTCAATCTCCATTTCCTTAACTGCAAAATGGGAATAAAAACGCTGGTGAGGCTTAAATAAGACAGTGGAAGGAAAAGTGATTGGTCCAGTCTCACAACCTGTTAGTTGTGAACCTGAATCCTGCTCAAAGAAAAGAAGAAACTTTGGAGCCCATCTGCTCACGCCTCCGCAGCTCAAGCGTTCTTATTTATGTGCAAAATTGTGTGTGCATATGTGAACATTTTTCCAGAGGAGAGACTGATAGCTTTTCTTGGATGTGCCAAAAAATTTGAGGCCCCCAAAATGTCCTAAGGAACGTTGCCTGCATGTGGTATGGGGCCTCTTGCTTGGTTCCATGGAAAACCTCCCAATGAGTACCACATCCTCTTGGCTGCACCCTGAATGGAAACCACACACTTGGGACGTGTAGTTTCATCTGTAGTCGTCTATGTGCTATTTTACTCCTCTGTGCCTCAGTGTCCTCATCTGTGAAACAAGAGAGACAAGAGACAGGAGACATAAGCAAAGAGCTCACCATGATGCACGGTGAGTCTCATTGCAAGGTTTCCCCCCTTAGCTCACCACACTCACCCTTCTAGGCTGGAATCTGGGGAAAGAAAAGATGGAAGGCAGTGGAAGCAGGAAAGTAACAATTTTTACACCTGGTCTCAATCTGGCCTTGAGTTTCTTTATGATTTTCCCATGGTAGCAGTTATGGGTTCTTTGAAGGCCTCTATTGCTGGTGATCTCTCTCTGTCATTCCTCTGATGCAGCGAATGCATTTTTTCCCTGCTACTCATCATGTCTCATTCCTCATTCTCAGTTAGCGGGCCGCCTCCAGCTGCCTTTGACTGAGCTCACTTTGCCCTTCCTAGGGACTCTCTATAACAGAATCAAGGGCAACCCCACACCTGCCTACTTACTCACACCTGATCCACTGAAGACATACATCTCTGGCCTGCTCGGGAGGAGCACAGACCTCCTTCCACTGCCCACTGGGCACTTCAGCCTGCCGGAGTGTGATATCCATTCAGGATGCAGCCAAGAAGCTGTGGTGCTCTCACGCCTGTAATCCCAGCACTTTGGGAGGCCGAGGCGGGCAGATCACGAGGTCAGGAGATCGAGACCATCCTGGCTAACAGGGTGAAACCCCGTCTCTATTAAAAATACAAAAAATTAGCCAGGCGTAGTGGTGGGTGCCTGTAGTCCCAGCTACTCGGGAGGCTGAGGCCGGAGAATGGCGTGAACCCAGGAGGCGGAGCTTGCAGTGAGCCAAAATGGCACCACTGCACTCCAGCCTGGGCGACAGAGCAAGACTCCGTCTCAAAAAAAAAACAAAACAAAACAAAAAAAAGAAGCTGTGGTGCTCTTTGCAAGGTTATCCATGGAATCCTTTACATGACTCAGGCAGGACCCAGACCCTAGTCAACTCTCTAATGCATTCTACTTTTGACGGAGATAAGGGTTAACAGAGGCCGAATTGGTGTTGGCCTCCGCCTTTGCAAGTCCCGCAGAATGGTTTCACACCTTGCTTTGGAATATGACATCTCTTGTCTGGAGGCCTTGATAGAATATAAGACCAGAATATGTCCATTTTAAAAGAAAATACACAAACAAAATACCATGAGCATTTACTGCTGGGAGGTGGAGAAAGGGAAATGGCGATGGAATCAGGGATGGCATCCTAGAGAAAGTTAGAATGGAGATGGATTCTGAAGGATAAATATGAACTTACCAAATATGAATGGCCATTTCCAATGGCAGAAACCACGTGTGCAAAGACTCAGGGGCCCGAGGAATGCATGTATATTTGGCATTCAGGAAATACACACAGCAGAGCTCAGTAGAGTAAGGATGGGACTTGGGCCAACATAAGTTAATTCAAATCCTGACTCTCTCCACTCACTTGGATGACCTTGGGCAAGTAAGTCAACCTGGGCCCCTCATCTGGGCTGCCCGTTTCTGAAGCCAATGATTATCCAGCTTTAGGTCATAAAAATCCCCTGGAAGCTCCTTAGAAATGCAGATCCTCGAGCCTCACCGGCAGAAACTCCGACTCAGTAGGTCTGGATTGGAACCCAGGATTATTCTGATGCAGGAGGTCTGCAGATCATACTTTGCAGACCTCAAGTGTTCCATCTCTAAGACAAGGTCTGGCATATAGCTGGTGTTTAGTAAGGGTTTTGAGCAATGAATGCAGGAATCAAATGAATCCATTTCAATGCAGCTTGTCCTGGAGAATACTCCCAGAAGTAACATACGGCTGCCTAAAATACCTCTACACATGTCACACCACAGAAGTGGCGTCCGCCTCACAGAGGGGTCTTCACAGAGGTAAAGGGCTCAGGGGCATACGCCTAATCTGGGATCATTAGTCAGATCTGATGACAATGGTGAAGGCGGGAAGCCTCCCCAAGGACAAATACTATGGTTATTTTAAGCATCTCTGTGTCATCACTGTGGTGATGAGTCGGAGCTTCAGGGAAAGCTAAAGAAAACCACTTGTGATTCTTTGCAAAAAGCAACATGTTATGAGGATCTTAGACCAGGCAGAGGAAAGAACACAGGGCTGTGGAGTCAAACACCACTTGGGCTTTAGTCCTGGTGAGTCGTTTCACCTCTTAAGCCTCAGTTTCCTCATCTGTAAAGGAGAACTAATGGTACCTGCTGCAGGGGATTGCTGTGTGGAGTCAGTGAGTGGCAGGGATCACTGTTCAGGGACATGAGGAAGGTAGGAAGTAGATGGTAAAGGCCATTCTTGGACTCGAAATAAGTAGAGACCACCCAAATGAGAACAATAGAGGCTACTTATCCTGTGCTTGCTGTAGCCAGGGAGTCAGGCACCATCATTTCAGTTCAGCAGATTCGCAAAGGCAGGCAGAAGAGTGGAAAGTTTTGTAATGGAAAAAAGGGAAGATTTCAGCACTCTCTGACTGGAGGCTGTTGGCAAAGAGAAGCTGGAGGAATCTAACTAGAAGCAGGATGTTTTGTGTTATTGGTTTGGGGACAGCACTTGGCTTTCTCTGTTGGTCCTGAGTTGGAAACTAGGTCAAAAAAACAAGGAAGCTGGCAGTCACTGATCATGTCTTACCATTCTGGGCTAAGTGCTGCAGAGGTTGTGGTTTGCCTTCCTAGACTGGTTGCTGCAGGGGTCGTGGGTCAGAATTCTATTCTCATACATGGTTTTATCTTTATCTGTTTGTATATTCAGGCCCTCACTGAGTATTTACCATGCATTACTTCAACAGAAATTTATTGAGGGCCTTCTCTGTGTTCTAAGGACACAGCTATGAGCAGAACAGAGCAGATTTCCTGCCCTCATGGAACTGCCCACATTTCACCCATCATTAGGCTTAGTGGCATCCCTCCATGGCCCTGGGAACTCACCTTCTTTCTGTGTCCATGTGCAACTTAGTCTTTCATGGCTATGGTCGCTGCTACAGTGGAGGCTCTGTTTATTCAAATTTCATGTTTCTTGGGATTTCAATTATTCTTCTGGTGGTCCAGAAGCCCCACGTTAGGCCCGGGGCCAAGCTTCAGTCAAGAGCAGAGTCTTTCCTCCCCATCTAACATCAACCCCTCCCTGGATGGGATTCCCACTGCCCAGCCCGTTGTGTGGTACAGGCCCCTACCATTCTGTTGTCCTCACAGCCACTTGCCTTCCCTCCCACTGATGCTGGTACCCTGGGCAAGGAATGTCAGTGTGGCTATAGCCATGAGAAGTTTGGTTCCTGCAGGCCCCTGGAGCCTCTCTCTACTTCTGAGTTCTGCTTTTTTCTATTCCACATATAAGTGAGACTGTACAGTATTTCTCTTTCTGTGTCTAGCTTATTTCACTTAGCACAAAGTCCTTCGGGTTCATCCATGTTATTGAAAATAAATGAACTTTCCTCTTTTTTTAGGTGAAACACTGTTTCATTATGTGTATATACTACACTTTCTTTATCCTTTCATCTGATAATGGATTGTGATTTTTCTTAATGAAACACTGACCCATGCATCCACAAAATCATCCCCTTCTATGACTCTCCGGGTTGGCAAAAATCATCTCAAGTTAAACAGCATGGCCTTTTAAGATCTAAAGCTTTTGGGCTGGGCACGGTGGCTCATGCCTGTAATCCCAGCACTTTGGGAGGCTGAGGAGGGCAGATCACGAGGTCAGGAGTTTGAGAACAGCCTGGTCAATATGGTGAAATCCCATCTCTACTAAAAATACAAAAAATAGCCAGGTGTGGGGGCGGGCGCCTGTAGTGCCAGCTACTCAGGAGGCTGAGGCAGAAGAATTGCTTGAACCCGGGAGGCAGAGTTTGCAGTGAGTCAAGATTGTGCCACTGCACTCCAGCCTGGGCAACAGAGTGAGACTCTGTCTCAAAAAAGAAAACAAAAATCTAAAGCTTTCATCTTTTCTACTTTCAAATTTCTCCAACTAGCTCCAGAAATTGCACCAACAGGATCCAGGCAATAAAGCTTTAGGTGTATCTTACTTAGAGAAAGGACTCACACACCTTCTGTTTCCAGAGGTGACAGACTTCTTCCTGTGCAGTTCTCCACTCGAGTTGACTAGAGCAATGGGCAAGGTGAAAACCCCAGAATCAGACGAACCTCATGTGGGGGCCTGCACTGTCATATCCCTGTGAGTGACCTTGAAAATATTAACCTCAATGAGACTTAAAACCCTCATCTGTAATGGATATCATTACAGTATATATTATCTAGGGTCGATGCAGTATCCAGGTTAAATAATATAAGACATGTGCCTTATTATATTTTCAGATATAACAGAATATCTGAAATTAGGTAATTTGTTTTAAAAAGGAATTTATTTCTTACAGTTATGAAGACCAAGAAGCCCAACGTTGACGCCCTGTATCTGGTGAGGACCTTTTGCTGCTAGTTCTTCTCTGCAGAGTTCTGAGATGGTTCAGGGCATCACATGGCAAGGGGGCTGAGTGTGCTCCCTCAGGTCTCTCTTCCTCTTCTTACAGAGCCCTCAGTCTTGTTCTCGATATAACTCATTCATCCATTAATAGGCTAATCCACCCGTGAGGGCAGAGCCCTCAGGACACAGTCACCTCTTAAAGGCCCCACCTCTCAATATTGTCGCCTTAGGAATTACATTTCAACATGAATTTTGGAGACAAATATTCAAACCATAGCAACACATACAACTCCTAGCACATCTTGTGGATTTTTTTACAAATGTTGTATTAAATTGAGGGAGAAAAATACAAAAACCTCTTTGAATAATGTTTGCCCGGCAATAGATGCTAAACTAACCTTTCAAGCAATGTTATCTGAGAGGCTTGATAACTTACAGAGATGTTCATTTCTGTTCCTATATTTCTTCTCCAGGAACTGCCTTTTGGGCCTTGTTTTCTAGAATAAGAGCTCATTAATAGGTTATACGGGAGAATGAGAGAGAGGGCAGTGCCTCTGAAGACACTATAGGTGATGAGGAGACTTTGTAGACTGAGCAGGTCAGGATGGGCAGTACAGGATGCTGGCAGCACTCCAGGAGGGGGCAGAATCTCCAAGAGCAACGGTATCCTGGATTGATATACGACCCAACAATGACTGAGGTTAAATTTCCTACCAAACATGCAAATGAAGGTTTTAAAACAGACTGCATTCAGCTTCAAGATAATTCAAAATGTGACTTTTTTATTGCTGACTTTGTGGAATAGGGTGACGATGGTGGTGGTGGCGGTGGTAACACAGGCAATAAAAAGCTATTCTGTGCCACTTTCAGGAAAAGCCACAAAAGATGTTAAAATGAGTCAGAAAAGCTTGGTACTAGGAGAGGGTAGAAGGACGGCCCATGTAATAAAAGGAAGAAAGAAGGATAGCATAAATTAAGAAATCGCCATCTCCAGAACTTTGCCTGTGATAGTGTCCTGCTGACTGGAATACTTGGGTCAGGATTTTTTTTATGAATAAGCAAAATAATACAAACACGTTAGCCAAAGGTGATTTATCATAAGGCAGGAACTGCACTGGACACATCCACCCCCGCCTGTGTGGGGGTTTTTCTCGGGACCATGAGATCTCTCGTTTTGCTTTCCTCTTCACTTTCATTCTACAGCCTTCTCTGCAAACCTGCAGTCTCTGTTTACCCCTCAGTGTTGAAGGTCCCAAAGAGCTTCCTCTCCCTAGAGGCCTCAGCCCCAAGTCCACGTGACCTTGAGGGTCCAGCACTAGCTCCCCTCTGTCCCAAATGCCCAATTTCAAATTCCCAGGGAAGTGAATCTGATTGGCTAGATTCAGCCAATGGAGTGCATCTCCTGGGTCAGCTGTCCACCTTGGTCCAATCAGCTTTGGCCAGAGAGAGCCAGGGCCCTGCGCTGTGAAATGTGGCTAGAAAGGACCACTGTATAGAGGAAGCGGCTTTCAGCTGTGCTGAGCAGGCACCTGCCCCTCCTACCTTTCACCCAGTGAGCACTCACACAACTTTTAAGCCTCCTCAGGACCAGCTGGGAAATCAGCTCCTCCCTCCTGAGGCCTCCTTCTGATAGATAGAACTCTATTACAACTGCACACCTCATTGCAATTTTTTATTTACATGACTATTTGGTTTTGTTGTTTGTTTTTTGGTTTGTTTTGTTTTTGAAACAGAGTCTCACTCTGTCTCCCAGGCTGGAGTGCAGTGGCACAATGTCAGTTCACTGCAACCTCCACCTCTCGGGTTCAAGCAATTCTCCTGCCTCAGCCTCCCAAGTAGCTGCGATTACAGGCACCTGCCACCATGCCTGGCTAATTTTTGTATTTTTGGTAGAGACGGGATTTCACCATGTTGGCCAGGCTGATCTTGAACTCCTGACCTCGGGTGATTCGCCCACCTCGGCCTCCCAAAGTGCTGGGATTACAGGCGTGCGCCACCGTGCCCGGCCTACATGAGTATTTTTCGTGTCTGAAGAGCCACACTAATCCCTAGCGTCTAGCCCAGGGCAAACAAAAGCTGACTGGATGACTGAAGAAATGAATTGCCAATCAGTTTTACATTCTTAGATTATATTTTAGCCCTCTAATATTAGGGGCCTTTGAGGTACATATCACTATTGCCCAGAAAGATAGAATGATTTATTTATGCCACACAGCCCATTAGAGATGGAATAAGGGTTTGAACCCAGGTTTCATGACTCCAGATCCCTTAACACAACCATTAAGACCAGTCTTATTCTCTGGTGTAGATGTTTTCACAACCTCTTGGTTTTATAATCTCTAAGAGATTTATTTGAATAACACTATTTGCCTTTTTTAAGGGGTTGTGGGAGAAATAATTAGTGCTTATCCACTGTCTGAAAACGGCAGGTTATAAAATGTAGCAATCTAGTTCAGTCTTCATTTTTAGATCTATTATAGAACATGAAACTCTACTCTGCAATCAGAGTAGAAAGGCTTTTCTTTGTCTGTTTACTTAAAAGTTTATTTGAGCCCTTGTTAAATTCCTTTTTCTAAGAAGCATTTGCTAAGTGACGGCTCTGTGCCCTCCCCAGTGCTATAAGCTAGTGATACAAAGATGAATACAAAAGACAGATCAGATTAGAGCCTGTTAGAACCTGAACTTTGGCTTCATGGAATTTATCACAATTTTAAATAATTAACTATTTATGTGATTATCCCATTAATGACTACCTCACCCATCAGGCTGGACAACCTGTGGAATGGAACCCGTCTATCTTTTGTTCACTACTATCCTGGTGCCTGGAACAGTTCACCCTCCAGGAGCTCAGAGTTTGATGACAGAGACACAGCCATACAGACCACTATAACACAAGGAGACCCCTGCTCCACCAGAGGGGTGGGGTGTACAAGGGTTGTGGGTCCTCAGAGAAGGAGCCAACCCATTTCCCTGGAGGAGAAAAGTAACATGGGAAGGTTCCCCAGAGGAGGTAGATAATTGAATATGACCTTAAAGGAGGAAGGGGAACTTTGGTTTTTCTTTTTTTTTAGACAGCCTTGCTCTGGTGTGACTCTCCATCACTGCTACCTCCTGGCTACTTCATCCCAAGGCCTGACAGCTGGGGTCCCAGGGAGGCCTGATTCATGAACTAGGGGATGCTTGTCTTTTGTCCTTTATTTTATTTGGAATAAGGGGTCTTGAACACTAGGGACTCTTGCCTACAAGGATGCTCATACTGTTTATATTCATTTTGAATATTTTAGATCATCAATCTGCTACTCCCTCCTCTGTTCCTAAGAAACTCTGAACATCCTGTCTTTGCACATATGACATATTGTAGATTCCTGAGAAGACCTCCTTTCCTCCACCAGACTGGGAGTCCCCCAAGGGCAGAGTTCATGAATCAGCCCTCTCGGTGACCTCAGATGCCAGGTCTTGGAACGAAGTAGCCACTCTGTAAATATTAAAGTATATTGAGAAAGAAAGAAAACAGAGAAATTCTCCCATTGGGGTATCTTGTTTTTAAGATAACTTATATTCCGACTGCCAGGGTCCCTGAAAGACAGCGTTTGTCTCCCAGAACAGTAATAGCCACGTTAACTCATGAGGATTATAATTCAGAGCAACTTTTAATAAAAGGAGATATTTACTTTGATATTAAGGTTCCAGCAAAACAAAGTGGGACAAATTAATGCACGTATGTGGAGTCATATTTGTCTTAATAACCATGGCCCTTTCTCAGGTTGAAAGATTGCAGCTAAATGTCTTACTCTGGATGTCTTCAGTGTGTTTTATCGCCATTTAAATCTGAGATAAATGCTTTGAATTCTGAAAGCGTGTTTCAAAAAGCTCAACAGTTTTAACTGAGATGATTAAAATTCAATTGCAAATCATTATCCCTTCTATTACATTTTGCTCATTATTCAAAACGTGGACAATGGAAATCTAACCAGATTTGAGATTTTTCCTGTCTCATTGCCTGTATTCATTCATTCATTCACTCGCTCATTTATCCATTCTTCTTATCAAATGTTTCCTACGTGACAGACTTTTGTAAAGCAAAATCTTCCCCTCATATTCTACTGTCTCTAAATTACTCTCACGAGCAAATTTTCAGACAGCATTGCCAGAGAACAGCTGACATTTGGAAGGTTATTTTGATAGACTAGTCACTATCACTGCTTCTGCAGACATTTTTCTCCATCCAAGGCCATTTAAAATGCCTGATTCCTGACTTTCAGGCTTTGGAGTCAATAGCTATGAAATCTGATGAAGCAATACTGAACATTTAATAGTTTGTAACTCACTTCACCAGCTTGCTTCCCAGATGCATTTCTATGACTCTTTCAGTTAATTTTTCAAACCCCCTAGTTCCTCTGTTAATGCATAGTCCACTGTCTCTGTCTTAGATCTCCCTGCCATTCCCACACTGAAAATCCTATGGACATATTAGGACGTATTCTCCTCCTCCTTCTGCTTTTTTGAAAGGCCAGATAGAACAATACATAAATAAAGCCAGAAACCGAGAGAACTGGAGAGTCTGCCTAACCCAGTCATGGTTACCACTGTAACACTTGTTATTTCCACCCATCTCTACTAAGCTCTAGTCCTGGACAGCCTTGCTACACAGTGTGGCCCACACGCCAGCAGCATCAGCATTTCCGGACAGTGGTTGGCAAGGCAGAATCTCAGCTCCATCTCAGACCGGCTGAATAAGGACCTACATTGTAACGTGATCCGCAGGTAAGTCACAGGCACATTACAGCCTGAGCGGTGCTGACCTAAGATCTTTGTGTCCACTAGTGCATCATGACCTAGTGGCCCCAGATCCCTGACAGTGTCACAGTGGTGCCCACTTTGATGTTTGACACAATTGCAGCTCCCTTCATGCTTGCTCACAAGCCCAGCTCTGTTTCTACTGGGCCGGGCCCACTGAGGCTGGATGGGGCTTTCCAACAATAGCTGTGCACTGTGCTAGAAGCAGCCCAGCATTCAGACCCCTCCCCACCACCCCCATTTTTGAGACAGGGTCTCAGTCTTTTGCCCAGCTTGGAGTGCAGTGACATGACCATGGCTCGCTGCAGCCACGACCTCTCACCCTCAAGCAGTCCTCCCACGCCAGCCTCCCGAGAATCTGGGACTACAGGCATGCACCGCCACACCCAGCTAATTTTTATATTTTTTGTAGAGGTGGGGTCTCTGTATGTTGCCCAGACTGGTCTCAAACTCCTGGACTCAAGTGATCCTCCCACCTCAGCCTCCCAAAGTGCTGGGATTACAAGTGTGAGCCACCACACCCAGCCCCTAAGACCCTTTAAGTTGAACTTGGGTCACTCATCCAGCTAGAAATTCCCTTCCTTCCTGGTGAGTTGCACTCTTGGCTCCTGATGTCCTTTCCTGCCAGGGATTCCCGATAGCATTCAGCCTCAAAAACAAAGCAGATTTCCAGTCTTCTCCTTCTAGGATGCCCTTTGGCCCATGTGCATATTTAATGTTTCTTTCCAGTGAATAGCCAAAGCAATTTTGAAAAACAAGAAAAATAAAAATTGGAAGACTTACACTATCTGATTTCAGGGTTTAATACAATGCTGCAGGAATCACGATAATGTAGTTATGACATAAGGACAAATACATCGATCAATGGAACAACAAAGAGCATTCAGAAACAGACTAGCACCTATGTGCCATTGATTTCTGACAAAAGTGTAAACTTAATTCAGTGGGGGAAAGAAGAGTCTTTTCAGCAAATGGTACTGAAACAACTGGACATCAATTTGGGGGAAACACATTTAACCCTTACCTAATACAATGCATAAAAATTATTTCAAAATAGATCATAGACCTAAATATAAGAGCTAAAACTACAAATTTACAGCACTTATGAGAGAAAACCTAAAATCTCTGTGATACTGAGATGGCCAAAATTTCTTAGATAGGATACGAAAAGCGTAAACTTTAAAAGAAAAAAATAATAAATTAGACTTAATAAACATTTAAAACCTTTGCTTTTCAAACGACTTTGAGAAAAAGAAAAGAAAGTTCACCGACTTAAAGAAAAATACCTATGATATCTGATAAATTACATATCTAACATATATAAAGTACTCCTCTATAATTATAAAATAAATAGTCTAGTAAAAACAGTGAAAAGATTTAACCAGACACTTCACAGTAGAAGACATATGAAAATGCAATAAACATCTTACACTAGTCAAAATGGCTGTTATTAAAAAGTCAAGAAATAATAGATATTAGCGAAGATGCAGAGAAAAGGGAACTCTTATACACTGTTGGTGAGAATGTAAATTCGTACAATCTTTATGGAAAACTATGGAGATTTATCAAATAACTAAATATAGAACTACCAGTTGATATAGCAATCCCACTTCTGGATGTCTACCACAGGAACATAAATTACTATATCAAAAAGATACATTCACTCATATGTTTATAGCAGCACTATTTACAATAGTAAAGATATGGAATCAGCCTGTGTCTATCAACAAATTGGATAAAGAAAATGTGGTATGTACACACAATGGAATACTATTCAGCTATAAAAAATATGAAGTCATGTCTTTTGCAGTAACATGGATGGAACTAGAGGCCATTACTTTAAGTGAAACAACTCAGAAACAGAAAGACAAATATCATATGTTCTCACCTATAAGTGACAGCTAAATAGTGTGTACATATGGATATAGAGTGTAGAATGACAGACAGTGGAGACTGGGAAAGGTGAAAGGGTGGGAGGGGGATGGGTGATGAGAAATTACTTAATCGGTATAATGTATGTTATCTGAGTGATGGATACATTAAAAGCCCAGACTTCATCACTACGTAGTATATCTATATAACAAAATTGCACTTGCACCCCTGAAATTTATACAAGTTAAAAAATGTGAAAAGAGAGTCAAAATATTTTGTCAAAGGATAATGAAAACAAAAATCATGAGATACTACTACACACCTACTAGAATAGCTAAATTTTTAAAAATTGGTCATATCATCCTATGTTAATGAAGATGAGTGTGTACAACCACTTTGTTTAAAAGCCTGGCAGTTTATCATTTTTAGAAATTACCCATATACTTTCCATATATTCCAGTCACTTTACTCTTGGATATTTTCCCAAATGGAATTAAAACACATATCTACACAAAAATGTGCACATGAATGTTTGTGGAAAATTTATTCATAATAAACAATTGTGTATATTCATACAGTGAAATAGTACTGTATTAGAATGAATAAACTACTGATACATACAATATGGTTCAACTTAAAATCACTATGCTGAGCAAAATAGGCCAGACACATAATAGTACATATTATACAATTTCACCCCATGGCATTCTAGGAAAACAATTCTCTTCTATAATGACAGAGAGTAAGCAACTGAGCAACTGCTGCCTGGGGCCCAAAGTAGGCATGAGGATTTACTGCCAAGGGGCATGAGAGATCTTCTAGGGAAGATAAAAATTATTCTATAGCTTAATTACATTGGTTATAAACATGTATTTGTTTGTCAAAACTCATAAAATTATGCACTTAAAAGGGTGAATTCAATGTTATGTAAATTATTTCTTAATAAATTTGCTTAATCATAGCATGGGAGGAGGGAGAACTAGATTGGAATACAGACAAAACAAAGTTGACCATGAGTTGGTCATTTTTGAACCTGGGTAATAAGTACATAAGGATTCATTATACTATTTTCTATACCTTGCGTAAGTTTGAAATTTTCTATTAAAAACAAGTGAAAAATGGGGGATTCTGGGAAACGGTGGAGTAGGAAGCACCAGGAATCTGTCTCCCCAGACAACAATCACACCAGCAGAATCTATCTGATAGAACTATTTGGGAACTCTAGAGCGTACTGCAGGCTTGCAACTTTCAGGAAAAGGCCTAGATAATAAACTGCAGTTAATTTCAATTTTAGCTCTTAGCTCAGCAGCAGCTACACATGCCACACCCCCAACCCCATGGCAGACAGCTGTGCATGTGTTCCTAGAGGACCCTGCACACGGCCTGTGGGAGTCAGTGTGGGAAAGAAGGAACCTATTCTCCAACTCCTAGGGACCAATGTTCTGATCACTGATTCCTGCTCCTGGTCACAGAGATGGGTAGTCATTGTTGTACTCCTTCCCAGTTTTTACAAGCCCTTCCCCTGTGCTGAAGCAGCTCCAGGGGATATAAAAGATGAGTGGCTTTCTCCCATCTTCATTTTTCTCTTTTGAGAGCTGGTCATTAAAGACTAGCACATTCAAAAGCAACTGCATATAAGAGGAAATTAGAAAGTCAGTATGCAAACCCAGGGGATAGCACACACTCAGAAAATCCCTGAGAAGACTTTAAGTTTACACCCAATGCTGATCCTCACCATGGAGACAGTTTACAATAATCAAAAGAACAAAACAATAAAAATTCAGCAAACTCAGGAGAATGGGATGAATCTGCCTTCCAGAGTTACCACATTACTAGGTTCAAATGTCTAGTTTCCTTTTTTGTTGTTGTTGTTTTGTTGTTGTTGTTGTTGTTGTTGTTTTGAGATGGAGTCTCACACTGTCACCCAGGCTGGAGTGCAGTGGCCCAATCTCAGCTCACTGAAAGCTCCGCCTCCTGGGTTCATGCCATTCTCCTGCCTCAGCCTCCCAAGTAGCTGGGATTACAGGCACCTGCCACCACACCCAGCTAATTTTGTTTTGTATTTTTAGTAGAGATGGGGTTTCACTGTGTTAGCCAGGATGGTCTCGATCTCCTGACCTCATGATCTTCCCGCCTTAGCCTCCCAAAGTGCTGAGATTACAGGTGTGAGCCACCGCGCCTGGCCTTAAATGTCTAGTTTTCAACAAAACATCACGAACCATACGAAGAAACAGGGAAGAATAGCCTATTCAAAAATCAATAAATAAACCAGCAGAAACTGTTCCTGGGAAAGATCAGTTAGCAGACTTATTAAACAGAGACTTTAAAACAGCTATTTTAAAGAAGCTCAAACAACTAAAGGAAGATGTGAAGAAAGTCAAGAAAATGATATATGAACACTATGAAAATAATAATAAAGGCCTGGAAAACCTAAAAAAGAAACCAAAAAGAAATTCTAGAGCTGAAAAGTATAATAACTGAAATCAAAACTTTTACTATAGGGATTCAAAGGCAGATTTGAGCAGGCAGAAGAATCAGTGAACTTGAAGGTAAGATAACTGAAACTATTGAGATGAAGAACAGAAAGAAAAAAGCTTGAAAAATAGTGGACAGAGCCTAAGGATGGGACACCATCAAGTGGACCAATATATGCATTGTGGGAGTTCCAGAAGAAGAAGACAAAAAGAAAAGGGGAAGGGAGATTATTTGAAGAAATAATAGTCAAAATATTCCAAATTTGATGAAAGATATAAACGTAAACATTCAAGAATCTAAGGGAACCCAAGTAGGTCTCAAAGAGACCAACACCAAAGCACATTATAATCAGATTTTTGAAAGACAGAGAATATTAAAAGCAGCAAGAAAGAAGTGACTTGTTACATATGAGGGATCCTCAGTAAGATTAGCTGTAGATTTCTTATTAGAAACTGAAGGTCAGAAGGCAGTGGCTGATATGGTGAAAGTACTAAAAGATTTTTTAAATTTTCATTCAAGAATCCCGTATCTGGCAAAACTGTCCTTCAAAAGTGAAGGAGAAATGAAGACATTTCCAGATTTTTAAAATAACAGAACCGACCTGTAAGAAATCTTAAGGGGAGTTTTGCAGGTTGAAATGAAAGGACAGGCTGGGCATGATGGCTCATGCCTGTAATCCCAGCACTTTGGGAGGCCTAGTTGGGTGGATAACTTGAGGTCAGGAGTTCAAGACCAGCCTGGCCAATGTGATGAAACCCTATCTCTACTAAAATTACAAAAATTAGCCAGGTGTGGCAGTATGCAACTGTAATCCCAGCTACTCAAGAGGCTGAGGTAAGAGAATAGCTTGAACCTGGGAGGTGGAGGTTGTAGTGAGCTCAGATGATGCCACTGTACTCCAGCCTGGGTGGCAGAGAAAGGTAGGAAGGAAGGGAGGAAGGAAGGGAGGAAGGAAGGAAGGAAGGGAGGAAGGAAGGAAGGAAGGAAGGAAGGAAGGAAGGAGAAAGAGAGAGAGAGAAAGAGAGAGAGAAAGAGAGGGAGGGAGGGAGAAGGAAGGAAGGAAGGAAGGAAGGAAGGAAGGAAGGAAGGAAGGAAGGAAGGAAAGAAAGAAAGGCAAAGCATAGTAACTTGAAGCTATATATACAAAGAAATAAATATTTCACTAATAATAAATACATGGGTAATTATAAAAGTTACTATTATTATAACAATGGTTTGTAACTTTCCTTTTTGTTTACTATGTGATTCAAGACTAATACATTTTAATAAATAATTGTGGCTTACGCCTGCAATCCCAGCACTTTGGGAGGCTGAGGTGGGCAGATCACTTGAGGTCAGGAGTTCAAGACTGGCCTGGCCAACATGGTGAAGCCCCGTATCTACTAAAATCACAAAAATTAGCCAGGCATGGTAGCATCCACCTGTAATGACAGCTACTTGGGAGGCTGAGGCAGGAGAATTGTTTGAACCAAGAAGGCGGAGGTTGCAGTGAGCTGAGATCATGCCACTACACTCCAGCCTGGACAACAGGGAAAGACTCTCTCTCATAAATAAATAAATAAATAAATAAATAAAATTACTCTAAAAGCTAGTACTATTGAAACTTTGACTTGTAGCTCCACATTGTTTTCCATTTAATTTATGAGACTTTAAAAAAATCTATTAGTTTATATTCTTAGACATATGATGCGCCAGGATGAAATTTTGTGACATAAGTAACTGCAAGGGGCACTGAAGAATTGTAAATGAACAGATTTTATATGTTATTGAGATTAATCTGATATAAATTCAAATTTAGTGTTATAACTTTAAGATGCTAAATGTAATCCTCATAGTAACTATAAAGACAATAGCTGTATAATATACACAAAGGAAATAAGAAGGGAATCCAAGCATGTTACTACAGAAAAATCAACTAAACACAAAGAAAGGCAGTAAGGGAGAAATGAGGGACCAAAAAAAGCTATAAGACATACAGAAAAAAATGTCAATATTAACTCCCTCCCTATTTATAATTATTTTGAACGTAAGTAAATTAAACTCCTCAATCAAAGACATACTATTCCAGAAAACTCAAAAGGAGGGAACACTTCTACAGGTATGTGCTCAGACCAGCATTACCCTGATCCAAAGCCAGGCAAAGACTCTACTAGAAAATAAAACTGTAGACCGATATCCCTTATGAACAATGAATCAAAAATCCTCAACAAAATACCAGCAAACAGAATTCAACAGTACAAGGATTATGCACCTTGACCAAGTGGGTTTTATTCCTGGAATGCAAGGATAATTCAATACACAAAAATGAATCAATATAATACAGCACATTCACAGAATAATAGGGAAAAGCACATGATCATCTCAATTGATGTAGAAAAAATATTTGACAAAATTTAACACCATTTTATGATTAAAAACACTCAACAAACTAGGGATAAAAGGAAACTACCCCAAAACAATAAAAGCTTTATAGGAAAAATCCAGAGTGAACATCATATCCAATGGTGAAAGACTGAAAGTTTTTCCTCTGAGATCAGAAAGAAGGCAAGGACCTCATATAGCCAAAACCGACTTGAAAAAGAAGAGCAAAGTTGGAAGACATGCATTTCCTGATTTAAAAAACTTACTACAAAGCTACAATAATCAAAACAGTGTGATACTGGCATAAAGACCAACATAAAAACCAATGGAACAGAACAGACAGCCCAGATATAAACCCTCACATTAAGGTGTAATCATTTTCAACAAGAGTGCCAAGCCTATTTGATAGAGAAAGGACAGTCTTTTCAACAAATGTTGCTGGGAAAAGCAGCCATTTACATGGAAAAGAATGAGGTTAGACCCTTTTCTAACACTTACACAAAAATTAAGTCAAAATGGACCAAAGAGCTAAACAAAAAATGCTAAACTATAAAACTCTTAGAAGAAAACACAGAACAGAACTTCATGACATTGGTTTTGGCATTTTTTTGGATATGACATCAAAGGCAAAGGCAAGAAAATTTAAAAATAGACAAATTAGGCTTTGTTGAAATTAAAAATTAAAAACTTGTGTGTGTTAAAGAACACTATCAACAGAATGAAAAGGCAATCTATTGCTTGGAGGAAAATATGTGAAAATCATAGATCTTATATGAGATTAATATTCAGAATATATAAAGAGCTCTCAAAACTCAAAACAAAAAACTCAAAAGTGGGCAAAATACTTGAATAGACATATCTCCTAAGAAGATATACAAATGTCCAATAAGCACATGAAAAGACTCTCATTATCGCTAATGAAGAAAATGTAAATCAAAACCACAATGAGATACCACCCCATGCCCATTAGGATGGCCACTACCAAAACAAAACAAGCATTAACAGAAGATAATCAATGTTGGCAAGGACATGAAGAAATTAGAACCCTTGCTCGTGGTTGGTGGGGATGTAAAATGGTAAAATCACTGTGGAGAACAGTATAGCAATTTCTTAAGAAATTAAAAATAGAACTATTGTATGATGCAGAAATTATACTTCTGGGGATATATCAAAAAGAGGTGAAAGCAGGGTCTGGAGGAGGCATCTGTACTTCCCTGTTAGCAGCAGCATCATTCACAATAGCCAAGGGGTGGAAGCAACCCTTGTATCCATTGATGGATGGATTTTTAAAAATCTGGTCTGCATATACGGTGGAATATATTCTGCCTTAAATAGGAAGGAAATTCTGATGTATGCTACAGAATGAAGGAACCTTGTGGACCTGATGCTAAGTGAAATAAGCCAGTCACAAAAAAAAGACAAATAGTGTAGGATTTCACTTAGAAGAGGTACCTAGAGTTGTCAAAATCATACAGCTAGAAAGTATAGTAGTGGTGGTTTCCAGGGACTAGGGAGAGGGATAAATGGGAAGTTACTTTTTAATGAGTTCAGATTTTCAGGTTGAGATGAAAACAAAGTTCTGGAGATAGATAATGTGATGGCTTGTGAAAGGATCTGATGTTACTAACTGTACACTTAAAAATGAATAAAATAGTAAATTTTATGTCATTTACTTTTTGCCATAGTTTTTTAAAAACTTTCATCAAAAAACAGAGTTAAAAAACAGCAGCAACACTGTACAGTGCTAATCCAGCCCATGTGCTTCCATGTTGCTGCCTTTAGTTTGGCACTTGCAAGTGGGAAAGAGAACTGGGGGAAGGGGGAGAGAAAGGCTATGGTGGAGGGGGCAGAATGGTTCCCATTCACCAGCATATCTTCATATCTTGTGCCAGGCACTGAGTTTAACACTTTATCTTAGTTTCATTTAGTCTCCTCTATGAGTTATTCTCATTCCTATTTTACAAAGGGGGAAATTGAGTTTTGCAAATTTCAAGCAATTCACCTAAGGTCACACAACTCATATGTCACAGCAGAGATTTGATCACAAGTGAGCCTGGTTCTCCTGTATCTTGGTGGCTGGGAGGCGGCTGGCTTAGCAGAGGGGCATCCTGCATAGCTCCAGCTTGAAGGTGATCAATAACCTGTAGGGTGGACAGGAGTTGTCTGGGGTGAGAACTCTCCAGACAAGAGAATAACGTCACAAAACACAGGAAGGAAGGGCCAGGGAGCACCAAAGCAGGATCTATCAAAAAAGGGCTTTGAGTCTAAAATTCTGTGACTCTCCTTGTTTTCTGAGCAGGATAGACTAAAAGGCACAATTCCATGCTTTGTCTTCAATTCATGAATTGATGCTGTCAGCCATTTATACATTTGATCATTTATTCTTCTTCCAAACATTTATTGTTTGTTATGCTTCAAACATCATTCAACAAACACCCACACAGATCTGTCCTATGGTCAAGCACTAGGAATACAAAAATAAAAATGGATCAGCCCAGCTGCTAGCTTGGTCCAAGCCACCATTATCTCTTGTTCCCATTGGTTCTGGATCCCACAGGGATGTGGAGGTCCCCTTCTCTCCAGAGCCACCCACTGGGATTGTAAGGAAATAAAGGGAGATTATTTGTATTAATTATTATTAAGATAGTTGTCGCTTATAACTAATTGAAAACAACTCTTTGAACCCCTATCAACTAGATAATTTTATCCCCAAAATAACCTTTTGAAAGCCCATGAAACAAGGTTTTATCTGCATTTTATAGAGAAGTAAACTGGGAGTGCAAGAGACAGGCCATGGTAACACAGTGTGACTCTGACTGTGAAGGGATGTAGGGACAGGAAGCCATAGCCCCAAAGAAGAACAGGAGATGGCTCCAGAGGGCCAGTGGAAATGGCAGGAAGATAAGTGGAGACTGTCAGAGCCCGAAGGTGAAAAGACGCACTCCAGGCAGAGGGTACAGCATGTGCAAAGGCATGGGGGCCTGAGGGAGCATGCCTGGCTCATTTGAGAACTTGTTAGTGGTTAGGTGTGATAAAAGCTGGAGGGGCATGTAAAGGGAAGAGGGTGCAGAGGACTGGAAGCTGGAGAACCACTTCTGAAATGACTTGCTAAGAGTTTCCATTTTCCTACATCAGTGACAAATCTCCAGAGGACTTCAAGCAAGGGAGGGATGAAATCAGACATGAAACAGAGGAGGGTAGTACCTTTGCAGCCTTTCGGTCATTTGCCATGGAAAACCCTATCCGGGCTTGTAATAGAATTCTCCACAGGGCCTGCCTCTTCTCTGGATGCTCCAGAGGGCTGCAGGGAGGCATCAGAAAACTCATTTGCACCCTCAGCAAGTGGCCCAATAATTTGCTCTTCTCTGGAAATAAGGCCTCCTGTGAACATTAGCAGCAGACACCACGGCCTTGGAGAAGTTGGTTTGGGAAACTGTCTACCCAAGGGGAATATTATTGCTTCCCTTGAGATAGAGAAAGAGAGAGAGTGAGTGTGTACCTTCTTGTAAGTTTTTCTCATGTTTTTTTTTTTCTAGACTATAATTCTAATATGTAGCAAACTGGTGGCTAAAAGAACAAATTGTTCCAAAATCATGATGCAGAAAAACAGCTCTTGAATAAGGCATTTCAAGCATACTGTGTCTGAAACTAAACTCTTGATTTTCCCTCCAGAAACACTGCTCCTTTGGTCTTTTCCACCTCAGTAAATGATTCCAGAAACCTTGGAGTCATTCTCTAGTCCTCTTTTTCCCCCACATCCGACATTCAGTCCATTAGCAAGTGCTATCCGCCAACTGTACCTTCCAAATATAAGCAGAATCTGACGTTTCCTCCACCTCCTCTGCTACTTCAATTGTCCAAGCCATTCTCATCCCTTCCTTGAAAAAGTGATACCCCACCCCACTGGTCTTCATGCCCCACTACAGACCATTCTGCACACAGCCGCCAAAGAGACAGTTTTAAAAATATAAAACAGATGTGTTGCTATGTCGCTTTCTTCTATTTACAGGGAATAAGGTCCAAGCTCCACACAGCAGCACACAAGTTCTACAAGATATGGCCCCTATATACTCCTCCAGATTAATCTCTTGCCACATTCCCGGGCTCTTACAGTCAGCCTCCGCAGCCTCCTGGCTGTTCCGCACACATAGAAGCCTGCTTCTCTGTCCAGAAAGTTTTCTTCTAGAGCTTCCTTGGGCTCATTCCCTTGATTCCTTCAGGTTCCAGTGTTAGCTTCTTGAAGACAGGTCTTCTCTAAGCACCCTTTTCCAAATAACACCCGCTGCTTTCCATCATTCTATTGCTTAACTCTGTGTCTTCATTGCAGCTATCTCTATCTGAAATTATCTATTGGCTGGCCTGTGTCCTCCACTAGAAGGTAAGACCTATAAGGGCAGAGATTCTGACTATCTTGTTCATTGATGCCTAGAACATTGCTGTGCACACAGGAAGTAGATACTTCATTTTAAATGAACAAATGAATGTTTCATGTCCCTCCCCAATTCTCAGTTGTAACCTTCAGAGGAAACAAATTTTAATTATTTCAGTTATTTTTTGGTATTTGCCTCCATATTCCAATGATAAGTTATACTTCCATTTTATTGTTATCTACTTATTTAATTGGCAAATAAAATTGTATGTATAATATACAACATGATGTTTTGATATATGCGTACATTGTGGAATGGCTAAATCAGGCTAATCAACATATTTATTACCTCACATTCTTATCATTTTTTTGTGGTGAGAACATTTGAAATTTACTCTCTTAGCGATTTTCAGGTATAAATACCTTATTCTTAACTATAGTCACCATGTTGTAAAATAGATCTCCTGAACTTATTCCTCCTGTCTAATTGAAATTTTTTATCTTTTGACCTGTTGGTCAAAGGATAAACCCCGATACTCACAATGCATGTGTTATAGACATTAATTATGTCTATGTGTAATAGATATTAATTATTTACCACTCAATCTGCTAAATGAAGATTAGCTCATTGGCACTTCCACCTCCACCTTACTTTTCCTCATCATCTCAGAATACTTGTGTCATTATCTTTTGATGAGTAAATAACATTATTATGACTATTACATTTACCTGCTGCAGAGCCAAGTGGTGTGTTACGGTTTTACTTTCTTTCTTGTACAACTTTATGGTGTCCCTAGTCTCTAATTATCATTATTTTATGCTTGCAACTTCTTGTAAGTAGTAAGTCTAAATTTTTTTAAGCACCATCCAATTAAGTATTCTAATAAGCCCCCTTTTTTCAAGGATCCCACCCTCTGGGAAGCAGAAAGAGTTCCCAATTTCTGCTCCTCTCTAGCCTGGTCCTTTTCTAGCCTTGGATGTAGATGACACCCTGGGACTTCCTATAATTGCCTTCCAGGGTTGGACCCATTGTTTTCTAAATCCCATGTCTTCCTTATTTTGTGTCTGTTCCCTGTGGTTCTGAATCCAATGGGCTCTGTAGGGGTTCACATCTCTCTCCTGAATCCTGTGGAAAATATTGATGTGTTGGAAACTTAATTTCTATTCATTGTAATACCTTTCACCTTTGACTAATTCAAAATAACCCTATGAAGTAGATTCTTATCCCCATTGTATAAAGAATAAACTGAGTTGCAAAGCAGTTAAGGAACTTGCCCCATGTCACACATCTAGGAATTAGCAAAGCTGGGATTCGACCAGCCCAGGACTACCTAGCCCCAAAGTTTGAGGAGCTTCCATCTACTGAGCTCTTACCACATACTAGGCACTGTGCTGAGCTCCTCACATTACATGTCATCCTAACTACATCCATCCAGAAGGTGTTGACATGAAAGCTGTTGTCAAATATTGAAGGGCTGTCAGAGAAAATATAAAATTAAACTTACTAAGAAAACTACAGAGAGCATAAGTTGGATCAGTAAGAACAAGTTATAAGGAGATAAATGTTGGCTCCAAATAAGGAGAGAGTTTCTAACCATCTGAGCTGTCCCAGAATGGACTGAGTCACTTTGAAAGATAGTCAACTCTCCATCCCTAGAGATATACAAGAGAAATCTATCTGTTTAAAGAGACTGCAAATCTTTGTTTTGTGAGCCAGTGAGCTAGGGAGGAGAAAAGAAGTAACAGATTGCTATGGCTTGAATGTTTTTGCCCTCCAAAATTTACGTTGAAACTTAACCTCCAATGCAGCAGCATTGGGAGGTGTGGCCTTTAGGAGGTGATGGAGTCATGAAGGCAAAGAGCCCTCATGAATAAGATCAGGCACCCCAATGAAATGGCTTGATGAAGTTAGCCCTTTTCACCCCTTCTGTCACTTCTGCCTTGTGAGGACACAGCGTTCCTGCCTCCGGAGAATGCAGTATCAAGGGGCCATCTTGGAGGCTGAGACCAGCCCTCACCAGATGACTGAACCTGACAGCACTTGATTATGAACTTCCCAGACTCCAGAACTGTGAGAAATACATCTCTGTTGTTTATAAATTACCCAGTCTGTGGTATTTTGTTATAGCTGCGCAAACAAACGAAGACACAGGCTGAGTTCTTACTATGGTAAGAACTATATCCCAGGCACAGTGCTTTGTATACAGAATCTCATGGAAAAATATAATGATTGTATTCTTGTTTATCTGAGCAGCGAGAAAACTAAGGTAATAAAAATCAAATTATTAACCCAAAACCACACAGCTAATGTTCTATTTCAAGTCCAAATCTGTCTGACCTCAAATCCCATGAGGTAACTCATACTAGATACGCAATTTATAATCCTTTCAGCACCAAGATTTCCTTTGAGAGTCCTCTCACAGACCTCTTTAAAAGATCTTGTCTATCCAATTCACTGCTCTATTAAGCATGAGTTGCTAATCAAAGGCTTCTTTCCCTGTCAACCAGAGGGAAGGAGCTCATAGAATTCCATGCCACGGCAAGGGCAAACAAACCCTTCCGATAACCTCTTCAGACTTATAATTGACGTATGTTAACTTTCAAAACAGTTCCCAAATCCTTGTAACTACCTTCCAGGATCCCTCCTGAATTAAGAACCCTAAAGTAAGAATAATTTACACAGTTTTAATTGATGTTATTGTTTAGGGAGAAGCATTAGTTTTGGCTGAACATATTTTAGCTGTTCAGTGAGCTCCTTTTTTCCTGCCTCCTCTTTCCTCGATACAACTCAAGTCTTGAACTTCATTCAAGATCTAATTAAAAACTAATTTCCTCCTAGACATTTTCTGTCTTGGAATTTCCACTGCACTTGCATTCGAGCAATAATCTTGAGCTACTCTCTAGTAACATTCCATGTTTTGCCTTCCCTTGTATCTCTACAAAATCTTATCCTATAGGCTCCTGTGGAAAGGTTCCAAACTTCAAACTTGATACCATGTATTAATCAGGACCCTCTCGATGGCAAGTGATAGAAAACAACTCAACGTGGCTTAGCAGAGAAGGAAATGTATTGGCTTCAGTAACAGAATTGTCCACGTGTAGTGGGGCATCAGACATGTGGCATCAAGACTTGATCTCTCTATCTCTGTCTCCAGTAGAATGAACAATGGCCCTGGTTTGCCTGGATAAGGAGATTCCTGAGATATGGGACTTTCAGTGCTAAAACTGAAAAAGTACAGGAAAACCAGAACAAGTCGATCACCCTACTCTCCACCTTTTGTTTGTTTTTTCCTCTGTGCTGGTTCCATCTCTGGCCAAATCCTCTCTGTGTGGTCTGGCATTTCAAGGTTTATAGTATCCTTACAACTCACAATTCCAGTAGGGAAAAAAATTTCTCTTTTACAATGGTGACAAAAAAAAAATCTCAGAATTGTCTTACTGACCTGGCTTGGATCACAGGATAATCCCTAAACCGATTCCCAGGGCTAGCTGAAATGCGAGATACTGATGGACCACATATGGGGCACATGCTCATCTCCAGGGCCAAGTTTTAGAACCAACCACAGCAAAATCAAGAGACCTGAGGATGAAGAAGTGATGAGTCCTCAGAAGAAAATCAAGTTGCTAATCTCAGAAGAAAAGAGAATAAATTACAGGCAAGCAAAAACAATGTCCACTACAAGAAGTGGCATGCAGACCAGTGGGTCTTGGTGTTACACAGACCTGAGTTTAAATCCCAAATCTATAATTTCTAGGCTGGGTGACCCCGCTGAGCCATCAAAGGATAATGAACAGGTCTTAGGGCTGTTGTGAAGATTAGAAGTGGAAGGTGTTGGAGGTAACCAGCAAAGAGCAGGCATTCAGTCAATGTTCTGCTCACCATATTTTCCCAGAAATAAACAGCTTTTACCAGCCATTCCCAGTGGCAGAACCTAAGGATATCTTTCATAATGTGTAATTGAATAGGAAATACTTTCTCTGTCTTAAAGCAAGTGTGATTCTTGAGTTATTTTGAAAACATTAGTATTCAACACTTCTATTCACTCTGAGATCCTGGGGCTAAAATGAATAATCTCATTTTTAAAAGAAACAGGGATAGGATATGAGAATGTCAATTTTGCTGAAAAGTGTTTTACTTTCCTCAAGATACTTAATCAGACCAGTCCTCTATAGATTCTGAACTGAGTGGTTCTTTGCACAATGTTTTCAATCTCAAAATCTGAGAAAATTGCCTAGAGCTAGCTGCATGAACCCTTTGTAAGAATATTTGTAAAGAATAGAGATTAAATATCCAATTCTTTTTACAATCCACTTTGTATTTGGAGTTTAAGTTCTTACTGAGGTATAAGAAATTCTCTATCTGTCAAATCATAGAATTTTTAGAGGGTCTTTAGACATTCATCTTTCACTTTACAATTAGAGAAATCAAGGCCATATTTAGCTACAAGTCCTTCAAATGCATCACGATAATTCACTCTCTAAGGACTTCTCATGTGCCGTTTTCTTCTGCTTCAGATGGTCACAGTTCCCTCTCCCCCATACCTCTATAATTCATTCTGCTCCTTCACAATTTAACTAAAGCCTGCCACCCTTGGGAGTCTTTTCCTGACACCTCCCACCCCAAAATAGATGAGGTGGCCATTGTTGTGCACTCTGCATCACGGTGGACAGTATTATTGATTTTCCTGCCTTCTTCTGCCAGTCCTCCCCACCCACTAACCACCCCCTACCCCCTTGCTGAGTTCCTTGGGGGAAGAGCCAACGTCTTGCTGAATTCCTAATAGGTGACATAGTGGTTAGGACACAACAAGCATCTGTCATTGTTTGTTATCAAAAAATCCAATCTGCCAACCTGGCTGGATCCATTAGGCTCATGGCAAATTTTAGTATTCCCATTGTGCAAGGCAAATTTGGATCAAACAGCAAGGAGGTAACTGGGCTCAGCTACAAAGGTTGGATATGGCATTTTGCATTTATCTAAAGTGTACCATCTGCCTGCTGGGTACACACCACAGTGCTTGGCAAAGGATATTGAACATATCTATTACTTTCAAGGAATAGTCAGGTGGACAGTGCAAGAGGAATGAGTAGTCAATAAGAAAAAGTGACAAGAAAAAGACAAAAAGGGTTCAGAGAAGGGCAGGTTGCTTTTGCTGGAGTATGGTTTCAACAGACAGTAGAGAAAGTGGGCACCTAGGTGGAGAGGACAGTGTGAGCAAAGGGCTGGAAAGAGAAGAGGGGTATCAGTGACCCTCCCCAAGAAGAAAGCAAAACAAGAGGGTAGGACACCAACATGGGAGCCTTGTAAAGAGCAGATGTATAAAACGAATGCAGAGGAGAGAAAAGGGGAAGATGGGGCTTACATCATAATACAAAGGCAGACCACAGGGTATCACTGTACAGACCAGGCCAATAATAGGCTCAGATGGAATACTAATGACTGTGAAGCTAAGTAACATTACATTCCTCTGACCTTATGTATTCCTATTTATGCCTCTAGACCTTCTCCGTGAAACTGACTGGTTATGTGTCTGTCTCTATGGAACTGTGGAGGGCCACATAGCATGTTGAAAAAGCATGTGATATTGGATGAGGCAGGAATCTATGCACTCTGGCCAGCTGTGTGACCTTGGATATAGGCTTGGATATAGGAAGGACCCTCCCTGTCCTAATCCATGAGAGTGATGCTCATCTCACTGGATTATTCTGGAATGTAAATTAAATTGCACATTGGAGAATCCCTGGATTATGGCAGCCTGTGAAAGGCTGAGTTCACCCTTCCCCTGAGCATCTCCCCACAGTTACCCAAGGTAGGGCCCACGTTCAAGTCACCTCTGCCTCCCCAGGACCTATGCCGGCACCGAGCTCATAAGTCTTCATTGGATGTATAGTTGAAGGAGTAAATAAACTAATTAATTAGTTAACTAGGTTAGCTAATGCATAAATGGATAAATAGATAATTAATAAATAAACTATTCTCTCATGGTGAAGAAGAAAAATTGGGTAAGCAATGGAACCTGAATGCGACACATGCAACATCCTGACGTCAAAAACCTCCAAATCAATTTAAGCCCTCATCCAAATGGCCAAATAAGTTGGTTGTGAAAATATGGTATAGACATAGAATTATCTTTGTTCTCAATATTTACAGATGCCATCCATTGACCACCTGGGGGCATGCTGGGTGTAATGTAAGACATTTTGCCCACATTATCCTGTGCAACAATTTCTCAGAGTAAATGTTATCCTTATTTTACAGGTGAGGAAAGTCCAAAAAGTCAAATCGCTTGCTCAAGGAGGCAAGCAAGGGGTGGACCTAGGACTTGAACTCATATTTAACTGTTTCTCAGGCAAGATGTCCTTTCTTTGCCATTTGGGACATATTAATCCTGGGGAATCTAGGCCTGTAGTTGATTTACTGATAGATAGATAGATAGATAGATAGATAGATAGATAGATAGATAGATACATACATACATACATACATACATACATACATACATACATACATAGAGATTAGATAGAGATAGATAGATATAGTTAGATGGATAGAGATAGATTAGAGAGAGGTGATAGATGATAGATAGATAGATAGATAGATAGATAGATAGATAGATAGATAGATAGACAGACAGACACTAAGTGAAACCCTTGGGAAAGGTGAATTTCTCTTCTTGATCCTAGAACCCAGAGTCATGATCGATGGCAACTCAGCAGTGATACCCTGGACTACACTTCTCTTTTCTGCCCTTTGGGAAGTGGCATTCTTCACTGAGGTTTTCCAGTCTTACGGGACAGCTGAGACTGGTGAACAGGTGTTACTCTCATGCACATCCACCCATTCATGAACTCTGGTTTGCCACTGAACAGGACACTTGGCTGGAGGCTAGATCTGAGGGCACTCTGGGCCTTTCTCCCTCTTTACCTGTCTTCTCGTTTCCTCTGGAAGGAAAGAAGGTGAGCAACCTGGGCAGGAACAGGACCCTTTGTCCCTTCATCTGAGTGAAAGGAGAAACACCGCTCATCCTCCTAGGAAGGAGGAAAGGTTAGGCATCGCCTTGTGTATTATGTCTGTTATAATAAGCATTAAACATGGACTCCACATAGATGGCAGGATCCCTCATTGGTCTCTGAAAATTGTAATGAGCACATACTTCAAGTTCAGCTGGCTAGGGTTCAAATTCAAGCTTCGCCACTTATAAGCTCTGTAACCTTAGACCTTTTATTTTCTTGGGGCCTCATATTCCTCGTCTTGTAAAATACAGGTCTTAATTCCTGCCTCACTGGACCATGACAAGAATCAGGTGATAAACCAGGCAGGCAGAAGTGCCCAATATATGGTGGAGGCACAGAGAGTATGGCCAGCAAAAGAGCTTGTCTTGGCCGCTGAGGCAGTGGGGACCATGAGAGGGGTGAGTGAGCAATGAATGACATGAGAGGAGCATGTGAGATGCTTAGGGAAGCAGAATGCACAGAAGTTGGAGGTGGGCAATTTGAAGGTGGGAAGATCTATTAGGGGGCCATTTTTTTTTTTTTTTTTTTTTTTTGTCTTCTTGGTATAAGAAAGAAGCAGAAAGGCAGATTTGGGATTATCAGAGAAGTCAGAGTTACCCCACCTCCTTTTCTGGCCTGCTGCTGGCTACAGACTGAGGACACGTTGAAGAAGACTCAAAGAATAGTTTTACCCTGCACCACTGTGCATCTCTGGGAAAAACCACCTAACATGTCTGAGCTCAATTTGCTCGTCTGAAAATGGGTGTGAAAACACCTACCTTGGAATGTAGTTAAAAGGACAAGAAACATTGTTCATAAAGCACTGAGCTACAAGCTCAGCAAGCCATAGATACCCCATCTACAGAACGATTATTCATCAGCCAGGAGCATGCTAACAGCTAGCGAGAGAACCATATGGACAAGTCAAAGTAGACGAATTTAATTGAATATAAATTGAATCCCTTCCAGTTTTACTCACTTGGGTAATAGTAATAAATATTCACATTTTTATAGAATCTTGTACTTTTCAAAGAACTTGTCTTGATTTATCTGAGCAACAGCCCTTCAAAGTCACTAGGTGAGCTTAGTTGGGATTTTCAGAAACAATTTTTAAGTAGCTTGAAATATTTCAATAGTTTTCCAGAAGGGCTCTAATAGTAGCTGTTCCTACTGTTCACAGCAATAAAAATCTCCTACAATCCTAGAACAGCACCATGGTCTTTCAGACTTTCTATGTTTACACATGCTATTTCTTCTCCTTGGAATTCCATTTCCCCTTTTCTCCTTTTTTATGTACTCTTCACTACCCCTTTCCCTCTGTTCCTACCCCTCCAAATTCCCCCACGCACAGTAAGCAAAATCAGACAGCCTTAGTTAGGACCCAATCTCCACCCCATGCTAGCTATGGGGCCTTGGGCAAATGTTTCAAACTCTACTGTCTCTGTTTCCTTATCTATAAAATGGCAGGAATAATAATAGTATTTACCTCCTAATATTCTTGGTATTGTTGTCATCTCTTCCTTTAAAACTCATCCATGACCTTTCACTTACTGTCTTCTTGGCCCTGCTTGGGTCACGTGATGTTTGCCCTTTTTAGTACCCTCAGGACCCTGGGGCTTGCCTCTGGTGTAATGTGAATCACATCATTTGACCCACAAATTCCACTCCCGTAATCTGGGTTAAGGAACTATAATCTGAAATGAATTCAAAGCTTATAGACAACAATGTCTACTGAAGCACTGTTTCTAATAACAAAATTTGCAAATAACATGTCCATGATGAAGGCCATGGTCAATGACTAAGCCAATTATTAATGTTTTGTTTTTTTCTCATCCACTAAGGCCTGGACAATGTCGAGTTTCTCTCTAAATTCAATGCCTCAACAACAGCCTTGAATGAAGTAGCTACTCAATAAATGTTTCCATCCACGTATTCAGCAACGATTTATTGAACACCTGTTAGGAGCCAAGCAGTGTGCTACATGCTTTATGTACATTATATTATTGAATCCTCCCAATACTTCCTGTGGTAGGTGCTATTTTCGATGTCAATTTTAAAATGAGGAACTGAGACTTTAAGAGGTGAAGCCAATCGTAGGTCTGCCAGACTTGAATGCCCAAGCACTAACACCTATATTCTGTGGTTCTTGATAAATCAATACCACTGATAAAATAGTGGTTTGTCCATCCTCAAAATAAATGCAGGCATGATATTTTTGGATGGGATTTTCTTAATGTTTAAACAAGCTACTACTTTAAAAGGTCAAAAAGCTTAGAAGTAATATTAATTCAATTTTTAAAATGAAGCAAGTTAAGTGACTTGCCGAGATCTCCCAGCTAGTGAGTGAGTGAGCTCTAACAAGAATCAGGTCACCTGATTCCTCATCTCTGGCTTTGTCCACTGTCCTTGCCCCAGCTGGAGGCTGATGGCTGCAATTCAGTTGTAAGATATTAATTTAAGGGCCAGTCTTAAAGGAAAATATTTGACCAAGAAGAACAACATGCATTTTCCTACAAAAAGATTTTTGTGAAAGGTCTTTGTCCACACAAAGTTCATTGCCAAATTTTTCTCTGATAGGATTGCCACAAAGAATGGATGATTTGGCACTGTCCAAAACTCTGAGATCAGTATCATGTTTAGCCCACTCCAGCCTCTTTCTATGGCTTGTGAAATATAAAATATGACCACATTCCCTAAGAAAATCTACTCTCATTCCAGTTTTCTAGATATGCTCTCTTGACTGCCCAAATATTGCAATGCTTTCTACCTCGTATTTGCCCAATGACACTAACCTGGTTTTTCTACAAATCATTTCTAGAAATTTCTCCTTCATAAGGGTGAAGATATGAAATGCCTTCAGCATTTCTACCAAGGAAAATCCAAGTTTCGAGTTCGAGTAAGTATGGGATCACTCAGGTAATACTAATAGGAAAAGGTGGATCATCTAAATGAGCTGGAAGGTCTACATTTTCCCCATTCCTTGAGAAATTATGCAGTTCTCCTCTCTGTCTGGAGGTGTGTAAATGCAGCTTAAAATGAAACAGAACCTTTACGCTGAGGATCTCAAATGGATGTTGCTTCAAAGTCACCATTTAACAGTGCTATTCAGGAGGGAAAATAAAGATAAAGTTGCCATGGGAACCTCTGTAACACCTGGCACAGCACCTCTGACTCACAAAGCTGTATCTTAAAGAAACACAAGCATTAACTGATGCTTTTAGTAATCCCTGGGGCCAACCATGCTTTCCTGATACACAGTGAGAGAATATTTACTGATATGCATCAATCTTTTTATGAGGGAGAAATTATTTTTTAAAAAGCGAAGTTTCTCATAGCCCAAATTCATTTTTATTGTACCCTAAATGTTTCATATGGAAAAATGTATTTCCTTTTTCATAATCATTTCTGTCCCTGGTGCAATATAGAAGAGATCTGCCCCTTAAATTTAATATGTGCAGCTTGCACAGATAGTTGGTATGGGAAACAGGTCACAAATTTAAATTCATGGAAGGTCAAGTTCATAAGTGTGATCTGTACAGACAGCACACACCACAAAGGACACCACATTTAAGTCATAAATGAGGGTGTGATTCTTGGCTTTAACATTAGCCAGCTGGTATGTCTGCTTTCTGACTTTCAGCATCTTCTTCAACTACATCTATTACCTGTGAAAATACCTACATCATCAGGTGATTGTGAGAATTTCATTAGATCATTGGAGAAGAAAAGTCTTTTTGTAAACTGTAGAGGAAAGAGAAGGAAATACATTTATTGAGTGCCTAGTATGTGCTAGACACATATAAGCAATGTAATAGTTTTTATGTGTAAAACGCAAGGCAAACAAGTCATAGATGAGGCTGTATTGGTTAACAGGAACAGATAACATAGGACCTTGAAAAAGAGTGTGGATTTCACAATGTAGGTAACTGAAAACCGTTAATTTTGAGCAGCAGAGTTACATGTTCAAAACTGGATCTTTGAAAGGTCCCTTGGAACAATGAGGAGGGTAGATAGAGACAAAGGGACAGGAGGAAGAATGGTAGGGAGATTCTTACAATAAATAGCCAAGGAGAGAAACGGTGGAGGTGAAGATATTATTGTTAATGATGCCTCTGTGAACGAGGTGGATGATATGGTCTGGCTGATGGTTCAGTAAATAAATTACCGTCTTCTCAAATAGTGGCCATTATGGGCTAAATTGTATCTTCCAAAAAGATGGGTTGAAGCCCTAAACCCCAAAGCTTGTGAAAGTGACCATTTGGAAACAGGGTCTTTGCATATGTAATTAAGTTCAGATGAGGTTGTATTGTTACTGGTTGTATTGGGTTAGGGTGCACCCTAACCCAATGACTGGTGTTCTTACACAAAGAGAAAAATATGGACAAAGAGACACACAAGAATGCCAAATTATGACAGAGGCAGAGACTGGACTGATACATCTATAAGCCAAGAAATGCCAACGATTGACAGCAACTACCAGAAACTAGGAGAGGCAAGGAAGGATCCTCCCATGGAATCTTCAGAGAGATCATGGCCCCAATGACATCTGGATTTCAGACTTTTAGCCTCCAGAATGGTGAGAGAATAAATTTATGTTGTTCTAAGCCACCAAGTTTGTGGTACATTGTTACAGCAGCCCTGGGAAATTAATATGGTCACAGTCACACGTGGACAAAAAGAACTCAGTCAACATTTCCTGGTAGTTCCAATGATGCTCTACCTATTAAGAAGTGCCCCCATAGAGTGGATACTGGGGTGTACCACTCAGATATTCCTTTCGGGACAAAGACTCTCATTACACCCTTACCCCACCCTTGAGTGTTGGCTGCTGAGAGCTCATAGGTGTGTCCCTCTCCAGGTACTGCCCTCAGCTGAAAAGAGCTGTTTCAGCCCATGTCTTGTCCTTTCTCTGTATCTAGCCCATATCTCTATACTTGTTCATGTGGGGGTAAAAGGACCGCTTGACTCCATTCAGGACATCTCTACAGGGCCATTTCAGCTCCTGAGCTCCTCGTGAGCTCACCTGAAGTCTCTATTGTAATTACATCACATCTCAACTTCCCTCTCAGTCCAATCCAGCTTGCCTCACTTCCTTGCAAATTTGCCCCTAAGAGCAATATACTTCTTGCACACAGAGCTTTATCTCAGAATCTTCCTCCAGGGACCTGAACCTATGATACCTCGCAACATTATTCCTAACCTCAAAGGAAATATTGGCTTTTAGCCTTAATCTCAGATTTGCATCTGTAAGAAACTGGGATGCATTCTTGAATAATAACCCAAAGGTATATAAATTAAAGAAAAAGTCCCTCTACAAAGGTAAACTTCCGCACAATTTTTAAAAACTCTGATATGAAAATAAATCTGATTCTGCATTAAGAAAATATTAGAAAATGCATGCTACACTCTAGCCTAGGGCATGGAGTAATCCTGCGAGCCATAATATTTTAGCCCTCTGGGCCACTGCCATTAGCAAACATCATCATAATCAATTGCAGTCTCATGGAGAGATTGTTACTCAGGCCAACCTGAGGAGCTGAAGTAGCTGGTATTTATAATGATAACGAAAACCAGCCTGATGAGAATGAAAATAAGAAAAAGTTTATCAAAGTTCCAGGGACAAATAGAATTTGAACCACATAAGGAACTAGAGACAGAAAGATATGAAGAAATGTATTAGCTCTATTCATCCGGACTGAGTCACCAAAACTCTTTATCAACAGGAATTTGATTTTAGGGCAAGAGTCAAAGGATAAAGGGGAAGCCAAAATCAGGACTTGGCCTTTTAATTTTAAGGATCCAAGTATCTTCATACACACTCAACCCTAATTGGTTATAATTTCAACATGCAGAACTGTAATTGTCAAAACTGTTTGTCTAGGACTCAATATGTCAGGAATTATGCTAAACACTTTCCATGGATTCAGTCACTTATTTCTCACAGGACCCTATGATTTGGGTTATATTATTGTTCTTATTTTGCAGAGAGAGTAAATGAAGCAGAGAGGAAGGTAGAGCAATTTGCTCAAGGTCTTGCTCCGCTCCCCAGATCCTATTAGTAACAATAGAAATTGGAGTTGGATCTTGGGGCGGTCAGGCTCCTAAGATCTTCCTCTTAACTCCCACATTTTACTCACTCAGAAATACCTCTCTCTAATCCTTCTTCTCCACACTATTTTTATCTTCTTTTCATCTGGCTTCTATGCACAATTCCTTACTGGTTTATCTTCCTCTTTCTTTCTCCATTCCATCCATCTTAGGGTTTGAGAGAGTCTATACAGAAAGTCCCCGTTTTCCCCACCATGTTAGAAACCCAGTAAACAAGAAATATATCCACAAGTCAGATGCAGATGATTACATCGGCTTTGTTCCTTATAAAACCCAGGTTGCAAAACAAGGCTTAGACCTGGGGGCAAGTAGGTTGACAATAATCTTCTGGATTGCATTTACCTTCAAAACTGCAGGGTAAATAGTGAGCGGGAAGTCTTTCCTGTTAATATCTCCCCAAAGCAGACATCAGATAAAGATTTCCCCTTCTTGACCAGGCACGATGGCTCACGCCTGTAATCCCAGCTCTTTGGGAGGCCGAGGCAGGCAGTTCACCTGAGGTTAGGAGTTCAAGACCAGCCTGGCCAAACTGGTGAAGCCCTGTCTCTACTAAAAATACAGAAAAAAATAATTAGCCAGGTGTGGTGATGCACACCTGTAGTCCCAGCTACTCAGGAGGATGAGGTGGGAGGATCACTTGAACCCGTGAGGCTGTGCATCTCTGAGAAAAGCCACCTAACGTGTCTGAGCTCAGTCACACTGCGCCACTGCACTCCAGCCTGGAGAACAGAGCAAAACTCCACCTCAAAAAAAAAAAAAAAAAAAAAAAGATTGTCCCTTCTCTGTAGGCAGACAGATCTGAAAAGCAGTAAGAGAGAAAAAACTTCTACCAGGAGGCAAGGAAATAAGTGCTCTTCTCTAGCCCACTTCCATGCAACTTCACTTTTGACCATGTCTCTTCCACTTACAAGGCTTGACTGGTCCACCTATCTTCAAGATCAAATTCAAGCTCCCTCGTGAGATATTGGAGGCCCTTCCTCCCTGTGGTCATCACTCGAGCTATTCACTAATGTTTCTAGCTCCTCTCCTTCTGGGCCTATGGGAGAACTGTACTTCAAGATCATATACTTCAGGTCATGTGGCTGGCTTTGTCCAAAGAAATGTGAACAGAAGTGACATGTGTCACTTCCAGGTGGAATCCTATAAGGGCCAATTCCTTCATCACTTTCCTGTCCCCTTGCCATAGGGAATGATGAGGACCCAGGTGGTAGACGGACCATCACCCTGAGTCAGGGCGATATGGAGCAGAGCTCCCATTGACCTGTGATGGATCTGCAGCACGGGAGAGAAATGGACATCTGTTGTTTCTAGCCACCGAGCTTTCAAGACTGTTTGTTACTGCGGTACGGCCTAACTCACCCTGACCTATGCACTCACAACCTCCCAATTCCTTTTCCACATGCTACAGTTTCTAAACACACAGGGTGACTTCTCACCTCCAGGCTTTGGCTCATACTAGTCACCCTATTTACCTCCATTCACATGCCCTCCAACATCCAACCAACCTCCAACACCACCTCCAAACCCCGATCAAATATCACCTCCTCCGTGATGGATCCTGTGTCTCCTGGAGACAGAAGCCAATGTTCTCTCCTTTGGACGCAGCTCAGAAAATACTTAAGAATGACTGAGTGGGGAGGTTTCTGACCAGAGCAACTGAGTGAAAGTCTGTGACCAGACGTGACTTGTCTGCTATCTTTTACTAGATTAAGGATCCTCAGGCTGTGTAAGCTTGTAGACTTTTCTTTTTTTTTTCTTTTTTTTTTTTTTTTTTTTTTTTTGAGACAGAGTCTCACTCTGTCCCCCAGGTTGGAGTGCAGTGATGCAATCTCGGCTCACTGTAAGCTCCGCCTCCCAGGTTCATGCCATTCTCCTGCCTCAGCCTCCCGAGTAGCTAGCATTACAGGAGCCTGCCACCACGCCCGGCTAATTTTTTTTGTATTTTTAGTAGAGACGGGGTTTCACAGCGTTAGCCAGGATGGTCTCGATCTCCTGACCTCATGATCCGCCCACCTCAGCCTCCCAAAGTGCTGGGATTACAGGCGTGAGCCACCACGCCCGGCCAGCCCTTTCTTTTTCATTCCGGGCAATGTCAATTCTTCCTGCAGAGCGGGCAGGAGCATGTTAACCACAGCCTCTCCACACTGCAGGGCGCCAAGCTTGCCTTTAGCCCAAGGGAGGGACTTGGTATTTTCCTCAAGGCATTCAGTGCATGTGCCAAGTATTTTGCTTCACGAGCCAGGGAGGAGCCACAGAGGAAGCAGCAGAAGGGGAATAGGAGGCACATGGTGCGGCATATGGTGTCAGTGGCACCTTGCCAGGGATGGCAGCACTTACACGTTGGCCATGGGCAGAACTTGGAGAACAAATTACACTTCTCCCTTTGGGGAAGGAGACAAAATGAGACCGGGGTGTTGTGCCAAGACGACAGTGAAGTGCTAAATATAGATGGGCCCCCTTCTGTCTTGAGCAGTGGTTCCCAACTCTGACCAGACATTAAAAATTACCTGGAGAGCCTTAAAATATTTCAGTGTCTAGGCAGCATTCCAGACTAGCTAGATCAGACTCCCTGGGGGTGGGGCCCAGACATCAGTATTTTTTCAGAACTCCCTATATGATTCATGGGCAGCGGAGCTTACAAACCCACTCCGGAGCACAGCACTTATCTGGTCTTCCCAGCAGACATCAGGAGGCGGATGGCAAGAGTGCATGGTTTATTCTGCTTTATGTCTCATATCCTTGCACTACCTATATTCGATAAAATTGGGATTTTATAAAGTCAGGGAGAGAGGGGTTAGTATTTTCTGAGTGTCCCCTATGTGGGAGACTTTGGTGGTATATCCCTGACACATCCTGTTCCATTTCATTATCACATCGATCCCATGGAATGGCCACCCACTTTGAGAAATGAGAAAGCTGAGGTTTAAAGAAGTGAAATCACATTCACACAGTTAACAGGCAGCAGTCGGGATTCAGTTCAAGGTCCCTTTTCTTCTACATCACTGCTTTTCAAACTACTGTGGTGTTTGAGGTGCTGCAAACATTTGATTCAAGTAGCATTTTAAATGTACATCTATAATTTTCAAAGCCATAACATAGAAAAGCACACACAAAATTGTCTCATATACCACCCTGCAGCACACTAGAGTCTTCAGTGCATTGCTGTGCACGTCTGTGTTAACTCATGCCCGTGCAGGCCCCTGAGGAAGAATTATCTTACCACCACTGTATTTACCATTGTATCTGTCCGTTTTCAGGCTGCTATGAAGAACTGCTGAAGACTGGGTAACTTATAAAGGAAAGAGGTTCAACTGACTCACAGTTCTGCATGGCTGGGGACCCCTCAGGAAGCTTACAATCACGGCCGAAGGCACCTCTTCACAGGGTGGCAGGAGAGAAAATGAGTGCCGGCAGGGGAAATGCCAAATGCTTATAAAACCATCAGATCTCCGGAGAACTCACTCATTATCAGGAGAACAGCATAGGGGAAACTGCCCCCATAATCCAATCGCTTCCCATCCAGTCCCTCCCACAACACGTGGGGATTATGGGAACTACAATTCAAGATGAGATTTGGGTGGGGACCAGCCATGAACATCTAGAAAATGGGTAAGCTGATTAGAATGATTAAAAGTGGTCTTTATGGCTGTACACGGTGGCTCATGTCTGTACTTCCAGCACTTTGAGAGGCCAGGGTGGGAGGATTGCTTGACCCAAGAGCTTGAGACCAGCCTGGGCACATAGCTAGACCCTGTCTCTACAAAAATGAAAAACAAGAAAAGTAGCCAGATATGGTGGCACACACCTGTAATCCTAGCTACTCAGGAGGCTGAGGTAGGAGGATCACTTGAGCGCAGGAGTTAGAAGCTGTAGTGAGCTGTAATCATGCCACTGCACTCCAACCTGGTGACAAAGTCTCAAAAAAAAAATAAATGCTCTTAAAAAATCAGGCAGGGGCATGTGTAGATTCACATAAAATTGTTTAAGCCAGTGTATTAGGGCAAGATACGTGCCTGGCATTGTTGCATAAAAACTGAGTTAGGCCAGCTCAGTGCAAGTGCTCGTCAGGTGTCAAACTAGATGAATACTCACAAAGCACAACATAGCCTTGTCCTTTTACAATGACGATGGGGTTTCAGTGAGTTTCAGGGCTTCTGTAATGTGACTAAGCTCTGATGGGCAGGTGACAGGGTTACCAGGCTTCCATTGCAGATAAAGTGTCCACAGTGAACCTGGAACTTAAAGTTCTGGTCCAATATGCAAAACACAAGAAGTTTGGCAGCCTTGAAACTCACAAGGATGCTCATCTGATAATTAAGTCATGTTCCAAAATACTAGATAATGGGGATTCTAAAACCACCAAGGAATCTATGCCTTTGACCTCCTCCAAATTATATGTTTGAAACTCAGAAATGCCAATATATTGTTAGTGATTTAATGTTGAAACATAAATGTTGTTTGTACTTCCAAGCTACTTGACCAGTTTAATCTGACAAGTATCCTGAGATTACTCAGTGAGCAATTATAAGCAAGCGTCTGGAGGTAGCAGCTTCAGGCTGGATGGTGGGAGGAGCCTGAGGACCCTGTGGCTGTGTCCTCCTGTGCAGGCACAGACAGAGCAGAGCCCTCAGTAGGCCTCCCAGTTAGCCAGACCTCATCACAGCCACCCCATGCCCTCAGGCTGATCAGAGCTCTGCAGGGCAGAATAGAGTTTGGGCCGGGGTTTCAGGTGGATAAGGAGGCCCATGGGATTCCACTGTCCATCTCTTCCTCCTCTGATGCAGAAATTAAAGTTGTGATTGGATATTTAGGAGTGATTATCATGGATGATGAGTTCCAATTGTTACAAAGAAATGTCATGGACAAGAACTAGCAGAAGTTTGAAAATATGGAAGAGAATGAACTCACATGGTTTCTTTTTTTTTTTCTTTTTTTTTTGACAAGGTCTCAGTCTGTCACCTGGGCTGGAATGTAGTGGCCAATCATGCATGCCTATTTTTAATGAATATATTTCTTTGATTTAAAAAATTGATGAACAGCTGTTGTAGCAGATTCCCAAATTCAACATGGCAGCCCTCACAACGTCACAGCAGCACAAAGATGAAAGGGCTATTGCTTTTCAACAGGCCATGCACATTTATCCATTTTCAGGCTTTTAAAGATTGCTTCTTGACTAGAGGGTGGACAAAAGAGGTCAGGAAGTTACACCTCGGCAGTGGTTTAGTGGCAGCTTCTTTGTGCAGATCATCTTCTATGTTAGCTTTTCAGAACAATCTTGGCTCTAGCTCCCACCTCCAAGCAATGGAATTATTCTGGACATTGTTGGCCCTATAGGCTGGGAGAGGTGTGGCCAATGAGGACAGAATACCTCTTGGAAAGGCTGACTCTGTCCTGTAGCTCTTCATTAAGGTTAAGGACCGATGAGTCAAAGAGAAAATGACCTGATTCTCTCAGGACCTCTGTTTCTCCTAAAACACTTTCTTATATTCAGTACTCCTTCAAGAGTAGACACCTCTCAGCTGCTTCTGCGCCAGACCACTCGGCAAGCCAATGTTGTGCATTCCACCTGGAGGCCCCCTTCCTCCAGCATAAAGTTGGTAGGTCAAAAAGGTAGACTAACCCCCCACCATTACAAACCCCCTTGTCCCAAGTGCCACAGCAGGCTTTACTACATTTCAAATTTTCTATTCATTCTCAGCTCTTTCACTTGAGTCAGAGTTTCAGTCCTTCTGCCCTGATGGCCCAGCTGCTGAGGGTCATTTGGGAGTGTTTATCTTATCTAGGGGTTACTCAAACCAGCTGCCCCTGTCTTAAAATTTCTGAAGCTCCTATTGTCATAGCTAGTCTTGGCTGTGGGAGTGGGCGGAAAGATACCAAAGATATGTCTTTTACCTAGAAGTTACATGTGAGAAATCAACCCCTAGTGTTGCATCTGCAGTCTTCTTGTCACTATGTCTTCTGCTAGTCCTAATGTTGTCTCACTGTTTCCAGAAGCCTCCTTTGAGAATTGTTTTTAGGGAAAAAAATATTTTTATAGAGGAATATTCAGACTAACCAAGAGGATCTAACCTTGGAATTTCTTTTTTGTTTGTTTGTTTTTGTTTTGTTTTTTTGAGATGGAGTCTCACTCTGTTGCCCAGGCTGGAGTGCAGTGGTATAATCTCAGCTCACTGCAACCTCGCCTCCCAGGTTCAAGCGATTCTCCTGCCTCAGCCTCCCGAGTAGCTGGGATTATAGGCATCCACCATCACACCCAACTAAATTTTTGTATTTTTAGTAGAGACGGGGTTTCACCATGTTGGCCAGGCTGGTCTCGAACTCCTGACCTCAGGTAATCCACCTGCACCAGTCTCTCAAAGTGCTGGGATTACAGGCGTGAGCCACCACACCTGGCCTAATCTTGGAATTTATTCTAATTGCCTCCTCAGAGATTTAAGTATTATATACTGCGTACTTTTTATTTGTTAGTGTCATGAAGGCAAAAATGCTTTCTACACTGGCATTCCTCTTATACTGGGCCTGAATGAACATATGCTGTGTGCTAGAAGTAGACTAAAAGGTATCCTTTCCTTACAGCACATTTAGGTGTGTTTGTACTGGTTTGTATAAAATCCTTTCTGTATAAAACAGTATTACATTTTCTGTTGAGATGGCTGTGACTTTGGTTTAAAAGAATGACTACAATTCCTCTTTTCTGTCAAAATTTCTCCTACCAAGATGATGTTTCACTGGTCTAGGTCAGCAGAAGTAGGGGATAGCACAGCCTAATGCTCATGTGCCTGGCTTTGGTTTAGTGTAATGTTTGATAAACATTACTGACCAGAAAATATGCATGTCAAATACCTTATAAAAAAGGAAAAACACAGTACAGTTTACCCTTGAATAACACAGGTTTGAACTGCCCAGGCCCACATATAGGCAGATTGTTTTCAGTAAATATATTGGAAAATTTTTTGGATATTTGCAATAATTTGACAAAACCTGTAGACGAACTGCCACCCCTGAGACAGCAAGACCAACTCCTCCTCTTCCTCCTCTTCCTCAGCCTACTCACCGTGAAGACAATGAGGATGGAGACCTTTATGATGATCTACTTCCACTTAATAAATAGTACATATATTTTCTCTTCCTTATGATTTTCCTAATAACATTTCCTTTCCTCTAGATTACTTTATTGTAAGCTGTATATAATACATATAACAAAAATATATGTTAATAGACTGTTTATGTTATTGGTATGGCTTCTGGTGAACTATCAGCTATTAGTAGCTAAGTTTTTGGAGAGTCAAAAGTTATATGCAGATTTTTGACTGTGTGAGGGGTCAGTGCCCCTAACTCTCATATTGCTCATATTGCTCAAGAGTCAACTGTAGTTATTTTTGTTTTGTTTTGTTTTTTAAAGGGCCTGCCATTTGTAGCTGCTTTTCTATGTGATTCAAAACTTTCCCAACACCGGACAACTAAACCATAAAACAAAATACAGGACCAAATAGGATGTGGAGGCTACACATGACAGTCATTCATAAACCTCAGTTCAAATCATTAGCTCACTGCAGCTGCCTTACTGTCCTCACTGACTGACTTTGACATAAGAAATTGTTATAATTTGAAATGGTAAAATAAGACGTCTGTGCAGGGCAGGTGCGGGGGCACAGGCTCTGGCACTGAATGGTACCACTGGGTCATAAGGCCTTGCCTTTGGGCCTCCAGCCAGAGGGACAGGGCAGGCACTGGGCCAGTAGGCAGTGACCAAGTCTCCAGCAGGCGTCAGCCAGACTCTGCAGACTCTGGAGAGGAGCCCTCCTCCCTCTAGTGCCTGAGCCAGAATTAGGGGTCTCATGCCCAGGGAGCATGGGGACACCATGGTCCTTGCCCCAATCCTGGATGCCCAGTCCTGAGCCCTTGTGCTCTGCATGGCTATGACCATCCTGGCTGGTACCACCTCAGAACCCCTGGGCACAGAGCAATGTGTAGTATGCTCTGTAGTAGTAAACTCTCAGGTGGTGAGGAAGATAGGAGGACAAGGCTAAGACAGAGTCGATTTTCAGCAAACCTTCAAAGGGTGAAGAGGAAGTTTTAACTTGTCCCCTACAGTTTTGAGTCTGTGAGCAGGACAATTGTAACTGTTCTGCTCTTCTGGAAGCTTCAGTCAAGGGACACCAGGACCTAACAAGCCAGCAGAAGGAGTCAAGAAAACTTTTGAGCCAATGAACATGCACTCCACCACACTGCCACTGTTCCTGGCACATATGAGTAAGCACAGATCATGCTGCCACCACCCCAGTGAAGTGATTTGGTCAGCACCACTCACCAGAGTGTAGTGGTCACAGTCTCGGAACACCTTGGCCCCTCTTGGTTCCTAACCGCAAGAGACCAGACAAAAGAACCAGGGGCTCAATACCAGCCCCTTAGAGTTAGAGCTCACAGCCTAAGAGTGCTGAGTTGAGCCATGGCCCCTTAAGATCTTCTAAAAATGAAGCCAGTTTATTGAACCCAGATTATAGCACAATGAAACCTCCAAGGACATCAAAGAAGATAAAAGCAAAAAAGACAAAATCCAAAGGACAGCAACTTCAAAGACTGAAGAAACACCAACCCACACAAATGAGAGAGAACCAGTGCAAGGACTCTGGCAACTCAAAAAACAAGAGTGTCTTCTTACCTTCAAACAACCACACTAGTTCCCCAGCAATGGTTTTTAACCAGGCTGAAATGATGGAAATCAAATTCAGAATATGGATAGAAATGCAGATCACTGAGATTTAGGAGGAAGTCAAAACTCAATCTAAGGATTCTAAGGAATACATTAAAATGATCCAGGAGATGAAAGACAAAATGTCCATTTTAAGAAAGAAGCAAACTGATCTGATAGAGCTGAAAAACTCACTTCAAGAACTTCAGACTACAATCACAAGTATTAACAGCAGAATTGGCAAGGCTGAGGAAAGAATCCCAGAGATCAAAGACCAGTTCTCTGAAATAACTGAGTCAGACAAAAGTAAAGAAAAAAGATTAAAGAAGAATGAACAAAACCTTCAAGAAATCAGAGAGGGAGAGAAAGCAAGCAACTTGGAAAACATATTTGAGGATATTGTTCTTGAAAATTTCCCCAACCTCAGTAGGGAGTTCAACATTCAAATTCAGGAAATGCAGAGAACCTCTGTGGGTACTACACAAGATAACCATCCCAAGACACAGTTATCAGATTCTCCAAGGTCAAAATGAAGGAAAAAAATATTAAAAGCAGCTAGAGAGAAGGGGCAGGTTACTTATAAAAGAAACACCATCATGCTAACAGCAAACCTTTCAGCAGAAACCCTACAAGCCAGAAGAGATTGGGGGCCTATATTCAGCATTCTTTTAAAAAAAAAAAAGCAATTCCAACCAAGAATTTCATATCCAGCCAAACGAAGCTTCATAAGTAAAGGGGAAATAAGATCCTTTTTAGACAAGTAAACACTAAGGGAATTTTTTACCACCAGACCTGTCTTACAAGAGGTCCTGAAGGGAGTACTAAATATGGAAAGGAAAGACCATTACCATCCACTGCAAAAACCCCAGTTGCATAGACCATTGACACTATAAAGCAACCACACAAACAAGTCTACATAATAACCAGCTAACAACATGATGACAGAATCAAATCCGCACATATCAATATTAATCTTGAATGTAAATGGGCTAAATGCCCTGATCAAAAGGCACAGAGTGGCAAATTGGATAAAGAAGCAAGATCCAATGCCGTCTTCAAGAGACCCACCTCACATGCAGTGATACTCATGGGCTCAGGGTAAAGGGATGGAGAAAAACCTACCAAGCAAATGCAAAACAGAAAAAAGTAGGAATTGCTGTTCTAATTTTAGACAAAACAGACTTTAAACCAACAATGTTTTTTTTTAAAGTACATTATGCAATGGTAAAGGATTCAATTCAACAAGAAGACCTAACTATCCTAAATATATATGCACCCAGTGCAGGATCTTCCAGATTCATAAAGCAAGTTCTTAGAGACCTACAAAGAAACTTAGATAATGACACAATAATAGCGGGAGATTTCAACACATCACTGACTGTATTAGACACATCATCAAGGAAGGAAACTAACAAAGATATTCAAAACCTGAACTTCACACCTGACCAAATGGAACTAATAGACATTTAAAGCACTCTCCACCCCAAAACAACAAAATACACGTATTTCTCATCTGCACATGGCACATACTCTAAAATTGACCACACAGTCAACCATAAAATAATCCTTAGCAAATTCAAAAAAAAAACTGAAATTATACTAACAACACTCTCAGACCACAGCACAATAAAAATGGAAGTCAATGCATAAAAGATTGGGCAAAACCATCCAATTATATGGAAATTAAACAATCTGCTCCTGAATGACTTTTGGGTAAACAGTGAAATTAAAGCAGAAATCAAGAAATTCTTTGAAACAAATGAGAAGAAAGATACAACATATCAGAATCTCTGGGACACAGCCAAAGCAGTGTTAAAACAGAAGTTTATAGCACTAGACACCCACATCACAAAATTAGAAAGATTTCAAATTAACAACCTAACATCACACCTAAAGTAACCAGAGAAACAAGAGCAAACTAACCCCAAAGGTAGCAGAAGGCAATAAATAACCAAAATCAGACCTAAACTGAAGTAACTTGAGGTGCAAAAAACCATACAAAAGATCAATGAGTTCAAAAGTTCATTCTCTGAAATAATAAATAAGATAGATGCACCACTAGCTAGGCTAATTTAAAAAAGACAGAGAAGATCCAAATAAACATAATCAGAAATAACAAAAAAGACATTACCACTGACCTCACAGAAATACAAAAAATCCTAAGAGACTACTATGAATACCTCTAGACACACAAACTAAAAACCTAGAAAAAATGGGTAAATTTCTAGAAATAAAATCTCCCATGATCGAACCAGGAAGAAATTGAATTCCCGAACAGACTGATAAGTTTCAAAGTTGAATGAGTAATAGAGTCCACCAACCAGAAAAAGCCCAGGAACAGATGGATTCAAAGACGAATCCTACCAGATGTACAAAGAAAAGCCAGTACCATTCCTACTGAAGCTATTCCAAAAAATTGAGAAGGGACTCCTGACTAACTCATTCTATGAGGCCAACATCATTCTGATGCCAAAATTTGACAGAGACACTCACAGAAAAAGAAAACTTCAGGTCAATATCTTTGATGAACACAGATGCAAAAATCCTCACCAAAATGCTAACAAACTGAATCCAGCATCACATCAAAAAGCTAATCCACCACAATCAAGTAGTCTTTATCTCTGGGATGCAAGTTTGGTTCAACATATGCAAATCAATAAATCAATAACATAAACAGAACTAAAAACAAAAACCCCATGATCATCTCAAAAGATGCAGAAAAACTTTCAATAAAACTCAACATCGCTTCATGTTAAAAATTCTCAATAAACTAGGAATTGAAGGAAAATATTTCAAAATAATAAAACTCATCTATGACAACCCCACAGCCAACATCATAAGAAATGGGCAAAAGCTGGAAGCATTCTCTTTGGAAACTGAAACAAGACAAGGATGCACTCTCTCACCACCCCTATTCAACATGGTACTAGAAGTCCTAGCCAGAGCAATCAGGCAAGAGACAGAAATGAAAGGCATCCAAATAGAAATAGAGGAAGTCAAGCTATCCCTGTTTGCAAAAGATGTGATTCTATACCTAAAAAAAACCGATAATCTCTGTCCAAAAGCTCCTTGATCTTGTAAACAACTTCAGCAAAGTTTCAGGATACAACAATTAATGTACAAAAATCAGTAGCATTCCTATACACCAACAACATCCAAACTGAGAGCCAAACCAAGAAATGCGGCCCCTTTCACAGTTACCATAAAAAGAATAAAATGCCTAAGAATACAGCTAACCAGAAAGGTGAAAGATCTCTATAATGAAAATTACAAAACACTACTCAAAGATATCAGAGATTTTATAAACAAATGGAAAATTATTCCATGCTCATGGATAAGAAGAATGAATAGTGTTTAAATGACCATACTGCCCAAAGGAATTTATAGATTCAATGCTATTCCTATCAAACTACCAATGATATTCTCCACAGAATTTTTTAAAAAATTAAAATTCGTATAGAACCAAAAAAGAACCCAAATAGCCAAGCAATCCTAAGCAAAAAGAACAAAGCAGGAGGTATCACCTTACTGACTTGAAACTATACTATAAGCCTACAGTAACCAAAACAGCATGGTAGTGGTACAAAAACAGACACATAAACCAATGGAACAGAATAAAGAGACAAGAAATCATGCTGCACACCTAAAACCATCTTACCTTAGACAAAGTCTACAAAAGTAAGCAATGGAGAAAGGGGTCCCTATTTGATAAATGGTGCTGGGATAACTGGCTAGCTATATGCAGGTGATTAAAACTACACTCCTTCCTTTCACCATATACAAAAATCAATTCAAGATGGAGTAAAAACTGAAATGTAAAACCTAAAACTATAAAAACTCTGGACAATGACCTAGGAAACACTATTCTGGACATAGAACCTCAAAAATTTCTTGATGCAGATACCAAAAGCAATTGCAACAAAAATAAAAATTGACAAATGGGACCTAATTAAACTAAAGAGCTTCTGCACAGCAAAATAAACTATCAACAGAGTAAACAGACAACCTACAGAATGGGAGAAAATATTTACAAACTATGCATCCAACAAAATTCTAATATCCAGAATCTTTAAGGAGCTTAAGCAAATTAACAAGCAAAAAACAAACAACCCTCTAAAAAAGTGGGCAAAGAACATGAACAGATACTTTTCAAAGGAAGACATACATGTGGCCAACAAGCATGTGAAAAAATGCCCAGCTTCACTAATCATTAGAGAAATGCAAATCAAAATCACAATGAGATATCATCTCACACCAGTTAGAATGGCTATCAGTAAAAAGTCAAAAAATAAGAGATGCTGAAGAAGTTGCAGAGAAAAGGAAATGCTTATACACTGCTGCTGGGAATGTAAATTAGTTCAGCCATTGTGAAAAGCAGTTTGGTGGTTTCTCAAAGAGCTAAAAACAGAACTACTATTTGACACAGCAATTCCATTACTAGGTGTATATATATCCAAAGGAATATAAATCATTCTACCATAAAGACACGTGTACACATATGTTCATTACAACACTATTCACAATAACAAAGACATGAAATCAACATAAATGCTCATCAACGGTAAACTGAATAAAGAAAATGTGGTATGTATACACCATGGAATACTATGCAGCCACCAAGAAGAACGAGGTCATGTCCTTTGGAGCAACCTAGTTCAAGCTAGAGGCCATTATCCTAAGCAAACTAACACAGAAACAAATAAAACAAAGACCACATGTTCTCACTTTTACATGGGAGCTAAACATTGAGTACACATGGACACAAAGAAGGGAACAACAGACATTGGGACATCCTTAAGGAGAAGGGTGAGGATGGAAAAGCTACTTATCAGGTACTAAGCTTATTACCTGGGTGATAAAATAATCTGTACACCAAACCCCTATGACATACAATGTACCTATATAACAAACCTTCCTATGTAAGCCTGAACCTGAAATTTAAAAAAAAAGTAAAAAGAAAAAGAAACAGTCAATTAAATATGAATTAGCAAAGTACTAACTGTGTGTTTTATATAGGAGCATTTTTTAAATATAATTTCCATTTTTCTTTTTTTATTATTTTATTATTATACTTTAAGTTTTAGGGTACATGTGCACAATGTGCAGGTTTGTTACATATGTATCCATGTGCCATGTTGGTGTGCTGTACCCATTAACTCGTCATTTAGCATTAGGTATATCTCCTAATGCTATCCCTCCCCTTGCCCCCCACCCCACAACAGTCCCCAGAGTGTGATGTTCCCCTTCCTGTGTCCATGTGTTCTCATTGTTCAATTCCCACCTATGAGTGAGAACATGTGGTGTTTGGTTTTTTGTCTTTGCGATAGTTTACTGAGAATGATGATTTCCAGTTTCATCCATGTCCCTACGAAGGACATGAACTCATCATTTTTTATGGCTACATAGTATTCCATGGTGTATATGTGCCACATTTTCTTAATCCAGTCTATCGTTGTTGGACATTTGGGTTGGTTCCAACTCTTTGCTATTGTGAATAGTGCCACAATAAACATACGTGTGCATATGTCTTTACAGTAGCATGATTTATAGTCCTTTGGGTATATACCCAGTAATGGGATGGCTGGGTCAAACGGTATTTCTAGTTCTAGGTCCCTGAGGAATTGCCACACTGACTTCCACAATGGTTGAACTAGTTTACAGTCCCACCAACAGTGTAAAAGTGTTCCTATTTCTCCACATCCTCTCCAGCACCTGTTGTTTCCTGACTTTTTAATGATCACCATTCTAACTGGTGTGAGATGGTATCTCATTGTGGTTTTGATTTGCATTTCTCTGATGGCCAGTGATGATGAGCATTTTTTCATGTGTTTTTTGGCTGCATAAATGTCTTCTTTTGAGAAGTGTCTGTTCATGTCCTTTGCCCACTTTTTGATGGGGTTGTTTGTTTTTTTCTTGTAAATTTGTTTGAGTTCATTGTAGATTCTGGATATTAGCCCTTTGTCAGATGAGTAGCTTGCAAAAATTTTCTCCCATTTTGTAGGTTGCCTGTTCACTCTGATGGTAGTTTCTTTTGCTGTGCAGAGGCTCTTTAGTTTAATTAGATCCCATTTGTCAATTTTGGCTTTTGTTGCCATTGCTTTTGGTGTTTTAGACATGACGTCCTTGCCCATGCCTATGTCCTGAATGGTAATGCCTAGGTTTTCTTCTAGAGTTTTTATGGTTTTAGGTCTAACATTTAAGTCTTTAATCCAGCTTGAATTAATTTTTGTATAAGGTGTAAGGAAGGGATCCAGTTTCAGCTTTCTACATATGGCTAGCCAGTTTTCCCAGCACCATTTATTAAATAGGGAATCCTTCCCCCATTGCTTGTTTTTGTCAGGTTTGTCAAAGATCAGATAGTTGTAGATATGCGGCACTATTTCTGAGGGCTCTGTTCTGTTCCATTTTTCTTAGAGTGTTAAAAATTTAAAAATCACTGCCCTGTGTTAGGCTGCTTCCCCAAATGAAAATTTTAATGCATAAGAATTGAAACCACCCTGCTAGAGCCTGAATGTGTACCCCCAAAATTTATATGTTAAAACCTAATCCCCAATGTGTTAGTATTTGGATGTGGGTCTTTTGGGGGTGATTAGATCATAAGAGGGTGATCACCTCCTCTGTCTTCCTCATAAATGAGATTAATATCCTTATATATAATATCCCAGAAAGCTCCCTCATCCCTTCCACCATGTGTGGCTATAGCAAGAGAAACAACCACCTATGAACCATGAAGTAGGCCCTCGCCAGACAGCGAATCTGCCAGCAGCTTGATCTTGGACTTCCCAGCCTCCAGAACTGTAAGTAATAAATTTCTGTTGTTTATAAACTCCCCAGTCTATCACATTCTGTCATAGCAGCCCAAACAGACTAAGGCACACCCTATGTAAAGAGGAAGAAATAGTTTACTAAGCAGCTAAATGAGAGACAAAGTATGTGTGTGTGTGTGGGGGTGTGGTGGGGGGGTGTGTACTCATGGGCCTACAGGTTTCCACCTATATGCACATATGTATTGCATACACACGTCATATTACGTAGACTGCTTAGATATAACCAAACTCTTCTCATTGGGGCACTGGTGAAGTAAAGCATACGTAGGAAGACCTGGGGCACTGCCAAAGCTCTAGTTCTAACTTCTTTTCTTTGCCTGATTCTGGCTTCCAATCCACTTTTGCCTCCCACTCTGATCCATATCCCATACTCACCCACTCCAGACCAATCACTTCCTTGTGGAAAAGGCAGCTGATATGTTAATTATGTGAGAATCTTGATCTCTTTTAAGTGAGAAAGTTTTTAATTCCTCAGAGGGTCTTCATTGATACCACCTACCTTGAGACATAGCACATTCCTTTTGTGATGTTTGTACAGCTCCATCACTGTCTGCCCCGTGTGTCATTGCACAGGTCATGAGAATGAGGGCTTTCTAGGTACAGCACTCCTCCATGCCACTTTGCCCTGATAATGCATCACAAAACCCACACTATAAGCCCAGAGCTAATGGCTTGGTCTTTTTCAGGTAGCTCGTGAGACTTTTGACCAAAACAGCTTAGTGAAAGGGTATCTCAAACACTGGCCCTGTCCTTATTAATTATGTGTACTTAGACAAATCACTTTGCACTCTGAGCTACAATGTTCTCACGCCAAAGTGGAGACAAGAATCCCTACATTGCAAGGTTGTTGTGAGCATTGAGTGATTATGGAAGCAATGTGCTAGAATATAGATTTGCCGGATAAATTTAATACTTGTGTTAAATCATTGTTGAAATTTTTTAAACCTCAGCTTCTTTTCTTTCAAGCATTGTCAAATCAGTTGGGATATTTTGTGTGTTCTTCAAAGTTTTTACTTCCTACCAAAAAAAGTTTTTAAAAAATCATTACTTACTAAAAGTTTTCTAATTTTTTCTTGACAGATAATATTATCTAATGCCTGCTGTTCTTGATGCATTATATAGAGCACCTGGTATTTTTCTCCACCTAAAAGAGTAATTTTGAGGCACTTTTAAACCTTTTATTATTCATTCTCTCTCTTAAAATCTTTAACAAACTCTTTAAAACAAAAAAAAATCGTTTTCTCTTTCTTTTCCATGGTTCTTACCCTTATAACTTGAACACATACTTAAGCACGTTTCTAGTCCCATCTTATGCCACAAGATGGAAATTAAAGTGGAAAAGTGCAATTAACATGGTTCCATTTCACCATCTACTTGCTGAGTGACACGCAAGTAGATGAGGGCTTTCAAGTCACCTAGCCCTCAGCTGCTGTAAAATGAGCAAAATCACCCAATACCTCCCAGGATTTGTGTGAGGAGCCAATGACATTCTGAAATAAAAAACAAACTTTGGAAATTGTTCTGTACATGTGCTCTCCTCTACTTGCCAGTCTTCCCAGGAGGCCAGAGTCCTAAGCAGAGAAAAAGCAGGGTTTTGCACAGAAGCATAATGTGGGAAATGCAGGGCCCACATTCCCTGTGGTTATTTATATCTATAACCTCTAAGGTTGGAGAGCTGGCTCCGCACAGAAACTCTATCTTTACTAATGTCATACTCAACACACTTCTCCAGCACTGCAGACCTTTCTGGAGAAGCAGTTTACACTTAAATCAGTTGGGAAGGAGACCTTGCAGCTACTACACTACAAGAATTTCATTCTACAAACTTTCTGAGCCCTGCTCTGGGACAAACCCTGTGCCTGACACAGGAGCTACAGAGAGGAAAAAGAGGCAGGCCTTCAATCATCTTATCCCCAACATATGTGTAGGACTTGTCTATATGCTAGGCACCTCCTAGGTGCTGGGGATGCAACAGAGAGGAAAACAAACAAACAAAAAACAGGTACTTGCTCTCATGAAGCTTACATTTTCACAGAGACATAGTCAGTGAAAGGGAAAAACATTTTACAGATAATTTTAGAAAGTAAAAAGTATTATGAAGAAAACAAAATAGGATCATATAATAAAAAGGGATGCTGAGTTATTCTGATGGACGACCAGGGATGGGCTCCCTTTGGAGGTGATATTTGAGAGATGAGAATGAGTATGAAAATAAATTAGTGATACTATTGAGAGTTTGGTCGAAGGATGGAATATGGGAAAGGAGTACAACTTTTTTTTATTATAATTTTTTTTCGAGATGGAGTCTCCCTCTGTTGCCCAGGATGGAGTACAGTAGCGCAACCTCGGCTCACTGAAACTTCCGCCTCCTGGGTTCAAGTGATTCTCCTGCCTCAGCCTCCCTAGTAGCTGGGACTACAGGAGTGTACCACCACACCCGGCTAATTTTTGTATTTTGTTTTGTTTTGTTTTTTTTTGCAGAGATGGGGTTTCACCATATTGGCCAGGCTGGTCCTGAACTCCTGACCTCGTGATCCACCTGCCTCAGCCTCCCAAAGTGCTGGGATTACAGGCATGAGCCACCGCACCCAGCCAGAGTACAATCTTTTTAAGCAACTAGTATGTGCTAGGGACCATGCTATGTTGACATTTTCACTTATTTAATCTTCCCAGGCCACCATGGCAGCAACTGTGCCAACTGTGGTCACCAGTGCCAAGAGCAATCGATGGCACACAATGAGTACACTAATAAAAACAGAATTAATGAAAATGAGGATGAATGAGATAGAATTTATCAATCCCATCTTATAAACAAGGAAGTTGAGGCTCTAAGAGGTTGGGGTTTTCAAGGCCACACAGCTACAGATCACAGAGCTAGAACAGCTGATCCTTGGCCTGTCTTTAAAATATCTGATATTTCATTTTGTTAAATAAAATTAGAATTTATTTACTAACATTTATTTAGAATTACTCATGTTTGTAAAGTGAGATCAGCCCACAGATTTTCTTTCTCATACTACCCTTGTCAATTTGACATCAAGGTCTCTTCAGGCTCATAAAACATTGATTTGATTTTCCTAAATTGCTATATGTTATTGGTTATTCTGCAAAGTAGAGATGGTCTGCTGTTGACTCTTTGGTGCAAACCATCTATAAAGTCCTTCCAAACAGATGTTTATTAAGGAGAGGAGGTGGTTTTGACTATACTATCATTAGTATGTGAACGTTTGGCCCTTCCAGGTCAAATTCTGACCTATAATTTAAGGACATACAAATGAAAATAAAGCTCCTTTTCTGGATCAAATTTTTGAACAGTAGCCTATTTATTCAATTAGTGTTTACTAAACATCTATTACATGTCAGGCATTATTCTAGGCACCATGAATACAGCAATAAACAAAACAGAAAAAATATTTCCTGCCCCGATGGTGTTTATATTCTAGTGAAGGAAGACAGACAGTATGCAAAGGAGTAAAAAATAAAGATGGTTAGAAGGTTCTGATAATCTACAGAAAAAAGGTAGGGAAGGGAAATAAGAAGGTTGAGGGAGAAGAAGGGTTGTAGTTTTTTTCTCCCTCGCACTTCTGGTTGGTTGGTTGGTTTGTTGGTTTGTTGGTTGGTTGGTTGGTTGGTTGGTTTTGAGACGGAGTCTCACTGTTGTTGCCCAGGCTAGAGTGCAATGGCGTGATCTCGGCTCACTGCAACCTCCGCCTCCTGGGTTCCAGCAATTCTCCTGCCTCAGCCTTCCAAGTAGCTGAGATTACAGGTGCCTGCCACCACGCCCAGCTAATTTTTGTACTTTTAGTAGAGACGGGGTTTTACCACGTTGGCCAGGCTGGTCTCGAACTCCTAACCTCAGGTGATCCACCCTCCTCGGCCTCCCAAAGTGCTGGGATTACAGGCATGAGCCACTGCACCTGGCCAGGGTTGCACTTTTAAACAGGTTAATCAGAGAAGGCCACTCCAAAAAGTTGACATTTAGGCAACAACTTGAAGGAAGGAATATTGCAGAGAAAGGGAAGGCATAAACAAAGTCTAGAAATGGAAGCATGTGTGTCACATTTCAGGAATAAGAAGGAGGTCAGCATGGCTAGAAGATAATGGACTAGAAAGCTCCAGGCCCTTGTTCTCCCACGAAAACACTGAACTAACAACAACATACAGACCTAATAACTTTGTGAGAACTACAAAAAGTCTATTAAGAAGCTTCCACAACTAAGAAAACCACTAATCAAGAAAAACTTCACCCAAAGTGATAGGAAATTTGTCTTTTGCTCACCCTTCCTCCTTCCGCTACTCATTATAGCATGGCATGACATAATATGAGGAAAGCTGCCCAGCATCCAAGCTCCTCCTTTAGGATGGAAGAAAAATTTGGAACTCATGCAACGTTCTGCTTTACAACATTGTCTGAGGGCTGCTCTAGAGACAAGTTGCTGTCTCACCTGACTTTAAGGACTCATGGGAATGGTAGCGTAGTTTGAATACCAGATTGTAGGTTGCTGAAAGCAGCAGTGGGTGCCACGATGTGTTAAAACTTCAGGGAACCTGAAGTCCTGTGGGCACCAGGGAGCAAAACATTATGGGCAGAAGAATAAAATAGCAACCCTAGGCTTCTGAGGAGAAGCAGGGATAACTTTCTTAGGGAAATTAAGACATTTAAAGCAGCAAATTATTGTTACCAGGAACTGAAATAAAAGCATATGTACAAGACGCATCCCTAGAAAAAATCTGAAAGGACAAACAGCCTATATGTCATGAAGATTTTCCTCTGCACAGAACTAGTCCATAAACACTGGAAGAGGCAGTTGTTTTTTCAAATGCCCAAATCTCAACAAAAAAGGTCATAAAGCATACAAAGGAACAGGGAAATATGGCCCACTGAAAAGAATAAAATAAATCTCCAGAAACAGGCCCTACAGAAATGCAGGTCTCTGAGACACTTGACAAAGAATGTAAAACAACTTTCTTAGAGATACTCAAAAGCTAAATGAGAACACGATAGACAACTAAATGAAATCAGGAAAATAATACACAAGCAAAATAATGCCATCAATAAAAAGATAGAAACTACTTTTCTAAGTACCAAACAAAAATTCTGGAGCTGAACAATGCAATAACTGAATTTAAAAATAGACTAAAAGAGTTCAACAGCAGGCTAGATGAAGCATAATGAACCTGAAGGTGGATCACTTCAAATTACCAAGTCAGAGAAGAAAAAAAATGAAGGAAATAAGGAAGTTATAAGACATCATTGTATACATTATGGAAGCCCTGGAAAAAGAAGAAAGAAAGGGACAGAGAGCTTATTTGAATAATGGCCAAAAACTTCCCAAATTTGAGGATAGAAATGAATGTACTAATACAAGCTCAATGAAGTCTAACAGGAAAAGTCCTAAGAGACCCACATCAAACACAATATAGTCAAACTGCTGAAAGTCAAACAAAAAAGAATCATGGAAGTAGAGAGAAAAGCAACTTATTATATACAAGCCTCTGTAAGATTATTAGCAAATTTCTCACCATAAACCTCAAAGGCCAGAAGGCAGTGAGATAATATATTCAAAATACTGAAAGAAAAAAATGTCAATCAAGAATGCTATATTTGACAAAATTGCCCTTCAAAAACAAAGGAGAAATTAAGGCTTTTCCAAATAAACAAAAGCTGATGGAGTTCATTACCACTAGAGTTGTGTCAGTCAGATGGTGAAAATGATAATGGGTTAATCTCCATAGTACAGTCAAGTGTTGCTTAACAACAGGGATACATTCTGAGAAATGTATCGTTAGGCAATTCTGTCAGCAAGTATAATAGAATGCACTTATGTAAACCTAGATGGTATAGCCTACTACACACTTAGGCTGTCTGGGGTAGCCCTAGTGCTCCTAGGTTACAAATCTGTACAGCATGTGACTGTCCTGAATACTGGAGGAAATTGTAACACAATGGTAAGTATTTGTGTTTCTAAATACAGTTAACCAGAAAAGGTACAATAAAATTATAGTACAAAAGACAAAAACATGTTACATCTGTATAGGGCATTTTTCTTGAGTGGAGCTTGCAGGACTGAAAGTTGCTCTGAGTAAGCGAGTGAATGAGTGGTGAGTTACTATGAAGATCTAGGACATTACTGTACACTACTGTGAACTTCATAAACACTGTGCACTTATGCTACGCTACATTTACAAAGAAAATTTCTTTCTTAAATAGTAACAACTTTATCTTACTGTAACTTTTTAGTTTATAAACTTTTCGATTTTTAACTTTTACTCTTTTGTAATAACACTCAGCTTAAAACACAATCACATTGTACAGCTAAACAAAAATATTTTCTTTCTTTACATCTTCATTCTATAAGCTTTTTTATACTTAATTTTTTTTTACTTTCTAAACATTTTCTTAAACACTGAGACATAAACATACACATTAGCCTAGTACTACATAGGGTCAGGATAATCAATATCACTTTATTCTGCCTCCACATCTTGTCCCACTGGAAAGGGCACTAACCTGTATAAAGCTGTCACCTCCTGTGGTAACAATACCTTCTTCTGGACTATCTCCTGAAGGACCTGCCTGAAGCTCTTTTATAGTTAACTGTTAAAAAAAAATGAGAGAAACTCTTGCTATGTTGCCCAGGCTGGTCTTGACTCTTAGGCTTAAAGGAGTTCCTTCCATCCCAAGTAGCTAGGATTATAGGCACATGTCACCAAACTTTATATAACATTTTTTATATAAGTAGAAGAAGTACATTCTAAAATAACAATAAAAAGTATACTGTGGTCAATACATAAACTAGCAACATAGTTATTTATTATCATAATCAAATATCATGTACTGTACAAAACTATATGTGTTATACTTTCATACTACCAGCAGTTGCATAGGTTTGTTTGCATAGTAGATTTGTTTAAACACCATGAACACACAAGTAATGCACTGTGCTATGATTTTAAAGTGGCTGCAATGTCACTAGACGACAGGACTTTTTCAGCTCCATTATAATCTCATGGGACCACTGTTGTATATGTGGTCCATCATTCACCAAACATTGTTATGTGGTGTGTGACTGTATATAATTAACTTTTGTATGTCAACAACAACAAAAATAACCTAATTTTAAAATGGGCAAAGAACTTGAACGGACATTTCTCCAAAGATAATATATAATGGCCAACAAGCATATTTAAAGATACATCGCTTATCATCCAGAAAATACAAATCAAAACCATCAAACCATGACATATTACCTCACACTCATTAGTATAGCTTCTATCAAAACACACAGAGAGAGAAAGAGAAAGAGAGAGAAAGAGAGAATAACAAGTGCTGACAAGGATGTGGAGATCTTTGCCTTGGAATACTTGTACATCGTTGGTGGGAATGTAAAATGATGCAGTCACTAGGCTAAATAGTACGACGGTTCCTCAAAAAATTAAAAGCAGAATTACCAAATGATTCAGTAATTCCACTTCTGGATTTATATTCAAAATAATGAAAACAGGATCGTGAAGAGATATTTGCACACCCATGTTTATAGCAGAACCATTCACGATAGCTGAGAGTGGAAGCAACCCAACTGTCTATCAGTGGATGAATTGATAAACAAAATGTAGCATACACAGACAATAGAAGATTATTTAGCCTTAAAATAAAAAGGATCCAAGATTCATCTACCATGTGGATGAACCTTGAGGACATTACGCTAAGTAAAATAATCCGGTAACAGAAAGACAAATACTTTATGGTTTCATTTATATGAGATATCTAAAGTAGTCAAACTTACTGAAACAGGAAGTAGAATGCTGGTTGCCAGAGGTTGGGGATAGGGAAATGAGAAGTCGTTGTTCAGTGGGTACAAAGTTTCAGTTTTGCAAGATGAAAACATTCTGGAAATCTGTGACACAACAATGTGAATACACTTAACACTAATAACTGTACACTTAGAAATGGTTAAGATGGTAAATTTTATACTATGTGCTTTTTATTATGATACACACAAAAAAATAAACCTGAGCCTAAGGAAAAGGAAGCACTTCCTCACAGCCCTTTACATAGTGAATAACAGAACCCAGGTTCAAATCCAGGTTTGTCTAACATCTCAGTTGAGGATTCCTTCTGCTGTACAACAGTGTTTTAGCTTTATATGTTAAAAAGTAATCTTAAGAGACCTGTAGTGGCTACATTAATATAGGGAAAAATAGACTAATAGAACTGAAAAGACAAACAATTTAATAATTTTAGTTGGAAATTTCAATACTTCTCTCTCTGTATCTGATCGAATAACAAGACCAGCTTGACCTAACTGACATAATAGACCACTTCAACTAACAATAAGAAAATGTATTATTTTCAATCACGCATGGAATATCGTCCAAGATAAATTATATACTAAGCCATAAAATATGTTTCCATAAATTTTAAAATTGGAAATTATCAAAGTATGTTTTCTGACCACAATGAAATTAAATTAGAAATCAACAGCAGAAAGCAATCTAGAAAATTCTCAAATATTTGGACATTAAACAATGCACTTCTAAGTAACCCACAGGGCAAAGAAGAAATTACAAGAGAAATTTAAAAAAAAAAAAACACAACATATAAAAAATGTACAGCATGCAGCTAAAGCAGTGTTTGGATGATAATTAGTAGTTTTGAATGCATCCTAAAAAAGAAAAAACGTATCAAAAATAAATAATCTAATGTTCTATTTCAAGAATCTGGAAGAGGAAGAATAAATCAAACACAAAAGAAGTAGACTACAATAATAGTAATGACAAGAACAGGAAATCAATAAATTATAAAAGCAGGAAAGCAAATAGAGGAAACCAATAAGACTAAAAGTCAATTCTTTTGAAAAGATCAACAAACTGTATGTACCTTTAGCTAGAATGACTGAGGAAAAAAAAAAAAAAAAAAAAACAAAGACAAATCTACCTAAGTCAAGAATGAAGAAAGGAACATCACTACAAACCTACAGAAACTAAAACGATTAAGGGAACATTATAAACAAATTTATGCCAACAAATTATACAACTTAGGTAAAGTGAACAAATTCCTAGACAGACAAAAATTACCCAAACTAACTCAAGAAGGAGTAGAAAATCTGAATAGACATATATCAAGTAAAGAAACTTAATTAGTAATTTAAAATCTTCCCACATGAAAAAGCCCAGGCCCAGATGGCTTCACTGGCAAATTCTATCAAACATTTAAGGAAGATAATACTACACAAACTCTCTAAAAATGGACAAGCATGGAAAACTTCCCAATTCATTGTATGAGACTGGCATTACCTTTGTCCCAAAACAAGATAGACATCATAAGAAAGGAAAACTACAGATCAATATCTCTCATGAACACAGACACGAAAAATACTTAAATATTAACAAACTGAATCTAGCAACAAACAAAAAGGTAAGTTCTGTAGATTGGTGCTTCTTTTTTGCCTATAAACCAGCCAGACTCTAAGTAGTTACCAACTGAGAGACCGTTTACCAGATGCCATTGATGTCCCATCATATAGGACCCAGGAAAACAATGCTCTTGGGGGGCTTTCTTCAAGGATTCACGGACAAGAATTAGTGATAAATGTCCCAGATTCCTTGTCCTTTCACTGAGATAACTCTGGGGCATGTTTTACAGTCTCTCAGGCTGGCCAGTGGGATTGTGCCTCAGTACAGACTGTGCTAACCAGTTCATGAACACATCTGTATGTGCTTTCTTTCCTTTCCTGTCCCACTTCCCTACACAATGCTGGTGCTTCCTGGGGTCATTTCCCCAAAATTATGAGTGCTCACATCCTGGTCTCCAGTTCTGCTTCCAAGACAACCCTCCTTGCCAGCTCCTTTCAGCTATGGCACTAGCTGAAAACAGTGCAGAAGAAAGTTGCCCACAATTTTTAATGAAGTTATTCTGCTTGAAGCCAGAAAGACAGATGGCACCTCCGATTGTAACTGACTTTCCCAAAAAAGCCTAAAAAGAGAAAAACTCATTTGCGTAGAGAAGGAGAAAATTCAACCACAGAAGGAATTGAGTTGCCCTTGGGATTTGGCTTCCATATTTCTATAGGCAGAGCTGATGTGATTGTGGATATCCAATCTAGTTATCATCTTTATTACACTGATAGTGCTGACCTCACACAGCAAGTACCACGATATCAGGAGTCTTATCCCATTTACCTTGGCAATTACCTGATGTTCTCATCATTTTGCAAGGCAGTTTGCATTAACACCCCCACCCCAACCCCAAGACCTGGTTGCCCAATTTTGTGCATGATCTTCCTATATCTGGGGAGAGGTGCAGGGTAAGAATTAGGATCCAAAATTATAAGGGTCCATTCTATTATTAATATCTCCCATTTTTACAACATCTCATGCCTACGTGAATGAGTGTTGGGAAAGTATGAAAACAGAAACCCCGTCTCCAGTGTTTTCCCAGATCTGGTTTCAGCAGATTCACTCTTCTTATTCACTTCTGCAACAAATATTCATTTGTGCACCTACTATGTTCCATCTCTGTGACACAGTGTGGTGGATACATCCCGAGGTGATCACCAACAATGAGTTTCACCCTTCTACAACAGAACCTGTGACTTACTTCTAGCCAATAAGACATAGCAATGGTAATAGGAGGTCACTCCCTTGACCATATAAGACTTCATCTTAGCATAGTGGAGTGGAAGAGACTCTCCCTTGCTGTCTTTGAAAAAGAAAGCTGTCATGTTTTGAAAGGAGGCTGCATGGCAGCAACCTGAGTACAGCCTCAGTTGTATGCAACCTGAGGACAACTCCAGTGGTTTCTAGATGCTGGAAGCAGCCTCTAGCAGCCTTCTTGTTTCTTTCAGTCAACAAGAAAACAGGGACTTCAGTCCTATAGCCATAAGGACACTGATTCTGCCAACAACCTGAGGGATTTTCGAAGCAGATTTTCCCTATTCATGCTTCCAGAGAAGAATGCAGCCCGACCAATATCTTGATACAGTCTTGTGATATTCTGGGCAGAGGACCCAGCTAAGCCATGCTTAGATTCCTGAACAGTAGAAACTCTGAAATAGTGAATGTGTGTCTCCCAAAGCCACTAAGATTTTGATAATTTGTTACTCACCGTAGAAAACCAATACACAGAACTAGGGATACCCCTTGCTTCTCTAATACTCTTTGCCTTTGGATCTAGTTTCCCCATATTCAATCTCAATCATTTTGCTTGACATCTCAAGTTGGATGCATCCCTCAGCCTCTTGCTCTGAAGAATTTGCATATCTAACAGACAACTGGCAAAAGGAATCCAACCCATGGCCTGGAAAGACCAAGCTGGCTTGAAGCTGAACTACACAAAGGGAAGGGGAAAGGGCCAGTGCACTTGCACTGTCTTGAGAGACGGGTCAACATTGCTATTGCCCACTAGCATCTGAGTCATCACCTTCTTCCTGAGCACAGTGTTAGACTGCATTTCCCAGGCCCCTTGATGGTAATGACACTGGGTTTTGCCAATGGAGTATCAGCTTCCAGAAGTGCTATTATCACCTCTAGGACAAGAGTTTAGAGTGGTGTACCTTCTCTACACTTTATTCTCTTCTTCAACTCACCAACCAAAAAAAATCCAATGGAAAATTCTGAGACCTTAGAAAATGACAGAAACATGGGACAGAAGGAGCTTGGGTCCCTGAAAGACTGCATGGAGCCAAGTTTCAACTCCCTCACTATCCCTCGCTATACAGTTTTTTGTTTTCTTTTTTGTTTCTGTTTTGTTTTGTTTTTTTGAGATGGAGTCTCTCTCTCTGTTGCCAGGCTGGAGTGCAGGGGCATGATCTCAGCTCACTGCAAACTCCGCCTCCCGGGTTCAAGCAATTCTCCTGCCTCAGCCTCCTGAGTAGCTGGGACTAGAGGTGTGAGCCACCAAGCCCAGCTAACTTTTGTATTTTTAATAGAGATGGGGTTTCACCAAATTGACCAGGATGGTCTCAATCTCTCGACCTTGTGATCTGCCTGCCTCGGCCTCCCAAAGTGCTGGGATTACAAGTGTGAGCCACCGCGCCCAGCCAATTGGACAGTTCTATCAGTCAGCATTCAACCAGAGAAATAGAATTAGTAGGAGATACATATTAAAACATGCATTGCAAGGAATTGGCTTATACCATTGTGGGGCCTGCCTAGAAGCATCTGAAATCCTTAGGGCAGGCCATCAGGAAGGACAGGATGGAAGTTTCCAGCACAAGCTGAAGTTTCAGTCCTAAGGTGGGATTTCTTTTTTTTCTTTTTTAATTGATACATAATAATTAGACATTTATGGAGTACATGTGATATTTTGATACATGCATACAATGTGTAGTGATCAAATTAGGATAATTAGAATATCCATCACCTCAAACGTTTATCATTCCAACTTTTATTTGAAATGTTGGGAACATTTCAAATCTTATTTTCTAGGTATTCTGAAATATACAACATTGTTAACTGTAGTCACACTAGTGTGCTATCGAATACTAGCAAAACTACTATTAGATAGGTGGGATTTATTCTTCTAGAGGAAATTGTCAACTCTATTCTTAAGGCCTTTTAACTGAAAGAATAAGGTTAAGGTTATCTAGGATAATCTCCCCCAGTTAAAGCCAACTGATTATGGATTTTAATTACATCTACAAAGTACCAGTGCAGCAACATCTGAGTTAGTGTTTAATTGAATAACTGGGCACTGTTTAATTGAATAACCTAAACAAGATGACACAAAAACTGGCCATCATATGGTGATGGCAATTAGTAAACACGACTGGGTTAAGCTGCTGATGATTGGGGTGTGTTTATTACAACACTGAGAGAAGAGTCCACCCTGACTAATGAAAGCAAGCTATCATTCTTCAAAGACTTGATTTTTACTCCTGAGAGTGGAGATAGTAATATCTCATTTCTGGGCTGTCTATATCCCTAATTAGTAAAGAGTAGTGGCCCCCAAATACTTCCAGGACTCCTTTACAGGACACTAGTAGGTTTTCTCCTCATCAGTCTGAATCTCTAGCATCTCAGCCTCCCCATGGCCATAAACATTCCCAGGTCAAGCCACTTCATCTCTCACCTGGGCCATAGGCCACTCTCCTAACTAGCTGATATGGTTTTGCTCTGTGTCACCCAAATCTCATGTCGAATTGTAAGCCCCACATGTCAGGGGAAATGTTGAAAAAAGAAAACTCAGCATGCAAAACTCCCAGTACTCTTTTGTATGTTTTTTAGGGTTTCGGGATCAGGGAACCTGTATCCAGCACTGGCTCTGGCTAATTTAAATAGAAGAACGGTTTGTTATGGCGATATTGGATTGAATATGGGGAAACTAAATCCAAAGGCAAAGAGTATTAGAGAAGCAAGGAGTATCCCTGGTTCTGTGTATTGGTTTTCTGTGGTGTACAACAACTTATCAAAAACTTAGTGGCTTTGGGAGACACACATTCACTATTTCAGAGTTTCCATTGGTCAGGAATCTAAGCATGGCTTAGGTGGGTCCTCTGCTCAGAATATCACAAGGCTGTATCAAGATGTTGGCCAGGCTGCATTCTTCTCTGGAAGCTTGAATAGGGAAGATCTGCTTCAAAAATCCCTCAGGTTGTTGGCAGAATCAGTGTCCTTATGGCTATAGGACTGAAGTCCCTGTTTTCTTGTTTTCTTGTTGACTGAAAGAAACAAGAAGGCTGCTAGAGGCTGCTTCCAGCATCTGGAAACCATTGGAGTTGTCCTCAGGTTGCTGCCATGCAACCCCGTTTCGAAACATGGCAGCTTTCTTTTTCAAAGTCAGCAAGGGAGAGTCTCTTCCACTCCAGTATGCTAAGATGAAGTTTTATATGGTCAAGGGAGTGACCTCCTATTACCATTGCTATGTCTTATTGGCTAGAAGTAAGTCACAGGTTCTGTTGTACAAGGGTGATATTGGATTGTTCTTGCATCTCAGAGAGAGTGGAGGCCTGGATTCAGATTTCCCCCATGCTGTTCTCATGACAGTGAGTTCTCACAAGATCTGATGGATGAAAGTTTGGCACTTCCTCTCTCTCTCTCTCTCTCTCTCTCTCTCTCTCCTGCCACCCTGTAAGACACGCCCTGCTTCCCCTTCACTTTCTGCCACATTAAGTTTCCTGAGGCCTCCCCAGCCATGCTGAATTGTGAGTCAATTAAACCTCTTTTTTTAATAAATTACTCAGTCTCAGGTAATTATTTATAGCAGTGTGAAAATGGATAAATACACTAGCCTCCCTGCTTTAAGACAGCCTCCCCGTGGCCACAACCCTTCCCACGGTCTACCCCTGCCAGTTCATCCTCCACACTGCTATAGAATGCACTTTCTATGCACAAATTTGACCATGTTATTTCTCTTGTTAGTTATTTCTACCATTCTTTTTTGCTTTTATATAAAGTCTAAAACCCACATTTCAGAAGACACTGGAAACTTTACAGCTTCCATATTTAAATTCAGCTTCTATCACCTGCCTCCCCCAACTCTGGGTCACCATGCTGTACATTCATTCTACCCACACACAAATCGACTCCCTTTGCCTGGTAACACCTTACTCAGTTATATTTTTATGCTCTTATTAAAAGTGATTGTGATCATTTCTTTTGAGATCCCTAATAATAACTAATGTACATTTTCTCTTTTAATTTTCACAACTCCACTTTAAGGTTGGAATATCATTACAATCATCCTATAAAAGAGGAGATGAGGGCCCTAAGTACTAAATGATTTGTCCAGGATTTCTCAGCTTGTAAGCCTTAGATCTAACATGCAGACCCAAACCAGCCCGACTCCGAAGCCTGAACTCTTAACCACCACACTAAACTGCTTCCCAAGTCTTCATACCTGTTGTTATCTGCTTGTAATTTCCAATCTCACCTCCATAATTCTTACCCTTTCACCTGGGAAGCACATCCTCACTCTTTAAATCTCAGTTCAAACATCACAGTGTCAGTACCGTTTTGCCTGCCTACCATCAAGAACTTGTCCTTCATTCTCGCATCTTCAGCTGTGCTTCCCATAGTAACAGCATCTATCACACTCTTGTTTTTCTCTTTTCCTGACTGTACACTGACTAATATGCAGTCAACCGTCATGAGAATCTAGAAAGCAGTTAGAGCCCTGATATATCCCTATAGGCTCTTGGAAAGTTGATCTACAGAAATGCCAATTAGGCTATAGATGCTGCAAAAATAGCTAAGATCTTTCACATTTTGATACCCAGATCCTCTCTGTCATTCAAAAAACAGTCGGTATAATGAATACATAAATTACATGAGTCATATGTGTAAACCAAAGATAGACAAAGATAAATATTGTAAGGCAAAGAATGCAGACTATTACTGAGAGTGCCCTGTTAAGTGGATACATAAGTTAGAAGGTTTAACAGTGCCCGAATCTGGGTGGCACAAAAGATTCAGAATCCCTAACCAAAAAAGATGATTCTGCTCCCTCCTTTAAGAAGGATCTCTCTCTTGCTTCCTAAGTTGCAAAAGTGTATTGCTCAACAGAGGTACTGGAGGGAAGGAAACCAGATAGGGAGCTAGCATCCTAGTCTCGTCCTAAACTTGATTAAATGCCTTTTCATAGAGAAATGGAAGTATTCCATTGTATTACTGCTTATCAGATGTTCTGATTTCCCTGTCTGTTCTACCAATATCTGCAATAGAATTACACATCTCCATCCTGTTGAACACAGGGATAGTCACTTGCTTTTGACCTGAAATGTGGGTTGGCATGATGTTTGTCACTTCAGGCAGGAGTTTTAGAGCTAGCCACATCTCTTTTCCCCTCTGCCATGAAAGCTGGCACTGTCCCATACAGAAGTTGTTCATCAGCTTGGGTATCAGAGTGGAGATGCAGCAGCCCCGGGATGACGTGTTGCAGGGGCAGGTCATAAAATTTTATTGCTGAAAGCCGCTGAGGTTTTAAAGCCACTTGTTATACTGCAGCATATCCAGCCTATTCTAAATTAATGTATCTGTTCAAAAAATTGAGCTTCTTCTATAAAAAAATAAAACATGTGTCTTTGGAAACTGGAGGGATGGAAGTCCATGTAATGCAGAGGTAAAACATTTGGTAAAACTTTCACCTGCTGTAAGAGCCCTGATGAGCTTACAACTTTAGACAAGAAAGAGATGAGATCAGAAAGAATTGGCCAAATTTTAGCCAAGACTAAAGCACACTAGAAAATCCAGAAACTCAAGACCTTGTATATTTTGAAGAGCTACTCCTTCTGAAACCCAAACAGAGGAAAATAAAACCAAGAAGTGGCAAAGGTTGATTGAAAGCTGGCCTCCTGGGAAGGGCCAACTCAAGACTGCAGCCATCACAACTTCTGTTAAGCCCTCTGAATTAAGGTGGTATATGTGTCTTCTGACTAGGTTGGTATGTGTGTGCACACTTTATATAACCTCCCCTTGAATGTAAGCAGAAAAATGTGAATATAATGGGGTATCACTCCCTTGGTTATCTTAAGTTACATGACAAAAGGGATTTTGCAGATGTAATTAAGGCCCCTAATCAGGAGATTTTGTTTTATCAAAAAGCTTATCAAAATTTTATCAAAAAGTTTATAAAATTTTCCTGAATGGTCTTGATAACCAGGTGAACCCTTAAACGAGGTTAGAGAGATCTGAGGAATGTCAAATTTTGTGGCTGGCTTTGGAGATGTAAGAACCAGAGGACAGCCTCTAGGGGTTAAATGTGATCCCTGGAGAAAAGTCAACAGGAAACCAGAGACCTCAGTCCTACAACCACATGAGTTGAAAGAGGACGCTGAGCTTCAGAAAGGCATTCAGGCCAGCTGATGCCTTGATTTCAGCCTTATGAGACCCTGAGCAATGAACAGTGTCACATTGCCCAGACTTCTGACTGACAGAACTAGAGGTGATGAATGTGTGTTGTTTTAAGCCAATAAGATTGTGGTAATTTATTAGGCAGCAATAGAAAACTAACACAGCTCTAATAAATCTTTTCAGTTAGACCAAATTGCTCAGGAAAAAAGGATCTCAAGGGTTCACTCAGAAAATGGGTAAAAAGATAAAAACAACTAAATTTTGAGAGAAAGTCATGTCTCAGGAAGAATTGTGGGTGTTGCTACTGGCATATGTTGTTGACTACAAGACACCAGCTAAGTTTTTAAGAGTTTTATGTCAAAATAACCACCACTCTAGACAAAAAATAAAGATTGTAACAGTTCAAAACTTGTAGGTTGTCAACCTTCTATGGAAGAAAGTGAGTGAGAGAGGTATTTAGCCCTCCACGAGGGCTTATTCTCCATATCCCTCTTCAACTGCATCTAAGAAAGATTATGGAAAAGGAAAGACGTCATCCCGGAGGGTGAAGGAGAACAATAGACAAGGAATATCCCAACCCTACCTAGAAATCTCATGTCTGCCATACAAGATTACAGAATTGCTATGGGCCAGTGACTGCTGTGTGCCTTTCGTTCTTTCCCTTTAAAAAATATAGGATTAAGATTATTGTATCTCTGTTCTGACACTGTATTTGGGGGAGAAATACATAGATATATTTTCGGCTCATGGGTGCAGTGTTGATGTTGGTGTCTCATTCCTATAACCTTACCTTGACTCTTCCATACATACTTACCAACATCCAACTACATCACTAGAGTCCCTTGGCCTGAGGTTTCCTTCCACCAACATGGAAGCCTAGAAGTGCTGAGGAATTAACCCACTTGAGAACATCCCTCAACCAATGACTGATGGGAATCAATGTATAAGTACCCAAGGTTCCCTGTCTCTCAAGTGGGATGACGTTGAGTTGTCCGTCTTCACTGGCTCTCATCATTTCTCCGGTGGGAGTTAGCTCCAATTGCCCATGCCTTTTATTGGCTACCTTGGCTACCTTATGTTTTGTCTCACTTACCCAATCCTCTAATAGTTTTTTTTTTTCGTTTCCCAGATAAACCATTTGCACGTTGAGTCCCTATCTCAAGGTATCTTTCTAGAGAAACCAAACTATGACAATTGTTTTCTGAATCTAGGTGCATCGTATCTAGTAAGAACCATGCAGAAGTGATCACACCTCCTGAGGAGCTTCTGAAGTTTGATCTTGAAGCAGAGATTCACAGAAGGCAGCAGGGGCTGTCTTTGAGGTCTCTCTTAAAGAGAGGAAGAACTTGAGTGTTTCTGCCTGAAAAGGGGGAAAAGAACTTAATGTCTGGTTACTTCAAAAATGGGCTTTCCCTCTTTGTGTTTCCCTTCCCTGTGGGAGGATAATACATCCCCACTCTAATGAATTTAGGAGTAAACTACATAACTTCTTTGGTCCATGACAGCAGGGAAGAAGTGATGATTCATTTCCTGAGAAAAGCTTCAAGAGTCAGCACACAATTTGCTACATTTCTTTCCTTTCTGCTATACATAAGACAATGTTCCAGAAAGGTTTTTCCATCAGCTGGATCCCAGAGTGAAGACTTAAAAGTAGAATCTGGCAGACTCAGGATAGTCCCAAACTTCTGGAATTGTAAGACAATAAGATTTTAGCATTATTTGTTACTGTGTCACAACCTAGCCTGTCTTGACTGATATGGTGTTCCCAAACAAGAACTTTGGGGATACAAGGAAGACACAAATACCTAAGAAAAGAGTAAAACTGAAGCTATGCCGCCATATTCTCTGAAAATGAGGATGCTGCAAAGAGGAGACTTTGGCTCCTGTGATTTGGAAAGAAAAGCAATCAGTGTGGCTATTTAGAGGCATAGTAATCATAAGAACAAGAGGGCAGAGCAAAATTATGCAAAGGCTATCACTCAAGGAATTCAGGAGGATTTTTGTTCTCCCCACAGATGGAATCGTAAATAGCCAGAATATATTATCACAGGCAATCAGAAAATTGCTGTCAGTAATTTTAAATGAAATTTTGGCAAGTGAAATGTTGAAAAAAGAAAACTCAGCATGCAAAACTCCCAGTACTCTTTTGTATGTTTTTTACGGTTTGGGGATCAGGGAACCTGCAGCAAGCACTGGCTCTGGGTAATTTAAATAGAAAAAATGATTTGTTGTGGTGATATTGCATAGGTCTTGCATCTCAGAGACAGTGGAGATCTGAATTGAGAAGCTATGCAGCCAAAGATAAAGTCTCAAAATCACTGTACATGTTGGCCCAGTTTAGATACCAGTTTATAGCTGCCACAGATGAGGATAGGCCCAGCAGCTTATACTGCCAATATTATGGGAGGTCCTATGGTTTAGAATGTTTTTCCCCTCCAAAATTCATACTGAAATGTAGTCCTCAATGTGACAGTATTGAGAAGTGAGGCCTTTAAGAGGCGATTGAGTAATGAGGGCTCTGCCCTCATGAATGGATTAATGCATCCATGGATCAATGGGTGAATGTGTTAATGGATTAATGGTTTATGACAAGAGTGGCACCTGTGGCTTTATAAGAAGAGAGAGAGCGCGGAGTAGCACTCTCAGCCCCCTCACCACGTGATGTTTTGTGCCATCTTGGGACTCCTCAGAGAATCTCCACCAACAAGAAGATTCTTCACCAGCCCACCAGATGTGACTCCTTGACCTTGGACTTCTCAGCCCTCATAACTGCAAGAAATAAATTCCTTTTCTTTATAAATTACCCAGTTTTAGGTATTCTATTATAAGCAACACAAAATGAACTGAGACAGGTTATGACATTGAAACTGGAATTTAGATGAAGCTGATGTGGCATTTTCCATCCTCTCCTTGCTGGCGTGTTCCACACCAAAGACAGCTCCAAGGTGCCGCTAACCTCTGCTACTATCAAAACTGCTGATGGCTCCCAAACGTTTTTTGAGGGGTGTTTGGTCAGAAAAGCAAATTGAGGCAGTTGCAATTCTCTTCTAGTTTCAGCAATAGGGTCTTCTTAGCGAAACCACTGGTAACTGGAATTCATTTCTCCACAGTTTCTGTTTGGAAAAATCATGAAGCCTTGAAGCCCAACCATAGGTAGAGTTCATTTTAAAAGTTTCTCAAACCAGATTATGTTCCAGGCAACATTTTACCAGAGACAAAATATTTAAAAGGTAAACATCATTACCACAACTAACTCATCCCCACAAAAGATTTGGCATGGCCTGTGTTTTTGGTGTCACTAGCTTATCACTCATAGTTTGGGGTGGGTACACATGAAGGACAAACTCAGGGCCATGCAAAGGGAGCCTAGAAAAAGATCTCTCATTTTTATTTTTTATACTGAAAAGTAGATTCTGTCTCAAAGATGGAGAAGTCTTCATAAAGAGGAAAGGGGTTCAGATATCGGGTGAACAAGAATGACAGACAGCCACTCTAAGACCACATCTCTCACATGGAGAGTAAATAAGGTTCAGTTAAAAGGACCCAGACTTGGTTTCAATTCCTGCTCTTTTCATCCTAATTGTGTGAACTTTCTCACCTCTGGGCCTCACCTTGTTATCCACAAAATGGGTGACTGCTCTCATTATGATTGCCACCTATTTATATCCCCCTATGTATCTTTCTATCTGTTTGTAACAGACTCATCTTAAGGGCATTGCTGCAAATCATATCTCCAAAAGTCACAGACAGTGGTCACAGTACAGTGACCACATGTGAGCCACAAACATGTTTGAATTGGCCCATCATGCTTCTGAAATGTTTTAATTGTCAACCACAAAATATCACCAAAGATATAGATTTACCTGTTTTATAAGTAGAGATCAGATATTCTGATTTTTCTTTTCTTTATATATAAAAAGGGTGTCAGCTTTCACCACACACGCCTCACCCACTTTCCTAAAACCGTCTTCCTGTTTTTTTCTATCTTCCAATGTCAGTCATATAAATGACATAGAAGGAAGCTTCCTGGACTTGATCACCGGGACTCGAGTTTGACTTTCAGCTCTTCCACCTTCCAGTTGTGTGACTTAGGGGCAGTGACCTAATTTTTTAAGTTTTATCTTTCAGAATGACTGTGAATACCCTTTAGAATTGGTAACCATATGCAAGCAAAGGGCACCAGAAGCCCTTTAGTCCCTCATTATTAACTGTCAGGGATTTTCCCAGTCTCACATCCTGCCATGACTCTCCTCATAGTCTATTATTTGGCAACACTGCACTCCTCTCTCTCTCTCTCCCACTCTTGCTCTCACTCTCTCACTCTCTCTCACTCTCTCTCTTCATGGTAAGATACTGTCCTTCTCCAAATTCTGTTCCTGCTCTCTGGATTGTCCTCTTCCTTCTCTCTCCAACTTTTTTCAAGGGCATCTCCTCCACGAAGCCCTCCATGATCCCCTGGGCTAAACCTGTTGCTCTTGGAGCTCACGGGGTTCCCTGACTCTTCATGTCATGCTACCATTATTTCACAGTTCTATAAGTTATCTTTCCATCCATGTCCCACTAGACTGAGCACCTTGGATGGTGGGGTCTTGTAGCAAGATCAAGGAGAAAATAAACCTAAGCTACTTGGGAGAATCTCCAAATAATAATAGTGAGTCAAAAGGTATGTTACAGAATATACACAGAATGAATAGTATTTATATTCAGGTTTTTAAACATGCAAGAATGTTGCAAGTGTTTTAGAAATATACATATGTGGTAAAAATAAAAAGATAGGCACTGGAAAAATAGACAAAATTTATACTAATGATTTCCTGGCAAAGAGACATGAGATATACAATCAGAGTGGATGTGCAGAGAGAGAGACTTGTCTACCCAGAAAGCTTTATTTTTATATGTAATATTCTATTTCTTAAATCTGGATGTTATATGACTATTTATACTTTTGCATTTATGTTAAATATGTTTAAATAAATTTTAAGACAAAAGTAAAGAGCATGGGATTTGGAGTTAAAAAGATCCTGTCTCTGTTACTGTCAGTGAGATCCTAGACAAGTTACCTTTTGAGCCTCAGTTTCCTCATCCATTAAATGGGAATTAAGAGTTGTTCTCTAGGATTTTGTGGAAATTATAAGAGATTACATCTACGAAGTGAGTGTCCCGTGCAGGATCTAGCAAAGATCAAGTGCTCAGGAAATGTATGTTGAATAAATTAACAAATATTGGAAACCATGTAAGATGCTTTAAAATGCTTCTAGGGGTGCTTACTTGTTTAGCACCTCAATGTCTTTAAAGTAAAAGAAGTAAAAGCATCATAACTGTCTGATTAGTAAATATTTGAGTGTTCAAAGTAGAAAAAAAAGCATCAAAACCCCTAACTATTCTCTTCATTTCCAAAGATAATTCTCAATATTTAAGCCTGCATTGTGAAAATAAAGCATAACTCCTTCAGAAGAAGGATAACAATGTAAGGAAGGGGGGCTTCAAACAAGAGGCACAGCCTCCTTAGAGATGCCTCTTGCTGCCAATCACCTCTCCTTTACCCTTGACCAGGAAACCTCTTCAGAAACTCACAGAATGATAGGCGGTCAGCATGCACCTTCTCTATGTGCAGAGAGGGGGACAGTTCCCACTGTGGCATTTCCCAGCACCAAGGACAGTTCCAAGGTACAGCTAACTTCTGCTACCAAAACTGCTGAAGGCTCCCAAACGCTTTTGAGGGGTGTTTGGCCAGTAAATCAAATTGAGTCAGCTGCAACCAACCTCTGCAATTCTCTGCTAGGTTCAGCAATAGAGTCTTCTTAGTGAAACCACTGGTAACTGGAATCCATTTCTCCACAGTTTCTTTGGAAAAACCATGAAGCCTTGAAGCCCAATCATACTGGAGAGTTCATTTTTAAAACTTTCTCAAACCAGTTTATGTGCCAGGAAACATTTTACCAGAGAAAAAATATTTAAAAGGTAAATATCTAAATGTATAAATACATATTTTTCTACTTAAATACAAGAAACAGCCCTGAGACAGAGGATAGCAGAGTTAGAGCGGTGATTTAGGATTGGTGGGCCAGAAAAAGGCTCTCTGAGGAGCTCATATTGAATTTGGATTAAAAGGTTCTGGCCATACAAAGATTAAGCAAGCACAGCCATGCAGAGAAACTGTGTGCAGAGGCCGAGGGGAGGAAACAACTGGCCTCTGGGGAGAAAGCATTTCCATAAGAAGGAACAGAAAGTGCAAAAGCTCTGAAACCAGAAAGAGGTTGCCTGTTTGATTAACAGAATGAGAGAAATGTAGCCTCATGGCTTCCAGCAAGATGAAGAAGTCATGCAATAAGGTCAGAAAGGTTGGCCAGGACCAGAACAAGTAAAGTCTTAAGTGCCATGGTTTACAGGGGGATTTTTTTCAACAAGTGATGAGAAGAGGTTGAAATAACTTCAGCAGAGATGTGATAGAATCACATTTATGCTTTTAAAAGATCACTATTGCTGTTGCCTGGAGAATGTGCTAAGAGGAGGCAACAAGTAGAAACAGTTAAAGTGGTAAGTGGGGTTATCTTGGTGAGAGGTGAGCCTGGTATGGATGCGGTAGGGTGTTGAGGCAGACAGAAATATGTGGATTCCGAAAGTACTTTGGAGATTGAACAAATAAATCTTGTTGGTATATTAGATATGAGGGCGAGAGAAAAGGAAAAGATTAAAGATTAGTTTGGGTCTTCTCATTTGAGCAAGTGAGAAAATGGAGATACCTTCAAGTGACCTGGGCAAAGTTGATGCAGAGAGAACAAATTGATGGGAGACCAGGAGTTCCATTTGGAGCATGTTAGGCTTGAACTGAACAGCATCCAGGCAAAGGTCTGATTGTATAAAGGTCTGGCTGGTTGTATAAACTGGGAGCTCACCTTGGGTTGGACATTCACTCAGGCATCATTGTGCTTAGCATAGGGGTTCTTATTGGAAAGGGGAGCATTTTCTCTCCCCAAAAGACATTTACCAATGTCTGGAGATATTTTTGTTTATCACAACTGAGAGGAAAAGGGATGCACCTAGCATCCCTTAGGTAGAGGCCAACAGTGCTGCTAAGTGCCCTGTAATGCACAGAACAGCACCCACAACAAATAATAATTCCACCCAAAATGATAACGGTGCCGAAGTTGAGAAACCCCGGTTTAGAGCTTAGACATGTGCTACTTCCCCTAAGGAGGAGTGTTCATAGGCAAGAGAAGACAGCTCAGGACTCCTCAAACTCTCTCTGTTGGCCACCTCAATCCTTTTGCTCCAACTGTAGACTTAGCTTTCTCATCATCTAGCTTTAAAGAAAGCACTCAGGCTTTAGAGTCAGACAAATCTGAGTTTATCAAATCTCAGCTCTACCACTAATCATGTGACTGGACAAGTAACTTAACTTCTCTGAGTTTCAGAGAATAATAGTATTGCCTCCTGGGTTCGTGACAAGGGAGATGAGCTGATTATAATGTGTCAGGACATTTTCTACAACCCACAAACAATCAACAGATGATTATATTCCCACGTGTGGCCCAGCTTTAATTTTGTGTTTTTCTGAAACGTCTATGCCCCCTCACAACTATCCTCTCACCCCAGACTCCCGTCTCTGAGCTGTGCCAGGTGCAGACCTTTTTATGCCACATTTCACACTGAAAGCATCTATTTATGAGCCTGTCCACCCCTGCTTGGCAGTGAGTATGAAGCCAACTCTACTCATGTTCATAAGCCGCTGTAATTTTCCCACATACAAAATCATCCCCTTTATATTCACTCACCCTTTAACCCACATGTCAGCCTAGGGAAACATGTTCTGGTGATCTTGGTTTACAACTGTAGTCAACAGGGCTCAATTTAAAAAACAAACTAAACAACACCAAACATATCCCTTCTCCACTAAACCAAGTCAAGATGCAATCCCCACTCCATACAGCCTTTTAAAAGTTGCTTGACACCTGCCCTGGAAACCCAAGTAAAGGTGTCAACCACCACCCCCAGGCAACTTTGGTTTGTGGATCCAGAGTGTCATGGGGCAAGGGAAGGCCAGCTCTGGGTTCTCCCTGCTCAGCAACACTGCCTGCCCAGCCCCAGGCAGGCTCCTTGGAAAGCCAGGATTCTGTCTTGCTGAGACAGCTTCAGCTAAGCAACTATGGTCTCTTGGCCCAGTAGCCTTAATGATGTCACGTAGACCTGGGCACAAATTTGCTGAGCCCATGACATCATAAAATCCTCTTCCCAGGGCCTAAGGAAAAAAAAACAGAAGCTTTCCAGGGTACTGGCTGCTTAACAAAAGAGGGAGAGGGCTGGAGAGTTTATTATTTGGGTCTCTAATGAAAAACCTGAAAGGAATCATTAAAGGACCCTGAATTTTGGAAAAGATCTTTGTGGAAAGATAACAAATAACTTTTAGTCTCTAGCTTTTCCAAGTCTCAGCTTCCTCCTTAAATGCAGGAAAATAATTATTATTTCCTTAAGGAAACAGCTGTGAGGTTTCAAGAGCAAACATATATTAAAAACATGTAATAGAATGTCCAGCATCAAAAAGGGAGTTGGCAAATTATATGGTTTGGCCTTGTCCCCACCCAAATCTCATCTTGAATTGTAGTTCCCAAAATCCCCATGTGTCGTGGGAGGGGCCTGGTGGGAGGTAATTGAATCATGGGAGCAGTTACCCTTATGCTGTTGTCATGATAGTGAGTTCTCATGAGATCTAATGGTTTTATAAGAGGCTTTTTCCCCTTTGCTCGGCACTTCTCTCTCCCACCACCTTGTGAAGAAGGCGCATTGCTTCCCCTTCATCTTCCACCGTGATTGTAAGTTTCCTGAGGCCGCCCAACCATGCAGAACGGTGAGTCGATTAAAACTCTCTTCTTTATAAATCACCCAGTTTTGGGTATTTCTTCATAGCAGCATGAGAACAGACTAATACACAAAGAACAGTCATTTTATTTAATTTCAACTTACTAAATAGTGTGTATTTATTGAAGAAAAATTAGATAATGTAGATAATTCAATAAAAATAAGAAAAGCCAACCACAAGCCCACCATCCTAAGATAATCACTGTTAAGCTTTTGAAGAGGTCCTTTCAAACATTTTTTCTATGCATGAATATGCAGACACCTGATTCAAAAACATGAGATCATGCCACTATCAGTGGCTTTCACCATAAGAGAAGAAAGCCCACGTGTTCCAGAAAGCCCACCATATCACTTCAGGCCCATATATGTGTACATGGGCTTAACTTTGCCCTCTGCCTTTATGTGAGTTGGCATTAAGCAAAATTAGATTAGTATCCTCCAGACAAAGACAATTTACCCAAACAGCAAGTTCAGTCCACAGTAGCTGCAGATAGAATGACTCTTGTAAGCTTACGTGAATTGAGGCATCAAATTCCTTTGAAACTAGGTCATCTTGTGGAAGTGCAAGTTCATGCTGGCTTGGTGTGCCTGGAGAAAGGCAGAGGAGCTTTGGCAATCCCTAAGGAATGTACTTCATGCAACGGGAATCACTTGCAGGCACTAGTGGGAACGGCCAGGGATGCTCACCTTCACTACCACTTACTATGCGAGAGGTACTTTGTGGTCTTCATTCATTTAATCTTTACATCTTTATGAGGCTGGTACTATTACTGTCCACATTTTACCAATGGGAAAATTAAGGTACAGAGAATAAAGGGAACCCTAAGATCTGTTTCATCCCAGAATTGCTCATGGGACCTTGGGCAGCTCATTTAACCTCTCTGAGCCTCTGTTGGCTAATCTTGCCGAGGAAACTGCAACGCATTTACAGTTCTCAGCACAGACAAGGAGCTGAAAATATATTAGATTATATCCTTTATCTTTTTCAGAAAATGCTTGGCAAAATTTTAACACTGCTCCCCCTTCCCCAGCCCCCAGGACTGGAAACACAATTTAATTCATTTAATCAAACCTGTCATTAGCGCTCTTCCTGGCCACAGGTGTGTGGCTGGGTCTAAAGCCTCATTAGTAGGTCCATGGTATTAGGGCTTGGGGCCATACCAAGAGCTGCCAAGTATAGCAGTCCACAGTTTCTGTGGCCTTAGAGTGAGCTATTTCCTGTTTAATTTTCACTTGTCCACAAAGGCTATCGACTGCTTGGGAAGCAGAAAAATATCATATCATTCTAGAAAATCCGAGAATGAAATCAACTGAGAACAAGTATTTTTTCCCTCTTAGGCACCCAGAAGTTCCAGAATAATACATGAAAGAAACCAGTGCTAAAATACTGAGGTCATGGAGCAGTGGAAAGTCCACAGGACTGTAGGCATTTACCTCTCTCTACCCCAAGCTGGAGGGGCCCCCAGAACCCTCATGGTGGGGCTCTTACTTTCCTCTACCCTCCTCTGCACCATCATGGGACTGTGAGAGGAGAAAGGACTGTGGGGCTCAATGGAAGCCCAGCCTCCAGCCCCATCCTCTGGGAATTAAGAACCCCTTTATCACCATCTGTACTCATTCATTCAGTGAATGCTCTTGTGTGTTTAAGGTGTTTGTTTGTTTGTTTTGAGACAGAGTCTCGCTCTGTCATCCAGGCTGGAGTGCGGTGGCACAATCTTGGCTCACTGCAACCTCTGCCTCCTGGGTTCAAACGATTCTCCTGCATAGCTGGGATTGCAGGCACTTGCTCCTGAGTAGCTGGGATTACAGGCATGCGCCATCATGCCCAGCTAATTTTTGTATTTTTAGTAGAGATGGGGTTTCGCCATGTTAGCCAGGCTGTTCTCAAACTTCTGACCTCAAGTGATCCGCCTGCCTCGGTCTCCCAAAGTGCTGGTGTTATAGGCGTGAGACACCACGGCCGGCCTGTTTAAAGTTTTGATCATGTAGAGAGTCAGCCAGATTGAAAATATAGCTGTTCTCTGGGCAAGTGCAACCTGTCATCTCAAAGGAGAGAACATTTCTCCTTCCTACCATCAGTCACCTAGGGAGTAAAAAAGGCCTCCAGAATAAGAACTGAGAGGGCTATCCCTGCATTGGCAGCAGAAGTAGAATCTATGACATAATCAGGAGGCATCAAGAAGTTCAGGGAGGATTCCTGGTTAATGGGAATGAGGCAGTGGGGAGAGGTTGCCGTGGCAACAGGACCCAGCTGTGGGAAATGTGGCAGCCTGGGACACCAGAGCCCAGGCAGAGTCCAGAGAACCCTGTGGGGTCCATAGGTGGATGTCCCAGGAAGCCCGTGGAAGAGACAGACTCAGGGCCTAGAAAGCAGCACCTCATGGACCCCACCCCTGTGTGGGCAGCCATGGCTCTGGGAAGTAAAATACCTGATTGGTTCTCTCATTATAAATTCTCACTTTCGGTATCAGAAATAACCCTCAGTTCTCAAAATCAGATGCACAAGAAATGTAGCCCCGTTTTTTGTGTATGTTTCATTCTATTCCAGCACCCATTCCACTCAGGTGACAGAAGCTTGATCTCAGCATATTGAAGCCCCTTCATATCTCCAGGGTGGGACTGAAGCTCCAGGAGGCTTATATAATTCCAAGGACCCAAGGATTAAAGACACTTTGGTTCTCACTGACATCGGTCCCTGCAGGGGACTGCTGCCAACAGCAAGGCCCCTCTTGTTCTGGGGGTCTCTCTCTGACCTGTGGGCTCCTCTCTGGGGTGCAGGAGTCACCTCCTTGTCATGGAGTTCCAGGGATCTGCCTAAATGCTCAGCTGTAACCATAAGGTTATTTCTTCTCTCCAGTATTGCCACCTCACTAGGATGAGGCCTGAGTCAGCTCTGCACTTGAATCTAAAAATCACATCTAGAAGTCCTATTATTTGTCCCCTAAACCTTGGTTTGGGAATGAAACAGGGTCCAGGATTCTTCCTTGGGGCCCCAAAATATCGATGCATTCTTTTGTTTGCTTCCTTGACAGCTCCAGCCTCTCTCCCCAGTCTAGGAAATGTCCTGCTGGTCTGGAAATGTCGTGGCTCTTCCCTACGCATCTCATTTACTACTTGTCTGGGCTCAGAAGCCCTTTGCACCCCCTAGAGAAGGGTAGGAAACTCAAAAGGTGAAAACCAATTTTCTTTCATTCTCTGACTTTCTTCCATGTCATTCACATCCACGTATCAGAAGTGGAAAGGAGCCAGGTGCAGTGGCTCATGCCTGTAATCCCAGCACCTTGGGAGGCCAAAAAGGGAGGATCACTTGAAGTCAGGAGTTCAAGACTAGCCTGGGCAACATAGTGAGAACCTGTCTGTATGAAAAAATTTTTAATTAGCTGGGCACGGTGGTTCATGCCTGTAGTCCCAGTTATTCAGGAGGCTGACATGAGAGGATCACTTGAACTGGGGAGGTAGAGGCTGCAGTGAGCCATGATCATACCGCTGCACTCCAGCCTGTGTGAAACCAGAGTGAAATCCTATCTCAAGAAAGACAAGACAAGACAAGATGGAAAGAAAGGAAAGGGAAGGGAAGGGAAGGAAGGGAAGGGAAGGGAAGGGAAGGGAAGGGAAGGGAAGGGAAGGGAAGGGGTTGTAGCAGAAGCCAACACTGGGAACCAAAATAAAAACACCAGAGATGTATGTGTGTGTGATATTGTGCCTTATTTACTACCCTACTCAGCTCTGCTGGCTGCATAACGAAAGTCCACCTGCTCCTGGTGGTAGGGATTTTCCCAAACTCACCTGACCTCAGCACCAACACACACTGCTATACGGCTTTAGCAGGGCACTACTGGGACCTGGCCCATCAAGCACACTTTGCTCCTTCCTTTCTCAGACACAGGAACAACAGAGCCTGAGGCCCAAGAATGGCCAACTGCAACTCCCTCTCCTCCTCAAGGCTGCGCTGTAGTCAGCCACTCCCACTACCTCGGCACCCTTCTCTCTTTCAATCCCTTCTTTGTCGAATTATCACGAATGGTCTGGCTGTGACTATGCTGCCCCCAGGTTTACTTCTCTGGATCTTTATCAATGTGTTTGGAGGGCCTGGACCATCTCTGAAAGCTCAGAGGCCCCAGGGCCAAGGTCTGTGCTGTGTAGAGATCATAGCATTAAAAGTGGACAGCAGCCCTCAGGCAGTGGAGAATCCAGTGGGGTCAGAGCCAGAAGCTCCAATGGTCAGCTCCTTCATGCTGCCCACGGCTCCTTCATGCTGCCCACGGCTCCTCTATGCAGAGGAAACTGTAGTGTTTGGGGTCTCCTCTCACTAAAAAAAATAGCGTTTCCTCCAGTCTCCTGGAAACTGAACCCACGGCTGAAATAAAGCCCTGAAGTAAAATTGGCCAGTCAATACTGGTTACTTTTTCTTCTTCTTCTGGGAATATTTATTCACCAAACACATCAAGAGCCACAGAGAAGGACCCAGGCAAACTAATTAATTTTGGTAACAAGAGCTTATAATAGCTAAAAAGCACCTTGTACACAGGATTGATGCACTTTCTAATTTAACTTCTGCAATAACCCTAACAAGTAGGAATTATTATTATCCCCATTTTACAGATGAGGAAAGTAAAGCACAGAGAGGTGAAGCGGCTGCCCCCAGGCTACCCAACAAGCCATCAGATGGAGGAATGACTTGCTTCCAACCTTGTGCTCTCACCTCCTCTGTCGTGCACACAATGAAAGCCTCCAAACCAGTGCCAGTCATCTGGTCTACCCTCACACTGAGAAATGGCAAAGGATGTAGAGCCAGAACCAGCTGGTAGGACCATGCAGATGCAAGCAGGGCTGCCTCTCAGCATCAGCCCGAGCCCTTGTGCCTGCCAGCAGCAGAAATATAGCTAGCTGCTGCTGCTTTGCTCACTCACTCACTCACACTCACCAGCTCAACTTGCCAGACGGGTGTGGGCGTAGGCAAGTGAGCCTCAAACTCCAGAAAGTTCTGTTTCTCTGCTTAAAATCCAGCACTGCCAACCCCAGGCATTTGCTTTTCATTTTTATTTTACAAGCTCAACAGAAGCCTCTTCTATAATGAATTGACGCCACCTGCACAGGTCCTGGGTGGGAAGCAGACAAGGGAGAAATGAGCTTCAGGGTCATCCTCGCCCCACTCACCTGTCTGAGCCCCCAGCAGTGCCCAGCCGACCAGCCCCCAGGGCCATAGGCTTTAGGCAATGGCTCCATACCAGGTCTCACACCTGGGCTTGGCTCAGAGACTCCCAAAGGCCACCTTCTGGGGATGTCCTGGGGCCTCTTTGCTGACCCAGCAGGGAACTCAATATCTTCTCCCGTGATCCCAAGTGGGAAAGTGATCAGACTGTGTAGCTTCTGGATGGACAGACCCATTAGGCATCTCAGCTCAGTTTTTAACTAGCTGTGGGGTCCTGGGAAAGCTGCTTCAACTCTCCTGATATCAGTTTACCTATCTATAAAATGAAGATGATAATAATGACAACTAACGAAATGGGGTGATGTGGGGGATTATGAGGTGAGGTGATGTTTGGCACAAAGACCACACAAATCAATTATAATTAATACACTGCAGATACTATTCTAATTAACAATATCATGAAAAATCATTAATTATTAGGTCATTAATTATTAGGTCACACTCTGGGGGTACCTCCAAGAGCCTGTCTTCTTAGCCATGAAATACCTAATGTTCCTTCCAAATCTGCTATCCAACAGCCTGTGAGGAGGGGATCGCCCTACCACATGAGGCTCTTGTGAAGAGGAAATGAATTAATAAAGGCACAGGAAGCACCTAGAGCAGCCAACACATCACAGGGATGCTGGAGGAGGGCAGCAGCATTGAGAGGCAGCATCACTAGCAGTCCCCGCTCCAAAGGGATGTGGCCTTACTAACTATGTAGGTAATAAACCTACTATGTGGCCTTACTAACCACGTGGGGAGTGATCTAACCATATGGCCTTACTAACCACGTGAGTAAAAACCCAACCATATCAACTTTCTAAGCGTGGAGAGAGTAACCCAACTGTGTGATCTCACTAACCCTGTGGAGAGTAACCCAACCGTGTGATCTCACTAACCCTGTGGAGAGAGTAACACAACCACAGGGCCCTACGACCCACATGGAGAGTAACCCAACCACATGCCCTTACTAACCACATGAGTAGTAACCCAACCACTTGGCCTTCCTAACCACATGGATAGTAACCCAACCACTTGGCCTTACCAACCACATGGGTAGTAGCCCAACCACATGCCTTTACTAACCACATGGATAGTAACCCAAACACATTGGCCTTGCTAACCACAGGGCCTTACTAACCACATGGGTAGTAGCCCAACCACTTGGCCTCACTAAACGTGTGGAGAGTAACCCAACCATGTGACCTTGTTAACCACTTGGAGAGTCGCCTAAATGTGTGGTCTTACTAACCACGTGAGTAATAACCCAACATATGGCCTTACCAACCATGTGGAGAATAATGGTGCCTTAACTTCCCTGGGCCTCCACTTCCTCCTCATGTAGGCAATTAAAGAGTCCACTCCCTAGGGCTGTCTCAATGGTGCAGACACATGGTAAGGATGCAGTAATCCTTACCTATCACTGCTGTTCCCAGGCTCCAATGTTCAGCCTGCTCTCACTGCTGTCCATCATTATAGCTGCTGCCCCTCTGGCTGTCAGGTGCCAGCCCTTCCCTCTGCCAGCTACCCATGCATACAAGGGTCTTCTTGCTGCCCTCTGTTCCTGTCCACATACACAGGCGCTGGGCATGCATTTATGGCCTTTTTTTTCTCTTTTTGGCCTGTTAGATACTGTTGCAATGAACTTCTTTGTGCATACAATTTTTCCTCCCATTAATTCCCTGGTGAGTACAATTATTAGGTCAAGGGCAGCAACACTTTTTGGCCCTTCATGCCTCCTGCCACTGCTTTTCAAAATGTGCTGTGTCCATTCACACCATTAGCCTCAGAACTCAGGGTTTTCCGTTTTCCCACGTCCTGACCAGCACTGGGAGTTACGATTTCCCCATTTATTTTTCTTATTTACTAGGCATGAAAACAGTATCTGCCTTGTTTTGCTTTCAACTTCTTTACCCACCACAGTTTCCTTCTTGTGGTTTGCTTCCTTATCCCTGTTACCCCTCATTCTCAATGGTTAGCATTTTTCCCCAGTTACCTTCAAAGGCTGCTTGAATCTGAGCAGCAATGATTCAGCTGCAGCTGGTGGTAGAGTCCTCTGCTGATCAGCATGTCTAGCTAGGATGGGACTCCTCACCCATGCAGTGGTCTGCATCTCTAGGGGCTTGCTCCCCTGCCTTAAACACTTTCCGGGTTCTTTTTGTTTCCTATAGTTTTTACAATAAGAGCCCTTGTGCCTATCGCTGGACATCTGACCTGAAATCCTTGTAGCTTCCAACTAGGAAGTCTCGAGACACGTGGCTGCTTCTGCCACACCAGGTTCAGGTGATCCAGTCTTGCTCCCAGGCATTTTCAGATTCAGCTCATCTAAGATGAGGGGAAAGGGGCCAGGCATGGTGGCTTATGCCTGTAATCTCAGCACTTTGGGAGGCCAAGGTGGGTGAATCACCTGAGGTGAGGATTTTGAGACCAGCCTGGTCAACATGGCAAAACCCCATCTCTACTAAAAATACAAAAATTAGCCGGGTGTGGTGGCACACGCCTGTAGTCCCAACTACTTGGGAGGCTGAGGCAGGAGAACTGCTTGAACCCGGCAGGCAGAGGTTGCAATGAGCTGAGATGGTGCCACTTCACTCCAGACTGGCAGAAAGAGTGAGACTCCATCTCAAAATGAATACATACATACATACATACATACATACAATGGGGGGAAAGGGGAGTGAACTTGTTAAAAATGCTGATTCCTGAGTCCAAATCTGGTACGTCTGAACCAGAATCTCTTGAGGTGGGCCCAGTATCTGCATCACTAAAAGAGCTCCTCAAATGCATTTTATGAACAGATTATTACACACAACCCCGCCGTCCAGAGCTCATGGTCCAGCACTGGCAGCAGACAAGGGAGCAAGTACCATGCCCATGGATATGGCCATGACAAGGCAGCAGTGAGAACCTATTCCCAGGGCCAGCCCAGGCCAGAGCCAGGAAGGGCCTCCAAGAGGAAGTGATCTTAAGCAGAGCCTGAACAGGAATAGGCACCAACCAGGCAGAGTGATGACAGAATGTCTGCCGTCTGCCAGGGGCAGAGGGAGATGTGGTACATTTGGGGAAAGGAAAAGAACTCTGAGAGTCCTGGGCAGCCTCTATGTAGATCACACGGTGGACCAGCTGTAGGTGGAGCAAAGGAAACAACAGTTTAGCTTTTACCCCAAGTAAGAAGCCCAAACTCTGCTTTGAAAATGAATGTTGGGAGATATACGTAATGCTAAATGACGAGTTAATGGGTGCAGGAAATCAACATGGCACATGGATACATATGTAACAAACCTGCACATTGTGCACATGTACCCTAAAACCTAAAGTATAATAAAAAAAAAAGAAAATGTGGCACGTATACACCATGAAATACTACGTAGCCATAAAAAAACAATGAAATCATGCCCTTTGCAGCAACATGGATGCAGCTGGAGGCCCTTATCCTAAGCAACTAATGCAGAACAGAGAACTAAACGCCACATGTTCTCACTTACAAGTGGGAGCTAAATACTGAATACACAGGGACACAAAGATGGGAGCGATAGACACTGGGGACTGCTTGAGAGGGGAGGGTGGAAGGGGAGCCTGGATTGGCAGGCTACCTATCAGGGACTATGCTCACTACCTTGGTGGTGGGATCATTGGTACACCAAGCCTCAGTGACATGCACTTTACCCATGTGACAAACCTGCACATGTATACCCTGAACCTAAACTGAAAGTTGAAAAATAAAATAACAACAAAAAGCTTCAAAAAAAAAAAAAAAAAGAAAGAAAATGAATGTTGGGGAAAATAGGTTCATTGCAATTGTTCTGAATGTTTTTAGAAAGGGTAAGACTATCTTCCCATGATATTTGTCACTTTTTGTATTAACTTGTTCTGAATACCTACTATCTTTTAATATCTATTAGATATTTGTTAGGTATCTATCTACAGTGTCTCCTGCAATCCTGGAAGGCACAAGCAATGGCCCCCATTTTAGGAATGTGGAAATCGAGGCTTGGGTACATAACAGATAGTCAGCTGTGCACGGCTGTTACGAGCACACAGCCTGGACCGGTCAGCTGGGTTCACATCCTGGTTTCACTACTTACCAGCAAGTGACCATGGACAGGTCACGTAAGCTCTCTGTGCCTCAGTTTTGTCATCTGTATGATGGGCATAATAGTAATGCCTACCTCATAGAACTGTGATGAGCACTGAGTTAATGTATATAAATGGCTCTGACTAGTTCTGGGCATACAGTAAGTTCTATGTAAGTAGGAGCTACCATAATTAACTAAATAATAATCTCTAGAATAACCCCAGTGATTTTGATTATTCCCATGCTACAGATAAGGAGGCTGGAGAGGTGATGTTTTGCCTAAAGTCACACACCTGGCAAGAGGCAGGGCAAGGTGTGCCTGACCTTGAAAGCCCACATTTTCCCTCCTTAGGCCCAGCATCTATATCATTGCATCAGAAATAGCTGTTTGTGAGAAGCTGTCTGGAGAAGGGATAAGAGCACAAGGTCTCAAGGCTAAATGTGGGGTTAGGATGTGATTCTGTCATTTACTAGTGACTTACTTTCGGTCTGCTACTTCTCTTGCCACAATGTCATCATTTGTATAAAGGGAATTATAATATGATTTATCTGGAAGAATTGCAAGGGATTAAGGCATGGATGTTACTTAAAACCGTTTTGGCACAGAGAAAACAGTCAGTGTTAGCTATCACAGGTCCTCATTTTATTTGAAACCCTGACAACAGGGCCGGGCACGGTGGCTCACGCCTGTAATCCCAGCACTTTGGAGGCCGAGGCGGGCGGATCACGAGGTCAGGAGATCGAGACCATCCTGGCTAACACGGTGAAACCCCGTCTCTACTAAAAATACAAACAAAATTAGCTGGGCGTGGTGGCGGGCGCCTGTAGTCCCAGCTGCTTGGGAGGCTGAGGCAGGAGAATGGTGTGAACCTGGGAGGTGGAGCTTGCAGTGAGCCGAGATAGCGCCACTGCACTCCAGCCTGGGTGACAGAGCAAGACTCTGCCTTAAAAAAAAAAAAAAAAAAAAAAACCCTGACAACAGATGCGTTAAAGGATGTTTAGATATTAAGTATATAATAAATTGTATATAGCATATAATTAGGAATAGTATCAGAGAGTTCTGGACCATGCCCTGTAATAAAACATGACAAAGCACATACAGCAAAACCCACGAATAAGCACCTTGCCTCACTGACGTTCAGGTTTTGCCACTAAAGGAAGGGGTCAGTAGGCTTTTCTGGAAAGGGCCAGATAGGAAATGTTTTAGGCTTGCAGCCATACAGTCTCTCTCATGTGGTCATGGTTGTTGACCCGTGGCTTATCCTGTTACGCAACCACTTTCCATCTCCAGAGCTTTGAGGATCTGGGAATTCCAGGCAAACAACTGTGGGCCTGTATTCTCATTTGTATCTCATCATTTCCTGCAATCAAAAGCTCTGATAGCTACCCTCAAGGTCTGTGATTAGCAGGAACCCAGAAGACAAATGTATTTTTCAGCACTACCCATGGTTTGCTTGGTAAAGCAAAATCTTTTCCAAAACCATGGTTTCAAAAAGAGAAGGCATTATTAATGGTGGCGCAGGGAGTTCCCATGCCCTCACAGAGCTGAGAAATGTGGGGACTGATGGCCAGATCGCAAGGAAATGTACAATTTCCATCGCATCTTCAAAAATATGAAAAACTGCCATGGACTTTCATGGCAGCCTCCCAAAAGTTCTAGGGGTCTCAGCTACTGTGCTAGTGATTTATATTTTAGGTAAAATCAATTGATATACCAGCAGTGTCCTGCTACCCCAGAAAAAAATCATTTGTAATGCATTTGTAATATATTCTGAGATATGCACAGTGTAATTGTCAATATCTTGTGTTCAGGTAGCTATTTTATTGCCAGAGAAGATTGAGGACTGATACCTGTAAAGCTCCATGAGATTCACAGAGGACGAGCATTACATCTTACAATATTACACTACACTACACTATATCCAGGTGGAAACCAGCATTTAAAACAGGAAAGGAAACAGGACTGAATTCAGCCCTAGGAACAAAGGAGCTGTTTCTTTGAAAAAAAATAAACTATGTGTCTGTATGTATGCACCTTTTTGACCTGTCAGGGGTGCAGAGTGCTGTCTGCAGAGGCTGTTAGTCAATCAAGGGAAGAGTCCTGTTAGAGTCAGACAACACGAACTTGAACTCAGCACTACCCCTACGAACTGTGTGACCTTGGACCTCAGTTTCCACATCTGTATAATAGGGAAATACTGCTTCTCATCAAGTTGCTGTGGGCTTATATGACCAATAGCTGTGGAAGTGTGGAAGCTCTTAGCATAAGTCCTTCATTCATTTTATTTCATTTCAACAAATACACATTCAGCACCTGCTGCATGACAGCTGCTCAGACCACCTGGGGATTTGCAGATGAATAGGACAGAAAAGGCCCCCGATTTTATGAAGCTTACAGTGCACTGGAGAAGGAGGCATGAAACACACACACAAATAAAAACGTCATCCCAAATTGTGAGAAGTGGAATAAGGTTTAAAAAACTAAGATAAAGAAAGAAAATGAGTATGGCGGTGGGTGGAGCTGATTTAGACAGGGTGCTGGGCAGCCACGCTAGGGAAGCAGCAGCTCAGATTTGCAGAGTAAACAGAAATTGAACAGAAAAGAGGTACTGATGGAGAGTTCCCCAGCCAAGGAAGGGCAAGTGCCTAGATTGTGAGGCAGTGTAGTTAAACAATAATCAGCCATTGTTCTGGAAGTCATAAGATGGTGTAAGTTCCCCAATCACTCTTGTGGATTACATCACATTTGTAGAACCTAAGATCAGCCCTTTGAGATTTTTCTTTCAGACTTTTGCATTTCTGATGACCATCTCACTCCATCTGGACCCTTGACTCAACAGGCCCTGTGGTGCCCACCCAGAGGCTGACTTAGCACGCAAAGACTGTTTCCCCTATGATCCTATACAACATCCCCATTCCCTAGCCCTCTACCCACCAAACTATCCTTGAAAAACTCTAACCCCTGAGACTTTGAGGAGACTGATTTTGTAATAACTCCATCTTCCACGTGGCTGGCCTCATGTCAGTTAAACTCTCTCTCTTTATTGCAATATCATGGTCTCAGTGAATTGATTTTGTCTGTGCAACAGGCAGGAAGAACCTGTCAGGTAATTTCAAAATTAGTGCCTGATATAGTTTGGAAGTTTGTCCTCTCTAAATCTCATGTTAAAATTTGATCCCCAGTATTGGAGGTGAGGCCTGGCGGGAGGTGTTTTGGTCATGGGAGCGGATCCTTCATGTTGGGCTTGGTGCCTCCTGGAGGTAACGAGTGGTTCTTACTCTATTAGTTTTAGTTTTCTAGAGGGCTGATTGTTGAAAAGAGCCCAGTACCTCCCTCCCCTCTCTCATCCTTCCTCTCTCACCATGTGATGCCTGCTGCCTTTCATCTTCCACTATGAGTGAAAGCTTCCTGAAGCCCTCACCAGAAGCAGATGCTGGTGCCATGCTTCTTGTACAGGCTGCAGAACCATGAGCCAAATAAACCTGTTTTCTTTGTTAATTATCTGGTATCAGATATTCCTTTATATATAGCAACACAAATGAGCTAAGACAGTGCTCTAATAAAAGACATGAAAGCTTGCTTCCTCCATACTCTCTCCCTCTCTCCTCCTCATTATTCTTCCTGTCTCTCTCTTCTTCTTCTTCCTCTCTCTCTCTCTCTCCCTCTCTCTCTCTCTCTCTCTCTCCCTCTCTCTCTCCTCAGATACACCAAGAAGGCATCCACCTACAAACAGGAAGCATGCCTTCACCACAACCTGACTATGCTGGCACCCAGATCTTCAACTCTGAGTCTCCAGAACTGTGACAAATAGGTTTGTTGTTTAAGCCGCCGAGTCTCTGGTATTCTGTTAGAGCAGTAAAAACTGACTGAGACACCTGTTAAATTAGGGCTCTCCCTTTCTTCTCTCTAAAACTGATGCATCATTTTCTTCCTTTGAACTTTCAACAGTTCGGAGTAACTTATTGATTTGTGCACTTATTTAATCCTCTAAAGTCTGTCTTCCCTCCAAGACTGTGAGCCCTGTGGGCGACACCAGCTTACTTACATTCACCACTCTATGCCAGCAGCCCACATAGGGTTCAAAAAGTAAATGATTATTCTCCTTAAGCTGCTTTATTTTTCTCCATTGCCATTATCACTACATACATTTTATTTGTTTGCCTTCTTGTTTGCTTCATTCCCACCAAGATGCTATTTCCATGAGACTAGGTATTTGTTGGTCTTGTTTACTGTTCTTTCCCCCGGCCCCTCAAACAGTGTTTGGCACATAGTAGATGCTTAGTAAAATAACTGTTCAATGTTCAGGTAGTGAGAAAGGGAAAAATATAAAAACAAATAAACACGCATAATTGTTGAATAAATGAATGAATGAGCAACTTCCTTCTCTGGGTTCCCATATAAGCTGATCTCATACAGGAGGTTCACAAAACATCTTCTCTCTGTACCACAATCTCTCAGCTTGCTGATATTTGGGGATAGTTTTAATGCAGTTAAAGCTATAGCATGTGCCCTGTGAAAAGGGAGAGTTTTCATCTTAATTCTGACTTTTCTCATTCAGTCAACACATTTGACAATTACAGTTTGAAGTATTAGGAGAGAATGTGATAGAGGAAACCAAGTACTGTCTTAGAGGACAGGCAGACACAGGAGCATATCCCAGCTCTATCACCTGCCACTTGTGTGGCAAGTGACTTCACCACTGCAACTTAGTTTCCTCATCTGTAAAATGGGAATAATAACTGTACTAACCTCATAAGATTCCTGTGAAACCCACAGATGATAGGTACTCTCCCTTTAGTGGTCACATCCATACTGACCAGGGGTGGTGAGAATCCCAGGCAGAGTTTTACCAGAGGCCAGCTCTTTCATGTAGGGCATGGGCTTTTGGCAGTCTTATCTTTGAGAGGACATGAAAAATGGGCTGGACCAAGACCTATCTCCAGGGCTGCACTTCTACAGGCTGATGAGAGGCCACCTAGCTCAGAAAGGGATGGAGCATCCATGCCAATGAAAAGTGGCACTCACAGAGTGAGCCATCTGACAGCCATGACCTCAAAGCCAGGATGGTCCAAGTCACCTGCCTCCACCATGAGAATTCTCCTGAGCGTGCTATTCCTAGTGGGAATCTGTGTCAAAGGTCTAATATTTAAAATCTATAAGGAACTTAAGCAAATCAACAGGCAAAACACAAACAATTCCATAAAAAAGTGGGCAAAGAACATGAACAGACACTTTTTAAAAGAAGACATATACATAGCCAATAAGTATATGAAAAAATGTTCAACATCACTAATCATTAGAGAAATGCAAATCAAAACCACAATGAGATACCACCTCACACTAGTCAGAACGGCTACTATTAAGAAGTCAAAAAATAACAGATGCTGATGAGGTTGTGGCAAAAAGGGAATGCTTATACACTGCTGGTGGGAATGTAAATTAGTTCAGCTATTGTGGAAAGCATTTGGCAATTTCTCAAAAACCCAAATCAGAATTACTATTCAACCCAGCAATCTCATTATTGGGTATATACCCAAAGGAATATAAATCATTCTACCATAAAGACACATGCACACAGGTGTTCACTGAAGCACTATTCATAATAGCAAAGACAAGGAATCAACCTAAATGCCTATCAGTGGTAGACTGGTTAAAGAAAATGTGGTATATATACACCATGGAGTATGGTGTGGCCATAAAAGAGAATGAGATCATGTCCTTTGCAGCAAACTGGATGGAACTAGAGGGCATTATCCTAAGCAAACTAACACAGGAACAGAAATCCAAATACTGCATGTTCTCACTTATCCATGAGAGCTAAACATTGGTTACATATAGACACAAAGAAAGGAACAACAGATGCCAGGGCCTACTTGAGGGTGGAGGAAGGGAGGGGGGTGAGGATCGAAAAACTACCTCTCAGGTACTATGTTTATTATCTGGCTGGTGAAATAATCTGTACACCAAACTCCTGTGCCACACAACTTACCTGTTCAACAAACCTGCACATGTACCCCTGAACTTAAAAGTTAAGATAAATCAATAGTAAAAACAAATAGAGACCCAGAGCCAGTGGGCAAAGAGCTCCTATTCTATTTATCTTAACGCAAATTAGAAAAAGTTTCAAAAGTACATAAAATCTGGGATTTTACAGATATTACTGCATAAAGCAAAGCTAAATATAAATGGGAGTGATATGAAGTATATTTTTTCAAGTTATTTAAGCCTAGGTGTGGTGACTTGCACCTGGATTAGGCTTGCACCTAATTCTAGCACTTTGAGGGGCCAAGGCAGGAGGATTACTTGAGCCCAGGAGTTTGAGACCAGCCTGGGCAACGTAGCAAGACCCGATGTATTAGGCCACTCTTGCATCTCTATAAATACCTGAGGCTGGGTAATTTATAAAGAGAAGAGATTTAATTGGCTTATAGTTCTACAGGCTGTACAGGAAGCATAGCACCAAGAACTGCTTCTGGTGAGGCCTCAGGGAGCTTATAATCATGGTGGAAGTTGAGGAGGTGCCAGTATGTCACATGGATGTAGGGGCTAGGTGGGAGAGGTGCCATACACTTGTAAACAACCAGATCTCAAAAGAACTCACTCACTCTTGTGAGAATAGCACCAAGGGGATGCTGTTAAACCATTCATGAGGGATCCATCTCCATGATCCAATACCTCCCGCCAAGCCCCAGCTCCAACATTTGGGATTACAATTCAACATGACATTTAGAGGAGACAGCGTCTAAACTACATTATCCTGTCTCTAAAAAATAAAAATAAACAAAAGAGGCAGGCGTGGTGATATGTGCCTCTAGTCCCAGCTACTCAGGAGGCTGAGGCAGAAGGATAACTCGAGCCCAGGAAGTCGAGGCTGCAGTGAGCTGTGATCGCTCCACTGCACTCCAGCCTGGGTGACAGAGCAAGACCCTGTCTCAGAAAAAAATTATTTTGTGCACAGTAATACACATGGCTCATGGAATAGGCTGTATTGTGGAGATGTCATGTCAAATCCTATAGTTTTAGGAAACACTCATGAGAAGTCACTTCACTTGGCTGTGTCACATCCTAGAAACTGAAGGAGAGGGCATCATTGCCTTTCTAAACTTACATTACTTCATCTGGGGAAAGGGTGATAACAGCTGCTTCATTTGCTGGCTATGAGAATTAAATGAGAAGATTTATGTCAAAGCACCTTGAAAGCTGTATGAAGTTGTGAACACGTAAAGAAGGTAATGAGCATAGCCCGTGCCTTGTGCCTGGCAGGCAGGAAGCCCCCTCCCCACCACTACAAACTCCATCCCCACAAAACGTGCCCAAATTAGAAACTGGTGCAGGCAGACAATCCCGGCAACTTGCTCTCTCCAGAAGAACTGTAAATAGCTTGAGCTTCCATTTTATTTGTACGTTCCACTGTCTGTTGCCTACACGTTAATCAACCTTGGTTGGTCAACAGGCCCAAGGGAGACATGAAAATGGCAAGAGAGAGGATTGGTTCTTCTCATGAGCTAATAAAATCAAGCTTTACTTATGACCCACTGGCTTCCAGTGCAAACCTGGTGAGCTCAGGGCTAAAGGGACTTCACCAAAAACTCTAAGGAAGCAAAGTATAATTTCCAGTGCTCTGGAGAGAAATAATGAGCATGAATTTTTTAAACACCAGCTAAACAGGATGGGTCCGCCTCCCCGGATACAGGTCAGGCTGAGGGAGTGCATGTGGGTCAAGTGCTTGGGCTGGAGGGAGGAAAAGTTTCCCTCCTAACAGAAGTCAGAAACTGCCAGAAGCCCACATGCCATATCTAGCTCATCAATAGGCTTCCATGGCATGGGCCAGCAGGGTGTTTTTGTTTTAAATGAGCCAATATTTTATGTATTGGGAGATTTAAACTAAAATCTGGATTTCTGATTCCTCTTGAATAAATGGAAGATGGGAAAATACTGAATGCACTTCCCACAGGGCAAAAAATTGATTTGAGCAGAGAGGAGATGCTTCCTCCACTCATAGATGGCCCTTGCACCATCCAGACCTTGCCGCTTATACCCTGAAGGCACAACCTGTGCTTAGTCTGCTGTGCCACTGTCCAGCACTGCAGGACTTTAAGTGGTGAATCCTGGCTTCTAATATAAAATCCTGACTTATATAAATATAAATATTAGCATGGCATTCAAGACACTTTATAGCTTGACCCTTGACTGCTTTTAAACATGAGGTCCCCTAAAAGATCCATGGATCACCTTGAAATTGTGTGTGTGTGTGTGGGTGTGTGTGTGTGTGTAAGAGGCAATGGAATTCATCAAACAATACATCTGCCCAGTGACCTTGAAGTTACTTTAGGACCATGGGATTAGGTCTGTTCAATGGGCTGAGAATGGAAGTAATGTGTGCCACTTCTGCACCAAATCTTTGAAGAGCTGTTTAATAATCCTCCAATTTTTTTTGTAGCCCTTCACAGTAACTGAGTAGACCCAGTGTTTTAAGGTGGTGAAAACTCCAACAACCTGGGGCCCTGAATGTCTGTATGGAGCAGAGAGTCCCTGCCATCCTGCATGGAGTATTAACTTCAGGAAAAAGCAGACTTCTGCAGTATTAAGCCAATAAGATTTCAGAGCTGTTTATTACCTCAGAAGATCCTATGATATCCTGACTTATACAGTATGTCAATGTACATTTTGCCAGAAGGAGACTGGTTAGAGGTTTCATCAGAGTTCCAAAGAGGCCCTGACAAAGATAAGCTTCAGAATCACTGCTCTTGGAGGAAATCTAAATGTACATTCTTGGTGAATCCATAGTATCTGCAATAGTTGCACTAATTTGAGTCATTCATTTAATTATTCATTTATTCATATATTCATTAAAGCCCTTACTCAGCACAAGGCATAGTGCCAGGCTCTGGGATGCACAGATGAGAGATACGTCATAGGCATCATTGTGTCCTTAAAGTAGGCATTGTTGCGTGGAGTATTGAGTGTAGGAATGTGCAAATGCATATGTGAATATAAATTAATGCAAGAATGCATGTAGGACAGCTGTGTATGCCATGCAGAGTGCACATTGCAGGAGAACGTCCAGCTGAGTGAGCAAGTGAGGACTGAAATGCAGCCTACACTTCAGTGACCAAGCCATGCTATGGGATGCTCAAAAAGGACACATTTCCTAGTACGCAATGGCCTCCTAAGGGGTAGCAGAGGCTCTGGATAGACTCACACTTGAAGGAAAGGAACAGAGGGAAGGAAAGCAAGCCTGGGCCCTACTTGGGAAGAGTATCTAGACTAGGAGGGGAGAAGGGCAAATTCATTAATAGCTTCTCTATTTCTAGGTGGTAAATGCAATCACATTCACCTGGGCAGCAAACAGCCACTCTACCCTGGGTGTGGAAAGTCTATGAAGGCTTGAGAGGGATGGAGAAGGATAGCTGAGTAGTTCTGATGGATGGATAAATGCAGTAGGATGGATGAAGAGGGTGAGGGCATTCAGGAAGGGGAAACAGTGTACACAGCCACATGGGGGTGGGAAATAACATGGAAGGTGATGTAAAGTGCAGGAGTCCCCGAGAGCATTTCCACTTCTGACACCAACTACAATTCTGAGGGGTCCCTAGCTCCAAACCCAGGTTCAGTAATTTGCTAGATGGCCTCAGAGAATTCATTAAAAGCTATTGTGCTCGTGGTTGTGGTTTGTTTCTGTAAAAGGATAGAGATTAAAATCAGCCAAGGGAAGAGGTGCATTGGGCAGGGTCCAACAGAGTTCCAAGAACTACCTCCCACTTTCCTTTCCCAGTGGGGTCATGTGGACAGTGCCTACTTCTCCCAGAAATGATGTGCCACAATATACATGGGGAATTGCCAGTCAGGGAAGCTCAGCCAAGTCTTGATGTTTGGAGTTTGGAACTTAGTCACATAGACATTGTTGATCACCCACATGCCTGAGCTTCGTCTCCAACTCCTCCAAAGGTAGAGCTGATATTTCATGGTCCAAAGCCCATACTGTAAATTACATTATTAGTGTGATCTATCTGGTATGGTTCAAAACCCTCAGGCAAACAAAGATATTCTTATCAGGAAGGACATTCCAAAAACTGAATCACCTCCCAGGAGACCAAAGGCCAAATGCATCTCTTTGGGCAAACTTCCTTTACAGTCCAGTAAATAATCTTGCATTTTTGGAATACAGGCAGGAGTAGGGGAAGGAGGTGGGAAGGGAGGAGGCTAATAAGACAAGTTGGAGCGAGACTGCAAAGGTTCTTGCAAAAATGTAGGCTTCAGTAGCTGGAGAACGAAAGAAAGGGAACTCTCCTCTGCAGACAAATATTTTGCGCATATTATTTCCTTTAATTCTCAAATAAGCTGTTGACCTCTCTGAAATTCGGAGATGTCAAATGATTGCCCAAGACCAGTCAAGCCAGGACTTGAGCTCAGTCCTGTATGACCTCATAGTCTGTGTTTGACTAGCTACATCCAGCCAAAATATGTTTATTGAGCACCTACTATGTGCCAGGCTCTGAACCTGATGATGGATAAACAATGGTAAATAAAATAGATACAGCCTGTACAGTCCAGTGGGATTAAGCACCTAACCTTCAAATAGAATATTCTTATAAACTGTGATAAGTACAATGGCAGAGACTAATAGGGATACCTAATGTAGACCATGGTGGTTAGAGAAGGCCTGTTAGACAAAGTGGTGTCCAAACCAACACCTGCAGGGTGACTGGGGTCAAAGAAGATTCAGGGTGGTGGGTGAACAGCATTCATTCTAAGTTCCCTATGCCTCCCTGGTTCCAGCTCTGGAAGCAGAGATATCCCCACTCTAAAATAACCCAAGATGATAGAATTAGAAAAACCATCATCCTCAGACTGGATAAATAAAATGTGGCATATACACCACGGAATACTATGTAGCCATAAAAAATGATGAGTTCATGCCCTTCGCAGGGACATGGATGAAGCTGGAAACCATCATTCTCAGCAAACTAACACAAGAACGGAAAGCCAAATAATGCATGGTCTCACTCATAAGCAAGAGTTGAACAATAAGAACACATGGACACAAGAAGGGGAACATCACACACTGGGGCCTGTCAGGGGTAGGGGACTAAAGAAGGGATAGCATTAGAAGAAATACCTAATGTAGATGACAGATTGATGGGTGTAGCAAACCACCATGGCACGTGTATACCTATGTAACAAACCTGCACATTCTGCACACGTATCCCAGATCTTAAAGTATAACAACAAAAAAAAAAGGAAGAAAACCCATCATCCTACAATTTCTAATGAAATCATTGCTTCAGGGAAGTTTCATCATTAAATATTAAAACTATTAGGTGAAGGTTGCTTGGGGACAGGCCAATGCTTCTGTTTCCAAGAGGCACTTAGCAAATTCAGAGAGGAAAAAGCACCTTTACCAGGAAGAGCTCTGACTAGCATTGCCTGCACCACATTAATGACCTGATAGCTGGGGCGGTGGCATGATATGAAGATCATAGCATTACCAGTGAAATCGTCTTGCAAAAAGCTTTAATTTGAATCTATCTAATTATTAAGCCTTTATATTTAACCTCAAATTTATGAGAAAAATGAGGAATAGATTGGAATGAGGAAACAGATGGTCTCTTCAAAAAACTCAGTGGCATTTTTTTAAAGTGCGGGTAATGGTCTAAAATAAAAGAGACTACAGAATAAAGGCATCAACACGGACTGCATCCTGGTTCAAATAAAACACAGCAAAAAAGACTTTGGGGGGGATAATTGACTCTGGATATGAGATGCTATTAGAGAATGAGTATTAATTTTCCAGGTATGACAACTATGTCATGATTATGGAGGGGATGTCATTTTTAGGAGATCCATAAGGAAGCCTTGATGGGAAAAGTGTCCTGACATTTGCAACTGACTTCCAAGTAGTTCATGTACATTTTTTAAAATCTTAATTTGTAAAAATTAAAATTTTTAAATTTTTAGGTGTATAAGGGGATCACTGTATAAGGTGATCACTGCAATATTCAAATTTCTATATGTTTAAAATTTTTCATAATCAAAAACTGATGGTGGGGGATAAAGCATTCAGATAGACAGCGTGTCTCATCCCCCAACACCAGGACACCCTCCAAACATCCATCAGAGCCCTTCCTAAGGAATCATGTCTCTAGCTGGGCTACTGCATCAGGAGGGGGCTCCCATTCAGAGCTTGTCTTTGTTCCCATGCCTTGCTGACAGAGGAGAATGGCAGGCCACCCATGGGTAGACTGACCCCCAGGAAAGCCCATCTATCTTCTCTTCTCGCCCCTCTCTGCTTTTCAGCCATTCTTTGGGCATCACAAAGAATTTAAATAAACCACTAGAGAATTCACTTCCCCTCCCCTCTAAGTCATTAGGTACAAATTAAATGAAACATAAATAAGCTTCCCAAGTGGACCCTGCTGGGCAGGTTACTAATTCAATCCCATGAGTCAATGAGAAGCTGAAGCTTTTAAAGAAAAAGGAAAAGTTTATGCTTCATCCAAGGGAACTAAGAAGAAACTCCCTCTTTTTCCTGCTGGATATTAATGAAGAAGGATGCTAACCCAGGAACTTCTGACCACCATTCTGGCATCCACGACTGGGAGAAAGTCTGCCTAACAATACTCTCTGCAGGAATAGTACTGAGAGGCAGAGCATCCTCAGACGCGTGCTCCAGGTGACCCTCAGATCTCACCATCTAGGAAACTAGTTGCCCCTGGACTGTTTAGCCAAATGACCCAATGCATTTTATTTTATTTATTCATTTAATTTTTGAGACAGGGACTTTTTCTGTTGTCCACACTGGATTGCAGTGGCGTGATCATGGCTTACTGCAGCCTTGACCTCCCAGGCTCGATCAATCCTACCACCTCAGCCTCCCGAGTAGAGTAGCTGGGACAACAGGCATGCGCCATCACAGCTAGCTAATTTTTTTTTTTTTGTAGAAATGGGGTTTTGCAATGTTGCCCAGGCTGGTCTTGAACTTCTGGGCTCAAGCAATCCTCCTGCCTCAGCCTCCCAAAGTGCTGGGATTATAGGCATGAGCCACCATGCCTGGCTAATCCAGATTTGTTTTCTAAGCCAGATTTGTTTAGATTTTGTGCTCCTTGCCACATAAAGTTCAAACCAGGAGAGCAGAGAGTGACTCCACTGGTGTTGTTAGAGAAAGCAACTGCAGCCACTGTGTGCATATTAGAGAGACGGTTCTGAGACAGTCCCTAAATAACTCAGCCCACAGCCCTTCCTTACCTGCCCTACTCCCTCAGCCTTCTGCAAATACGCACTTCTAAAGAGACTCCCCACCAACTTTCAAAGCAGACTTCTTTTCAAAGGTACTACACTCTTAATTTGGAAGCTGGATCAGGGACTTTGGAGGTGTCCATTAAGGGTTCAAGCCCACCACATAATGAGCCAGTGTCTCAATGGTCTAAGTCCCCTCTATTTTCTCCTCTGAATCTCCATCTCATCTTCCCTCTTCCTCTCCTTCCCTTCCTACTGAGAAGCTGCTGTGAGGTGCTGGAAAGCATTTTGAATCTGCAGTCAGGTCTGTTAACCTTGAGCAAATCGTTTCACTTCTAAGCCTCAGTTTGCTCATCCCTAAAACAGGAATAAGAATACTCATCTCATAAAGCGGAAGTGAGGGTGATGCAAGATTTTAAAAAGAGAAGATGCCTTTCTTTGAGCCAGTGTCCTCAATGTTTTCTTCATTTCACACACTGGAATCTGCTTCAGCTTGAGAGCTTCTAAGTCCTCAAAGCTGTCTGAGATTACCTTTTCCATAACTGCCAAGTAACCCAAGTCCCCAAACTATTGGACCACAGGAAAGCCAGGCTCCTCTCAAACACTTCTGAGGGTTCTCTGGGAATGATCACCACTTATTCTTACCCAGAAGTGTATCTCCCCACTTCTCCCCTCTGTGCCAGATGCACGGTGGCCCCTTCTCCCAGGTTGGGAGAACCCAGCCCCTCCTATGTGGGACGCTGCACCAAGACAAGGCTGCCGCACTTTCGGTCTCTACTAAAGACTTGAGGATGTTACAGGCAAATTTCGAAGCAAAACCATAGAATTCATATTTTAAATTATTTGATTAGCACACAAAACAATATATATGGTTAAAGAGTGAAGCCTCCTTACACTCCAATTTCCTACCCCAAAAGGAATGACCGCTTTGAAGTTCCTTATGCATCCTCTCAGAGTTAGTCTGTGGATTTACAAGCATGTTTTTCTCCAGAAAATCAACACTTAAACTTCAATATTAGGAATCAAGGCTCTAAAGCCGAAGTGCAAGCCCCACAGCCATCTCTCTCCACAGCCTGGCCTGCTGCCACTTTTCCAGGGTCTTCTCCTACCCAGAGCCAAGCCCCTTCCTCATGCTGTTAATTACACAGCCACTTGGCTACAGCTGCCTGCCCTTGGCCCCACCTGCTCCCTGAGAAAGCCCAAAGCCAGTTAAGGTTCAGCGCTGCTGCTTCTTCATCCCCAGAGCAGTCTAGTCTCATCTGCACTCCCCAAAAGCCTGTGCAGGTGTCTTTCCACCAAAAGGGCAGCTCTGCTTCAGATGGATTATTCCCCGATCCCTCCAGTAGTTGATGCAAAACACAGCAGCTGGTAACACAGCAATGCTTTTGTCAAATTTGTCCACCACATGGTGATTTTCTGTCTGATGAGCTCAGTGTCTGCTGAGACACTGCATTGCAAGGTTTCTCCCATATACTCTGTTTTCTGCCAAGAGACAGAGCACAAGGGATGCTCATCATCCTCGGGAAGCCAGGCACGTGGCTATTACTAGGCCCACTTTGCAGATGAGCAAAGGAAGCTGTGAGAGGATGAATGACTTACCTGAAGCCACACGTCAGTCCCTGCATCGGGCCCTGGCTCCCAATCTGTGATGGATCCGAGGATGGCACTGCCTCTCCAACTGCCCCAGCTGGCAGCACTGACTTCATCAGATAATCAAAATTACTTTCTTACCCCCGAGCTAAGCAGCTTGAAGGTTGAGCCGAGAGGAGGTAATAAAAAGTGCAGAGATGATGTTGGAGGCAGGGGCACGAGGGTGTCCTGGGCTTGCGGCAGCACAAAGAAGAGATTCAAGGAAGCCAAAGCTTCCGATAGCGCACTGGAGTGGGCAAGGGGCAGAGGCACTCTGAAAATGGGTACAGGTTGGCTCAGCATTTCCACAATCGAGTCTCAGCCCACCTCTCTGCCCTCAACTCCCGATGCTCACATCCCTCCCTCGGCAGCTCTCTCTGCTGGGGACCCCAACACACACACTCTGGGCCATACTGCCAGCCTCCATGGCTTCCCCATGCAGATTCATTTGTCTCTTCCACCTGACACCATCTCTTTTGAGCACCAAGCCTCCAAATCCCAGCTGAAGTCACTTTGTCTGTGACTCTCTCCATCACTCCCTTCTCACCACCCGCACCTGGGTCAGGAGACAGAGGGCGTGCAGGGAGGGATTCTCCTATTGCTAAGCCCACAAAGAGGGCCAGAACAAGGGGAAAAAAGCTTTATTTCAAGTCTGATATATGCAAATTGTAATCTAATTCATCATTTCATAGTTTGCAGAGCATGACAACAAGGAGAGAACAATTATCATTATAATTAATTGTGAGGGAAATTGAACACGTTTTTGAATGTGAAGTTCTACCAACATTCAAAGGAAAATTCTTCTTAGATTCATCACATCTAAATGCAAGAGGGGACTCTGGGCATTGAGCAGAGTAAATCCCCTTCTTGTTTTTATTATTGTCAACAATTTCTTACATTTGCAAGTACAGTGTAGTATCATACAACCAAATTTCCTTAAGCCCCGCGTGCCTGGGAGTATAAATGAGGCCACTGAGAACAGTACTCATTCCAGCTGCACCGTCTCACCACCCCCCATGGCTGACTGGTGACATCCAGCCCCAGCTAAGTCCCTACCCCAGGTATTTCCAGAAGGCCCCAGAGGACTCCCCCGTGTGTTCATGTTCTAGCTCTATTCCTGCCAACTCAGCAGCGTCTCCATTATTCCACTAAACTCCCCAGTTCCACCCGGAAAAATCATCCTCTGAAGTCTTAGGTCCATGTCTCCACTAAGAACGCTCTGCTCCTCCACTGGCTGCCAGTCTCCATATGCGCTGCTGAACCCAGGAATCCCCCTGCCGCCTGCCCCATAGTCCTCCTTGGCTTGCCAGCACATACCAGCCATAAAGGCAATTGGCAGGACCCAGAGGTTCCCACTGGGGCTGTCCCATTGCTCTGCTTGCTTGTTGGGTGCCCTGTCCCCCCTCCCATGCCACTTCCAGGTAACTGCAGCAGGAACACTGGCATCACTGCTGCTCTTAACTAAACATGGCGTTGGGCCCAGGCCAGCTGCTGGCTCTGTCACTGCAGCTGTCTGGGATCCCACTGCTCTGCAGCGGGGCCTTCCTCGCTGGCCAGGTTAGGCTGCTGGCTCACTAAAGACATCCCAAACATGCTCTGGGTCAAGAGGCGCAGGAACGCATGGCAAAGTGCAGTAGAAGAATGGCTCTCTCTCCTCTTTGCATGGGAAGGGGAGCCTACCTAGAGCTGCCTGGACCCCAAGGTCCATCATTGACTGTGACAGCTCCCTCTCCTTTTTTTCACCAGAGCACCTGCATTATCTTTCTAGAATCCAGACTTAACTACTGGGCAGCTGGTCCGGGGCAGATGGAGTAGTAGATATCTGGCTGTCCCGTCTACTTAAAAGCCTCACTGCCCTCTAATTACTTAAGGCTTAGTTACTAGACAATAGCTTTGCCCACCCCCTGGTGGGTCAGTTCTCTGCAAGGGTCAGTTCTTTGACAAATGTCTGGCAATCAGACAGATCTTACCAGGTCAGCTAAGCAGCCATAGCCAGGGGCGAACTGGCTCCAAGTTCCCACTGAGATCATCTTATTAGACATTACCATTAATAATATTTCACTAATTGAGCACCTACTCTGTGCCCGACAGTTTGCTCAGCCTGGGGAGGCACAGTTCCACACGCACGTCAGAGACAGGGGCTCAGGAGGTTCGGGGTGGCTAAAGCAAAACCTCACAGCCAGTGAGGGCAGAGCTGGGCTGCTGAGAACGAAGCTTTCCCACCCAGGCTCCAGGACTCCATGAAGAGAGTCTCTCTAAAGGCCCAAACACCATCTTCCACTAAGCCAGAAAATGACCTTTGCTATTCCTGCCTATGTTTTCATTTCTGCTCAATTTCCTGAATATGAGGGAATTCTGAGAGAACAATGACCACTTTTGGGAACCAGATGAATCAAGGAGCATTTGAAAGTAAAATGTGAATTTGGGCTGAAATGCAAGTACTATTTCTAATCTTTGAGGCATAAAATTTGCAAAGGAGCCTACCAGGCGTAGTGGGGGAGATGGATTTAGCATTGCAAATGTGGGCTCCTACCGGGATCTGAGGCCAAGCTCTGGTGTTAGGGGATGGTGCCGTGGACCTGTACCAATTTACGCTGTGATTAGAATATTGATTTTACATTATTCAGCAAATATGGTAACCCTCCACTGGGGCTTTGCCTTGAGCAATCTGGAATGTTTTCTAAGCACCAACTCTTTGGGCCATGCCCTGTCATGGGCATTTACGTTACAGAAATGAATCACTTTTCAGGGTCTCCTGGTCCAGGAGGGAGGCAGGCACAGAGGCAACCAATGACAGAAATAAGGACAGCAGCTCCCGTGTGTTGAGAGCTTCCATAGTCCAGGTACCACATCTGTACTTTAATACGTGACCTTATTGGATCTTCACAACCTTGAGAGGAGTTTCTATTATTTCTCAATTCAAAGACAGGAAACTAACTCTGCAAGAGTACGATAACCTGCGCAAAGTCACACAGGTGACAGGTGGGGAATCTGGAATCCCAACCCAGGTCTATCTGACTTCAGACTTCATGCTATGAACACTACACTGTCACAATCACAATACAGCATGCCAAGAACCACTCTGGAGGGACTTGCAGAGTCCATCACAGCCTGGAGGGCGGGAGAACATAATTCAATGGGAGAGTGAAGTGGGCCAGCGGAGGGAGAGAACAGAGAGGAAGAAAAGCTTCCTAGAGGTGGCTGCATTTGAACTTAACTTAGAATTCCAGTGGGTTTTTGCGGTGGATAAGGGGTCACGCTGGCATCCTAAGCACTGGGAACATAGGCAAAGGCAGAGAGCTTCAGAGTGCATGGCAGACTCATGAGGAAACAAGCAGTTTTGAATGGCCGGAATGTAGGTGAATGGGAAGGGGCGTTTGCTGCAATGAGGTTGGCATAGAAGCTGGAGCAGGGGGTCTTGGAGGCCATGCTGATGGGGCTGGACTTTGCCCCGGAAGGACTGGGAAGCCAGTGGGTGACGTAGGACATGGGATCCATCTGATGAGGGTTGTTACTTCCCTAGAAAACTCACTCTGGAACATGTAATAGAGAATGCATTGATGAAGGGAACAGCTGGTAAGCTATGAAGGCAGCAAGGGTCTGGGATATGCCCCCCAACTTGTTGCACCTCTTAACAGTGGAACAGAAATATTCTTCTTAAGGTCATGTGCATCTCTTTCTGGTTTGAAACATAACCTGGTCAAAAAGGCCCAAAAATCTTTCCAGAGAAAGAATTTAAATTGTCTAAGAGAATGATTCTTAAAAAAGCCATCCTCAAGATGCCTGTAATCCCTGCACTTTGGGAGGCCGAGAAGGGAGGATCACTTGAGGCCAGGAACGTGAGACCCTGGCAACATAGGGAGACCTCCATTTCTACAAAAAAAAAAAATTAAAAATTAGCCAGGAATGGTGGTGTGGAACTGTAGTCCCAGCTACCTAGGAGGCTGAGGTGGGAGAATCTCTTGAGCCCAGGAGTTACAGGCTGTAGTGAGCTATGATCACCCCACTGCACTCCAGCCTGGGCAACAGCCTTTAAAAAAAAAAAAAAAAAAGCCAGTCTCATTTTTCTAAAGGCTTCTAAGTGATGAAGTTATACTAGAAAGACAGAAATGAAAACACTGACGATTCCACAGCAAAGCCTGCTGCGGACACGAGCAAGACTGACCTTTAAGGTTCTAGAGAGCTGGGATAGCAGGCACCTGTCAGAGTTCTGGTGATATGGGGAAGATAATCTCATCAGAGCTCCCAAGTCTGCATAGCATTTTCCTTACTCACTGTTCAAAACCTGAGATTACAGCTCTGGGCTCCAAGTGCTGTCAGAACAGCCTGTCATATTTTTGTTTTAAAATGCTAGGGATTTTGCACTTTGCTGACATGCCAAGGAGACACTGGCTTTTGAGGGAGATCATTTTGTAAAATCACATTTCTTATTCTAGGACTAAAACATAGATCACATCAAAGGGCATAGGAAAAGTCAAAAGAAAAAAAATGTATATATATATATATATATGCTTTATATTATGCCCAACCTGAAAGGATCATTTGTTTTGCAAATTCCTTCCATGCTGTGCTATGTGCAGACATATTTCTTATAAAATTGTCATTTTAGAACACACAACATCATTAGAGGGGGGTAAAAATCCTGCAGTGAACATCTTCCACTGTATAGCATTTCCTTAGGAAATATTTCAGGAAGATAAAAAGAAAAACAAAAATTAACAAAATATGAGCTTTGAAGCTAGGAAGACCCCAATTCTGCAGGAGCTGAGGCATGTGAATGGGTTTTCTCATCTGCAGGAGGGCATGATGGAAGTCTCCACTATGTTGAATGCTGTGAGAAAGGAAGGGGAGAAAGGCCATGGGGTACCCCACACATTACCTACACCAAACGTCAGCAGGTGTGACTACAGCCATTACTATCGCTGAAACAACCATCTGCATAACAGAACATTCAGAAAATACAGATATGCTAAAAGAAAAATTTTAAACCATGTATATATAACCTCACTGATCAAAACAATACTGTGCACATTTTTACACTGTGCCTTCTACCATTTTTTACTATGCAAATATTTTGAAGTATATGTAGAGAAAAGTTTCTAAGAGACCATACTGTATGTACTGTTTTGTAGGTGAGCTCTTTAGCGCGACGTTTTATGAAGGCAGTGAACTAGCACAAGCATTGCATCCACACTGTGGACTGAGTGTGAAAAGGGTGGGCCATGTGCACAAGCAACCAGTATCTAGAGTTTCTGATTTCCTTCTTGAACAGCAGCCAGCCATCTGTGCGACGGCTCTAAGAAAGAGGATATGCCTGGGACTAACCATAAATAGTAACTACTAAACCTTCACAGCACGATTCCACGTAGTAGAATTTCCTTTTTCTTCTTAGTAAGTGATTGGTGGAATCTTACAGACAGATGAGGCTGGGATTGCTTCTGTTCAGATCTGCTCAGGCCCCATGGGTGTCTGTTGACTTCTTTTTTTTTTTTTTTTTTTTTTTTTTGAGATGGAGTCTCACTCTTGCCAGGCTGGAGTGCAGTGGTATGATCTCAGCTCACTGCAATCTCCATCTCCCGTGTGCAAGGGATTCTCCTGACTCAGTCTCCGGAGTAGCTGGGACTAAAGGTGCGTGCCACCACACCCAGCTAATTTTTTGTGTTTTTAGTAGAGACAGGATTTCACCGTGTTAGCCAGAATGGTCCTGATCTCCTGACTTTGTGATCCACCCACCTTTGCCTCCCAAAGTGCTGGGATTACAGGCATGAGCCACCACACCCAGCCTTGTTTGCTTCTTGAATGCTCAGGTGTGCCCCCGTGCTCTGCCTGCCTATAACCCATCCACTCTGAGACCTGCGGCTTTCTCCTGCCATGTCCCTTAGCACTCAGTCCCCTCTGCTATTGCCCATGCCCAGAATTCCTTCAAGAACAACTATCTCCTCTCCCTTCCTAGGGAGCTTTGCTAACTCCAAGGCCTTCTGAGAAATGTCTTGTGCTATTTAGTGATGGCCTAGAAATGGCTACTCTGCTATCTGGACCTATATGTTATTTACCGTCCAAAGTGCAGAACTCTACTTGGGCCTAACAAGGAGGGTCGTGCTCCACCCCCTTAACAGGGAAGAGTAACTTCCTAGTGGAGGTCCCAATGAAATCAGATTCCCGAAGGAACTGGGTGCAATCTGAACTTTTTTTTTCTTTTTTGAGATGGAGTTTTGCTCTTGTTGCCCAGGCTGGAGTACAATGACACGATCTTGGCTCACTGCAACCTCCACCTCCCAGGTTCAAGTGATTCTCCTGCCTCAGCTTCCTGAAAAGCTGGGATTACAGGCACCCACCAGCACGCCCGGCTAATTTTTGTATTTTTAGTAAAGACAGGGTTTCACCATGTTGGCCAGGCTGGTCTCGAACTCCTGACCTCAGGTGATCCGCCCGCCTTGGCCTCCCAAAGTGCTAGGATTACAGAGGTGAGCCACCACGCCCGGCCACCATCTGAATTTTTAAGACAGGCTGCCCTAAAGGCGCCTCAGCATTGGGTCCCACCTGAAAGAAATACAAGTACCCTTACAAAGGTCTTGCAGAGAAGACAGATCTGTCTGCCATGGTCTCTTAAGGAGCACACAAAGGAGAAACTGTTGGCACAAAAGCAAGCAAGTTTCCTTTATGTATTTTTTTTTTTTACTCACCAAAATCCATGGCTCCTAGCCCCTGCGTCTTCTCCCTTTCTTTCTCACACCTCCCTCCCAAAGTCTCTGCCTCCCCAGCTCCCCTCGTCCACACCCCCACATCAGGTGTTTTGTTCCCCAAGTGACAGGTGCCCTTGCTGAGGAAGATCTCCATGCCAATCGCCATCACCAGTATCCTCAAAAACACACGAAAAGATATGGAAATTAGATGCCATAAAAAGAAACAGAATAAAAAGATCTTGGGAAAAGCAGAAATTAGAAACTCAATAGAAGGGTTGGCAGATAGAGTTGAGGAACCCCCTCAAGACCCCCCAGATGAGACCAAAAAGAATTTTCTTTTTAAAAAGAGGGGTCCAGAAATCCAATGTTCAAATCATAAGAACCCCAGAAAAGAAAGGAAAAAGAGAGAGAGAGAGAATAAAAGGGAACAAATCTTTATGAAAATAATTTAAGAATATTTTCCAGACAAACAGAAGAGTCCAGACTGACAGAACCCACCCCATGGCCAACCCTAGCACTAAAGCACATAATGGTGAAATTTCAGGACACTGGGGAAAAATATATCTCCCAAGTTTTCAGTCAGGTAATTGTCACAGCCAAAAGATCAGGTTTAAGAATTGCTTTGGACTTTTCAGCTGCAAGCTAGGACGTCATGGTGAATGCCTTCAAAATTCTAAAAAAAAATAAATTCTGGTGTAGAATTCTAGAGTCAGACAAGTTGCTAATCAGGTATGAATACAGATTAAGGATATTTTCAGAAATGCAAGGACACAGCACTCCTGTGCACCCTTTCTCAGGGAGCTGCTTGACAGTGTGCTGTTTCCAAAGCAGATAGCAAGCCCAGACAGAGGAAGACAGCGTGCAGGAAACAGAAGAGAAGTGGAGAACCCTTAGAGGAGGGCAGATGGAGATGGCGGGAGGGCGCTGTGAGCCAGGCACAGAGTGGAAGAGGCCAGGAGTTCCCAGAGAGACCCACTCAAGAAGATGAAACTCACAGACAATGTGATTAGAGGAAACATCTTGAGAGGAGGTTTAGTGAACCGGCAAAGAGTTTAAGCTTGAAGTGGTGATAACTATGTAGAAAAACAAATCAAGCAAACACCAACAACAATTACCGCTGAGGGACTTATCACATGACTCAGGCAGGAAAAATATTTGCAAAGTCAACCTATTACAATATATAGATTTTATTTACATTTGATTTGAAAGGGAAAAGTGAATCATAAAAATGTGTTCAATAGAAATGAATGGAGTGAATTAAGAAAGAAAGACAAGATAAGCAGTGAGAAAGAGGATAGAGAATGGAAAGTAAGATTTAACATGGTAGAAATAGATTCAAAAATACAAACACATTGTATGTCAAAAGATTAAAATTGTCGTTAATAACACAGAGATGGTCATGTTGGGTAAGACAAAGGCTAGCAATATTGTTTTATAAGATATTAAAATGGCACAGCCAGTTTGAAAACATAGGGATAGGGTGCAAGATACACCAGTCAAATAATAATCTAAGCTAAAGACAGAACATTTTCTCTGTTAAGGGCCTGATCATAAATATTTTAGGCTTTGCGAGCCATAAGTCTCTGTGGTAGCTACTCACTTCCTGCCATAGTACAAAAAGCAGCTATCGACAATAGTAAATGAATGGGTGTAGCTGTGTTCCAATAGAACTTTTTTAAAAACAGAGTCATCGGGCTGGATTTGGCTCACAGGTCACTGTGCCGACCCCTGATGGAGTTAGTCCCTGGCCGTCTCTCTGGCCTTACCTCCTTCCCCTTCTCCATGCTCTGACCCACTCACCTCTCCACCCTTTGTTCTAGGCACTCCCGCCCTTCTGTTATTAAACCTGTGAAGCCTTTTCCCACCTTGGGCTTTTGTTTTTACTTCCCCCCCAACCTGGAACATCTTTGCACCAGACTGTCCCCAGACCCACTTACCCATTTCATGTAGGAATCTGCTCAAACGTCATCTCCTCGAAGAAGTCCTCCTTGATCTTTCGATCTAGATATCAGCCTCCTCCACCTCATCAGACTTTATCTACTCACCTTGAATTTACTTTTTGCTAGTACACTCATGACCACCTGACTATCACATATTTACCCGTTTTCTTGATGCCCTGTCTTCCCAGGGCTGTGTCTACTTTGCCCACCCTTGCATCCCCAGAAAACTGCCTGGTACATATCATTAGGTCTCAAGAAATATTTGTTGAATCAGTGAGTGAACAAATACATAAATAGCTCTAACAAGATGCGTATTAGAAAACTCCTGTCAGTGAAGGACTCATGCATTTTTTTTACTCTAGAAGAGTGAATTCTATTGTATGGCAGTCTAATGTTTCTTCATCAATGATGTGATGAATAGTGGAGGAAAATGAAAATCTACCCCTCACAGCTTTACCAACAAATGCTGCAAAAGCCTCCCCCTCCGGATGGGAGCTTTCTTACACATGCTTAAGCCCTGGTCACGTATCAAACATAAAGCAGGCTACTTTTAATTTTTTAAATAATTGTCCTTAAAGATTATTCTAGTTCTTTGTAGAAATCTGCATCATTGAAGATGAAAGACCACTAGACCCTTCTTACTCAACCCTCTATTCCCAGAGGGGACAGTGAGCCCAAAGAGGACAGGGGACTCCTCAAGCACAAAGAACAGGAACGTGAAGGCTCTGACCAGCATCCTCACAGTTAGTCCAGGGCCGAAACTTTTCACTTCAAGATGACACATCTTCAGAAACATGCCTTTTTTAATCTTGAAAGCAGCATTTATAAGAAAATGGATCTAGCTATTAAGTGTGGAGCTTTAATGTCTAATAGATTCTTCCTGTCTCTCAGTTATAAATAATCAGAGAATAAATATACTCCCCAAACCTTTTTTTTTTAAGTCCCAGTTGCATGAAATTATTCTTACCTTTCAAACAAAAAGCCTGGCTTTGGAGTTTAATTAGCTAATCCTTGGTATCTTACACCATAACTAGTTGTCTTTGCAATGTAGATGTATCATCACTGAAATGTTTACCAGGGAGTGTCTTTCATCCAGTTTTCAAGCCACTTTTCTCTTATTTTGAGTATTTGAAGTAGAAAAACTTCTTAATCCTTTTGCTGCTTCTTTTTCCAGTCACTGCTGAGGCTGGAGAAGGAAATAAAATTTACTGAGAACCTGCAGTCTATTCTGTTGTGAGCATTTTATAGACGTGATCTCATTTAATCCTCATTGCAGCCCTTTGAGGATTTTATTTTTGTTTTACAGATTAAGAAACACTGGGAGGGATAAATTTGATTTTTTTCAAGGTCAGGGAAGAAAAATGAATATAGGATTTAGGATCAGAGATACTTAAGTTCAAATTTCAGCTCCAGACCTATCTAGCTACATGACCCTAGGCATATCACTCAACTTCTCCAGCCTCCAGACCAGTACTGTCCAGCAGAACTTTCGGTGATAATGGAAATGTCCTACCTCTGTGCTGTCCCGTACAAAAGCCATGAGCCACACATGCAATGGAGCTCTTGGAATGTGGCTAATGCAACTGAGGAAGTGAAACTTAAATGTTATTTAATTTTAATTAATTTCAAGGTATATAGCTCCATGTAGTTAATGGTTACCACATTGGTGAGTGCAGCTGCAAGTAGTATTCTCTTAGACTCTGGCAAGAGGGGCCTGTACCCTGGGCCCTGCACTTTAGAAGACTACGTGGCTTCACTGTTGCCATGGCCCTCCATACAGAGTAAGGAGGCCACATGCCTAACTGCACCTCTTCTATACTTCTACACCGTGCCCTGGGTATCTAAAACCATGATCTGGAAGTCCTGCCCAAACAGCTCGAGTCCACTTCCAGGACTTCCGGGACCTCTTCCCTATTTCCATGCTTCCAAGGGGGATCTATACCTGTGGTATGCACACCCCTAGCACAAAGGATATCCAAGAAGTGGCCATTGATGGAATGTCAAAACAGCATAGACATATTGGCTGGTGTATCCACATGGAAGTGTGCAAGGCCCCTTGGGAGACAAGATGGGGCCATATGTGGGAAGAGAAGGGAGGAGAGCTCAGGCTGGGTTCCAACCCTCCCTGAAATAGCAATGGCCAATGTTAGGGGAACTTCCCTGAGAACCTCCCAATACATTCCCTTTGGCCTAAGCTTTGGAATGTAGTGGGCCAATTGTTGGTATCTCACACTGAAATCTGTTATCTTTCCAGGGTAGGTATATAGTTTTTGCTACCGTTTGTAACCAAAGAATACTATTATACTATCCTCATCTCCCAGCAGCAGCTCCCAGCCCAGAAGATTCTTTTGTGAGAAGTCATCGTGCCTCCTGCTTCTTCGTTTTCAGAAATCCTTACATTCTGCCTGCTTCCAAGCCTTCCTCTCCAGCCTGCCATCACTGTGCTCTGGGGACCCAGTCCGGTGAACAGCCTCACACCCTCTCTGACCCTCCATCATGAAAGACTGGAAGTTATCCTGGGCCCTCCTCCATTATCCATCACATGTGGGTCATTCCCAGAGTTGTATCCATCCATCCCTGTACCTGGATCTCAGACTGATCCTTTGTCTCTGGGGAACATGTGGATTCGGTTTTTGGCTCTGCCATTCCTGTGGCAGTGGTGGCTGCTATATCATAGAAGAATAAGCGGTTGTTGCAGTTGCTGCACACCCCAAAGGCTGAACACCGGTAAAAGCCAACTCCAAGGCCCATGAATGTTTTCTTTAGAACAAAGAATCCCTTCTTCTATAGCAAGATTAAGGTAAAAACTAAGTAGAAATTAACTTGAAAAATCTGTGTTATATTTTCCTAAAATGTTCCCTTCTGAAAGTTCATCAAATGTTAGTTTAAGTAAAGCCTTCCGCCTAAACTGTAATTGCTTGGCCACTGGCTCCTAGGAAAAGGGATAATAAGATTTTCATTATAAATCCTCCGTCTTAGTAGTTTTTTTCTATAAAATTCAAGGGTAGAGATGATTTTCAAATGAAAGGGAACCCAGAAAGAAATCAAACAAGGATGTAATTGCCTGCAGCCCTTCTAAATAGGTATGCTGTTGCCTAACCTGTGCCCTCCTGCTAGCAAGCACTTCCTCCTTTAGCTACTGATGAACTCCTCTTCATCCTTCAAAACCCTGCTCAAGTGCCATCCCTTTGTGAACTTCACCCACACATACATCCACTGAGGCAGGTGCCGCTTTCTGTTACTTCCTGAAGCTTCTTATGCAGACCTCTCTTACCACACTTTGCATGCTATTTTGGAATTTATTCATTTACATACACCAGACAATGATTTCCTGCAGGGTAGAAGAAGTGAGAGGAAGTGAGGGAAGGGCACAGTTCTCATAGTCAGTTAAATAGTATTAAAGAAACAAATTTCTCTGTCAGTCTTGCTGGGTCCCCAAGGGCTTGGGGCATGGGGAAGAGGAAAAAGAGAAGGAAGAGGATGAGAATGAGATGGAAAGCAGGACCATCACGGAAGGAATTCACGAGTGTAGCCTTTTTAGGTTACAGAAAGCAGCATCCAAAGCCATGAGGAGGCAAGACTAGGAGGAGCTGAAGCAGCTGGGGCCCCGGGGACCAGCATGTGGCTCTTTTGGTCACATGAGCTGGGAACCAGGGGCATAGGAAGCAGCATCCAGGACCCAGAATAATGAGGCTGATGAGGATTAGGCCAAGCATCTAGGCTGTTACTGAAAACTTTAGTGAACATCACTGCATTCCTGGCTTTGTGCTGGAAGAAACAGAAGGAATCAGACATGGTCTTCCTCAAGGTTGGTGCAATTCCTCCAAAACTGACCAGGCATGTAAAAATGGCAACGACAGTGGGGCGTGGTCAGTGTTGTGAAGGCGGAGTGGGAAGGCATTGCAGGAGCTCAGAGGCAGAACTCACCCACTGTGCAAAGGTGCAGATCAGCGCTCCTAACCCATGGGGAAGCTGAGAAAGCAGCCAACTCCTACAAGCCTTGCCCCTCCCTCCCAGGGCTCTGGGCTGTGCTTCTAAGAGCCAGCATCCTGAGGAAGGGCTGCATGGAAAAGTTGCGGTGGATAAAATCACAGGAGTTATTCCATCCCCAGGGGCTGAGTGGAATGGGAGGATGGCGGACACGTGAAGTTTACTGAATGGAGATGAAGAAAGCAAGTAAGAGCATGAAGTCCCCAAAATAAGGGAATCATAGAGTAAAGCAGGAGCCAGAACCTCTCCAAGCTAGCCCAGCCCAGGGAGAGGAAAGAGGCACCATGTTTCTAAAGACCCGTGAAGCGTTTCTCAGGCTTAGGTGCCCGTTGGAACCACCTGGGGAGTTTAAGTACCGATGTCTGAGACCTTCACAGAGCAGGGAATTCATTGGTTTGGAGCCAGCCTGGGTACTGGGAGTTTAAAAAGCTTCCCAGGTGATTCTAAGGCAGTTGAGATTTTTAAAATTCACTTATTTAAGGGAAGATGCTATCAAATCTTTCTCAGGTGCAAAGGGAGGGAGGTGTTTAGAGGCAGAGGTGGAAGTGACGTGATCAGATGGAGGTGTGGAGAGTTCTTTGAGCGCCGCAGAATAGATGGCTGGGAAGGGACTGCATTCCTGCAAGGAACCTCCTGGAAGCCCCTCTCACCAGCTACGCCTGTTCTACCATAAGACATGTTCCCCAGTGAGCGCCTCTGCCATTGGTTAAAAAAAAAAATGATATCAGGATACAGCAAAAGGCTGGTTATTTTATACTTACTTTTTCCCGGCATCTTAATGACTTATGCCACTAAGTAGTCACAGCTGAACACAAAACAGAATGTACACCAACACAGCTAACTACAGCCCTGTTATATTTTTTAACTTTATTATTTAAATTATCATACAGTAAACTTAGCTTTTTTCTTTTAGTGTAAGGCTCTATGAATTTTAATGCACACATTTGTGTAACTGCTGCTACTATAGGACACAGAAGAGTTCCACCATCCTAGAAAAATTCCCGCCTACTCATGTGCAGCATGACACCGCGGGATTGGAGCGCAGGTGCACAGTCCCGGGCATTATATAATCACAGTTACGTAATGATGTTATGGGTGGGCTCATCACCTGGGTCTGAGCCACTATTGTCTGTGAGGTATATAAATGTATCACTGACCCTGTGAGAGGCAGGGCATCATAAAGCCATGTCCCACTTACCTACAGCCCCCAGGGTGTTCTTTCAACTACCTCCCACCCATCTACCAACTCCCCTCGGGCCCCAGCTCTGGTTGGACCTGACAATTGGCATAGTTGGCAGGATTCTGAGGTGAGTGAGTCCTCAGCCCCCAATGATCCCAGGTTGGCTCTGTGGCCCCAGCATGGGTTATGGTACCTGGTGGCAGGTGTGCTGCTCAGATGGGCCCTTGTGGAAACATGGGCAGCAGGGGACAGGGACCCTGAGAGCATGGAGAAGGTGCTGAAGCACCTGGAAGTGCAAGCACCAAGAAGGGGTGTGCCTTTGCCAGCAGAGTTGACTGTTTACCCTCCTCCTGTTAACCAGTGAGGCTGATCAAACCGAAAAGGTGGTGATGCAAAACTGATGGCCTTAGATATAGTAACGGCTGCCCAAGGTGGCACCTGTGCCCTTATAAGGACACAATGTTGTACATTTATTCCTGACAATCAACAAAACATAGCAGCAGCCTTGCAAGGGATGTCACAGGAGATGAAACCAGTGGAAAGCCTTACTGATGACCCCCTACAGAGATGGTGGGCATCCCTGGGCACTGGCCTACATCAGGCCCTAGTAATCATGGGCAGCATAGCAGGAATATTAGTAGTAGGTTGCTGCTCCCCATATTGTTGCTGTGACCTAAGGGTCCAGGGTGTCACCTTGTGGGAACGTCTCCCCACTAAGAGGACCTCCTCAGCCTAGGGGGTGGAGTGTAAGGACAATGGCTGCACAGCAGTCAAGAGTAGGCTGAAGTAAACATCTGGTGAAGCATGACACAGTGGGATTGGAGCGCAGGTGCACAATCCCGTGCATTATATAATCACAGGTATGTACCAATGTTATGGGTGGGCTCATCACCTGGCTCCAAGCCACTATTGTCTGTGAAGTGTATAAATGTATCACCAACACTGCGACAGGTGGTGCATAATAAAGCCATGTCCTACCTGCCTACGGCCCCCGAAGTGTTCTTTCAACTACCCGCCAGCCATCCACCAACTCCCCTCGGATGCCGGTTATCCACCAACTCCCCTTGGACCCCAGCTCAGGTTAGAACCTGACACTCACCAACTGTCCCAACCACACCCTCTTCCCACCCTGGCAACCACTGAGCTATTTTTATGCCACCATCATTTTGTCTTAGAGAAGGTCACCTAAATGGAATCAGACTAAGTGCAAGCTTTCAATGATGGATTCTTTCTGCCACATAATGTCTTGGAGATACATCCAAGGTGCTGTGTGTCAGTCCTTGGTTCCTTTTTGTTGCTGAGTAGTATCTTATTGCATAGATGCACCACAGTTTATCCAACACCTGCTGAAAGATTTTGATGTTGCTTCCAGTGTTTGGAAATTTTGAAGACTGCTACTATATGCATTCACGTACAGTTTTTTGTGTAAACACGAGTTTGTTTTTTTTTTTTTTCCTGTAGCTTAAATAGCCTGGAGAGAGATTACTGAGGGATGTGGCCCTGTTATATGTTAGGTCCCACTTTTAAAGAATACAAGTGTTTTCAAGATTATATAAAATAGTATTGGAGGAAAAAAACACTGTACCAGTTGCAGGGCATGGAATAATCTTTTTTAAGCATATTTACTATCTGTGTTAGGCATAATTGTTGGAGTTATAAGGAACAGAAGTCCTTAGCTTCAGTGAAGAGAAATGCAGTAACAGGAAAGGGATGTGTCTCATGGAGGCCCAGGACAGGGATGAAGCAGGAACCACTGGCAGATGGAGAACAGGGCCAGGAAGCTGCCAGGAATCTCCCTGCATCCCTTGTATCTGCTTCTCCCTGGGCATCTACTTTATTCTTCTTTGCTGGAAAATGTATTCTCTCCTCTTTGGTCCTCAGGATATTTAGAAAATGCCACCTAGAGTTTCAGAGTTCACAAATTAGAAGCCTAGCCATGCATCCAGACTGACTATCCGTCAATGCAAATTCCATGTTGGTAGGACAAGAAATCTGGCTGGCAGCACATTCAGGCCCAATCAGTATGAACTTCCATTCCTTGTAACCCAACACTGCTGCCAGTGAAGTTCCTGAGAAGTCAAAAGTAGAACTATCATATGATCCAGTAACCCCACTTCTAAGTATGTATCTAAGTGATATAAGCCGAGCACAGAAGACAAATGCTGCGTGATTCTACTTACATGCAGTGTCTGAAGTAGCCACACTCTCAGAAGGAGAAAATAAAATAGTGGTTCCCAGGAGCTGGGGGAAGGAGGGAGTGGGGAATAGTTACTCAATGGGCATAAACTTTCAGTTTTGCAAGATAAATAAGTTCTAGAGACTTGCTGTACAGCATAGTACCGATAGTTAATATGATTTTGTGCACTTGAAAATATATTAAGATAATAAATAGATTTCATGTTAAGTGTTCTTACCACAAAAAAATTCACAAAAAAAAAAAACAAACAAATTTTGGAGGTGATGAATGTGCTTAGTGCCTTGACTGTGGTGATAGTATAACATGGTGCATTACGCTGTTCTTATGTTGCCATAAGGAAATTCCTGGGGCCAGATAATTTATAAAGAAAAGAGGTATAACTGGCACATGGTTCTGCAGACTGTACAGGAAGCATAGTGCCAGTATCTGCTTCTCGTGAAGCCTCAGGAAGCTTCCACTCATGGCAGAAGGCAAAGCAGGAGCAGGCACATTGCGTGGTATGAGAGGGAGCAAGAGAGAGAGGAGAGCTCCCAGGCTCTTTCAACCAGATCTGATGTGATGACTGAGCAAGGACTCAGTCATTACCACGAGGATGGCACTAAACCATTTATGAGGGATCCACTCCCATGATCTAAGATGTCCCACTATACCCCACTTCCAACACTGGAGGTCACATTTCAACGTGAGATTTGGAGGGGACAAACGTCCAAACTATATTACTTAGATGTGTACATATATCCAAAGCTAGCAAAACATATACATTAAATATGTGTAATTGTTGTATATCAATTGTACCTCAATAAAGCTTAAAAACAAATAATTTTTTTAAAAGACTGACTCCAGGAATAAAGATAAATTCTCTAATTGCTCAATTTTCCACCCTGAGTGCAAGATTAAAGAAGTTCATTGCATCCCAAGACAGGGCTTCAAGTTCAACTATAAGAGGAGATGAAGGCAGGGTGCAGTGGCTCATGCCTGTAATCCCAGCACTTTGGGAGGACAAGGCGGGCGGATCACAAAGTCAGGAGATCAAGACCGTGCTGGCCAACATGGTGAAACCCTGTCTCTGCTAAAATACAACAAATTAGCTGGGCGTGGTGGCAGGCGCCTGTAGTTCCAGCTACTCTGGAGGCTGAGGCAGGAGAATCGCTTGAACCTGGGAGGCGGAGCTTGCAGTGAGGCGAGATAGCACCACTGCCCTCCAGACTGGCAATAGAGCGAGAATCCATCTCAAAAAAAAAAAAAAAAAAGGAGATGAGATGGTGTAAATATCTGACACCCACGTTGAGCAGATGTGGCCAAAAAGGCCAAAAACTGAAAGAAATGTTTGTGGGCAGGACAGCCCTGATCACTGCAGGCGGAAGAAGGTTGTCATTTAACTCTCTCACTAAACAAAGCCCAATGCCCTTTTTTATCCACTTTGAACAGCTCCTCATCTTTTGAATCCCACCTCAAAATTTGTGTCTGATGACTACACCATTCCTCCAAACAAGCTCAGTTAGAGCCATTCCTCATTGTGCTGGCTGTGTTTGCATCTGTTTCCCCCATAGAAGAGGAAATGGGGTCTTAGTCCTTTGGAACGCTCCCCCAGTACTTGGTATATATAAGTAATAATGACAACAGCAGCTTGCATTTACTGTAGGCTGCAGTGCTCCAGGCACCTTTGCTATGGACATTACAAACACTCCATATCAAATCATTCCAAATCCATGACAAATGTTCGTATCATTGAATCCTGCAAACAAACCCACAAGGGTTAGAGGAATTGTTTTCTGCTTTTCTCCCAATATTTTATTTTAAAACTTTCAAACACATAAAAGTTGAAAGAATTGTATAGTAAACAGTCATATACCCCCTACCTAGATTCTCCAATCAACATTTTTACTTGCTTTATTACATCTCTCTCCATCTATTCTTCCCTTATAAATCTATCAATCCTCCTTATTTTGGGATGCATTTTGTTTTTTTAATGCAAGAAGTTTTTAATTTTTAAATTCTTTTTTTAAACTTTTAAGTTCCGGGGTATGTGTGAAGGTTTGTTCTGTAGGTGAACATATATCACGGGTTTTTTGTACAGATTATTTTGTCACCCAAGTACTAAGCTGAGTACCCAATAGTTTTTTGTTCGTTTGTTTGTTTGTTTTTTGAGATGGAGTCTTGCTCTGTCTCCCAGGCTGGAGTGCAGTGGCGCCATCTCGGCTCACTGCAAGCTCCGCCTCCCGGGTTCACACCATTCTCCTGCCTCAGCCTCCCAAGTAGCTAGGACTACAGGCGCCTGCCACTAGGCCCAGCTAATTTTTTTGTATTTTTAGTAGAGACGGGGTTTCACCGTGTTAGCCAGGATGGTCTCGATCTCCTGACCTCATGATCCACCCACCTCAGCCTCCCAAAGTGCTGGGATTACAGGCGTGAGCCACTGCGCCCGGCCCCCAATAGTTATTTTTTCTCATCCTCTCCCCACTCCCACCATTCACCCTCAAGGAGGCCCCAGTGTCTGTTGTTCCCTTCTTTGTGTCCATGTGTTTTCATCATTTAGCTCCCACTTATAAGTGAGAATATGCAGTATTTGGTTTTCTGTTCCTGAGTTAGTTCGCTAACAACTACCTCCAGCTCCATCCATGTTCCTGCAAAGGACATGATCTCATTCTTTTTATGGCTGCATAGTATTCCATGGTGTGTATGTGCCACATTTTCTTTGTCCAATCTGCCATTGATGGGCATTTAGGTAGATTCCACGTCTTTGTTATTGTGAACAGTGCTGCAATGAACATACACATGCACGTGTTTCCATGGTAGACCATTTCTATTCCTTTGGGTATATACCAAGTAATGGGATTGCTGGGTCAAACAGTAGTTCTGTTTTTAATTCTTTGAGGAATCACCACCTTGTTTGCCATAGTGTCTGAAGTAATTTACACTCCTACCAACAGTGTATAAGAATGCCCTTTTCTCTGCAACCTCATCAGCATCTGTTATTTTTTGACTTGTTAGTAATAGCCATTCTGACTAGTGTGAGATGGTATCTCACTGTGGTTTTGATTTGCATTTCTCTAATAATCAGTGATGTTGAGCTTTTTTATATGCTTGGTGGCTACATGTATGTATTCTTTTTAAAAGTGTCTGTTCATGTCCTTTGCCCACTTTTTAATGGAGCTATTTGGCTTTTTACTTGTAAATTTGTTTACGTGCCTTATATATGCTGGATATTAGACCTTTGTCAGATGCATAGTTTGCAAATATTTTCTCCCATTCTGTAGGTCGTCTGTTTACTCTGTTGATAGTTTCTTTTGCTGCGTAGAAGCTCTTAAGTTTAATTAGATCCCGATTTGTCAGTTTTTGCTTTTGTTGTCGTTGCTTTTGGCATCTTTATCATGAAATCGTTGCCAGTTCCTATGTCCCAAATAATATTGCCTAGGTTGTCTTCCAGGGTTTTCATAGTTTTGGGTTTTACATTCAAGTCTTTAATCCATCTGCAGTTTATTTTTTTTTATATGGTGTAAGGAAGGGGTCCAGTTCCAAGCTTCTGCTTATCACTAGTTAGTTATCCCAGCACTGGGATATATTTTAAAGTAACTCACAGTTTCAGAAAGGTTAAACATTTTTGCAGAAGGCCATACAGCAAATAAGCGGTAGAGCCAGTATTTAATTCCACATCTGTTTACTGAATAATCCATTTTCTTCCTGCTCTACCATTCTGCACCTGATCAATATTTGCTGAATGAATGAAAAAGCAATGTCATTTGTGCACAGCATAGGTACAGATATGTTCATTTATTGGCAAATAAAAAGCTGCTTTCACGTGTGCTATGTCCATATTTTTAAGAAGGTTTCATTCAGTAATTTAATAAACATTATTTACTGGGCTATGAATTTATATTAGAGTTTTCATTATTGTGGGAGAAACAGACACTGAAAACAAATTGAAAAATTGAAAAAAAAATTCAGATAGTGATTATGCTATGAAAGAAATCAAAAAGGATGAGGTTGTAGAAAATGTCTGGGTCCCAGAGCTGACGCTGGTTGGGAAGGAAGGAGCAAGGAGCACCAAGGAAGGTAAGAGTAACTCTGGTGATGAATCCAAGTGATGAGAAGAAACCAGTCCTGCAGAAGACGTAGAGAAAGCATGTTTCACCCAAAAGGAACAGCAGGTGCAAAGTCACTGAGGTGGGAACAAACTTGGCACATCTGGGGACTAAAAAGACAGTCAGGGAGGCTGAGCAAACATGAAAAACCATAACAGATGAGGTTAGAGAGAAGTATAGGGGTGACCTCAAAGGGCAAAGTAGAAATCTTGAATGTAAACTATAGGTGCAATGGGAACCAACTGGAGGATTTTTAAAAGTGACAAAATCTGATGCACCATATGTAAAGATTACTCTGACTAAATATGCAAACTAAACTTTAGAAGCCAAGATTGAAAGCAGCGAGACCAGTGTTATGGGCTAAATTGTGATCTCTCAAAATTCATATGTTGAAATTCTAGCTGCCAATACCACAGAATGTGGCTGTATTTGAAGATAGGGCCTTTAAACAGGCAATTTATTTTTTTATTTAAATAGCTTTAGGGATCCAGGTGGTTTTTGGTTACATGGATGAATTGTACAGTGGTGAAGTCTGGGTTTTTAGTGTACCCATCACCTGAATAGTGCCCAGTGTACCCAATAGGTAGTTTTTTGTCCCTCAGTCCCCCTCCCATCCTCCCTCCTTCTGAGTCTCCAGTGTCCATCATACCACTCTGTATGCCTTTGCATACGTATCACTTAGTTCTCACTTACAAGTGAGAACATATGGTATTTGGTTTTTCATTCCCAAGTTACTCCACTTAGGATAATGTCCTCCAGTTCCATCTAAGTTACTGTAAAACACATTATTTTATTCTTTTTTATGGATGAGTAGTATTCCATGGTGTATATATACCACATTTTCTTTATCCACTCTTCAGCTGGTGGGCACTTAGGTTGAATTCATATCTTTGCAATTGTGAATTAAACAATTAATTTAAACTGTGGTCATTAGGGTGGGCCTTAATGCGGTATGACTGGTGTCCTTATAAGAAGAAAAAACTTAGACTCAGACACACACAAGGGGAAGATCATGTGAAGATACAGGGAAAAGACAGCTATCTACAAGCCAACAAGAGAGGGCTAAGGAGAAACCAACTCTTCCTGCACCTTGATCTTGAATTTCCAGCTTCTAGAATTTGAGAAAATTATGTTGTTTAAGCCACCCACTCTGTGGTATTTTGTAAAACAGTCTTAGCAAAAACAAATACAACAAGTTTGGAGACTGTCGCCATGGTCTGTTTGAGGGAAGTTGATGTCTTGAAGAGAAATGGCAACATTAGGATATATTTTGAAAGTAAAGCCACCAGGATTTGCTGATGGATCGGATGCAAGAGAGAATGAAAGAGAAGAGTCAAGGAGGACTCTAAGGACTGGGCTTGAGCTACTGGATGAATGAAGCTGAGGATAATCTGGAGAAGAGCTCATTAGTGGTGGAAGTCTGGAGTTCTGTTTTGGACAAGCTAAGTAGAGCAATTGAGCAGCCAATAAAGTGTAAGCTATGTTGAGCCTGCATGGTAACCATGGAAATATCTGATTCCACTGAGCATCTGATGTGTACCAAGCACCATGCTTGGCACTTTTGCAAAGAGATAGGAATAAAATTTAGATCTTAAAGAACTTATGATCCAAAAATTCATTAACTAATTTTAAAGCCTTCATGATCTATGTCCCACAGGACCATATGTCCCATAGCAGTCAAAATCAAAGACAAATTCGTGGACAGAACTGGAATGATGTAATAAATTTCTAGGGCATGTCTGAGGCCAGGTGCATGTGACATTTGAGTAGGAGTCAAGGATGTAAAACTGCCTACATAGTTGTGTTAAATGATCAGAAATTAACATAACATGTTTTTGTTAAGATGATTTCATTTGTCTGGGAAGCTGCATTCTTAGAACAAAGAGAGTCAAGGACGGAAATGTATTATGAGATAAGTTCCACCTTCAGACTCAACCTACGCAAGTCAAAGAAAAAGTTAGATTAGCCTTGAGTTCATGAACAAGTGGTGCTTGACATCCAAAGAAATGGCTGGAGTAAGTGATGTTGCCCTCTTTTTTATTTCTTTGGAACAGAGAAGCAGAAATCCATACTACCTCCCATCTGGCTCCATGCTTCAGAGACATGTCTACTTCCTGAAATTGAACAGTCTTGCTAGGGCCCAGCCTGGCCCCTGATGGCAACGCTGGGGCTTAGCTCCATTTTTCCCTCTCGATTCCCCATTCTAACATTCGGCATACTTTTCCCAAATGTATTTTCCAGTGTCTTTTTCGTTAGGTCAGGCTGAATATAGAATTTTTACACTGACTCATTCACCTAACACTGTGTTGTGAACATTCTTCATGTTATTAAACATCGTTTGACATTACAAGTCAACGGTCCTCTGATATTCCATCATTGGGACACATACTCATCTAGGCAAGTCCTTTGAGGTGAACATTCAGAAGGTTATAAATAGTTTCCTTTCAGAGATAATGGTGCAATTAATGATTGCAATGCTAATTTGGATATTCTTCTACTCTTCTAAAGATTGCTATTTTTAAGACATAGCAGTATCTTTGGGCCCTGTGTACGAAATTTATCCACCGTTGTTGGCTGTGCCTATAAGCCTTCCCTCCTTTGACCTTCCCCCTGTGTCTGATAACCTCACTTAAGCCTCGCTGCAGACCCTCTTAAGCACTCAGGATCGACAACTGCCTTCACACCACCCCCTCCTCCATACTCCAAAACGTAAGTGCTGATGTGGACCAGGCCTGAGGAGGCTTTGGAGGAAGTCTCTGGAGTCGTGGAAGGGGAGATTTGAAGCCTGGGCACGGCCACTACTCTAGGTAAAGAGGGAGAGAATTCAAACTTGCTAACAACCTAGAACCCTCACTCAGAAGTGGTTTTCCCGAAAGCTCAACTCAGAAAAGGAAGCCCTGCAGGAAGGCACAGAAGCCCAGTGGGAGAGCTACATGAGTGTCTGCAGTGAGGAGAACTGACAGTCCAAAAGGCAGCAGAGCCAGTGTCAGCTGCTGACTTAAATTAGAATGATAGAGGCCAGGTGCAGTAGCTCAAGCCTGTAATCCCAGCACTTTGGGAGGCCGAGGTGGGTGGATCACCTGAGGTCAGGAGTTTGAGACCAGCCTGGCCAACATGGTGAAACCCCGTCTCTATTAAAAATACAAAAATTAGCCAGGTGTGGTGGCACATGCCTTTAATTCCAGCTACTTGGGAAGCTGGGGTGGGAGAATCACTTGAATCCAGGAGGCAGAGGTTGCAGCGAGCCAAGATTGCACCACTGCACTCCAGCCTGGGTCTCAAAAATAAATAAATAAATAAATAGAATAATTGTGGATGTATTTTTATAGATGTTTTTGCTTTGTGTTTTAAAATGTGAATAAATTTTTGTTGAATTGTACCAAATGTCTTTTTATTGTGTTTATTCATTTTTACTTATTTTATTGAATGCCAAATATTAAATTAATTTTCTGTTTTAATTTTTAATTACTAAAATTATATTATATGGTATTACATGAAATACAGAAACACTAGTATTTTTATTTTATGCCAGTATTAAGATGACTAGCTGCATTGAACATCTTGACCTATAAATTTTTCTACAAAATTACATGAAGTTTCATGCCCCAGTATAGGGAGTCATGCCTAGAAATCTATACCCACACTTTGCAAGCAGTCCTAATACTCTGCTTCAGAAGTAGTAGTGAAAACTTTACAGTAGTCAAATCATCTATTGGACGCTGAGTCACCCCCTACAGTCTTCCTCCTGTCTCCTGGTGACCGGTTCCTCCTATCCTCCCAACCTCTGTGAAGTGGAAACCCACATTGCTGGCTGGAGTCTGTCCTTCTCTCTCTCTTTTCCTGGGATTTGGCACGTGCACCACTTCACACATCTAAGAACCTCCACTCAGTTCTTCTCCCATCCAACACATCCTTAGCTCCAAGCTCTTCCCCATTCACAATCCTAAAACTTGTAACTCACAACCTCTCCCCCAACAAATTAATCAAAACCCAAAACCCAAAAACCACAGCCTTGGAAGAGAAGGGAAAGTAACCTCTCTGCAACGTTTCTTGACTTCTCCATCTGCTGTTCTCTTAATCTTCCCACAGAAAGCACAGGAAATAAGAAAGAGAGGAAAACATCTCATCTGTCATGAAGTGACAAAAAAAAAATAAGCATACTATGTCCTTCTGTCCCAAAGTTTAGCCAACAGTAGAGCAAAATGTAGCAGAAACAGAGTAGGCGAACATATAACCCTGGCTTACAAGCTGGGTGGGCTGTCAAGTTATTTTGTGGAACTCTCTTTTCTTGAACAATAAAATCGTGCAATAATAGCTATTGCACAGAAGTTTGTGCAGATTCAATATATATAAAGCACCTGGAGTATACTATGCATTTTAGTAATGGTGACTATTATTAACTCACACACCTCATTCATGGCTCCCATCTATACGGAGTTGTAAAAGTGACTTGGCTGTGTTGGACAAGAGATCACTCTTCTCAGCCCCAGGAAAGCATGCTGAGCACGGGAAAGAAAACACGTTTTGACGCAGTGCCATTACCAGGACTAACAAACATTTACAGGAAATTCCTTTGGTGCCCATAAGCCATTACAAACCTACCACCCTTGAGTTTGTCTAAGCACATGTTGAAGCAATTTATGTTTTCAGCTCATAAAACCTCTTGGGATAACAAGTTCCACTGGTTAGTCATAGTCCATAAATCACCTCTTCACTAACACGACAGCATTCAGGGGAGGCAATGAGACTGGGGGGAAGGAGCTCAGGCTCTGTTTTTAGATGTGGGTTGAATCTTCCTTTTTCTACTTGTGAGGTCTTGAGTAAGAGGCTTACCTCTATGACCTTCAGGTTCCTCACTATAAAGTAAGGAAAATGGTACCTAAGCCAAACCTTCTTCAACCTGAAAGCCTTTGATCCACTGTTTGCCCTCCCTGCTAGATTGCTTTCCCATGCACATCCACACAGCTTGCTTGCTCACTTCATTAGTCATGCTCAAAGTCACCTATAAGAAATTTCCCATGTCTGTATCATAAATATCTTAAAAAGGGGGGACAAAATGGAAAAAAACACTTTTCAGACATTGCACAATAGATAGGAAAAGACTTTTACTTACAGTAAATAAGCAAATTAGATGAGTTTTATTAATGAATTAGTTTTCTGTCTGTAGTTAATATCTGGACTTCAACATAGGGAGAAGAAGCCCAAACAGAGACTGAAAATCTTATTGAGTTGAACACTAGAGGACAGTGATGACTGGAGTTTGTGGGGAAGAATACCAGAAAAGAGGGAGCTAAGCAGAGAAAATTCTCCAAAAATCTGTGTAAGGTCTTCCGTACCTATCTTTGGATAGATGCTAATTTGCATGTGCATAGGATAAAACTCTACAGGACTGTGCAAAGAACAGCTGCTGAGGACCCACCAGCTGAACAAATCCCATTGCTCCCACATAGCGGGGAAACATTTCAGTACCTGCCACCCGGAGTGGAGAGAACATAGTAAAAACTGAGACCAAAGACAATACCCACCAACTGTAGAATATCCATTCTGGTCAAACACTATTAGAATTATACGCTGAGCCATAACAAATCTTAATAAATTTTAAAAGACTGAAATAACAGGTATATATTCTCTAACCACAGTAGAACTACATAATAAATCAGTAATAAAAAGACATCAAAAAAGCACTAAATATTTATAAATTAAACAACATACATCTAAATAGTCCATGGGTCAAAGAAGAAATCACAAAAAATTATAAAGTATTTTAAACTGAATGAAGTAAAAACAAATCATAACAATTGGATGCAGCTAAATCGGTACTTAGAGGGCAATGTATAGTTGTAAATACTTTAGGATGTTTTAAAAAAGAACGATCTGAAACCGGTTATCTAAGAGTTCACCTTTAAATGTTAAAACAGAAGAGAAAATTAAACTCAAGTTAAAGAGTAAATAGAAAACAATAAAGATGTGTGTGGAAATTAATGAAACATAAAATGGTTAAACAATAAAAACTTTAAGAATAATAAACTCAAAGCTGATTATTTGAAATTTTTTTTCAGAAAAAAAAGACCTCTAGCTACATTGGATTAAGAAAAAAAAATAAACACAAATGAACAAGCTGTATTCCAATAAAGGGGCATCACTCCAGATCCTAGAAATATTAAAAGTATAATAAAGAAATATTTTAAACAATCCTATGCCAATAAATTTGATAAATGAACAAATTTCTTAAAAGACAAATTACCAAAACTGCCACAAGAAGAAAATGTGAATAGCCCTGTATCTATTCAAGAAATTGAATTTGAAATTTAAAATCTTTTCACACACACAAAAAAACTTCAGACCAGGCCAGGTGCAGTGGCTCACGCCTGTAATCCCAGCACTTTGGGAGGCCGAGATGGGCAGATCACAAAGTCAGGAGATCGAGACCATTCTGGCTAACACAGTGAAACCCTGTCTGTACTAAAAATACAAAAATTAGCCAGGCGTGGTTGCGGATGCCTGTAGTCCCAGCTGCTGGGGAGGCTGAAGCAGGAGAATGGCATGAACCCGGGAGGCGGAACTTGCAGTGAGCCAAGATCTCACCACTGCACTCCAGCCTGGGCGACAGAGTGAGACTGTCTCAAAAAAAAAAAAAAAAAAAAAAAAAAACTTCAGACCAAATGACTTCACTAGTAAATCTATCACTCACAAGAGAAATGAAACCAATTTCACAAAAACTCTTACGAAAATTAAGAAGGGATTATTATTTGTTGTTTAGAAGACTGGACAGGAACAAACCACCAAACAACCAATGTGGGATTTTGAAATAGTTAAGAAGGCTAAATGCTTGTATCAGAGATAATTAATTACTCCTCTTGCTGGAGGTTTGTAAAACCATGAAATGTAATTCTTAGCCCATAAATTATGTCTCCAGCAGGAACAGCTTTCAAAATGACACCCACCTTGTCAGCAGTGTAGGCCACAGAGGGATTCTCTCCCTATAGTTAGGAAGTCCTGTGACTTTTCTGGTCAGTAATGTAAGTTAGCTCTTTGGGCCCTTCAAAACCCAATTTTCTTTAAGCCTCAAAACACTTTCTCCATTCAGCGATTTAAACATCTATTCCTGTGACGTAATATGGTAATTTAAAAAATTTCTTCACTTGATTTATAAATAAGACTTCCTCTTTCCTTAGCTCAGGACTTGAGCGGCAGGAAGTCTACAGATGAGAGGTGCATTCACCTTTTTTATTTCCCCACCTTCCACTTTCTCTGCAAGTTTGCTAACCACAGTCTCTGATCCCTCTAGGGCTCAATAAAAGCAGGAAGAAGAGGTAAACGGAGTCGGAAAGTTTGCAGCTGACTGATGACGTCATAGCTCACATCATACTTGCTGGGCCTGGAATACGATTAAACCTGGTAGTTTATCTTATGGCCGGTCCTTGAATTCTGCGGAGACTGCATCACCCCCACCCCATTTGCTGCCCACATCCAATCCACAGGAAGCACTTACACTTTCTCTGACCAAGGAAACTCTGAGAAGGTAGCTTCTTTCTATACCGGCCCTTCAAACTATCACTAAAGCTACTCCCTAAATTCTTTAGATTTTTACCAGCAGAAAAATCTTTTCCCCAAATCTCCTTTAATCTCTCCTTTTCTTATAACTGGTCTAAAATAAATGATCTAAAACTGTTAGGTCATTTACTGTGAATTTCTGCATGGCAGTCTTAATCTGGAATAAGACATCTATTGTCTTCATGGCTCAATTGAAATTGAGCAAAGATCCCATGGTAATGTCCTAATGTATATCCATGGAAAAGTTACGAGAAAATAAAACTGAATATTTATTCGACCAGTTGGGTGGTGGATAGAGCTGTTAGCTTCTTAAGCTTAAAATATTTTTTGGTTTAATGTGGGCAAATTTGATGAAATAAACAGCATCTTAAATTTTCTGTTTATCAAAAACATGCTTAATTAAACTGAAACTTAAAAATCACATTGGTTTAAAAAACTCTAAGCACATTTAGCAATAGAAGGATTAATGTATTGCTTACAACATTTCTTGTTTCCTGATTTTAAAATGGATGCAGGCCCAGTGTAGAAAACTCGGGAAAAAATACAGAAAAGTATGTTATAATTTCCCCACAGAGAGAAAAGAGAATGACATATCACATTTCCTAGATTTTCTAAATCATATTAGCTCTGATTGTAAGTTGTCACTGGCTAACAAGAGTGTGAAATCCACAAGAAATCATATTAGGAGCCCCTCCACCTCCACTGAGCTGTACAACCATCTCAGGGATTATGGTCTCAAGAAAATAATGGCAAACCCAGCTCTTAATTCAGGGTGGTTTTCCCTGTCCACCTGCTCTTTCTGCTGTAAAGAGGTCCCTGGGGAACACTCACCGTCTTCCACCATCTGTTGGGCACTGCTGCAGGTGAGTCACAGAGATGCCTACAAGGTCTTACAACTTCTAGGAACACTCCTAAGGAGGTCCTGATCTCTACCATGACAGGAAAACTGCCACCCTCCTCAGTAGGTAAATAGGCTCTTTGAGAACTGGACTGCTCTTCACCTGCACCCACCAAATCATATAACTCCAACCCTGTCTTCTTGGGCAGTGCAGCCTAATCTCTTCCACAGGCCAAGATTTCATGGACAAAAATCTGTTAGCTCTCTCCAGGAGGTAAAAAGAATCCCAGGCTTCAAGGACACAAAGTCCCACCTAAAAGCAGAAAAATATATAATTATTTTTTCTCTTCCATGATAAGACTATCTCCAAGAAAACATGACCTACTTAAATTCTTAGTGTGTCAGTCTGCTTCATTAACTTTTCAAAAAATTGCCTTATTACCAGAATAAATAGGAAAATTAAAATAATGCATAACCCCATCCCCTGGAGATTAATGAATTAATGTACTTATTATACATAGAGCTAAAACTAATTGGTAAGACAGAATTTGCTTAAAAATACAAATAAGAAGGCTTTGGATAAATAGGGTAAAATGTGTGGCAATTAATTCACAAAAAAGGGGAACTAAAATGGTAAACAAAGAGCTTTGCTCTCTCTTAAAGTAAAAAATGCAAATTAAAACAATAGTGTGGTTCTAATTTTCACCTATTAAGATAGTGACATACAAAAAGTACTGGAGAGAGAATTCAATTTCTGGGAAGGTGGAACAGAGATGCTTTTTCCTGTTTTTCCTGCTAAGTATAACTAGGGATTCTGGATGGTATTTACAACACAAACTTTAAAAGACTCTGAAAAGGGGAGAGAAGAAGGCAGAAGAGCTACAGACTTTGGAACCCAAGAAACATCACTATGGGGAGTTCCCTGGGTTTCTTTTTGCCTCAAATATCCCAGGCTGTATACTAGAAAAGTTAGCAATCTGGAAATGCCAGTGACCATGGACAAACGAAACAAAACAAACAGAAGAAACACCTGCTCTTTCTAGCCAAAGGGCTGGGAAAGCCACAGCCAAGCAAGACAGAAAACATTTAGACTATAGCTCTTCTGCTCCAGTAAAACACACAAAGGTCGGGGGGACAACTTCTGCCCCACTCTCACTCTGCCAACAAAAGCCAAATGCAGAGCCTGGATTTTCACACGTATCATGATATAACAAGACATCTCAATCCCTCTGCCGTGTCCACCACGCCCTAAGCGCCATAGTATCCATGGTGACCAGCTCCGCCTGGTGGAAATGAAATGTTCTTTCTTCTCCTCACTGGGGTAGTATCAAAAGAGACCAAATGAAGAGTCATAACTTTCATCACTGCTCAGTGGTAAAAAGCCATTACCCCTGCAGTCTCAGTGGAGCCCACACATGGAACAGCAATGAGGTGCCCTTTCTACTCCCAGCAAAAGTCTTAGTGAGGAGACTAAACTCCCACCTCCATCCAGCACTAACAAAAAGTGTCTCTCCCTCACTCTCAGTGTAGACAGAGGCTGAGTGGAGAACCTGGACTTCTACCCTCACCAGCCAGTAATGAAACGGGGCTCTCTCTCTTTCACCTGCCAGAGCCAGAGCAGTGTCAGAGAAAATCTGCTGAAGCACAAAATTGAAATTAGAACAAGAGTCTTATAAAATAATACCTAAAATGTCCAGGATTCAACTAAAAAAACACGCTCATCATTATAAGAACCATGAATATCACAAACTGAATTTTAAAAAGCAATCAACAGATCACAATACTAGCATGGCACAGACTTTAGAATTCTAAGATTTTAAAACAGTCATCATTAAAATGCTTCCACAAGCAATTACAAACATACTTGAAACAAAAAAAATAGAAAGTAGAACAAAGAGAAAGTATCAGCACAGAGATAGGAGATATAAAGAAAAAAAAACAAATAGAAATTGTATAACTAAAAAGTACAACAACCAAAATAATGAAACTCACTAGATGGGCTCAACAGCAGAATGGAGAGGACAGAGGAAAGAATCAGTGACCATGAAGATGAAACAACAGAAATTACCTAGTCTGAAAAAATAAACTGAAAAATAATGAACAAAGCCATTTGTTCATATAGGGACATATTGAACTATAATAAAAGATCCAACATTCATGTCATCAGCATCTCAGAAGGAGATGGATCCTGGTAAGACAATGAAAAGACAAGCTACAGACTGGGAGGAAATATTTGCAAACCACGTATCTGACAAAGGACCTATATCTGGAACATAGAAAGGACTCCCAAAACTCATTTTTTAAAAATCAATCCAATTATAAAATGGACAAAAGACATGAAGAGACATTACATAAAAAATAAACAGATGTCAAACTGTTATATGAATGAGTCAGAGATGGTCTCTGCGTATTGGTTCCCAGGTTGTTTATTTTTTCACTGCAGGCTGAGATCCATTAACTCAAAAGCCTGTAGCACCAAGGTCAAATGTTTACACATCCATTTGTGGAAAGAAGGAAAGGAAGGAAAGGAAGGAAAGGAAGGAAGGAAGGAAGGAAGGAAGGAAGGAAGGAAGGAAGGAAGGAAGAAAAAAAAAGAAAGAAAGAGAAAGAAAGAAGAAAGAAAGAAGAAAGAAAGAAGAAAGAAAGAGAGAGAAAGGAGAAAGAAAGAAAGAAAAAAGAAAGAAAGAAAGAAAAAGAAAGAAAGAAAGAAAGAAAGGAAAGAAGGAAAGGAAAGGAAAGGAAAGGAAAGGAAAGGAAAGGAAAGGAAAGGAGAAGGGAAGGGAGGGAAGGGAAGGGAAGGGAAGGGAAGGGAAAGGAAGGGAAAGAAGGAAAGGAAAGGAAAGGAAAGGAAAGGAAAGGAAAGGAAAGGAAAGGAAAGGAAAGGAAAGGAAAGGAGAAGGGAAGGGAAGGAAGGGAAGGGAAGGGAAGGGAAGGGAAGGGAAGGGAAGGGAAAGGAAAGGAAGAGGGGGAGGGAGGGAGAGAGGGAGGAAAGAAGGAAGGAAGGAAGGAAGGGAGGAAAGAAGGAAGGAAGGAAGGAAGGAAGGAAGGAAGGAAGGAAGGAAGGAAGGAAGGAAGGAAAGAAGGGAGGGAAGGGAGGAAGGGAGGAAGGGAGGAAGGAAGGAAGGAAGGAAGGAAGGAAGGAAGGAAGGAAGGAAGGAAAGAAGGAAAGAAAGAAGAAAGGAAGGAAGGAAAGTGAGTCTGCCCAACAGGCAGAATTTTAGCTATTTAAAGCTTCTCTGGTTTATATATCAGGCAAAATTTTACCCCATATCAGCTGACTATTGATAAGCTACAGGCTTGCAGTTGTAAGACCCCAAACTACTATGACCCTTTAGAGTTCTGTGACACAGAGACTCCATGCTATGCTGCTGAATGATATCACCTAGACATGTAAGCCCGGCCTGTTATCTCTCTCCCCTGAGAGCTCCCATGCCCTCCTCTCCTGTGTAGGGGACCTGTGAACCATACCATGGCTTCTGGACAGACTCCTGATATGAGGGAACTTCCCCTTTTACTCAACCTTGTCCAAGTGCCACCCAACAAACACTTGTTGTGTGTTGCTGCTTCTTGTAGTCATATTTTATTCCTTGATCAGCCCCAAATCCCTCAAACCCCAATACAAACACATATGAAAAGATGTTCTATATCACTAGCCATTTAGGGAAATGCAAATTAAAACCATGATGAGATATCACTATACACCTATTGGAACAGCTAAAATAACAAATATTGACAATACCAAATGCTTGTGGAGATGTAGAGAAAGAACAGATCTCATGTATCGCTGGTGGCAATGTAAAATGTGCAGCCATGCTGCAAAATAGTTTGTCAGTTTCTTTAGAAACTGAACACACACTTACCATTCAACCCAGCAGTTGCATTCCTGGGCATTTATCCCAGAGAAATAAAGCATATGTCCACACAAAAGCCCATACCTGATTGCTCATAGCAACTTTGTTGGTAATAGCCCAAACTGGAAATAAGAAACATGTCCTTCAGCAGGTGAATGGCTAAACAAACTGTGGTGCATTCATACCATAGGAAACTACTCAGCAGTAAAAAGGAATGAATTATTGACACATGCACAAACTTGGGTACATCTCAAGGGTATTATGCTGACTCTAAAAGTCAATCTCAAAGGGGCAAACACTGTATAATTTCACTCAAATAACACTCTCAAATGACAAAATTACAGAGATGGAGAATACATTAGTTGTTGCCAGGGGAGAAAGAGATGGGCGTGAGTATAAAGGGTAGCACAGAGGAGATGCTTATGGTGATGAAATCGTTCTATATCTTGATTGTTGTCATAGCTACACAAATACACAGGACATAGAACTAAACACACACACTGTGCCCTGGTCAGATTCATGGCTTTGCTAATGCATTATTATTGTATAAGATATGAAGAGGGTTCATTTAAACTGGCACGGAATTTTTCCACCACTCCACTTAGCCAACTCACCATTCCTTCTGTGAAGCAGGTGGACAGATACCCACTGGGTCATTATCGCTCCACACCAGGAGCTGCTCCCCTGTGCTCTGCATCCTGATGCTTTCACCAGCTGAGCTGTCTGCTTACCAGGAGTGAGTTGTATTTGTTCTCAAGCCTGCTAAGGCCTCTTGAGCCATTTTTTAAAATTATATAATTAAAATAAACATTATAGAAACCAATTACATAAGAATAGGGTAAATAAGAGAGTTACTGTTTCAATGAAAACTAAATTAAAGGCTTTGGAAAGGCTCAAAAAAAGCAAGTCACTCATGCAAAATTATGGATGTGGAGTTAGGTGTGGGCGAGCAAATGGATTTGAAAGGAGTAGGAATCTTAAATATCCAGAGGGATGCTGCATTCAGATGGTTTCACAAGGATCTCTAAGTCATTGCTCCCTTTTGCAGAATCCTAGACTGGAAATTTCAGATAATGCATTGTGGATCATGCACGTGCAGGAAAGACCACACACAACTCCAAACAGAGGACACACACCAAGACATTGGCCCTGCATCAAAAGATGAGCAGTATATAGATTTAGATACAGACATGGGTAAAATAAAATGCTTAAAGTATGTTTGTGTAATTCTTGATTCCCTCATTTTAACTGACTACCTCTCTCAAATACTTCTAATAGGATTGTTCCTGTACTCTCTTGTTCAGTAGTGTACATCAAGAGCCGCCCCCAAAATTCTATCCTCTGACCTAGTCATTCCACTTTGGAAAATGTCATCTAAGAAAATAATTCCAAAATCTAGAAAGAGCTATATGTGCAAGGATGGAGTATTTATGTAGTGCAAACTTGGTTCACTGGTCACCCACTACCAATGCCCTTATTTTCTTTGAGGAGTTTATGCCCCTGCCCCCACCACATACCATTCTGGTCCTGCTGTGAATCTAGGCATTCAGACTCCACTGCTCCTAGGGCTAAGTACAAGCCCCAGGCTAGTTCCATCGCCTTCTCTCTGGGGACTTTGTGTCTGGATCTGACAAGGACAGGAAACCACAGCCAGCATGCATTCACTCTAACAGCACAGCCATCACCCCACTTTCAAGCAGCTCCTGATGCTCAGACCCCCAGAACGTCCCCAAATCCTGGTCTTTTTATTCACCTGGTTCCTCAACCCCCTTGCAAACTCTATGAGTTCATGGGTATCCTTCAAACAAATTCCTTCCTGCCTAAGCTATCCAGAGTTGATTTCTGTTACTTGCCAACAAGGAACTCTAACTGACTCAATTTATGAAAGTAGAAGAAAATAGAAACCACCTAAATGTCAAAGAATTGGAAGGCAGCAAAGTAAATTATCATTTATCTCCTCAAAGAAATATTATGCTGTCATTAAAAATTATAGTTATTAAGATACATAATAAAATAGAAAATGTCTACAATATAATATCTATGGGCAAGAGGGGTGCAAAATTTGATATGCAGTGTGATTACGACCATGTAAAAAGATGCATAGAAGAATTTCAAAATAATAATCATGTTGAGATTATGTGGCTTTATTCTCTTTTATATTTAAAAAATTTTACTGATTAAACTTTTATTCAAATGGAGAAGGTAATTTTTTGTTTGTGGGTATTTTAAATAGGAAAACAAAGCCTGGAGCAATACTTCAGTCCGTTTTTGTTTCCGGTCTGTCTTCATAACGGGGCATGAGTCCTCCCAGTGAGTTACTTCTTGCCTGTCCATTACCATACAATAGATCATCATAGCTCATATTATTGAGTGCCTAGGAGATGCTAGGCACAGAGCTAGAACTTTCTATCATCTGTCCATTACCATACAATAGATCATCATAGCTCATATTATTGAGTGCCTAGGAGATGCTAGGCACAGAGCTAGAACTTTCTATCATCTGTCCATTACCATACAATAGATCATCATAGCTCATATTATTGAGTGCCTAGGAGATGCTAGGCACAGAGCTAGAACTTTCTATCATCTTTACAACAATCTTTAGGTCTTTACAACAATCCTGTGAGGTCAATACTATTATTCCCAATTTTCAGGGAAGGAAATTAAGCCAAGAGTTTTAAGTCAGAGCTGAAGGCCACATGGTAAGTGATGAAGACTGAATTCAAAGGACACGATATGTTATACATTGTGTGTTCTGTTGCACAATTTTATTTATGTATGTAAAAAGGTATTAAAGTTGAATTTTCACCCAGACACCAAGATACAACAGACATGACATTTCTAAAGGAGGAACCACTGCAGATGTTCAAAGGAAATTCTTAAGAACCATTTCCAGAATATAAAAAGATCAAAAAATGGAGGAGTGAGAATTCTGTGAGTTGGCTCATTATGGAGAGAGCTGTGCTGGAAGTCCCATCCTCTCACCCACTTAGTAAGAAGGGTCCTTTCCCGGGGCTACTCAACTCAGACATGACCCCCACCCGGTAAAGGGGTTCCTTCTGCAAGGCTACTTAGATGTCACCCTGACCGCCACACTGGGAGTGCCACACATGGGCTGGAGTTTGACTCCCGCCAGGGCAATGAAGGTGTGATGGGCTGGCAACAGCACTGCCACACTTCCAGGCTGTCAAGGCCAAGGATGCCTGAGTGCTTCCTAGGGACGAAATGAGGTCATGTAGGAGAGAAGGCCCAAGTGGGCCTGCCATAGAGCCTGTCAGACCCCATCTCGATCAGGGCAGCTGAGAGAGACCAAGATACCCCAGCAGCAGATAGCTGGATTGAACTACAGGTTGGAGAAAGGAGTGGAAACTAACCACCCAAAATGAAGATGGGTCAAAGAACCTACAGGGAGAGGAGCCCATCAGGGAACTTCCAAAAAGCACACAAAAGCAGCCCACAAGAGAAGGAGCATCCATAGGCACCTGCCTCACCAAGGAATCCATGTTTCACACAGAGGACAGAAGCAACTCGAGAAAGACCCCTCTTCCCCTTAGGAATCTCCTCCCTGTCTCACCCCAAGAGGTCAGACACTGGGCAGCAAGCTGGGGGAACCAGGAACGAGAAAAGGACAAAGTGGAGGAGAGAAAAGATTCTAGGAGAGGCTTCTTCCCCACAGCTGGCTTCCAGATCACATCAGGCAGAAAAGATTTAAAGGCAAATCAGTTCAGAACTTGGATTAGTATACTGCACTAAGCTTTCTTTTTTTTTTTCCTATTATGTGCCACATTCTTACTTTTTTTTTATTATACTTTAAGTTTTAGGGTACATGTGCACAATGTGCAGGTTTGTTACATATGTATGCATGTGCCATGTTGGTGTGCTGCACCCATTAATTCGCCATTTAACATTAGGTATGTTTCCTAATGCTATCCCTCCCCCATCCCACCACCCCACAACAGGCCCCAGTGTGTGATGTTCCCCGCCCTGTGTCCATGTGTTCTCATTGTTCAATTCCCACCTATGAGTGAGACCATGTGGTGTTTGTTTTTCTGTCCTTGCAATAGTTTGCTGAGAATGATGGTTTCCAGCTTCATCCATGTCCCTACAAAGGACATGAACTCATCCTTTTTTATGGCTGCATAGTATTCCATGGTGTATATATGCCACATTTTCTTAATCCAGTCTATCATTGTTGGACATTTGGGTTGGTTCCAAGTCTTTGCTATTGTGAATAGTATTGCACTAAGCTTTCTAGTTATTGCATTAAAGCTATATTTCCAACTTGAAGTAACTGTTGAACTACCTCAAACCTTAGAGTTTGAGTGAGGGGAAAAGCCATGGTACCTGCTAGGATTTTTATGCAGAGACAGGGGGAATAACTCTCACTGGAGAAAATTTTAAAGGGGCGGCAGAATTGTTTTAAGGCATGTTTTAATATGGCATGAGCTGCATTTGCTCAACACCTTTGTTTTACCTGTGGATCTCCTCTGACCCACAGGGCCACATGAGCTCTAGGACAGGGCCTTCATTTTGTCACCACTATATTCCCAACATCCAGTGCAATGCCTGACACAGAGTCAGAGCTGGGCAAATGCTCTCTCCATCAATCATGATGCCCAACGAAATGGTAAATGAGCCAAGAAGACCATAATATTTCTATCTGATACCATCAATAATTGACTTGAATCTCTTCCATCATGTGAAGTAATTGGGGGATAACTTACCTGCTTCCTTTATTTACAGATTCCAGCAGTGACCTCTGTAGGTATCCAAAATGACATTGGATGAGATCGTTTCAGGTCAATATATTTTTTCCAAATAGTATTTTGCTGCTGTTTAAAATAATTTGGGGGCTAGCACAGTGGCTCATACCTGTAATCCCAGCATTTTGAGGGTCTGAGGTGGGAGAATCACTTGAACCCAAGAGTTTGAGACCAGCCTGGGCAACATAGTAAGACCTCATCTCTTCAAAAATAAATAAATAAATAAAATAATTTCAAGAAGACTCCAAACTAAATATTTTGTATTATCTTCTCTGATATTTTTAGGGTGTATATAAGTCAGGTTCTCCAGAGAAACAGAACATGTATTTATAGAGAGATTTTAAAATATGGTTTATGATATTGTGGGGGCTGGAAAGTCTAAAATCTATAGGGCAGGCCAGCAGGCTGCAGACTTAGGTGAGAGTTAATCCTGCTATATTGAATCTGAATTCCACAAAGCAGCAATCTGGAAACCCTTGCCCTCTTGTGGACAATTTCTTCTTCTCCAGAAAATCTGTCTTTTTCTCATAAGGCCTTCAACTGATTGGATGAGGCCCACCTACATTACAGAGGTTAATTGGCTTCACTCAAAGTCCACTGATTTAAATGTTAATCATATCTAAAAAATACCTTCGCAACAACATTTAGGCTGGCATTTCACCAAATTACTGGCACCACAGCCTAGCCACACTGACACATAAAATTAACCATCACAGGCTGGGCACGGTGGCTCATGCCTGTAACCCCAGCAGTTTGAGAGGCCGAGGCGGGCAGATCACGAGGTCAGGAGATCGAGACCCTCCTGGCCAACATGGTGAAAACCCATCTCTACTACAAATACAAAAATTAGCCGAGCATGGTGGCACACACCTGTAGTCCCAGCTACTTGGGAGGCTGAGGTAGGAGAATTGCTTGAACCTGGGAGGCAGAGGTTGCAGTGAGCCGAGATCGCACCATTGCACTACAGCCTGGCGACAGAGCGAGACTCCATCTCAGAAAAAAAAAAAAAAAAAAAAAAAAATTAACCATCACAGCAGGGAAAGATTCACCACATATTCAACCATATATGACATTATGGAGGAAAACTTGCCTCTTCTCAGCACTGCTGGACTAGGGGAAGTTAAAAGGCTTTTTAACATATTGTTCCACATGAGCTGAAGATGTTCCCCCCATCTTTTTTTTTTTTTTTTTTTTTTTGAGACGGAGTCTTGCCTGTCACCCAGGCTGGAGTACAATAGCACTATCTCAGCTCACTGCAGCCTCCGCCTTCCGGGTTCAAGCGATTCTCCTGCCTCAGCCTCCCGAATAGCTGGGACTACAGGCACATCCGGCTAATTTGTGTATTTTTAGTAGAGACAAGGTTTCACTGTGTTAGCTAGGATGGTCTCGATATCCTGACCTCGTGATCCACCCACCTTAGCCCCCCAAAGTGCTGGGATTACAGGCATGAGCCACCGCACCCGGCCAAGTCAGTTTTAATACAAGCCCTTCCCTTACCACCTGCGACCCTGACCCCCTCCATTTATTTGTCTGTAAATCCAGGAGAACACTTCCTACTTCCAGGGTGGTGATGAGAATTAAATATAATAACATCCACAGATCCATACAGTAATGCTGAATAAGTATAAAATGTCTTCCTTTTCTTCCTTATTTTATCCAACCTTCCTCATCTACTATGAAGGTAAAATATTCGAGGAGGGGGAGTTTAATAACTGAATATCCATGATCCGTTTAAAATCTCATAGATGTGTACATTTCAGGTAAAAAAAAGAAAGTAGGGTGACTATGAAGGAGCTATTAGCTACTAGATATGAATTTTAAATGAAGTTTAATTTTAGAACAATTTTTGGAACATATTCTTAGCTTTCATCACTCGACAAATATTTGTGAAGCATCTATGTGTCAGACGTACATTCTCAGGCTGGGCTTTTGGTGAATTTACACTGTTGGGGGTGGATGTTCTCAAAATCCAGTGTTGCAAGAGAGCATCATCTTGACAATGGAGAGCTGTTAAAGCATGTCCTTCAGTCTCTCTGTAGCTCAGGCAGTAGGCTGGGGAACATCATTGTCAGGGGCCACCTGGTAACTGCTATACCCACTGTAGGCTCCAGCTGCACTGATGGGCTTGCCTGGTTTCAGCCACATGGTGCAGTATGCAAGCTGTTACCACTTGAATGGATTTCTCTTCTTCTCTTCCTCATCCTTCAGATGGCCTTCCATCCCTCTCGTTCAGATAGATAGCCTTCCATCCCCTTTCTCCACTATCACCCCAGTCTAGTTCAGACACCCCCCCACCCCACCTCCATCACAGCACCCATCACCCCCCCACCCCCCACCCCCCCCCCCCCCCATCACAGCACCATCACCCCCACCCCACTCCATCACAGCACCCATCACCCCCCACCCCACCTCCATCACAGCACCCATCACCCCCCACCCCACTTCCATCACAGCACCCATCACCCCCCACCCCACTTCCATCACAGCACCCATCACCCCCCCACCCCACCTCCATCACAGCACCCATCACCCCCCACCCCACCTCCATCACAGCACCCATCACCCCCCACCCCACCTCCATCACAGCACCCATCACCCCCCCCCCCCCCCACCCCCCCCCCCCCCCCCCCCCCCCCCCCCCCCCCCCCATCACACACCCATCACCCCCCACCCCACCTCCATCACAGCACCCATCACCCCCCACCCACTCCATCACAGCACCCATCACCCCCCACCCCACCTCCATCACAGCACCCATCACCCCCCACCTCCCACCCCACCCCCACCTCCATCACAGCACCCATCACCCCCCACCCCACCTCCATCACAGCACCCATCACCCCCACCCCACTCCACACACCCATCACCCCCCACCCCACCTCCATCACAGCACCATCACCCCCCCCCCCCCCCCCCCCCCCCCCCCCCCCCCCCCCCCCCCCCCCACCCCACCTCCATCACAGCACCCATCACCCCCCACCCCACCTCCATCACAGCACCCATCACCCCCCACCCCACCTCCATCACAGCACCCACCCCCCACCCCACCTCCATCACAGCACCCATCACCCCCCCCCCCCCCCCCCCCCCCCCCCCCCCCCCCCCCCCCCCCCCCCCCCCCCCCCCACCCCACCTCCATCACAGCACCCATCACCCCCCACCCCACCTCCATCACAGCACCCATCACCCCCCACCCCACTTCTATCACAGCACCCATCACCCCCCACCCCACCTCCATCACAGCACCATCACCCCCCACCCCACCTCCATCACAGCACCCATCACCCCCCACCCCACTCCATCACAGCACCCATCACCCCCCACCCCACCTCCATCACAGCACCCATCACCCCCCACCCCACCTATCACAGCACCCATCACCCCCACCCCACCTCCATCACAGCACCCATCACCCCCCACCCCACTCCATCACAGCACCCATCACCCCCCCACCCCACCTCCATCACAGCACGCATCACATTGGAAAGTACTTGCTGATTTCCCTGTCTGTATTGCCACATTGGAGAAAGGGCTCCTTGTGATCAGAACAAGCTTACTCACCTGGCTATTATAATTCCGGGGCCTAACATTTGTATATGTTAACCTATAAATACATATATCATTTGGTTCGTACATGAGAATATATATTATATTTATATAGCAGTTATAGAGAACATAAATTTTGATAAAATAATTTTGCAAAATTGTTTTAGTCTTAATTTTACAGCTTCAGCATTGTAACTCATTGGACAAAGAACCATAATTTTTTTGTTCTTGTTGAAGAAACTGAAATAGAGAGAGGGAATGCCATTCCATTCCATTTACTCATTAGTCACAACTAATAAATGGACGGAAACCAGTTTAACCGAGGTGACGGGATTGATTGGTTCTGGTATTTGGAAGTGCAGGCAGTATCTTAGCCTCAGGAATGGCTGGATCATGGTGGCTCTCACCACTTCTCGGCTCTGTTTTCCTCTAGGCTGACTTTATTTAGATTCAGGTTTACGTCACTGATGCTTCAGGAAGCTCCAACGTACAAAAGAGAAGTTTTCCAACAGCTGCAACAAAAGTCCCAGAACTGAGTCCCCATGGTCTGTCTTGGGTCATGTCTCCATCCATGAACCTCTGTCACTATAGACAGAGGCTGACCAGACATGCTTGGGCTCAGCCCTGGAGTTTGAGACAGCATCAGAGCCACCCAAACACCCTGGATAAGTGCCAGAGAGTTACAGCCCTCCAAAAGCACACACCGTGCTGTCACCAGGGCAGGGAATGGTCACTGGGCGGCAGAACAACATGTGATCAAAGCAAAGTGGTGATAGAGCCAAGAGTGGAATTAATGGCTTTCTGCAAGACAGAACTTTCAAAGCACTTGAGGTGGTGGAGAGAGAGGCCAGGTTTCCAGCCTGAGCTTGGTCAGGAGCAATGAGAACTGAAGGAAGGGAGGGAGTCGGAAGATAACGAGGAGGGACCTGGGGGGACAGAGCAGTGGTCAGGCTATGACCAGTAGGGAGGTAGGACAGAGGCGGAGGCAAGCAAGATGGCCAATTGCCATCCAGATGGGATAGGTGGCATGAAGACCAGCCTTCGAGTGTGACTCTCATGCATGAGGCACTACCCTAAAAGCCAATTCTTTTCCTTCTTACTTCATTAAAATCCTGGAATACCATCCCCTAGATTAAGGAACCTTCCTTATTCCCTTTGTTCATCCTAAAAGAGCCTGGTCTATAGAATCTGTCTCCTAACAGTCAACTAGTATTATTTTATTACTATGATTAATCTCCTGATTGAGTAAAAAGAACAGGGAATTTGCAATCTATCAGGTCTCGCCAAATCCCTGCCCCGCCACCTGGCAGTTGAGTGAACTTGAGCAGGTCACTTCCCTCTCTGAGCTTCAGAATTTTTGTAATGCATATCAGCCGCTGGCCAAGAACCTGAATACAGCAAGCACTCAACTCCTGTTAGCAACTGTGACTGTAATTTTTGGTGCTGTAAAGTTTTATAGGTCTAAGAAAGCCCAGTAATAAGTTCTTCATAGCAAAGCCATAATTAAATCCAGCTGAACAGGCCCCAGATGAGTCTACAACACATGGAATTTTTCCTTATGAAGCAAACACTCCCCCTTTCTGAGGATCAGCGTTAAACCAGGGATTTTTTTTTCCTCACCACCATTAGACTCTGCTCAAGATTCCCAAAGGAGAGCAGTAGTTAGAGAATTCATTTTTAATCATCTGAGCCTCACAAGAAAAAGTTCTGTCTTATTCAAATATGGCATAACATAGAAATGAGGGCAGGAGCAGAGGGAAAGGTAGTGTTGCTGGATTTAAACTTGAACTGTGGACTATGCTTTTAGAAGAAAACTCCATAGCTTTCTGATTCTCACACTGTACAGATGCACATTCTACCAAATGAGCTTGCACTGCATTCATTACTCATCCACTCAGCTATTCCTCTTTCTTTTTTTTTTTTATTATTATACTTTAAGTTCTAGGGTACATGTGCACAACGTGCATGTTTGTTACATACGTATGCATGTGCCATGTTGGTTTGTTGCACCCATTAACTCGTCATTTACATTAGGTATTTCTCCTAATGCTATCCCTCCCCCCTCCCCCCACCCCACGACAGGCCCCAGTGTGTGATGTTCCCCAGGCTGTATCCAAGTGTTCTCATTGTTCAATTCCCACCTGTGAGTGAGAACATGCGGTGTTTGGTTTTCTGTCCTTGCAATAGTTTGCTGAGAATGATGGTTTCCAGCTTCATCCATGTCCCTACAAAGGACATGAACTCATCCTTTTTTATGGCTGCATAGTATTCCATGGCTTATATGTGCCATATTTTCTTAATCCAGTCTATCATTGATGGACATTTGGGTTCGTTCCAAGTCTTTGCTATTGTGAATAGTGCCACAATAAACATACATGTACATGTGTCTTTATAGTAGCATAATTTATAATCCTTTGGGTATATGCCTACTAATGGGATTGCTGGGTCAAATGGTATTTCTAGTTCTAGATCCTTGAGGAGCTATTCCTCTTTCAACACTTACTGACTTCTATTCACCAGGCTCTGGGCAGAGCTCCAGAGAGAGTTCAGTGAGACTTGTCTTTTTTTTTTTTTTTTTAATAGAGATAGGGTCTCATTATGTTGCCCAGGCTGGTCTCAAACTCTTAGGCTCAAGCAATTCTCCTACCTTGGCCTCCCAAAGTATGGGGATTATAGGTGTGAGCCACCACACCTGGCCTAAGACCCATCCTTTGCCCTAAGTAGCTCATAATTTGCAGCCGGGGTTCACAAACTGTTTCAACAAAAGGCTATGTGGTAAATATTTTAGGCTTTACAGGTAATAACATTTCTGTTGCCACTATTCGAGCAGGCCCTTCAATAGTTGGGGATATATTTCTGGAGCCTTTGAGACCTATTGGAGGAAAGGAGCAATGTAGGGTGCCTCCCAGATGTCTGTCCCAAGCAACTGGATAGCGCCTGCTGAGGCTGCCCCAAGGCAGAAGCTCATCTGCGTCAGTGCTTCTCAGACTTTTAAAGAAATTGTCAACCCCCAACTAGGAGACTTTTCAGATGTTATTTTCTTAATTGTGCACCCATACAATTGTAATACCACAGACGTGATATACCTTTTTATGCACCAATGCCTATCTGTGCTTTATGCATAAAGAACGTGAGAGGGGCTTTTGCCCTCCCCTGTCCAAGAACCAATATTTGCTCCCTTGGCAATGCTATCACCCCACTGAGAATGCATGGTCTAGCTCTAGGAGAGGCGGTTCCCTCTCCACCTCTTTCAAGCCTCTTGTCTGAGCACTGCCTCTTCCTCAGTCATGACAGGTGGAACCACTGGGCTTTTGGGGGAACCCCTAAACCTCCAGAGAAAGACCATCTTAGAACACAGCATGGCAACACCAACCTTCCTCTTCTTTGGGGGATTTCGCACGTCCCAAGGCTTCTGGGATGACTTTGCCCCAAATGTTCACATGGTCTGAGACCCACAGTCAGAAGTGATAAAGGGACATTCACACCCTTTATCACCCCAACTCCTCTTAGGAAAGGGAAGATCATTGTGTGGGGAAAACACCTTAAGAAGTGCTTTGGGTAGAAGGTGAGACTCTTGGTGTACGTGTTCCTGGAGAGGGGTGGAAAAGAGAGGCTGGGGCAGAGCCAGCGGGACGGGAGCCCACACAGGACACACTGAGACTTCCTGTCAACCTGCAAATCTTTAAGAAATTCAACACACACACCCAAAGTGTTCCACTGGCATATATTTCTGGTGGGAAAAAAAAAGTGAGAGGGCTGAGATTTGCATGGGGGAGGGGAGCAAAGGAAGGTGAATACACAAAGGAGCAGCAGGTGGACCCCAGGCAGGTGAGTCTAGGAACAGAGAAACTTGGGAGACATCGTGCATCCTGGGCAACACTACAGGGAGAAGGAGACAATCCCACCCAAGTCTCACAGTCCATGGAGGCCCAGGAAGATGGACGGGGTTTGGTTTCTGTATCCGCTCCCGTGAGAATGCAAGCCATGGAAGACCCGTCAAAAAGTTAAACAACCAGGAGGTATTCGCTCAAGAATGCAAGGCCCAGAGGTGAAGCGTTTCAGGATTGGTTCATTCACCAGCTGAACATCCTTATCCTCTAAGGCTCCAGTGCCTTCCATCTTCCCCTACCCCCACCATCCTCAGCACATGGGCTATGTCTCTCCCCATGACTCCCACTGGCTGCCACATTTATAGCCACATCCAGAGGTGGAAAAGTGGTGAATTGCTATTCTAAAAAAAAGTAGTGAATCACTATTCCATAAAACTTTTTAAGAGTGAGGAAAACTTCCCCAGAATCCCACCCCAACCCCTCAGCCCCCAGCACACTGCTCAGCAGTAAGCAGTCTATCACAGGTCTTTGGCCACAGCAACCAGAGGCCAAAAGAAAGAAATTAAGATGATTGGCTAAACCAGTGACTCCCAAAATGTGGCCCCTGCATCAGTAAAATCAGCACCACTTGGGAATTATTAGAAATGCAAATTATTGATCTTCATCTCAGCCAATAAAATCAGAAACTCTGAGGGCGGGGCCCTGCAGTCTATGGTTTAATGGGCCCTCCAGGTGATCCTCCTGCAACCAGAAGTTTAGAACCAGCCAAGTAGCTTAGAATAATAAACATGCATTTCTGGTGCTATGGTTTGGATGCATGTCCCTCCAAATCTTATGTTGGAATTGTATCCCCAGTTTTGGAGGTGGGGCCTTGTGGAAGATGTTTGGCTCATAGGGATGAAGCCCTCATGAATGTCCTGGTCTCATCCTCATGGTTAGGAGTGAGTTCTCAATTCTCACTCTATTAGTTCCCCCCAAGAGCTGATTGTTTAAGAGACCTGACACCTTCCCACTCTCTTTTGTTTCCTCTCTCACCATGTGATCGCTGCACACCTTGGCTCTCCTTCACCTTCCAACATTAGAGAAAGCTTCCTGAAGCCCTCACCAGAAGCAGATGCTGGAGCCATGCTTCTTGTACAGCCTGCAGAACTGTGAGTCAAATAAACCTCTTTTCTTTATAAATTACCCAACCTCTTAGGTATTACTTTATAACAACACAAATGAACTAAGACATCTGAGCTGGAGAGGATGGCAGCATAGGAAGCACCTGCGGGTTGCCTGTCCTGAAGGTGGCTACCTATGCATGAGAGAGGTGAACTGGAGAGAGCTCGCAGTATGGAGAGGGCCCAAGTGAAGCCCACAATCTCACTGCTTGGCTGGACAAGAATGAGTGTGTTCTTGTGTCAAGTGGACTCATGAGAATAGCTGGGCTGAAACCACCTTGAGAGGACCCATACTCAAAGGAAAGACATTGGCCCCATGTCCAAAGATTAGCAACTAAATGTATATTGACATGGTATTAAATAAAATGAAATGTTTAAGATACACGTGTAGGGCTGGGTGTGCTGGCTCATGCCTATAATCCCAGCACTTTGCGAGGCTGAGGTGGGCAGATTACCTGAGCTCAGGAGTTGAAGACCAGCTTGGCCAACATTGTAAAACTCTGTCTCTACTAAAAATACAAAAAATTAGCTGGGCATGGTGGTGCACACCTGTAGTCCCAGCTACTCAGGCGGTTGAGGCAGGAGAATCGCTTGAACCCGGGAAGCAGAGGTTGCAGTGAGCCGAGATCGCACCACTGCACTCTGGTCTGGGTGATAGAGCGAGACTCCATCTCAAAAATTTTTTTTAAAAAGATACATTCATATAGGTACTACTTTGAATAAGGAAGGAAACTTAGATACCTCTCTCTCAGTAACTAATAGAACAAAAAATGCACCAAAAAAGGCATAAAGATTGTATTAGAGTTCTTCAGGGAAACAGAGGCACATAATATATAGAGAGATATATGAAAAGAGATTTATTATGGGAGATTGGCTCATGCAATTATAAGGCTCATGATCTGTCAGGTCCAAGTCTGGAGAACCAGGTCTGAGAACCAGGAATGCTGACATTCAAACGCAGGAGGAGATGGATGTCCTAGTTCTGACAGGGAGAGAAAATTCACTCTCCCTCTCCTGTTTGTTCTATTTTGGCCCTCAGCACATGGATGATGTCCACCCGCATTGGTGAGGGTGATCTTCTTTACTGTGTCTATGGAGTCAAATGCTAATCTCCTCCAGGAACACTATCACAGGCACATCAGAAATAGTGTTTTGCCAGCTATCTGGGCATCCCTTAGCCCAGTCAAGTTGGCACATAAACTTAACTGTCCTGAAGATATAGACTATCTAAACAACACAATTAACAAATTTGACGCAGTTTACTTATATAGAACACTACACCCAACCATGGAAAATTCATGCTTTTTAAGTTTACACTGATTATTTACCAAGACTAGCCATACACCGGGCCATAAAGCAAATCTCCGCAGATTCTAAATGACTAAAATTATTCTGAGTATGTTCTCTAACCACAGTGAAATTAAGCTAGCTATCAATAACAACACAATTTTTTAACCAGAATGTTTGGACATTAAGCAACATGCTTCCAAAAAGCCCACTGGTCAAGGAATAATTCAAAAATAGACATTAGAAATTATCTTGGACTCAATGGTAATTAAATTATTACATGTTGGTGGGTCACAGCTAAAACTGTGCTCAGAAGGAAATGTGTAACTTTATTTCTTTAACTTTTAAGTTCAAACATACACGTTCCGGTTTGTTACACAGGTAAACTTGTGTCATGGCAGGGATGTTGTACAAATTATTTCATCACCTAGATATTAAGCCTAGTACCCATTAGTTATTTTTCCTGATCCTCTCCCTCCTCCCACCCTCCACCCGCCGATAGGGCCCAGTGTGTGTTGTTCCCCTCTATGTGTCCATGTGTTCTCATCATTTAGCTCCCACTTACAAGTGAGAATATACGGTATTTGGTTTTCTGTTTCTGTGTTAGTTTGCTAAGGATAATGGCCTCCAGCTCCATCCATGTCCCTGAAAAGGATATTATCTCATTCTTTTTATGGCTGCATAGTATCCCATGGTATGTATGTGCCACATTTTCTTTATCCAGCCTGTCATTGATGGGCATTTAGGTTGATTCCATGTCTTTGCTATTGTGAGTAGTGTTGCAATGAATATACATGTGCATTTGCAATGAACATACATGTGCATTTTAATAGAATGATTTGGGATTGCTGAGTCAAATGGTATTTCTGTCTTTAGGTCTTTGAGAAATTCACTGCATTGTCTCCCACAATGGTTGAACAAATTTACACTCCCACCAACAGTACATAAGCGTTCTTTTTTCTCCACAACCTTGCCAGCATCTGTTATTTTTTTTTTTGACTTTTTAATAACAGCCATTCTGATTGGTGTGAGATGGTATCTCATTGTGGTTTTGACTTGCATTTCTCTCATAATCAGTGATGTTGAGCTTTTGTTTTGTTTTTTTGTTTTTTTGGTTTTTTTGACAAAATCTCACTGTGTCACCCAGGCTAGAGTACAGTGGCATGATCTTGGCTCACTGCAACCTTCAACTCCTGGGTTCAAGGGATTCTCATGCCTCAGCCCCCCAAGTAGCTGGGAGTACAAGTGCACGTCACCACACCCCGCTAATTTTTTGTATTTTTAGTAGAGACGGTGTTTCACTATATGGGCCAGGCTTGTTTTAAACTCCTGTCCACAAGGGATCTGCCAACCTTAGGAGCTTTTTTTTTCATATGATTGTTGGCTGCACATATGTCTTCTTTTGAAGAGTGTCTGTTCATATCCTTTGCCCACTTTTTTATGGGGTTGTTTTTTTCTTGTAAATTTGTTTAAGTTTATTATAGATGCTCTATATTAGACCTTTGTCAATGCATAGTTTGCAGAAAGTTTCTCCGATTCTATATATAGTCTGTTTACTCCATTGATGGTTTCTTTTGCTGTGCTGCATTATTTTTTTTTTTTTTTTTTTGAGATAGAGACTCACTCTGTCACCCAGCTGGAGTGCAGTGGCATGATCTTGGCTCACTGCACTTCTGCCTCCTGGGTTCAAGCAATTTTCCTGCTTCAGCCTCCCAAGTAGCTGGGATTACAGGCACAGGCCACAATGCCACAAAAAAAAATGCTAATTTTTGTATTTTTAGTAGAGAAAGGGTTTCACCATATTGGCCAAGCTGGTCGTGAACTCTTGACCTCAAGTGATCTGCCTGTCTCAGCCTCCCGAAGTGCTGGGATTACAGGCGTGATTTTTAGAATTTTCTATTGATATTCATAAGTGACAGTGGTCTGTAGTTTTTTGTTCATCTCTATCTTTATCAGGTTTTATTAAAGTTAATCTCATTATGTAAAAGAAATTGGAAAACTATGTTCCTTTTCTTTTGCTCCAGATAAATTTAAACAAAATTAGAATTATCAGTTGTTTATTACTTAACATTTTGTTTTGAAGAATTATAGATTTTCAGAAAAAAAATTATTTTAAAACTACAAAAATTGCTATATACCTAGATTCCCTGGAGGTACATACATGTTTTTCTGAAGTGCTTGAGATTAAGTTGTAGATATATTTTTTAACCCTGAATTCTTTAGTGTATATTTCCTAAAAACAAGGACATAGATTTATATAACCACAATACAATTATCAAAATCAGGAAATTAACAGATACAATACTATCATCTAATCCATGGGCCTTATTCAAATTTTATTAGTTTTCCCAATAATATCTTTTCCAGAAAAATATTTTTTCTGGTTCAGAATCCAACACAGCATCACACATGCATTTAGTTGTCATGTTCCTCTAGTCTCTTTTAATCTGGAGCAATTTATCAGTCTTTTTCTTTCTTCACCCTGATATTTTTGAAGGATATAGGCTATTTATTTCATGTAACATCCCTCAATTGTATTTTATCATGACTAGATTCAGGCCACACATTTTTGGTCAGAAATACCACAGAAATGATGTTCTGTCCTTCTCAGTGCATTATATCAGGAGGCACGTGTATGTTTGTCTCATTACAAGTAATGTTAACTTTGATCATTTGATTGTGTTGTCTGCCAGATTGTCCACTGTAAAGAATGTCTGTTCCTTAATAGTTTGGTAAAATTCCCCTAGAAACTTCATAGCATTTTTTCTAATGGATGGAATGGTAACTCTTTCAAAACTTCCATTACTCCCCAAATTTTCTTAAGCTGGCCCTTTGTAATCACTCCATTTCCCAATTCCTAACCCCTGGCAACCACTGATCTGTTCTCTGTCCCTACAGTTTTGCTTCTTCAGAATGCCATATAAATGAAATCATAAAGTATGTAACATTTTGAGACTGGCTTCTTTCACCCAGTCTAATGCATTTGAGATTTGTCTATATTGTTGCCTGTATCAATAGTCTGTTCCTTTTAATGGCTGAAGAATATTCTGTTGGATAGCTGTACCAGTTTGTTTATCCATTCACCTGTTAAAGATCATTTGGGTGGTTTCCAGTTTGAGGTGATTACGAGTAGAGCTGCTATAAACATCTGTGTAAAGAGTTTTGTGTGAGCACAGTATTTATATCTAGGGTAAATACCCTGGGAGTGAATTGCTTGGTTTGTATTGATAGTGTATGTTTTACTTTATAAGAAACTGTCAAACTATTTTTCAGTGGCTGTACCATTTTACACTCCCACCAGGAATGTAGGAGACTTCCAGTTACTCCACACACTTGCTAGTGTTTGGTATTGCCAGATTTTTTCTGCTTTTAATTTTAGTCATTCCACTGGATATGTTGGTGTATCTCATCACAGTTTTAACTTATATTTCCTTAATGGCTAATGATGTTGAACATCTTTTCATGTGCTTACTGCCATGTGTATATGCTTGTTAAAGAGGTGTCTGTTCAAATGTTTTGTCCATGTTTTCATTGGGTTATTTGTTTCCTTCTATTGAGTTCAGAATGTCCTTTCTATATTCTGGATACAAGTTGTTTGTCAAATATGTGTCTTGAAAATGTTTTCCCCCAGTCTGTGGCTTTTCTTCTCATTCTCATAACAGGGTATTTCACTTAGAAAAGTTTTAAATTAACCCCATCAAAGAATGGGCAAAGGATATGAACAGACACTTCTCAAAACAAGACAATTATGCAGCCAACAGACACATGAAAAAATGCTCATCATCCCTGGTCATCAGAGAAATGCAAAACAAAACCACAATGAGATACCATCTCACACCAGTTAGAATGGCGATTATTAAAAAGTCAGGAAACAACAGGTGCTGGAGAGGATGTGGAGAAATAGGAACACTTTTACACTGTTGGTGGGAGTGTAAACCAGTTCAACCATTGTGGAAGACAGTGTGGTGATTCCTCAAGGATCTAGAACTAGAAATACCATTTGACCCAGCCATCCCATTACTGGGTATATACCCAAAGGATTATAAATCATGCTACTATAAAGACACATGCACACATATGTTTACTGCGACACTATTCACAATAGCAAAGACTTGGAATGAACCCAAATGTCCATCAATGATAGACTGGATTAAGAAAATGTGGCACTTATACACCATGGAATACTATGCAGCCATAAAAAAGATGAGTTCATGTCCTTTGTAGGGACATGGATGAAGCTGGAAACCATCATTCTGAGCAAACTATTGCAAGGACAGAAAACCAAACACCACATATTCTCACTCATAGGTGAGAACTGAACAATGAGAACACTTGGACACAGGGCAGGGAACATCACACACAGGGGCCTGTCATGGGGTTGGGGGGTGGGGGAGGGATAGCATTAGGAGAAACACCTAATGTAAATGATGAGTTAATGGGTGCAGCAAACCAACATGGCACATGTATACATATGTAACAAACCTGCACATTGTGCACATGTACCCTAGAACTTAAAGTATTAAAAAAAAAAGAAAAGTTTTAAATTTTGATTAAGATCAATTTGTCATTTTGTTTCATAGATTATGCTTTTGGTGTCATATCTAAAACTTATTTGGTTAATCTAAGGTCATACAGATCTGCTTCTATGTTTTCTTTTAAAGTTGTTAGAGTTTTTATATTTTACATTTATATTTATAATTTATTTTGAGATAATTTGTGAATAAGACATGAGGTTTAGATCAAGCTTCATATTTCTGCAAATGAATATCCAATGGTTCTGATGCCATTTGCTGAAAAACTATCCTCCATTGAATTGCTTTTGTATTTTTATCAAAAATTAATGGGCCATATTGATTGGTTGTTAAACTCTCTATTCCAAATACTGTTTCTGAAATCTCTGCTCTGTTTCATTGATCTATGTGAGTATGCCCTCACCAATACCATACTGTTTGATTATTATAGTTCTATAGTTAATCTTAAAATGCAACTTCATTCTTCTTTGTCAAAATGTTTCTGGATATTCTAGATTCTTCTTCTTGCCATATACATTTTATAATAAGTATGTCTATATCTATAAAAAATCCTGTTGCGGTTTTGATTGGACCAGCATTAAATTCATAGATCAATATACAGAGAAATGTCATGATTAACTCTATTGAAGGTTCCAATCCATGAGCAGGGCATGTCTCTCCATTTATTTCTGTCTTTCTGCATTTTGCATTATCATTGCTCATTGCTAGTATATAAAAATATAATTGATTTTCATGTTCATGTGCTGATTTTGAATCTGTAAACTTGTTAAGTTCACTTACATAGTTCTAGCGGGTTTTATTTCTTCCTTTCTAATCTATATGCCTTTTATTTCTCTATCTTGCTTTAATCCACTATTAAACGAGAGAAGGAGAATGGACATTCTTGCCTTATTCCTAATCTTAGAGGAAAGCATTCAGTCATTAAGTATGATGTTATCTGCCCTTTATCAGAATAAGGAAGTTCCCTTCTATTCCTACCTCACTAAGAGTTTTTATCACAAACGATGATGTATTTTCTCAAACGGGTTTTATGCATCAATCAAAATAATCATATAGAGTTTTTTTTCTTTACTTAATTGATATGGTGAATTACATTGATCGGGTTCAACTACTGAACTAGTCTTCCATCACAGCAATAAACCCCACTTACTCATGGTATATTATTCATTTCATATGTTGCTGAGTTCTTTTTTTTATGTTTTCTTGAGAACTTTTACAATAATGTTCATGAATGATATTGGCCCATAGTTTTCTTTTCCCATATTATCTTTGTCTGGTTTTGGAATCAGGATGATTTAAAACGCACAAAGTGAGTTGGGAAGTTTCCTTCCTCTTCTCTTTTCTTGAAGAAGTTACGTAAAATTGGCATTATTTCTTTTGTAAATGCTTTGTAGGACTCACCAGTGAGATTGTCTGGAACTGAAAATTTCTTTCTTGGAAGTATTTTCACTACAAATTCAATTTTGAAAATAGATTTAGGACAATTCAGGTTATCTACTTGTTTCTTTGGTGACTTTTGGTAGTTTGTGTCTTTCAACAAATTTATTTTATATACATCGCCAAATGTATGTACATACAATTGTTCCTAGTATTCTCTTGTTACCTTTTAATCTGTATGGAATCTATGGTAATATCCACCCCCACTCCATTTTGTGATCTTATTTTTGCTCCATTTGCTTTCTTTTTTTAAATTTATATTGTAACTTCTTAGGGTGGTAGCTTCGTTTGTGTTTACCCCTTCTCACTTATTCATATAAGTCTTTTAAACCATGAATTTTCCCCTGAACACCATCTATAGGTTCTGATAGTAGGATTCACTTATCATTTCCTTCATATAATCTAATTTTGGTTGAAATTTTTTCTTTGCCCTGACTTAAAAGAGTTTTGTTTATTTGTTTACTTTGAAGAGATGAGGGTTTTTTCTAATTTTATCTTTAATTCCTACTTCTACTGCGTTAAAATTAGGAAATTTTCCTGTACCATATCTATCTTTGGAAATGTATTGGGACTTTCTTTGTAGACTAATATGTGGTCAAATTTTGCACTTCTTCCACAGGTGCATGTTTTAAAAAGAACTCTATTCTTTATTTTCAAGGTAAAAAGTTTCCTTTGTGCTAACTACATCTACATTACTAATTGATTATACTGTTTAGATCTACTTGGTTTGTAATTAACTAAGAAAGTTGAATTAAAGTTCTTAATATTACTATATATCTGTTATGTATCTGTTTTTTCTTTAGGTAATTCTTGTAGTTTTCACTTTAATTAATGCTGTTACTTTTATTTAGTTCTTCATTGAGAATTATACTCTTTGCCCATTTTTTGTTTCTCAGGTTACTGAATCCCTCAGTTTCATACATGTGTCTTACAAATATCATAATACTAGTTTTCATTGGTGACCCATCCTGAATTTATTCTTTCATTCATAGGTAAGTGTATTACTTTCCTATTGGGCTATAACAAATTATCACAGACTCAATGGCTTAAAACAACAGGAATGTATTATCTTACAGTTCTGGAGGTCAGAAGTCTGAAATGTGTCTCACTAGGCTAAAACCAAAGTGCTGACCTGGCTGTGTTCCTTCTGGAGCTTCTAGGGGAGAATCTGTTTCCTTCTTTTTTTCCAGCTTCCAGAGGCTGTCTACATTTCTTGACTTACAGTCCCTTTCTCCATCTTCAAAGCCAGCAATGGTGGGTTGAATCCTCCTCAGATTGCGTCACTCTGACCTTCTCTCCTAGAGTTAAATTTTCCCTCTGCCTCTTTAAGAAACCCTCCTGATGGCATCAGGCCCACAGATAATCCAGGGTAACCTCCTATTTAAGATTGGCTGATTAACAACCTAAATTCCATCTGCAACCCTCACTATGTAACATAACAAATTCACAGCTACCAGGGAACAGTGCTCTATTTTCTTAGTCCTCTATGTTTTTACTTACTTATTAGTTCTTTATTAGCAAATTTTAGTTAACTTTTTTTAATATTTATATTTGTACGTTAAATATGCCATAGTAGATTGGATTATTGTCTAAAATTCCTCACTCCAGAGCAATATATTATTTCTACCCCATTGATGATGGGCCTAGACATGTGACTTGCTTCTGCCAGTGAATTTGTTGCAGATGCAGCGTGAGCAGAGGCATGAAATGTGCTTTACTGGTTGGCTTGGTTGCTTATGCTCTTTTGGTGTGCTATGAGAAGATTTCCTCTGGGTATCTGCTGCCCTTTCACCTGGGTCCAGAGCTAATACAGGGGGATGTCTAAACCCAGTCCATGGCCAGGAGCCATGCCCAGATGGCCCACAGCCTCAGGCAGGGCTACTGACAATATCATTTCTAATCAGCCCAAACCTCAGTCAGGCAAAGGACACATCAACAACAATGATGTTGTGATGTTCTCATAAACCACCCACTTCTTGAGGTTGGTTGTTATATAGCAAAACCTGTATAGTATGATTTGTATTGCTACTACTTAGTCGATTTTAAGTGATATGTTTTGACTCTCAGCCATTACATGAAATCTTCAATATAATTTATTCTCAATCTATTTTTTGTTTTTACCTTTTCTTCCCCCAGCTTAGGTAAGGCCTATCATTTCTATAATGTTTTACAATATATAACATTCACCTTCTATCCTGCCAATTGAATACTCTCATTAATATTAGTCTTAGTTCTTCTATCAAATATGTATAATGCTCACTGCCTGTCCTTGTATATAGTTTCTGGAGAAATGGTTGCTTGGTTGAAGTTTGTCATTTTTATTTTCCTCAAGAAAGGCTCATGGGAACACATTCTCTGAGCTCTTGTGTTTTTAAAATTGTATTTTTTTAACCTTTCTATTTAGAGAACTTTTTGACTGGGTATAAAATCATTGATTCATACTCTCTTTCCTTAAATATTAAGTGTTGTTCTACTGTCGTTTAGAATTGAATGTTGTTCTGGAAAAATCTGAAGCCAGCTGGGGACAAAGGAAATAAAGTCCTATATAAGGTCTAATACTAGGAATCTTTATATTCACAGTCCACTAATTTTTCTAGGAAATGTCTCAGCATTGACCATTCACAGTCACCTTTCTTGGGTACAAAATGTGTCCTTGGCAATGTGTAGATTCAAGTGTTATTTTATTTTAGGAATGCTTTCTTGATTTATACCTTTAATATTCTGTTTTGTGTTTTGTTTTCTTCTTTGGGAATGCCAGTTATGCATATATTTAATGTCCTTTGCCCGTGCATTAAATCTATCACTATCTATTCCTCTTTAACTCTTTCTATTTACATTTTACTTTGTTCACGCTTCTCATTTCTATTTTCTATGTCATTTCTTTTTGTAGTGTTTATTAACACTTATGCTTTTTCAAATATTGTCTTCATTTTTATCATGGTTCTATTATGTTTTCTCTTCTCCTTCCTCTCTGAGTTTTGCCAGATCACATTTCATCTTCTGCTGCCCTGCAAGCTCATCTCTGAGGTATTACATAATGGTTATTTTTAGAGAGTATTGCTTCATTATGATGTTTAATTCATAGTAGAGTGTTTGTTCACAATTCTGATCTATTCCAAGGCCATTTTACTACTGAACATTTTTATTCATAAATTTTGCTGTTCCCTTCCTCCTTTTTTTCATAGTGTCTTCTTAAAAATGCAGCACTAGTGTATTTTTTATCACTTACTGTTAAATGCATTAAGATTTCATGAGCCATGTATCTGCTATAGATGGAGAGAGGCCAGGGTGGAATTATAATTAAGTCAGCTTTCACAACTCAGAGGCTCTCTTCTCACTTGCTACAAAGTTAGGCTGCTTCTCTTAAACATGGATTGTCTAACATGCTTCTACATGTAACCTGGTGTGGAAGATTAAATTCCCATTCTCCCTTCTTTTCTCCCTGTAGTAACACCATATATCTACATCTTTGCTACTGCCTTCTGGTGGATGGATTGTACTTGTCTACCCCTTGACTTTGGACTTGGTCATGCAACTTGCTTTGGCTAATGAGCTATTAGTGAGTATCCCATGACCAAAGGCACGATACTTGGCTAAGGACCCATTAGTGAGCATGCCATGATCAAAAGCATGACATTTGCTCATGCAGTTGAGTTTATCGTCTTGACTCTTCCTTTTCATCATGAGAAGAACATGCCTCAGATAGCCATTGGTTTAAGGAGGTTGAGATACATGTGGGAAAGACCAGCACTCAACCGTCAAACTTGGGTCAAACCTAGCTTAGAACAGCCTACATACATTAACGCCAGCCACCTTGAAGACACATGAGCAAGAACAAATGTTTATTGTTTGGGTGTATTTGTTATATAGCGAAAGCTGACTGATACATCCAGCCTCCTCACTTCTCTGAACCTAACCAAGCTCAGGGGGACTTCTTCCACCTCTTAATGTGTTCTATTTCTTCACTCTCTTTTTTAGTTAAATGGTACAGTTTTTTCCCTTCAGAGTGGTTCCCCCAGCTTCAAGAAGTTTTTGTAATTTTTTTGGTCCAATGCTTTACTGAGCTCTCTCCTCTGCTGTTGGCTTCTCCCTCTTGCACAGCTCCTGGGTGCTCTTGGCAGCTCTTACCAAATATTTTTCAGTCTGTCTCCTAGCTTCACTGAAAAGGGAGTTTGAATTTTTGTTTTCTGTTCTCCTTATTGCTTTGGATGATTTCCAGGAAGAAAGGAAGAGATTATGAAGTTTGCACATCCATTTTCAAATGGAAGTCTGCCTTGCTTCTAGAATAAGAAAGTAGCATGGAGTCTTGGAACAAATGTGGGCTTTAGAATCAGACAGACCTGAATCAGATCCTGGGTCTGCCACTAATTTCTGTGTGAATTTGAAAAATTTACACTGACCTCTCTGAGCTCCAGTTTGTTTCTTCAATCTATAAAAAGGATCTAGTAACACTTATCTCAGAGTTATTAAAAAGAACATCTTCAGAGAATGAAAGCTAAAATATGGACAGCATCTAGCAGTGCAAATAGTAGGCACACCAAAACATCAAATGAAAACCTTTTTTTTTTTTTTTTTTTTGAGACAGTCTCACTCTGTCACCCAAGCTGGAGTGCAGTGGTGTGATCTCGGCTCACTACAACATCTGCCTCCCAGGTTAAAGTGATTCTCCTGCCTTAGCCTCCTGAGTAGCTGCGATTACAGGCACGCACCACCACAACCAGCTAGTTTGGTTTTTTTGGGGGTTTTTTTTGGTTTGTTTGTTTTTTGTTTTTGTTTGTTTTTAGTAGAGATGGGGTTTCACCATGTTGGCCAGGCTGGTCTCAAACTTCTGACCTCAGGTGATCCGCCCATCTCACCCTCCCAAAGTGCTGGGATTACAGATGTCAGCCACTGGACCTGGCCTGAAAACATAATTATTATAATTCTTTCATTGCATTGTTGGTGGTGACTAGAGAACAAAAGATATGAGAATGCAACTTTTAAAACACCTAGATGAAAAGGCAGTAAAAGTACAGAGATATGTCTTCCATTCTGTGAAATCTGCACAGGAACAGTGAGAGCTGCTGATTCTTACAGAAGCTCAGAAAATAGGTTAATTCCTTGCATCCTGTCCCTCCTCTCCATACTTGGGTTTTCTATCCCCACCTCTACAGAACACAAGTCTTGGTTCTGGGGATGGGGCCAATGGCTCAAGCCAAGCCAATTTGCACAACCTCATTCCTTGACCACGATCCATTTGTTCATTGATGGGTATTTGATTAATTCAGGGCCAATGAGATTGTAAAAGATGTTAGCTGGTGGTTTTAGAAAAGCAAGGTTTTACTCTTCTGAGGGAATTTCTTTTTTTTTTTTTTTTTTTGAGACGGAGTCTCGCTCTGTCACCCAGGCTGGAGTGCAGTGGCGCAATCTCGGCTCACTGCAAGCTCCGCCCCCCGGGTTCACGCCATTCTCCTGCCTCAGCCTCTCCAAGTAGCTGGGACTACAGGCGCCCGCCACCACGCTCGGCTAATTTTTTTTTGTATTTTTAGTAGAGATGGGGTTTCACCGTGGTCTCGATCTCCTGAGCTCATGATCTGCCCGCCTCAGCCTCCCAAAGTGCTGGGATTACAAGCGTGAGCCACCGCGCCCAGCCTTCTGAGGGAATTTCTAAGAGCAACCTTGTCCCTTTCCCTTGACATGGTCATCAAGTCCCAGAAGATTTTGAGAGCTCTCTTAAAACTGCAACAGGTTCCGGGAAGTGAGGAGCGCCTCTGCCCGGCCGCCCCGTCTGGGAAGTGAGGAGCGCCTCTGCCTGGCTGCCCCATCTGGGATGTGAGAGCGCCTCTGCCCGGCCGTCCCGTCTGGGAAGTGGGAGCGCCTCTGCCCGGCCGCCCCGTCTGGGAGGTGAGGAGCGCCTCTGCCCGGCCCCCGTCTGGGAGGTCTACCACAGAGGCCAGAAGCAATGTGGGGCTGGACGTGGTGGCTCACGCCTGTAGTCCCAGCACTCTGGGAGGCCAAGGCGGGTTGATCACTTGAGGCTAGGAGTTCGAGACCAGCCTGGCCAACAGGGCGAAATATATGAAAAATACAACAGACAAACCAACCAACCAACCCAGCGACAACGAAACAGGTCTACCCTGGAGTCATACTCTAATTTTTTCTATTTTCCTCCCTTTCTGATCCTTTATCCCACTTTCTTTTTCTTCCTCTTCCTTCTCCTTCTTCTTTGTCAAATAGAGGATTGAGTTATTATCATTGATCCATACAAAGTCCCTCTCTCATTTATTTTCTTTAATTCCCACCCCCCATTTCTATTCCCCGTCTTCCCATGTGCAACCTTCCTAATATGTTTGATACACATCTTTTTGTTTGTATGTATTTTTAGAAAATGTTTATTGTTTTGGGTGAAAAAAATTAATAAAAAAATGAATGGTCTCAGAAGATGCTGAAAAAAAAAACTGCAACAGGAAAGGGATACAGTCTTGAGATGAGGCTAGCATGACAGAGAGGAAACATACAGAGAAAAAGACCCTGGATCCTTGATGATATTGTTGCATATCTGAATCAAACCAACACTGGAGCCCATCCAACCCCTTCACTGTATGGTAAATAACCAATTAACCTTCTTCAAATTGGTTATGCCCATTTGAGTTTGGTTGTCTCTTACTTGCAGCTAAATGTACTCTGTCATATTATCAGACAGCAAAGTTTCCCAACAATTCCCATCACCATCATTAACACATTCTCAGCAAAAGACCATCTTTAATCCTGTGTCCCAGGTGGTTTCCAGATCAAAAAACCGTTACTCAGTGTCCCTTTTATGATTATGTTTTTTCATAGACTATGCTATTGTATGGGCCCAACAAACGCTTATCAATAAAAGCTAACATCTGTTAAGTTCTTAATACATACCAGTTTCTTTACCAAGCCCTTTGCTGCATTCTTTTATCTAATTCTTACAACATTCCTATGAGATAAGCACCACTGCCTCTTCCTACAGAGGGAGAAACTAAGACTTAGCCATCTTAGCTCCCCAACCTAAGTTATAGATCAATAAACTGGTGAATCCAAGAGTCAAACTGACTCCAAAGTTGAATTCTTAAACACTAGGCTGAACTGTGTCTAAAAAATATTTATTGAGCACTATCTATGCACAGACAGGAATCAATTAGTTTTTCCTCATGAGTTGCACGTGAGCTAATGGGATAAGTAAATTTGTACGCAAATCATTATAGCACAGCAGGGAATGCAGGAACGTGCCTGAAAAGACAAGTGGAGGCCAATTTAGGAAAAGATCCGTAATATGCAAAGCAGCCAGGACTCTATCCTGAGGGCGATGGGGACCCAGGGAAAGGTTTTTGGCAGGGGAGTGGCATGATCAGGTGGGTTCTGTAAACTGTGGATGTGACTGTAATGTGAAAGATAAATGAATGGAATGAGACTGGGGTTTAGCCAACCAATGAGGAAGGTGTGCAATATTCCAGGTGTGATGTGATGTGCACATGGCCCGTGAAGAATATTCAAATGACTTCCCCTTGAATGGAAGAAAGAAAAGGAGCGTAAAGTACTTCCACATTCTGCTGCAAGCACACATTCAGCCCAGTGGGAGCTGCAGGTGTGGACAGCACATCCTACATTAGGGAAGTGCCCCATTACACCAAAAACCATACCCCTGCCACCAACAATGAACATCACTCTTTCTAGGTGACCTGCTGAACTGCCCAGCAAGTGCCTATGATAATTGGATTGCAGAGAATTAGGCCAGAGTCAGCCAAGGGTTGGGTGTGGCCTCCAGAAGGAGAATGTGCTCCATCGTGCTTTCAACTATTGTAAAGACTAAATTGATTCTGTGATTCATCCCAGTTCTCACTATGGAAATCTGTCCTTAACCATGCCAAAGCACACACGCACACACAGAAACGTAAACACATCCAAATGCACACAAGATGAAATGAAAAGAACACTTAATTGCAAACGGTCAATGGCATAAGCCATTTCTTTATTTCTATCTGTGTCCTAAATTTTGTGGCATTGCTTCTAAGCCAGAGGTCATCATCAGACTATAATTGCTAAAATTTAGAGAGCATGCACATTAATGTATTCATCTCATTGAACCCAAAAAGAAGAAAAGATCCTGTTATGTCAGTATTACTATCCCAATTTTGAAGAAGAGAAAACCAAGGCTCAGCAAGGAAGTACCTGAGCTGAGACTCGAATCCAGTCTGTGTAACTGGGACCCCATGCCTTCCAAAAATGAGTACTATCCTTCACATTTATCCAGCACTTCAGATTTACAGTAATATAATGTTACGTTGTTTAATCATCACAGCCACTCTCTACAAAACCATTGACATTTTTCAGGTGCACGGGCTGAGGCTTAGAGAGGGGAAATGACTAACCTGGGATCACACAGCAAGGAGTAGAAGCAATGTTTCTATTCAGCCTCCTGAGACAATTGTTCTAATCACAGGGAAACACTGTTCATTTCACTGTAGGAGCTTTGCACCTGCTTGGATTGATATGCACCTTCTATTTCTGACTCCAAATGGCTGAGTAATCTGCTCATGTTAATACATCAACCTAAATTACAGTGGAAAAGAATCTAAAGTTGACCACCACCTCATTATCTCACCCTTTTGCACAGAACAAACAAGAACAGTGGAGAATGTAGCCCTTGGCATTCTTTCAAAAAAACCCTTTTCTTATTATTGTATTCTAAAGTATCTATGCACCAAAATTGCAAAGGAGTTTAAAGAACTGTCTTAAAGCACATTTGGGAGTAGATTTGCTTCCCGTTCTTTAACAAGTCCTGGGCTGAGGTAAACAACATTCATTTTATTCTTAAGGGTCTTGAAATCCATGTCTTTCACTTTTTAAGAACTAGGATTAAAGCATCAAAAGAAAAGTCCTTATTGAAGGGCTTTGCGTGGCTGGTCAAGAGTGAATTCACCAGCCATCTCTCCAGGCTCCTGTCAGCTCTGGCCACAGGGGACAGGCCACCGTTGCCAGATCAGGGCAACTAATGAACCAAGAAAAAAGGAACTACCCCTTTACTGAAGGTCCACCACATGCCAGGGGCATACCACTTGCCAAGCACTCTACACAGTCTAGGGACGCATAGCTAAAAGGCTAAATGCACACACCCTGGAAACAGCCTCTCTGGGTTTGAAGCCCAAATCTGGGCTATTGGCTGGAGGCCTTAGTCAAGTCTCTTAACCTCTCCATGCTTCAGTTTCTCCTCTGCCCAGTGAGGGCTGTAACACCAACTTCCTCATTGTATTGTTGTGGGTTGGGATATACAGAGAGCATAAAGTAATTCCTGGTACACAGTAACAGTTCTCTCTCTTTAAATATTAACCATAATTATTACTACTGTCTTTTTCTATTCTTACACCCACTCTGTGAGATAGTGGTTCTCATCCTCTTCTGGTAGATGAGGAAACTGCAGCTCAGAGCAACAAGGCAACAGTGGCTGGGGAAGTGACTGGAAGAGCTGAATTTAGCACTGGTCAGGCAAAGCACAGGCCTGTGGTCTGCACTCCCTCACCTCCAGCTGATGGGCACTATGCCAATATTTTCAAGTTTCGTAATCCCGGTAAGTAATAACCCACAAGGAGAAACCCACAAGGTAGAAGTGCTGTCAACATAGGACAGTATACACAGATAGCTGGCAATCAGACACACACTATAATCGGTAGTGTCTGGTTCTGCTACTTATACTCAGTCTCAGAAATTTTAATGACACTGTCTTCCATCCACCCATTCTTCCATCCACCCACACACCCACCCATCCATCCCTTCATCCATTCACCCATCTATCCATCCATCCTTCCATCTGCCCACACACCCATCCATCCATCCTTCCATGTACCCACAAATCCATCCCTCCATCCTTCCATTCATCCACACGCCCACCATCCATCCTTCCATCCACCTAGACATCCACCCATCCATCCTTTCATCCACCCACACACCCACCCATCCATCCCTTCATCCACCCACCCACCTATCCATCCGTCCTTCTATAAATCCATCCCTCCATCCTTCCATTCACCCACACACCCATCCTTCCATCCACTCACATGTCCATCCATCCCTCTACCTATTCACCCATTCGTCCACCTATCAAATATTTACAGAGATCATACTCCTTGTCCTTGTAAAGCTGCTAAAAATCTTTAAAATAATTCCAAGTTGAACTGCTTACCAAATTATGTGCTGAGTGCTACAGGGATATAAAAAGACTATCTGACAGATCTCAACCACAAATGTACACCCTTCAACACTGGCACCCAGAATATATTTATCATTTACCCTCTGTGCCCACCACCACCTCCCCCAACAAGAAAAGAATTACACATGAGACAGTTCCTGATTTGCATCCAAGGCAAAGGGCCTTGTTATGTGGACAGCTGACGCGTCCAACTTTGCTAGCTTAAGATATATATTTTTTCTTAATATTCAAATGAAACAACTTCAATCTCCCATCTACCTGCTATGATCTGAATATTTGTCTTCTCCAAAAACTTGCATGTTGAAACCTAATCACCAATGTGATGGAATTAGGAGGTGGGATCTTTGGGCTGATTAGATTATGAGAGTTCATGAGTTTAGTGCCCTTATAAAAGAAGTTCCAGAGAGCTGTGTTTCACCTTCAGACATGAGGACACAGCTGTGAGGACACAGGGAGAAAATACCATCTATGAACCAGGAAATGGGCCCTCAACAGACGCTGACTCTGCTTGATCTTGGGCTTCCCAGCCTCCAGAACTGTGAGAAATAAGTTTCTACTGTTTATGAGATACCCAGTCTATGATATTTTATTGTAGCAGCCCAAACTGACTAAGACACTCCCTATCAGGAGCAGGTCTGTCTTCCCACCCAGGGTGATCCCAAGAACCTGCAGGGTGTCTATTCAGTCTAAGGAAGCAGGTCTTGTAGCCACTGTCAAAAGATCAGAACACAAAAAGCTCTGCTTGACTCAATTGTTGCCTTAGGCAGCTTGGGCTGTGGGCTTTGGTGCCTGATAGGGACACAGTACTTTATCTCTGAGGATGCATAACATCAAGGCCATGTCCAGCTGGGACATGCATCCCCATGGCCAAATGGTATAGGTACTATTTTCTCCAAATGCTTAATGAAGAGAGCAAACGGAGTAGGGAATACACAATCTCCTCTTCTTAAGTGTCTTGCTTGGTTGTGGTTGCTGCACCAAACCTCTACCTCCATAGTGAAGCTCTTTGGGGACTCAACTCTCTCAACACATGACACACACACACATAGTTCTATGCAACATTTATAATCCAGGGAGTCTATGTTAGAAAGAATTCAGTCCATTATGCCATGTGTTCTGCCTAGAACTAGTCCTCCCCTAAATTTTGGAGAGCTTATACAAAGAGGTGAGTGGGTCAGAGTGTTGGGTCCAATGGTGCCTCACAGGCCAAGGAGATCATCCCAGCATCAGAACTTCAGTTTGGCCTCCACACACACTCCAGTCCGGTCTAGGAGAAGTCCTACCCTCCCCCATCCCAGGGCCCACCCACTCCCTGACCCATGATGATTGGCAGCCAGAATGCCCATTCTCTTGCCTCATGTTTCCCTAAAGACTGATATCGGCAAATTTCTCTCAGTTCAAGATCCTCAGTTACCACCCTATATTTCTTTTCAAATTTTCTGCCACTTCATTTTCTGGTATCCTCCTCTTTTTCCCTGAGAGGCATCGCTATGCTGTGGGCTGGGGATGGGAGGGAGAATCCACAGGCTGTGGGGACATTTCGTAGGCTTCATCTAGGCATTAAATGAGGAAATGAATGCAAAAGTGCCCAGCACAGTGCCTGACACATAAAAGCACCAATAAGCTTCAGCTATCTTCCCCCTTCTTCAAACTACTTAATTTTCTGTGAAACTAACACTTCTTTTCTAATTGCCCTTGACTTCATATTCTTTAGCCCATTCTTCGTTACTAATCCATTCTTGCCTAGTTCCTCCTACATTCCTATTGTTCATGTTAAAGATGACTTTTCTATGCACCTGTATCAGTCTTGCTGCCTCCTACACTGATTAATTTAGCTAGATTGAAAAGGAGGACTAGTGCTTCCTCCATAAAACTCCAATTAATCAATCATTTTAGAACTTGAGCTACTTTGTGTGGCGGTATTTGTGGAAAGAGCAGGAATATTGCTGTCAGTCCTGAGACATTTACTGGCAGATAGACTTCAGAAAAGTAACTTTACTTCTGTAAGCCTGAATTTGTTTATAGTACCCTAACTCATAAGATTGGTGAGACGTTTACAAATAACCTAAGAGAAGTTTCCTGGGCAAAGCCTGACTTACAGGTGCGAGGTAACATGAAATTACTGCACTGAGACAGATTTAGTTCTGAGTATGTTTATGCCACTTAGCCTATTTTTGTGTATAGAATTTACAGAATACTTTATCAAACAAGAATAGAGTATACATTCTTCTCGAGCTCATACAGAACATTCACCAAGATAGACCACATTCTGGGCCATAGGATACACCTTAACAAATTTAAACAGATGAAAGCATACAAAGTATGTTCTCAGACCACAATGGAATTAAACTAAAAATCAACAACAGGAAGATAACCCCGTATATTTATAAGTTAAACAGCACATTTCTAAATATCACATGGGTCAAAGAAGAAGTCTCAAAGTTAACAAATACTTCAAACTAAATGGAAGTCTGATTATCAAAATATGTGTGATACAACAAAAACAGTTCTTCAAAGGAAATTTATAATATTAAATGCATATAAGAAAAAAAATCCCAAATCAATAAGCTAGGTCTCCACCTTAGGAAACTACAAAAGCAAGAGTAACTTAAGCCTAAAGAAAACAAAAGAAAAACAAGAACTTTAAAAGCTAGAGCATAAATCAATGAGACTGAAAATAGAAAAAAACAATAAAATCAACAAGCTGGTTCTTTGAAAGGATCAATAAAATTGATAAACTTGACAAATCAAGAAAAAAGGAGAGACGACACAAATTAAAATATCGGAAATGGGGGGGAAATGACTTTATAACTAATTCCATGGACGTTAAAAGGATAAGAAAAGAATACTGTGAACACCTCTACACCCAAAAATTTGATAACCTAGATGAAATGAAAGACAATTCCTTAAAAGATACAAACTACCAAACTCATACAAAGAAAAAGATAACCTGAATATCCCTATATTTATTTAAAAATCAAATTAATAATGTTGCTCTTAACCTTCCAGAAAAAGAAAACACCAGGCTTAGAGAGTTTCGCAAGCGAATTCTACCAAACATTTAAGGATTTAAGGAAGAAATAGTATCAACTCCCTACAATCTCTTCCAGGAAATAGAAGCAGAGGAAACCATTTCTAACTCATTCTATTAATATGAGGCTAGTACCAAAACCAGATAAAGGCATTACAAGGCATTACAAAAAAGAAACACTGTAGATCAAAATCTCTCATGAACATAAGCACAAGAATCCTCAACAAAATATTATTAAATCAAATCCAGCAGTGTTTAGAAATTTACATGATTACCATATTGGATTTATTCCAGATATGCAAGGCTATTTCAACATTCAAAAATCAATCAATGGTCTGAAGTCTTACATTTATGTCTTTAATCCATCTTGAGTTAGTTTTTGTGTATGGTGAGAAGTAGGATTCTGCATATGGTTAGCCAGTTTTCCCAGCACCATTTATTGGGTAGGGTGTCCTTTCTTCATTGTTTATTTTTCAAAGAATTTATGATGAAGACCCCAAAAGCAAATGCAACACAATCAAAATTTCATTAAACTAAAGGAGCTTCTGCATAGTAAAAGAAACCCTCAACGGAGCAAACAGACAGCCTACGGGATGGGAGAAAATTTTTGCAAACTATGCATCCAACAAAGAACTAATATTCAGAATCTTTAAGGAACTTAAATGAAGCAACAAGAAAATAACAAAAAAAACCCACTAAAAGTGGGCAAAGGACATGAACAGACACTTCTCAAAAGAAGACATACAAGCAGCCAACAAACATACAAAAAAATGCTCAACATCACTAATCATCAGAGAGATGCAAATCAAAACCTCAGTGAGATACTCCCTCACACCCCAGTCAGAATGGTTATTATTAAAAATTCAAAAAATAGCAGATGATGGCAAGATTGTGGAGAAAAGAGAACACTCATACACTGTTGGAGGAAGTGCAAATTAGTTCAGCCCCTGTGAGAAGCAGTTTGGAGATTTCTCAAAGAACTAAAAATAGAACTACCATTTGATCCAGAAATCTCATTACTGGGTATATACCCAAAGAAAAATAAGTCATTCTACTAAGAAGATAAGAAGTCAATAAGTCATTCTACATGCACTCATATGTTAACTGCAGCACTGTTCAAAATAGCAAAGGCATGGAATCAACCTAGATTCCCATCAGCAGTGGATTAGATGAAGAAAATGTGGTACATATACACCATGGAATAGTATACAACCATAAAAAATAATGAAATCATGTCCTTCGAAGCAACATGAGTGCACCTGGAAGCTGTTATCCTGCGTGAACTAATGCAGAAACAGAAAACCAAGTATCACATGTTTTCCCTTATAAGTACAAACTAAATCCCACTTGGGTTCACATAAACATAACAATGGAAAAAACAGACACTGAGGACTCCAAAATAAAGGAAGACAGGGAGCGGGGCAAGGGCTGAAAAACTTTCTTTTGAGTACTGTGTTTACTATCTGGGTGATAGGATCAATAGAATGCCCAAATCTCAGCATCATGCAATATGACCTTGTAACAAACCTACACATGTATCCCCGAATCTAAAATAAAAATAATTTTTTTCGAGATGGAGTCTCTGTCATCCAGGCTGGAGTGCAATGAAGAGATCTCGGCTCACTGCAACCTCTGCCTCCTGGGTTCAAGCGATTCTCCTGCCTCAGCCTCCCGAGTAGCTGGAATTTAAAAAAATCAGTCAATGTAATCCACCATATAAACAAGCTAAAAAAGAAAAATTGTATAATATCAGTTGATGCGGTAAAGACGTTTGACAAAAATCTAGCCGCCAATCCTGATTTTTAAAGCTCTTAGGAAACTAGGAATAGAGGTGAACCTCCTTAACTTGAAAAAATAAGAATATTTGCAGAATTCTATAGCTAATGTCATATTTAATGGTGACAAGCCAGATGTTTTTCCCCTAAAATAAGGAACAAGAAAAAGATTTTTTTCCTCAACCATTCCTATTCAACATCATACTAGAAATCCTAGTTAATGCAGAGAGACAAGAAAAGCAAATACAAAGTATACAGATTGGAAACAAATAAAAATATTATTTTCACAGATTATATGATTGTCTATTTTTAAAATCTCAAAGAATCTACAGAAAAAGAAAACTCCTGGAACTAAAGTGATTATAGCAAGATTGTGGGATACAAGGTCAATATACTAAAGTCAATTGCTTTCCCATATACTAGCAATGAACAATGGAATTTGTTTTTTTAATGTCATACAGCACAATAAAATGAAATACTTACAGATATAACAAAATGTGTACAGAATCTGTATGCACAAAACTACAGAGCAATGACGAAAGAAATGCAAGATACAAATAAATGGAGAGATTCTGTGCTCAGGGATTTAAAGACAATATCGTGAAGCTGCCAATTCTTTCTAACTTGATCTATAGATTCAATGCAATCAGAATCAAAATCCCAGCCGGCAATTTTGTAGATATCGACAAACTGATTCTAAAGTTTATATAGAAATACAAGGGACCTACGATAGTCAAAACAATTTTGAAAATGAACAAAGTTGAAAGACTCACATTACCCAATTTCAAGACTTACTGTAAGATACAATAAATCAGACAGTGTGATATTGGTGAAAAGGTAAACATAAATTAATGGAACAGAATAAAGAGCACAAAAATAGACCCACAAACATGTAGTCAACTGATCTTTGAACAAGGACCTAAAGCAAGTTGCTTTTTGTGTTTTCAACAAATGATACTGGAATAATTGGATGTCTAGATGTAAACCAATGCACCTAGACACAGACCTCATACCTTACACAAAAATTAACTCAAAGTTGACCACAGAGCAGTGTGACATGTAAACCTTTAAAATATCTAGAAGAGCACCTGGCGTGGTGGCTCAGGCCTGTAATCTCAGAACTTTGGGAGACCAAGGCAGGAGGATTGCTTGAGCTCAGGAATTCAAGACCAGCCTGGGCAACGTAATGAGAGCTCATCTCTACTAAAAATAAAAAATGAAAAAAAATTAGCTGAGCATAGTGGTGCGCACCTGTAGTCCCCGGTACTCAGGAGGCTAAGGCAGGAGGATTGCTTGAGCCTAGGAGTTTAAGGCTGCTGTAAGCTATAATCATGCCACTGCACTCCAGCCTGGGAGTACAGAGACCCTGTCTCAAAAAAAAATAAAATACTTATGAGAAAAACATAGGAGAAAATCTCTACACCATTGGGCTTGGTGATATATTTCTAGATACAACAGTAAAAGCACAGTCCACAAAAGAAAATATTAATATGTTGTATTTTATTAAAATTTCAAACTTCTGCTCTGTGAAAGACACTATTAAGAGAATTAAAAGACAAGCCACAGACTGGGAGAAAATATTTGTAAAACATATATTTAATTTTAAAAAATTGCATCCAAAATATACAAAGAACACTCAACAATAAGAAAACAATCCAGTGTTGGGCAAAAGATATGAAAAGACACCTCACCAGAGAAGGTATACAGATGACCAATAAGCCTAAGAAAAGATGCTCACCATCACTTGTCATTAAGGAACTTCAAGTTAAAACAACAATGATATACTACTGCACACCTATTGAAATGGCTACTTTTAAAATGCCAATACAATTTGCTGGTGAGGATGTGGAGAAGCAAGAACTCTTACTCATTGCTGGTGGGAATGCAAAACGGTATAGCCACTTTGGAAGATAATTTGGTGGATTTTTACAAAACTAAACAGAAGCTCCATATGATCTGGAAACTACAAGCAGTCCTACATATTTACCCAACCGATTTTCAAAGTTGTATCTACACAAAAATCTGCATGCAAATATTGATAGCAGCTTTTTAAATAATCACCAATAACTGGAGGCAACCAAGGCGTACTTTATTTAATAGGCGAATGGATAAACTGTCCATCCATGCAATGGAATACCATTCACTGTCCATCCATACAATGGAATACCATTGAGCAATAAAAAGAAATGAGAAAGACAAAGCTACACAGAGACATGGATGAATCTTAAATGCACATTGCTAAGCGAAAGAAGCAGTCTAAAGGCAATGCATATTGTATGAATTCATGTATACGACATTCTGGAAAAGGCAAAACTACACAAAGGGTAAACAGATCAGTGGTTGCCAGTGGCTTGGCAGAAGGAAGGTTGAATAGGTAAAGCACAAGAGGCATTTTAGGGCAGTGAAACTACTCTACATGATATTATAATGCTGGATACATAACATTATGTATTTCTCAAATACCACAGAACTTTACAGCATAAACAGTGTACTTTAATGTATGGATTTTTTTTAATCATTTGGGAGTTCAGCATATCCTAGGATGGAATGTAGACTATGACAAAATAATCTAACTGTATTACAAATGTGTGAAACAACCTCACTGAAGGGGGTAGAAGAAAAAAGGACTGATATTAAGTAGCTTTGGAAATGGTGGAGTCTGTAAGACTGAAGGCCTTAAGTTACTGCACATAAACATTATACCCACACACCTGATAAAATTGATTTCCACAGGGATATGATCTAACAATTCTGAAACCACTATACATGTGTAATGGAATTGAACAATTAAAATTCAGTAATTGTCCATGTGTGCTTAATGTTTAGCTCCCATTTATAAGTGAGAACATGTAGTATTTGGTGTTCTCTTCCTGCGTCGGTTTGCTGCAGGTTATGGCCTCCAACTCCATCCATGTTGCAGCAAAGGACATGATTTTATTCTTTTTCATGGCTGCATAGTATTTCATGGTATATATGTACCACATTTTTTTTAATCCAATCCACCACCATTGATGAGCACCTTGTCTGATTCCATGTCTTTGCTATTGTGAATAGTGCAGTGATGAACATATGAGTGCATGTGTCTTTTTTGTATAACGATCTATATTCCTTTGGGCATAAACTCAGTAATGGGGTTGCTGGGTTGAATGGTAGCTCTGTTTTAAGCTCTTTGAGAAATGTCCAAATGGCTTTTTCACAGTGGCTGAACTAGTGTACATTCCCACCAACAGTGTATACTTTGACACTGCAGACTACGAGAAAGGGAAGGGAGGGAGAGGAACATGGGTTGAACAACTACCCATTAGGTATTATGCTCACTACCTGGGTCCAAAATACCCAAGTATCAATCCTACACATGTACCCCCTGTATCTAAATTAAAAGCTGAAATTAGAAAATAATAATAATAGCTGGGTGCGGTGGCTCATGCCTGTAATCCCAGCACTTTGGGAGGCCAAGGCAGGCGGATCACGAGGTCAGGAGATCGAGACCATCCTGGCTAACATGGTGAAACCCCGTCTCTACTAAAAATACAAAAAATTAGCCAGGCGAGGTGGTGGGCACCTGTAGTCCCAGCTACGGGGAAGGCTGAGGCAGGAGAATGGCATAAACCCCAGGGGGCAGAGCCTGCAGTGAGCCGAGATCGTGCCACTGCACTCTAGCCTGGGCGACAGTGAGACTCCGTCTCAAAAAAAAAATACAAAAAAAGTTAGTCTGGTGTGGTGGTGGGTGCCTGTAGTCCCAGCTACACAGGAGGCTGAGGCAGGAGAATGGCATGAACCCGGGAGGCGGAGCTTGCAGTAAGCCGAGATAGCGCCACTGCACTCCAGCCTGGGTGACGGAGCAAGACTCTATCTCAAAATAATAATAATAATAATAAATAAAATTCAGTAAATGGATGGAAGGTAGTAGGATCCAGATTCCTCACTGTTTGAATGGGAGTTATAGACAAGCAAGGGGAGGAGGCTAGAATGACCATGTGGTAATGGATTCAAGTTGGAGACATCAGCAAGAACTCAAGTTTAACTTAGTATAGACACAAATGGTTACACATAAAAATATTTATATGTATGCACATGGGCTTAAAGATGCATACATTTATTTGCTCTGTAAGCTAAGAAGACCTAGAAGTAACGACACTCCAGTAGCAACGAGCACACCTAAGTACCCAGATCTTGGTTTCTAACACCATCCTCCAACAAAAGGAACCAGAGCTCCCTGGAGAGAGGACTGATTCTAGGGCTGGGGCAGGAAGTATCCAAAGTGAGCCTGGAACATCTTATAGAGCCAGAAAGTAAGGACGTGCAAAAAAAAAAAAAACCACAATGATAGGAGTGTGTTAAAGCGATCCAGGAGCCAATGGCAGAGTTCCCAATGGCCAAAAGTGGAACGATCTGAGCAACAGAATAAAGTGGTATTGGATTATTACTCCAAGTCAAACGTAGGTTACATGAGCCATACCAACATAAATAAATAATTGAATACATAAACAACCATGGAAGAACAGACACCTCTCCTATGCAGAAGAATTCCAAATAATTCACATAGATAACCCCACCCCTAAGTGCGAACTGCACATAATGATGTCTTCAAAAAAATACCCTATGGAAAGCGGGGGTAACTTTACAGTGGAGAAACCTGATAAACACTATTTCAGCCAGGTGACCAAGGTAATAAGTCGTGTTGATAGTATACATCCTTGATATGATGTGATAAAAATGGCTCGGCAATCTTCCTTCCAAAACCCCATAACCTCAGTCTAATTATGAGAAAAGCAGACAAATCCCAATTGAGGGACAATCCACAAATGACCACTACTCCTCAAAACTGTCAGTCATCCAAATAAGAAAAATCTGAGAAACTGTCACAGCCACGAGGACCCTGAGAATGTATGATGCCTAAATGTAATGTGCTGTTCTGAATGGGATCCTGGAATGGAAAAAAAGACTTTAGGGGAAAACTAAAGAAATGTAAACAAGATATGGATTTTAATTAATAATATATCAATATTAGTTCACTAATTGAGACCATATTAGCGTAAGGTGTTACCAATAAGGGAAACTGGCTGTAGTGTATGTGGGAACTCGCTATACTACCCTTGCAGCTTTTCTGTAAATCTAAATCTATCCTATAATACAAACTGGCTTTTATTTTTTGTTTGTTTTTTCTTTTCATTTTTTATTTTTTGAGACAGAGTCTTACTCTGTCGCCCAGGCTAAAGTCCAGTGCAACCTCCACTTCCTGGGTTCAAGCAATTTTCCTGCCTCAGCCTCCTGAGTAGCTGGGATTACAGGCACCTGCCATCATGCCCGGCTAATTGTTTTCTTTTGTATTTTCGTAGAAATGGGGTTTCACCATATTGGCCCGGCTGGTCTCAAACTCCTGGCCTCAGGTGACCCGCCTGCCTCAGCCTCCCAAAGTGCTGGGATTACAGGCATGAGTCGCCGCGCCTAGCCAAATCTTGCATTTAAAAAATGTGAACTGGTAGCCCATATTTCTTGACAAACCCCAAGCTCTCTCCTCCGCCAGCTCTCCTCTCCTCCTCCGCGCCCTCTCTCCCTCCCTCCATGCCCACCTTCTCTGTTGAATTTGGAATCTCTATTAAATGCACATCAGTAGTTTAATAACTGTCAGGGAGAAAAACAAGAAAAATCAAGCTGACTGTTGACTCTTTACACTCATTCTTGTGAATGCAGAGTGAGTGTGAGCAGAGGTCTCATGACATGTGACTTAGTCTGGCCAAAGCAGTCGGCCACTCATGAACTGATGCTCTAAGAAGAGGTCCCCAAAGACGTTCTCCTATACAAACTCGTGTTTGAAATCACTTAACCTCATTTACCAATCCCTGTCTACAATTGACTACATATTAGCAATGCTCCCTGGTTATCTCACCTCTGAGGCCCCTCTGCATTTGACTCATTCTCCTAATCTTTTACAGGTTATACAGTCTGATGCTTCACACTTAAATTTCTTCCTCCTTCTGAGTATTCCTCCCTCAATACTGCCCTAAAAGATTTGATCCTCAAACCTTGGATTTAGAACTTGAAGCCTTCATTGCTATTCTCTGGAAACATCTATAATTAGGAGCCTGTGGGAATATTTAACATAAAAATATCACAAAACATTTAATATCTATGTCAATGATGAGAAAAATAGAATTTGAAAACCTCCCAAAAGGTTAAACCTAAGAACAAACACTAGAGTGTTTTTCAATTTCAAAATAATCAGAAGTGATTGATGTCACGATGTAGACTGCTTTTTAGAAGAGACTCTTAAACATCTGAGCAACAGCCATCGAGCCAGAAAACAGAGAAAATTCGATAGGGAAAATGGCAGTGGTCATTCCTGCTGTGCCCAACAGCACCTGACATCTTTGCTCTCAAAACTTGGAGAAAATTCTTGCTGTGGTTTGTTCAGAGCCAGGGTACCAGAAGTCTCCAGGGCTCTGAGCTTTTACTATTGATAAAATATCCAAAACTGACCTGAGGGGAAATGCATTGGCTCCAAAATAATGACAAAGGGACTGCAAAATTAAAATTAAGAACAATTTCACAAACAACATCTAAAAATCCTTCTTTTCTGCAGCAAATATATATATGTATATATTTAAGAAGGAGGTGGGAGCATTTTAATATGCTTGATCTGATTTGCATTGGGGCACCAAAAGTAAGCGTAGTTGAGGTCTATGAAGGTCTTAAAACAAGGCAGGCCCCTGAGAAGGGCCACTTTGTGTCAACTTCTAGGACTTCAGACCTGTTCTCACTAATGACCCCCAACCTGGAGTCCCCAAGGAGCCTCTTGTGGGTGTGTTTCATCGTTTCCCAAAAGCTGAACAGAGAAAATGATTTAACCTGTAAGAAGGGCACACAGTGCATTATTTTCTAAATGAGATGCATTTTATCAGCATTATTCCAAATATGGACTCTGAGGAAGCTCAGTGAAAGGGTCCCTTTCTGTAACACCCCCACGTAGTGGTGAAAGTCATGTCCTGGGGGAAAGGGCAAGGGTTGGGAGCAGGGCAGGCCCTCTAACCCTATGATCTGCACTTGTCAGCTCAGCCTCTACAAGCCAGGCGCCAGTCCCAGCCAGCCTCAGCCAAACCGGGCACTGACGATCAAGCCAGAGATATGCACAGGTGAGCTCAGAAACACATACAGTGCTCAAGACTGTACCTTCTTTTGGGGTCTCAGCGCCCTCGTCCCAACCCCACCAGCAAAGCAACCACAGCTGGAGCTCTTCCTGCCTAACACCCAATCCAGCATGCTTTTCTAATAATTTTATTTTAATTAAACCTACAATGTACATAAACACAAGATTCTTGTAAAAAGCAAGAAATATACAAAGTAGAACGTTAAGGCCTCCCCGCCTTGGTTCTCCCCAAAGCTGACTCTTCTCCTGAGAAATTCCACAGAGGTGCACAGTCACGGGGCGGAGCTTACAGTTGAGGACTGGGACTTACCTACCTAAATTATTTGGAATTCTTCTGCACGGGAGATCTATCTATGCACCCACATGTATTTATTTATTATTTGTTTCCATTATTCAGGTGTGTAGGCACTTTTCTACATCTTTTTCTATGTATTTACTTTAAGAAATATATACTTCTTACACTTTTTGAAATAAAAGGAACTGTATTGCTTGACAACTTGTTTTTTCACTGAGTAATATGCTCTGAAAGTTCTTTCTTAACTATGTTTATGGATCTACTTTTCTTTTAAACTACCACATACTAGCAACAATGTACATTTTAGTAATTCATTCCCCTCCTGCTGGACACTTGGGTTGTCTTCAGTTGACTTTTACAAGCAAGGCTGCAGCGTGCATCCTTTACACACACATCTCTGAGCACATAGGTGAGGAGGCATGTAAAAGAGATTCATGGAAGTGGGATTGCTGAGCCAAATTGTGTTCATGCTTTAAAGTTTGGTTGTCTTAGCCAAATCCCCCTTCCACTTGTCTGTATCCATTTACACTGCCATGAATAGAGCAGGAAAGTGTCTGTTTCTTGCCCCTAACCCAGAAGTTCTGCTATTCAATGGAACCTCATCCAAGTGTGACATTCTAAATGTCATTCTAAATGTCATGGCCCTAGGAGCAAGCAATGTTATTAGTACCAATGAAAGCTTTCTAAAAATGGCATGCCAATTTGCTCTTGCCTTGAAGGTATTATGACCAGTCTTTTTAAACAAACTAGAACCCTCACCTTATTGCCCCTGGACTGGATCCTCTTTAATCCCCTCCTTTGCCAGTCAGGAACATACTGTTTTACAGCAAGTAAAAACCCACAGCTGTTTCAACAGAATTAGTGTGGAGCACCCGTCTCCCCCGACACCCCTCCTCAACCATTTAACAGTAAACAGCAGTGTGCATTAAAGAAGCATCTTACAAATGGGGCTGACCATTATCTTAATTACAGTCAACATGTTTATAATGCTAAATACAGCTGTCCTAAAAACTCAATCTCAAAACAGCGTGCATGGGGCTGGATAATCTGGGTGCACATTTGTGACATTTGGTTGACATTTCCTCTCTCTCCTGGGTAAAAGGGTTGATTGCTATCCAGGCACATCCCCATGAGAGAGAGCCCTAGTTTGCCATTTAAACACTATTTCAATTAGTTTTCCTGTGATTGTGTCAGTGATGGAGAAACCTAATTTAGCAGAAAAGATCAGCCCTTATAAACTCAGCAGAGTCAATCCCACAACAAAAATTAAGGTTTGTGTATAATAAGCAGCTACCCTAAGCTTTTCATAAAGTTATCAACTCTCTTATTCATCTAATGAACTAAAATATTAACTTGGATGGCTATGGCATGCCAGGCCATGCTGGGTGCTCGAATACAGTGTTGAAAAGGACACACTGAGCCCTCCAAGGGCTGTCTCACTCACTGGAGGGAACGGGATCCAAACGGCACACAGGACAAGATGGATGTCCTGCAAGGCGCTGTAGTCTGGAAGGAAGGATTCCAGCTCTGAGGCCCACACTTGAAATGAGTCTCAAACAGCTGAGGATGACAAGGAGGAAGGGTATCCCAGTTGGAAGAAAGCAGAGAGGTGCCACCAGTGTGCCTTTGAGAGCAGCGGGCAGGTGAGCACAGCTGGAGAGGGTGTGCAGAAGGGAAGGGCATGCTCACGCCCTGGGGCTATCGGAAAATCATCTGGTTAATTATTCGGATGACCGAGAAGGGGCTTCTGCAGAGGGTAGAGGTCACCACAAAGCCACTAATTTGGCAGCCTGTAAGTCCCCATTTGGACCAAACCTAATACATTTAAATTCGTCTCCACATCACGTCCTATATCCAGAAAATCCATCTAGCACCCACTTCCCAGTCCCATGTTTTCAGGCACTGGAGCTCCCACCCCAGCTCTCCTCATTCCCTGTCTCTTTCCACCTGTCAAAGCTCTGTCCATCCTTCAAGCCCACCTCCAATGCCACTTCCTTCCCAGCCCTGCGCTCGGTTCCCATGCTCTGCCAGCAACACTCTCCCGTCTTCCCCATCCTGCCTTTACCCTCTCATGTCCCTCTCCAAAAGCACCAGGCAAGTGTAGGTAAATGTTTGCTGAAATGAAGTGTACCCTGATTGAATTGATCTGCAAACATAGGAATATTTCAGCCCTTGAGTAAGCCATCTCCCTATTTCATTATCTTTGAACTCCACAAGGTCATGTTTTTGAAACTTAAATGTCTCAAACGTTTTCTTACACTCTACCCAAAGATACAAACTTCCTGTTGTCATTGCTCACTTAACTCTTTCAAAGACCGTCAACCTCAGTGTTGCTAATGTTCACACCTGGGTAATGTTCACAGCTCATTCACAGTTTATAAAACCATTCTCTCTACTTTTTGTATATCCTTGAAAAATGTCAATAATAAGAAGAATTTTTTAAGGCACAGTATTTGAGATATTTGGAACCCTCTTAGCAAGTCCTTGTTTGGTTAGGACTATTTCATGGTAAACAGATTCTTGATTAAAAGAATAGGCTTTGAAGTCAGAGAGCCTAAATTCAAAACTGGCCCCATCATTTACCAGCTATGTGACCTTGAACACATTTCATGCCCTCTCTCAATATTAACTATGATCTGTAAGATAGCAATGATGATAATTGTGCCCACCTCCTAGGATGAGTATAAGAATGGAATGAAATAAGGAATGCACAGTGCTTGACACAATGCAGGGCATGTGGTTATCAAGGCTCAATAAAATTGAATTACTGGCATTACCTGGAAAAAAACTCCTTCTCCTTACATCACACTTTCAAAACATTTTTTGGTGATGGTTTATTTGCATATATGTCTTTCTCCTCTAAGACTAGAATGGTGTCTAATCCATTTCTGTGTCCCTAGCACCCAACACAGGGTCGGAATCATGAAAAGTGCTCCTAAAAGGTTACTAACTTCAAATTGTATTGAATCATATATATACATACACACACATATGTGTGTGTATGCATATATGTACATGTATATGTATGTATATGTCTCTAAGTACATATGCATAGATTTATATATACGCAATGACCTCTATACAACCATGTCACTCTAGGGAACTGCAAGCCTCAGAAATCACGTGGAAGTTGTACCCAAACTTTAGAGAAAGCCTCGCAGACTTAACAAATACTTAACAAATACATCAAGCCCCCAGAAATAAACTTCACTGAAACTGTGACTCCAGCATTCCTTATTTTGACTTGTTCATTCTTTTATTCATTTAACAAAGATTTAATAAGCAACTCCTATAAGCCAGGCAGTGTGTCAGAGGCTTAGTAATACACAAAGAGAGGAGGGAAAAAACAAAATAGCGTTTGCTCTCATATGCACATAATTTAGGGAAAATGATAAGAAAGTAAGATGACTTCATGACAATGTGGTAAGCCCTTGGGAAGAAATTAGAGAGTAGAGGTGGGAAGAAGGCGCCATGGAAAAACTCTGACGTTGATGCCTGACTGAATCGGAGTGGACAGACAGAGGCAACAGGGAAGGGTGCCCCAGGTCAGGGAACCGCAAGCACAGAGGCCTAAAAACAAGAAAGGACTCCACAAACCGGAGGAAGCTCACAATGCCTGCAGGGTGGTGCCGCTGGGGTCGCAGCAATAGATGAGGCTGCAGAGGCCACCAGAGGCAGGATCATCAAAGGCTCTGAATGAACTTTATTTTTTTACTAAAAGTAATTAGGAGCCATCGAAGAATGTTAAGCAATGGCATAGCCATCAAATTTGCATTTTATAAATATCCCCCTGTTAGTTTTCTGAAAGCAAAGAGAATGGGCACTTGAGAAACGCATTAGGGGGAACTATCAGAGTCGTATTTTGCCTATAATGGATTTTATATCTCCTACTTCTTTTCTTTTCTTTTTTTTTTTTTTTTTTTTTTTGAGACGGAGGCTTGCTCTGTCACCCAGGTTGGAGTGCGTGGCCAATCTCAGCTTACTGCAACCTCCGCTTCCCAGGTTCAAACGATTCTCCTGCCTCAGCCTCCTGAGTAGCTGGGACTACAGGCATGCACCACCACACCCAGCTAATTTTTTGTATTTTTAGTAGAGACGGGGTTTCGCTGTGTTAGCCATGTGTCTCCTATTTCTAAGCCAGAAAATATCTTAGAAAGCATCTTATCTAACCCCCTTATTGTAGACACCAACCCCCCACCTTATTTTCAAGGGATGTAAAGCAGCCTGTCCATTTTTTTTTTAAATGAAATGAAACATCTTGCCCTACAATTCAGCCTTCCTAGGTCCCACCACCACTGCCATTTTGCTGGCATTTCTGCCAGTGGAAGCATAAGAAGTATCACTTCTGAGTATGCAGCTCACAGCAGATCCTTTTCAATGGCTGAAAACATTTACCCATTTTGAAAGCTGGTAGAGTCTGTATTCTATGAACATGAGAAAAATTCCAATCGGCTTTGTATATTTTCTCATAGTGATTAGAAAGTTAAACCCTTTTAAATCAGAGATTATTCTTGAGCTTCTAATACTATTTAAATTACAACTCCCAAATCTTGAATGATGTAACAGACTAAAGTCCAAATGCTGCTTTTTAAATTCTGTGCATCACACGGAAGTTACTTAACGTGACAGAAGGCAACATAGATTGGCCTGGTAACAAAATCCTAGAGGTTTTGTCTGTGCTAGAATGCTCGCCATCCTCTCAATCCTCCATAAAACAAACAGATTGATTTGTCATCGTTTATATCCAGGAAGTCTCAAACATATCCATAGAGATGCATCTTATCTATATAGTACTACAATTTCATAGCCCAGAGGGCTCAATCCTTCTCATGACTGAAGTAACCAGATCATGCAAAGCAGTAAGTCCTAAATTTAACAGCCGGCAGGCCATCAACTCATTTATTACTCCTGAAACAAATTCTACAAGATAAAGACATTTTAAGAAGAAAATGTTGTGGATAGATGTATTCAATCAGTATCTAGTGGTAACTTACAGCAATTTTCTTAACCACGCAGATATAAAAAGCCACTTGCTTTTGGAATACCAGATAACTGCAGCAAAAGACAATAGTGTCTGGGAAAATCCCAAACCACCTATACTCTGAAAGTCATTTCCCTTTGCTTTAAGCAAACATGCAACAAGTCAAGTATATAGCAAATCCATTATTACTAATGCAACAAACATTGTGATTAACCCCTTCAAAATAGAGATCTTGCAAAGAATCAGTGAGCGCGTCTCAGTGCCCAGAGCTCTTATAGGCATTAACTTCATTTTTACCCTCCCAAGAACCTGCATATTTATTTCCATTTCACAAATGGGCAAACAGGCTGAGAGGCAAGGGCATAGGGCTATGCTCACACAGGTAGCTGCAATTCCTATCTGAAATGGCAGCCCTCCCCTGCCTGAAACAAAGCCTGAGCTTTTTTGCATTCCAGGCCCTCAACTGTGGGCTGGCTCTGGGGGAAAGAGTGGCTGAAATGCTGCTGGTGCGGGCCTGGAGATAAATCGTGATGGAGCCCCCAGAGAGTGGAGAGTTCAGAAAGTCACTGAAGTTAGACTACATATCAATTTGCTTTGGGGGGCAACACCCCCAATGAAAAAGTTAATGCAGAGGTTTTGCTCCTCCTATTTAATGGATCAGGATAACTGAGGCTCAGAAAGCATGACTTGCTCAGATGCCAAGAGAAACCAGTAACGTTCCTGAATGCAACCTACCCTACGCATTGAAGTCCAGTGCTCAGTACCCACTTCCACAAAACTTCCTGCTGTGTCAGTTACCAATAAGAGCTGTGTATCTAGTTGATTAGGAAAGATGTCTTCTTGGACAGAGAGGGGAAAAAAGCACCTCTTTCAAGTTGTCTTAATCTTGGTAAAGTGTTTCACATATATTTAGCATTATTAACGCTCAGCAATACAGTTAAAAATGAAGTGAAAGTCATCTTGTAATTTCGCTTTTATAATTATAAATCAAATTCTCTGAAAGGTTATTTGAGTAAAATTACCATTTCATAAGATACCCTTTTTCAATCCAATATGCCAGGAATCCAAAGTATATTCTCATTGAAGGTGTATTGAATTTTATAATTATTGAACATAATTTCTAGACCTATCATTCATTTTCACTCTTTTGCCAAGGAGATTAATGGTAAAGGCTCATATTTCATTGGTTTGACAATTCTGCCTGAGCATTATAGCTTGTGTTGCTGAGCTTCTAATTTAAGAACAAAATTAGGCTTCAAAGAAAAAAGAGATCCATAAAGTTATGAAACAGAAAGAAAAGGCATTATGCTTTTTGGGTGCCCATTGCAGGTATGTTCATTATATGCCAAAGCCTGGAGAAGGCAAATACAGAATTTAAAAAGACACCATCTGGTATGTGATGCTCCAAATTATAAACTTAACCCTTAATTTCTATATCACCTGCTGTTCCGCTGTTCTCTTTCCTCAGCACAGGGGAAAAAAAAATGGCTTAGCATATTAACTGAGTAGCTTTGGCAGGACCTACGGATGTGCCTCATAAGACATTTTGATAAGCTCAGCATCACAACTGTATATTTTCTCCAAAAAACAAAATTGTTATATTTTACTTTTAAAACAGCCACCACATGTACGATGGTTGCCATCAGCTGAGAGGCTACAACAACCCAGCCCAATAGCAAGCCATGGTCTTTTCTGAAATTTCTTATTTTCTTTAAAATAGTCTTTTTGAAAGAAAAGGCAGAGATTTTAGAAAGTTTTAAAATCTGTGAAATGAAAAGTAAAATAATTCCTCAAGTAATTCCTTTTTTCAAAAAAAATAAAGACAGAAGGAAAAATAGTATATAGCCCAAATCAGAAAACATTTTCACTTTAAATATTCGAAGGCAACATATGCCATACATAACTGAAGAAATTTCCATTAAAGAAAAAAAAAATAATATATACTTGAAAATGCCTGTGTTTTCTTCCCTGTAGATCTGAAATGTTCTAGTTTTAAAAACACATTTAGCAAATGCAACACAGCTCACTCAGGGTTGATTTGAGTTCACAAAATATTTTTATTATGTGTAAGAAAGCATACAGCCAATAAAATTAAGAAAACATTCACAATACATAAATAACACAGACCTGATGCAGGAGATATTTTTCAGATTTTTTTTTCTTTTCACGGATTGCATCTAAATGTTAAGTTCATTGCTTATCAAGAAGAATACTTTGTAAACATTTCAAAGAAACTCCGTTGAAATGCCCCACGAGTTGGCATCTGGCAAGGGAGGCTTATGATACTTTTTACAGTCCAGGTGATGATGCAGGAACTGAATTCCAAAGCACAGAGAAAGGACTAGCATTTGTCAAAAGAGATGCTGATGGCTTTGGGGGGTGCTCAACACACCCAGAGGGAAGGATTCTTCTGTTTCTCCCACCAACAGAAGTATCTGACTCAAAGATGATAATGAGGCACTATTCGTTAGTTAGTATACCGTTAACATTTAAAGACTCCTTAAAAATCAGCTCTAAATTCAGATTAAAGCACTATAAAAAGTAGCCCCACTGAGTGGCTTGGTTTGACGTGGTAAAATGGAAATGCAGAGTTTGAGTTTGGTCCCTCAGTGGGGCTGCCGTAACCCAGTGTCTGTGCTACACATCTCTCTCCAGGAAAGCCATTTGTCTGGTTCAGAAAAACTACCTGACACGTGAAATGAGAAAAGATGGAGAGGGCCAGTTATTTTACATAAACACAAAGCAGCATATACTTTTCATTACCACCTAAGATCATAAATTTAATGCTGGGTTCTTCTTAAGCTGGCTTTTATTTAAGATATTTACAGAACTGCAAATTCCCCTGGGAAAGTCTTTTGTCATTTAAAACGTTTTGAACACAGTAGTAGCTATACTTTTTTAAATTTTTCAAAATCTTTTCAGGAAAAGAAAGCATTTATAGCATTTGTCAATTCTCACCTTGCATTTATTTGTGTCCATGAATTTTAAGGAATCATTTCAACTTTATTCCCTTATCTACCAGTTTCTGCTGTGTTTCTAGAAGTTATACATGAACATTTAGAATCTCACAGAGTCTGTGTGTTTGTTTCATTGGCTTATAAAGTGCTAGTTAAATGGCCAGAAATGTGGTTGTAAGGTCTTGGATAAAACTCATTAATTTATCCTATTAAATATGATAAATATATATTTATTATATAATAAATTAAAAATATCCATATATACAATAAATAAATAGAAACAATATCAACAAAACATCTCTCAATTCTGGAAAAAAACTTCTCATTCCTACTATAAGCCTCAATTAATGTTTTAGAAATAATTTATGAAGGCATGCACCTACCTTTACAATCTGAAAACTTTGCTGGGAACAGTGTTAGCACCTGTTTGTATACAGCAAACTCAACCCATCTCATTTTCTTCCCAGAAAGATTTGATTTTAAGTGAAGCTGTTCACTGTTGATTCTTTGCCCTATTTGGTAAGTCCTAAGATAAGAATAAATTTCTAAAAACAATTCTGAAGCCAAAGACATGTCCCTTGCGGCTTCCCATGTTTGTAGTGTCCCCGTTTGATTGACTATGAACAACATAGAAAATACACCGGAATGTATTTGAAAATAGAGTTAGTTGTGTGTTGGAAAGCAGCAGAGGGCTCTCCTGACACCTCAGAGTCTCACCATACCTTAGTTTCTTAACAGCAAGCCCCAGAGCAATCTCCTCTAGCTTTTGGGATGAGCATGTGTGGCAGGATTCATCTGCGAGTTCAGGTTGGGTGCTGTCCGTTTTGTGTGATGGGTTGGATCTTCTCCAGAGAGACGTCAGTGTCATAGTCCAATATGACCGATAGGGCTGGGGACAGCTTCTCCAAGGGTCTGCCGATGCCAGCTGCCTCCTCCTTTTTCAGGTCCTCAGAGGAGCCCACAGCATGTGGGATCAGGTAAACCAGATTGCACTCCTTGGAGATGGAGCCTCGTGGCTCGTGATGGCTGGAAAACATCGCGGCCCCATTGTTATTGATACTCACCGTCTCTATGGCATTATTCGTCGCAGGGCAAAGTCTGTAGCATCCTAAGAGGGTTGAAAACGCCTTCCGAAAATCAGCATTAAAGGCATAAATGATGGGGTTCAAGGATGAATTGGCCCACCCAAACCACACAAACACGTCAAAGGTGATGGAATCAATGCAGAAGGGCTGCGTCTCCCCAGACCCACAGAAGGGCAAAATGCAGTTCAAGATGAAGAAAGGTAGCCAACAGCACACAAACACGCCCATGATCACCGACAGAGTCTTCAGGACTTTAGTTTCTCTTTTGAAGGACATCTTAAAAGAACTTTCTGGTTGAGAACATTCGACAGGCTTTCCATTACCCGTAGTGGTCTGGCAATTCTTGGCGTGGACTGCTGCCCTCTCCAAGGCTGCAATGCGCCGTATTTGTTTCTGAGCAATCCTGTAGATCCTGGTGTAGGTGACAATCATGATGGCTACAGGGATGTAAAAGCTTATTACAGAGGATGAGATGGCGTATGTCCTGCTGAGGCTGGAGTCACAGTTGCCTATGGTCTCAGCCAGGGAAGTGGCATTTCCATCAGAGGGGCTTGTGGGTTTTGCCTTGTGCCAGCTGAGCTGCACTGGGATGAAGGAGATGAGTACAGACAAGGTCCATGCCACACTGATCAGGATGAAGGCTGCCTTGGGGGTCATCTTTCTCTCATACCGGAAAGGGCTGGAGATAGCCCAATACCTGTCCACGCTGATCACACAGAGATTGAGGATGGACGCGGTGGAGCACATGATGTCAAAGGCCACCCAGATGTTACAGAAGGACCCAAAGGGCCAGAAGCCAGCAATCTCAGCCACTGCTTTCCAGGGCATGACCAAGACGGCCACCAAGAGATCTGACACAGCCAAGGAGATGACAAAGAAGTTGGTCACCTTGGACCGCAGATGTCGGAACCTGATAACGGCGGCACAGACCAGCGTGTTCCCCAGGAGCGTGGACAGGATAAGCAGCGACAGGAAACAGGCAGTGAGGATACGAACAGAGAAGTCCCTCTCCACCACCAGCCCAGTCCCGTCCATGGCAGAGGTGTTCAGAGTCCTCATCTTCCTAAGGGAAAACACATCAGGGGCTCGGACACCCCTCAAGTTCCTAAGCAGGGAATAGGGGTCACTCAGATTTCCAGGAGTCCTCCCCACCAGGCAGCCCTTTGCACAGCCGGATTGCTTCCCTGGCAGAGGAGCTCAGCAACATTCCATCAGAGGACCGCTTGAGTGGCAATCCAAGTCAATCCCGTGGACGGTCACTCTTGATTTCTACATCTGTCTTCTGCCTCCCTTGCTGCAGGTCACTGTCTTGGGCACCAGAAAGCCCCTGAATTCCCCAAATAAAGCACTGGCTTTTTAGCATATTCTAAATCATCAATCCAGTGACTCCTGGGCCTCTGCTCTGCTAGTCAGTTGCAATCACATTTCGGGGCTGTTGCTTTTCTGGTGGTGACAGGAAATTCTCCCCTTCTGAGACACAGCTGAAAATACATGTCTTCTTCCTCCAAGCCCCTGGCTCCTCAGCAGCTCTCCAAACGCCTTAAAAAGCAAAGGGAAAACGCACGGTCTTTCTCCAAGACTTAAGCAGATGGCATCATTACTCACGTCAAGCCCAACCTAATAATTCCCAGGGCAAGCCCGTCCGAGCCACCTACCTTGCCTTGGGGTCGTCTCTCTCAAAGCCCCTGGAGCTTGGAATGTGGACTTCGCGGGGCGCAGCGGCTCCGAAACGTTGAGGAAGCGCGCCTGAGCCCAGCCAGCTGCGCGCAGCAGGGGTTCGGCTCCCGGTGTGTAAAAATCGCCGGGGTGCGTTTGGGGAAAGGATCCCAGGCCAGGTCCCCAGAGAGGCGGCGCCGCCCCACTTCCTTGAACAGCTAGAGATTGTTCAAAGGACACTGGACCCCGGCTAAGGGCTCCTGGGCGTTCGGAGCTTCCTTGGGAGAGAGCACTCCCAGGACTGGTCACCTGGGCAGCTTCTTTTCTTGGCTTCCTTTGGAGAGCCCAGAGCCTTAGCGAACCTCGGGCGGCCTTCAGCCCTACAGAGCAGGGCCCTGCGCCTCCCCGCAGGCACTGCCCGCGACCTCTCAGGAGCCTGTGGCAATGCGAGGCAGCGAGCCGAGCTGGCACCAGCGAGCGCACAGGCCGGCGGGGTTCCCGCGGGGCACAGCCCACCCCGCCCGCGCGTCCCCTCCCCTGCCCTGGGGGCGGTCCTCGCTTGACAGGCAGAGTTGCGGGCGACAGCCGCACGTGGTCCCCCTGGATGGTTCTGCGGGCGAGGTGGGCGGAGGACGCCCCGGTGAGTGCTTGCCCTCCCTAGTTACCTCGCCAGTCCCCGGAGCCCCGCGCAGCACGCGCAGGGCCCGCGAGACAAATCCGATGTCAGAACCCCAAGTAAGCTTGAGTCCCCTGAAAGCAAAGCTCAGCCCCGACATCCAGCGCCTCTTGGGGTCAACCCCTAGCCGGACCCAAAGCCCTAAGCGAGCGGGAGCCTCCCCCATTCTCGGCACACCAACTCCTAGAACGGCCGGCCGACGTCCGACCTGCGTTGTCTCCAAGTGCCCCCTAACTAGGGTTGGAGATGCCCATGGGCGCCTGTACTCACCGCTCGCAGGAAGCGCCCGGCGCAGCTGCGATCTGGACCAGCGCGCGCCGCTGCGCCCCGAGGGGACTCACTCCTTCTCCGCCCAGGTGGCGGGCCCGTCCCGGCTGCGGTCAACGCCGGACTACAGTCGGTGCCCCGCACCTCCCGAGCGCCCCAACCCCAGCGCCGCGCGCTCCGTGTGCCCGGGGCGCCCTCTGCCGGCGGCTGCGACTTCCCGAGTCCCCGCTGTGCCCTCGCAGGTACCAACCTCACTCACAAGGGTTCCAGCGACCGCCAGGGACCCGCGCCCCGACTCGCTCTTCCCGGTCCATGATTGCCAGAACCTGAAAACAGGGAAGCGAAATCTTCTTCACTCAGGACTCCTCCGCTTGAAATACCCTGAAAAACGGGCAAGGGTGAAAAATTTTACTTTGCTGGCATTGCATTCGTGAATCAATGTTTCCTCCTGTGCGCCCACTGCGTTCAAACCTGGGGCGCTAGAGCAGGCAAGACGCAAGCCTTACTCTCAAAGAGAACGGCAGAGCGGGCATTGACTCAGCAGCATCCGTGTTCCCGGTGCACACCTTACGTTGTTCCCCCGTTAAAACAATCTTTCCCCCCCCCAGGCCGGCTCATCCCGCTTCGCCCAGGCGGAAATGAGGCTCGGAAAGGTAGTGGGGCCTGCTCAAAGTTACGCAGCTAACGCGGGAGCCGCGCCGCTGCCCACCTGTTCTTTGAACCCACCACGTGTGATACAGCGAGCCCACAAACTGGAAAATTACCTACAGGGCTAAAATACAAGGAAGAGTCATATGGAGGCAGCGGGGCCTGGTGGAGAAGGAACCCCCAGCCTCTCCTGTTTGCCCCAGGCAAGCTCACAGGTGACACTTTGCACTAACTGTGCACAAACTGCGACATTGTGGTGCCTTCCTGTGCCTTCCGACAGGTGGGAGGAGAATAAGCATGGAGCCCCCGAGGCACACTGCCTGACTTCCTGGTCCTGCCTTGCCACTGTCTGCTGCATGTGCACTCTCTCCTCTCTGAGCTCGGCTTCTTCCTCTATGAAACGGTGAGGACATAACAGGATTGTCATAACTATTAACTGAGACGGTGTTTCCAGAGGGCTTGGCACCAAACCTAGGATCCCGTCAGCCCTCCATAGGCAGGAACCCCTGGGACCCATTAACAAACCAACAGTCCAGGCCAGGCGCGGTGGCTCACGCCTGTAATCCCAGCCCTTTGGGAGGTCGAGGAGGGCGGATCATGAGGTCAGGAGATCGAGACCATCCTGGCTAAAACGGTAAAAATACAAAACAAAATTAGCCGGGCGTGGTGGTGGGCGCCTGTAGTCCCAGCTGCTTGGGAGGCTGAGGCAGGAGAATGGTGTGAACCCAGGAGACGGAGCTTGCAGCGAGCCGAGATCGCGCCACTGCACTCCAGCCTGGGTGACAGAGTGAGACTCCGTCTCAAAAAAAAAAAAAAAAGAAAACCAACGGTCCAATCTCCATGACAGCCATGCACCATATCAGAAGCAAGAATTTTCTCTGAAAAAAAAAAAACCCTAAAACCAAAGTAATAATTCCATTTAGTTCGCCAGCACAAACTGTACCTTGCTCTGTTGCCCAGGCTGGAGTGTAATGGCGCTATCTTAGCTCACTGCAACCTCTGTCTCCAGGGTTCAAGCGCTTCTCCTGCCTCAGCCACCCAAGTAGCTGGGATTACAGGTGTTTGCCACCACATCCGGCTAATTTTTTGTATTTTTAGTGGAGATGGGGTTTCACCATGTTGGCCAGCCTGGTCTTGAACTCCTGACCTCAGGTGATCCACCAGCCTCGGCCTCCTCAAGTGCTGGGATTACAAGCGTGAGCCATGGCGCCCGGCCTTTTGCACCTTGGCTTTAGATGAAAGGACCATATTGCTGGCACAGACCCTCCTGTGCCTGTGCTCACAGCTGTCTCCTCCCACCCATGGCCTTGCCATCACACACAGCGTCCAACAGACTGGGGGTCAGAGACACAATTGTTGCCACACACGTTTCCCAAGAACTGCATTTCTGTAGAGCCCTAAGTCATGCTTAACATAACACTTTCAGATCACTTTCCCCAAGGCCATCATTCTCCAAACTTCTTGACTTTGTTTCATTTTCTTTCTTTCCCTTTTACTAATAAACACAAATTAAAGATAGGTTTCTGGTTCGAGACTGTCATGTAAGCCTGAGCATTTAACTCCTGACATTCTACCCTGGCATCTGCAATTTTCCACTGAAACTATCCAGAGATAAAATAGGTAGGGGAAATTCAGCATTAACCTTGGAAAGCAGGAATGGGCGGGATCCTGATCTGCGGGATAACGAGCCAGTGGAATTGGACTGGGGGAAGCAAGACTCCATAGGAATATTCCATATGGCAAGAAAATGTACTTCAGGAAGTAACCTCAAAAGAACACACCAACTGCCCTGCCACCCCAAAATCGAGGTAGCAGACACTGGGGGTGAGAATGAGGCCAATTTGAGGGGTAAAATTTCAGTCTAATGACTGCCTTTCGGAAGTGCCCCCAATTCCCAAGTCCTCTCAGAGCCAACAACAATGCCACTGCTCTCGTAATTAAAACAAGCGTGACAAACACATCACAACACCTGGGCTTCAGGTGGTATCACGCTCAAGAAAACATCAGTTTAACAGTGGAAAAATATTTGACACGACATTTAAATAGTAATCAAAATTTTGTCCAAAGGAACATTCATAACATACTTCATATTCTCATTTCTCTCATCCCACCAGCTGCTCAAAAAAACTTTTTTGTTTTGCTTGAAAAATCACCTAAATTATTTCAAACTAGCCCATACTACCTTTATTTTTTTCTCTCAACCCATTTATCTGACAAGTCCAGGTGATCAAATCAACACATATCATTTTGGTAGTGACTGAGAGCTATTTCTCAACTACAAGTAAATTTCTGTCATTTTCAATGTCAGATATTAAATCTCCTCCCTACCCATATGCTATGGTTTGAATGTCTCTGCCAAAACTCATGTTGAAATTTAATTGCCATTGTGACAGGATTAAGAGTTGGGACCTTTAAGAGGTGATTAGGCCAAAGGGTTCTGCCCTCCTGAATGGACTAATGCTATTATCTCGTTATCTCTGGAGTGGGTTAGTTACTGCTGGAGAGAGCTCCTGATAAAGGGATAAGTTCAGCCTCCATTCCCTCCCTGCCTCTTGTGTACTCTCTTCTTCTGCCAAGTTATGATGCCACCCCACGATCTGAGACTTCCCAGCCTCCGGGAACTATGAGCCAAATAAACTTACATTGTTTATAATTTACCCAGTTGGTGGTTTTCTGATACAGTAGCAGAAAACAGACTAGACATCATAACATACAAAAAAGGCTCAGAAACCCAGCCAGCAAAGCAAAAACTGCCAAGCAGGTAGAGAAAGAGAGAACCTGAGAATAACCAAGGAGGTGATTTTGTTTAAGATCACCAGGAAAACCAGAGTGTTGGACCAGTTTGTCTATCATTCTATAACTCAATGCCTGAGATTCCTTCCTAACAGATGTAGGTCACTGGCTTTTGAACATCATTGCTGAGAGAACAGGAAAAAGCAAAATGGAGCTTAAATCTCAGTGTTTCACTTTGCACAGAGTGTGAATTTCAGAGGAACTTACAGTTTTGCTAGAGGTTTGGAGATTTTCCTATTTTCTTATTTGAAGCTAAGGTGAAACAAAGCCTTCTATTTTGTTCTATAAAAATCTCCCCCACAAACATCAAGAACACAAATATAAAAGCAATAAGGTATTAGATCATGCTGAGAATGTAAACCCAACACAAAAGCACCTTTGTTTCCCAATTTAGTATGTCTTTTAAGCTCTACTGTGTGTGATTTACATACTGCGAAGAGGGGGATGTCAAAATGATGCTTTTCAACAAATCTTTATTTGGGGTATATAAAAGTCAGTGAATACAGAAGGCACACTATCAAAGGGGAGCTTAATCTCATAAAAGAATAAATAAAACAACAGAACGGTCAAGTATATCAAATGATGTATTTAAGAGTCTTTGGGATTATTAAAGCGGACTTTATACACAAGATGATTAACTTATGATGTTAGTGAAAAAAGATAAGGTTTGGCTGACCTTGACTAAGTAACTAGAATGCTTGTTTCAGACAATAAATGTAACTTTTCTGAAATTCCTAATCCCATGTCGTATTTTCCTCTCCTATAGTTACACAATTCAAAAATCAACACTTTAAAATTTCAAAATCAATATATATCAGTGTCTGCAGTGGTTGGTGGGTAGTGTAACATGCATAACGTGTTTTCTATGGTTGCACCTGCCCTTCGTTCCCTTTTTCCTCTCTTTTCTGCCTTTTATAGGCTTAACTGAGTAGTTTTTATAATTCCATTTTATCTTTTTTATTGGCTAATTTTCTATAATTTTTTGTTATTTTCATAGTTGCTTTAGAGTTTATATCATTTCTCTCTCTCTCTCTCCATATATATATATATATATATATACACCCATACACACATATGTATTTTATAATATACATATGTAATATTTTTCAAAACCTGCATTCAAGTGATATTCCATGTATCGTTAAGAACATTATAATAGTATTCTTCCAAGTCTTCTTAAATGGTCAATTATCTTTTAAAGAACTCTAAGTAATAGGAAATAAATGCTGTATGTTTCCCATGTGCCACTTCTGATGTTCTTCCTTTTTATATAGATCCATATTGCCATCTGGGATCATCTTTCTGCTAGAAGGACTACCTTTAACATTTCCTGAAGTGCAGGGCTGCTGGTGGTTGATTTTCTTCAGCTTTTATATCTCTAAAAAGTATCCATTTTGCTTTCATTCTTGAAAGATATTTTTGCTAGGTATAGCATTCTAGATGGACAGATTTTTCATTTTAATGGTTTCAGATATTGATCTGCTATCTTCTTATTTATATTGTTTCCAACAAAATATCTGCCATCACCTTTATCTTTGTCTCTCTCTATATAACATGTCTTTCTTTCCTCTGGCTATTAAGATTTTTTTTTCTTTATCAGTGGTTTTGAGCAATTTGATCAAGATCTACCTCAGAGTAGTTTACTTCAAATCTTTAACATGTTTGGGATTTGTTGAGTTTTTCTAATCTGTAGGCTTTCAGTTTTTGTCAGATTTGGAAATCTGTGGTCATTATTCCTTAATTTTGTTTTTTTGTTGTTGTTGTTGTTGTTGTTGTTTTTTTTTGAGACAGAGTCTCACTCTGTCATTCAGGCTAGAGTGCAGTGGCACGATCTCTGCTCACTGCAATGTTGCCTCCCAGGCTCAAGTGATTCTTCTGCCCCAGCCTCCTGAGTAGCTGGGATTACAGGTGCACACCACCACACCCAGCTAATTTTTGTATTTTTAGTAAAGATGGGGTTTCAGCAGGTTGGCCAGGCTGGTCTCGAACTCCTAACCTCAAGTGATCTGCCCATTTCGGCCTCCCAAAGTGTTGGGATTACCGGCGTGAGCCACCGCACCTGGCCTAAATATGTTTTTTAATCTTTCCCCTTTTATTCTCTTCTTTGGGTTCTTTAAACGCATGGACTGCTTGCAGTTGGCCTCCAACTCACTGATGCAGGTTCTCTTCTCTTTACTCTCTTTTCCCTCTGTGTTACATTTTGGATAGTTTCTATTGTTATATCTTTGAGTCAACTAACATTTTTCTTCTGCAAGGTCTAATGTGTTGTCAGATCTCATCCTGTGTATTTTTCAGCTCACATTTTGTAGTTTTCTTCTCTGAAAGTTCATTTTATGTCTTTTTTACATTTCCTGTGTATCTACTTAAGTTTCTGAATATATGAAATATGGGTATAATAACTATTTTAATGTCCTTCTTTGCTAATTCTAACCTCTGTGTCCATTCAATTGATTTTTCTCTTCATTGTGGGTCATATTTGTCTAATTCTTTTCATGCCTGCTAATTTTTTTGGATGTCCTACATTGCAAATTTTACCTAGTTGGCGCTAGCCTTTTTTATGTTCTTAAAAATATTCTTGAGTTTTGCTCTAGAACATAATTATTTGGAAACAGTTTGATCTTTCAGTTCTTGCTTTTTTTCTTTTTCTTTCTTCTTTTCCCTCTTTTTTCTTTTGTTCCTTTTTTCTCCTTTTTTTCCTCACATCAGACGAGTGACGTGCTGACACTGTAACGAGGTTTAAGGCAGCACATCTCACCCATGACCATGAAAACCGAATCATCATGCTTATGAACCACAAAACGATTCAGGTATTGCTTTTAAGACGTGCTAGGTAGAACCAGAGCAGAGTTTAATCTGGGGTGATTTATTTTGTGTGACTGAAGCAAGATTCTTTTTCGGTGTATCCGGCTGGTGGTGGCAAACCCTGTTCAAGCCCCTGCGTCAGTGCCAGACACTGCGATACTGTTCCTTATAATTTCCACACTTATATTTCTGCACACTCATGTACTGGTTAGTCCTCTGCTGAACACTCAAAGGGGACTCTCTGCAGATCTCTGGAGTCCTTTCTGTCTGTCTGTCTCTCTCTCTCTCTCTCTCTCTCTGTCTCTTTCTCTGCAGGTCTCCCCTTTGCAGTACTTTGTTCTGTGACCTCTGGTTGTCTTGATCTCCCTGGACCCTTAGTTCTGTTCACTCAACTCAGGGAGTCTGCCGGACTCCGCCTGTGTTACCCCTCCCTGCACCATGGCTTGGAACATCTTTTGAGGCAGTAAGCTGAGTGACAGTAAGTCTCACCTCATTTTTTCCCCATCTTTCGGGGATCACTGTCCTCTGTTTCCTGATGTCCAGTATCTGGAGAAACATGTATTTTGTTCATATTATTGGTTGTTTCTGGTGGGAGGGCAAATCCAATCCCTGTTATTCCATCTTGTCTGGAAGCAGAGATCAAGAAAAGTCACAACTTTTAGATTTAAGTCTCAACTTTTTAGGTTTTAAATCTAAAAAGGCAAAGGAATCTAATCAGGCAAGAAAAACTGAGGTTAGAAATAGAGACTAGTCCAGTAATACTTTACTACCCCAAAACTGCTCTTGGTTCATGGCTCTGGCCCACCATAGCATCAAATCTAGCCCTGGCCACACCTGTCATTACAGTGCCAGCATTCTCATCTTCCCCCATCTAAATCCTTCACTTTTAGGAGACACAGAGGGTCCACTTGGCTCAGCCTGGTCTTTGGGGGGTATGGGGAGTGCTAATGCCTTGAGAAGGGATGGAATGGTTACGAACACCACCATGCCTTCCCTAGGTATTTTTTGAGGGCCTATTATTGGCCAGGTAGTGTGCTAGGTGCTGGGATCATAGCAGTGAACAAAACAAACCTCCCTGTCCTCATAGAGTTTATATCCCAGTAATAAATGATAAATACCTTTAGCACAACACAATATAGAATTGCTATAAGCTTTGATTTTGTTGAGAAAGAAAAATGTGCTTGCTAGCAAAGTCATAACCTAAGCTGAGATGAAAGACAGGCTAATCCACAAAAATTGTTTATCCTGTGTAAACATAGAATCTATTTAAGTCACCTTAGAGAGTCTTCTTTAGGCCATTTACAGAAAACATGAATGAAGCCCAGGAGACAGTCTCTGCAGTGAAAAATGCTGAAGTGGGATCTTGAGGCTGGAATGAATGCTTTGTGAAGAAATAAAAGCTGCTAATTTGTCTGCTGGGCCCAAGAGATAATATATCACTGGGGGAGCCCAGAGAGTATCCTTCAATTCACAAAAGGCTTTCCTCTCAGCCTGCCTCTGCAATGATTTAATTACTTCCCCTCCCTAGAACATAAGCACTGGTCACTCTCACCCCCAGCTTCAGGCATCCCAATTCAGGAGACGAGCCTGGGGCTGCAGTGGAAGGAACAGTGGGTCAGACAGACCTGGGTTTGAATCTTGGCTCCATTGCTATCAAGCTGTGGGGCCTTGGTCAAGTTTCTTCACCTACATGCCCTCCTTATTTCCCATCCCTGAAAATGCAAATACAGCTGCCAAGAAGCTTACATGAAATCCCGTCCAAAGTATCAAGCAGGTAGGCACAGATCAGGAAATCTTCCCTTGCGTTGCATTTTGTCTTGGCAAAGGCTGTATGTAAAGTATACATTCACTGGTCTTTTCCAGCCCAGCATCCATTTCACCTTCTCTGAAGAAAACATCCCAGATTATTTTGGGGGAATTATCTGTTTTTTATTGAATACATTCTGGTGGTCTGATAGGGCCTGCCCCTCCCTAGCTAAGGGAGTGGACACATAATCTGAGACAGGTTGACCAGATGTTTCCTCCCTGAGATTTGTATCTTCAGCAGAAGGACAGAGAAATTGAACACATATGAATGAAATAGCATCAGCCTCATCAGCATCCCTCTGATCAGACTGATTCTGCCGTGAGACGATTCATGGAACTCTTGCTTCCAGAAACCCTGGTGCTTTGTTCCTTGTCCTTTCCCAAGCCTGCTTCTACAGCCTCCCTTCCACTCAGTGTTACCTTTCCAGTGAATTTCCATTTGATGAGGTTAGCCATAGTACATTTCTGTGACTTACAATCAGAGAGCTCTATCTGATCAGCTGAAGAAGAAGAGGAAGAGAAGAAGGAAGAGGAGGAGGAGGGAGAGGAGAAAGAGAAAGGGGGGAAGAGGGAAAGAGGAGGAGGAAAAAGGGCAGAAGGAGAAAGGAGAGGAGAAGGACTAGGGAAGGAAACACATTTTATGTCTTATTTGGATTTAACACAGCTGGAGCCACAATTTTTGCTTGCCTGGCCAGCAAAGAGAAGAATTAAACACAAGGAACCTCAGGTTTTTTCCTAATTAACAGATGACTGATGACCCTATATAATCTATATAATGATGGATCTTCCCCCAATAATTTATTTCATTTACAAACTTCATTCCCTATAATAAACATATTTAATAGATTAAATAAATGAAGTGTATTACCTGCTTCTAGTGGGCAATCCCCTGCTGTCTTACCTGGAATCATCAGAGCTAGCAGGCACCAAATCTCCCACTTTTGGACACTGAGATTGGCCTGATTGGCTGCACCTCCAGAAATACAGCCAATGGAGATGCCCATCCCAGCTTTGGGAGGGTGGATAGAGCACCAAAAGAGACTTTACGGAGGATGCAACACTGAATCTGATCTTAAAGGAAGATCTCATAGGACATGCTTAGATGAAGAAGGAGGGAAAAGTATGTTGGCAGAAGGAAAAATGTATGCAAAGACTCAGGTGGGAGTGTGTGGGGAGGGGAGAAAGAGGGTCCTTTTAAAATCAGAGCACTTTTGAGGTCAGTGTACTTTTATCCAGAGATTTATAGAGTCTCAAGGATACCCAAGAGACCTTGTTATGCTCATGAAGTAGAGAAACTGGAAGAAGTCCACATATTTTAGTAGTTTTGTTACTGGAAAGGAGACTCAATCTAGACACCAAGAGAGAGTTCTTGGATCTTGTGCAAGAAAGAATTCAGGGTGAGTCCATAGAGTAAAGTGAAAGCAAATTGATTAGGAAAGTAAAGGAATAAATAATGGCTACCCTGTATACAGAGCAGCCCCGAGGGCTGCTGGTTGCCCTTTTTTTTTGGCTATTTATTGATTATATGCTAAACAAGGGGTGGATTATTCAGGCCTCCCCTCTTTAGACCATATAGGGCAACTTCCTGACATTGCCATGGCATTTGTAAACTGTCATGAGGCTGGTGTGGGAGTGTAGTAGTGAGGATGACCAGAGGTCACTCTCGTCACCATCTTGGTTTTGGTGGGTTTTGGCTGGCTTTTTTACTGCAGCCTGTTTTATCAGCAAGGTCTTTATGACCTGTATCTCGTGCTAACCTCCTGTCTCATCCTGTGACTTAGAATGCCTGAACTGTGGTGGAATGCAGCCCAACAGGTCTCAGCGTCGTTTTACGCAGTTCCTATTCAAGATGGAGTTGCTCTAGTTCAACACCTCTGACAGCTTTAATTTGGAAGAGATGGAAAACTTTGAGGAGGTCCCGGAGAATGACCAGCAACCTCACAGACAGAATCCTGGGTACCTTGGGTAAAGGTTTCCTCTCCATGCCACCCACAAGAATCTCCAGCCCTCCACCTCTCTGGAATGTTTCTATTACATCGTCTGTCCACTCAACAGCTCCCCCAGATTTTACTTGTGTCTTTTATCAAACTTACCATCTTCCTCCAAAACTCGCTGCTCCTCCTGTAATTCCTCCGTTAGTGAAAAACACTCCATCTTCTCCATACATGACAACAACTGGACTTCAAAATGAACTTTTGCACATCAAAGGGCACTGTAAACAGAGCAAAAAGACAACCTATACGCCGGGCGCGGTGGCTCACGCCTGTAATCCCAGCACTTTGGGAGGCTAAGGCAGGCGGATCACGAGGTCAGGAGATTGAGAGCATCCTGGCTAACATGGTGAAACCCCATCTCTACTAAAAATACATTACATATAAGCATTGTGTAATGCTTCCCCTGCCTACACCACATTCAAAGTCATACACTCTTGCTCATTCTTCTGGGATTCAGGGAGACATCTGCTCCTTTTACCTGATTTTAACACCTAGTGTTCTAATCCAGGTCTCAATATCTCTTATATGGGTTACCTCAACCAGCCTCCGCATCATCATCTGAGCCTCCCCAAGGGCATACACCATGGACCTGAGTTGTTAGGTCATGGGCTATGTGTCTCCAGCTTTCAGAGCAACTCTGTAAAATCAGATGAGCAGCACCTCTAATTGACTCTTCTGTTTCTACCTGAGGCAACTGGATATGGTAGCAAATTTATACACTATTTGCCCCTTTCTTTAAAATCGATGGCTTCATTATATAAACTTTTACTAGGTCATAGATTTCTTTAGGCCTTGCCTTATTGGAAGAAATTCTGTGTGCAATCTTGCTGAAGAAAGTCCTCCTAAATGTAGGTAAAGGAAGGAAAAAAGCTGGTGTGGCTTCACCTGGAGATGAAATCCTGAACAGTACAGCCTTTTAGGAAAAAAAAAAATGATAAAATTGGAAGTAGGAAACATTTCAAGAATAAAACTCCTGGGGTGAAGTTTAGAAGGGGGATGAGGGATAAAAGACTACACATTGGGTACAGTGTACACTGCTCAGGTGATGGATTCCCCAAAATCTCAGAAATCACCACTAAAGAATTTATCCATGTAACCAAAAACACCTGTTCCCCAAAAACAATTGAACTAAAAATTAAAAAAAAAAAAACTCCATTCCCTGATTAGAAACCACAAAAGAGGCCTTAAGAGATTGTCTGTAAATAATGTACCTTGAATCTCTCAAGGCCTTTCATGCTGATTGACCATCACAGGAAATGGTATTCAAATCAGCATCTATCATTTTTGGAAGGTTTATAAACTGACATTTTACTTTGCCAGAAATAGGAGACTCAGAATCCAACCTTGTTTGTGTCTTCTCTGGTGTTACAGAGGCAAATGAACTGATGAACCTGGCAGATTTCCCATCTTCAAACAATGATGGTTCATGCTGACACTCTGTCCCTGGCTGCAGAGGGCACCTCTTTTTTTGTTCACCTGACAAAAAACAACAATTGGATTGGTCTCTCCCAGACCACGTGGTCCTGGCAGGCTGCCCATCATGGGCCTCAACTCCCCTGACCACGTGGGTCAGGCACAAGACCCACAGTACTCTGTTCAGACTCTCTCTTGGGCATCTGAAATTTCCATGGAGACAGAAGGACAAAAGGACAGAGCTGTCGTTTCAACAAATGATGCTGGGAGAACTGGATATCTACTTGCCGAACAATGAAGTCATACCCTTATCTCACGGTATCTACAAAAACTAGCTTAAAATAGACTAAAGAGCTAAACGGAAAAGTTAAAATTATAAAACATAAGGAGAAAGCTTCATGGCATTGGATTTGGCAGTGATTTCTTCTTTATGACACTAAAAGCACAGGCGACAAAAGAAAAAAGACGGAAATTGGACTCCAAAATGAAGAATTTTGCACATCAAAAGGCACTGTAAACAGAGTAAAAAGACAACCTATAGGCTGGACGCGGGGGGCTCACGCCTGTAATCCCAACACTTTGGGAAGCCGAGGCGGGTGGATCATGAGGTCAGGATATCGAGACCATCCTGGCTAACACGGTGAAACCTTAAAAATACAAAAACGAAATGAGCCAGGTGTGGTGGCGGGTGCCTGTAGTCCCAGCTACTAGGGAGGCTGAGGCAGGAGAATGGCGTGAACCCAGGAGGCGGAGCTTGCAGTGAGCCGAGATCGCACCACCACACTACAGAGCAAGACTCTGTCTCAAAAAAAAAAAAAAAAAGAAAAGAAAACCTATAGAATGGGAGAAAATGTTTGTAAATCAAATTCCTAATTAAAAATTAATATTCATAATATGTAAAGGACTCCTATAACTCAACAACAACAATTAAAAACTAGGCAAAGGACTTCAATAGACATTTCTCCAAATAAGTTATACAAACGGCCAATGAGCACAGGAAGAGATGCTCAGCATCACTAATCATTAGGGAAATGGAAACCAAAACCACAGTGAGATCCCACCGCACACCCATTAGGATGGCTACTATCGAAGAAGCAGAGAATAGCAGGTGTTGGTGAGGATGTAGAGGGATTGGAAGGAACTCTCGTGCATTGCTGGTGGAAATGTAAAATGGTGCAGCTACTATGGAAAACAGCACAGAAGTTCCTCAAAAACGTAAAAATAGAATTACCATATGATCCAGCAATTTTGTTTCTAGGTGCATAACCAAAGGAATTGAAGGCTGGAACTCAAAGAGTTATTTGTACACTTATGTTTGCAGCAGCGTCATTTACACTAGTGTGAAAAGATCATCGTGGGCATGTTAACATTTTAAAGCATTTATTTGAGCAGACAATGATTCATGAATCGGGTAGCACCAAACTGCGAGTAGTTTGGGCTCCACCAAGAGGGTGTGAGGTGAAAATTGTTAAAAGGTGTTCATGAAAGCAAGACAAAGAAAATATTTGATTGGCTAAGGCAGGAAGTCTCCAGTTAGAGGTCAGCTGGAGGTTTCTGATCTGTAAATTCTGTAGTGAGAGGTTAGTTAGCAGTTTCTGAATGGTTAAGCTGGGATTTCATTTTCCTAGGCCATGGTCACTCACACTGAAAGGGGTTTCATTTTGCTTATGTAGGAATCCAAGGTGCTGGGTTCTCAGCCAAATGGACTCCAAATTAATTTTTTTTTAACAATAGCCAAAAGGTTAATCAGCTCAAATGTCCATTGATGGAATGAGTCAATGAGTCTGTTTACTCGTCTATGAATGAGTAAACAAAATGTGGTATATACATACAATTAAATATTATTCAGCCTTAAAAAGGAAGAAAATTCTGACCCATGCCACAATGTGGATGAACTTTGAAGACATTATGCTAAGTAAGATGAGCCAGTCACAAAAATAACAAACTCTGTGTGATTCCCCTCATAGAGGGTCCGTAGTCAAATTCACAGAAACAGAGTAGTGGTTGCCGGGGCTGGGTAGAGGGGGAGTCATGGTCTAATTTGTAGTGTTAAATTAAGCTTAGCCTAAAGCTGACTGCTTACATATTTTAAGTTCAGCCCAAAGATTCCTCCATACATGGTGAACTGTCCCCTAACTGGATGTATGAACAGACTGTAACCTACTCTTGTACCAGTCACTGAGTTTCTGCAAATCAAAGGTGGCCAGCCCCAGTTTAAATAAGGCAAACATTGAGCTGTAGCCAATACAGTAGTTTCTGCACCTCACTTCCACTTTCTGTACATTACTTTCCTTTTTCTGTCCAGCAATCTTTGACCACACTGCAGCAACAGGGTCTCTCTGAACCTATTCTGGTTTAGGAGACTGCCCAATTCACGAATCTTTCTTTGTTCATTTAAACTCTGTTAAATTTAATTTATCTGAAGTCTTTATTTTAACAATTACAGAGTTTCAGTTTTGCAAAATATAAAGAGTTCTGTGGATAGATGGTGGTGATGGTCTCACAACAATGTGATGGTAGTCAACGCCGCTGATCCGCACCCTTAAACAGAGTGAAAATCGTCAATTTCATATTATTTTATCACAATAAAAAGAAAAGGAGGTCAGAGCTGAGCCATCAGGCAACAGTCTCCGGAGTGATGCTCTGTCCTTGCGTGCTGTTGAAGACCCCGGTGCTTCCCTGACCCCTCCATGGCAGACCTGAAGGATCGGCACTCCTTTCTAGCCTGTGAATGCCCCGTTATGTTTACCATCAAGTCCCCTTTTGGACGAAGTCACCCAGTGTAGGCTTCTTTTTGCCAAAGAACATTCCCTGAAATGCCAGCATTCTACATAAAGTGGCTGCAGCTATCTGCCTACCAGACAGCCATCCCCAAATTGTTCTATGGAACAAAGAATACCTGCCGTTTGCTTGCCACCCCTTACGCATCCTGCTGCCACCTCGTCCCAGGGTCATCCTAAGCCATCCGGAATGAAGATTTATTTGGCAGTACATTCATGTTTTTATTTTGGTTTCTCTCTAATATTCTTTCCTATTTTCTTGTTGTTTTTTTTTTTTTTTTTTTTTTTGAGACGGAGTCTCACTCTGTCGCCCAGGCTGGAGTGCAGTGGCGCAATCTCAGCTCACTGCAAGCTCCGCCTCCCAGGTTCACGCCATTCTCCTGCCTCAGCCTCTCCGAGTAGCTGGGACTACAGGCGCCCGCCACCATGCCCGGCTAATTTTTTGTATTTTTAGTAGAGACGGGGTTTCACTGTGTTAGCCAGGATGATCTCAATCTCCTGACCTCGTGATCCGCCCGCCTCGGCCTCCCAAAGTGCTGGGATTACAGGCCTGAGCCACCGCGCCCGGCCTATTCTTTCCTATTTTCATTCCTGTAGGTGACATGTACCACAGTTTATGGGCCAGTAAAAGCTACCAATTGCACCAGTCCTGATTCCTGGGCATGATGTGATAGTCTGCACTCATCCCGTCTGGGTGAGGAGCTTGTGCAGACATCATCTTCATCTTACCCAAGAGAAAACAGAGGCTCCAAGAGGGGAGGGGATTTCCCCAAAGTCTCAGAATGAATAAGATGATGGAGCCAGTGTCTTGCCCAGCCCTGTCTAACTTCAAAGACCATAATCTCTATCCATTGGAGAAAGTGTGGCTGGGATGTTCTGTATATTGGAGTAGCTCTTAAATCAAATGCTGAAGAGTCAGAGATAACTCTCCAAATCACATAGATTGATTTGAGACTAAGACTCGTTATTATTACTTAGAAAATAGATTTTGTAAACTACTTACAGCATGAAAAACAAATCTGCAAACTGAAACAAGGCAGTCAATAGATCAACAGATGTCATTTTTTAAAGCCAAATTTAACACATTCACTAGAGCATATGAGACTCAGTGGCAAAGCAAGAGATCATGAAATTAAATTAAATTTACTTTAATTAATGTGTAAATTTACAATTTAATTAATTGGGTTAAATTACTGCAAAACACAGCCAATCTCAAATGGAGGGGTTTCTGAATCAAAGCCAGTATAAAAATGTTGTTCTAATGAGAACACATGGACACAGGGAGGGGAACATCACACACAGGGGCCTGTCAGGGGGTCGAGGGGGAAGGGGAGGGAGAGCATTAGGACAAATACCTAATGCATGTGGGGCTTAAAACCTAGATGACGGGTCGAAAGGTGCAGCAAACCACCATGGCACATGTATACCTATGTAACAAACCTGCATGTTCAGCACATGTATCCCAGAACGTAAAGTAAAATTTTTTTAAAAAATGTTCTTCTATATTTGCTGCAACATAATCAATGTCATGTTATTGCTCATATATGTTGCAGTGAACACACACGCCCAAAAAATCATGATGACTACAAAACCAACACAGTGAGAAGGAAACTAATGTTTTGTTGGTGCCCTCTATGGGCCAACTGTGATGAAAGTTTTATCATCCTTGTTTTGAATATGAAGAAACTACAGCACTGAAATACTGGTTAACTAGCCCGAGGTCATATACTAATAAGAGGCAAAGCCGAGCTTCATACTTGATTCTATCTGATTCCAAAGTCTGGCCTTGTTCCATGATCTTTCAAGTTTACGTATTCATTTATCCAATGACGTATTTAGACACACACATTACGCACACTGCTCCTAAATCACCGTGAATTTATTTACAATTTATAATTGTAATAATTTCTATGAAAGAAAGCAAACAATAGGAAGTATTAAGAGAAAATACAGACCGGGGGTGACCTTTTTGGTAAATTATTGTTCATAATATTTGCTTCCTGTCCTTCGGAGAATATTCTACTTGTCCAGCTCATTGACTTCAGGCTTAGCTATGGGACTTTACACATCCCTAAGGAACACATGCTTTGTACTCTATGGGACTATTATAGGTCCCCACCCTGGGGAACTGGGGAGTGTCCATGTGACTTGATTTAGCCAATAAAATGAGGCTGGAGAGATGTGTATTATTGTCAGGAAGAAGCCTGGTTTTTATGCTTATGGCTCACCGTCTTTCTTCACTCCGCCCTAAGTCCAGCAATGTCCCAGTGAAGGCAGTTCATCAGCCTGTGTCCCAGAGTGAAGTCTTTGTGAAGAGGAGCTGCAGCTGGCCCTCGATAGCACTGTCATTGTTGGACCAGGCACAGTGGCTCACGCCTGTAATTCCAGCACTTTGGGAGGCCCAGGCGGGTGGATCACTTGAGGCCAGGAGTTTGAGACCAGCCTGGCCAACATGGCAAAACCCGGTCTCTACTAAAATATAAAAGTTAGCTGGGCATGGTGGCACACGACTGTAATTCCAGCTACTTGGGAGGCTGGGGCATGAGAATCACTGGAACCCGGGAGTGGCCGAGATCGCGCCACTGCACTCCAGCCTGGGGCACTGAGCAAGACTCTGTCTCAAAGACAAAACAAAACAAAAAAAGAATTATTATCATTGTAAGTCACTGAGATTTGCGGATCATTTGCACAACATAATTTGACCTATCCTGATGGATGAGCCTTCTTAACTTGGGGGTGAGTGAAGACCCCTTAGAAGAAGTGACATTTGAGCTGAGACCTGAATAAAGAGAAGGATTCTATCTGTGAAAGAGCCAGGAGGGAAGAGATTTCCAGACAGTGCAAAACAGCCAGTGCACATGCCCCAGGGTGGGAGAGAACTCAGCACACTTGAGGAAAGGAGGCCTGAGTTACTGAACTGACAAGAGTGGTGAGGGATGAAGCCAGAGATGTGTCCACGCCTGAGCACAAGGGCATCGCCAGCCACGTGAGGAGGTTGGGCGGTATTCCATGTCTGACAGGAGGACACCCAGGGAGCCAAGCGGTGGAACGATGTGGTCAGATTCAAGCATGTGAGATTGTCCTCAACGCTGGGTAGTAGAGGAAGCAGAGAAACCAATTAAGAGGCTTTGTTCAGGCCTGTTAAGGGCCGAATGGTGTCCCAGTAAATCACATGCTGAAGTACTAACCCCCAGTAGCTCAGAATGTGGCCTTCTATGGAAATAGGGTGGTTGCATGTATAATTAAATTTAGATGAAGTCACACTAGAGGAATGTGGTTCCTTAATCCACGTAATTGGTATCCTTATGAAAAAAAGGAAATTTTGGGCCAGGCGTGGTGGCTCATGCCTGTAATCTCAGCATTTTGAGAGGCCGAGGCGGGCAGGTCACGAGGTCAAAAGACCGAGACCATCTGGGCCAACATGGTGAAATCCCATCTCTACTAAAAACACAAAAATTAACTGGGCGTGGTGGCACGTGCCCGTAGTCCCAGCTACTGGGGAGCCTGAGGCAGGAGAATCACTTCAACCCAGGAGGAGGAGGCCGCAGTGAGCCAAGATCATGCCACTGCACTCCAGCTTGGCAACAGAGTGAGATCCTGTCTCAAAAATATAAAATAAATGACAAAGACGAAATTTGGGTGCACACGGACACACAGGGAGAATGCCATGCAATGAAGGCAGACATTTGGGTGGTGCTCACACAAGCCACAGCATACCAACAACTATCAGCAAACCACCAGCAGCAGAGCCAAGGGCATGGAACAGATCCTCTCTCACAGCCCCAAGAAAGAACCAACCCTGCCGACACTCTGAACTTGGACTTTCAGCCTCCAGAACTGCAAGACAATAAATTTCTGTTGCTTAATTCACTCAGTTCATGGTACTTTGTTACGTCACCCTAGCAAACTAACACAAGGCTAGAAACCGTGGTGCCTTGGACTGGGGTCATAGCACTAGAGGTGGTCAAAAAGTAGATGAATTCAAGGTTTTTTGGGGGTTTTTTTGAGACACAGTTTTGCTCTGTTGCCCAGGCTGGAGTGCAGTGGCGCTATCTCGGCTCACTGGAACCTCCACCTTTCCAGTTCAAGAAATTCTCCTGCTTCAGCTTCCCCAGTAGCTGGGATTACAGGTGCACACCACCATGCCCAGCTAATTTTTTGTATTTTTAGTAGAGACAGGGTTTCACCTTATTGGCCATGCTGGTCTAGAACTCCTGACCTCAAGTGATCTGTCCACCTTGGCCTCCCAAAGTGCTGAGATTACAGGCGTGAGCCACCACGCCCAGCCTCAAGGTACATTTTTGAAGGTGGAAATAATGGAAGTTTCTATTGGATTAGACATAGATTAAAATGGAAAGGGAGGAATTAAAGAGGAAATTCTCAAACTTGTGTATCATGCACTGTGTTCAATGCTTTCAAGGATTATTGCCTAATTTCATCTTCACCAAAGTCCCATGTATCAGTTGGGTCCCCTGGGATGCAGACACTGAGACAAAATTAAGAATACAAGAAGTTTATTGGGGGTAATACCTGTGGATGATAAAAAGGAGAGGAAGCAGGATTGGGCAGGGAAGAGACTGCGATGCAGATGTGACAGAAGAGTCAGCCATCCCAACCCAACAGGGATCTTCGGAGCAAAGATTTCCCATCACAAGCATCGTGCATTGGCAGAAATAGGCCCTAGTGTTCCCACCATGCTTGGTCATTGGCTGGCAGGAACTGGAAACAGTGTGGCCTCTGCTCAAAAGTGAAGGTGGACCCTGAAGGCTCTGACAGCTAGAAGCTGTCAGCTAAATTCACTCCTAACAGTGAAACAGCAAGTTCTTATTTGAAGAGAGATCCAAGCTGCTCACCATGCTCTGTAACGTACAATTTCTAACCATATTTCTCAAATTAGGAGACGGAGGTTCAAAAATCAAACTTTGAAACGTTGCCTTGAATGTGAAAATATAGACTCTGGCTCTGCTCCTCTAACATCATGGTCTCTGCTGAATTATGGTGAGTACTTGTGGCAGAGACTGAAAGCTGGCTCACTCAGCACCCATTCCAGTACCCTCGAAGCTTGCCTCACAGCACGATAGGGGATGAAGAGCTAAAAAACAAAGTCTCAGATTCCTTTGCAGTGTGGGTGCAGGTGCGTGACCTGCTTTAGGCCTGTCTGATGTATCGCTAGACTTGGTCATGACTGTCAGAAGTGAAAGGTAGGACTGTGGCAGCTAAGACGCTCACCTGGACAGCTCTGTGGCTAAGTCTCTAGACCCACAGGTGCTGAGTGGCAGGTGGTTAACAGCTGCATTGTTTTTGCTAGAACAACCCTTGATATGACTGACTGATTCTCCCAACTGTGTTGTGCCTGGTTCTTTAAACACTCCGGAGTTTTGCAAACTATCCAATATCCTTTAACAAATTACCTTCTGTTTACACTAGGAGGAAGGACCTCTGTTGTCTGCAATAGAAAGCCTTGAGATTCACAATACTGGCTAGAGTACACTGAGCCATACAGACACAAATGCACTACTTAGCAGAGAAATTGAATTGAAATCCAAGTGCATTTTTCAAGCTCTGGCGTACTCCACTGCAGCCTTTCTCCTAAATGAATCGAACACATTTTGGCCTTAGCCGCATGCAAACATGTCTAAAAAATCAAGTACACATCTGGCAGGCAGTATGTTGGTTAAAAGGGTCTCAGGTCTCCTAGAAATTGTTGTGCAAGAACCAGACTTTTTTCCAGTTGTATGCAAATTAACTATCAGCATCTTTAAACAAAGCAAAATACTAACTGAAAAATCGAGTGCCTCAGCTACAACATAGAATAGGTGTTCACAGATTTTTGTTTAATACAAGGCCCTCTTAAAAAGTCCCATTTTTATCTCTGATGTAATTCAAAGAATGTGTATGATTTTTTTCCTCCCTACCTGTCCATCAAAAGCAAATCAAAGGCCTTTTTCCTCAAGGAAGTTTCCACACTATGCAACAGCCAAGAATGTCAAGAGCTGATTTGCAGGCTGAGCTCAGTCACATTAGGGACTTCTTCCTATGCAAGCGGGGCTGTTGAAGGCAACAGTGAGATTAGTAAGGGTGATAGTCAAAAACCTGGACCCTCCTCACAGCCCGGCAAAACGACGCTGACTGCGTAGTGCAAGCTCTCCCTTCCCTGAGCCTCTCTGTCCTCCTCTGCAATCCTGCCTCAAGCGGTCATTTTCAGGATTGCGCTGAAAATCTGACAAAGCAGGAAGCTGATACGGTCTACAGAGATACTGAATAGAGGTAAACAGAAATTTCAGAGGCCACCTCTGCATGGAGAAGCCACAAGCAGAACCGTCCAGTGCACCACCACCTCGGACCACACCTCCCCAAGTCATCCAGTCCCCAGAGCCGCCTTTTTCTGTTGTTCTGCTTTTTCTTTAGAGATAGGATCTTTCTCTATTGCTCAGGCTGGAGTGCAGTGACATGATTATGGCTTACTGCAGCCTTGAACTCCTGGGCTCAAGCCATCCTCCCACCTCAGCTTCCTAAGTAGCTAAGGCTACAGGCTCTCACCACCTTACCTAGCTAATTTCTTTACTTCTTTTTTTTTTCTTTTCATAGAGACAAGGTCTGGCTGTGTTACCCAGGATGATCTCAAACCCCTGGCCTCAAGTGATCCTCCCACCTTGACTTCCCAAAGTGCTGGGATTACAGGCATGAGCCATCGTACCTGGCAAAGCCTCTTGGCCAAAAGCCCCACTCCAGTGGCTCCCAAGAAGCTGGTCTCAAAAATCCTATCTGTTCAATGGATAAAAAATCCAGCATCCTTATACAATGGAATACTACATGACAATGAAAAGGAACAATGCACTGATGCACGCAGCAACGTGGAGGAATTTCACAGCCATTGTGATAAGCAAAACAAGACAGACACAAAAGACATGCTATAGGGATTCCATTGATTGGGCATGCTAGAAAAGGCTAAGCTAATTTAGAGTTACAGAAAGCAGACTAATGGTTGTTGGGGATGGGGGCTTGACTGCAAAGGGGCACAAGGGAAACTTTTTTGGACACTGGATATATTCTAAATTTCAATTGTGATAGTAGATATGCAAATGTATATACCTTGGTCAAAACTCAACGAACTATACAACTTACCGTGAATTGTGCATATATAAACTATGCCTCAATAAAGTCAACAAGAAGAATCCTGTCAGGATGACTAAGACTTTCTATGTGAAAACCCCTTTTCTACGTGTTCCTCTTTAAATACCTGCCCCCTTGTTCTCTCTGAGGGCATAGATAGTTCTGCTGCCAGTTAAACCTGAATTACAGTTAACCTCATCCCAAAATGTTGTCTGAGAAAAATATGTAGTCTCTGCACTTACTTTCTGTGTGACTTTGAGTATAATACTTCACCTCTCTGTGACTCAGTTTCCACATGTGTACTATGGAAACAGCAGTACAAAGAGGGCTCAACAACACAGCTTACACAAGACAGCCCAGCCCAGAGCTGGGCATATGCTGTGTGCTCAACAAAGCCTGGTTTCCTGTCTTCATGCCGTCAGTTATGGCTCTTTGGATTGCATATAACAGAACATCTGGCCCAATTTATTCAGAGGCGACACTAATGGCAGAAGAGCCCAGCGCTTGTACTAACTCTAGAAGGTCAGCATCGAGGCCAGGCACTGGATTTCTCTCCCTCTCTCTGCCATGCACTTGGGCACGTCAGCATAATCCTCTGGCCCCATGTGGTGCACTCCCTCCCAGCAGCACCCACCTCTCCCTTTGAGCCTCCAGAGCTCTCTGCCTCCCGTGCCATCCTGGAGGCCCTCTCTCTGTCCCCAGTTGGGACACACACCTTTTGTCTTAGCCAAGAACTGCAGCTACGGGCATGTAACATGCTAGTAGGATTAAGCAAATCATCCTGGAGCTGAAATCTGGATTCTACGCTCCCCAACCAAGTGGCTGCTACAAAATGGGGTACAAGTGACTGCTTCTCTCAGCAGAAGAAGGGGAGTAATGATATGGGAAGATAATCAACAAATGTCCATCCAACACTTTCTGTCTGTCCGGGAGTTCATCAGGAAACAGAAAATACAGAAGTTATTTTAATAGAGGATTTAATCTAAAGAATTGTTTTAACAGGTGACAGAACACTGAAGCCATCACAGCGTAGCAACTGCAGGAATCAGCTACCATTCCTAATACCAGGGGAATGAAGAGGAGAGGCTGGGATTATGAAATCAGAGAGACTCGGGGAAAAGAGAGCACTCTTTGGCTGGTGCTCCTGGCCCTGAGCTTAGAGGAGAGGCCCTTTGGTTCTAGGACCCAGAACCCTGAGGAGAGGTGCTGGGATCTCTAAAGGGGTGTAATGGGGCTGAATCAGGGTGTGTGGAAAAAAACTAGCTCTTGGATGAAGAAGCAAGGCTGGAGTGATGCCAACAAGAATAAGATGCAAACAGGAAGGGACCTGTCTCTCCTTCTGCTTTCAGTCTTTCCCCCCTCCCTAGGCCTGCATTAGGGCCAGCTGGCAAAGCACAAATGTGGCTTACAGAGTCATAGAATCACAAAGCATTGTACAAAAAATTGGGTTTGGAGCAGAGAGACGATTACTTAACAACTAGCCCCCAAACTATTCCACAATCAGGGTATCAGTGAGGACATTTTCGCTGCAAGAAGTAGAAACTCCAACTTAATTAGCTTAAGCAATGAAAACATTTTCTTCCCCAGGAAGAGCTACTCCAGATTTGCTTAATAATTCCACTGTCCAACATTGCTGTTAAAGACAAGGTTCTTTCCATCTTGGAGGAGACGCTTCTTGGTTCTGGAACCCAGAACACTAAGGGGGAGTGCTGGGGTCCACACTGTGGATATGTGTGTGGATATATCACATATGTGGATATGCATATGGGCACCTCAGGAGGTTTGCTGTCATGCATATACATATATACTATATGTGTATATATATGCTGTATATATGTGTGTGTATAGAGAGAGGGAAAATTTATTTTATTTTTTAATTTTTATTTTTAGTTCTGGGGTACAAGTCCAGGATGTGCAGGTTTGTTACATAGGTAAATGTGTGCTGTGGTGATTTGCTGCACCTATCAAGCAAATTTATTATAAATATGCTGACATAAAGGATGTGTAGAGCAAAATTTACAAATGATAATAAATTATACAATACTCCTCATTCTAAGTTTCATGTAGGCAACTGGTTCTCACAGGATGCTTTCATTGATTTTTGCCAAACTCTTGGATTCTTTTTTTTTTTTTTTTTTTTGAGACGGAATCTCGCTCTGTCGCCCAGGCTGGAGTGCAGTGGCGCAATCTCGGCTCACTGCAAGCTCCGCCTCCCGGGTTCACGCCATTCTCCTGCCTCAGCCTCTCCGAGTAGCTGGGACTACAGGCGCCCGCCACCACACCTGGCTATTTTTTTGTATTTTTAGTAGAGACGGGGTTTCACCATGGTCTCGATCTCCTGACCTTGTGATCCGCCTGCCTCGGCCTCCCAAAGTGCTAGGATTACAAGCGTGAGCCACCGCGCCCGGCCTAAACTCTTGGATTCTTAGCCAACCTATGGTTGCAACTGATCAAGTATAGTTCAGGCATGACCTTGCTTAATGTAGTAAGACAAACTGAAACCATAAAGAGGTATGTGTGAACTTCACTTATTAGCCAATAACATGAGCATCTCCCATAATTGAGCTAAAAAAAAAATCTCTATCTGGAGCCCTCCTTCCACCGGGGTGATTGAATGTTCATCTTAGTTAATTCAAAGTTTACCTATCTCCTCATTTTCTAGGGATTACATCTGATTTCCAGGACATAGTGGGAGGGCCCATGTGATCTTGCAACAGTTCAAAGAGCTCACTGTTGACATAGTTGCTCATCCGTCTGTCAGTACTTGTGTTTACACATCCCTCATTCCCGTCCGTGGGACGCTTTGGATCTGCTGGCTCTGTTTCCATATCCCACACTGAGAGCCCAAGAATCTCCACGAAGCAAAGTCCCCATCTCCCAAGACTCATCAGCATGCTCTGTCAGGGAAGCAGGATGCAGATTCCTTCTCCCTGGAGCACATTAATATCTGAGTTTTCCACGTTTTCCCTCTGCTCTCCTCTTCCTTCAGACTGATGAAATCATTTCCATTCTGTGGGAGCAGTAAATCCCTACATGCCTTAAATGCCCTGATCCAGTTTAGCTGAGAGTGCAAGGGAAACTGGCTCACTCTTTGAAGAAAAATAAAGCTGAATCCCTACCTCTCATACTGCATACAAACTCTAGACAGATTTTAGATTATATTTTACCTTCTAGATGAATGAAAGACCCAAATGTGAGGTGTAAATTATACAACTAAAGCATTAAACATTAGAACAAACCTTTTAAGCCCAGTGTTGAGGGAGACCTTCTCTAATAAGACGTCAAAAGGCCAAAACAAAAGAAAAACAAATTGATGGATTTAATTACACCGATGTTCCAGATAATCTGTTCAACAAAAGTACACTGTTGACAAAATTCACAGCAGGATGACAGGGTGGGGGAAGATATTCACAATGTTTTTGGCAGACTTGGAACACTTACAAAGATATAAAGAAAAGGAAAAAAGGCAACAAACATAAACAAGTGCTAATAAGTAGAGGAGAAGATTCTCAAATTTTTTAATAACCAAAGAAATACAAATTAAAATGACAATATAGCACTTTATTCCCATCAGATTGGCAAAACTTAGAAAGAAGAATAACATCAAGTCTTGGTGAGACATGAAAAAAACAGGAGCATTTTTGCACACTGGTGTTGAGTTATACAATGACTCATCTGGAATGATATTCCAGAAATATCATTCCAGAAAGTCCTCTTGCAGTGCTATCTAAATTAGACATGCAGGTATCTACAGAAATTTCACCCTTGGATATGTTTCTGGAGTCCTTATTAAACAAGACCATAATTGGCTATATGTTAATAAGTTTTTGCAGGGTTTATGGTACTGAGAAGTACCATAACACATCCTAGGTAGTAGATAAGTAAAATGCATCCTAGGTAGTAGATAAGTAAAACGTGGTGGCTCTACACCAGGGAATTTTATCAGGAGTTAGAAAGAACAAACTAGATCTATACAAAACAACATAAACAGATCCCAAGCACTCAGTAGTGAGTGACAAGTGAGAAAGCAAATGGGATCTCCAAAAGAATACCATTTTTATAACTTAAAACCATATGCCCAAAGCATTACATATTCTGCAAAGATGTTTTGTAACGTGTTAGAGCTGTTGCCTACAGAGGACAGGAAAACAGAAATGGAGGGCGGGAATAAAGTGAATGATTTCTTTCAAACATCTTGTCTCCATTCAGGTTTTCTCCATCCCCCTAAGGATTCAGATTTATTGGCCCTAGAGTTCTGAGTCTAGAGCCTTTCTTTCTGCCTTGATGCAGCTTATCATTGAGAAAATTAGCCCAGAACAGCTCAGTCATTGGATGAGGAAGGAGAGGAATAGCAAAGGGAGTTGGGGGTTGGATCAGCTAATCAGCTAACCAGCCAAAATCTTGATGTATCATCCCACCACGAATGTTTCAGGGTTCTTGGTGAGAGTTTTCAAATCCATAACAAAATAACCAGAAAAAGAATGTCTACTCTATGTTGCAATTTGCCTATGACTTGGGTGAGTCTGTTTCAAATGACCCTCCATGAGGACTGCCACATTCAGTTGTGCAGCCTGTGCACTGCACAAAGATGCTCCTGCCCAGGGGAGCAGGAGGAAGCTGGAATTCACCAGGGACTCTGTTTAGGAGCTGGGCCTGCCTGGGGCTCTTTCAATCATAGAGAGGAGCCTCAGGAGGTCTGCTGTAACTTGTCTGCCAGAAAGGGTAACCTTGCGAAATTCCTACAATGGTGCTGTATGTACTTGCTGGAGCCCTGACTTAGTTTACCCTCAGTCTCCCCATGCCTCAGTCTGGTCAATATCCTTATCAGAAATTCACACTAGCTTCCTTTACAATCTGCCTTTAGGACAGTCCTGAGGCAAATTTCACTTGTTCTTCCCTCTGCCTGGAATGCTCTTCCCCAGATAGCCACATGGCTCACTCTCTTCCTTCACTCAGGCCTCTGCTCCAACATCACCTCAACAGAGAGGCCTTCCCTCCACATCTCCTCTAAAATAGGCCCCCATCCTGCCTTGCTTTCGCCTCTCATCCCACATTCTTCATCCTGCTTATCACCCACGGAATGTGTATGTATTCATTTATTGCAAGCTTCTCAAAAGGAGGGACTCAGTCTCACTCACTAATTGGTGCCTGTCCTGCACTGGCACAGAGTAGGTGCTCAGCAAATACATGTTAGATGAATGCATGGATTGGATCTAAACAGCAAGCAGAGTATGGTATTCCTCTCCAAAGAGTGCAGGAAATAGAACAGCAAATGCTGAACGAGGGCAAAAAGAAATGTGAAGTATTACTTCTTCCTTAATTCTGCCCTATTACATATAATAAGATTAATTTGACTAATGAACCAGTTCCTTAAAACCCATAATGGAGTGGCTCAGTTTTCTCAGAATGATAAACATTGTCTTTAGCCTCTAGGAACTATTTCAAAGACATAATTGGCTTCTAAGCGATGCTTAGCACGCTTTATTTTTAAACCAAGAGCCAATTCATGATGTGTTCTTCAGATGCTTTGTATGTGAGGCTTACTGGGCTTTCACTCTAAAACAAGAAATGCTGGCCAGGGGGATGTGAGAGGGGTAACATTAGGACAAATACCTAATGTAAATGACAAGCTAATGGGTACAGCAAACCAACATGGCACATGTATACATATTTAACAAAGCTGCACGTTGTGCACATGTACCCTAGAACTTAAAGTATAATAAACAAATTAATTTTTAAAAAAAGTTTGTGCTTGAATGTTCTTGGCTGCTTTATTCATAATAGCCCCAAACTGGAAATACTGTAAAGGTCCAACAATTGAAAAATGGATACAAAAGGAAATGTGATATGTAACAGAATTCTATGCCACAATGGGAAAAAAATCCAACACTGTGGATAAATCTCAAAAACATGCTGCGTGAAAGAAGCCAGACATATATACACACATAAGTGTAGCCATATGATTCCATTTATATGAATAATAAATGTTTCAGAGCATGAATGAGTTCCAGAACAGGCAAAAGTATTAGCTTGGTGCAAACGTAATTGTGGTTTTTGCCATTGAAAGTAATGACAAACAACGCAATTACTCTTTTTTTTGTTTGTTTTTTGTTTTTTTTGAGACGGAGTCTCGCTCTGTCGCCCAGGCTGGAGTGCAGTGGCGCAGTCTTGGCTCACTGCAAGCTCCGCCTCCCGGGTTCACGCCATTCTCCTGCCTCAGCCTCTCCGAGTAGCTGGGACTACAGGCGCCTGTCACCACGCCCGGCTAATTTTTTGTATTTTTAGTAGAGACGGGGTTTCACCGTGGTCTCGATCTCCTGACCTCGTGATCCGCCCGCCTCGGCCTCCCAAAGTGCTGGGATTACAAGCGTGAGCCACTGCGCCCGGCCCGCAATTACTCTTGGCTACTCCAGACAAGTGGTTAGGGAAGGCACCTCTGAGGAAGGTGACACTAATAACTGAAAATTAGTGTCAGAAATTATGGAAAGCCGGTGACAGAAAACAGGATAACGTGATGTCAGGAGTGCGGGTATCCTGACTGAGAAAGGGCAGGAGGGGACTTCTGCGTCTCAGTGGGAGGCAGGCGTCATTGGCCTCTACAGGAAAGGTCTGATGTTGCCTGGCATGTGACCTCAGCTCAGCCAATCAGATGCTCCTGCCCAGACAGTGGAGACTCCATTCTGGTAGTGGCTGCAGCAACCAGTTTCAGGAGAGGAGTGACTTTCATCCAGTGTTCAGGGGTGGAGACCACAGAGTCCTCACCACAATGGTTCCGTGGCATAATCTGGGCTGTGACAGTAACTGCAGGCACTTTTCAAGGAGCTGAGAATATAGCAGGGGATAAAGAAGACAGGATTCCTGCCCTTATGGTAGAAAATTCTAGCTGAAAACATAGAGAAGAAACAAATCAAAAATAAGTAAACACGGTGATTTTTTGTTTAGTTTGTTTTGGGTTTTGTTTTGAGAAAGAATCTTGCTCTATTGCCCAGGGTGGAGTATAGTAGAGTGATCTCACCACACTTCAGCCTCAACCTCCCAGGCTCAAGCGATCCTCCCACCTCAGCCTCCCAACTAGCTGGGACTACAAGTGTGCCACACCATGCTCAGCTAATTTTTTAATTGTTTGTGGAGATCGGGTTTTACTATGTTGCCCAGGCCGGTCTTGAACTCCTGGGCTCAAGTGATCCTCCCACCTCAGCCTCCCAAAGTGCTGGGATTACAGACATGAGCCACCATACCTGGCCTAAAGGAGGTAATTCTGAATAGTGACAGTATGACAAAAGAAATAAACAAGCAATGAGCTCCAGTGTGAGTGAGAGGGGCTACTCCAGGTAGGTGATCAGGGAAGACATCCCTGAAGAAGTGACATTGGACCTGAGAGCATTCCAGGCAGTGGGAACAGCATATGCAAAGGCCCTGTGGTAGGTAAAGTTGCCCTGTGGAGCCAGCATTACCATGAGCACGGGGAGCAGTGGTATATGGTAAAACTGGAGAACTGGAACAGGACAGATCATGAGGGTCCATAGGCCACAGTAAAGAGTTCAAATTTTATCATAAGTATAACTGGAAGCTGTTGATGATTTAAAAGCAGAGGGAGCATGATTTTATTTACCTTTCTAAGAGATCAGGGACTGAACAGTTAGAGGCAAGAGTAGAAATGGAGATGTAAAATCAGGGGTAGATTAGTGTGACGGTTGCTTTTATGTGCCAACCTGGCTAGTCTATAGAGTGAATTAATCAAACACCGATCTAGGTGTTGCTGCGAAGGAGTTTTGTAGATGTGGTTGATATCTACAACCAACTGACTTTAAACAAAAAAGATTACCCTCGGTAATGTGGGTGGACCTCATTCAATTGGTTGAAGGCCCTAAGAGGAAAACCTGATTTTCCCGGTGAAGTTCAGCCTCAAGACTACAGCATCAATTCTTGCCTGAGTTTCCAGCCTGCTGACCTGCCCTAGAGATTTCAGACTTGCCAATCACCACAATTATGTCAGCCAGTTTCTTAAAGTAAATCATTCTAGACAAATAGATGGAGAGAGAGAGATGGATGGAGATATAGTATATATAGAGAGATATAGATACAGTGTATTGGTCCATTTCTCTAGAGAAGCCTGACTGATATAAGTAGTTAACCCCTCAGGGTTCCAGTGAAGACGAGAGAAGATATTTGTGCAAGTGGTTAGGGTATGTGTTGCCTGCCCTGCTCACAGTGGACACTCAGTTACTGGCATTCCTCTCCCTCCTTTCTGTTAGGCTCTGCGGAGTTTCTGGACCCAGAATCTCCAGGTCTTCCCTCACCTGAGAAGAAACCACACTGAATCCAGTGTGCATGAGTGGGTAGTACAAAAAGACTTTTTTCGACAGGTGGGGTGGACGCTGACACACCTGCTCCATGAAATGTTCTACAGCCATTCAAACAAGAAAGGGCACCTTCCCCTAGGTCTTCCCTGACCTCGCTCCCTGTCACCCCCATACCCCCTTCTTTGTTTACTTATAGGACTTACTACCTTCTAACATGCCATATATTCTACTTTTTTTTTGGAGACAGAGTTTCGCTCTTGTTGCCCAGGCTGGAGTGCAATGGTGTGATCTCAGCTGGCCACAACCTCCGCCTCCCAGGTTCAAGCAATTCTCCTGCCTCAGCCTCCCAAGTAGCTGGGATTACAGGCATGCACCACCACACCTGGTTAATACTGTATTTTTAGTAGAGACGGGGTTTCTCCGTGTTGGTCAGGCTGGTCTCAAACTCCCAACTTCATGTGTTCTGCCCGCCTTGGCCTCCCAAAGTGCTGGGATTACAGGCGTGATCCACCACGCCCAGCCTTATATATTCTACTTATTCATTGTGTTTATTGTCTGTCTTCATTTCCTACACAGTCAACTGCGTGAGGGCAAGGGGCTACATGTGTTCCATTCACTGTAGACTCCTTAGCACTTAGAATAACGACTTATGTAGAATCAGTCAGTGTTCAATAGGCATTTAGCGAATCAAAAGCATGAAAGAATGAATAATGAAGATTACGATGTGACTTGAGAACATGTTTATAAAATATAACTTTGAGTAAAGAAAGCAAAACATAAAACACATGGACCAGGATTCTCACCACATATTTAACAAACAAATACAGCATTCACTGGATGTCCTGCTAGACACTGGGGACAGAAAGTTGAATGACACCGAGTTTCTTGTTTGAAAGAGTTCATGGTCTAGAGAGAAGACAGGACTGTAAAACTATGCAGAGAGAGTTTATGAAGCCGCAGGAGCCATGAAGCTGGAACTCTAAGAAAAACAGCTCTCAATTATCAAGGCTCACCATTGACCAGGCACCCTGCTCATCTCTGCACATATGTAATCTCAGGTAATGGTCACGATGGCCCCAGGTAAGTGTTAGTCTTACCCCATTTAGACATAAACCAATGCACAGCAAGATCAAGGAACTAATTTGTGTAGGGTCTCACACCCGATCCAGGCAGAGGTGGAATCAGAACCCAGGCAGACCCGTCTGCAGATCCTGTGTGCTTAAGCACTGTGCCACGTGCTTCTGGGCTTCTGCATACAGAGAGCTGAAACTCAAGCATGGGATGAACAGAAGTTTGATGGGTCAGAAAAGGAATGAAAATATTGGAAGGGAATACACTAAAAATCTAGCAGGGAGATTTCTGGGAAGTAGCATTGAGTGTACACTTGTACTTTTCTGTACTTTCAAATTCATTTGATTACGTATTTCTTTTATAATCAAAAACAACGTGGCGGCCAGGCGCAGAGGCTCATGCCCGTATTCCCAGCACTCTGGGAGGCTGAAGTGGGTGGATCATGAGGTCAAGAGATCGAGACCATCCTGGCCAACATGGTGAAACCCCGTCTCTACTAAAAATACAAAAATTAGCTGGGCATGGTGGCGTGCAACTGTAGTCCCAGCTACTCCGGAGGCTGAGGCAGGAGAATCGCTTGAACCAGGGAGTCAGAGGTTGCAGTGAGCCGAGATCCCACCACTGCACTCCAGCCTGGCGACAGAGTAAGGCTCCAGGAAAACAAAAGAAAAAAAAAAAAACCATGGCTAATATCTTCTGGAATTTAAAGTTTTCATTAAAGAGTTCATTTAAACAAACAACAAAAAATATGGTTCTCATTGGATTACCTGTCCTGTCCTGATGAAAACTTCACTTTGTGATACATTCAGCAAGATCTTTCCTCAGCTCCCTGAACTTTTGCTATGCTCAGAAATGCCCCTAACCTTTGCTGATTTAAGCGCTGTCTTGTTTTTGCTGTTCCCTGAATGGTCAAAGTCCGTATTAAAATGCAAGGGTTTTGCAACTTTTGTTGATGCAAGCCTAGCAAGAATTCCCAAGTATTCGTTTTCTGAATCAAAGAGAAATGTCATTTTAGCTTTATGGAAGCTGTTTCTGAAAGGGTTGTAATTGAAACAATGACTGGAAATCATATAAACCCTTTCTTTCCACTTTTAATTCCCTCTCATTTTTCTTCCTTCATCCATCTGCTTTTCCCGCTTTTTCAAATCTGGTCGCACTAGCTCGGATGTCACCACCTCTATGAACATCTCCTCTCCCCAGTTAGTCAGGGATGGAAATTCAACTCACAAGAGCTTAAGATTTTAAAAACAAGGAAAAAAGAAAAGGAAGGGAAAAGAAGAGTTGGGGCAGGGGATGGGGGTTACTGACTCCCATAGCGGGAAGCCCAGGCGGTAGACCAGGAGGCAGACCTAGCCTCGGGGCTTGGCTGAGTTCGGGGCCTGATATGATGTCATCTGACCTCTGTCTCTCACATCCTTTAGCCTGGCTTCACTTCCACAGCTCTAGCAGCCCTTAATCCACATTCTCTTAGATTAGCTGTCCCAATATATGTGTGTGGTGGGGAAGGGAGGCGGGGAGGAGAGGTTACTTCTCTTCCCCAGCGCCTACATATAAATTCAGGGCAGAATTCTGTTTGGCCCAGCTTGGGCCATGTACCCATGACTGTGGCGGGCAGGAGGAGATCAAGTACCGTGATTGATAATCGGACAACGTCAAATGAAATGCGGGAGGGGAATTCCCCAAGAGAAATTGAGATGCTGGAAAGACAAAAACTACACGTGACAGAATTTTTGAAGAAAAAAAAAATCCACAATTCTCCACGAGTCTATATGTCTACACCTGCTTACCATGTTGCTTGGCAGCTCCTCTCATCAAAAGATAAAGTCTATTTCACCCTGAATAGGGGCTGGCCTTGTTGACCTGCTTTGACCAATAGGATGCCTTGGAAATGAAGGTTTGCAAGTTTCAAGCCTTGGCCTCAAGAGGCCTTGAGTGCATCTACTCTCTCCTTTCTCTGCCTTTGCCATTTGAACATGTCCAGGCCAGCCTACTGGAGGAATGAGAAATGGAGCAGAGCCATCCCGACCCAGTTATCCCAGCTGAGGCCCCAGACACATATGAGAGAGCGCTGCCAAGATCGGCAATGCCGCTGATGGCCCAAAGGTGACCACAGACACATGAGCAAGCTCTGCAGAGCCCAGCTCAGGTCAGCAGAACCTCCCAGCCAACCCATACACTCAAGAACAAAACTAAATGTTTACTGTTGCATAGTCCCAAGATTTTGTGGTTGTCATATAGCATTACTGTGGCAACAGACAACTGATACATTTGTATCTACTAAACCTCTTCCACATGCCCATTCTGCAGGCAACTAGTCAATCCCTTCTCTGTGTTCTCATGGCTCTTAGTTATACAATATATTCCACATTCTACTGTTGCAAGTTTTCTATTGAATTGTTAACCATTTATTTTAAACAGTTATTTACATGTTTACCGCCTTGCTCATAAGCTCTTTGGAGAAACTGGTTTTGGTTTTTTCTTTTGTAAATTTTTTTATAATTGTTAGTTTTCTTTTGTGTGTGTGAGAGAGAGAGAGACAGGGTCTCACTCTATTACCTAGGTTGGAGTGCAGTGGCACAATCTCAGCCTACTGCAACCTCCACATCCCAGGCTCTAGCAATCCTCCTACCTCAGCCTCCTGAGTAGCCGGGACCATACGCCACCATGCCCAGGTACTTTTTTGTATTTCTCGTAGAGATGGGGTTTTACCATGTTGTCCAGGCTTAAACTTCTGAGCCCAGGTGATGCACCCACTTCAGCCTCCCAAAGTGCTAAGATTATAGGAATGAGCCACAGTGCCCAGCCAAGAAGGGGCGATCTTTTATATATCTTTTTGAGCCGAGCACTTGGCACAGCGTATGGTACAGAGAAAAAGCTAGTTAAACATTCATAGGAATTTGGAGGATGAGGAATACCACTCAAAATATCTGGGGCATATTGCTTAAGTTTTAGAAGTTTTGTTTTTCACGTTTGGATCATTAATCCACCTGGAGTTGAGTTTCATGTATTATACAAGTAGGGATTTGGCTATCCCGGTACTGTTTAATGAATATCTAACCTTTTTCCCTGACCTGTGATGCCAACTCACAGCAGGTTTCTACATGTGCAGGTTTCTACATGGATAGCAACTCTATTTGGCTCGTGAGGCACTTTGTTGACCCCGGAGCAAACACACCACCTTTCTTATTTACCAATGTTTTATAACAAGTTTTTTATCTGTAGGACAAGCCACTCTGCCTTGCTCTTTTCTTAAAAGCTTGTTTGGCTATTTCTGGCTCTTTATTTTTTTCATATACATTTTGCAGTCCGCTTGTGCAGTTATAACACACACTCCACCATGCACACTAGTGTTGTCGAATTTTTTTTTTTGAATTGTCATAGGTCATTTGGGGGAGAATTTACATCTTTAAAAATGGAATCTTCCTATGTAATTTATGATGTAATTCACCATTTATTAGATTTCATTTGCCCTTTAAATATGCCCAGGTTACCCACCTGGTCCAAAACACCATGATTCCTCTCCTTGATAACCACAGCGTCTCGCTAAACAGCCTCTCTGCCTGCACATCCCCTCCCACACAGTCTGTTCTCCGTAAAGAAGACAGAGTGCTGTTGTTGTTGCTGTTATTGTTGTTGTTGTTTAAGACATAAATCAGGTCGTGGCACTAAAGTCCTAAAATCGCCTTGTAGCGCCAGTCTTGCCAAGCTCCACACTTTAATTGGGTAAATGAGTGCGTGAATGGATGCTGGCTATGCCAAGGCCCTGGGAATAAAGAAATGATAAAGAAGCAGTCCCTTAAGGGAAACCCAAATGGAACATAGTGGCCCCAGCCCGCGCAGAGCCCCACACCACCGTGAGGATGGGCTTGGAGTTCCTCGTGGAGCCGGGGCGCGGTCGCTAAGCCAGAAGCGGAGTCGCGGGCGCGGGGCGGGGCCTGGACCCGGAGGGCGGGTCCCTGGGCCTCGTAGCTCCCGGGCCCGGACGCGCGCTCGCGGGCCCGCGCGAGGACGCGCTCCGGGGACGCGCGAGGACGCCGTGGCGGGAGAAGCGTTTCCGGTGGCGGCGGAGGCTGCACTGAGCGGGACCTGCGAGCAGCGCGGGCGGCAGCCCGGGGAAAGCGGTGAGTCGCGGGCGGCAGGCCCAGCCAGGTGGGTGGGAAACGCGCAGTGGGCCCGGCGGAGGCGCGCAGGCTCGGGCAGGCTCTGGCCGTGCACCCGCGGGCCGGCTGCGGGGAGACCCCGGGCTCGGAGGTCTGAAGCCTCTTTGCGGACTGGGGATGCCTCGGGCCGGGGGGTCCCTGCACCTGGGGATCCTTGCCATCCTGCGGCCGGACAGCACCCCGCTTCCAGCATCCCGAAGCCCAGCATCCTGTGGGCCTCGTCCCCGGTGGGAAGGGCCCTCCGCCGCATCCCCGCGCGCCTGGCCGCGCTGTCTTCGGCGCCTGCGTGGCGAACTCGCCCCGGAGACACCAAGATGGCTGCCTCGGGGGCAGCGGCAGCCAGGTGGCCCGGTGCCTGGCCCAGCGCTCGGCGCTCTCGGCTTTGCCTCCTGGTGCTGGGGGTCGGAGGGGAGACCACCTGGTTCCTGCCCTAGAACTCGCAATCCAGTAGGGAGGTGATGTGCAAGGAAGTAGATTCTTGGAATAGTAGTTGGTCCTACAGGGACCTTGCGTTTTCACGCTTTTCTCCTGAACTTTCACATCTGTCACAGGTCTCTAACCTGCCCAGAATGACAATAAACAGTCTACTAAGTGCGTGCCAGGTGACTTAGGTCCATATACTTTTACGCCCTTCCGGCCCTGCGAGGTACTGGGTGTTGGCTCTATAATCCAGATGAGAAAACTGGGGCTCAGAGAGGTTGAGTGCCCAAGGTCACACACCTGGCCATCCATAGTCCAAGGCCATCGGAGTCTCAGTCGTAAATGCTGCGTTCTCAAAGACGCTTTTCCTTGGCTATGTTGTCTAAAATTGCACCCCCCCATCCCCATACACACCCTTTGTAACACAAACTCTGGGTTTTTTCTCTTGTCTTTTGTCACTAGTTGAAATTAAAGGTGTTTACTTGTTCTCTTCTCCTCATGTGAACAGGGCCTATTTTGTGTTGCTCAGCCTGTCTATCCCCTGCGCATAACAACTGCCTGCACCAAGAAGGTCCTCAGTGAATATTTGTTGACTGCCTGAATGAAAAAGCGTAGCTCTGCTTCACTCCAGAGCTTGGGCACTTAGCTGCTCCGTAGGCAACTCTTTTCTGCGCCCCCATAGCTTTTTCCTTGTACATTTCTCACAGTCCTAGTCCCTCTTCTGCCTTGACTTCTAGATTTTGACTTGGGTGCCTCTGGATTCTCCCTTCTTTGTCCATCCCCCTTTTACTGATCTGCTTCAATGTTCTAGGCATTGTTATAGGTGCCCAGGGAGGATGCAGGTAAATGAGGAGGTTTTGCAGCTCCTACTGCTTCAGACTTGATACAAAAGATGAGAGGGAACTGTTTGGGAGGATGAATGGGGTGGCTACCAAGAAGTTCTGGGACCTCAAGCAGATCCTTTCTCTCCTCAGCACTGAGCAGGTGTCTTACTTTCAAATATACAGTGTTTGGGCCGGGCGCGGTGGCTCAGGCCTGTAATCCCAGCACTTTGGGTGGCCGAGGCGGGCGGATCACGAGGTCAGGAGATCGAGACCATCCTGGCTAACCCGGTGAAACCCCGTCTCTACTAAAAATACAAAAAATTAGCTGGGCGTGGTTGCGGGCGCCTGTAGTCCCAGCTAGTCGGGAGGCTGAGGCAGGAGAATGGCGTGAACCCTGGAGGCGGAGCTTGCAGTGAGCCGAGATTGCGCCACTGCACTCCAGCCTGGGCGACAGAGCAAGACTCCATCTTAAAAAAAAAAAAAAAAAAAAATACAGTGTTTGGCAGGGAGGAGCTATCAGCTCCCATCTCAGCTCAGTACGTATTCAGAGGTTAGATTGAGGCTTTCAGGCCACATGGATGTTCAGAAAAGGGATGATATCTGTGGTTACAGTTGTCAGAGAGGAACATATATGGCAAGGGGTGTCATAATTCACGATCAGTGAAGTGTTTAGCACGTTCTTAATTTTCTGTAAAAGTTCTATGAAATCCCATGGGGATGGATGCAGAAAGGCACCAACTGGCAGGGAATATCCCTTCCTGCTCCTCACTTCCTGCAGAGAAAGCTGAGAGGACAGCCAGGGCAGCAAAGGTGGTAGGAGCAGACCCGTCATCAACCGTTGTTGTTCTGGAAGACTTACATTGAAGTCAGGCATCTGTATACTGTTGTGTAGCAGTGGTGAGCTGCATTCAGTTAGAGTAGAACCATGAGTGTGACCAATTTTTCCTTTGTGGGTAAAGGTAAGAAATCAAAGTAGTGAATCCATTTTTTAAAAAGGGGGGAACAAAGGGCTGTTGTCCAGAAAGTGAAAAGTCATTAAATTAGACTGTATCAAACCTGCACTTAATTACACAACGTTCAAAGTTACTAAGTTTTTCTTTAGCAGCTGTTAATTTGTAAAATAGTTTTATAGACTTTGGTATATGGCATCTCTGAGTTGATTCTTATAAATGGATGGTAAAACTTCATCCAGATATGTCTAAAATACTAGTTTGGTGGTGTTCATCATTTTTTGCAGGCTGATATCACCATCTCAAATAGAAATCAGTAGATTTTTTTTAACTGTAATAACATCACCCATCCTAAGATACTGCTTAAGAAATCCATGCCCATAGTTGATCTTGAGGACTAGAATATGAGCAATGGTTGTAATGTTACATCCGTGTTTTTGTTTTTTGTTGTTGTTGTTTGTTTGGTTTTTGAGATGGAGTCTCGCTCTGTCGCCCAGGCTGGAGTGCGGTGGCACGATCTCAGCTCACTGCAACCTCTGCCTCCCGGGTTCAAGTGATTCTCCTGCCTCAACCTCCCGAGTAGCTGGGATTACAGGCGAGTGCCACCATGCCCGGCTAATTTTGTTGTATTTTTAGTAGAGACGGAGTTTCACCACGTTAGCCAGGATGGTCTCGATCTCCTGACCTCGTGATCCGCCCACCTCAGCCTCCCAAAGTGCTGGGATTACAGGTGTGAGCCACCGTGCCTGGCACATGGGTGTTTTAAAGTTAATAGAATAGTGGGACCTGCATGGGAGGGGAGAACATGGCAGAGGGAAAGGCAAGGCCTTGATTCTCCATGTCTTCCTGATTCTAGGCAGGCCCCACATCTCCATACAGAATTATCCTGAAATAGGGAAGCATATGCAACACAAATCCATTGCTGAGTGGAAATAGAATGAATCTAATGCTTTGCACAGAATTCAACTCTCTGATATATAATTCTATCTCCTGTGTGGCCATGCCCATAAAAAAGGGATACTATATGCAGGTGACCAGCCCAACAGAAATCAGGGAATTTGGTTTTTAGGCTCCTTGAGTTAGTGTGATTGTCCTTGGCAGACACATCTTCTCTGGCCTCCAAAGAGTCAGAATTGAGTTTCAAAGTCAGATAGAACTGTGAAGGCTATGTCATCTTGGGCATGGTACTAAATTTCTCCGAGTGGCTCTATAAAACGGGAAAATATCTTGAAGGGCTGTCATAAGGATTTAGCAATCTAACAATGCATGGAAAGCCTAGTGTCTGGGTGCTCCATCATGTCCCCTGGACAGTGGACAGCAGTGACTGACGGGCTGTCTCACACCTGCCTGGCCCTAGCTAAACAAACTGGGCAGTCAGACTCTTTCATAACTCTTTCAAAATACAGTAGTTTTAACCAACAGCTTTCCAGCTTAATAACGCAGTTATCATTGTTAATCTTTAGCCAAGATCAAAGGTCTTTGTACTAATTCCTAATAAAGCACATTCCCTGCTAACTTGTTTTCTACAAAATTTTGGAAAATTCTTTTTTTCTCCAGTAGTTAAGCATTTTCTTAGCATGCAGCTAAAAATTTGAAATAAAGTTTATCTTGGAGATAAATTCTTTTTCTTATATGTTTCTGATCATCTTCAGGAGGCTTAGGAGCCATTCCTGGCACCAGGAGCTGCATTTATGCACAGGACTGTGGCCAGTGAGGACAGGAGCTTCCACTCGTGGAAAGCCAGCTTGTTAATAATGATCCCACTTTTGTTTGGCACCTTAATGAAGATTAATAAAGGCCTCTTATACTCTTCAGTTTGCTGATCCTACCAACTCTATGAGCCAACTCTTATCTGTGTTTTATAGATGGCAGAAGTGAGGCTCAGAGATGTAAAGTAATTCACCCAGTCACATGTCTAGAAAGGAAATGACAGAATCAGGACTGAAATCTAGATTATATTTGCTTAAGTCCAGTTCTCATTCCATAGGTTATCAGGGTAGATGCTCAGGAAATTACGCCACAGGGCGGGGGGCCTCCATCAGCAGAAACCAGCCAGAAAAAAACAGCTGTGTTTGGTCTTTCCAAACCCAGGACCAAGCCAGTGTTGAGCACATAAGAGGCCTTCAGTGGATATGGAAGGCATAAGTTAATTTTGTTTGTGAATGAATAAATAAAAAGACTTTGAGAAAGCTATTGGGATGAGGCTCCATGAAACTATATTTACTCAAAACCTTAGTTAAAAGATTGAATTTAAACAGTTTTTAATTTCTCTATGAAATTATTTCTGTCTCTTTATAGGGGTAAAATAATTTTTCAACATATATCATCTCTAAAATAATCTGTTCACTTAAATGCAGTATAATGTCATAATTATTAACAGTTCCAGATAGCCAGCGTCATTGTGAGAATGCCTTTATGTGATAAAACCTTAAAGTCATTTTTCTCCTTAGCATAAGTGGCATCAGCCAAACACAGAATTTTTTTAAGTCCCACTTTTTTCTCATACCCCACCAAAATTTCTTAATACGGTTAAAATCCAAATATTTCTTTAAAATCATTCATGAAAAAATTCTTAGAATTAACACCTCAGTTGGCCAAGCACCAGGAAGCCACATTACAGCTATTGCAATACACGGAGACCGTCTGTCACCAATCATTTTCTTCTAGCGCGTCTGTTCTAGCCCCTTTCTCTTCCCTCCACACCCCATTGCACCATTTCTTCAGTTCATGAAAACTGAGCTTGCTGGACATGAGAAACCTGCCAGTGTGGTGCTGTGTAAACCATAACATTTTGCTGCTGCCTTTCTGCAGTCCTGAAGCCAGCTAATAACTGCTCAGTGAGCGCCTCTTCCACAGCTTCCCTAGGTCGCTCTGTGTCTATGGTGGGCTGGGTCCTGCTCCCCTGTCTCCTAGCCTCTCTGAGTGCCTGAAGGCACCACCCCAGCGCTTCTGCATAACTCTCAAAGCCTCAGGTGAACAGGGCAAAGAGAGCACCCTCCCCACTGACTGTCTCCTCACTCTCCCTGGCATCTTTCACTTGCTTCAGGTGCCGTGAAGCTGATGAACCCACACATTCTTGGAATGGAACACATTCTTTGGCGTCCTGTGCAGTCTGTCCCTCTGAGGGACATTCTTCATGATCCTTGCTGCATCTGCAGTGGGAACGCAAACATCTTGTTCTCCAAAACTTTCTTTTGAAGCATCTGTGGTTTCATGATTATTCACACTGTTCCCAGTGTCAGCACAAGGCTGTGCAGCACGACTTCCTCCAGCGCAGTCTGCAGAAATCCGGAGTCGAGAAGCCTCTGTCCTAGCACTGCCCCATCCTAGGTCATGAAAGACTGTGATTGATGTTCAAGACACCTCTGTAACAAGATATCTGATCTTTACCCAGTTTCAACCTTCCAGACAAGCCCAGGGGCCATAATTTGCCAGATGGATGGCTGCATAAGCCAGACCATGGAAAAACAAAGGCCGTTGCTGCAGTCACCCCCACCCCAGGACCTCGTTCCCTCCCCACGATGGTGCCCGCGGCAGCCCCGCCCCACAACTGGCCCTGCTGACCCGTCAGTACCAGGTGTGCGGGGCACATGCCCTCAGCGCGTCTCTGCCTTGCCCGGGGCCAGCAGGTGCACGCTGGAATGCTGCGGACCAACCAAGTGGCCCGGCCAGCCCTGACCCCGGCGGGTGTAAGGGGGTGCACCCTGGGGATCCTTACATAGCGGCCAAGGCCTTAGGGATACCAGCATCTCGCTCCCTGAATAGACTCTAGACACAAAGTGAAGCCAGCCCAGGGCGCGTCTGGGCGCACCCTCCTCAGCCCAGGCCCCACGCATGAGGAGCGATCCATGTCAGCGTGCTTGCTAGACCCCACTGATTTTTAGAGACAGGTTTTACTGTGTTGCCCAGTTTGGTCTCCAACCTCCTAGGTTCAAGCAGTCCTTCCACCTCAGTCTCCCAAGTAGCTGGGATTACAGGCACGCACCACCACGCTCAGTGCTGTTGACTTTAATGTGAATAGGAAATAGGTTTTGGTGTTTGTTTTTTTTAAGTGGGACTCCTGTTTTTTAAAAATGGATCAATTTATCTGGAGTGCAGGCTGCTCCTGTGCTTGAAGGTGGAAGTCAGTTCATGCGTGAAAGAAGTCTTGCCTAATTGAAACATGGCATCATGGTTAATAATTAAAATGTTATCTGATTTGAGATCAGCTGTTTTTATGAGAATGCTAATGTGGCATTCCTGATTAGTCTGTATGTTTGTTTGTTTGTTTTTAATTCCAGGGGCAGAGGAACACAGATTATCAAATCCAGTTGGTATTTCTTACGCCACTATAGTACAACTTGAAATCCTTTTTAAGTTGAGGAAACAGTGTTGTATTCATTTCCTATTGCTGTTATAACAAATTACTACATATTTAAGGAGCTTAAAACAACACAAATGTATTATCTCAGAGTTCTGGAGGTCAGAAGTCTACAACAAGTGGGCCTTCCTTCTGGAAGCTCTAGGGCAGAGCCCCTTTCCCTGCCCTTTCCAGCCGCTAGGGACTGCAGCTCACAGCCCAGCATCACTCCAACCTCTGCTTGTTCCCACATCTGTTTCTCTGGCTCTGCCTCTTCTACCTCCTTCCTTCTCTTATAGGGAGCCTTGTGATGACATTGGACCAACCAAATATTCCAGGATCATCTCCGCATCTCTCAAGATCCTTAACTTAATCATATCAGCAAAGTCCCTGCACCATGTAAGGTAACATATTCACAGTAGTAGGTGCTCAATAAATAGATATTAAAGATAGCAGTATTTTTTATTAGACCTTCTCACAGCTTCTGGGGATGAGAATGAGACATCTTTGGCAGCCATTATTCTCCTCATCACAGGTACATGCAGTAGGCGCTTCCAGTGCCAGGATTTTGGTGGGTTTAACTGGAGTGTGCAGATAAGTAGTTGGAGTCAAGAACTCCTGCTTCTTCCGTTGCTGGAAAGATGGGGTGGCTTTGAGTGACATCCCAGAATCTGATTCTTCTGTCTGAAAAATGTGTATAGGATGTCTGAATCACACTATTGTTATGAGAAATGAGGTAGAATATTCTCTAATGTGGCAAGCTTAGGCCAGCATCTAGCCCAATTCCTTGTATATAATGGAAATTCTTAAGATGTTAGGGTTGCCCTCTCCATCTCTCTCCTTTTTCCTTCCTACTAAGGAAGACATTTTTTGTGAGGCCTCCACAGCATTCTTATTCACTTGTACTGTAGAGTAACCTTAAGGTTATTGTAGTATAGAACTTCATAGTGTAAAGGTCAAGTTTTTATTTAAAGGAAAAAAGGGGGGGCTTCCAAGATATCATTTCTCTGCAGACATCAGTTGGTGTCATACTTCAAGAAAAATGGCTAGAAGAGAGTGGTGAGTGGAAAGCTGGCCAGTGCCCTGGAGGCTGGTCCTTCTTTGAGTTCTCCCAGACTTGTTTCTGCTACCAGCATCCGCCATGCAACCTGGGCAAGTTATTTCCCCTCTGGACCTCGGCTTCCACATAATAAGCACATTGGATAAATCATTTTTAAAAGCATCCAGCTCTTATACATGATAATACTTATATTTTATAGAGTAACCAGATTTTTGGCTGGGTGCAGTGACTCACACCTGTAATCTCAGCATTTTGGGAGGCCAGGGTGGGCAGATCCACTTGAGCCCAGGAGTTCGAGACCAACCTGGGCAATATAGTGAAACCCTGTCTCTACAACCAGTACAAAAATTTAAAAAAACAAAAACTAGCTGGACATGGTGGCAGACACCTGTAGTCCTAGCTACTCGGGAGGCTGAGGTGGGAGGATCACCTGAGCCCAGGACATCAAGGCTGCAGTGAGCTGTGATTGCACCACTGCACTCCAGCCTGGGTGACAGAGTAAGACCCTGTCTCAAAATAAATAAATAAATAATAAAGTAACCAATTCTAAAATGAGACCGTGATGGCAGCAACTTGCCCTAAAGGTTGCCTTATATTTAACAAATTAGGGATAGTTTGTTATTAGGAACTAGAATTCTATAAAAGCTACATATTAATTTTTGTTTTCATTATTTATGTTAAGCACAAAGGAAAAATAGTGATAGTGAGAATTATAGTTAAAAGGGAAGAGAGATTCCTTGGTATTCAATTTTCTGAGAAAAACCCATAACAGATCTCCACCGGTGAACATCACAGATCACCTAGGCCCGAGGGCAGGCACAGGAGGGTAGAGAAGGGTGCAGGGAAGGAAATGGCTCACGGCCTCACATACAGCCACAGCCTAGTGTCCGTCCAGCACGAGGTCCACACCCAGAGCGCATGCTGAATCCCATGCCCAGCCGTATGCTGGACCTCCTGGATCAGAACCTCTAGAAGGAGGATAGTATTTGTCTTTATAAGAAGCTCTCCAGGTGATTTTGATGTGTTCCATTGGTGCAGAACCATCAATCTACACCAGCAGCTTTGCAGGAATAAACAGTTTCCCAAGGAGGGGAGGTTTAACGTGTTGTTCCTCTTGCTACCACCATCATTGCCGTTAAATCCACCTCCTCCCGCTTCACTATCCAGAAATGGAAGTGACCAACTACCAAGGTGTCTTCCTTTTGGCCAGTCAGGCTACCAATAGATTTACCTCTCATCTTTCAGGATGCTACTCTCTCCTGGTTTTCCACCCACCAGTCACTCCCCAGCCCACTTTGCTGTGCCTTCAGTCCTTTCTGACCTCTTCACATCAGAGTCCTTGGATCTCTTCTCTATTTACCTTCGCTTCCCTGGTGATCTCATCACATCGCATGACTTTAAATATAATCTCTGTCTGACAACTCCCACGGATAATCTCCAGATTACACTTCTCCCCTGAACTTAGACCTACTTATTCTGCTGCCTGCTGGACATCTCCACTTGCTGCCTCCTAGGTGCCTCAGACTTACTCCGTGCAAATCTGAGCTTCCTGTCTTCTCCCTTGGCCCTCTCCTCCTCCAGTTTTTCCAACCAAATACCTTAGGAACCATGCTTTTTCTTTCTCTCACATCCCACATCTAAGATGTCAAGAAATCATGCTGGCACCATTGAAGAAATACCCAGAATTCCAGTACCTCTTGCCACCTGCGCTGTCCCCCGGCTCTGTCTGGATCTCTGCAGTAACCTTGCCACTGGTTCCTCCTGTGTTCACTCTTATCTCCCCACTGTCTGTTCTCCACACAGTAGCCAGAGAGATCCTTTTAAATTGTGAGTCCGTTTATTTCAGTCCTCTGATCAGAACCTTCCAGTGACTCCCATTTTTTGTAGAGTGAAATTCAAAGACCTTACAGTGGCTACATGACCCACATCATCTGACTCCAACCTAAGCCATTACATCTCTTACCTCCTCATCTCCCATCTCCTGCTTCCTCACTCCGCTCCAGCTCATGCCTTCTTGCTATTCTTTGAAGACACCAGATGCATTTCTTATTTATTTATTTATTTATTTATTTATTTTGAGATGGAGTTTCGCTCTTGTTACCCAGGCTGGAGTGCAATGGCGCGATCTCGGCTCACCGCAACCTCCGCCTCCCAGGTTCAAGTAATTCTCCTGCCTCAGCCTCCCGAGTAGCTGGGATTACAGGCATGCACCACCATGCCTGGCTAATTTTGTATTTTTAGTAGAGACAGGGTTTCTCCATGTTGAGGCTGATCTGGAACTCCTGACCTCAGGTGATCTGCCCGCCTCGGCCTCCCAAAGTGCTGGGATTACAGGCGTGAGCCACCGCGCCCGGCCAACACCAGATGCATTTCTGCCTTAAGGTCTTGGCAATGCCTTTTCCCTCTGCCTGGAATGCTCTTCCCCCAGATATCCACATGATTCAATTCTTTACTTTCCTCTGATCTTGCTGCAGTATTACTTTCGCAATGAGACGTTCCTTGACTACCCTGGACATGATGGCAGATGCCTGTAGTCCTAGCTACTCGGGAGGCTGAGGTGGGAGGATCACCTGAGCCCAGGACGTCAAGGCCCTGCCCATGATCCTTCTTATCCTGTTCTGGGGTGTTTTTGTTTGTTTGTTGTTTGTTTGTTTTCCCTAACCACTTACTGCCTTCTAATATAATGAATAGTTTACTTATCTTTTGTGTTTTTTGTTTATTGCCTGTTTTCCTTTCACTCTGCCATCCCACTGTCAGCACCAATAGGGCAGGAATTTTTGTCTTTGTTCACCAGTGCAGCCCAAGAGTCTGTCATGTAGTAGGTGTTCAATAAATAGATATTAAAGATAGCAGCATTTTTAAGACCTTTTAGAAAAAAACAAAGCTAACAGATTTTTTTTTCTCCTGAGTATTTATTCTGTTATGCATTCAAACTATGGTCTACTTGAAGGTAGGAATTGTATCTTTTATTGGCACATTCAGAAATAGGAGGAAATTAGGCCAGATTATCTGTCTTATTCAGTTGTATGATTATGTATGGCATTTATTTGATGACCTCTAAGAATAGAAACAAATGCTGAGTGATACACGTAATTGTAACTTCACAATGTGCCTCATGGACAGGGGCCAGCGTGTGAACCCACCTGCTTGAATTCCCCTGCACGCCCTGCAGGTTGCTAAGATGCCTCAGCAGAGCCCAAGCCTCTGTAGACGAGTCTGAAGAGTGCTGCTTTTCAGAATAGGAACTGGACTCTGCTTTTTGTAATACACTTGATATATTCTAATTCAAAATTTAGTCATGTCTCCATACAATGACATACATTTCTTGTATCCCCATGATGGTGGTAGCAAGAAGGAAGACACTACACAACACATTCAACTCCCCTCCTCAGGGAACTGTCTATTCCTGCGAAGCTGCTGGTGCAGATCGATGGTTCTGAACCAGTGGAACACATCAAAATCATCTGGAGAGCTTTTTAAAAAGACAAATGTTATCCTCCTTCTAGAGATTCTGACCCAGGAGGCCCAGCACAAGGCTGGGCATGGTATTCAGCCTGCACTCTGGGTGTGGACCTCATGCTGATGGGTACCAGGCTTTGGCTGTACATGAGACCATGAGCCATTTCCTTCCCCACACCCTTCACTACCCTCCTGTGCCTGCCCTTGGGCCCAAGTGGACTGTGATGTTCCCCAGTGGAGATCTGATACAGATTTTTCTCAGAAAATCGAATACAAAGTAATCTGTCTTCCCTTCAGCCAGGCGCAGTGGCTCATGCTTGTAATCCCAGCACTTTGGGAGGCCAAGGCGGGTGGATCACGAGGTCAGGAGATCGAGACCACAGTGAAACCCCGTCTCTACTAGAAATACAAAAAAATTAGCCAGGCGTGGTGATGGGCACCTGTAGTCCCAGCTACTCGGAGAGGCTGAGGCAGGAGAATGGCGTGAATCCAGGAGGCGGGGCTTGCAGTGAGCCAAGATCGCGCCACTGCACTCCAGCCTGGGCGACAGAGCGAGACTCTGTCTCAAAAAAAAAAAAAAAAAAAACTATAATTCTCACTATCACTACCACATCCCTGTTTCCTTGGAAACTACAAAGTTAAGATGGACTTGCAATGTTGTGTCCAAAAGTTTCCTAATCTGAAACTCTGCACCTGGGCTGGAAATCCAGGCCAGCTTCCTATGTCAAGAGTGGGATGTTTCACTCTTCACGTTATGATTTCAGGTAGCAAAGTTTCTGACCCTCGTGATGACAGAGAACAAGGTTTCTCAGTGAGATAAGAAACAGTGGTCACAAAAAAAAGAACTGTTAGGACACCGTATAGCTGCATTCTGACCTTGGGGAAATAGGCTTCCTGTTAGCTTTGTAGCTGGCCTTCTCTGTTTGTTACCCCAGCCTGCTCTAGGAATAGCCGGGCTGATTTTTACCTTCTCACTAGATTCCTCACATCTGCAGACCTAACATGCTCAGTTTTGATCCTGTGGTCCATGATATGTGTTAATTGGAGATTTTGAGAAAGTATACAAGAATGCCCAGCATTCACATCTGACATCTTAATATACCTCCGAACCTGTAAAGCACTAAGAAAGTAACTTAAGCCTGCCTGCCTGCCTGCCTTCCCTCCCTCCCTCCTTTCTTTCTTTCTCTTTCTTTCTTGCCCTTTCTTTCCTTCCTTCCTTCTTTCCTTCTCTCTCTCTCTCTGTCTCTCTCTCTGTCTCTCTCTCTTTCTCTCTCTCTCTCTCTCTCTTTCTTTTTCTTTCTTTCTTTCGCACGGTCTCCCTCTGTTGCCCAGGCTGGATTGAAGCGGCTTGGTCTCGGCTCGCTGTAGACTCCCTGCCTCGGGCTCCCGTGATTCTCCTGCCTCGGCCTGCCAGGTGGCTGGGATTGCGGGCGGGTGGCTGGGATTGCGGGCGCGCGCCACCACGCCTGGCTGGTTTTGGTATTTTTGGTGGAGGCGGGGTTTCGCCATGTTGGCCAGGCTGGTCTCCAACTCCTGGCCTCGAGTGGTCTACCCGCCTCGGCCTCCCAAGGTGCTGGGACTGCAGATGGAGTCTCTCTCACTCGGTGCTCGGTGTTGCCCCGGCTGGAGTGCGGTGGCGTGGTCTCGGCTCACTGCAGCCTCCGCCTCCCAGCCGCCTGCCTTGGCCTCCCAGGGTGCTGGGATTGCAGCCTCTGCCCGGCCGCCGCCCCGTCTGGGAGGTGGGGAGCGTCTCTGCACGGCCGCCCATCTGGGAAGTGAGGAGCGCCTCTGCCCAACCGCCGCCCCATCTAGGAAGTGAGGAGCGTCTCTGCCTGGCCGCCCATCGTCTGGGAGGTGAGGAGCGCCTCTGCCCCGCCACCACCCCGTCTGGGAAGTGAGGAGCGCCTCTGCCCCGCCACCACCCCATCTGGGAAGTGAGGAGCGCCTCTGCCCGGCCGCCCATCGTCTGGGAAGAAGTGAGGAGCGCCTCTGCCCGGCCGCCCATCGTCTGGGAAGTGAGGAGCGCCTCTGCCCGGCCGCCCATCGTCTGGGAAGTGAGGAGCGCCTCTGCCCGGCCGCCCATCGTCTGGGATGTGAGGAGCGCCTCTGCCCAGCCGCCCCGTCTGGGAAGTGAGGAGCGCCTCTGCCCGGCCGCCCCGTCTGGGAAGTGAGGAGTGCCTCTGCCCGGCCGCCCCGTCTGGGAAGTGAGGAGCGCCTCTGCCCCGCCACCACCCCGTCTGGGAAGTGAGGAGCGCCTCTGCCCGGCCGCCCATCGTCTGGGAAGAAGTGAGGAGCGCCTCTGCCCGGCCGCCCATCGTCTGGGAAGTGAGGAGCGCCTCTGCCCGGCCGCCCATCGTCTGGGAAGTGAGGAGCGCCTCTGCCCGGCCGCCCATCGTCTGGGATGTGAGGAGCGCCTCTGCCCAGCCGCCCCGTCTGGGAAGTGAGGAGCGCCTCTGCCCGGCCGCCCCGTCTGGGAAGAAGTGAGGAGCGCCTCTGCCCGGCCGCCCCGTCTGGGAAGTGAGGAGCGCCTCTGCCCGGCCGTCCCGTCTGGGAAGTGAGGAGCGCCTCTGCCCGGCCGCCCATCGTCTGGGAAGTGAGGAGCGCCTCTGCCCAGCCGCCCATCGTATGGGATGTGAGGAGCGCCTCTGCCCGGCCGTCCCGTCTGGGAAGTGAGGAGCGCCTCTGCCCGGCCGTCCCGTCTGGGAAGTGAGGAGCGCCTCTGCCCGGCCGTCCCGTCTGGGAAGTGAGGAGCGCCTCTGCCCGGCCGTCCCGTCTGGGAAGTGAGGAGCGCCTCTGCCCGGCCGCCCCGTCTGGGAGGTCTACCACGGAGGCCAGAAGCAATGTGGGGACTGGACGTGGTGGCTCACACCTGTAGTCCCAGCACTCTGGGAGGCCGAGGCGGGTTGGTCACTTGAGGCTAGGAGTTCGAGACCAGCTTGGCCAACATGGCGAAACATATGAAAAATACAACAAACAAACCAACCAACCAACCCAGCAACAACAAAACAGGTCTACCCTGGAGTCATACTCTAATTTTTTCCATTTTCCTCCCTTTCTGATCCTTTATCCCACTTTCTTTTTCCTCCTCTTCCTTCTCCTTCTTCTTTGTCAAAGACATAGAGGATTGAGTTATTATCATTGATCCATACAAAGTCCCTCTCTCATTTATTTTCTTTCATTCCCACCCCCCATTTCTATTCCCGGTCTTTCCATGTGCAACCTTCCTAATATGTTTGATATGCATCTTTTTGTTTGTATGTATTTTTAGAAAATGTTTATTGTTTTGTGTGGGGAAAAAAAGAAAAAAATTAATAAAAAAAAAGAAAAGAAAGTAACTTAAGGAAAAGTGACCTGAAAAGAGAATTAAAATTAAAACTGCTATTAAAAATGTAGGGCAGGGAAACAGGTATAAGGAAGCAATGATTTAAAGCCTTTGTAGTGGTGAAAATCCTTCGGCCTGCTAATATCATGCAAAGAGAGCTAGTCTGAGGAAATCGCTAGCTATAAGGACAAAGATGCATAGACAAGGATAAGCATTATATGTCATGATGAAAAACCAAAAACCACTTAAACATTAAAAGTGTAGTTATATATCCAAAATGAACAGCGGCCACAAGGATGCTCATGAAATAAGTGTAAAAAAATCAGGATCTTAAAATATACAGTATAATATCAACTAATTTTTTTCAATTGTATAATAACATGTATAGAAAATGTCTATAAGGAAATGTACCAAAACAGTAACGATGATTTCAGAGTGCCTGGATTATGGGAGATCTTGTTTCTTTATTCTTTATTTTCTATAATAAGCTTATATTTTTCGGAATACCACAGTAAGCATCTATTACAACAATACAAGGCAGTTCTAAAATAAACATGTATTACTCAGAGAAAGAAATTAATTACTTTTGGAAAAAAAGTAATGGCTCTTTAGCCAGAAAATAAAAATGTTATGAGGATAATTACATGCTACAGAGTTATTCCTATTGATGGGACTGTGCAAATGTGTTTTTCACGCTATGTTCCTGGTAGCTTGGAGAACATAATTTTTAATTTTTGATTGGTGGTTTATGTGCTAAACAAGGCTGAATGAATCTGCATCCTTTTTAGTTGTGTAATTTTTAGCATTTAAACCTTTTTTTAATCATTAGTCATTTCTCCTAGTAGGAATAACAACTTTAGTAGGCGTTTGACGTTGGTTGTTTCACTCAGAAAAATGGGTTCAAATTTCAGACCTTGTTGCTGTTATTATTTTTAAACTTTTTTTTTTTTTTTTTAGAGACATGGTCTTGCTTTGTCACCCAGGCTGGAGTGCAGTGGCGTGATGATAGCTCACCACCACCTCCAACTCTTGGGCTCAAGCGATCCCCACCCCCACTGCCACCTCAGCCTCCTGAGTAGCTGGAACTATAGGCATGCACCACCATGCCCGGATAAGTGTTTAAAATTTTTTGTAGAGATGGGGTCTTGCTGTGTTGTCCAGGCTGGTCTCAAACGCCTGGGCTCAAGGGATCTTCCCTCCTCGACCTCCCAAAGTGCTGGGAATGTAGGTGTGAGCCACCGCACCCATCCTAAAACTTTTCATACCTTTATTTTCTCCAGAGTAATTCTAGATATCCAACAAGTAAATATTAAAATACTATGTACTTATAAAGAGAAATATGTAGGAAACTATTGAAATTTAGTTAAGATCAATTGAGATTTATAGACAAACTTAGCTTTGAATTTAGGTGGCCTTTTTGCCATTTATAGCAAAATTCTTTTTATAAATAGGAAGAGTATATAAATCTTTACTTGAAAATTTAAGGTGACCGTAAAGTTTCTAAATATGTAGTGACATTGTAAGCCTTACGCGAACTTGCCTTTTTGACTCTTTGCAGTCTGGGACCATGTCTGGAGAACTACCACCAAACATTAACATCAAGGAACCTCGATGGGATCAAAGCACTTTCATTGGACGAGCCAATCATTTCTTCACTGTAACTGACCCCAGGAACATTCTGTTAACCAACGAACAACTAGAGAGTGCGAGAAAAATAGTACACGATTACAGGTAACATTAATTATTGTTTTTTGGTTTAATGTATAAATAGATCATCATGTTAGGCTGCTATCTTTAAACCTTCACTTAGTGATTTTACAACTTTTTTTTTTTGCAATGGAATTCTTTTGACCAAAAAAAAAAAAAAAAAAGGAAGAAAAGAGTAAAAAGACCTGTTCTATCCCCCATTGCTCACCCTTAACACAGATATCTAGGGTTCATATTAACCTGACAATGAGAGTCATCCCTCTTAGTTGTAGATACCAATCCCTTTTTCCTGGCAGCTTGCCTGCTGTTCTCCGATAGCACCACCACCTCCGCTATGACAGCCACAACCCCTCCATGCATTTTTCTGTCTCTGGACAGAAACAGCATTATGCAAAACAAGTTGCCAAGAATCGGGTAGGTTGGTTCCTTCTGAGTTATAGGCCCAGGAAGTAAAATCCTGTAGGTAGGAGCTCAGATGGGAAGGGTGCTGGTGGCAATGCCTACAGGGAATGCAGATGTGGGATGCACACCATTAGCTGAGAGAACCATGCAGGAGGGAGGAGAAGATGCTACCGGTATAGAGATATTCCAAGGCAGCAGTTGGCCACTTTTTCTGTAAAAGATCATATGGGAACTATTTCAGCCTTTGTGGGTCTCTGTCACATACTATTCTTAATTTTTTATTTGTGTTTTTTTGTTGTTGTTGTTTAACAATCCTTTAAAAAAATGTAAAAACCGCTGGGCGCGGTGGCTCACGCCTGTAATCCCAGCACTTTGGGAGGCTGAGGCAGGTGGATCACGAGGTCAGGAGATCGAGACCATCCTGGCTAACATGGTGAAACCTCGTCTCTACTAAAAATACAAAAAATTAGCCAGGCTAGGTGGCAGACGCCTGTAGTCCCAGTTACTCGGGAGGCTGAGGCAGGAGAATAGCGTGAACCCGGGAGGCGGAGCTGGCAGTGAGCCAAGACCGCGCCACTGCACTCCAGCCTGGGCAACAGAGTGAGACTCCATCTCAAAAAAAAAAAAAAATGTAAATACCACTCTTACCTGGCAAGGCACACAGGCCACGACCAATAGTTTGCTGACTCCCGCACTGGGGGAAAGTCAATCGAAAGCTGGGGATTGGATTGTTAGAAGCTTTGTGCCTAAACGTGCCCAGAAGTGATACATCAGAAGCAGGTCCTTAACCATCATCTAGGTAGAGAGAGAACCAACGACAGTCAATAAACACTGAGTCTGGCCAAGTTCTGCCATGTGCCAATGTGTGTAAAGAGGGAATACACAAACAGCAGATATACAAACAGCAGAACATCCTGGAGCCTTACGAGAAAGTAGTGAAGATAGGCAAAAGCCATAGAAAGCGGAGAGGTTGAGATGAAAAGACAACTACATGGTTGAAAAGAAGATGGCATAAGGAAGATTGCCAAGAACATACAAATGTAATTGAAATTGAAATGTTTACTGGAGGCAGTGGTAAAGGACCAACATCAAAAATCGCACGTAAGAAAAAGTAGAATTACCGATGGAGAGGATGAACCTGAGAAGCTTCCCGGGGTGAAGACCAGAGGTCGGCAAACTTTTCCCATAAAGGGCCAGACGACAAGTATTTTAGGCTTTACAGGCCATGCATTCTTTGTCACATATTCTTGTTTGTTTTTACAACCCTCTAAAACCATAAAAGCTATTCTGAGCTCACAGGCATAGAGAAACAGGCCAGGCCATGGACTGGTGTTTGCCAATCCCTGATACAGATGGAAAAGAAGGGTATGAAAAAGACTCTATAAGAGGAAAAGAGAATGGAGACTGAAGATAAAATTAATTGGTGCTCCTAAAAGAGAAACTAGAAAAAATGCAAATAAGCAATATTAAATATATTTCATAGCAACAGAAAGTAAAATGGAATTTTCCTCAGGTGAGGAAAACCGTTTCTCTAATTAAAGAGACCTGCCCTATTTCAAGCAGAGACACCCACACATGGCAATTTTTTTCCTTTTGTGTTTTCTATAAACTTTTAAAACTTCCAAAAGCATCCATGAACAGGAAAACAACAAAAAGCTATTAAAAAGGAACGTATCAGAAAGGGCTCAATCTTTTCATCTCTATACTGAACGCCTGAAGATGGTAAGCAATGTGTGCAAAGTTCTCAGGAGAAAGAGTTGTCACTTGGGAATTTTAGAGCAGATCGTCTTTATTTGCGACAGCAACAGAAAATATGCAAGTGCGGCCGGGCACAGTGACTCATGCCTATAATCCCGGCACTTTGGGAGGCCAAGACGGGCAGATCGCCTGAGGTCAGGAGTTCAAGACCACCCTGACCAACATGGTGAAACCCCGTCTCTACTAAAAATACAAAAATTAGTCAAGCATGGTGATGCCTGCCTATAATCCCAGCTACTTGGGAGGCTGAGGCAGGAGAATCGCTAGAACCCGGGAGACAGAGGTTGCAGTGAGTTGAGATCGCACCACTGCACTCCAGCCTGGGCAACAGAGCAAGACTTCATCTCAAAAAAAAAAAAAAGGGTTAAAATGGTAAATTTTATGTTATGAATCTTTTACTACAATAAAAAAAGAAAAATATAAGAAAGTCATATAAATAGACAAGTGATGAATGTTGAAACACATAGAAATAGCTGTATCTCTAGTATGAAATACTGTATAGAATAAAAGAAATTAAAAGTGGCTTTTTTTGTGTGTGTGACGGAGTTTCGCTCTTGTTGCCCAGGCTGGAGTGTAGTGACGCGATCTCGGTTCACTGCAACCTCCGCCTCCCAGGTTCAAGCGATTCTTCTGCCTCAGCCTCCCGAGTAGCTGGGATTACAGGCATGTGCCACCACACCTGGCTAATTTTGTATTTTTAGTAGAGACAGGCTTTCTCCATGTTGGTCAGGCTGGTCTCAAACTCCTGACCTCAAGTGATCCGCCCTCCTCAGCCTCCCAAAGTAGTGGGGTTACAGGCATGAGCCACTGTGCCGTGCCTGGCCTTAAAAGTGTTTTATAAAAAATTGTAATAGATAGCCAGGCATGGTGATGCGCACCTGTAATCCCAGCTCAGGAGGCTGAGGCAGGAGAATCACTTGAACCCGGGAGGCGGAGGTTGCAGTGAGCCAAGATTGCTCCCTGCATTCCAGCCTGGGCAAGAGTGAGACTCCGTCTCAAAAAAAAAAAATAGTAATAGCTATCTGAATCGAAAGCCCTAGATTGCAGTGTCAAAAAACAAAAAGGAAATGGAAGAATTAAAACGTCTTGTCTCAAATAGGAACAAAACTCAGAAATATACACGGTTTTGCTCCTTACTGTATTCAATAAATGCATTAACATGTTTCATTTTAAAGTTAGTAGAATATGCATGAACAGAAAATTGTAAGCCTTAATAATTTACTAACATAACAAATTAAAAATTTTAAAAATCAAATCAAAGACTTTAAAATTGGGTGGAAACACTTAAAAAGCTCAGTGATGACATGACACCCGACTTAGAATACCTGAAGCTTGCATGATGTAATTGTACTTATGAAATTACAATACATTTTTCCAAGAATCCCTAAATGTCTCCCTTTTTTTTTTTTCTTTTCACCTTTTTAAAGCATATAGACCCTTAAAGTCTGGGTGGTAAATTGCCTAGGCCTGTTCCAAATTAGCTTTGGGATATTTGTTAGGTTCTGTGCTGATATATACTCTTTTTTTTTTTTTTTTTTTTTTTTGTGATGAGTCTTGCTCTGTTGCCCAGGGTGGATTGCAGTGGCGCACCAGCTCACTGCAACCTCCACCTCCCGGGTTCAAGCAATTCTCCCTGCCTCAGCCTCCCAAGTAGCTGGAATTACAGGCTCCTGCCACCATGCCCAGCTAATTTTCATGTTTTTAGTACAGCTGGTGTTTCACCATGTTGTTGGCCAGGCTGGTTTTGAACTCCTGGACTCAAGTGATCTGCCCACCTCAGCCTCCCAAAGTGCTGGAATTACAGGCATGAGCCACCATGCCTCACCTATATACTTTTATATATATAAATTAGTAAGCCAGTTGTTGAATCAATATGTAAGAAATAACTCAGAGTTTCCTACCTCCCCATCAAGAGATAAATCAGCCATGAGCCTTCAGGGGAGATTAGTTCAAGGGCTAGTTAGGGTTGAAGAGAACATGTTTTAAGTATGACTGCCAATATATAGTTCTAATGGGATACCCACAATGCTATTTGAACAATGCTATAAGAATCAAAAAGAAAGTAATAAAAATGGCTAACATTAAAAAGCAGGACAAAGGTAATTGCAAATAAAAAGTAAGAAATTACAATTCTGGGCAAATAGATCCAAATATTTTGATATTGGTAAAGATATAGTGAGTGCCAAACAGACAGTATTCATGAGCCAGTGGTGTTCCATCAAAATATACAAAGAAAGGATGGTTAGCAATACAAATAGAACTTGATTAAAACACAATCGTAGGGCCGGGTGCAGTGACTCATGCCTGTAATCCCAGCACTTTTTGAGGCTGAGTCAGGTTAGGAGTTCGAGACCAGCCTGGCCAACATGGTGAAACCCTGTCTGTACTAAAAACACAAAAAGTTAGCTGGGTGTGGTGGTGGGCACCTGTAATCCCAGCTACTCGGGAGGCTGAGGCAGGAGAATTGCTTGAACCCAGGTGGCGGAGGTTGTAGTGAGCCGAGATCGTGCCACTGCACTCCAGCTCAGGTGACAAGAGCAAAACTCTGTCTCAGAAAAAAAAAACAACAACAACAATTGCAGTAGGAAATTCTAACATACCTTTTATTATCTTTGATAGATCATCTAATCACATTAGAATTTTTATGCTATTTTAATTCTTTGATCACAAAAATAAAATTACAAAGTAAAAACAATGAGAAAATTAATAAGAAACCTTAAGGAATTGTACTCAGGGGAAAGTTTATAGCTTTACGTATCTCTGTGATTAAACAATAAAACCAACAATGAATGAACTGAGAATCCAGCCTAAGAAATTAGAGAACAACAGAATAATAAGAAAATAGTAAACCCTGCAAGGTGCTTCCTGGGTGCTGGATACTGTTTTAATCATTTCGCATTTACTAATTTAACCCTCACAACCTTTGAAGGTAGAGAATGTTATTTCCATTTTTCAGATTAAGAAACGGAGACATTAACAGAATCCTGCTGCAGTAGGTGGTAGAGCCAGGATTAAAACCCAGACGATCTGACCACAGAGTTCATGCTGTTAACTACTATATACACTGCTTTTCAAAACGGAGAGGGGTGAATTTTAAAAGTCAGAAATTAATTAATAGGGTTAAAAAATAAATGTAAGAAATTGTCCTTTGATAAATCCGGAAAAGGATAAGCCTCTGGTAAGTCTAACCAATCTAAAGAAAACAAATAAAACTCAAAATATATAACAAAAGGAGTAAGAAAGCTACCTAAAAGAGAAATAGAATATAAAAATAAAGCCTACTGTATAACATTTTTGCTAAAGATTTTAAAAATCTTAGTGAAATATATAACATTCTATGAATACAATATATAGATTACCAAAACTGACTCGATCCAAAAGAAGGCAGGGAAAGGGGGAAAAAAAGGAATGAGGAGGAGATGAGACAAACAGAAAACAAATAGCAAGATGGTAATAAAACAAAAATGTTTCCCACAAAAATCTCAAAGGCCAGGTGGCTTTACACAGGTAAAGAAAGAATTTTTTCACAGGAAGAATATCAAACCAGCCAGGCACAGTGGCTCATGCCTGTAATCCCAGCACTTTGGGAGGCTGAGGCGGGCGAATCTCCTGAGGCCAGGAGTTCAAGACCAGCCTGGCCAACATGGTGAAACCCCGTCTCTACTAAAAATACAAAAATTAGCCGAGTGTGGTGGCTCATGCCTGTTATCCCAGCTACTCGGGAGGCTGAGGCAGGAGAATTGCTTATACCCAGGAGGCGGAGGTTGCAGTGAGCCGAGATGGCACCACTGCACTCCAGCCTGGGCGACAGAGTGAGACTCTGTCTCAAGAAAAAAAAAAAAAAAAAAAAAAGATACCAAACCACAAACTCCAGTAGAAAGCAGAAGAGTCAGGAAAGACCATCATTCATGAAGCTACAAATACCCTGATGCAAAACCAGAAAAAGGGATTAGAGGAAAAATGACTAATACCCCTCATAAACATAGACACAAAAATTCTTAACAGAATTTAACAAATCTACCCAGAAAGGGCAGTACCCAAAATAAGCAGAACTCAAGTGGAGTTATGACAAGAATGCAAGATTGGTTTAACATTTAAAACATTTAGTCTATCAGTAGACTAAAACAGAAAACCATATTATCATATCAATAGATGCAGAAAAAGCAGACGAAATCCAACATCCATTCATGATACAGCTGTCAGCAAACTAGGAATAGAAGGGGAAGGTACAGCTACAAAAACCCTACAACTAACATCAACCCTAATGGTGAAAGTATGAGCACGTTCCGCCTAAGACTGGAGGGCAAGGCAATTTCTGCTCTCGTTACTTTTCTTCAGCGTTGTGCTAGAGGTTCTAACTAGGGCAATAAGAGAAAATTTAAACTTTTTTTTTCAAAAAAGACAAAGATGGGAAATGAAAAAGTAAAACTTTCCTTATTCACAGAAAACGTAATCATCTATATAGAAAGAATTTACCAGGCCAGGCACAGTGGCTCATGCCTGTAATCCCAGCACTCTGGGAGGCCAAGGCGGGTGGATCACCTGAGGTCAGGAGTTCAAGACCAGCCTGGCCAACATGGTGAAACTTTGTCTCCACTAAAAATACAAAATTAGCCAGGCCTGGTGGCGCACGCCTGTAATCCCAGCTACTTGGGATGCTGAGGCAGGAGAATCACTTGAACCTGGGAGGTGGAGGTTGCAGTGAGCTGAGATTGCACCATTGTGCAATAGCCTGGGTGACAAGAGCAAAACTCTGTCTCAAAAAAAAAAAAAAAAAGAATTTACAAAAAAACCAACTAGGATAAATGAGTTTAGTAAGGTTACAAGATACAAGATCAATATACAAAAATCAATTTCATTTCTATCTAGTAGCAATTAACAACTGTAATTTTGAAATTTTTTAAATAATACCATTTTCAGTAGCAACAAAAATATTAAGTACTTGGAGATCACTTTAACAAAATATATAAAATGCCTGTACACCAACACACACACACACAAATTACAGAGAAAAAAACAGAGCTTGGGTTTTTTTAAAAATGGAGAGATATACAGTGTTCCTGTATTGGAAGATTCAATATTGTTAAGATGTCATCTCTTCCCAAATTGATGTAAGATTCATTGTAATCATCAAAACCCCAGCAGGCTCTTTTTAGACACTGAAAAGCTACTTCTGACGTTTACATGGAAATACAGGGAGCCTAGAATATTGGAAACGATTTTGAAAAAGAACGAAGCTGAGAAACTCACACTACCTGGTCTTAAGACTGACTGTAAAGCTCTCGTAGTAACGACAGTTTAGCATTGTTGTAAGGAGACACATTTAGATCCATGTAACAGAAGAGAATCCTGAAATAGGCACAAATGTGTATAGTTAACTGATTTTACGTAAAGGAGCCAAGATAATTCAATGAGGAAAGGATACTCTGTTCAATGAATAGTTCTGGAAAAATTAGATTGTTATATAAAAAATGGATCTTGATCCTTAACTCTTCCTATAAACAAAATTTAACTTGAAATGGATAGTAGACCTAAATATACTAGCTAACTCTTCAACTTGTAGAGAAAACGGGAGAAAATCTTTATGACTTTGAGATGGGCAAAAATTTTTTTTTTTTTTTTTTTTTTTTTTTTTGGAGACAGAGTCTCGCTCTGTTGCCCAGGCTGGAGTGCAGTGGCACGATCTCAGCTCACTGCAACCTCCGCCTCCCAGGTTCAAGCTGTTCTCCTGCCTGTGCCTCCTGAGTAGCTGGAATTACAGGCACGTGCCACCACGCCCAGCTAATTTTTTGTATTTTTAATAGAGACAGCGTTTCACCATGTTAGCCAGGATGGTCTCACTCTGTTGCCCAGGCTGGAGTGCAGTAGCACATTCTCGGCTTACTGCAACCTCCGCCCCCCAGGTTCAAGTGATTCTCCTGCCTCAGCCTCCGGAGCAGCTGGGATTACAGGTGCCTGCCACTGCACCTGGCTAATTTCTATATTTTTAGTAGAGACGGGTTTTCACCATGTTGGCCAGGCTGGTCTTGAACTCCTGACCTCGTGATCCACCCACCTTGGCCTCCTGAAGTGCTGGGATTACAGGCGTGAGCCACCACGCCCAGCCTATTAATTTCTTAAGGTTGCCATAACAAATTGCCACCAACTTGAGCCTCACAGTTACAGAGGCTCGAGGTCTGATATCAAGGTGTCAACAGGGCCGTGCTCCCTCTAAGAATCATTCCTTGGGGCTTCCAAGGTTCTAGAGGCTCTAGGAATGTTTTGGTGCACCTTGGCTCATGGGTACATCGCTGTCATCTCTGCCTCCTTCATTACTTGGCCTTTTTCTGTGTCTGATTGCACATGGCCTTCCTATAAGGACACCATTCATTGGATTTAGGGACCACTCTAATCCAGTATGCCATCATCTGAACTAATTGCATCTGCAAAGACCCCATTTCCAAATAGGGTCACATTCTGAGGTAGCAGGTGGATATGAATTTTGGGGGAGACACTGTTCAATCCAGTATAGATTATATAGAAGAATATCTGAAGACACAGAAAAATGTTTACAGTATATTACTGAATAAAGAAGGTGGTTCTAAGCAGCAGGTCTGGTGTGATGCCTTTAAGAAAACACATCACATTTAGATTCTAGAAGAGAGACTGAAAATATACGCATGAAAACATTACCAGTGGAGATGAGTAGGTAAAGACTTGAGTGATTTTAATTGCTCTAATGGATTCCTGTATTTTCTCAATTTTGGGCAATGAATATGTGCTTCTTTGATAAAGGGAAGAAGTAAAGAATGATGTACCTAATTTTTTTTTTTCATCAAGAGTCTTCTGAGGCTGGGCATGGTGGCTCACGCCTGTAACCCAGCACTTTGGAGGCCATGGCAGGCAGATCACCTAAGCCTAAGAGTTCAGAACCAGCCTGGGCAACATGGTGAAATCCTGTGTCTACAAAAAATGCAAAAAAATTAACCAGGCATGGTGGTGCATGCCTATAGTCCCAGCTACTTGGGAAACTGAGGTGGGAGGATCACTTGAGCTCAGCAGTTCAAGGCTGTAGTGAGCTGAGATTGCACTCCAGCCTGGGTGACAGAGTGAGACCCTGTCTTAAAAAAAAAAAAAAAATTCTTCCTGAACTAGCTTTTCATTCTATAGGTACAAAAATGAATTAATATCCTTGATTACCATAACTTTTGTCTAATTGTTTCAAGTATTTTAGAGTTTACAAATTCAAAATACATTATAAAATATGTCACTTAAAGAATATTTCAAAATTGAATGCTTTCCTGTTCCCTATATATAATTTCTTTCCTGGCTTTTCCAAACTACAGATAATTTGAGATGAATAGGTTTGATTTTTTTTTTTTTTTTTTTTTTTTTTTTTGAGAGGGTCTTTCTCCGCCCAGGCTGGAGTACAGTGGTATGATCACTGCTCACTGCAGCCTCAACCTCCTGGGCTCAAGTGATCCTCTTGCCTCAGCCTCCCAGGTAGCTGGGACCACAGGCATTGGCCTGACTAGTTTTTATTTATTTTTATTTTTTTGTAGAGACAGAGTCTCACCATGTTGCTCAGGCTGGTTTTGAACTCCTGGGCTCAAGCAGTCCTCCTGCCTCAGCCTCCCAAAGTGCTGGGATTACAGGTGTAAGCCACCACACCTGGCCAGAGCATAAACTTTTAAAACCTTGTAGCCACTTGTCTCTAGGGCACTGGGTAGATATTTGAAATGAGCAATTGCCATATTATTTGTTGTTTTCTTAGGCAAGGAATTGTTCCTCCTGGTCTTACAGAAAATGAATTGTGGAGAGCAAAGTACATCTATGATTCAGCTTTTCATCCTGACACTGGTGAGAAGATGATTTTGATAGGAAGAATGTCAGCCCAGGTTCCCATGAACATGACCATCACAGGTTGTATGATGACGTTTTACAGGTATGTTATGAATATGTAGCAACGGTGTGTTTACCATTACAGAAGCTCAAAGTATATTTTTGTATGTAAATAATTTTGTTGAAATAAGTATTATTTCATAAATATATGAAGTGACAAACAAGGTAATTAGCTTGATTGAATCGTTCCATAATGTACTTATGAATCAAAACATCATGAACTCCTTTAGTATATACAATAAAAAATAAAATTGAACACAATAAAAAACAAAAAATGGGGTATTATTGATGTAAAAAAAAAGTCATTTCACTTTTAGTTCCATTATGTTTGAATGTTGCTACTCTGGGACTCTTTTTTTTTTTAACCCTTCACCTCTGCTAAATAGCATCTTCTTAGTTGTTCAAGAGGAGGTTGAATTTTTTTTCTAAATCTTAGCCCCAAAAGAGAATGAAGTGGAGAAAGAAAATAAAGAGTCTGCAGGCAAATTCTCCTTTGACTCCATTCACATAGATATAGGTATAGGTATAGGTATAAGTGTAGATATAGGCACATTAAAGGCGTATGTGAGGCCAGGCGTGGTGGCTCACGCTTGTAATCCCAGCACTTTGGGAGGCCGAGGTGGGCGGATCACGAGGTCAGGAGATCGAGACCACGGTGAAACCCCGTCTCTACTAAAAATACAAAAAATTAGCCGGGCGTGGTGGCGGGCGCCTGTAGTCCCAGCTACTCGGAGAGGCTGAGGCAGGAGAATGGCGTGAACCCGGGAGGCGGAGCTTGCAGTGAGCCGAGATCGCACCACTGCCCTCCAGCCTGGGCGACAGAGCGAGACTCCGTCTCAAAAAAAAAAAAAAGGTGTATGTGTAGACATAGACACATAGCATTGCACGTGCTGTTAGGAGGGCCCAGGACCGCTTAGCCTACAAATTGTATCTTTTTTCCCCAAGAGAAGGGATCTGGCATTTATTGAATGTCTATTCTGTACCAGGCTCTCTACAAATTTTATCTTACTTCATCCTCATAGTAACCCTCTGAGCTTGGTGTTATCTGTATCTATGGAACAAGGAAACTGATGATCCCAGAGGATAAAAGCTTGCCCAGCACACAGATCCTAAGCCTGTGGCCTTGTGGCTTTCTCCCTTCCCCAGTACGTCTCCTCTCTGGTTACTGGTGTTCACGTTTTCTGTTCCATGCAGCGGCTGGGCCCAGTGATGGTGGGTATGTGATGGATGGCTCTGTTTTAGGACTACGCCGGCTGTGCTGTTCTGGCAGTGGATTAACCAGTCCTTCAATGCTGTCGTCAATTACACCAACAGAAGTGGAGACGCGCCCCTCACTGTCAAGTAAGGCTACGAGATTTGACCACTGTCTGCAGTTCTCCAACCTTCCTTTTATTAAGTGGTGATACTCTCCTATTTAAAAAAGCATATGTGTACACATTTTTATATTGTTCAGAATATTATGTAGCATCTTTTTTTGTAGCTTTTTTTTTTTTAAGTGTTTCTTTCTCTCTCTCTCTATCAAGAAAACTGTCTTCTTCCAGCCTGCCTTCTCAAACATTACTCATGGCTTTGGAGGTACTGGTAGGATGATACCTCCTTCTCACCCTGGAGCTCATGGCCTTGTAGAACACATGGCAGGCAGCACCGGCCTGGCCTCCAGTAACAGGCTGTTCCCCCATCTACCCTGCCTGAGTCAACAGACACCAACGTTAAAAGTAGAGGAGACAAAGTGTGGTCTCTGCAGAAATCAAGGGGAGACCATGACGGTGTGACCTTTATATCTGATATGTTTTTAAAATAGCTCATCTGTGGAGTCCAAAAGAAAGCAGTGAGTTTAATTTTTTGTCACCCTGTTAAAAAAAAAATAGGCTCACAAGATTAGTTAACCAAAAATGTTCATTAGCATACTTGTATTACACTTGAAAGAAAAGTGTTTCTCTTTTTTATTACTTAAAATTGCTTTTGACAACCCATATTCTTCTACTATTGTTATATGGAACAAAGGATCTTGAAGTCTGCAACCCAGTGGTGTTTATCGCAATTAAAATTTCTTTTAAAAGAAGAGAGAATTGCTTGGGCTTTATAGTTTTTGGACGATAAGACTTAGTATTTTTATGCAGTTCAGATATCATTTTTTAAATGGCAGCACTTCATTTTTGCTTTCAGTGTGTATATTAATATTTTGAGAAATATTTTTAAGCAAATATGCTCCAAACATTTAGCCCAATATGCATTCCCCTGTATTGATAGCTTCCTGCACACAGCTCCCCTCCTTCCCACGAATACAAAGTCTGTATGTTTGTTTATTTATTTATTTTAACCAACTCACTTCAAACAATACATGTCTACTTTTTTGGAGTTATAGTCAAGATACGTGTGAAGAATCCCATTTTTTATGGATCTGCTTGTTTTTTCTCTAGATTCCCCTATTCGTGGAGTGATAGTGAATGTTGTTTTGTAGACTCTTAATTCTGAATCATGCTCTTTTATGTTTCCCTTTTATTTCTTCAAATAATGTTGCACCAGAGTTTCCTGACATGCCCTCGTCGTCTACACGATACCCTTTTTTCTTTTCAGTGAGTTGGGAACAGCTTACGTTTCTGCAACAACTGGTGCTGTAGCAACAGCTCTAGGACTCAATGCATTGACCAAGGTACTCAGATTTTTATTTCCATAATAAAGCTGCTTAATTTGTTATCACCTGTCTGGCTCTAAATCCCTCCATTATTTCTTAAAATAGTTCAAGTCATATGGCTTTCTTGTTATGGTCCTTATCTTCAGCTGCATATTTTAGTTATATCTTACGATAAGTTTGGGAAGAGTTGTCACCAGTGACACCTACCAGGACTGTGGTCCGTGCCTGACTCTGTGTACGAAGTGCTAAATGTTCACCCATCCTGACAGCCCCCCAGAGGCATTGCAGAGGGCAGTGTGCCTCAGGCCACAGCTCTGAAAAGAGGCAAGAGCATCTCTCTCTCTCTCTCTCTCTCTCTCTCTCTCTCTCTCTCTCTCTCCCTCTCTCTCTCTCCACTCCAAAGCCCATACACTCCTCCAACCACACTAAACTATGATACCTTAGAAGCTTGCATGGTCCCAGCACACCCACGTGGGAAATATACAAATACTGCTAGGAAAAGATTTGAAAGTATTCTTGGCCTGAGTTTCTATGCAAATAGGACTCTGCATTTTTCAGAGTTTTCAAGAAGAAATAAGTTATTTCCATTCACTAGTGCAGGAAAAATAAGATAAAGCTTTTGAAATTTTCTCCTCTGCAGCATGTGTCACCACTGATAGGACGTTTTGTTCCCTTTGCTGCCGTAGCTGCTGCTAATTGCATTAATATTCCATTAATGAGGCAAAGGTAAGACGAATATGCACTCTTAGTAGGGACGTGTACTTGACAGGAGAGTCTCTTGTAATAATTAGCTTTGTTGAAACTGCCAAATGTTTGTTTTAATACGTATAGGTGAAATTATATGAGATCTTAGATTTCTTTCAAAATACTCTGGAGTTGGGGATGAGAATGGGCATATTGATAAAACAAGTTTAGCCATGAGTTACTGATTATTGAAGCAGACTGAGGAGTGCGGGGAGGGGGCTGATGCTGGAATAGTCTTTCTGTGTCTGTATAATAAAAAGTTTAAAAGATATATCTCAAGCTTACATTGAGTTGTGCTTGGGTTGGACAAAGTCTATCCAAAGAAAGTTTATTCTCTAAAATAGATTCCTTTTTTTTCCTCCAGAATTTTCTTTTGGGGCTTAAAGTACATTATTCTATATCTTTGGAAGTGTTGTTTTAGAACTGGCAAAAATTAAAGGAGAAGAAAGAACAACAAAAGCATTTTGGAATGGATAACGAAAAACAGGGGTAACGGTAGAAGTTATACTTAGTGTTAGTAAATGTAGTTAATAAACATACAGTAGGGCCATGTGCGAGTGACTGTTTCCATGTCTGCATATTAAGTTTGTTGACTTAATAATGCTGTGTATTGTATCTGTTTCTCATTTGGAAAGTTGCTCAAATTTGCACATGAGCGTAGATTGAAGTTAGCATATCCACCCTTCAAATCGTATTGTTACTGAAAAAGGTACACCCTGTTTTAAAAGTTTACTAGTGTTGTTTTACTTTTATTTCTATCAAAGGAGGATTAAACTTGTCCATGGTATTTAAAAATAGATGTGTCTGCTGGGCGCAGTGGCTCACGCCTGTAATTTCAGCACTTTGGGAGGCCGAGGCGAGTGGATCACCTGAGGTCAGAAGTTCAAGACCAGCCTGGCCAACATGGCAAAACCCTGTCTCTACTAAAAATACAAAAATTGGCCAGCACACTGGCACACGCCTGTAATTCTAGCTACTCGGGAGGCTGAGGCAGGAGAATCGCTTTGAACCTGGGAGGTGGAGGTTGCAGTCAGTGGAGATAGCACCACTACACTCCAGCCTGGGCAACAGAGTGAGACTGTAAAAAAAAAAAAAAAAAGAAAGAAAAAATAGATGTGTCAGTAGCAAAAATGACACTTGAGTGGGTATTTGAATTAAGTAGAGGCTTGATCTTTCCCAACATAGTACTATTTCAAGACGTTTATTGAAGGCATTGGTGGAGCTCTCTGTATGTGTTTTGCTCTGCAGGGAACTCAAAGTTGGCATTCCTGTCACGGATGAGAATGGGAACCGCTTGGGGGAGTCGGCAAACGCTGCGAAACAAGCCATCACGCAAGTTGTCGTGTCCAGAATTCTCATGGCAGCCCCTGGCATGGGTTAGCAGGACTTTGTCATTTATTCCATAAATACAGGTTGAACCAGCATTCATGGATCTGTGAACCAGAAAACAAACACAAATATTGCACCTCTTAGTGGAAATTGTCTTCCAGTGGGGGTGGCAGAAAATAAACAAGTAAATAAAGTATATAGTATGCGCAGTGGTGATGAGGGCAAGGGGGCAAGGGGGCTAGGGCGTGTGGATAGGGCAGCCGGGGAAGAGCACTGGATGGAGGTGTGGGAGTGAGCCAAGTGGGTATCGGTGATGAATATTCTGGCAGAGGGAACCACAGGCAGGAGTTGGCCTGGTGTGTTGCCGGCATTATGGGTGCAGGTGCAGCTGGGGCACAGTGGGAGGGGTGGGGAGCAGTAGGAAGGGAGTCAGGAGGCCACAGACGGCAGAGCGTGGATGGCAGCCCTGGCGTTTCACACTTGGGTTTTAGTCTGAGAGGTAAGAAGCCAGGCAGGGTTTTGAATACAGGATCAGCACAGTCTGACTTAGGTTTTATCTGTGTGACTCTGGGTGGTGGGTTGAGAATAGGCTGAAGGAGAACGAGAACGTTCAGTGGAGGCTGCCTCAGTAATCCAGGCAAGAGGCGGTGATGGGCTGGACCAGGGCCATACAGTGGGAATTTGACCAGAAGGAACTGATGGAGCAAATTGGAATGGTTAGAGCAGGTACTGATAAAATGTGTGCCAAGCAACTACTCAGTTTTCCCTATAGGGACTGGGGTCAGCATGACCAAAAATAGAAAGTCTATATTGTATTTAGTTCTGCTGAGAATCTCTAGTCCACCCTAAGGCTGCTTAGAGCTACCTTCAGACCAGGGGCCTAAAGAAAGTTCTCAGACTGAGAAATCAGAGGGCCTGGGAGTTAGAGTGCTCTTCACAGAAAAAAAACAGAAATTAGTATGTTTAATTTTCATCATCTAAACTGAATGCAAACAGCACTTGGCAATTAAAATGAAGCTCTCCAATGAAGTATACTTCATCAGCTGCCGTCAAGTCATCCATTAATACTTCTTTGCAGTTTTTAAATTCCTTTTGTCACTGTGACTGCTCATCAGCAGGCAAGGAAGAGCAGGCAACAAAAGTTGAAGAAAAGTGCATGAAGGAAAACTTTGAGGAACAGTATATTCACATTCCAGCAAACTGGGGAAAAACTGCTATTATCTGATTTAACACAGGAGTGCCTTCTTGGTGCCCTGTCTGAGGCTAATGTGTTCTGTAGGGGTGGCTGCACAGCCATGGTCCTGAGACATGGGAAAGCATCCCCTGAGTCCAGGGACCAGCACGTTTATCACTAACCTAAGAGGAGGCTATGGGGCCCACCCTGGTGTGCCTACTGAGCCCTGATTTCCAGATTTGCTGAAATCGAGGTTGCAGCTCCAGATTCTGCCCGGGGTTTGTTTTGTTGTTGTCGTCGTTGTTTTTGAGACAGGATATTGCCCTGTCCCTCAGGCTGGAGTGCAGTGCTGTGATCATGGCTCACTGCAGCCTCAACTTCCCTGGGCTCAAGTGATCCTCCTACCTCAGCCTCCCAAGTAGCTGGGACTACAGGCATGCGCCACCACACCCAGCTGATTTTTATATATTTTATAGAAACAGGGTTTTGGCATATTGCCCAATATGTCTAGCACTCCTGGGCTCAAATGATCCACCCACCCCAGCCTCCCAAAATGTGAGGTTTACAATTGTGAACCGCCATGTCCGGCCCTGGGTTTGCTTTTGATTGTGGTCTTTTCTATTTTGAATCGCCTTACTCCTCTTAGAGTTCAGCCAGCCCAGGCGGACAAATCCATTTCTAGTGATTTGGTTATTTTAAACACTATTTAGTCCCCGGAGAAGAAATACAATCTTTCTGTGCTAGTGCAATTTATAAGAGTAATTGACATATTGAAGTAGTGGATATGACAGTTTCGCCTGATGAAAGTTGTCAGCAAATGAACGAATGCTGTCCACCACATACCCAGTGTTTTACATGCATTATTGTATCCAATTTCCTCCATTTTATAGAAAAAGAAAACAGCTGAGGCTCAGAGAAGTTAGGTAACTTCTCCAGGGTCACCCAGCTAGCAAGTGGTCTAGCCCAGCGGTCCCAAACCTTTTTAGCACCAGGGACCCATTTCATGGAAGACAATTTTTTCATGGACCAGGGGTCAGGGGGATGGTTTCAGGATGATTCAAGCACATTAAATGTATTATGCACTTTAGTTCTATTATTATTACATTGTAATATATAATGAAATAATTAGACAACTCACCACCATGTCGAATCAGTGGGAGCCCTGAGCTTGTTTTCCTGCAGCTAGACAGTCCCATCTCGGGGTGATGGGAGACAGTGACAGATCATCAGGCACTAGATTCTCATAAGGAGCGGGCAACCTAGATCCCTTGTATGTGCAGTTCTCAATGGAGTCCAGGCTCCTGTGAGAATGTAATGCGGTGGCTGATCTGACAGGAGGCAGGGCTCAGCCGTAATGCAAGCAATGGGGAGCAGCTGTAAATACAGCTAAAGCTTCATTCATTTGCCTGCTGCCTTCCTCCTGCTGTGCGGCCCTATTCCTAACAGGCTACAGATCCGTACCAGTCCATGGCCCAGAGGTTGGGGCCCCTGGTGTAGCCTGTACGGAAGTAGTTTCTGCCTGACTCCAAGGCAGGATTCTTTACACCGTCCTCCCTGCCATGTGCCCTTTGTTTTATTAATATAGGAAGAAAAAGTTCCTGATATTTTTATTTTTGCCTACTTAAACTTAAAAGTAAAGTTCTTTTCAAGATTATAAAACTTTCTGGCTGGCAGAGGATGTGATATTACTCTTCAAAAATTTAGAAAATCGGAACAGTTTTCAATTTAATGAATTCAAGTGTAATAATTTAAAGAATTGCTACAAACTGTTTTTACTGTGACAGTGGAAATAGCCTAAAAGTTACAGAAGCTTTCTGTCAAATGGTTGAAAAAAAAAAAGTAAGCTGAAAATTGGCATTAAATAAAGATTTAAGTAGATCTATCTTTATTTCCAGCCATCCCTCCATTCATTATGAACACTTTGGAAAAGAAAGCCTTTTTGAAGGTAAGCTGTGGTTCTTTTGTCATTTTCTCAACCCTTTTTATTTCTTTTCAGATTTCAAACTGTACAGACTATTTCCTACCTAAACAGTAAAGAAATTGAAGGCCAGTTTCCTGGGCACTTATGTAAATAAAAAGATGTTCCCAGGAAGATTTTATTTCTAATCTCAGATATTTGAAAAAGCTTTTTGTAAATAAAGACTGCTACTATTGAGAGGTTGTAACTCAGTTACACACACAGTCATCTGTTGGATGCCTGGCTGGGTAAAAATGAAGAGATGATGTGAACTTAGAATGACATGTGTACAAGTAAGTAGTCATCCTATCAGGAATGAAAAAATCATTTGGAGTAGCAGCTTCAGGGGGTCTCAGTTTGGGAACAGTTACCACAGTTCCTCTCAGTGACAAACACTGAACAGAAGACATAGTTGGGCATGTTGCATAAGTTTCTTGCTGTGACAGATGGAAATTTCTGTAGATGTACCCTGGCATTTTCTCATGCGAAGGAGCTGGCAAATGATAAAAGCAGTTAGCCCCATCTTAGCCCACCATTGCCGCATTGTTCCAGGCTGTTACACAATGACAAGATGATTAACTATTGTGTTCTCCCCACTTTCATCTTAAGTTGTGGTTTTTTTAGCTTTGCTTGATATTGTACCCTTTGATCATCATTTGGAAGTGTGCCGCCATGCCTACTCTTCCCACCGAAGCCCCCTACCTGCCCCACTCCCCACGTGGAAGGGCCCACTGGTTTCAGAACCCCATTGTGAAGGTCCAGAGAGATGATCAGGACAGCTCATGGCTCAGTCCTGGCACCTCACTGGCTACAAGGGGTCCTGGTTGTAGCTGTACTCCTTCAGACCTCAATGAGAGATACTGCTCTGAAAAAGTAATGGCTAAATACCATTAAGGTACCCATACATACCTACCATTTCCCAAGTTCACGGTTGCTGGTATATGTCAGTGTTGCATTTCACCCATGTAGAGAGGACCATAGGACAGAAATGATAGTATAGTCATTGCTAAAATAGACACAGAGGCAGCTTATATTAAAATCCCTACTTTTCCACAATCAAAACACTTTCACACTGTATTGCGAAGGCGGGCTTCACCATGCCTCTTCCGCAAAGGCTGAAGAGGTCACTTCCTTGGCAGCTCATGATGCCCATGCGGTGGTGTTCACCTTGGTTGGCCTTCCTCTTGTTCCCATTGCCCCAGGGCCAGGTGTGCCTCCTCTGCAAGGAGGTACTTATCTGGGCTTTTACCTTAGAAATGACCAGACTCCTCCGCAAACATGAAACTAATTGAACATTCTGGGCTTTTTTAAACGGTGATGCTTGGGGAGCATTCAGCATGACTCATCCATCCCCCCACGCCTTATCTCTCCCCAAGTGGAGAGCTGGAAAAAAGGCGTCAGCTGTGGGCAGGTGACTCACGGAAATTTTTGCAGTAAACCAAAAAGTTCACCGCCTAAAATCTGGTGCTTCTGTGAACAGTTTTCTTGAAGAATAGTTCCTGTTGTCTCTTTAAACTTGGGTCATTCTTGATGGCACTTTCGTTGGGAGTGAAATTGATATGGTTTGGGTCCTATGCTAGTTCTTATTCCTTAAGTTGTAATTCTTTTATATTCTCTTTTATAAAAGTAGACTGCTGTGTCTACTCAGTAGGCTTTCAGGACTGCTAATTGAATGGGAATGTAACGTTTATTTGTTCATTCATGTTTTTTTCAGCAGCCCTTTGCTGAATGCTTGTTTATGCCAAGCAATATGGTAGACAACTAGAGTCCCAGAAAGAGGATATGACCCCTGCTCTCAGGGAGCATGTAGCATGGTATGGGGAAGAGGCGCAAGACACATTGTTAAAATACACAGTGTTTAAAGTTTGGGGCACAGAGGGAGCGCATAGGAGGTATCTTACGCAACTGGTGTAGGTGAGCAGAGACTTCTTTGATGAGGACTGGCTGAGGGCCACATGCTCTACAGAAGCTCGGCAAGTACACAGAGCATGAATTGTTGGAGATTTGTGGATGGTTAGGTTGGCTGGGATGTAGGCAACGTGTAAGGAATTGACTACACCATATGTAAAAATTAGCTCTCAGTGGTTCATAGAATCTAAATGTAAAAGTCTACAACTATAAAACTTCTAGAAGAAAATACAATAGAACACTAGGGCTAGGCAAAGACTTATTAGACTGCACACAAAAAGCACAGTCCATAAAAGAAAAATTGATAAATTGGACTTCGTCGGATTTTTAAAATTCTGTTCTTTAAAACAATATGGAAAATGAAAAGAGAAGAAACAGCATGGGAAAAAATGTTTACAGGGCATGTATGTGATAAAGGACTTGTGTCCAGAATACATAAAGGACCCTCAACACTTAAGCTGGGCAAAAGGTTTGAACAGACACTCTACCAAGTACATACAGTTCTCAAGCACCTAAAAAATGCTTAGTATCTTTAGTGGTTGGGAAATCTAAATTAAAACCACAGGAGCTGCCACTAAACGCCTATTAGAATGTCAAAAACTAAAAAGATTGATCATAGCAAGTGTTGGTGAGGAAATGGAAGAACTGAAACCCTCCCCACTGCTGGTAAGAATTAATGTGGTACAGTCATGTGAGAAAATAGTGAGGCAGCTTCTTACAAAGTTAAACAGATGCTGCCCTATGATCCAGCCATTTCCTTCCTAGATCTTTACCTAGGAAAAATAGAAGCACGTGTCCATAAAAGACAAATGTTCATAGCAGCTTTATTTGTAATAGCCAAAAACTAGAAACAGCTCAAATGCCAATAAAAGGAAAATGGATAAATAAATACCTTGTGAATACAAGGGAATACTTAGCAATAAAAAGTAACAAACTAGTGCTACACACAACATGAAGGAGTCTCAAAGTAATTACACAAAAGAATAGATACTGTATGTCGAGTCCTAGAAAATGCAAACTAATATCTAGTGACAGAAAGATGAGAGGTTGCCATATAATGGGATGCAGGGTTTATGGAAGAGGGAGGAACTGCAAAGCAGTACAAGGAGCAAGAAAAACATTCGGGGTGGTGAATAGTTTCATTATTTTGATTGTGCTTATGGCTTCACAGCCACATATGTATGTCAGAACTTACACACATTAAATATGGGCAGTTGTATGTCAATAAAGCTATTAGGAAAAGATCACTGGGGAGAAAGAATTTAGAGTCATTAACTTTTGAGGGGGTTTTTTGCTTTTTTTTTTTTTTTTTTTGAGACCGAGTCTTGCTCTGTCACCAGGCTGGAGTGCAATGACACAACCTCAGCTCACTGCAAACTCCGCTTCCCGGGTTCAAGTGATTCTCCTGCCTCAGCCTCCCGAGTAGCTGGAACTACAGGCATGTACCACCATGCCTGGCTAATTTTTGTATTTTTAAGAGAGACGGGGTTTCATCATGTTAGCCCGGATGGTCTCGATCTCTTGACCTTGTGATCTGCCTGCCTCAGCCTCCCAAAGTGTTGGGATTACAGGCATGAGCCACCATACCCAGCCTAACTTTTGAGCTTTTTACTTCATTGAATATATATATGTACATATATATATATATATATACACACACACACATACACACACACATATATATGTATTTATATATCTTTTAAACGTACAATTACTCTCTTTAATTCGTTTGGACTTTTCATCTAAACATCCTCTGTTTGCACAGTTCTGTTAGGTAAGATATGTTCCTACCTTGAGAAATGTTGTGAATATCTAGTGAAACACCAAACATCCTCAGCTGACTAATGTAGTATCAGACTCTAGTTGTGAGGTAGGGGTGAATAAGGCAGGATGGGGTGCTGGGGTAGGAGCTGGAAGAAGACATGGCATCAGGTTGGGTTTTGCAGGATACTGAAATTGTCTAGGAGCCTTGTCTGTGTGAGGAGCCTTTCCATCAAAACCCTCTGCATGAGCCACAGTCAGCACGTAGTTTGCACATGCCCACCTCCAAGGTGGCACACAGCTGCTCTCTTTTGGGTAACAGGTTAGCCCAGTTTGCTGCAGACCAGAGTCTACTTACAATGAGGAGGCTGCTCTCACAGGGTCAAGTTCATCCATGCACAGGCTCTCACTAAGTACTATGTTTACTCTCCCATCACCAAATCTGTCCCGGCCCAGATGTCACCTGGCTAGGAAGTGCTGGGGAGTATTTAGCATCTCCTTATGACAATCCTTCATCATCAAACAGAGACAGTTGCCAAAGATAGTGTTTTCCTTTTCATTCTATCTTTTGAGGAGAGGGGCCCCTCTGTGTAACCTGTGAGGACCAGTTTCCTTGATGATGCTTCTCCCTTCCTCTCTAATGCATCCCTTTCCCCCCTTATGCCAACCCTCCTGATGAACCTTTTCTCCAGAGTAGTCTCTTTGGGGACAAGGGTACGCCTCCCGTGCACGTTGTCTTCTAACAGCTTGTGTTGACTCCTCACTAAGCTGGCTGATTTCATTACAACCAGCTCACACCTTGGTTGCAGTGATTTCTGTGGCCTTATTTATATAACCATATATCTCATCACTCTTTATATTGTGTATTTAAGTACCACTCCGTTTTTAAAACTAAAAATCTAACAGCATTTATTCTCCAGAAGACCAACCAACTTGTTCATTTCCATTAAAAAAAAAGTGTGACTAGCAAGAATGTTTTATGCCAGAAATAGTTTTAACCATACTGACAGCAACTAAAACCAACAATGATGAGGTGCAAAGTAGGGTGAGGGATGGTAAGCATTTGTTGGGTTTCTGATATGTTCCAGCCACCATACTAGGTGCTTTATGAATGTGATCTGGCATATCTTCATCCACACGCTTTTAGGAAGCTATTAATGATGTTCATTTTGTACCATAACAAGGAAACGGAAGCTTGGAGAGGCTAGGCTCTGCCTGTGGTTCCCCACAGTCGGGAACTAACTGGAAGGGTGGAGACTTGAGACCTTGGCACCAGGCTATCCTACCTCCCCAGCCAGGGGATTCATTAGAATTAAATGGCAGCTACTTCTCCACCTCCATTATATACCCAAGCAGTGGTCAGATTAAATGGGCGACTGGGGGAAAAAATAGAAGCTACTTGATCTTTGCGTGTGTGCTGATTTACAGGTCAAAGAAGGCTACAGGAAGTTAGGCTAACACCCTTGTTGCAGCGTTTCCCCCAAATTTCACTAACCACATTCTATCTGGATCTTGAAATGTGGCGAGAGGTTCCTTCCAGTTAATCAGAAGAAATTGCCTCCAAGACCCTATATAAAAAGTATTCAAAGTCATTTATTTCTCAATACAGAGGTTCCCATGGATGAGTGCACCCATTCAAGTTGGGTTAGTTGGCTTCTGGTGAGTAGAAATTACTTTTACATAATTAATTTCTTTTTAAAATATAAATACACAGCGTATGAAAGGTGACTGGGTAATATGGGATATAAATTTTGAAAATGAGGCCATCTCAGAACGTCTGGAATGCATGGCCCCAAATAATTAAATAGAAGTAAACTGTCTTTAGAGAAACCTACAACATGGGGGGCTATTCGTGTGATTCTTTTTTAAATTGTTATCTCTGTGACTTTTTCATTATTTTGGCAATCCTAGGTAATAAAACTTACACAAACAGGACTTATTTTTGTTAGACAACACAGAACGTAATGCTCTGAAGAAAGAAGGGATTGTTATAAAAGTAAAATAGAAAAATAAGCTGAAAAATTAACCATTTAAAATGGTCTTTTTTTTTGTATTTTTTTTAAGTTTGGTGTTTGCTACACCCCTGTGTTGTGCCCTGTTTCCTCAGAAAAGGTATGTATTTGTTATTCTTCAGAATAATCATGAGTTTTAATCCTAAAAACCAATTGAAGGCACAGGTGCCATTATTCCATTTCATTGGCAGGGAAGTTGAGACTCAAAAGATACTGAAGCCAGGATCCCTTAAAAGGAAGGGATGGAGGCAGAAATCAAACCCACATCTGTCTAATTTCAGATGTACCCAGCTCTTTTCTACCCCCTTCCATTAAATTTGAAAATGCTTTATTCTTTTGTAAGAATCAGATTAACTCTGATGCAAATTTGCTTTTATGAAAATTTAAAATATGGTCCAATCCACTGGCAAATGCATCTGTAATACAGATATGATAGGATGCAAGTTCCACCTCCAGGGACAGCAATTATATGCACTTAGCTTAGGTGGTTGGTATATTTGCTTCCCTTCTTCCCACTTACTTTTTTGCCTTAAAAGCTTTCTTGTGCATGCCTTTCATCGCAAACTGCCCTTGAATCCTGCTTTTGATGTGAGAACAGGACTAACTGGCATTAAGTCGGCATTTTCTACATCAGGTCTCCAGCCTGCTCTTGACCTGACACCAACACACAAAGCAGCGGCATTTTGTTGTCTGTCATTTTCTGTAAGTGTTACCAGGCCCCTTGCCTTGGTAATACCCTCTCCTTTGTGGGCCAGTAGGTCCCGAACATACGGTCTTTAATCCCCTAGCCTTGCAGAGTTGGTTTTGGATGAGGTGTTCTGTTCTAGAACAATGCTGTCAGATCCCTCTACCTGATCTTGAACTCCACCTTGTATCTGCTCTCCCACTCTGTCTCCGACCCTGCTGTTCTTGAATAGAAATTTAAGCCTCGTGGACGGGAGCCCTTCATCACCTTGGGGCCTACTGAGGAGCCTGCCTTGAAGAGGGCAGGACCTTCAGAACTTGCTCTGGGAGCCTGATTCAGATGAATTTCCTCATCTCTACAGTGGGATAATGATACGTGTTTAATTGTACAAACGCCAGAGTCTCAGCTCAACCTGAGAAGGTCCATTTCTGTAGTATGTGGCTTATGAACACTGGTGTTCAGCAGCTGACCTTGATTTAGCAATTTAGACTTTGAGCACATAAAATGCCAAGGGGTGTGCCTGATACCAAGGAAACACCTAAGAAATGTAGCTGTAATTATTTTCAGATTGAAAGGATTTTAGATTTGAAAACCTGTAGAGAAACTTTCTACTTTGGCCTTGATTTTCTTTGAGTGCTGCGAGAAAAAAAAATATAGTCTAACATTTACTTTTTATGATTCATTTAAACTCTAGGGGTAGAAATGAAAAGCTTTCTGTAACTACTAGTGTCCTTAGGTCAAGGCCCTCAGAGAGCGTGTGGTTTTACATTTGGGAAACCAATCCTCTTTGGTTTCACTGTATTTTAAAAGAGCTTCTCACTCTGCTTTGTTGTTTACACATTGTTTGTATGTTTGGCTTCTTGAGGTCTCTGGCTCCTCAGTTTTTCCTTGGCTCGTAACATAGTATCCTCATTGATCCAAGCATGCCCCTGTTTTGCTTATTTTTATTTTACTTATACTAATAATATAATTAATATCCACAAATTCAGTGCCCAATGAGGCAGGAGAAGCGCTGGAACCCAGTAGGCAGAGGCTGTGGTGAGCCAAGATCACGCTACTGCATTCCAACCTGGGCAACAGTGCGAGATTCCGTCTCAAAAAAAAAAAATATATATATATATATATATATATCTCCAATAAGTTACATCTTATAGGCTCCTCCCAACCTGTGTCCCTGCCTCCCCTGCAGATTTAACCACTATGCTGAATTTCATGCTCTTGCAGTTTATATTTGTGTATATATCTTTGTCTTAGGAACTTTTTAGACAAGGGTGTCACACTGTCATAAGATGTATAGTCTTCTAGTACTTGTTCTTTTTATTCAGTATCAGAACTAAGATTCATCTACATTATTGCATGTACCTATAGTCCATTCATTGTTATTGTTGTATAGTAGTGCATTGTATGAATGCACCACAGTTTCCCGTCTCCTATGTGAACAAGTGATAATGAAAACATTCTTTATTAACATTTTTGAGAAGCAGCAAATGTGTTGCTTTGAGAGATATTTATAGCTTTAAATGTTTATATTGTGAAGAATAGGTGAAAATCAATGCACTAAAAGTCCCAACTTAAAAAAAAAAGCACAAAAGAATAAACATCAGAAAAGAAGGAAGGAAGGAGATTAAGATCAGAAATCAATAAAATAAATAACAGAGTAGAGGATCAACAAAGTGAAAACTTGGTTCTTTGAAAATAGAAACAAAATAGACAGTTGTCTGGTGAGATTAATCAAAACAAAAAGAAAGAGAAAAGCACAAATAATATGAATGAAAAAGAGGTATAACTGTAGATTCAGCAGTGATTAAAAATAATATCAACATTATACCAACAGATTTGAAAACAGGCAAAATAGACAAATTTCTGGAAAAAATATTAGCAAAGCTGAAAAATTAGAAAGTCAGAATAGGCCAGATAGTCATTAAGGAAGCTGAAGCAGCATTTAATCTTCCTCCTACAAAGAAAACACAAGAAACAGGTAGTTTTACAGGCAAGTTTCTCCCAACTGTCAAGAAACAGATTATTCCAATTTTAAACAAACTCTCCTGGAAGATAAAAAAGAGAATACTCCCCATCATCCACCAAGGTTTGAATAACTTTAATTCCAAGATCAGACTTGGGCCTTTAACATACGTTCACAGTAATTACAGATACTTAGGGATCAATGGCAAAACAGAAAGACCAAGAGGTGGCGTAACAGGGCTTTGGGATCAAGAAAGATCTGCCTTCAACATCCCAGTTGCACCTCAGGTTTCCTTATCTGTGCAATTATAATACTGGACTTCTAGAGTTTTCATAAGGATTAAAATGCATAATGTCTGGCCCAGCAAATGAGCAATAAGTCATAGCCATTATCATTACCATCATCAGTGTCATCATCATCATTTAAAATTACTCAAAGGCCCATTACACAAACAATAGCCATCATGGGATTTTTTTTCCTACCTTTTTTCTGTATTCGTAATTTTTAATATTTGTTTTGCATATTTTAAATATAAACTTATATCCTGACTTTTAACCTTACAGTCTATCACATGTCAACTATATTAATCAATTTTTTGATTGTTTTTTAGAGACAGGGTCTCACTCTCTTGCCCAGGCTGGAGTGCAGTGGCACAGTCATAGCTCACCACAGCCTTGAACTTCTGGGCTCAAGCAATCCTCATGCCTCAGCATCCTGAGTAGCTGGGGCCACAGGCATACACCAACACACCTGTCTTATTTTTTATTTTTATAGATAGAAAAATTTGGGTCTCACTAGGTTGCCCAGGCTGGTCTCAAACTCCTGGCCTCAAGAAATCCTCCTGCTTCAGCCTCACAAAGCTCTGAGATTACAGGTGTGAGCCACTGCGCCCAGCCTCAGATATTTTTTTTAAACTAATTACATATCAAAATATTAGCAGTTTTTCTGGTAGGTATTCTGGACAATTTTTCTTTATACTTTAATGAGTGTGTGTTTCTCTTAAAGAAGAAGCTTTAATATATATACACCCATAATACCTTCAAATACGTTTTTAATCACTTAAAGACTAACAGTGGTTATCTCTCAGTGGGATTATGAATGTTTTGGGGGGTTTTTTTGTACATTTTAGTATTTTCTGAAATTTTTTTAATAAGCATGTATTATATACAGTAAACGAAAGCACATTAATGTAGGCAAATTATCAGTGTTATTTCACTGACTGCATATCTCTTTTTTTATCAATGGTGAACATTGCAAATGATTGATACGTTTTTCTTAGGAAGTGGCATTGCCACAAATGGTTTTTCCAACACCAGCAGGGTCTGAGAGTGTCATCACCATACACTCTTGCCAGCAATAAGAGATTTCACCTTTTAATAATATGAGAGGGAAAAGTTGGGTGTTGGATTCTCCAATGCATTTCTTTCATTATGAGTGACATTTTTCTGAAAGGAACATGATCTCGTTTTCTAGCTGCATGAAGCATTTCTCCAACAAGACCCACTGTACCAGTCCTGGGATCTCCACACCTGTGCCTTCTCCCTGCACTTTCTAGGTCCTGATTCTCACCTCTGTCTGTGTAATAACCCTGTCATTTCTCCCTTATCCCAGTTCCATGTCTGTGACAAGCTTGGAGGCCGAGTTGCAAGCTAAGATCCAAGAGAGCCACCCTGAATTGCGACGTGTGTACTTTAATAAGGGACTGTAAAGCAGGGAGGAGACCTCTGCAGCTCATTCTGCCACTGCAAAGCTGGTGTAGCCTTGCTGGTGAGAAAAATCCTGTTCACCCTGGGTTCTCCCAGTTACAGAAACCTTTTAAAGATCCACATTAGCCTTTTAGAATAAAGCTGCTACTTTAACAGAGCACCTGGCGTGGGCCAAGTGCCTGATACTTCCTTACATGGAATCACGTTATGATTTATAGAAATACCCTTCTTGTAGCTTTTATAGTCATTGTTTTTCAAAGACAATATACCAGGCCTCACCCCGAGTTTTAAAAAAAGCACTGGTAGACATAGAATAGGTGCTCAGTATATGGTCAGTAAATGTTCTATTGATTATCAATCCGTGAAAAGAGAAATCTGTTTAAAATACTGAATTTTCATCTCACTCCTATTGCAAATCAAGGAGATCTCAGCAGTGAACTGGGAAAATACAAAAGCTCTGGGCTAATCTATAAAAACTTACCCCAAAATATTAAGAGCAGTTTGCTTCTAGTTTGGGGACTGTGCTGGCCCAATGAAGGTGATGAAGTTTTTGTATTTGGAGGGTAAAAGCTCCTTCACACCCCTTCCAAAAGTCAGTCACAGACCTCTGCAACATGCCTTCCCCTCTGGGTCATTATATACATTCAGATCGTGGGTGGATTGCCTTGGTTGACTTTTAATTTACTGTTTCATGTTCTTATAAAGATGATAATCTTACCTTGCAGTTATTGACTTTATATTCAGTTATTTACATCAAATAATGAAATAACTGAAATGTACAAATGTCAAATTTTGGAAGTATATTCAATACCCATGCTGTATGAGTGGGCTGAATCCAGTTCATTGGTTTTTTTGGTAAGAAGTGAGACTACAGTTCCAGCTACCTACATGTCTTTTCTTGTCATCCTTATAGATCTCTTTGGCTTTCAAAGATACAGCGATAATGTGTATATGAATCAGTCACAGTGAATTTTACTTGAATATTGTATGTTGCATTCCACTTCATTTGAAAATAATGAAACCATGTACCACTGTTTACATCATCTGTAGTGATTTCACAGATAATATATTTAATATAACAGATTATGTTTCAAGTCTGTAGATGTTTAACGTCATAGACAGTCGGCCCTCTGTATCCGTGAGCTCTACATCTGTGAATTCAACCAAGTTTGGATGGAAAATATTTTTTAAAAAGATAAAAAATAGCCGGGCGCGGTGGCTCACGCTTGTAATCCCAGCACTTTGGGAGGCCGAGGCGGGCGGATCACGAGGTCAGGAGATCGAGACCACGGTGAAACCCCGTCTCTACTAAAAATACAAAAAATTAGCCGGGTGTGGTGGCGGGCGCCTGTAGTCCCAGCTACTCGGAGAGGCTGAGGCAGGAGAATGGCGTGAACCCGGGAGGCAGAGCTTGCAGTGAGCTGAGATCGCGCCACTGCACTCCAGCCTGGGTGCCTGGGTGACAGAGCGAGACTCCGTCTCAAAAAAAAAAAAAAAAAAAAAAAGATAAAAAATATACATAACAATGAAAAATAATACAAATTTAAAAACCAATACAGTATAACAACTATTTACATAGTGCTTACATTGTATTAGGTGTTATAAGCAATCTAGAGATGATTTAGCAAGTATACAGGAGGATGTGCCTAGGTTATATGCAAATACTGTGCCATTTTATATCAGGAACTTGAGCATCTGCAGATATTGGTATCGGAGGGCGGTCCTGGAACCAAGCACCCACGGATACTGAGGGGTGATGTTTCATGAAGTGTAGATCATTGTAGTCAGAGATTGTAAGTGAAAAAAATATAGAAACTATTTAGTTTTGGCAGATTTTTTTTCTGACAATGTGACCAGACTGAATTTCCTCATAAAGAAAAAATGGCGTGCCTTGTGTCTGTGTTTCTCTTTTCTCTGAAAGGATTAATAGATCTGAAGCTTTGGGCCACTCGGAGCCTTCCTTGATGCCGCCAGAATCTTCTCATTTAGATTTTCTGTCTTAAACCATTGGAAGCAAAACGGTTTTCCCATGACATTCTGGCCTTGGACAGATTCTGTTGTCCTCGACGCGTCTCTTTATAAAGTGGTAAAAGCCTGAAATTCAGGGCAGATCTCCATGAGATGCTGAAGGGCTCTTTTCATAAGAAGCTAAGGCACTGCTGCCTGCCCCAGGTGTCCCGCTCCTCTCAGAGTCCTCCCCCTTCCAGGTAATCTGTAGCTCCGTTTCAGAATGTTAACCTCCAGTGAAGAACTAATGACAAACTAACCAAAATTTTACACACTCCGGTTATGTGTGTTAAAGGTTATAAAAGGAATGGCCGGGTGCGGTGGCTCACCCCTGTAATCTCAGCACTTTAGGAGGCCGAGGCGGGTGGATCACCTGAGGTCAGGAGTTTGAGACCAGCCTGGCCAGCATGGAGAAACCCCGTCTCTACTAAAAATACAAAAAATTAGCCAGGCTTGGTGGCGCATGCCTGTAATCCCAGCTACTTGGGAGGCTGAGGCAGGAGAATGGCTTGAACCCGGGAGGTGGAGGTTGCAGTGAGCGGAGATTGCACCATTGCACTCCAGCCTGGGCAACAAAAGCAAAACTCCATCTCAAAAAAAAAAAAAAAAAAAAGATTATAAAAGGGACGATGAACATGGAGCTGCATCTTTTTAAACGTTGTTTTTTGATGCTTCAGACTCTTAATGCTTTTACATAAAGCTATCAACTGTGTATGTTAATCACGGTTTATAACAAAGAACAAATAAACCAAGATTGGCAATCTTTGCCGATCTTTTAGAAATACCTTTTCTGTAGGAAAAAATCCACATGAAGTGCAATAAGCTTGTAAAGCTAAGTAGTTATTAATATTTCTATTAACATGATATAAAGGATTATGATTGTAAGTGTTTACTGACTGGCAGTTTTTATTTCAGTATTAGCACAGCGTCTTGCCAGTGTTGGAGGCCATGTATTATTTCAGTTCAACTGGATGAAATGTTAAATAAACTCACAATGAAAATAAATTCTCTCTTTTATTTGTACATAAAGGGTAAAGCAGTTTGTATGTTACAATTGATGGTACTTTTCATTCAAATTTAATACCTACAGTACCATCAGCAACTCCTAATGAAAAGATATTTTTGTATTATGCCTTTAACAAGAAATATATTTCTATTTTGGGCTACCAGTCTTCCACCTTTTTGAACCTCATATACATAGAGGCACACCCACCCACCCCCCAAACCCCTATGACAGTGTGATTCCAGGAATATTAATGATAGGCGTGGGGGATGGATTTCGGCTTTAAATGTTGATGGCCAACACCACTGCACATGACAGTGATGTAAACTTGCTTCTATATTATTGATCTGATTCTAACCTGGAACTGGCATTTACTAACAGAGAAAGTCTAAATTAACCTAAGTTTGGGGAGTGCCTTAATAAAAGACTTGATACAGAGCTGAGCATTTTAACTTCCTTGGCCATGTTTCTGCATTTGTTTTGCTACAGTAACTCTGTTGTCACTGAAATTATTTAAATACATGCAAGAGCGTGGGTCTAGAAGTCAGACAGAGCCAGGTCTAATCGTCATGGCGCCTATTTATAAAATATGCTTTTGGGCCAATGACATTCTCTGTGACCTTCAGTTTTGTGGGTTTTGTTTTGACCGTTTGGAGAAATCACTGAATCATAGAGTTGTTATAAAGATTAAACGAGCTAATCCCTGCACAGCAGTCACCATATTGCCTGGCACTTAGTAAACAGTCAATGAATGGTTGCCTCTTGTATATTTGCTCTAGAGACAGTGGGTGTGCATTCAAAATGCCAGTATATCATTGCTAAAGGTAAGATTTCAGAACCCTGGCAACTTTGCCAAAGATAGCACGCAACTAAAAAATAACAGATTCAGCCGGGCACGGTGGCTCATGCTTGTAATCCCAGCACTTTGGGAGGCCGAGGCGGGCGGATCACGAGGTCAGGAGATCGAGACCACGGTGAAACCCTGTCTCTACTAAAAACACAAAAAATTAGCCGGGCGTGGTGTCGGGCGCCTGTAGTCCCAGCTACTCGGAGAGGCTGAGGCAGGAGAATGGCGTGAACCCGGGAGGCGGAGCTTGCAGTGAGCCGAGACCGCGCCACTGCACTCCAGCCTGGGCGATAGAGTGAGACTCCGTCTCAAAAAAAAATAAAAATAACAGATTAAAATGGTCAAGTGGAGACTTCAAATCCATCCCTTAAAAATGTCCAACAATTAAGGTTTTGAGACAGAAGTAGGAAGAGTCTCCACTCAGGTGAAAAAACGGGCTTGCATTAGTGAAGAGCATGCGCCAGGCTGCTCCTGGTCACTTGAAAACCAGATCTGACACCTGCACCTACAGCCTTGTCCAAAAATGTAGACAACTGGAAGATGCTAATAAAATTGGTTTTTCTTCTGTATATTCAGTTTTACTAAAAGCTGCAGGAAAATAAGACTACATTTGGTGGGATGATATAAGGCATCACTTAAACCCTAGATAGTCAAAGTGTGGTCCGCAGACCAGAGGCATCCAAACTTGTTAGAAATGCAGATTCTTAGACCAGACCCCACACCTGCTGAGCCAGGATCTGACGGATACCAAGAGCCCCAGGTGATCCCTGAACATGTGGCAGCTTGAGAAGTTCTGGCTACAGCCACATTCCTGGTGTTCCCAGGGGTCAGTGAGCTTCATTGGGTCAATTTGAGGAAAACTTATGATTTTCCATGAATTTGAATATTTATCCCTCACCAGATTCCAAGAAACCATGGGAAGGGGTCGTCGTTGACATACTTGGGGGCACAGTAACAATGAGCTCATGATGGCAAGGATTTGGATTTCTGTTCTGTCCATTGCCATATCCCCAGCACCTGGAAAAATTGACATTAGCCCAGGGGCCATGTGGTCACTGGGTTCAACCTGGGCTATTTCTAGGAATGTGCAAAGTATACTTACCTCCTATCCAAATGTGGAAAAGAATCCATTTTGTGTTACAAAGAGGTCATCACCAGCATGTGGAAGGAACAGGGAATATGATTTTCTGAGAAGAGGGCTAGAGGGGAAATAACTGAGCAACCATGTTAGAAGCGTTGTTCTGGAATGAGCCCTCTCCTTGCAGAGGACACAGTGCCTCTGAGTTTCTGAAACAGAAGGAAACCAGGGCTGATACACATAGGGGCATGTTTAATCCTCACTGAACCCATAATATCGCCACTTTCAAAGAAAAGAAATTTGATGCTCAGGGAAGTGGACTGACTTACCCAGTGTCACACCATGGCAGAACCACGATCTTTTTTTTTTTTTTTTTTTTTTTTTGTGAGACGGAGCCTCACTCTGTTGCCCAGGCTGGAGTGCAGTGGTGCAATCTCGGCTCACTGCAGCCTCCACCTCCCAGGTTCAAGTGATTCTCTTGCCTCAGCCTCCCGAGTAGCTGGGACTACAGGTGCCCCGCCACCATGCCCAGCTAATTTTTTGTATTTTTAGTAGAGACAGGGTTTCACCGTGTTAGCCAGGATGGTCTCGATCCCTTGACCTCATCATCTGCCCGCCTCGGCCTCCCAAAGTGCTGGGATTACAGGTGTAAGCCACCACGCCTGGCCCAGAACCACGATCTTAATTTATACCTCCCAAATTCTCATAGCTTCCCCATCAACAGGAATAATTATAACCAGCTTTAGAACAACATTTCACAATCTCCAAAGTGTTCTTTACATACATTCTTCCTTGTAATTCCCCCAAGGGTTCCTCTGAGCATCATCTCCATTCAAAAGGTGGGGAAAGTCTTGAAGAAGTGAAATCGTTTGCCACAAACCTTACCCAAGATACTCAAAAGACCACGAAGGGTTCTGTTCACATTCACATACACATACATACAAGGTACGTAGAACATGTAGAGTTCCAATGAGCACCCAGCCAAGGTCAAAGGTAATTTCCAGGTGGGGCATCATATTAGAGTCATAGAAGCAATGGTTTTCAAAGTGTGGTCCCTGGACCAGAGCATTAGCATCACTGGGACCTTAGAAATTCCCATTCTCAGGTCGCACCTACCAAATCAGAAACTCAAGCTGGGACCCAGCCAACTCTTACTAAGCCTTCTGAATGATTCTGATGGACATTCAAACTTGAGAACCATTGGTCAGGAGGATGAATGCTTGGAGTTGGACCTCCCAGGCTTGGATTCAGCTCAGTTCTTCAAATTGAGGTAGGCTAACCTCTCTAAACCCCGGTTTTCTCATCTGTAAAATGAAGATAATACTACTTCCCTCATTGAGTTATTGTGAGGATGCAGTGAGTATTAGCACATAGGCAGCCCTTAACTTGGTACCTGGGACAGTGCACGTCCAATACATTTTAGCTAAATTTAAGATGGATGTGTGATCCCTGGGACAAAGGGCTGACCACATTTTGCTGGTGACCCTATTGGGAAACAGCTACTCTCATGACTGCCAATAAGAGTGCAAATTGCTACAATATCTCTACAAGAGTTTGGCAGTATCTATCAAAAGGTATAAAAGCATAACTCTCTTTTAAGCGGTTTCACTCCTGAAACCTAATCCCACAGATGTATACACTCATGTTCACAGAAGAACAAGGCTATTCCTATGGAAGCCATATGAATGGAGCCTGTTGGGTGGATTTGGAGGAAGGGGAGGTTGGAGGATGTTTTCCAAAGATGGTGAGAAATTTTCAGGCAGAAAAAAATACTAAGTGTATACTACTATGGGGTAATCCAATGTATAAAAATAAATTTTTCTCTGGGCGCGGTGGCTCACGCCTGTAATCCCAGTACTTTGGGAGGCCAAGGCAGGTGGATCACAAGGTCAGGAGGTCAAGACCATTTTGACTAACACGGTGAAACCCCATCTCTACTAAAAATACATAAAATTAGCCAGGCATGGTGGCATGTGCCTGTAGTCCCAGCTACTCAGGAGGCTGAGGCAGGAGAATTGCTTGAACCTGGGAGGCGGAGGTCGCAGTGAGCCACGATTGCGCCACTGCACTCCTGCCTGGGCAACAGAGCAAGACTCCGTCTCAAAAAATAAATTTTTATCTTGGGAATTTTTTTAAATTTCTGATTTGAATTCTTGCTAAGTAGATATATATATATAAAATGATTGACTGTCATAAATATAAACTAAATTGGGAAGGAAGGCTATCTCTATGTGATGAAACTAAAAGTAATTTTTACATTTTCCTTATGCTTTTCTATTTTTGCAGATTTTTTTCTTCTTCTGCACTCAGGACATATTAAATGCTATTTTAAAAATTCTATGTACATTCTAATCTCAATTTGGTAATACATCAATACACATAAAAGACATATAAGAAGAATATACACCAAAATGGTTAACAGTTGGTGTCTCTGAGTTTGCAGGTAATCTTTATTTACATTTTTCTGATTCCCAGATTTTCTGGAATGCACCTGTATTCATATTATAATCAGAAAACCATCCAGTTCAGGCCTTTGAGTAATGTCATAGCTTGAAGCAACACACAAGTCTCCAGGCCTCCTCGCAGGGTGGGCAATGATTCCGGTCCAGGTTCCCATGCTGGCAGCCCTGGGACAACTCTCAGCTCTCCCAGCTCGAAAGCCCTGGGGATACTGAGCCAGTCGTGGACCCTTCCCTAGATTCCAGCTCCCTACTGGAAAAGATGGAAACAGCGTGGACCTCAGGAGCCTTGTCAGGCCTGAATCAGGCTCTGATTTCCGAGCCAGGAGAGCGGCGCAGCGCTGAGAGGCGACGCCAGGGCGCAGCATTGTCTGCAAGATCGCGCTGCCGGAGCCGGGCGCTCCCCGCAGCTGCCGGCAGGGGGCCCAGGGCAACCGCCTGCCGCCCGCGGACGCGCATCTACCAGGCGAAGTCAGGAAAGAGGTAGAGGGAAGCTACGAGAAAGACATGGTCTCTCCTGCTGCGGCAAGCTGGAAAGATGCCCTGGCTTGGCGTCCCACAGATAGGAGTGGATTCGTCCATTCCGGATGCATTTCTTTAGGGTACATTGTAGCGGGCACCTGGTTGGGGGTGGGAGGGGAGGACACAAAACAAGGGTGGACCAGCCCCCGTCCTTGCCCTCAGCATCGTCAGCACTGTGACACACAGGTCAGTAACAGCAGGTTCTGCAGGAGCACGGAGGCTGAACCCTGAACCTTGGCGGTGGGAAGGGAGCAGGGAATGGGGAGGGCCTTAGGGGATGAAACCTCAGCCACACCAGGAGGATGAGCAGGACTTCCTCACTGGGAGCAGAAAATGGCAGAAAAAAAACCAGGGCTTCTAGGTAAGGGAGACTGCATACAAAGACCTGGAGACCAGGGAAAGTGTGGCTGAGTGTAGTGTGCAGGAAGGTCCCACCAGGATGCCAAGTCATGAGGGCCCTGCAGTGCCCACAGAAGCAGCATGGATTTCATCCTAAAAGTTGGGGCTCCTTCGGAAAAGTTTTGTGCGGAGAAGGAGCAGTAGTTAAATCTTAGCTCTGCCACTGTTTCTGTGATATGAGACAAGCCATTTGCCTTCTCTGGCCCTCAGTTTTCTCCTCTGTAAAATGAGTCCAATAAAAGGTACCTTACCGTCTTTTTGTGAAGATTAAAAGGGGTAAACAGAGAACCCTGAGTCAATGCCCAGTATGTGTGACTTGCCTTCCTTTGTCCTTTTATTTCTTTTTATGTTTTATATACTTTAAGTTCTAGGGTACATGTGCACAATGTGCAGGTTTGATACATAGGTATACATGTGCCATATTGGTTTGCTGCACCCATCAACTCATCATTTACATTAGGTATTTATCTTAATGTTATCCCTCCCCCAGCCCCCCACCCCCTGACAGGCCTGGGTGTGTGATGTTCCCCGCCCTGTGTCCAGGTGATCTCATTGTTCAGTTCCCACCTATGAGTGAGAACATGCAGTGTTTGGTTTTCTGTCCTTGTGACAGTTTGCTCAGAATGATGGTTTCCAGCTTCATCCATGTCCCTGCAAAGGACATGAACTCATCCTTTTTTATTCGTCCTTTTATTTCTCTGCAATAACATTCAGATGGAAAAGACAGATAAGTGAGCCATCTCCAGCACGGCCACAGTGTCAGCCTGGCAAAAATTAGTAGTCCAGGGGAGTCATCTCAGCTGGTTTCCAGGGGCCAGGAAATCATTTTCATCATGTTTGATTGCAATCAAGAACAAGTTCTGCCCTCTTATTCCCGTTAATAATAAAAATGTATCTTAAAAAATGCATCTTATTCTGATTATAAAAATACTATCTCCAGGAAAGATGGTAGCTGAGAGAACAATTAAAAAAAAATTAAAAATAGAGAAGAAAATGCCAACTCCATTGAATGCAAAGGACCCAACCTCAAGATACAAACTCAAAATAATAATTTTCATACAGAATGTAGGAGGGGGGATTCTGGGACCCACTTCTGGAGTGGAGCAGCATCAGGTGAGTGAGAGAAGGGCTGGGCACTGGGTAGGACATGAGGGGGCAGGTGCAGACACGTGCGAAGAGGACAGGAACCAAGAAGAACATTTTCCTCTGACCTGGTTCCCTCACTGAGGGGTGAGTCACAACAGGAAGTCCAGTGACGATCAAGATCCGATGAGGAGGAAGAAGATACCATTACCGAGAGAGAAGTTGAGGCTGTATTCAGCTTTCCTGGGAAGCTCAGCTACCTGCGCTCCTTTGCAAGACAAAATCTGGGTCATGGGGAATTAACAAAAGAATCCTGGCCGGGCGCAGTGGCTCACGCCTGTAATCCCAGCACTTTGGGAGGCCGAGGCGGGCGGATCACAACGTCAGGAGATCGAGACCATCCTGGCTAATGAGGTGAAACCCCGTCTCTACTAAAAATACAAAAAATTAGCTGGGCGTAGTGGCGGGCACCTGTAGTCCCAGCTACTCGGGAGGCTGAGGCAGGAGAATGGCGTGAACCTGGGAGGCGGAGCTTGCAGTGAGCCGAGATCGCGCCACTGCACTCCAGCCTGGGAAACAGAGCGAGACTCCGTCTCAAAAAAAAAAAAAAAAAAGAATCCTAAGCAGCTAAGTTGAACCTCGCAATAAAAAGCAGAGAGAGTAAGAAGAGGGGGCAGATGGAGAGGGTCCACAGCAGCTGAGAGTGGTGAGTGGGCAAGAGGCAGTTTTGGAGAGAGAGGGTGCAGAGAAAGGCAGCAATGGAAGACGCCATCCTTCAAAGTTGGCTGAGCATGGACAGGACGTGCCCATTTCGGTGTACAGCAAGGCTTCTCATCCCTGGCTTCATTCCAAAATCACCTGCCAAGCATTTCAAAGTATCTGTTGCTCGGGCCCCATCCAAACCTATTATATCTCAATACCCAGAGGAGGCCTGGGAATTGGAATTTTGAGCTCCCCAGGCCGGTCTGAGGTGCAGTCAGGATTGAGAATTGCTGTTCTAGAGATAGAATTGTGCTTTGATGTACTTTAATAACTTTGGGAGTTGATGGATGGTGTTTTTAAATGCATTATACTGATGTCAATGTCCAGCCCTGAGCTAAGAATATTGACATTTATTATCTCATTTAAATCCAGTGTGCCCCTGTTTACAGATAGTGGTGGCTAACATTCATTGAACAGTTATTTTGCCTTAGACAACACCTCAATTAATCTCACAACAACCCTGTGAAATTGCTAGTTATCCCCTGCTACACAGATGAAATTATGGCATAGAGCATTTAGGTAACTTGCCCAAGATCCGCCAGTTAAACGGCAGAGGCAGAACTGAGCCTGCACATCTGGCTCTAGGGCCTCCTGGTCAATACACCAACATCTGCCCATGTTCCCCCTTCGCTTGCCTTTCATCAGAGGGAGGAGCAGGCCAGCCTCTCATCCCAAGGTAACCACAACCAAGACTCCATTCAGACTGGCCTGGGAGAAGGAACCTAAATGAGGCTGAATGCAAGCAGCAGATGTCCCCGCACAGCAATTCATTTGCTACTGGGAACATGGCTCGGCAAAGACTCCAGTATGAATGGAGTTTGCAATTTGAAAGATGATGTGTCTGGAACCCTCCGGCGTGCTGTATTCCGGCGTGCACCTGCCTCCTCCATTCATTCCCATCCCCGCTCCCATCCGGCTCCACCTCAAACTCCTCTTCTTCCCCCTGCCCTCCTTCACACCTCAACCTCTCTGACCTAAAAAACCTGGTTTATTTTTACTATAAAAATAATAGGCCACACGCAGTGGTTCACATCGTAGCACTTTGGGAGGCTGAGGCAGAGGATGGCTTGAGCATAGGAGTTCAAGATAGGGCATAGCAAGACCCTGTCTCTACAAAAAAATTAAAAATTAGCCAGGTGTGGTGGGCATACCTCCCAAGTAGCTATGGTCCCAGCTACTTGGGAGGCTGGGGCAGGAGGATCACTTAAGCCAAGGAGTTTGAGGCCATAGTGAGCTATGATGGTGCCACTGCACTCCAGCCTGGGTGACAGAGACAGACCCTGTCTCTAAAAAATAAAATTAAAATTAAAATAATAATTTCTCATAAGAATAAGATAGCACAGAAGTATATCCCAACCCTGCATGCCACCATCTCCTGCTGAGTACAATTTCCTGTGTGTTCATCCAGGCCTAGCATAGGCTCATACAAACATTATGCTCATCTGTAAACGTTTTTGCTTTTGAATTGTCTGTAAAAATTAAATCCTGTTATACAAATTATACTAAAACCTTATTTTTTTCTCGTTAAAAATATGCCATGAACTTTTTTCAAGACAAAATATATTAATCTTTCTCATTTTTAAGAGCTTCATAGAATTCTGATATACTAACTCCTATAATTTATTTATCATTCCCCTATTGATGAACATTTATTTCCACAATTTTGCTACTATACACACACACAAAATGCTGTCATGAGTCCCCTTGTGCATAGCTTTATATTCTCATGCTATTGTTTCTGTAAAAGAGGTTTCTAGAAGTGAGATTAGCTAGTTCATAAGATGTGAGCATGTACATTTCTTTCTTTTCTTTTTTTTTTTTTTTGAGATGGAGTCTCACTTCGTCACCCAGGCTGGAGTGCAGTGGCGTGATCTCGGCTCACTGCAACCTCCACTTCCTGGCTTCACGCGATTCTCCTGTCTCAGCCTCCCAAGTAGCTGGGACTATAGGCACCTGCCACCACGCCTGGCTAATATTTTCTATTTTTAGTAGAGATAATGACCGTGTTAGCCAGGATGGTCTCGATCTCCTGACCTCGTGATCCGCCCGCCTTGGCCTCCTAAAGTGCTGGGATTACAGGCGTGAGCCACCACGCCCAGCCTGAGCATGTACATTTTTAATGATAATGATGATGATAATCATCTTTCTAACTGTATTTAGCACTTACTTTGATATGCCAGGCATTATAAGAACATTATATTCATTATCTTATTTAGTCCTTCCAACAGCCCTGTAAGATAGATTTTATTATTATCTTCATTTTCATGCAATAGCATTAAGGCCTAGAGAAGTTGGGTTCTTGCTTCAAATAATAGAGCTAATAAATGAACTGTCTACCAAAAAGGCGGTACCAATGTTCACCCTAGCCACAGGGCCATTTCCCCAACAGGATACCATTGTCTTTGTGAGAACGAAAATCTAAAAGTACCTCTTTTTTGGTTTGCTTTCTCACCCCTTGAGGTGAACATCTGTGGCTTCCGTGATCACCACCCTCTTTCAGACCATTTTCTCTCCCTATTGGACCAGAGCCTCCACAGGCTCCTGCTCCCAGACTTTCCCCTTCCAGTCCATCCTCCACACTACCAGAACACTCACACTCTCCCCTAAAGCCCTTTGGTCTCTCGTTGCCACCAGGATAAACTCCTGGCTCCTTGGTCTACTATTTGAGGTCCTCCCTGACCACATCCCTGCCAGCCTGTCAGAGTCACTATCCTTTCCCTGGCTCTTCTGTCCTCTTCCCGTCGGTTTTCCAAACCATGACCCTGCACCACTTTCACATCTCTGAGCCTGTGCCCATGCCATTTCTTCATTCTGGAAGGCCTTTCCATCTTTGATTTTCCTGGCAAACTCTTACCCATCTTTCAAAGCCCAGTTTAAATGGCCTCTCTTGAAGCCAGGATGAAACCAAGGATAACACCAAACTCTTAGTGACAGCAAGCTTGCAAGTGATAGTTATTCTGTTTTATGCTTTTTGTGCTTTCTAAATGTTTTGCAATGAGTAGCCGTTACTTTCATAAGGAGAAAAGATAAAATACCTTTAATTTTTTAGCATCTTTTCCTTTGAAATTTCTTAGTCTATGCTTTATGAAGTAGTTATAAAGCATACTTGGACATGCTTGTAATCCCAGCTACTGGAAAGGCTGAGACATGAGAATCACTTGAATCAGGGAGGCAGAGGCTACAGTGAGCCAAGATTGCACCATTGCACTAAAGCCTGGGTGACAGAGAGAAACTTTGTTTTTTTAAAAAAAAAAGAGTGGATTTGGAGGACAACGAGCTGAGACTGCACTGGAAGAGCTGGAGGCTCAGCTTGTCCCACCGGCCAAGTGCCTTATGTCCCTGACCTAGGGAATGCTAAAGTACTCTCTGAGAAGAATCTTTGCTTGCCTCTTGGTTCATATTTGAGTCAAAGTAGGCATCCTTTTCCTCTGAGAAAACATCCAGGATGCCTGGCATATAGCCGACCCTCAATAAGGGGTTGCTGAATGCATTAATTAACAAAGAAGTCAAGCACACACACAATTTGGCTAACTTCTAAAGCATAAGCTCCTCATGCATCCAAAAGAAGATTTCTCCTTCATCTCCTCTTCCACAGGGACTAGGGATGGGCATGACCCTGAAGCAAGTGCTTCCATGTGATAATTCCAGGATCCTGCTAGTCTTTGGTAGCTGTGAGAGCGTATGTTACACTTCTGGCCCTGTGATGGGCCTGTTTCTCATTCCCAAATGCTGCAGGTACTGTGTGAGAGCAGAAGGGTGGAGGAGAGGGACTCTGCTCTGCTGCATGATGTGAAATTCTCACTCCTTTGACCTCTCTGCGGGAGGGCAGCCTTGCAGATACACAGCAGCCAGGAAACATGTCTTTTACCCCTGGTGGACTTCAATTGTAAGGTTTCGGAGAATTATCTTTTCTCCTTGGAAGGTGTTTTATGGGTACATGTGTATTAACTATTACTGAGTAATAAACCCCTCCGAACACGGTGCCTTAAAACGACAAGGCCTTTATTATTTATCCTGAGTCTGTGGGTTGGTTGGGCCATTCTCTGGCTGGTCTCACATGGGCTCACTCATGTAGCTGCATTCAGCTGATGGCGGTTCCGAGATGGCCTCAGCCACATGCTTGGTAGTAGGTGCTGGCTGTTGGCTGCGGCACCTCGGTGCTCCTCCACATGGCCTCTCCTCCTGCAAAAGGCCAAACTGGCTTTCTTGCACAGTGGCCTCAGGACAGCATCCCAAGAGACACCAATACACAAGGCTCTGCTTGTGTTTGCCGATGTCCCACTGGCCAAGTCACATGGATAAACCCAGAGTCAGCCAGCCAGGCAGGAGGCTTGGAGCTCGCCTCTTGATGGGAGGAGCAGTAAGGAATATGTGGCCGATTTCAATTCACCACAACATGTATGACAGTCAGAGACAGAGGGAAGCAGGACCTGATCCTCACCTAGCGGCTGGACAACTGAGATGACAGAATGATGTATCCACGGCACAGAGGTGGGGAGATGTACCAAAGAGTGGATTTGGGCTGGGTGTGCTGGCTCAGGCCTGTAATCCCAGCACTTTGGGAGGCCAGGCAGGTGGATCACTTGAGGCCAGGAGTTCGAGACCTGCCTGGACGGCACGGCGAAACCCCGTCTCTACTAAAAATGCAAAAATCAGCTGGGTGTGTTGGCACATGCTTCTAATCCCAGCTACTGGAAAGGCTGAGACATGAGAATCGCTTGAATCCAGGCGGTTGAGGTTGCAGTGAGCCAAGATTGCACCATTGCACTAAAGCCTGGGTTACAGAGCGAAACTTTGTTTTAAAAAAAAAAAGAGAGTGGATTTGGAGGACAACCAACTGAGATTGCGCTGGAAGAGCTGGAGCCACAGGCCTCTCCTGGCTGTCCCACAGGGCCCTGCTCCCTGAGGCTTTACCTTACACAGGGGAGGAACTGAGGACATGCATTGCTGGAGGAATGGAAGGAAATGCTAGTGAAAGACAGGTCCCACCAGTAGGGAGAGAATTTTCCAAAAGCTGCATGAAGACCAGAAGAAAAACCATCTCTTTAAGGAGGTTGCAGTCCTGAGCAAGGCCAAGAACTCGGTGTGCTTCAGAGGGGACTCCCGGTGGCAGCCACAAAGGTGCATGCTCCAACCTCCCTTCAGGAAGAGTGTGCATTTCAGCTACAAGACATGCAACTGGCTGCTCCTGCTGCTACAGCTTTCAGGGTCCATCTCTGCATGCAAGTTCTAGCCAAGGCCATACTCTTCCCAGGAAGCCCCCTCAGCCAGTGACTGAGCATGGTGGGGGTACTCAGGCTTGGCCATTTCTGTCAAGTGTGGGATTCTTCTGAAACCCATCTTTGCCCTGGGACTTTGTGCTGCATTCACAGAATGTCAGATCAGCATCACAGTCTGAAGGTTTTCCCTACTTCCTCCCTCTTTTACCTTTCATAGCTGCTGTGCCCAATATGCCCTTTGCTTGGCTAACATTTACTGAGCATGTATTATACATCAGGCACTGTGCTAAGGGATCTATGTGCCTTGCCATTTCGTCTCTACAGCAATCCTATCAGATAGCAACCGATAGCACCCCACGTTACAGGTGAGGAAACAGGAACAGAAGGATCATGTGGCTCACCTTGTGTGTGGGGAGAGGGGAAGCACAGCCAGGAAGAGGTGGAATGAAGATTGGGTTTGGGGATTGGATCTGCACCCTCCACAGGGGAAGACACGCTTCTCGCTGCTATGTCCTTTCCCCGGATGTTTTCCAGGCTCTAATTTCCTCTAGATTTGAAAAATGAACTTTCCTTCTTGGAATTTGTCCAATTTGGGAATGAAGTTTCCTGGTCTAGTCACAAATTCATTAGCAAGAGCTCGAATTAAGGGCTTACCCTCAGTAGGGTGTCCCTCAAAGTCCTGCCTTGGGGGCTCGACTGACCAAGTAAAGGAAAGCGCTCACCATGCAGATAGCATGGGAAGAGCTGCTTTGGCTTCCCCAAGATCAGCAGGCCCTGAAAGGCAAAGACCTGGGTTTGGAAGGTGCAGCAGGTTAGAGGGAGAGTGGGGCTTCTCCGCTTCTGAGAACAGCATGGCGAAGTTCCCAGCAGGGTGCCTGCCTCTCCAAGTCACACAGGGTTCGTCAGCCCTCTTGCCCCAGAGGCTCTGCTTAGCTCTTCTGTCAGTCAGAATCTCAATTTCATCTATACCTCACAGCCGCAGACTTTCAACTGTAGACCTCCATGGTCTAGATATTCTCTAGCCCACTGTCACGCCCAAGGAGCTGGTCTCCAAGGTCTCATCTGTGCAGGAGATTCAGCAGATCCAGTGAATGAAATAGACCAGAGCAAGAATTTGATTTTGAAATGAAATCAAAACAGAATCAACCAGCACAAACCTGGCTTCCAGCCCAGGTACCGTGTCCTGGAAAATAAGTCACTGTGTGAATTTGGGACAAGCACTTACCTCTTTGAGCCTGTTTTCTCATCTGCAAATGGGAATAATAATAGTACCTGCCTAATGAGGATTTCACGAGGAGCACAGGCAGCATGCTCAGCTCGGCACCTGGCACAAAGCCAGCTCTTAATATATCTTAGTTACCATCTCATTTTGGGTCCCTTAAAGAGTAGGACTTCGTGACCCTACTTCAAGTTTGACTTATGAGGTAATCCCAGGAAGCACAGTTGGAAGAGTGAAAGGAGAAAAGCCACTAAAAGTTGTCATCCCAAGTGGCTTCCTACTGTGGGCACCTGGGGCTCAGGCCCTCTGAGAAACAGTGTGGAATATGCATGAGAACTGCCGGGGAGCCGGAGCGCTTGTCCCCAAACTCCCAAGCCTCATATGTAAAGGATGCCCTGGGAGGCAGTGACAAGCCCCACAGGACATCTGGGTGCACCTGTGTGAAGAGGGAAACCCTCAGCACAGTGAAGAGAGCCCAGTGTTTGAGAAGGAGCGTGGTCAGCTTGCAGGCCAACTCAGGATGGCCAGGAGGGTGTGGGGGGCATTCCTTCTGCTCCAGTTCCCTTTATTGTTACTGTAATGACAAACACGGGTAACAGGGTATATTATCTTGTGTTACTCATGTAAATAGATAGACCACAACAACTCAGTCCAATTTGCATTGTTTTCTGTGATGCTCGAATTTCAATAAATATCCTAATGGGCTTCACGACTCACTGCAAAGGAAAGAAGGGGAACGACCAGTTATTTTATTAAGGGCTGTCATGGCCAGGGACTGTGCTAAGTACGTAATCCTCATACAACTCATGAACTTGGATATGAATATCCCCATTTTGCAGGGAACAAAACTGAGGCAAAGAGAGGTTATACATCTTGTTCAAAATCCTACAGCTTGTAAGAGGCAGAAATGGGATGCAAATACACAAAATAAGACTCTGCTGTCGATCATCTAAACCTTTGTGGAATTGAACTGAAAATGGCATGATTCTATGAAGTGGTTTGGAAGCCTGGTGAGTGGGTGGGGCAGGCCAGCATTCAAAGTCAGGCACCAAGAAGGCTGAGTTCGAAGGCTGGGTACGGTGGCTCATGCCTGTAATCCCAGCACTTTGGGAGGCAGAGTCGGGTGGATCCCCTGAGGTCAGGAGTTCGAGATCAACTTGACCAAATGGCAAAACCCCATCTCTACTAAAAATACAAAAATTAGCCAGGCATGGTGGCAGGCGCCTGTAATCCCAGCTACTCGGGAGGCTGAGACATGGGAATAGCTTGAACCTGGGAGGCGGAGGTTGCAGTGAGCCGAGATGGCACCATTGCACTCCAGCCTGGGCAACAGAGCAAGACTCTGTCTCAAAAAAAAAAAAAAAAAGAAGACTGAGTTCATAACTTTATTAGACACCTCCCAAGGGCTTTCCTCTAGACCAGAAGGATGTCTCTTCTGTTCTTAGAGAAGCTGTATGGAGTACCCTTGACATAACTAACTCCATCTTAGGAAAAGGCTCCACTTGATAATTCATAGGGCACTCTGCCAACAAGGATAAGATGTTTTGCTTAATAAACAAATTTAAAAAGTAAAGACTGCATCCAACCAGATAAGGACAGAAACAAGCATCCTCTTCCACTATCAGTTCTCCCCAGAGAACTCTGTGACTATAAAAGATTAGGCCTTCAGCAGCTCAAAATGGTCGTCTTAACTGACACCATCTTGCTGTCACTTGTGATAAGAACCTGGCATCTGCTGCCAAAGGCTCTGCCACCTCAAAGACTCTTCCTTGCAAGACCAAGAGACTGCCCAGCCCAGAACAGGACACCTTGTGTCTTCCTCGCTCCCCCTGGACTAATTTATTAACCCTTTCTCCTATCTCTTTTTCCCCTTGATGTTAAATGCTACATTGTTTGTGTGGAGTGTTTAATCTATAACACTTCAAGTACACTATCATGCACGGTTTGCAGTATTGACTGACTTACGGAGTACCCGCAGCTCTGACTACGGAGTAACTGGGAAGTATCAAGGAGAACTGCCTCCTTGGGAACTCCACAGAGCTCGTGGCTTTTGTGATTGAATCACAATCATTACAAGGCTGACACTGTGGAAAGACACAAGCATGTGTGGACCTGGCTATTTCTAACCTGGCACTGCTCGTGACAGAAGCCAAAGTGACAATTTGCATATGTAGAATGAGAATGGTCGGCCTTCAGATGGACTTCATTCATTGTTAGTAGTGCTCCCTTTCATTCTCAACTGTCCTGGTTTGGACAAGACATTGCATGTCTCCCTTTACAAAATGCTATTAAATTAACAAAGAGCTTCCGCAGACGTTATTTGACTTTATTATCCCCACAACCTTAAGAGGGAGCTGTTTATGCCACCATTTGATGGAGGGGACAAATCAAGACCCAGAGAGGCTGCGCTGCAAGGTCCTGGCCTGGCTGAGAGTGGAACCCAGACATCTCTTTTAATTCCAAAGCCCAGGGTCTTTCTGCTTGATCTTCTTGCATTGTTCTTACATTGATTTGGTCATTTATTTATTCATCTTTCACTCATTCATTTTTTCTTTAGAGCACACTGTGCCAGTTTTTATGTTTCTCTCTGCTTCCAGAAGTTCAGGGTATGGAATGAAGCAAAAACCACGCTTGACAGCAGTGAGCCATGTTCACACCACTGCACTCCAGCCTGGGTGACAGACTGAGACCCTGTCTCAAAAAAAAAAAAAAAAAAAAGAAAGTAAGAAAAAGAGAAAGAAACTCAATTGTTATGCCTCTCCCTGGGGACTTTATGTACCAGGAAGGATAAATTGGGAGCACAGGAGAAGCAACTGGAGGTTGACACCAGCCCAGACAGATTACCACCTGTTCTTCTAAGAGCTGCTCCAGACAATTTTCATTACCTGACAGACTTTTTGTCTGTATAACAAGACAGCGTTTATCCCCATGCATTTCCTCCCTCACCCTCCCATAACTAGTATCTCTACCACCCTCCAGAAGCCCCAAGTCCCTATTCATTTCTGTAGCTCAGGATGCTATATAAGCTTTAATCATCTGATCATTCCTCCAGTGTCATATTCTGTGGAACTCCTGTGCAGACATATGTAATTAGTTTTTCTCCTGTTAGTCTGTCCTGTGTCAATTTAATTCATAGCTTAGCCAATGAACCTAGAAGAGTGGAGGGAAGTCATTATTCCTTCCCTAAAACACAACATATATGTATATGAAATTGTTAACAACGGCGAATTTGTATGGGTCTGCAGCAACCTCAATTCTTGCCTTCTCAGAAGAAAGAATTCAACTGCGGGACAGAAAGCAGAGTGAGAGACAGAGGCAAGTTTTAGAGCAGAAGCAAAAGTTAATTAAAAAGTTTAGAGCAGCCGGGTGCAGTGGCTCACATCTATAATCCCAGCACTTTGGGAGACTGAGGTGGACAGATCACGAGATCAGGAGTTCGAGACCAGCCTGACCAAAATGGTGAAACCCCGTCTCTATAAAAATACAAAAATTAGCTGGGTGTGGTGGCACATGCCTATAATCCCAGCTACTCAGGAGGCTGAGGCAGGAGAATTGCTTGAGCCTGGAAAGCGGAGGTTGCAGTGAGCTAAGATCACGTCACTGCACTCCAGCCTGGGCGACAGAGCAAGACTGCATCTCAAAAAAAAAGAAAAGAAAAGAAAAGTTTAGAGCAGGAATGAAAAGAAGTAAACTGGAAGAGGGCCAAGCAGGTGACTTGAGAGATTCAACTGTGCTGTTTGACCTTTGACTTGGGGTTTTACATGTTGGCATGCTTCCAGGGTTTCATTACTTCCCTGAACCTTCCCTCGGGTGGGCTGTCTGCATGCACAGTGGCCGGCTAGCACTTGGGAGGGGCTGCAAGCTCAGTGTGTTTACTAGAGTTGTATGCATGCTCGTTTGAGGCATTCTTCCATTACCAGCCAAGTGTTTAAACCCTGCCATGTTGCCTCTTAGTGCGCATGCTTGAGCCCACTCTCCCAACTTTCGCTATCTTATTGGGAAGCTGCTGATCACCAATTTCAGGTGTTTTTTTTGTTTTTGTTTTTGCTTTTTTTTTTTTTTTTTTTGAGACGCAGAGTCTTGTTCTGTCGCCCAGGCTGGAGTGCAGTGGCCCCATCTCGGCTCACTGCAAGCTCTGCCTCCCGGGTTCAAGCCATTCTCCTGCCTCAGCCTCCCGACTAGCTGGGACTACAGGCGCCCGCAACTACGCCCAGCTAATTTTTTGTATTTTTAGTAGAGACGGGGTTTCACCGCGTTAGCCAGGATGGTCTCGATCTCCTGACCTCGTGATCCGCCCGCCTCGGCCTCCCAAACTGCTGGGATTACAGGCGTGAGCCACCGTGACCGGCCTCATATTTTTATTTTTATTTTATTTTATTTTATTTTATTGAGACGGAGTCTCGCTCTGCCGCCCAGGCTGGAGTGCAGTGGCGCAGTCTCGGCTCACTGCGAGCTCCACCTCCCGGGTTCACGCCATTCTCCTGCCTCAGCCTCCCAAGTAGCTGAAACTACAGGCGCCCGCCACCACGCCCGGCTAATTTTTTGTATTTTTAGTAGAGACGGGGTTTCACCGTGTTGGCCAGGATGGTCTCCATCTCCTGACCTCGTGATCCACCCACCTCGGCCTCCCAAAGTGCTGGGATTACAGGCGTGAGCCACTGCGCCTGGCCCCCAGGTGTTTATATCCATTGGGAGACGGCCTTTCCCTGGCGCCGGCTGCCACCAAGTATTATTTTAGAGACACAGTTCACAACTGCCTGACCATCACCTGATGGTCACCTCCCATTCCTGGTGGGAGGGAAGGGGGACCCTCTCCTCTCCTGCTCATGTCTGCCTGACTACCTACTGTAACAAAGTCACCACTTTGTACACCTTGAATATATTCAGTCTTCATGTCTCAATGTAATATTTTAAAATTAAAAGAAGAAAAAACAGGCTTGAGTCCTTGTCTCAAAGCCCTTGGGATTCTTCACATGCTACAGTGTGGCTACAGCTCTTTGAACTTTTCTCTAGGTTTAAATCCTGGTTTTGGCACAGCTAAGTGACTCTACCTGGGCAAATCTCAGATCCTTCATCTGCAAAATAAGATAATCAGAGCAAGTGCCCACCTCATGAGCTGCTGGGAGGAGAAACGAGATAAAGCATGGGGAGAGCTTGGCACCATGCCCTGTACACAGGAAGCCCTCAGCAAAATGCAAGCCAGTATTTCCTTTATCAGGCGGGAAACACCACCCAGATCTAACCTAGGGGATGGAGTGAGCTTTAGGAAACCAGAGGATTGGGGTTTTGTTTTTTGTTTTTAGCTTTTAGCCAGGAACAACAATTGAAAATTTTATTCCCCCCCCCGCACCCCACCTGCCCGGAACACGGACCACGTTTTAAAGAAAACAATTGGGGGTGTGGGGTGGAGAGTTACTTGGCTTCCAAGGTAAAGGGACTTAGGAAATGTTGAGCCTTAATTTCTGCATCTATGCTCCATTTATCCTAAGAGAGTTCTCATTTCAAAGGGGGCATATTTGCATCATAAAAGAGGTAATTGAATTCAAATGTGTGGAGTCTTTACCTTTCAGAGTCCCCAGTCCTTTTGTTCTCCCTTCTAATCATTCCTGGCAGTTTTTGTAAAAGGCTAAAATGTGGCACAGGAAGATATCAATACAGGAGGGAAAAGAAATATGGTCATAAAAGGGGTTAATTCAAATTGTGGGCAGAAAGCCTTTTTTCTTCTTTTTTTTCTCTTTTCCTGTGAGGGACTGAGACCCAGAGAGAGGGAGCTGTGACCGGCAGCCGCTGAAGAAAAAAGCAACTGAATTCCTGGTTTCCTTTTCTTTCTTTCTTCTCCACCCAACGCAGGGAAGCGGGTATTTCTTCAAAGAGGAATTTTTAAACATCTGTACACGTCTGTTTTTAAAAACCAAACAAACTAAAGTTATTCATTAAATGCAAACAAAACACTTGAAAATCTACTTAAGTTTCAATCATCTGACCAATTAGAGAGGCAGAAAGGCACTGACTGAGGGTTACACTTCAGCTCCTCAAAGTTGATATGTTCATATTATTTCCATTTTACAGATGAGGAAATTGAACAGAGAGTTCAAGAAAGTCCTAGAAATTGAATGAGGGAGGCATTGAATTCCATTCTTTTTACTAGAAAGAAATTTAGAAAAAGACAAAAGAAGAAAAGGAAGGAAGGAGAGAAAAAAAATAACAGGAAGGAAGGAAGGAAGGCGCATCTTATTTGGTATTATAAAGTGAAAAATATAAGCAGATAGATTTTGAGACACACACTGAGCCAGAGCTGAGTATCAGAAATAGATGCAGAAAAATAAAGGCTGTGTGGAAATGTTATCCAGCAAATGGGCTTGCTGCCGGATGTGCACGGAAGCCAATACCATGGCAGCAGCGCCTGAGAAAAAAAAAGGCTTTATTGCAAAGCCAGGCAGCAAGGAGAACAGGGTGCCAAACTGTCTCCCCAATTTGGGGTCTGCAGCAAGTTTTAGGGATCAGAGGGCAAGGGAAAGGATTTAAGAACATTGGCTTGTCAAAGGCTGATTGGAGGGCTTCAAATTTGACCATTGATGGTAAGGTATGCTGAGGTGGATGTTAGTCCTGGATCTTTTTAACCAATGGACCCCTCGCTTCTGAAAGAGTTCCCGTGGTGGAGTTCCGGTGGTGGAGTTCCGGCGGTGGAGTTCCGGTGGTGGAGTTCCGGTGGTCGAGTTCCGGTGGTCAGGTTCAGATTTGTCAGGTTCCGCCAAGTCCCAGGCTTCCTGGTCCTGTGGGGAGGGATCATTGGTTCTGAGTGTTGTTTAAGTGAGAGCTTTATCCTACTGCGCATGCCCTCGCTAAGTGACTTGAAGTTTCGTCTCTGTTCTACCTAAAAGGTAACAGGACAATGGCATGATCTCAGCTCACCGCAACCTCAGTCTCCCGAGTTCAAGCGATTCTCCTGCCTCAGCCTCCCGAGTAGCTGGAATTACAGGCATGCACCACCATGCCTGGCTAATTTTTTGTATTTTTAGTAGAGACGAGGTTTCTCCATGTTGGTCTGGCTTATCTCGAACTTCCAACCTCAGGTGATTTGCCCACCTCAGCCTCCCAAAGTGCTAGGATTACAGGCGTGAGCCACCGCGCCCGGCTGAGAGGTCCTACTTTTTAGTGTTTGTGAAAGCAACAGAAGAGCCATAGACTGTGAGATATCAAAGAGAAATAGCATTGGACCCTTATTAATGGTGGCAAGACAGACTGACTATTGCAGCAGGGAAGACAGACTCCAGCATAAACAGAGCCCGACTCCAACTAAGACAAAGGTGACTGAGGTTTTCGAAGGGAAACCAAAGAGGAAATAAGGAGTTATGGGGCAATGGAATACTACAGAGGGATGTAAGTGAAGAATTACTGAAAATGGTTTGGCAGTGTGGGTTGGAACTATGAACACTTTGCAGTTTGGCTGCATTGAGTTTTTTTTGACCAAAGCCTCAGCACAGGGGATGGGGTTATCTTTAGGGTCATGGTCTAGTGCAGGTGGAAGCCAGGCTAAAGTTTGGTCAAGTTCCTTAGCACAACGTTTGGGCAAGTCCTTTCTGCTGCATGAAGGTGCACAGTTCACAGTGGCTAGGAATGCCGGTCCACCCCTACCTCTTGCACAGTGTAGAAAAAAAAAATCATATTCCTCAGTAGAAAACTATGCATTATCGGTGCTGTGGCTCACGCCTGTAATCCCAGCCCTTTGGAAGGCCAAGGTGGGTGGATCACTTGAGGTCAGGAGTTCGAGACCAGCCTGGCCAACATGGTGAAATCCTGTCTCTACTAAAAATACAAAAATTAGCCGGGTGTGGTGGTGCACGCCTGTAATCCCAGCTACTCAAGAGGCTGAGGCAGGAGAATCGCTTGAACCCAGGAGGGGGAGGTTTCAGTGAGCCGAGATCACGCCACTGCACTCCAGCCTGGGCAAAGAGTGAGACTCCGTCTCAAAAAAAAAAAAAAAAGAAAAGAAAACTATGCACTATCTATGTGCATCCCTCATGCCTTATTAGATTCTAATTCCATGGGAGCTATTTTCTAACTCTGAAAGCAGTATGTAAGTGGTAGATATGCAGATTCTGCCCTATCTCATAGAGATTTCATTGATTTCCCTCATCCCTACACACACACACACACACACACACACACACAGAGGTTTGTCTTCATTTGCAATTCATTTCCACATTCCTTGACTCCACATAAATTTGTGCTTTTCTGACATTTTCTTTGAACCAGTTATAACATCTGCCTGGTTCTCTCATTGATTAACAAGTAAAGTAATGTTGAACATATGTTTATTTTTGTATCTGTATGAGAGTCCTGATTTTATTTTTTATGAAAATTGTCTTTTAACAACAGAACTTCCTCTTAAAATTACAGGGAAACCCATCCCACTTAACTATAAGTAAACAGAAAAAGATTGTGGTCAAAGACTAAGAGAGAATAGAATAATAAAAATGGTAATATATCTATGAAAATAAAAACACATCAGAAACATATGGCTCCAAGAAGAATCATAACCTAATATTTCAAAATGAGCTAGGAAACTTTAAAAAATGATAGCAGCTATGAAACAACAATCTGCAACAGAATCACAAAAGCCCAGAAATGAGTGGCTAAATGTAGGAGGACGTAGGACAAAAGCACTGATAGTGCTCAGGAACAAGTGAGAAATAAAAATTTTAAATTTAGAAATGAAGACTGAGGCTGGGCACAGCGGCTCATGCCTGTAATCCCAGCACTTTGGGAGGCAAAGGCGGGTAGATCACAAGGTCAGGAGTTTGAGACCAGCCTGGCCAATATGGTAAAACCCCGTCTCTACTAAAAATACAAAAAAAGTTAGCCAGGCATGGTGTCACATGCCTGTAATCCCAGCTACTCAGGAGGCTGAGGCAGGAGAATTGCTTGAACCTGGGAGGCAGAGGTTGCAGTGAACCGAAATCACGCCATTGTACTCCAGGCTGGGCAACAGAGCGAGACTCCGTCTCCAAAAAAAAAAAAAAAGAAATGAAGACTGGCCAGGTGCAGTGGCTCACGCCTGTAATCCCAATCTCAGCACTTTGGGAGGGTCTATTGAGCTCAGGAGGTCAAGGCTACAGTGAGACAGGTTTGTGTCATTGTACTCCAGACAGAGCAAGACCTGTCTCAAAAAAAAAAAAAAAAAAAAAGAAATGAAGACTAACTTAAAATAAACACAAAAGTGAATAGATGCCATAAAAAATTACTGTTAGAGAAATACAGAGTGAAAAGGAGAAAAAAACGAAATAGAATACAATTGAAAAAGTAAAAAGAAAAGATTTGAGAGAAACTGATATAGAACATATTCCTAATAGAGTAGAATACCCAACATGTGTATAATAGTTCCCAAAGATGGGGGTGGAATGCAACACAAGAGAATAAATAGTATTATACAGAAATTACGAGAGGCCACTCTTTTGGATTGAGCTTCAATACTCTAGGCTTCGACAGACCAGATCAAACCAAAACAGAGACACTCATGTTAAGTACCACAGAGTCAAAGCGAAACATTAAGGCAACAGATCTCAAAAGAGACCAGTTCTTCCTGAAATCAGAAGATGCCAGTCTGAGTCATCACCATAAGGAAGTCCCTTCTGCTTTAACCCTTAAAAAAAAGTAACCTGAAGTTACCCAATGTTAACCAGCCTTTTTTTCCCTCTTATTCTGTTCCTCGTTCCCACCTCATAAAACCCACTGTTCTGCTACTACCCAGTGAGAGCTCTCAGTCTAGTTTATCGAGTGGAGGCTGCCCTGATTCATAAATTGCAAATAAAAGCCAATCAGATCTATAACTAAATTGGTTGTAATTTTGTCTTTTGATGATTCTGGTATTGTAGGACTTTTTCCTTAGTTCAGCTAAAAATGGGGTCCTTGTCACACGACCAGGAAAGATTAGGCTCATGAACACATAGAAGGGTGAGAAAAGTGGAATGTATTGGGTGAAAAGGAAAAAAATTCAGCAAAGCCAGAGAGGTTCCTGTTAACAGGCCCCCATCTCACAGATTGAATCCCAGGTTGCCCCCCCACCCCAAAAAGAAGCGGCCAGGCTCCTGCCCCCTGCAAACGGCACAAACTTTCTGGGGCTCCACCCCAAAGCACACGCCTCCCGATGCACAGGCCGATCGGAGGCTCTAAGGGAGCCCTTTCTACTTGGCTGTGTCACTGGCAACCACAAAGGGACCCAAAGGACCTGGCTCATGGCTCCCAGGACTCCTTGAGGAGTTCAGGAGAGGTGCTGCTGACCCTCTCGAGGCTCTCTCTGTTCCACACAGAGCCCTGAGCATTGTAAGTCAGTGCCTCTCGGGTCAGACGCTACTCTTTTCGCATTGGACCACCTGATCTTTTTGGCTTTCAAATCCAGGGTTTAGTTTATGCTGTGAACCCATGTAAAACCTCTTGGGGTTTACAGTGGCTGAAAGTCACTGGCAGAGCTGTGGTTTTAAATGTCACTGACACCAGTTGCAGTACATGGTCATTACTGCAGGGCCACAAACTTCAGCTTCAGGAATTCACAGGAATTTGAGTTCTATCCTCTTCCTTTCTTTTTCTTGCACACTTGCGTAGGCGGAAATCATTGGCTAAGTTGGCCAGGGGGATCTCAGCCCCAAAGCCACAACTCGACTGGTGGACATGGATTAGGCACTTAAGAGTTATCAGAGCACTCACTGCCAAAACATAATGCTTCCGTCAGGGGTAAGCAGGTCATGGGATGAGGCAGTTGACACCAGTCCACCCACCAGCCTCAAGAAAACTTTCATGCAATGAAGGAACACAGCTAAAGCATCACACGACTCAACCCTGTGGCGTTTCTCTATTAAGCTTTCTTCTTGGCCCTGAGAGGCCCATGATTCAACATAAAAATGGGATCCTTAATTTCTAAATAACTGAGTAATCCACTTTCTGGCTACACTTGCCATTACATGTATAAGTATTAGGCCCCAAAGCTGCAAATATTTACAAAAGTGGCCAAAATCTTACTATAGATATTTCAGAATTACAATGGCCATTACATGGGACATTCCAGATGAACAACACTGCACTTTAAGCAGTGCATTTTAAAATGAGGGCTCCCAAAATTAGTCTCACCCAGGGACGCCTACATAAGCTTCTAAAAAATTTCAAAGAAAATATTTTTGCCTCTTTTAAGAGACTGTTTACAAAAGACAAACGAAAAGCTTCAGGGACTGATAAGAAAATTAAATCTACTAACCTTTTCAATATTTTTCTTTTTGCTTCATTACTGTCCTGCCCTGAAGGTGAAAAGAAAGCTGGATAGGCCAGGTGCGGTGGCTTACACCGTAATCCTCCCACTTTGGGAGGCCAAGGTGGGCGGATCGCGAGGTCAAGAGATCAAGACCATCCTGGCCAATATGGTGAAAACCCGTCTCTACTAAAAATACAAAAAAAAATTAACTGGGCATGGTGGTGTGCACCTGTAATCCCAGTTACTCGGGAGGCTGAGGCAGGAGAATCACTTGAACCCGGGAGGCGGAGGTTGCAGTGAGCTGAGATCACACCACCGCATTCCAAGCTAGCGACAGAATGAGACTGTGTCTCAAAAAAAAAAAGAAAGCTGGATAAAATATTTATAAAAGCTAGGCCCTCTGGTCAAGCAGTCATCCATGCTGAATCCAGACACAGAAAATGCTTTATCTGTCCAAGTCGTTAATGGGCCCCACTCTGAACTCAGTAATCCAGTTAAAAAACAAAGCTAAATTGAAAAGCCACTTATCTAACTAAACTCATCTCCAAAATATGCCTTTCTGGCATTCCGCTGGTTACTTTGAACAGGCTTCTGAATTTTCTCCTAGGCTCCTCTGCGTACGTCCTTGTAAAAGCCTGTAGCGAATTTCTGTGATTTTAAATTGCCTCTGCATCCATTTTGAATCTTCTTGTTTCCTGCCTGACTGGCACACCGAAATCTAAATCTCCTCCCAGTCAAGGCTCTCCTAGAGAGTGACTAATGGATAGGAGTAAACTGGACGCAGGTCAGACAGAGCCACAAGGCCATCAGCCAGTACAAACAAGTTTCCTGTGGGAGGGACACTGGCCACAGGTCAGGCATTTATGCATTAAGCTGCCCACCAGGACACAGAAGTATCCTGTAAGAGGCACACCAGAAACATCCTCAATCAGTTCCCCTGTATCCGATCACAGCAGGGCCAGAATTCAAAGCCACTCTCCAGAGAGATCCTCAAGACCAAATTAAAGGAAAATGTATCAAAGTCAGTTTTAGCAGAAATGGATGTTTTGCCCACCCAGATGAGCTTTGGGGACATTCAGATCTAATATGTAGTCCACCATCTCTATCAAACTGACCACTAATAATAGGCAACATTTCCTAAGTTATTTCTTGGGAAAAAAAAAAAAAAACTTGAGGCAGAGTGCAGTGGCTCACGCCTGTAATCCCAGCACTTTGGGAGGCCCAGGCAGGCGGAACACGAGGTCAGGAGATCGAGACCATCCTGGCTAACAGGGTGAAACCCTGTCTCTACTAAAGATACAAAAAATTAGCCAGGCGTGGTGGCACACGCCTGTAGTCCCAGCTACTCGGGAGGCAGAGGCAGGAGAATCGCTTGAACCCGGGAAGCAGAGGTTGCAGTGAGCCGAGATTGCGCCACTGCCCTCCAGCCTGGGGGACAGAGCAAGACTCTGTCTCAAAAAAAAAAAAAAAAAAGAAAAGAAAAGAAAAAAACGAAACAAAACAAAAAACTTGAATTGTTTCTCTGTACATCTGCTGTAGGACTTTCTCCTTAGTTCAGCCAAAAACCAGGTTCTTGTCACATGACAGACACTTTGAAGGGTGAGGGGGAATGGAATTTATTGGGTGAAAAGGAAAAAAGACGGCAAAGTGAGATGAGGTCCTGCTAACAGGCTGTCCACCTCACCAACTGAATCGCAGGTTACCACCCAGGAACAGGAGAGGCCAGGCTCCTCCCCCCTGCAAATGGCGAACTTCCCAAGGCCCCACCTCCTCCTTCCAGTGGGCAGGTGGGCATTATTCAGAAAGAATCAGCTGGGAAAAGGACAGGCTTCATCCAGGACTGACAGTCAGGTTTTTCAGCCTTCAAGCTGTTTTCGGCTTGAAGGCAGGGTTTCATGGGAGTGGGGAGGCCTTGGCTGCCACTTGTCTGTATCACCTCTGAGATGTAAATTTTCCCCCTAAAGTAATTCTTTTTTTTTTTTTTTCTTTTGAGACAGAGTCTTGCTCTGTTGGCCAGGCTGGAGTGCGGTGGCCTGATCTCGGCTCACTGCAATCTCTGTTTCCCAGACTCAAGCAATTCTCCTCCCTCAGCCTCCTGAGTAGCTAGGATTATAGGTGTGTGCCACCACCATGCCTGGCTAATTTTTGTATTTTTAGTAGAGATGGAGTTTCACCATGTTGGCCAGGCTGGTCTCGAACTCCTGACCTCAGGTAATCCACCTGCCTCGGCCTCCCAAAGTGCTGGGATTACAGGCGTGAGCCAGTGCCCCCGGCCAAGTCATTCTTTTAAAAGGATGAATTTAGGCCAGGGGGCGGAGGCTCATGTCTGTAATCCCAGCACTTTGGGAGGCCAAGGGGGGTGGATCATGAGGTCAGGAGATCGAGACCATCCTGGCCAACATGGTGAAACTACCTCTCCACTAAAAATACAAAAAATTAGCCAGGCGTGGTGGCAGGGGACTGTAGTCCCAGCTAGTCGGGAGGCTGAGGCAGGAGAATGGCGTGAACCCAGGAGGCGGAAGTTGCAGTGCGCAGAGATCGTGCCACTGCACTCCAGCCTGGGTGACAAAGCAATACTCTGTCTCAAAAAAAAAAAAAAAAAGACAAATTTAGCGCTGCTGGGCTAACAATTGCTTAGGGCAATGGAACAGGTAATTGAAAGACTGATGGTCTTAAAGGGGGATGGACAAGCGAGGTGGCTGGGGCCTGTAATCCCAGCACTTTGGGAAGCAAGTGGAACACTTGAGTCCAGGAGTTCAAGTCCAGCCTGGGCAACATGGCAAGACCCTGTCTCTACAAAAAGTTAGCCTGGCATGTGCTGGCATGCACCTGTAGTTCCAGCTACTTGGGAGGCTGAGGTAGGAGGATGACTTGAGCCCAGGAGGAGGAGGTTGCAGTGAGCTGAGATGGCGCCACTGCACTCCAGCCTGGGCAACACAGCGAGACCTTGTCTCAAAAAATTAACTAGTTAATTAAAAGTCTTAAAGGAGGAGAGAAACAGTTTTGGAAACTGGCAAATGAAACATTCTTAATGAACGCTGTAAGATCTGCTTCTATCTGCATGTTTATGTATGTCTATATATGTATGTGTGTTATGTATATGTAATTTTTTTTTAATTTTTAATTATTTATTTATTTTGAGATGGAGTCTCGCTCTGTCACCAGGCTGGAGTGCAGTGGTGCCATCTCGGCTCACTGCAACCTCTGCCTCCCGGATTCCAGAGACTCCCCTGCCTCAGCCTCCTGAGTCCCAGCCTGTATCTGGGACTACAGGCACGTGCCACCATGACTGGCTAATTTTTGTATTTTTAGTAGAGGCCGAGTTTCACCATGTTGGCCAGGATGGTCTCCATCTCTTGACCTCGTGATCCGCCCGCCTTGGACTCCCAAAGTGCTAGGATTACAGGCGTGAGCCACCGCGCCCGGCCTGTATATGTAATATTTTTTACCTTGAATGATATTGTAACTACCCAGCAGATTATCCTTGCCTGCTGCCTAGACAGAGCCAATTTGTCAAGACGGAATTGCAATAGAGAAAGAGTTTAATTTATGCAGAGCCTGCTGTATGGAAAACTGGCATTTTATTATTACTCAAATCAGTCTCTCAGAATTTGGGGACTGGGGTTTTTAAGGATAATTTGGTGGGTAGGGGCCAGTGAGTCGCGAGTGCCGACTGGCTGGGTTAGAGATGAAATCATAGGGAGTTGAAGTTGTCCTCTTGTGCTGAGTCAGTTTGGGTGGGATTCACAAGGCCAGATGAGCCAGTTTATCCACCTTGATGGTGCCAGCTGATCCATCAAGTGCAGGGGTGGGGGCGGGGGGTGGCCTGCAAAATATCTCAAGTACTGATCTTAGGTTTTACAACAGTGATATTATCCCTAGGAGCAATTTGGGAGGTCAGAATCTTACAGCCTCCAGGGGCATGACTTCTAAACCCACAGTTTCTAATCTTGTGGCTAATTTGTTAGTCCTATAAAGCAGTCCAGTTCCCAGGCGGGAAGGGAGTTTGTTTTGAGAAAGGACTGTTACCGTCTTTGTTTCAAAGTTTAACTGTAAGTTCCTCCCAAAGTTAGTTTGGCCTGCACCTGCACCTGCACCCAGGAATGAACAAGGGCAGCTTCAAGGTTAGAAGCAAGGTGGAGTTGGTTAGGTCCGATCCCTTTCACCATTATAATTCTCTCTGTTATAATTTTGCAGTGGCAGTTTCAATCTTGCCAAAATGTATAAAGAGCTCTATTTAATTGACATAAAGAAAAAAATAAACACTTAGATAAGTATTCTCTCAGAAAAATAGAAACTAACTCAATTCAGTTTTAGTTCATGTAATCTGAGATAATCTTTGGTAAATAAAGCTTGTTTTAAAATTGTTGGTAAAATAAAAATAGGAATATCTTTAAAATTGTCAGCATTAGTAAGGCTGGGCATGGTGGCTCACCCCTGTAATCCCAGCACTTTCGGAGGCTGAGGCAGGCGGATCACCTGAAGTCAGGAGTTCAAGAACAGCCTCGCCAACATGGTGAAACCCCATCTCCACTAAAAATACCAAAAATTAGCTGGGCATAGTGGCGGGCGCCTGTATCCCAGCTACTCAGGAGGTTAAGACGGGAGAATCGCTTGAACCCAGGAGGCAGAGGTTGCAGTGAGCCGAGATTGGGCCATTGCACTCCAGCTTGGGCAAGAAGAGCAAAACTCCGTCTCAAAAACAAAAAAAAAATAGAAAGAAAAAAAATTGTCAGCATCAGTAATAATGCAAACATACTTTTTTAAACCTGGATTTACTTCTCAAGCAAGCATGTTATCTCCTAGATGTTTAAGGCTATAAAACTAACACTGTTATGTTTAAAGTTTCAACCCAAGAGCAGAATGCCCAGTGAAAATAAATTGCTTGGCTGAACTCAGTGGCTCATACCTATAATCCGAATACTTGGGGAGGTCAAGGTGGGAGGATTGCTTGAGTCCAGGAGTTGAAGACCAGCCTGGGCAACATAGGGAGACCCTGTTACAGGTAGTTAGACAGGCATGAGCAGGGCTGGAGAGGGCTCCCCCCCACCCACTAGGAATGTCAAGTGATGGTTCAGCAGTCGTCACATTTGGCTCTCTAAAAGTGGTCAATTGAAAGCTGATGCAAGGGAGAGACCATTTCCTGATGCACTAAATTTGAAATGCACCATTTCCACACCTGTTGCGCTAAAATGTTAATTGAATGCAGATGCTAGGAAGAAGCAACTGCCTGGGTATGCTCGTTAAGAGACCAAATGGCAGAGTATGACCTTCTGGGGACGCTCCACCAGAAAAGGGAAGAAAGCCTCAGATGGGCTTGCGTACAACCTCCCAAACACACTGCACTGGCTCACCTCCCAAGAGTAAGGAGGGCACTGTGCATGTGGCAGGCCACCCTAAGGGAACGATCATGGGAGAGGGACCAGCCTGGAAGGTCCTAGGATCAAGGTTCAACATCACAGTTGACCTCGGTACCCACTTGGGACTCTTCAAAGCATACTTTCCTTTCTTTCCTGTTTTAGAGCCTTTTAAAATAAACTTCCACTCCTGCTCTGAAACTTGCCTTGGTCTTTTTTTCTGCCTTATGCCCCTCAGTCAGTCTTTCTTCTGAGAAGCCAAGAATTGAGGTTGCTGCAAATCCCAATGGTAACTCGGACACCTTCCACCAGTAACAACCCCATCTCTACGAAATGTTAAAAAATAAATTAGCCAGGCATGGTGGTGCACACATGAGGTCCTAACTGCTCAGGAAGCTGAGGTGGGAGGATCCCTTGAGCCCAGGAGGTCAAGGCTGCAGTGGACCATGATGGCACCACTGCACTCTATCCTAAGCGACAGAGTGAGACCCTGTCTCAAAAAAAAAAAAAAGGAAGAGAGAAAATTAATTGCTTGATGCATGTCAGTCATGGAAGTAAAAAGGAGAGAAAAACTATATTTAACTTTTTAGTTTCTTTGCTTCTGTGATATTTTTGATACTATGTCAAGAAATAACTTAAGATGATGGCTAGCCTTGTTTTCCATGAGCGATTCAAACAGAAATGTTAAGAACAAGTAAATTGGATAAATGCAAATGGGATAAATGTTTATAAATAAACTTGTTATGGTTTCACATTTTTTTCAGAAACTTGAAACCTTAAAGTTATGTTATATTAAGTAATAGATATTTATGAAATGTCTGAGTCATTTCTATAGAAGTTAAAATGTTGAAACATTAATTGCTGAACATCAGTTTAAAGTACACATACTTTGGTATCTTGTTTTTACATGGTATAGAGAAGCTAAATATATTTGGAGCTATTAATAAATAGAAATTGATGAAACCTATGTTTCTAAAAATTATGAGATGGTGCTCATCTACAAAATGCTGACATAAATTGTTCAAAATTGCTTACTTCCTAGATTTTTACTAGAAATTAAGGTCACTACAAGTGAAAAATTCTAATTAGTATATTGTAATTATAACTAAATAGTAAGGAAAACAACTGCTTATGCAAAGAAAGTAATAAGTGAAACTTGCATGAAAGATGTGTTTATATTAAGGGAAAAGGAGTAAATTTCATCCTAAAGTAGAATAACTAGTTGTCCCAACATAAGAAACAATAAAAGTACAGGGCAAATAACTGAAGAGATATAAGAAGGTTGTAGAAGTTTGTGGAAGATGAATCTTGGGAAAAGAATCTTACGTGTGATCAAATTGGGTAAAATTAGAAGGGAATTAGTTATAAGTTTTTCTAACAACTGAGCATCAGTATTAAAAGTACACAGTAGCAAAACTACAATTTGGTTCTCTCTGTTATAACAACAAAGTTTTCTTGGAGTTTTATCTGCTCTTAATAGGAAATAGTAAAAAGTTTTTCTTTACATTTTTAAGTAATTATTCTAGGAGACAAAGATTTTGTGTTTTATCAAAATTCCCTGTGCTTCATGTTGGCTTTATTAGATCTTGGTCACTTAAGAAAACTGAGTTATCTAATTCCATGAAAGGGTCATATATGCAAAGCAGCCCCCAAATGCCAAAAGAGCCAATAAACCAAAAGAGGCAGAAAAATCCAGTTTGTCAGTTTGGGGTGATTTATGAGGGGAACTTACAGACACAAGTGTGGTTTTGGGCAGCTGTGAGACAGGTAGATCTCCATACCACAATTCCCCAGACTCAGGTTATCCTGGAGAAAAAGCATGCAAGCTCCGGAACGAATGTGTAGGTGGCTACAGATGTCACAGCCTATGATTTCTGCCACAACAAGGGTAGTTTTGAAGGAAATTTACAAGGAATAGGTGTTCCTACATAAAGAATAATGTGGCCAGGCGTGGTGGTGGACGCCTTTAATCCCAGCTACTAGGGAGGCTGAGGCAGGAGAATTGCTTGGACCTAGGAGGCGGAGGTTGCAGTGAGCTGAGATCCCGCCACTGCACTCCAGCCTGGGCGACAGAGCAAGACTGTCTCGAAAAAAAAAAAAAAGAAAGAAAAGAAAAGAAAGCAGGGAAATTGTTAAACAAAAATTATAGGAGGCTATTGTTTTGAACTGAGTTCCTACTCTTCCCCAATAGGCCAGAGTCACATGCTAAATACCACATAATCAAACTGAAGCTTTAACCATGAGCATAGATCCCAAAACATGTCAGTGTTTCTCAACCTTCTTTTCATTGTTTTCTCTCTAAGGAAGGGAAATTTTCCCCCTAATCACACTCCCTCGTGAATTTTTAATATCACAGATGTACTGTGTGTTGGTTTATGCATTCTATGTGTATCTATGTGTCTTACATTGGAAGAAAAAGATTCTTTTTTACTCCCCTCTAAGAACAGACTTCCGCCCCTGAGAGGCACTGTCGCCCCAGCTGAGAATCCATAATCCAGACAACGATAATCAGTGATTTAATGGGGACCACTGACATGTTGAGATCTACTGACACCATCTGAACTCACCCACCATTCCTAAAATTGTAGAACAGACCCTATGGCCCTCTGGATAAAAGGCAATAGGAAGTAAACAGCACTGCCTAGTAGGCATATTTGCAAAACAAAAAACAATGAACTTGAATCTAATCAAGTTTGCAGCTCTAATCAATTTAGAAGAAATACAAGGATAAACTAGCATGTTAAAAACAGCAAAAGGAAACAAACGTTTAAACCCAGAATATACAAAGTTCTATAGACTAAATGACCCAGTTTACTCAACAAATGAAAAGCATTAAAAAAAAAAAAAAAAGGAGGAGGAGGAAAAGGAGAAGAAACTGTAATAGATGAGAAGAAATTTAGAAGGCACATCAACCAAATGAAGTGTGTGGGTTGTATTGAATGTGGTTTAAATGTTATATCAAGGAATTGCTGAACACAATAACAATTTTGTTGAGTGTGATGATGGCATTAAGGTTTTGATTTTTTTTTTTTTTTTTTTTTTGAGACAGAGTTTTGTTCTGTCACCCAGGCTGGACTGCAGTGGTGTGATCTCGGCTCACTGCAAGCTCCGCCTCCCGGGTTCACGCCATCCTCCTGCCTCAGCCTCCTGAGTAGCTGGGACTACAGGCGCACGCCGCCACGCCCGGCTAATTTTTTGTATTTCTTTAGTAGAGACTGGATTTCATCGGGTTAGCCAAGATGGTCTCGATCTCCTCACCTTGTGATCTACCCGCCTCGGCCTCCCAAAGTGCTGGGATTACAGGCGAGAGCCACCACGTCCGACCAAGGTTTTGATTTTTAAAAGTCTTCTTCTCTCAGAAATTCATTCTATTGTATTTATGGGTGGAATCATATTATGTCTTGAATTTGACTTAAAATATTTTAATAACTTCCAAAAATGCTTGGGATGGGGATTGAGGAAGCAAGAAAGGCAGAAGGTGAATAATTGTCAAGGCAAGTTGGATGGTGATGCAGCTGGATGAGGGCACCCCTGATACTATTCTCATCTCTACATCTTTATATGTTTAATAACTAAAAAGTTTTTTATTATTTGCTCAACCAAAACATTCTAAGACAGACATAAAATAAAGAGGGTGGTTAGTAAACGCCTCGTGGGAATCAGAGGTCCCCAGTCTAGTACCTTGGAAAAATGTCAAACACCAATTCCTCCAGCCAAAAACAGTCTTTCCTCCACTGGGAATAACTTGTCTGCTTTTACTTTTAAACCCTGTGGTTATTTTTGAAATGCCTGAAACAATGATTGATTTTAGAAAGCTATTTCCAGGATATATATAGATATATATATAGAGAGATATATATAGATATATATATATTTTTTTTTTGAGACGTAGTTTTGCTCTTGTTGCCCAGGCTGGAGTGCAGTGGCACGATCTCGGCTCACCACAACCTCCGCCTCCTGGGTTCAAGTGATTCTCCTGCCTCAGCCTCCCGAGTAGCTGGGATTACAGGCATGTGCCACTACGCCCAGCTAATTTTGTATTTTTAGTAGAGACAGGGTTTCTCCATGTTGGTCATGCTGGTCTCAAACTCCCAACCTCAGGTGATCCACCCGTCTTGGCCTCCCAATGTGCTGGGATTACAGACGTGAGCCACCACACCCAGCCTCCAGGCCACATTTTCTAGTTGTGCCTCAAAGCAGAGCCGTTGCTCAGGCCTCCTCTTCCTCAATGTTTCCATATCCCCTGCCACTGACCAGTAGGCCTCCTTGGCGCTTCTCCTCCTCCTCCTCCTCCTCCCAGTGCTCTGTCTCGATCTTCATTCTTCACTCCTCTTCTTCCCCCTAGTCCACACAGGATAGACAGGGTCCCCACTGCTCTGGGCTTGGCCCCCGTTTCTTCCCAACCAGGGACAGAGCCCTGTGACTTGTGTTACCATCGCTCTGCTGTTGACTCCCAAGTCCCCATCTCCAGCCCAGCCTGCTCTCCTGCTGATTCTCCAAGACATCTATAGCCTGCTAGGTGCCTCAGTGACATCCCAGCATCACCGTGTTCCAACCTGGAGCATCATCTTTCTTTCCATGCCACTCCCTTCTCCTGAAGTCATTACCTATAAACAGGGCCCCCATACTCAGAAATTAGAAGTTGGGATATAAAACAGCTACATGGTATCAAACTTGCGTCTCTGTTCTTTGACTTATTCTCTCAACAAATATTTATTGTGTGCCTACTATGTTGTCAGGCACTGTCTGGACACAGCAGCATTGGGGACACAGCAGTGAAAAAGACAAAATCTATGCTGTTATGAAGCTGGCAATAAACAGGCAAGTAAATATGTCATCTATCAAGGCAAGGCAATAGAGAGTATAGGGTCGATACAGCGAAGGCTGCTCTGAGGATGTGACATTGCAGCAGAGACCTGAGTGAAGTGAGAAGGTGAGCCGTGTGGACACCTGGAGAGCAGGATTCAAGGCAGAGGGAACAGCATGTGCAAAGGCCCCAAGGCAGGAGCATCTTGGCAGATCCTAAGAGCAGCAAGTAAGGCAGTAAGGCTGGATTTGAGTAAGTAGTGGGAGATGGTAAGAGATGGAATCAGAGGAATAGCAAGGAGCTTGCTGGTGCAGGGGTTTGTTGGTCCCAGGAAGGGCTCTGAGTTTAGGCCTGGCACAATGGGAATCCATCAGAGGCCCTTGAGCAAAGGAATGATATTATTTCATTGATGCTTTTATCATATCACTCTGGTTTCTGGTTGGAGAATATCCTGTAGAACATAGAAGCAAGGATACTCATGAACGTATGTGTTCATGAGACCCTATTCTCAGCCTGGTATGTTTATTGTGTGATATGAATGTTTGTTGTTGTTATTTGGAAGTTAAGGCCATGCATCCTGAACCCTCTGGATGACCAGTTTAGAAGTGGGTACCTGGCCAAGACTTCCATGTTCCTATGTGTGCTTTGTCCATGGTGGCCCCTAGCAGACCACTTTAGTTGCCACAAGCTCAGGAGGTAAGAAGCTGAGTGCTCCCTGGACCAGGGCCCTCACATGTGCTGTCTTGGGTGCCTGGTTCTCTCTGCCTCCAGCTCTTCTCACATCTGGCTCCTTCTCTTCAAATCTTACCCGAAATGTGAGGCCTCAGAGATGTCTCCTCTGATACCCTATGTAGGTGGCATCCCCTTGTTATTTCCCATCACTTTTCTCTCTCCATTTCTGTAGCATTTATTACACATCACATTCATGCATTTGCTTGTTTTCTAGTTGGTGGTCCATCTTCTTCCTACTAGACAGTAGAACTGTGACTGTGATCTTGCAGCCATAAGCAGAAAGAAAGGGGTCCTCAGAGAGGCCACCTGGGAGTTCTGACAAAGCTGAGCCTGGAACCAGACGTCTTGTCAAGTGATGAGGTAATAAACCCTGACGGTTAGGCTGCTGTTGTTGAATATTCTGTTACTTGCAGCCAGAAGCATTTCAATGGGCACACTCTGTTTCACCAAAGAGGAAACGGAATCTCAGACTAGCCAAGTCACTGGCAGAGATATCTCTGCCTTCTCCCTTGCTATTCTCTACCAACATGCCTTCCTCTCCCTGCTCCTGCATCCTCCTGGCAAGGACAGCCTTGTCCTATTTAAGGTCCACTTCAAGCCCCCTCTTCTAGGAAATCTTTGATCCCACCAACCGTAGGGATCTCTCCCCTCCCTCTGCATTGCAGAGGATGGTAGGTGGGGTGAGGGGGATGCAGGCAGGGATCCTGGGAGGAAAGAGCAGCTCCCAACACCTCCTAGAGAGAGAAGACTTAAACATTTGCCTTTTAAAAAGCTGTAATTATTTTTCATGTTGCAATTAGGCTTGGTTTAAAAAGAAACGTGTTAATTATTCTATTTCCTGCTGAGTCTTTGCCAAAGCAGCAGCTCATTTCCCACTCCCCCAAAGTCCTCAGAGGTAACACCATGCCCTGGAGATTCTCTGGTCTGCACGGCACACAGGGCTGTTTCTGTGCTTGCTTAGAGATGACAGCCCCAGGGGTGCTGAGATTGCTCTGGGCATCACCTCTCTCCAAGCTGCGGATGCTTCCACAGTAAAGTGAGTCTGTTGGATGCAGCAGACCTCCCTGTCCCAGTCTCTGAGGACACCATTCTAGGGTCCCTAAGGCAGCAAGGAACTTCCTATTGAATTCTGAGCCCATTTCTCTGGTCAGCAGTGCTCTCACCAGGAATCGAGGAAGACACGGAGGCACAGACCTGGGTGGAGCTTCGTGAGATGGGCCATCATGGGGAAACCTTCCTCTGGGCGTTACTTTCCCTCTTGTTTCTCATCAGATCCTCTCAAGAACCCTGGGAGTCACATATACACCATGGAATACTATGCAGCCATAAAAAACGATGAGTTCATGTCCTTTGTAGGGACATGGATGGAACTGGAAAACATCATTCTCAGTAAACTATCGCAAGGACAAAAAACCAAACACCACATGTTCTCACTCATAGGTGGGAGTTGAACAATGAGAACTCATGGACACAGGAAGGGGAGCATCACACACCGGGGACTGTTGTGGGGTGGGGGGAGGGGGGAGGAACAGCATTAGGAGATATACCTAATGCTAAATGACGAGTTAATGGGTGCAGCAAACCAACACGGCACATGGATACATATATAACAAACCTGCACATTGTGCACATGTACCCTAAAACCTAAAGTATAATAATAAAATAAAATAAAATACCCAGGGAAATTAAGAAGGAACGGTCTTTTTAACAAATTGTGCTGGGATAACTAGATATTCACATGGAAAAGAATGAAGTTGGGCATACCATATACAAAAATTAGCTGAAAATGGATCAAAGACCTAAATGTAAGTATTAAAACCATGAAACGCTTAGAAGAAAACATCAGGGCAAATCTTTGTGATCTTGGACAAGGCAATGATTCCTTACGTATTGCACAAAAGGCACATGCAACAATGACCAAAAAAAGTTAAGTTGGACTTCATCAAAATTATAAACATTTGTGCATCAAAGAGCACTGTCAAGAATGTGAAAAAAAAACCAACCCACAGAATGGGAGAAAATGTTTGCCAATCAAATATCTGATAAGGGACTTGTATCTAGAATATATAAAGAACTCTTACAACTCAATAATAAAAGGACAAATAACCTAATTAAAAACTGGGCAAAGAACTTAAATAGACATTTCTCCTAAGATGATATGCAAATGTCCATTAAATACATGAGACAATGCTCAGCATCTTTAGTCATTAGAGAAATCAAAACCAGAATCACAATGAGATACCACTTCACACCCACTAGGATGGTTAGAACAAAAAAGATGAACAATGACGAATGTTGGCAAGGATGTGGAAACTTGGAACCCTCATACACTGCTGGTGGGAATGTAAAATGGTGCAGCTGATTTGGAAAACAGTCTGGCAGTTTCTCACAAAGTTAATTATAGAGTTATCACATGCCCCAGCAATTCACTTCTCGGACTATGCCCAGCAGGATTGAAAGCACATGTCCACAGGGAAACTTGAGCCCAAAGGTTCAGAGCAGCATTATTCATAATAGCCAAGAAGTGGAAACAACCCAAATGCACATCAACTGGTGAATGGATCAACAAAATGGCATATCCATACAACGGGATATTATTTGGCAATAAAAAGAAATGAAGTTTTTATTTATGCTACAACATGCACGAGTTGAAAACATTGTGCTAAGTGAAAGAAGCCAGACACAAAAGGCCATCTATTGTATGATTTCATATGATGAAACTTCCATAAAAGAACAATCCATAGAGATTAGTGGTTAGTAGGGCATAGGGAAAGGAGGGAATGGGGAGGGACTGCTAATTGGTACGGGGATGATGAAAAGTTTCTGGAATTAGTGATGGTTGCACCACTAATTGTCCTTTTAGAAAGGATGAATTTTATAGGATGTAATTGCACACTGAATTGTACTCAATTGTAAACTTAGGAAGGGTGAATTTTATGGGCTGTAATTGAATTACATCCCATAAATTGGGATGTAATTGAACTGTACACTTAGAAAGGGTGAATTTTATGGGATGTAATTTGTGTATCTATTTTAAAAGAAAGAACCCTGGGAGCTGCAGAGGCTCCCTCCCTTCCTCCCTGCCAGTACTTCACTCCCTACTCTAGTCCAAGCCACCAGCCTTGAATTGAAGCCACAGCCATCAGCTGGGCCCGCTGCTCCCTCTCCTGCCCCCCACAGCACCCACAGTGCTCCTTTTGAAATGTAAATCTCATCACATCCCTCCCTTAGGTAAAGCACTCCAGCACTTGGACTCAAATTCAATCTTCCGTGGCATAGACGGCCCGTGCAATTTGTCCCCTGCCTTTCTTGACCTCCTCCCAAACCCTCATCCCACATCCCCCTAATTGTTGTCCCACAGACACCGGGGGCTTCTCCTTGGTCTTGCGTGGGTGGCCCCTTCTTGTTGAGATCTCAGTGGCAATGTCACCTCCTCTGAGAGGCCACCCCCATCCCGGCTCTCTGAAGCAGCTTCTTTGCTTCCCCCAGCACTTCGCCCTGTCTTCCTCCTTAACTTTCACAGCCTGCACTCACCTTGTTCACTTGTATGTTTAGCTATTACTTGCATCTCTCCACTTCTAGAATGTAAGCTCCCGAGAACCAGGATCTAGCATAGTGCTTGGCATGTACTAGGGTTTTGTCCAAAAGAACACCAACAGCTTCACTGGAGTGGACTGAAGGTGCTCTCTCTTCGAAGAGGGAAAGGGCAGGTTGGTTTTATGCCTCACAGGGTCCATATTACACAATAAAGTCATACATATTCATCAGGTTTGGGGGAAAGCTATACATATTTATAAGGAAAGCCGAGCGCACGTACAATGGGTAAAAATATATGTGACATGCATCCCATGTTCACTTTGGACTGGGTTTTAGCATTAAAATGTGGTGGAATTAGGCCGGGCGTGGTGGCTCCAGCCTGTAATCCCAGCACTTTGGGAGGCCGAGGTGGGCAGATCTCCTGAGGTCAGGAGTTCGAGACCAGCCTGACCAACATGGAGAAACCCAGTCTCTACTAAAAATGCAAAATTAGCTGGGCATGGTGGCTCATGCCTGTAATCCCAGCTACTCAGGAGGTTGAGGCAGGAGAATCGCTTGAACCCAGGTGGCAGAGGTTGCGGTGAGCTGAGATCACACCATTGTACTCAGCCTGGGCAAAGAAAGCAAAACCCCATCTTGGAAAAAAAAAAAAAAAAGAGGTGGAATTTGGCTCTTTACAATAAAAGGTGAACTATAGGCCACAAAGACAATCTGTGTGCAGTCTCTGTAAGCTGCTGAAACTGGCTTAAGCTCTGCAGCTGCTTTTCAGGAAAGAATGTGAGGCAGGTCCACTGTCTGATCAGTTACAGTGGTCTGGGTGTAAGTCAGAGTTGAGAGAGGTCAGATCATTTTCCTGATAGCTCCTGTTGTTAGGGTGTTTTGCAAGAGCGTGGTTTTCTTGTAGCTGTTGGAATTCAGGGAGTTGCCATGCCAGTTGCTCCAAACCCTCAACCCAACCTGTAGGTAACTTCTGTTTTCTTAACCTTAGGATCCATCTTAGTTGATAAGGGAGTGTCTCAGATCACAATCTCAATAAACGTGTGTCAAATGAATAAAAAAATCATTGTGTATCTGCCACTTAGCAGAGATGTGTCCTTGTTGTCAAGTTGCCTCCCAGACCCCCAGGGCCTCTGTCTCTCAATCTGTAGAGTAGGACATCATGGGACCATTTGTGGGAATTTGATGAGCTGATGTACATAAAGGCCAAATGGTGAAATAGCCAAGTAGGAGGGACGTTTTTGTGGTTTGAGGAGAATATTTGACTCCTGGACTTGGATTTACATCCCACTCTCAAAGGCAACCCCTTAAGGGGGCCCCGCTGCTTGTGGACTTGGTGCTGCATAGCAAATCACAACCCCAGAAGAGAGTTATCCATGGCAAGAAACACACTGATTCATTTCTGTGTCCCAGCAGAGCTACTGAGAGCCAGGCCTAGAGTCCACAGTCTTCAGGGTTTGAGTGCCTGACGGCCACCCAAAAGTGGGTCCTCCCAGAGAAGTGGTGAAGACCAGTGAAGTGCTTCCTGGAAGCATGTCAAACACCTTGCTGTGAGCTTTTCTGCGTGGAACAGGCAGACTGGGAGGCAGGGCTGGAATTTCAGGGGTTCAGGGAAGGAAGACCTTTATATAGACTTCCACCCAACAGTGAGCACATTGTCTGCATTTGAGTCCGGGGAGCCTGGAGGCCAGGCTGCATCTGGCCAGGACCTAAAAATCAGCCCCGCGGGGTAGGAAGTTGGCCTGACCGATATCCAGGCATGATGTCTTGAGAACCCAGAGGAAGTTGGGTCACTGGGGCACCAGTGATTTCCAGCTTGGCCACTGCCTGCCCCATGAAGGTACAGGTGGGAGGAGATGTGGATGCTTTTTGCTAGTCAGGTGATCCTGGGCAGGCCACAGGAGCTCACTTCCCCTCTGGGAGCTTCAGCTTTGGTCTGCCGGAAAATGGAGTTGAACCAAGTGCATCTGTCTGTGGTCTGCTGAGAAGGAAGTAAACTCGTAGCCCCAGGAGGATTCCAGAACCGGTGCTCTGGAGTGTGGCAGGCAGCCCTTGATCTGACTCTGTTTTGGTATTTAGCAGCTGTGCCACCTCGGACAAGCCACTGACCTCTCAGGACTTCTTTCCTCATCTAAACTGGGAACCTAAGGTTCACAGAACTATCTAAAGGACTAAGGTGCTATATACAATGCATCCAGCAGGAAAAGATTTAGAAGAAATTATAGAAAAAATAATTCTAATGTTAGGATAGGAATATATTTTTGGGAATAGTTATAAAAAGCAGCACAAACCACAAGAGGAAGGAATTGATTTGATTAAAATTGAAAATGTTAAACTTATGAGTAAAAATGTCCAACCACCAAGGGAAATCATCAGTCAAAAGCAGGGATATTTGCAATACATGTAACAGACCACAGATTGATAAACAGAGTGTTACAAAGAATTCCCATAAATCAAGGATAAAAAGACAAATAGCCAAGTGAAAAATGGGCAAAATGAACAAGAAACTCACAGAAGAGGAAACATCAAGAGCCAAAAACACAAATGAAAAAGCACTTGATGGCCGGGTGCAGTGGTTCACGCCTGTAATCCCAACCCCTTGGGAGGTGAGGTGGGCAGATCACTTGAGCCCAGGAACTCAAGACCAGCCTGGGCAACATGGAGAAACCCTGTCTCTACCCAAAACATACAAAATTAGCCAGGCGTGGTGGTGTGCCATTGTAGTTCCAGCTACTCAGGAGGCTGAGGCGGGAGGATCACTCGAGCCTGGGAGGCAGAGATTGCAGTGAGCTGAGATCGCAGCACTGCACTCCAGCCTGGGCGACAGAGCGAGACCCTGTCTCAAAAAAGAAAGAAAGCAAGAAAGAGAGAGAGAGAAGAAAGAAAGAAGCACTTGACTTCATTAATTATCAGGGAGGTGCAAATTAAAGCAAGATACTATTTCTTGCCCATCGGGTTGACAAAAATTTAAAAGTCAGACCATACAGGTTATCAACCTAAAATAATCAAAAGGCTCAGGATCAAGTTAAGAGTCTATTCAGGCACAAAGTGTGAGAGTGGTGGTGCCAGGAAACACGGATCCCAAAGAATAGTGATCAGAGCTCCCTGGCATGGGTAAAGGTGAGGATGGCTTATATAGGCAAAAACAGAGGTGCTGACTAGAATTAGAACATTTTCCATAAAAAGGCTAACATTGATATGAGATTTGGTTGGCCACCGATTGATTACACTCTAAGGGAGTTGCTTAACATTCACTTGTAAAGAGATAACAATCACCAAAGTCTCCGTCTCCGATGTCATTTAGTCTAGGTTTGAGTAAAGCATAGTGAGTCTGGTTAAGGTGTAACATCTCAACCCAAAGGTCAGGAAATAGCAGTCACGTACCAAAGAGGAAGAACAGCTGTGTTACGTGACTCAGTTTCCAGGGCTTAACTTTTCCCCTGGGAATAATAAATTTGGAAGGTCCTGAAATTTTCTTTTCTTTTCACAAGGTGTTGGGAAGACGTAGAACGGCAGGAGCTGGCATACACAGCTGGGGGGTATAAATTAGTCCAGCCACTGTGGGCCTGCAAACCATTCTTAGGTACACATCCTAGGAAATCCTGAGCAACAACACAAGAGAAAGATATGGATAGGTGCAAGAAGAATTGTCTGTTACAACCCCAAGCCAGAAAACAACAGCCCAACTGTCCATCAACTGTAGCATGCAGTGGTTAGTGAACTTTTTCTGCCAAAGGCCAAACACTAACTATTTTGGCTTTGCGGGTCCTACAGACGCTGCCACGTGATTCAATTCTGCCATTGTAGAGTGAAAGCAGCCCTAGAGGACATATGAAAGAATGGGTATACTTGTGTTCTAATTAAACTTTATTCACAAAAAAAGCACACATAGACATTGGGTTGGATTTGGCCCATGGGCGATAGCATGCAGACCCCTGGTAGAATGATTACGTACATTGTAGCATCGTCACACAATGGAATAATATTCAGCAATGAAAATGTTCTACAACAAAAAGAAAGAATTTTAAAAATGCATTTTAAGCTAAAGAAGTCAGATACAAGAGGATATATAACTTTAATTCAACATATAGAAAACTCAAAGCCAGATAAAACTCGTTTTTAGGGATACACACCTAGATAACAGAAATATAAAGAAAACTAATGAAGTGATGACCGTAAAAGCCAGGACCATTGTCATCTTTAGCAGGATGCAGAGGGTTGTAATTACAAGGAGAACATAGGCTTCTGGAGAACAGACCACTTTTTCTTTCTTGACTTGGGTGGTGGTTACATGGATATTCATTTTCTTTTTTCTTTTTCTTTTCTTTTTTTTTTTTTTGAGACAGGACCTTGCTCTGTCACCCAGGCTGGATGGTGCAATCATAGTTCACTGCAGCCTCAAATTCCCAGGCTCCCACCTCAGCCTCCCAAATAGCCGGGACCACAGGTGCTTGCCACAACACTGGGTGAATTTTTGTATTTTTGGTAGAGACAGGGTTTTGCCATGTCGCCTAGGTCAGTCTCAAACTCCTGAGCCCAAGCTATCTGCATGCTCAGCTTCCCAAAGTGCTAGGATGACAGGCTTGAGCCACTGCACCCAACCCATTTTAGAATAATGCATTAAGCTGTTCTTTTGTATTATACGTACTTTTCTGGATGTGTATTATTTTTCACAATTTTTTTAAACATGAGAGCTTTTTTTTTTTCTTTTTTGAGGCAGGGTCTCACTCGGTCGCCCAGGCTGGAGTGCAGTGGAGGGATCACTGCTCACTGCAACCTCAATCTCCTGGGCTCAGGTGATCCTCCCACCTCAGCCTCCTGAGTAGCTGAGACCACAGTCACACACCACCATGCCCGGCTGATTTTTTTGTATTTTGGGTAGATATGGGGTTTCACTATGTTGCACAGGCTGGTCTCGAACTCCTGAGCTCAAGTAATCTGCCCACCTTGACCTCCCAAAGTGCTGGGATTACAGGCATGAGCCACCGCGCCCAGTCGGAGAGCTTTTAACGTTTATTTCACATCCCAGTGCATTTTCATACATGGTGAAAGGCATTTTAGGAGCTAATTGCCCTTGGGAGGGTACTCACCCAAGGCTCAGTGGTTGGGCAAAAAGCCTTAGGAGGGAAATGGGCAATTAACCCCCAAGGAACTTGCCCAGGGTAATCGCACTGTGCAGAGATGGAAGAGAGATGGCTTTAGACTCAGGAACCATACCTTATTTAAAAGGGAAGTACCTTATGTAAGAAGAGGGGGTTAAAGCTAAAATCTAGTGTCCAAGCTAGGATTTGAAAGATAAAAGCCACCTTCACTGCCAATATGTTCCTGTTTAAGCCTCCTCCTTAGATTTTTCTAACACGGAGCTGGGGGTGGTGAGTTTTTGAAGGGTAGTTTCCCTAGTTACAAAGACCCACTCTTCCTAGTCCTAGGAGTGACTCACAGCAAATGCTAAACGTGTCTGCACGTGTGTGTTTGTGCAAGAGCATTTGTGCACATGCTAAGCATTTGAAACAAGTCTTACAGATATCTACGAGATCATAGAGTTAAAATTATCTTGGAAAGCTCACGGGCAACCAAGAACCTAAAACATGTCCCAACCCTTGTCTCAATATCTCTACCTCCAAGATTTTCTCGAAATGATGTTCTCAGAAATGTGAAATAAGTTTTTACCGAAAATTTTCCATCACCACGTGATAAACCCCCAGAGAACACTGGAAACTACCTAATGTCCAAATATAGAAAATGATTAAGTTAACTGATTCCAGACACATGATGAAATTTCTTACGGTTATTAAAATTCTATTTAGGAAGAGCTGGTAATCACCAAGAGGGTAACCAGACACAAAATTGAAATTACAGGATGATTACAACAGTAGCAGCAACAAAACCTTATACACAGAAAAATATGGTGGAAGGAAATCCAAAATAACGGTAAGCAGTTATCTTCAGGGGACAGAAATGAAATATGATATTTTTTCTTTCTACTTTTCTGGAAGGAATTTTCCCAAACTATCAAAAATGATGTAAGTATTTAAAAAAATTGTAGAAAAGCAGGTGAATACAAATATGCATAAGGAAAGCAAAAATTGCAATGTGTAGTGTCATGGGACAGGAGAGTCAGGAGGGAAGCTGAGGCACAAAAAGGGGTACCACTTGTTGAGCCCTTTTATGGTTTACATATCTCAACACTGGGTAGCTAGCGGGTTCCAAGCCAGGGGTTACGTGCAGTTCTGTCTATTTTAAGTCTGTGCTTGTATTAGTTCATTTTCACGCTGCTATAAAGAACTACCTGAAACTGGGTAATTCATTTTTATTTTTTATTATTTATTTATTTATTTATTTATTTATTTGAGATGGAGTCTTGCTTCGTCGCCCAGGCTGGAGGGCAGTGGTGCGATCTCGGCTCACTGCAAGCTCAGCCTCCCGGGTTCACGCCATTCTCCTGCCTCAGCCTCCCGAGTAGCTGGGACTACAGGTGCCCGTCATCACGCCTGGCTAATTTTTGTATTTTTAGTAGAGACGGGGTTTCACTGTGTTAGCCAGGATGGTCTCGATCTCCTGACCTCGTGATCTGCCCACCTCAGCCTCCCAAAGTGCTGGGATTACAGGCGTGAGCCACCGCGCCTGGCCTTATTTTTTATTTTTTGAGACGGAGTTTCACTCTTGTTTTCCAGGCTGGAGTGCAGTGGTGCAGTCTCAGCTTACCACAAGCTCTGCCTCCTGGGTTCAAGCGATTCTCCTGCCTCAGCCTCCCGAGTAGCTGGGATTACAGGCATGTGCCATTACGGCGGGCTGATTTTGTATTTTTAGTAGAGATGGGGTTTCTCGGTATTAGTCAGGCTGGTGAGATTGGGTAATTTATAAAGGAAAGAGGTTGAATTGACTCATTGTTCAGCATGGCTAGGGAGGCTTCAGGATATTTACAATCATGGTGGAAGGCAAAGGGGAAGCAAAGAACCTTCTTCACATGGCAGCAGGAAGGACAGATGCTAAGTGAAAGGAGAAGAGCCCCTTATAAAACCACCAGATCTCGTGAGAACTTGCTATCACGAGAATAGCATGGGGGAAACCAGCCGCATGATTCAAGTACCTCCACCTGGTCTCTCCCTTGGCTTGTGGGGGATTATGTGGATTACAATTGAAGATGAGATTTGGGTGGGGACACCAAGCCTAGCCATATCAGTGCTCTTCCTGAGATGGAGCGGCGACCCCATTTTAAGGGCCTGCAGCCCCCCACCGCCAAGCATGGAAATAAAGCAAAATCTTGAGTTCCTTCAAGGAAAATTTCAGGCACCTAGCTAGCTGTGAGAAGTAAATGAGCAACTTGATAAGCAAGAAGGTAATAGTAGCTTAAAACAGTAGCCAAGGAAGTTAGTCGGGAGATGTTTTGTTCACTGTAGAAACTAAAGATAACATCTTAACATATGTCCCTGAGTTGTTTTTCAGAAACCTGGACCCCCACCAAACAAATCTGCTGGCATGTAGGCCTCAGAGACGGGGGAGCTGGGGACTGAACTCGGACCACCGTTCTGTGTTCTAAATTTCTTCCTGAGGGACTTGGAGGAGGTCACACCCACAAGCCAGAGCTAATACTCTTTTCTGCTGATCCCAAATTTTTAGACAAAGCTTCACCTCCTTAACCAATCACAAATCATAATCTTTGAGTCCACCCATGACCTGTAGGCCCCCACTTCATGATGCTCCACTTTTTTAGGTCAAACCAATGTATAGTCTCCGTGTATAGATTTATGACTTTGCCTGTAACTTCTGCCTTTCTGCCTTTGAAACCTTTACCTGGAAGCTATCTGAGAGTTCCGGTCTTAGGCACGAGCTGCCTGATTCTCCTTGCTTGGTGCCCTGCAATACATGCCTCGCTTTCTCTGGTTGCAATCCCAATGTCAGTGTTTGATTTTGCTGCACTGGGTGAGGGGACCCCAGTTTGATTCGTTAAAGTAATCCACTTACCACCAGCCTCCAGATTATCATCATCATCATTATCATCACCATCATCATTCATTTCCTCAATTCCAAGACACTTTCTTCCCAACTTTTTAACATTTCTGCAATCAGGATACTTCCCACAATTGATATGGCAGTTTTATTTTTTTCTTTCCCAAATCTCATTAAACCAATGGTTCAATTACAATCAATGCTATCATAGAATCAAGGAAATACCAGGATTGCTACATTTTATTGAGTACTTCAGTGCCAGGGACTTTGCATAAATTCCCCAAATTACATACTACTTTACTTTCCCCAATTCCCTGTAGTAACTCTCAGAAGGAAACATTTTATGTACTACTTTACATATGAAAATCATCACCCTGAGAAATGAGCACATGCCCCAAGGCCACCTAGGAGGTAAATGCCTAAGTCTGGACTTGATCCTCTATGTGTCAAGCACTCTGGTGTGTCTCCAAAGCATTCCTTTTCTGCAACTCCACTGCCTTCATCTGCACCTTCACCTTCCCTAGCACCTGATTCCCCCGCCACAGAGGGAGTTCCCACCTCTCCCTCATCCAACACACCCATCTAAGAGCAGAGCAGTTCTCTGCAGATATTAAATAAGTACTTCTAAACTGAGCCATCTAATCTTCTTCTAGGCAACTACCTATCCTTCACTGTCAGGTCCTTTGTTTCCTGTAGAGTTGACTCCATTCCTGCTTTCATAGACAAGTATCTCAAGTCTGGCCAACCAAATATCATATTCCCTTTTTCATGGTGATTGGGTCAGACGTGGGCAACAGACCCACAAAAAGCAGATGAGATATGCTTTGACCCTTCCTGAGAATTTAAGAAATCTACTAAGGCTCTTCCCACCTAGAGAGGAATAAGAGAGAAAGTGGAAGAGCTGGAGCTGCTGCAGCCATCTTGTGACATGAGGCCTGTCACAAAGTCAACACTGAGGAAGTTGAGAAGGGAAGAGAAAGAAACTGGGTCAGCTGGGTGTGGTGGCTCATGCCTGTAATCCCAGCACTTTGGGAGGCTGAGGAGGGCAGATCACAAGGTCAGGATTTTGAGACCAGCCTGGCCAACATGGTGAAACCCCATCTCTACTAAAAATACAAAAATTAGTCAGTTGTGGTGGCATGCGCCTGTAGTCCCAGCTACTTGGGAGGCTGAGGCAGGGAGAATCACTTGAATGCAGGAAGCGGAGGTTGTGGTGAGCAGAGATTGCACCACTACACTCCAGCCTGAGTGAGAGAGAGAGACTCTGTCTCAAAAAAAAAAAAAAAAGAAAGAAGAAACTGGATCCTGGCCTAAGCCATGCCAAGCAGTAATTTTACCCCAGCTCTGTTGGTTTAGGTAAGATCTTCTGTGCTGAAAACTCTTCAACAAGTCCTCAGTGTCTAGCAATGACGTCCAACTTCCACCATTTGGCATCCAAGGTCTCCCTGACGTAGTTTCAACCTGCGATTTCAGTTTCTAGGCTCCTCAAATCTTCCTGTAATCCGGTGCTTCAGTTGCTTTATATCCCTTGCCCTTCAGCAACAGACCCGTCATTTTCCTTCTTAGAAGCTTTTGTATATGCTGTGCTTTCTGTCTCAAATGACATTCCCTGCCCACCCCCCAACCCCACCACTGCCACATTGGAATATAACTTTCTAACAGTCTTAGATGTCCAAAAAAAGTGAGTTCCCATCACTAGGGGTATCACAGGGGGATGAAAGGCCTTCAGAAGGGATGTTACAGAGAGAATTCAAGGTATCAAATACGGTTTGGTTCACCTCATGGTTTCTGTGGTCTGGAGTCAATGACCACCTGTGTCAGAATCACCAGGGGGTGATGGTTAAAATGCAGATTCAAACGTCTAAATTTCACCCAGACTTACAGAATCAGAATCTCGGGGGATGGGCCCAGGGAATCTACCTCTTTATCAAGATCTTCAGGTGATTCTAATGCTTGTGAACACTTGAGAACCCCTAGCCTGGGAGAAAGCTGAGTCCCTTTAGCCCTGCAATCTTACAAAGTCTGGGTTTTTATCAAAGTTCTCAACTTCCTTTCCTGCCACTTGCCTTATCTTGGAAATTTTTGACTTCTCTCTCTTTTCCCTATGGAGTCTAATCCTTGAAAATTATTTCTATTGTGCTGCTTCAGGTAGGAGGGGTGTTTATTGTAAGAACTTAATTAATGGAACTCTGTTGCCTCACCTATTCCTTGCAATACTTTGTGTGCATGTCACATGCACTCTTAGTACCATAAAAAGAGTTGCGCCCAGTGCTTCTCCCAGAATGGAGTGTGTAAATTTGTTTAATGCAAATCAAGTCTCCACACTTTCCCCTATACTACTCCTTCTGCCACAGATGCCATTGATTTCTGCATTCCTTTAACACACATTCATCAAACACCTGCTATGTGTTGGCCATCAGCTGGGTGCTAGGAATACTGATATTTTAAAAACAGTCAATCTCTGTCCTCAGGGAGCTCAGTCTACCAAGAGAGATGGTTACACAAATAATCCAGCAAATGCAAAAACTGAGATATGTGCTATTCATTCATTGTTCAATCATTCACTTATTTGTTTGCAGAAAAAGAAATATTTGAGCACACACTACGTGCAGGGTGGTGGTGATACAGTGACGGACAAACAGACAAGACCTTTCTCTGCTGGGGCCCTCATCATAACAGAAGACAGACACCCATCAAGTGAACAGATGAATGTAATGGCAACTGGAAGCAGGATCTGCAATGAAGAAAATAAGACTGGAAAATGTGAGAGAGTTGCTTGAAGTGGAGGAAAGGGTACCTGGTATGACCAAGGTGGTCTTCACTAAGGAGAAAACCTTTGAGTTGAGCCCCCGATCCAGAATGATGAAAAGGAGTCACCAAAAAAACATGGGGCAGAGGTACAGGACAGGTCCTAAGATGACTTTGGCCAACTCACCTCTTTCCCCTCTTGCTTGTAATTCTTGAGCAGAATGTACCGAGAATATAACATACTGAGAGAAGGAGGGAAAGTCCAGAACAACCTGGCCTGCGTCTGCATTCATCCTAGAACAGGATGTGCTGCAATGCTTGAGCTCTGAGACCCCAGTGACCCCAGGGTATATCAACCCAGGGTGGAGTGCCTTGGGTTTTCTCGACCATGATGCAAAGTGGGGCATGCACAGATGCCACTCCACCTTCTCTGAGTCTCCCGAGGGCGCACGCTTTCCTGAGGCTTAGGAGACTGGCTCATCACGAATATTAGGCTTCTGTCTGTCCTTGCTGCCTATCCCTGAGTAATAACTCTGCTTTGCCTAATTTATGCAAGTGTTCTGTCTCACTGGTCTCCCGCAAATGGCAGAGATCCTGGGGTTCCTTTGTCCCTCGCAATAGTCTCCACGGTGTTAGGACTGCTGCAGCACATGGGTCTACTCCAAGCCCTGCCAGACCTAAGAACCTTTATAAGAAGAACACCCCAGGCAGATGGACCTGCCAGTGCAAAGACCCTGAGAAGCTCTGTGGGATCCAAGCACAGAAAGGACAGTCAGCTGAGGGTTAGACACAGAAAAGAGAGGTAGGAGGTGAAGACAGAGCAGTGAGAAGGGGCCAAATGGAGCTAGATATTCAGGTTGCAGTGGGAAACCTGAATTGTTATCTCACTTGCAATGGGTGCCTCAGAAGGGTTTTCAGCAGAGGAGTATATAGGGGAGTAGAGTTTAAGATTGGGTTTAAGAAGCTACTGAAGATCCCAGGTGAGAGACAGTGCCTCAGTCCAGGTTGATGGAGTCAATGTGGGGTCAAGGATGTGTTCCAAATGCAACTGGGGGTGGAATCAACAGGACTGGTGGATGGATAGGGGTTAGTCTGGTGGAGGGAACACCAAGTAAAGAGATGACAGCTGACTTGAGCTGAAGGCTGGATGGTGATATATATCATTACCAAGATGGGTTAGAAGTGGCTGGTTGGGTGGACAGGAGAGTGGGAATGGAAATAAGTGGTTTGGATGCGTAGCAGACACTCAAGTGGCCATGTTAGTGAGGCAGTTCGATATTGTCTTAGTCTGTCTTGTGTTGCTACAAAGGAACACCTGAGACTGGATAATTTATAAAGAAAAGAGGTTTATTTAGCTCACAGTTCTGCAGACTATACAAGAAGCATGGTGCTTGCATCTGCTTCTGGTAAGGGCTTCAGGAAACTTCCAATCATGGCAAAAGGGGAAGGGGAAGGGGAAGAGGTATCCCATGGCAAGAGAGGAAGGGAAAAAAAGAGAGAGGAGATGCCAGGCTCTTTTTAACAATCAGATCTTTCAGGCACTAATAGAGGCAAGAGGTCACTCATTACCTTGAGGATGAGGATGGCACCATGATGTTCATGAAGGATCCACCCCCATGACCCAAACACCTCCCACTAGGCCCCATCTCCAACACCGGGGATCAAATTTCAACATGAGACTTTTAGGGGACAAATATCCAAACTATATCATTGTACAAGTTTGGAGGTCAGTGGAGAGCTCAGAGAGGAAAATGTAATATGGAAGTCATGGCATTTGGCTCTGACAGAGGGATGGCCATGGGTCGTGGTCTTGACAGGGAGGAAAGATGGATTCTTCCTCAGTGGGATGGAGAGAAAGGTGCTTCCCACCTACTACTGAACCACTTAAGACTGTGAGCAAGAGAAACCCACTCTGGCTACTGAGCTGCTCATAGACCCTAAAAAGGATTCCTGGCTGACATTCCAGAAGGAAAGAACACAGGTAGGGCCTGAATCTCAGCAGTGGAAATTCCAGGGCAGTTTGGGGATGTCAAGGCTGCAACTGCCTTCTGTCCTTGTAAGATGCTGTGGCAAACTGAGATTTTCAGGTGTAAGGTCTGAAGGACCCACATCTTGCCTGTGATGTTGGGGTGGGGGAACAGCTGATTCCATCATGACCTCATGGGATGGGGGATGGGAGGGGAGTTGTCAGTGAAAACCTGGGTGCTATTTTTTTTTCTTGAGACAGAGCCTCTCTCTAGCCCAAGCTGGAGTGGAGTGGCGTGATCTCGGCTCACTGCAACCTTCGCCTCTGGGGCTCAAGCAATTCTCCTGCCTCAGCCTCCCAAGTAGCTGGGACTAGAGGTGTGCACCACCACACCGAGTTAATTATTACTATTATTATTATTTTTGAGACGGAGTCTCGCTCTGTCGCCCAGGCTGTAGTGCAGTGGTGCGATCTCAGCTCACTGCAAGCTCCACCTCCCGGGTTCACACCATTCTTCTGCCTCAGCCTCCCAAGCAGCTGGGACTACAGGCACCCACCACCGTGCCCGGCCTATTTTGTGTTTTTAGTAGCGACGGGATTTCACCATGTTGCCCTGGGTGTTCTCAAACTCCTGAGTTCAGGCAATCCACCCGCCTCAGGCAATCCAAAGTGTTGGGATTATAGGCATGAGCCGCCGTGCCCAGCCAACCTGGGTGCTATTATCAAAGAAGGGAGAAAGGGAAGCTGGTCAGGCAAGATCAGCAGATATCTACCACATCTGGCCTGCCAGCTCGAAGTTCAAATTCCCTCCGAAGATTTCTGTGACCTTCACAAATGAATTGAATGGCTTCTCCTCTGTGCTCCCAATCTCTGACTTGCAAGCAGTGGCAGGCTTGTCTATCCACCACCCTCCACCCCACTGGACTGTGAGCACACCAAGGTTGGAAATGTACCCCTAGTCATCAGCGAAACCCCAGTAGCTCCCACACAGCATGGCATATAATTGGAACTCAGTACAATTTTTTGTTACTTTGAATGTAGTGTCATCCGTTGAAGATAATCTGGATCACAACCCTGAAACTTTCTCTAATGTATCATTCTGTATTCATTTTAAAGTCCAGGGTGAGCTGAGTGACAAATTACAGAGATTTTTCCCAAATGCCTTTCAAGTCACACAGCCAAATCAGTTCAGCAAATTATATGTAATCAACGAGGAAATCAATAAGGACTGCAAGTGCATTAAAGAGTTTAGCAGATTCATTATGTATTTAGCACATTCCGTCCAATTTGCAGGAAGTTCAGAGAAAAACAGGCTTTAGCATGTAAACAGTGCTTCTGATTGACTCTTTGGAGAAGCAGCAGCAGTGGCACAGCCTTCTGAGGTGAAGGCAGATCAGGAGGACAGGCTGCCTCCCACCCCTCTAGCCCAGACAGTCCATGCCAATTCCATAAGGCAGGAGTTTCATCTCCAAAGGCAATGACAGCAATCTCAAAGGCTCTTTCTGCTCGGAAATTCTACAGGAGACGATAGACGGGAGGAGAGGGAGGGAAGAAGGAAGGAGGAAGTGGGAGAGGAAGGAAGGGAGGGAGGGAGAGGGAAGGAGAGTAGGGAAGAAGAGAGAAGGGAAGGGAGGAAGAAAGGAAGGGAGGGAGGGGGGAAGGAAGGAGAGAGGGAGGGAAGAAGGAAGGGACAGATAGGGAGGGAAGTGGGAGGGGAGGAGAAAAGGAGGAAGGAAGAAGGAAGGAAGAAGGGGGAGGGAGGAGGGAGGGAAGTAGGAAGGGAGGGAGGAAGAAGGAAGGTGGGGAGAAGAAGAAAGAGAGGGAGGGAAGGGGGAGGAAAGTAGGGAGGAAGGGAGGGAGGAAGGAAGGAGGGAGGCAAGAAGGAAAGGAGAAAGGAAGAAAGAGGAAAAGCAGGAAGGAAGGAGGGAGGGAAGAAGGAATGGAGAAAAGGAAGAAGGAAAGGAGGGAGGTAGGCAGGGAGGATGGGAGGCAGCAAGGAAGGAGGGAAGGAGGGAGAAGGAAAGGAGGGAGGGAGGAAGGGAGAGCAGGAGGAAGGAAGGGTGAGAGGGAGGGAGGAATAACTCCTTAGGATCTTTCCTTTCCCTCCATTTCTAAGCCACCTCCTGTCTTTGTAAAGTGGTCATTTACCAATTAATTCGGCAGACATTGACTGAGCTCTTGTTCTGTCTGTGCCAGGTCACTTGCCAAGTTCTGGGGCATGAGCCGAATCAGACCTGGACTTGCCTTCAAGTAGCTCACAGCCTGGTGGCGGGTGACAGACTCAGCCACAGCATAGCCTCAACCCAAGTGGAGGCTCTGACAGCCCCTGCTTGAGGTCGAAGAAGAGGGGACATTTGAGGAGGGCCCCGAGGACTGATGAGGGGTTGCTAAAGATGATATCTCACAGGGAGACAAACATCCTCAAAGACACAGAGACAAAGTATGTTTGGAGAATGACAAGTAAATTGATGTCATCGGAGTGTTAAGTCCAGTGGGAGGACTGCACAGGGCAGTGTTTCTGGCAGACAATTTTGCGGGGGGTGGGGGGGAGCCTCAGGTTCAATTCCCTTTTATTACAGACTCAATCAATGCAGCCCCTAGAAAAGTGATTTGCCCACAGACACCCAGCACCTGAAAGAGGCTGAATGTGACCTCTGGCCATCAGCCCTAGTCCTTCAGGAATTCCCCTCTACCACAGGTGCCTCAGTCACCTCTGGCCATGAATCTTCCTATGCTCCAATTCCCGAATTGGGTTGAGAAGTGGCACCACTTTGGGAAACCAATTTGGGGAAGTCATTATAACTCACTTTTATTGACTTGGCATAAACAACATCAAAGACTAATTCACGCTAGCAAGGATGTAGCCTGCACATCTGCACTCATTTTCCGCTCCCGTGGCAGACATCACTAATCAAGCCCAGCATTCTTCCCCACTGATTTCTTAACCCACTCCAGGCAGCCAATTAAAAAAGACAGTCACTTAGCCAAAAGCCACATGCCTTCTCCACACAAGCATTCAACTCTGCAGGCTGTTACCACGGGTCAAGCTGTGAAATAAGGGAAAAAGAGCAAGTATCCAGCTCAAATTATAAGAAGCTAAAGAGGATCCCAGTCACCAAGTGCTAAACAGACAGCAGTGATGTACTATTTAGCATCAGACACAAGCTTCTGATTTCCTAGCTGCTGCTTGCATTAGGCCTTCTATCACTCCTTCAGCAGCAGAAAACCAACTCTAATTAACTTTAACAGAAAAAGAATCGGCTGGCACGTTACATCTGGGGTAGACCTGGCTTTGGGGTCTGACTGCATCCAGGGACTCACTGGGTGTCATCTAGACTTTTCCTTGATCTCTTTCCTCTCAAGCCTGCTTTCCCCTGCACTGGCTTCCTTCCCAGGCAGAATTTCCCTTCGTGGAGAGAAGCTGGCCCCCAGCTTGCAGCCCCACAGCTCCCAGCCAAGGGGGAGAATGCCTCTCTTCCCGGTGGTTTTTCTTTTTTTTTTTTTTTTTGAGATGGAGTCTTGCTCTGTCGCCCAGGCTGGAGTGCAGTGGCACTATCTCGGCTCACTGCAAGCTCTGCCTCCTGGGTTCACGCCATTCTCCTGCTTCAGCCTCCTGAGTAGCTGGGACCACAGGGGCCCACCGTCATGCCCGGCTAATTTTTTTGTAGTTTTAGTAGAGACGGGGTTTCACTGTGTTAGCCAGGATGGTCTCGATCTCCTGACCTTGTGATCCGCCTGCCTCGGCCTCCCAAAGTGCTGGGATTACAGGCGTGAGCCACCGCGCCCCGCCTTGGTTTTTTTTTTTTGTTTTTGTTGTTGTTGTTGCTGTTGTTGTTGAGATGGATCCTGCTCTGTCCCCCAGGCTGGAGTGCAGTGACTCGACGTCAGCTCACTGCAAACTCCGCCTCCTGGGTTCAAGCAATTCTCCTGCCTCAGCCTCCCAAGTAGCTGGGATTACAGGCACGCACCACCACGCCTGGCTAATTTTGTATTTTTAGTAGAGACGGGGTTTCACTATGTTGGCCAGGCTGGTCTCGAATTCCTGACCTTGTGATCCCCTCACCTCGGCCTCCCACAGTGCTGGGATTACAGGAGTGACCCACCGTACCCGGCCTTCCCAGTGGTTTCAACCAAAGGCCTGGTCCTGGCTCTCATTGTCCTCATCTGACTCATGGAGGGACCCAAGCCACAGGCACTTCGTGTGGGAAAAGGGCTCCTCCCAGGAAAGGGGAAGTGATAATACCACAGGAGAGGAAATGCCATAGACGCCAATAGGGTTTTGATGACGTAAGACAGTAACATCCATTACACGAATGACTGCCCACTTTATAGGGTAAGGAAACCGGGATGAAAGAGTAAAGCAGCTTGACCATGGTGGAGTGAGGAATGGAGCATGGTGTGACTCATTCTCTTCTCTCTATGCTTGCTGTTCCCCCACCCCCACCTAAGTGAAAGAGAGTTAAGAGAAGGGCCCTCCCTGCAGCCCAGGGTTAGCCTTGCATGCAGAAGACACCCTGGCGGGAGTTTTCTCCAAACTGCCTATGGGACCAGAACCCCGCAGGGCCTAGCAGCCCCTGCATGAAAGGTCTTCTACTGCTTCCCCACCTTCTTTAGAGGGTCAAGAGGAGCAGGTCCCTGGCCTGTGCTCCTAACTGCAGGGCTGACATGACACAGCCACTCCCAAGCCATGGTGTACAGCAGGGTCACCCAGGGAGTCTGCTGAGATGCAAAGTCCTTGGGCCCCTGCTTAAAGTTTGGTTCTGTAGCTTTGGAATGGGCCCTAAGAGTTGACTGTTTAAACAGGCTCTCTGGGCAATGTGGATGCAGGTGGCCTCCAGAGTACACTTAGGTGCTCAGGAAGGGACGGCTCAAGGCTTCTGGTGGCTGACTCTGTCTTTCTAGAGTCCTGAAGGTGCCAATGCAGATTAATGATAACCTGTAATAGCCCAATATGGAGAGCTGCTCTGGGAACCCCCCACCGCCTCGCCAGTGGCCAGCACTGATGGGGCCAGGAGGGGATAGCATGCTGAGGTCAGCTCTTTTCAAAGCAGGTGACCTGGGCACATCAGAGACTCCCTTAAAAAGGCTGAGCCGGGCATGGTGATGCGTGCCTGTAATCCCAGCCACTCCTGGGGCTGTGTCAAGAGGATCACCGAGCCCAGGAGTTCCAGGCTGCCGTGAGCCGTGATCACATCACTGTGCTCCAGCCTGGGTGGCAGAGTGAGACCCTGTCTAAAAATCATAATAATAATAATGAATGAATTTTTTTTTAAAAAAGGGCTGGAGTGAGGGTAGTGGACTAGACATCCACAGGGTTCCTGCAGACAACCTGAGGGAGTGGAGAGGATAGAGAGCAAGGCCTCACCTAAAGGGACAACTACTCAGTTTGAGCCAAAAACTGCCATGTGGCATGTGGGGTTGTCACGTCTGAGTTTTCCAGAGCAGCCAGAAATCTACACTTATTTTTATGTAGTCTCATAACATTTAAGTGTCTAATGTTTTTAAAAATGCAAAATTGTCAAGGCCAATCACGATATATCTGCAGGCTGGCTGGATTCAAACCACAGTCTGGGGTTTCAATGGAGTCTCATTCCCCAGCCTCTTTGACAGTTCGGTAGAGCCATGCCACCAAGTTCTGGCCAGTAGAAGTGTTGCATGGGACTACCTGGAAGTCTTCTTCTTCAAAGGAGGAGGTATGTCCCTCTTTTCCTTCCTCCTTCCTGACGCCTGGAACACAAACATGATGACGGAAGCTTCAGCAATTGTATGAGATATTGAGGTGACTTTGAGAATGGAAGTGTGCTGAGGATAAGAGTGGAAAAACAGGAGGAATCCGAGTCCCTTATGATGTTGAGATTCTGACTTCAGTAATTCTTTTAATTAATTTATTTGTTTTGAGATGGACTCTCGCTCTGTCACCCAGGCTGGAGTGCAGTGGCGCCATCTCAGCTCACTGCAACCTCCACCTCCCAGGTTCAAGCTATTCTCCTGCCTCAGCCTCCCCAGTAGCTGGGACTACAGGCGCCCACCACCATGCCTGGCTAATTTTTGTACTTTTAGTAGAGACGGAGTTTCGCCGGGTTGGCCAGGCTGGTCTCAAACTCCTGACCTCAGGTGATCTGCCCACCTCGGCCTCCCAAAGTGCTGGGATTACAGGTGTGAGCCACTGCTCCCGGCCCTTTTATATGAGAGAAATAAATTTCCGTTTATTTTTGTTAAATGTAGCCAAACTTAATTTCATGCCCCATTCCCAGTTTAAATGGAGCCTGGCCATTCTGCCTACCCTCGAGTTCTGTAAAAGGACCCTTGGTCTTTTTAGCAAAACTCCCTTTAGCTGGACTTGGACGATGCTCACAAACCAAGCATTTTCTAAGATTTTTCTCTTTCTCCACTCATCACAGAGCACACTAGCCACCATTTTCAAATTAAACAACTGCTAGAGAATCATTTTTAGAAGGGAAGCTCATGACTGTGACACAAATATAAAATGAATACATGTCCAAAATCATATTTAGCTCATTAATAATGAGAGAACCAATAAGCTCGTACAACAGGTTCAAAGGAGAATCTAAGGAACAGACCCTTCAATAAGCAATCGGGAATGTTGAAATGAAGTTGTTAGCAAATGCAGATCTGACCTTCCACAGGGCAGAAATCAATTGAGTCTCCACAGCAAAGTTCATTTGTGTCAATACGGACAAGAGTCATTTGCTTCAATGTCAGTTTTCTACAACTTGCAGAGTTGTAATTAACTCAATCAAAGACCATGAAAAACACAGACTCCTACAGAATCAAATAATCCTGAAGAGTCTACAAACAACATTATTATTATTTTTGTTTTTTGAGACAGAGTCTCGCTTTGTCCCCAGGCTAGAGTGCAGTGGCGTGATCTCGGCGCACTGCAACCTCTGCCTCCCGGGTTCAAGCGGTTCTCCTGCCTCAGCCTCCCGAGTAGCTGGGATTACAGGCATGAGCCACCGCACCCGGCCTGACAACATTATTTCTAAACCCAACAATTCTTCACCATTCTCTGAACATCCCTGGCTACCGAAGGATAAGAGTGTCTCATGTTCCCAGGGGCATTCACCCACAACCCCCGCACAATTGCCCCTGACTTTCCTGTCTCAAAAATTACCCAGAGCCAGGTGCGGTGGCTCATGTCTGTAATGCCAGCACTTTGGGATGCTGAGTGGGGCGGATCACCTGAGGTCAGGAGTTTGAGAGCAGCCTGGCCAACACGGTGAAACCCTATCTCAAAAAAAAAAAAAAAAAAAAAAAAAAAAGGAGCCAGAGAAGTTTTTCCAACTGAACTGGAGTTTGAAGGAGGATTAGGACCTCTCCAGGCAAAGACTGTTCTAGACTAGTGGCAGCACTTACTGGAATCACCTGAGGAGCTGCTAAAAATATGCAGGCCCAGCCTTGCCCTGAATTTACTGAATATGCTGCATTTGCAGCACAGACGCAGTGTTTTCACTGAGATTGCATGTGGTGTGACAAGACTGTGGGTGGCTGATGGAGATGTGGGAGCAGATACTTAAGACGCCCTCCACCCACTCCCCTCCACCCACTCCCCTCCACCCACTCCCCACCCTCTTCCAGCCACCCCTTGGCACCATCACTGCTGGTTCATAGCCCCATACATTTAGTTTGCAAAAACACCCCTGGTGATTCTGCTATTTGGATCCCACTTCTGCCACTCCACTCCACCCCACCTCCAGATACCTCTCAATTTCTCTGTTCCCCTTTGCAGGCAAGTTCCTGCTGACCATGCTTGTGGCTTCCAATTCTCCCATTCACTTTAAACCCACTTCAGTCAGGCTTTTCCCCCAACTCTACACCAAAGCTGTTCTTGCCCAAGTCACCAATGACTCCACATCAACAGATCCCAGGTGGGGGTCCGGTTTTCCTCTTGCAGAGCCCTCAGCTGTGTTGAGCATCACCCCCACCTCCTAAAAACACTGCCCTTCCTGGCTCCATACCCCACTCTCCTGGTCCCTCCTAGCCCTCTGATCTCTCCTCTCAGCCTCCTTTTTCTCTAAGGATTTTCTTTCCTTCTCTCTAAATGTTCTTGTGCCTCGGGGCTCAGTCCTTGGTGACTTCTTCTCTGCCAACACTCTCTTCCCTAGAGCTCCCAGCCAGATTTGAGGCTTTAAATGTCATCTGTCTGACAACTCTCGAGTTGACGTCTTCAGAGCACTTTCCTGAACTCCTGCTTCGAGTCTAACTTCCTACTTACCATCTCTCCTTGGTCATCTGATAGACAAACTTAAGATGTCTAAACCTAACTCAGATCTTCCCTCGAAACACTGTTCCACCCACAACCTTCCCTGTCTCCATTTGTAGCGACCCCCTTCTTCCACCAACTCAGACGAGACCTTGGTATATCATCTCTGACTTCCCATTTCTCTTCTTATATTTTCCTTCTTCTTCTTCTTTTTTTTTTTTTTTTTCCGAGATGGAGTCTCACTCTGTTGCCCAGGCTGGAATGCAGTGGTGCGATCTCAGCTCACTGCAACCTCCTCCACCTCCCAGGTTCAAGCAATTCTCCTGCCTCAGTCTCCTGAGTAGCTGGGACTACAGGCATGTGCCACCAAGCCTGGCTAATTTTTGTATTTTTAGTAGACATGGGGTTTCACCATGTTGGCCAGGCTGGTCTCAAACACCCGACCTTGTGATCCGCCCACCTCAGCCTCCCAAAGTGCTGGGATTACAGGTGTGAGCCACCATGCCCGGCCATATTTTCCTTATTTTTCTTTTTTTTTTCTTGTTTAAAATTAAGGTGGAGTTGACAAATAAAAATTGTATATATTTATGGTGTACAATAAAATGTTTTGATATCTGTATCATCATAAAATGGTTAAATCAAGCTAATTAACATTTCCATCACCTCACCCACTTATTACTTTTTGTTGTGAGAATATTTAAGAGCTACTCTCCTAGCAATTTTCAAGTACACAAGACTTCATATTATTAACTTTAGTTGCAATATTGTACACTATAGCTCCAGAACTTATTTGTCCTGTCTGACCGAATCTTTGTCCATTTCCCCACTTCCTTTCCCACTCTACATCCACTCTGCCAGGAAACCTCGTTGCCTCTGCTGAACCATGTCATGTAACCTGCGACTCTTCACCTTGGTTCAAGCTGCCATCTTCTCTGGTTTGGACTCTACAGCAGCCTCCTGAGAGGCCCCCACCTACCACCACCTTCACCTAAGCCTTTTCTCAACACTGCACCCACTGCAAGCCTTTTCAAATATCAGTCTGATCAATGTCATTTTTCTGCTCAAAAAACTCCCAGTAATTCTCATTCCACTCAGAGGAAAGTCTCGGTTCTAAGTAGAGGTCTACCAGGCCTGCAAGGTCCAGCCCTGTTCTCATCCTGACCTCCCCTTCAAGTCAGACTCCCCTTGCTCACTATGCCTGATCTGCCAGCCACGTGGCTGCTATGCCAGCAAGCAGGGCGGATGTTCCAGAAGAGCCTTTGCTCTGGCCCTATGTCTGCTGCTGCTGGGGATGCCCTTCCCCAGATGTCTGCTGGCTGATGCATCCCCTCCTTCAACTCTTCACTCACATGTCTCTGTCCCCACTCATTCTATTTAACGGCAAAACCACGCAGCCACACCTGCCCACTTGCCACTCCTGATCCTCCCACATGGCCCTTTCCTGTTCTTTTTCCCGTCTTATCATCTCCTAACACACTGTGTCATGTACTGAGGTACTGTATTTTGGGGTTTATTTTTGCATGTGCTCTGTATTTCCCAGCTAGACTATAAGCTCCACGAGGCAGGGATCTTGATTCATTTTGTCCATAGATTTATCCCAAACACCAGCAACAGTCTTTAGCACATAGTAGTTGCTCAATAAATAGTCACCAGTGTCGAACTGCTCAGCATCGGGCACTGGGCCGGCCACCCTTACACAGTAAGCTCACTTAAATGAACAATCTTGTGTGGAGCCAGCATCAGGACCACCTGGGGGCTTGTGAAATACAGATATCTGGGCACCATCTCTGAAGTTCTGGGTCAGTAGGTCTGGGGTGGGGCCAAGAATTTGCTTTTCTAACAGGTCCTCAGGTGCTGCTGCTGCAGCTGGTCTGGGGGTCTTATTTTGAGACCCCCTGGTGTAGGCCATGGAAAGCCACCAAAAGGCTGTGACCAGGAGAGCCAGAGTCCCATTTCCCCTGGAGAAGGCCATGTGCAGGCTGGGTGGGAGGGAAGGGACTCCAGCAGGGGCGAGGCCTCTGCAGCCCAGGGAGGGGAGCAGAGGGTGGAGGGGGTGGTGGCGGGAAGAGCAGCTCAGGGGCGGCCCAGCCGTGTCCTCTCAGGCCCCCTCCCTGGCCCCACAGCTGTGGCCCTCACTTCAATCCCATTAGCACATCTCCTCCAGAAGATGCAGGCCTCCTGGCTCCTCGCTCATTTGAAATTTTAATTATCTGCCAGAGCACGATTCCCACAGCCACCCCCACTAGGGGTGGGTGTGAAAGAAGCCAAATAGCTCCAAAATACATGACTTCAGCAAAAACGGAATAACAGAGGCTCCAGCCGTGCCTGGGAGCACAGTGATGAATACGAAGGTGACCCCTCACCCCTGGCCTGTGGGCAGTGCTGGGGGAATCACCTTCTCAGTGTCTTGGACAAGACCTGGGACTCAGGTTCCTCAACTGTCAAATCGGTGAAGTACTCAGCAGTGCCTGCTCCCCCCGGGCCTGGGACGCTGGGGATTCCCACATGAGCCTTCCTTTCTGGGATGGAAGGGACAGGACTTATCTACCCTGTCGGCATGTGATGTGTAGACTGCCAGTCTTCATTTTAATAGTCACATGCTTACTGGAAAGTAAATGGGAAAAATATACAAATAGCAGATCCAATCTGTGCTGTTATGGGGAATTATTTCTTAGAGCAAAGCTAAACTTAAATTTTTAAAAAGCGAGCTGATCTCAAGAAAATATTAAACAATGTGTATCCAGCAATTGCATAATGCTTACCACGGACTGGGCATTCTTCACAGATTAATTCATTAAAGCCGGATAGCAACCCAGTAATGTAGGTGCCATTATTATACCCATTTCCCAGATGGAGAAGCAGAGGTACAGCATGGTTGAGTCATTTTCCCATGGCCATGCAAGAGGCAGCAGAGGGAGGATTTGAACCCAGGCACCTTCCATCTAGAATCTGTGCTCTGAACAGCCTTCTCATGACATTGGCAGGACATGGCAAATACTACATGATGGGACTCCACACACTGACATTTGGGAGGCACCAAGCAGGGCATCCTTCCTGCCTCAGCCATTACAAGGCCCCAAAATGCACCAGAGTGATGAGGCAGGGGTGTAACGTAAGGGCCGTCTGGATCCCTCCAACCATGGAGCCTCCCCAGAGCTCAGAGGCAGAAGCAGTGGCTGGGCCTGCCTTGTGCAAACATGAAGTGCTCATGCTGTCTACGCTGAATGCTCTCAATGACTGCTGGTAAGCAGGGCGGAATAAGCAGGGAGGAACACGGTGAGCCTGTCACCCTGGAGTGCTGCAAGGGAGCAGGAGAGACCAAGGCAGAGGGGCCAGTGAAGAGACAGGTCTTTAGGACGGACGCTGTGGCTGCAGGACACTTCAGTCACAGAGCCCCAGTGTCATCAGGATCCTCTGGATACATGGCTCTCAGCTCCTTACAATGCAATCAATATATATCATCATTTTTTTGTAATCTTTTTTTGTAATCAATATTTTTGTAATCAATATTTGAAAGCAAATCAGAAAAAATGCATTTCTAGTGTATCCAATCCGTGCTGTTAAAAAAATATATTTCTGAGGGGGAAGTTAAATTTAAGTTTTTAAAAAGTATTCCCTTTGGCCAGGCACAGTGGCTCACGCCTATAATCCCAGCACTTTGGGAGGCCGAGGCGGGCGGATCACCTGAGGTCCGGAGTTTGAGACCAGCCTGGCCAACATGGTGAAACCACGTCTCTGCTAAAAATACAAAACATAGCTGGTGGCAGGCGCCTGTAATCCCAGCTACTCGGGAAGCTGAGGCAGGAGAATCTCTTGAACCCACGAGGCAGAGGTTGCAGTGAGCTGAGATCACACCACTGCACTCCACCTGGGTGACAGAGCAAAACTCCATCTCAAAAAACAAAAAAGTGTTCCCTTTACTATCCTGAAATTTTAGATAACATAACCTACCTACACCCATGATGTGGAGATATATATAATAACACACACAAAAATATACATACACGTACAAAAGAAAATACTTAAAAATCCATAATGCAATAATGCATATTTCAATGTGTAAGTGCTCCAGCATGACTATATAGAAGACACAGTGAAGTAGTCAGATGCTTGTTCCTATTTATAGTGTGTAAATTTGGATTAAAGAGGACAAGGTGCTGAGATGCCTTATAGAAGGTGTAAGAGCCGGGCGTGGTGGCTCACGCTTGTAATCCCAGCACTTTGGGAGGCCGAGGCGGGTGGATCACGAGGTCAAGAGATCGAGACCACGGTGAAACCCCGTCTCCACTAAAAAAAAAAAAAAATTACAAAAAATTAGCCGGGCGTGGTGGCGGGCGCCTGTAGTCCCTACTCGGAGAGGCTGAGGCAGGAGAATGGCGTGAACCCGGGAGGCGGAGCTTGCAGTGAGCCGAGATAGCGCCACTGCACTCCAGCCTGGGCAGCAGAGCGAGACTCCGTCTCAAAAAAAAAAAGAAGGTGTAAGAAGTACAGAGACATGAAGGGGCAGAGGCAGGGTAGACCTCAGATTAAAAGCCAGTGTTAGGGTCGGTATAAATAGACTAGGCTGACTGACATGTGGTAAGGGAAGGGAGATAACCTTCACTGGAGTTTGGTGATCACGCCAAGACTAACGGAGAAAATCAGGATGCGTGACATTCTCACAAAGTAGGTGGGCCTTATTTATAAGCGTAGTGTCAAAATAATTCCCCGTGTTGTGACAAAGGACAGGGTAGTGACGAAGTATCCCAGCAAACATAACTTCTGTCTTGAAATTTTAGTATACGCCGAGGCATTCACTCAGTCTCAAGACCTGGGAATCTGTATCCTTAGAGAGAAGTGTTAAATTTTAAGTTTAGCCTGAAGCTGCCTCCTTACATATTTTAAGCTCTGCCTAAAGGTTTCTCTGTAAGTAGAGAACTGTAGCCTAACTGGAGTGTGAACAGACATAACCTACTCTTGTAACAAGTAGCCAAGTCTCAGCCAATCCCTGAAGCCAGACTTAACCACTCATAGGCAGCCAACTGTTCAAACCGTGTTCAAATAAGGCAAACGCCCAGCTCTCATCAATCCGGCTGTTTCTGTACCTCACTTCTGTTTTCCGTATGTCATTTTCCTTTTTCTGTCTATAAATTTTTGCCTACCACGCAGCAGTGCTGGAGTACCTCTGAACTACTCTGGCTAGGAGGCTGCCCGATTCACCACTTGTTCTTTGCTCAATTAAACGCTGTTACATTTAATTTGTCTAAAGTCTGGTAAAGTGTGGTTTGGAAAAGGAAAAATAATAACACTAAAGACTTAAGAAAATCTTTGTGGTCAACTGAAAACCTTATCAGATTAAAAAGATAAGCCGGCCACGGTGGCTCATGCCTGTAATCCTAGCACTTTGGGAAGCTGAGGTGGGCGGATCACTTGAGGTCAGGAGTTCGAGACCAGCCTGGCCAACTTGGTGAAACCCCCGTCTCTACTAAAAATACAAAAATTAGTCAGGCTTGGTGGCAGGAGCCTGTAATCCCAGCTACTCAGGAGGCTGAGGCAGGAGAATCACTTGAACCCAGGAGGTGGAGGTTGCACTGAGGCGAGATTGTGCCATTGCACTCCAGCCTGTTCTACAAGAGTGAAACTCTGTCTCAAAAATAAATAAAAAATAAAAATAAAAAGGAAAAGGAAAAGGAAAAATATCAGGCAATCCCAAAATCAATCATTTCAATATGCAATTTCTAGAACATAGATTTCTTATCACTATGCTATAAGAAAATTAAAATTATATTGAATAGCAATCATTTTAAATATTTTTGAAATCTATTCCATGAAACTTAGTGAGATTTCTGCATTTCATGTATTTTCACTAATTTAGTACAATTCAGCTCTATGTCTGTTGTAAGAAATATCAGGCCGGACGTGGCAGCTCATGTCTGTAATCCCAGCACTTTGGGAGGCCGAGGTGGGCGGATCTCCTGAGGTCGGGAGTTTGAGATTAGCTTGGCCAACATGGTAAAACCCATCTCTACTAAAAATACAAAAATTAGGCAGGCGTGGTGGCGCATACCTGTAATCCCAGCTACTTGGGAGGCTGAGGCAGGAGAATCACCTGAACCCGGGAGGCGGAGGTTGCAGTGAGCCGAGACTGTGCCATTGCACTCCAGCCTAGGCAACAAGAATGAAACTCTGTCTCAAAAAAAAAAATAAAGAAAGGAAGACAAAAGAAATATCAAATCTCTTTTGCTACCAATATTCAACGATTGTTTTTGTAGTAACTATACTGTTGGCTGGAAACCCTTTTCAACTAAACATGAGATTGGAAATACTATGGTCTACAATGAATTAGATGCACATAAAAAAGAAATTGGTCAATCATCTCAAGACAGTATTTTCCTTCCATTCAAGCCTCTCCTTCTGTAAGAAGCTTCTCCTGAGTTACTGAGATTTTACATATCACTTTGTGAAAGCTTTTTCCTATTAAATATTGGAGTATTATTGATCTATGTTTGTACTGTTTAGCCTGGTGGGACATTATAATGTCTGGGAGGATTTGGACAATTCTTCCTCATGCCTCACTGTGCAGTACTGTTGTGCCCATGGCAGAACCCAAGCATCCTTGTCCCTCTCCCCCAAATGCTGAAAGCATTCACAATCCTCGTGGCAACAAAAACACCGCCCCAATTAGCCAGGCGTGGTGGCGGGTGCCTGTAACCCCAGCTACTCAGGAGGCTGAGGCAGGATTGCTTGAACTTGGGAGGTGGCTATTGCAGTGAGCCAAGATCGTGCCACTGCACTCCAGCCTCGGTGACAGAGAAAGACTCGGTCTCAAAACAACAACAACAACAATGACAACGACAACAAAAACGCTGCCCCTCATTTCCAAAATGCCCCCAAGGAAACGGCATTGTAATGGGACCAGAACAGGAGAAGCGAGGATTTGTGGGGCAGAAAGCAGTTTTAATCAGAGGGCCAGCAAACCAAGAAGATGGTGAACTAGAGTTCTAAAGTACTTTTTTATTTTATTTTATTTTATTTTATTTTATTTTTGAGATGGGGTCTCACTCTGTTGCCCAGGCTGGAGTGCAGCGGCATTATCTCGGTTCACTGCAACCTCTGCCTCTTGGGTTCAAGCGATTCTCCTGCCTCAGCCTCCTGAGTAGCTGGGATTACAGGCACCCGCCACCATGCCTGGCTAATTTTTGTATTTTTAGTAGAGACACGGTTTTGCCATGTTGGCCAGACTGGTCTCGAACTCCTGACCTCAGGTGATCTGCCCGCCTCAGCCTGCTGAAGTGCTGGGATTACAGGAGTGAGCCACTGCGCCCAGTCTAAAGTACTATTTTAAATTTTAAAATTTACCATAGGGTTTTGTTTTTGTTTTTGTTTTTGTTTTGAGATGGAGTTTCGCTCCTTGCCCAGGCTGGAGTGCAGTGGCGTGATCTTGGCTCACCTCAACCTCTGCCTCCTGGATTCAAATGATTCTCCTGCCTCAGCCTCCCAAGTAGCTGGGATTACAGGCATGCACCACCACACCCGGCTAATTTTGTATTTTTAGTAGACACGGGGTTTCTCCATGTTGGTCAGGCTGATCTCAAACTCCTGACCTCAGGTGACCCGCCTGCCTCAGCCTCCCAAAACGCTGGGATTACAGGCGTGAGCCACCGCACCCAGCTACCATAGGGTTTTTAAAGGGAAACTTGGTATGGGAGACATGTGGGAGTGGTGCAGGGTGCAGGGTCTGTGGTGCGTCTCGTTCCCTTGTCTGTCCGGGTTGGAGCTATCTTGACTTAAGTAAGGGCATAATTACATAAGCATGCATTGCCTAGACAGGGGGGTAAGAGTGGAGGAAAGGAAGAAAAACAAAATGGGTAATTTTTTAAACTGAGGTCCCCAATTAGAGTATCATGCAAATAAGAACCCCAGGTCTACACAGTAAAGGAAAACTCAGGTTGGGCTGCCCTGCCCTGCTGTTTTGGCCAGTCCCTACCATGCACCAGGTTCTCAGGGAAGCCTCCCAGGAGACCAGGAAAGCCGGTTGTATTGTTCTCATTTCACACTTAAAGAAGCTGAAGTCCAGAGGGATGAAGTGACTTGCCAAGGCACTGACCCCAGTGTCTTCATTTGTAAAGTGGCTTGGAGCAAGCACGCAATGCATATTTATTGAACGAATTAGTAAAGAAATGGAGAGACTGTCAGAATTGTCTAGCACCCAGTCTAGTGTGTTTCTGGAATGTGCAAAATCAAAACTGTAAAAAGAAAATAAAATTTTTGGCTGGGTGCGGTGGCTCACGCTTGTAATCCCAGCATTTTGGGAGGCCGAGGCGGGTGGATCACCAGGTCAGGAGATCGAGACCACGGTGAAACCCCATCTCTACTAAAAATACAAAAAATTAGCCGGGCGTGGTGGCGGGCGCCTGTAGTCCCAGCTACTCGGAGAGGCTGAGGTAGGAGAATGGAGTGAACCCAGGAGGCGGAGTTCGCAGTGAGCCAAGATCGCGCCACTGCACTCCAGCCTGGGTGACAGAGCGAGACTCCGTCTCAAAAAAAAAAAAGAAAAGAAAAGTAAATTTCAGGGCTTCCAAATGTATTGTGGCCAGGGGAAAAGTTAAGCCTTGTAAACTGAGTCACATAACACCGGCTGTTTTTGGACACTTGCTTCCTGATCTTTGTGTTGAAATGTTAAATATTAACCAGATCCCTTATTCTTTATTCAAACCTAGAATAAATGACTTTGGAGTCAGAGACCCTGGTGATTGTTACCTGTCTACAAGTGAATGTTAAGCAACCCCCTTAGAGTGTAATCAATGGTCGCCAAACAAATCTTGTATCTGTATGTTAGCCTTTGTATGGAAAACCTTGTAATACTGTTTAGCACCTCCGTTTTTGCCTACATAATATAGACCATCCTCACCTTTCCCCACACTGCTCTTGAATAAACTCTTTCAACTAGATCTTGAGCTTTTCGATTTTTTTTTTTTTTGGTTGACAAAATAAATGTGTAGCATCTGACAAATCATAGAATAAGAATTCCTGGCCAGGTGCAGTGGCTCATGCCTGTAATTCCAGCACTTTGGGAGGCCAAGACGGGCAGATCACTTGAGGTCGAGAATTCAAGACCAGCCTGGTCAACATGGTGAAACCCCCTCTCTACTAAAATAAAGAAATGAGCCTGGCATGGTGGCACACATCTGTAATCCCAGCTACTCAGGAGGCTGAGGCAGAAGAATCACTTGAACCCGGGAGGTGGAGGTTGTAATGAGCCGAGATCACACCACTGCCCTTCAGCCTGGGTGACAGAGTAAGAATTCTGTCTCAAGAAAAAAAAAAAAAAAAAGAATTCCTACTTCCCATAAGGGCTAAAGGAAATAAGACCCATGTTTCTAAAGTACCTGGTACATAATAACTCCTTTTCCTCCCTACATTCTTTACCCCACCTTCACTCTCCAAGGTCAAGGTAAGTATTCACCTTAATAAAAACAAGCTAGTGTTCTATAACAGCATTTTAGATTGCAAAAGCATTTTTCTTTTTTTTTTTTTTTTTTTTTGAGACGGAGTCTCGCTCTGTCGCCCAGGCTGGAGTGCAGTGGCGCGATCTCGGCTCACTGCAAGCTCCGCCTCCCGGGTTCACGCCATTCTCCTGCCTCAGCCTCTCCGAGTAGCTGGGACTACAGGCGCCCGCCACCATGCCCGGCTAATTTTTTGTATTTTTAGTAGAGACGGGGTTTCACCGTGGTCTCGATCTCCTGACCTCGTGATCCGACCGCCTTGGCCTCCCAAAGTGCTGGGATTATAAGCGTGAGCCACCGCGCCCGGCCTGCAAAAGCATTTTTCTATATATTGTCTCACTTGGTCTTCATTTATTCAAAGAGTTGGTTCCAAGCATCCACTAGGCACCAGAGACACCAGCCAGGGAGAAAGACAGATCTCGTTCTTAGCCCGGATCCCCACACTTCCTCCCTCCACCCTTCAAGATGGAATTCTGCTTCATTAGCATTGGAAGCAAGTCTTTGGCTAAACCCTGCCCTGTGCAATCTGGCTTTGTGTTAAAGATTACACTCTAACCAGATCTGCAGCCTCTGGTGAACCTATTTCTCTTCCAAGTGAGGATTTGGCTTTTAAAGGAACTACCCCCCCACACCCTCACCAACACCTAAAAATACCTTGGAGATATGTCTTGCATGTCAGGAGCAGGTTTATTCTGGGAACACCAGCTCCCCACTCTGGCTGGCTAAGTCCCGCGGTCCCATATACTAAGAAAGAATCCAGTACTCACAATAGGATCTTAGTAAATACTCATTATTGGAACAAAGGAGGGAAAGAAGGCAGAAAGAACTTTTCGAGTTGGGTCATCCTTTCTCCTTATGTTTGTAGTGAGCTGTGAAATAACGTGAATTTCACAGGTATGACTTTGCTGCCCTCCAAGAGCCACCAGAGCTAAACTTTTAATTACAGCCATTGTGTTTTAGATTAAGGAGCTTTAAAACATTCTTTGCAGGGAGTGCAATGAATAAGCCCTTAAGAAATGCAAAAGTTTTCAGCCTTTTGAGGAATTAACTCTTAGAAGCCATTTACTTTAAAGGGAGAGAAAGCCCTAATAAATTAATGAATCTAGACCAGATCATCAATGTCTATTCCCATCAGTAAAAGATATAGTCTTGCAAAAGAAAGAGGAAGAAAAAAATCAATCCCCATACTGATTAACGCAACTGGATCCAGCTAGCGATGTACAGAAAATGCAGGGGACAGAGGAACGTGGTAACCAACACCAGGGGGATGCAGTCAGCAAATTCAGCTAAAATTCAGGGGAAATTCTAAAAGATAGATGTGCACATTATTTTTTTTTATTGCTTTTAAAACTTGAGAGAGAGAGATAGAGGGGAAACCTTAAAAGAGGTCTAAGAGAACACATCAACCAATTGTTATGTGTGGATCTCATATGGATCGCACTACAGCGTACATTTTTCAAGGTGGTGGGGGGCCACTGTCACCGGTGGAGCAAAAATTGCTTCTTGGATGATGGAAAAATCTTAGCTATTATAATGGTTTGTGGCTCTCCAAAGGGCTGCAGAACCTAAAGAAATATAGCGTATATCTGTGCTATTAAAATTTCATTAAGAGAGGGAAGGCTATGACTGGTAAAATATGTCTACAAAAGCTCCTTAGGGGGACCATGATGAAAAAAGGTTTGAAAACACTGAATTAGAACATACAAGTTGATATATATATATATGATATATATATCACATATATAAAACAACAGGGAAAATATTGAATATTTACTGAGTATTTCATGAAATATTGCTAATTTTTTAGGTATGATAATGGTATTATGGTTATGTTATAAAGAGTGCTAATCTTTCAGAGATAACTACTGAGATATCTACAGATGAAATAGACAGTGGAGGAGAGTCAAAACGGGGGAAGAGGAAAAGCAGAGCTAGACAGCCAAAGATGAAAGAAAAGAGAGATTAATTGATGTCTCTCAGAGCAACAGACTTTCTTCTCATTGTATTTCGGGACCCATCTTTTCTTAGACTGTGGTTGCTAACCAGTGACCCATGGATCACATTCAACCCACACATTTGTTTTGTTTGACCCTCACAGTGTTTTAGAAGCATTTGAACCAACATTTTAAAATGAAAGATTTCACTGAAAACTCTCCATTGCCAGCTTCACTTGAGAAATCATACCCTCCAAATCTTGGACCTGAGCCCATAAACAGAACCTCTGTTCTTCTGGTCATCCCAGCTGCCAGGGGTCACACTGGAAATGCCCACACCCACACCCTGTTCTGCCTCTGTAATGGACCGGCAGCCTGATATGTTCATTTCACCTGCTGCCCAGAAACGCCAATGCACTGGAGAAAAGCAGGTGTTTGCAACAAAAAAGAGTTTAATAAATGCAGAGCCAGCTAAGTGGAAGGACAAGAGTTTTATTATTACTCAAATCCACCTCCCTGAAATTGCAAAGGCTAGGATTTTTTAAGGATGGTTTGGCGGGCAGGGGGCTAGGGAATGGGAACGCAGATTGGTTGGGTCGGGGATGAGATCATAGGGAGTTGGAGCTTTTCTTCTTGTGCTGAGTCAGTCCCTTGGTGGGGGCCCAAGACCAGATGAGCCAGTTTACCAGTCTAGGTGGTGCCAGCTGGTCCATCAGAATTCAGGGCCTTAACAATACCTTGAACACCAATCTCAGGTCTTACAATAGTGATGTTATCTACAGAAGCAATTGGAGAGGTTAGGAATCTTGTGGCCTCTGGCTGCATGACTCTTGAGCTGCAACTTCTGATCTTCTGGCTAACCTTAGTTTTACAAAGGAAGTCCAATCCCCAACAAAGGAGGGGGTTAGTTTTGGGAAGGGGCTGTTATCATTTTTTTCAAAGATAAACTATAAACTAAATTCCTCCCATAGTCAGCTCAGTGTATGTCCAGGAATGAGCAAGGACAGCTTGGGGGTTAGAAGCAAGATACAGTCAGTTGGGTCAAATTTCTGCCACTGTCATAATTTTTGCAAAGGCACTTTCACTTCCAATCTTTTCCTTCCTTGCCAGCCCTTGATGAACAGAAATTACATCATTAACAATGGCTGGGCCGGGTGTGATGGCTCACACCTGTAATCCCAACACTTTGGGAGGCCGAGGTGGGTGGATCACCTGAGGTCAGGAGCTTAAGACCAGCCTAGCCAACATGGTGAAACCTTGTCTCTACTAAAAATGCAAAAAATTAGCCGGTCACGGTGGTGGGCGCCTGTAGTCTCAACTACTCAGGAGACTGAGGCAAGAGAATTGCTTGAACCCAGGAGGCAGAGGTTGCAGTGCGCTGAGATCATGCCATTGCACTCCAGCCTGAGCAACAAGAGCAGAACTCCATTTCAAAAAAACAAAAAACAAAAACAAACAAACAAAAAATACCAGTGGCCACCAGTCCTTGCACACCAGCTGTGGGCCAGGCAGAATTTGGCAACATTATCTCATTAAGCCCTCCTATCAAACCAGGAGATAGTTACTGTTGGCATCTCACATTTTACAGATGATGACACTGAGGCTCAGAGAAGTGAATCTCATATGGATCCCACTAGATCCTGACCTCGGGTGATCCGCAAAAACCACACAGCCATTTGGAATTCAGACCTGGTCTTTCTGATTCCAAAGCCTGTGGTTCCATGTCATAGTGGCCGCTGCCTCCTTCATGAGACCACAGCACACGGCCTCAGTCCCCTAGACCACTGGACAGTCAGTCCTGATCTGAGCAGGGAGGCAGAGGCTGTTCCAGCTCCCCAGGGACCTGGCCTCAGCCTGGTTGTTCCTTGGCAGGGAATATCTACCATATCTGATCCAGAGTGGATAATTTTTTAGATCCCCTTCTCTATACAAGGGGAATATTAAATTATAATACTCTGAAAAAAATGAAATTGTGAAACATATTTTTCATGTGTAAACAGAAGTTACACTATCAAACAAAAATATGACATCTCACAGTGTGTACTTTGCTCTGCTGTTTTAAATTTTAAACACAAATAAGAGCCTCAAGTGATTATGCAGAATGACAGAGTTAAAGAAACTCAAGGTCAGTTTTTTCATCTTTACAATTACTGTGCTCTTATTTATTTCAAATCTGTTGTTCAAACACAGGAATATAGAGTATCACAGGGGTACAGACATAAACTTCATCCAAAGTGAACTCGAACAACTCTACGTCTTTACAAATTTATACCCAAAAGAAGAATGTACAGCTGAGTTTGAGTTTGTCAAGGTTGACTGTGTGACAAGGAACACTCAGAATTAATTTCCATGTAGAGGCTGGGCATGGTGGCTCACATCTGTAATCTCAGCATTTTGGGAGACTGAGGTGGGTGGATCACTTGAGGCCAGGAGTTCAAGACCATCCTGGACAACATGGTGAAAACCCACCTCTACTAAAGACACAAAAACTAGCCATGCATGGTGGTATGGTCTGTAATCCCAGCCAATTAGGAGACTGAGGCAGGAGAATTGCTTGAACCTGGGAGGTGGAGGTTGCAGTGAGCCAAGATCGTGCCACTGCACTCTAGCCTGGGCAACAGAGTGAGACTCTATCTCAAAAAAAAAAAAGAATTAATTTCCATGAAGAATATTTTTAAAGAGTAAGTCATAAAAACGTGCTAATTGGAAGCTGATGTGCATTACTCTCATAATACATTAGATCTCATGCCTTACTCACATGCACAAATTCTCAATAACAGCCACAGCCAATTGTTTAGACATAGACCAACAATTTTTTTTCAAGGAGGGGTATTATATCATGAACATTGTTTAGAATTGCAGGCACATGGTTATAATTTAAAAAGCAAGCTTTTAGTTGATTTTATTATTGTAGTTAAATTCTCAGACCATGTACCCCTCATTGCCTCCCTGGGTGAGCATTCCTACAATCTTGGCACCACTGTGCCAAGTGCTCTGGAAGCTGGGCACTGCTGGACCCCAGGCCCCCTCTCCCGGAGCTGACGTCCTTCCTTGAGCCCAGAAGGGCCTCCGGGACCCTGGCCCCAAATGTAAGCTGCCCACTAGAGTGATAGAGCGGGGAGAGAGCTCAAAGTCTGGCATCAGAAGGGTGGGCTGGAATCCCAGCTCTGACACTTCACTGCTTTAAGCCTCAGTTTCCTCATCTGCTAAAAGAGGTTAAGCAAGCAAAACCGGGGTGCAGGGAGAGGCAAGCAAGATCGCAAACTATGAGCTGGGGTTCAGAGCATGGACAGGGTTCTCAGTGGATGAGAGCTTCCGAAAAACCTAGCACAGTCTGAAGGTGCATTCATGGAGGTAAAAATAGCTGCCGTTTATGAGCACTCACTATACATCTGCATATATTATCTCATTTAATGTCACCCTCATCGTAATTCTGTGAGGTGGATGCTGTCATCCCCATTTTAACTGCGAGGAAACTGAGGCTCAGAGAGGTGAGTGGATTTGCCCAAGGTGTCACAGCTGAACCAGAATTCCAGCCCAGGCTCTACACATTCCAGAGCCCTCCAGATCCAAAGAGGAGACTGCTTTACCTGCTCTGTGTGGAGTGAAAGGGAGACAGTTCCATTCTGGGCCTCGCCCTGAAGCCAGGGGCACAGGAATCCAGGTCCTGCTGATGGAGCTGGTGCTGCTGGCCCTGGTGAGAAGTTACCGGGAAGCTGGCCTGAGTTCGAGGAGGGAAGGTGGGTGTGTTTGCCTGCTCGGTTGCTCTCACTTGCTTAAAGGTCTCTTTAGCAACAGAGTAAAAGAGGGATCAACATGCTCTTGTCCTTTGGGTACAGAGCCAGGCAGCCTCTAGATCAAGGAAGAGGCGGCCTTGGGCCTCCAGTTGGCAAACTCTCGGGGAGACAGTCCAAGCGCTTGGCCCTGGAGGAGACACAGTGATAGGAGGATGGGCCTGCCTCCTTATCCTGCATCCTTATTTTAGATTTTGGGAATGAAAATTGAGAGAGGCAAAATGACCTGTCCAAGGTCACGCAGCCTAAAAGTGCCAGCATCGGGCCTTGAACCCTGGTCCGTGAGGCTGCACAGTCTGTGACTTTTCCGCGGAGCGTGGCTGCCCCAAGGGTGGCTTAGAGCACTGGGGTCTGAGGACCTTCCTCGGAAGCCACAGCCTCTGTGATCTCTCACCACGAGAAGCTACCGCAGGAGTGACGATTCTGCAGCCTCTGCCTACGACTTTTTCTATTCTGGGTGTGGGGTGCGTAATTAGCATACATCTGAATACATTTTCCATTTTTAACAGGAAAGAGAAATACATGGGAAAAGAGATAAAAAGCTCCTGTTAACTAGTGAGGCTGTGTGTCATGCTCCTTTGTATTCCACCTCACGTTCCTCCTTCCGCTTAAGAAGCCCTTCCTCCTTGCTGCTCTCAGATAAACTCCGCTCCATCCTCCCAGGCCCTGCTCACAGGTAGCCTGCGTGGAGGCTCCTGGGGCACTCGCCGGCTTCTCCACTCCAGCCTCCCTGGACTGTGTGCATCCTTCTTCCCGACTCAGTCACACTGTATTCTGACTTACCCCGGAAGAGAGCTGCCTGGGGTTGTCCTGCCTCCTGTACGTTTGCTTCAGGAGACTTGCTTGGCCGAAAGGTTCTAGAAAGTTCTCTCAACACTGCAGTTGCCTTGACACTGCCTGGAACAGCCGGCCTGGAGTGGAGGGACTCCACAAATACTCCAGGGCTGATTTCAGACTCTGCAATGCCTCCATTCTGGCTTTGGGGTCTATTCTGAGGGTCCGCCCAGCCCCCGGCTGTACTCCCCAATACTGTGAGGACACTGTTCTGTCTCAGCGCTAGGTTGATGGCTAGCCCAAGCTGCAAAGGATTCTCCACACAGCACAAAACTACCCCAAATGTAAGTCAGATGGCAGCCACCTGGAGGCCCTGAGTCCCCTCCAGCCTGCTGGGCTAAGCGTATTCTTTGAAAATAACTCACACCCCCATTCTAGACATCTCCCTCTCCCTCAGTTAGCCTTGGCGCTCATCTCCTCCTTTGCTGAGTTCTCACTCTCCACGCTACCTTTGCTTCCCACTCTCTCCCATGCTGAACGCTGGACTGATCATTTCACTCCCCCATTGCCAGGAACACAAGCTTCTGTACGTAACAGAATTTTACTCAAGTTTTAGGGCGGTGGAGGATAGTTATTGCATATCACACAGCAGAGGCAACAGCTTCAACTTGAATATTATTCCCAAATTCATTATTATCCTAAGATCTAGCTGCCGCTTGCCCACCATGGGGAATCTCTCCCTGGCTACATTCATGCTTTGGTGCCACATCCCCTACTTCTTTCTGAAAAGAACTCAAGCCCAGCTGAGCCGCAGCTGACCTGAAGACCAATGTATGAGAAATAACTGTTTGTGGTAAGCCACTGAGATTTGGTAGAGTGGGGGCAGGGTGGGACTTTTACCCAGCACAAGCTGACTAATACAATCATCGAATCCAACCTCCATGCAATGCATAAAGCCACCCCTCACCATCTCTGCCAAGCTGAAATCAAACCTCAGCTTGCACACCTCCAGTGATGGGGAGCTCACTACTTCACAAGGCTGCCCAATCCCATCTCTGGACAGTTAGATCCTAGCCTATCTCCCATCCAAGTTTGACCATTGGTCACAGTTCCCTCTGTCTCTCCTCCTTGGCCTCACAAAGTCCCCCACTCCCAAGCACAGCCTGGCCAAGAACAAGCAGTGACAGTGTTATGCCCCCAGTCCCTCCTCCTCAGACCCCCAACTGCTCCCATACAGCATGGCTCCCTGTGCCATCTCCTCTCTACTTAGTCTGTTCCACAAGGGCAGAGTCTGGAACTAACCACCATGGCCAATGAGTGTGGCCAGTGGCCAGACCCTTCTGTCTACTGATCTAGACAATATGCCTCCATGGGCATGGGAAATACCTAAATTCCAGAAACAGACTCTGGAACCCACAGACCTGGGGGTAGATCCTGGCCCTGCCATCTCCTGCTGTGCCTCCTTGGACAGGCCACTTCATTTCTTGAAACCTCAATGTTCTCATCTGTAAAATGAGGACAATCATTGCCTCCATGTCATGCATCATACACTAAGTATAGTGCCTGTAACCGCCCAATGGGTTCTCCTTCCCACACCCCAGACAGAGCTGATTTATCAAGGCAGGGGAATTGCAATGGAGAGAGTTTAATTCACACAGAGCTGGCTGAACGGGAGACCAGAGTTTTCTTATTACTCAAATCAGTCTCCCTGGAATTCAGGGGCTAGGGTTTTTCACAGGTAGTCTGGGGAAAGGGGTGGGGTGGCCGCTGATTGGTTGGGGGGTATAATCCAATCGGTGTGGGAAATGATCCTCCGGCCCTGAATTGCTTCTGGGTGGGGCCACAGGAGAGTGGGTGGGTCCAGTTGGAGTCACCATCGGTGGGTGGATCCTGTGGAACCCTAGGTGTCAAACATGCAAAAAACCTGAAAAGATATTTCCAAAAGGCCAACCTTAGGTTCTACCACAGCGATGTTACTTGCAGGAGTGACTGGGGGGAGTTGCGTATCTTATGACCTCTGGAATAATGGCTGGCAGTTGTTTATGTCTACACCTTAGCAGAATTCAGTCTCCTCTCCTAGTCTGGTGGCCTCTCATTAGCTTTAGGAAGGTGGTTGAGTTTTGGGGAAGGGCTGTCATCATTTTTTTTTTTTTTTGAGACGGAGTTTCGTTCTTGTTGCCCAGGCTGGAGTGCAATGACACAATCTCGGCTCACTGCAACCTCTGCCTCCCAGGTTCAAGCGATTCTCCTGCCTCAGCCTCCCAAGTAGCTTGGATTATCCATGTGCACCGCCACGCCTGGCTAATTTTTGTATTTTTAAAAGAGATGGGGTTTCACCATGTTGGTCAGGCTGGTCTCAAACTCCTGACTTCAAGTGATCCACCTGCCTCAGCCTCCCAAACTGTTGGGATTACAGGCGTGAGTCACCATGCCCGGTCGGGCTGTTATCATTTCAACTATAAACTAAATGTCTTCCAAAGCTAGCCCAGGAATAATCAAAGGCAGCTCGAAGGCTAAAGGCACGAAGCAGGTTGGCTAAATCAGATCTCCCCCACTGCCACAATTTTCTCACTGATGTCATTTTGCAAAGGTGATCTCATGCCTGCCACATTAAAACGCATGCCACCTCAGCAGAGCAATGACAAGAGTAATTGTTTACTACTGACCCCCATGAAACTTACTGTCACCTACAGTTCTTGAATAATGTGTTTTCTTTAAAACATTTTCTAATAAAAAATAATATTAAAATACTCAAACAATACAGAAAGAACAAAGAAGAAAGCAAATCTGATCACTCATAGATACTACTGTTAAAATATTCGCGAATACCCCTTAGATTTTAAAGAGACAATGCCAAACTTCTGCCTTCTCACTTGTCCTTGAGGGAGGTAGCACAGGAGAGAGGAATAAAGCAGCCCTTGAGGCCACGCAGACTGGTCTTGTGTCGCAGCTTTGTCACTTGTTGGTTGTCACCTGGATCGGCAACATTGTTTCCGGGAGCACAGTTTTATCTTTGGTAGGTGAAGAGATTTTTCTTAACAGCTTTATTGAGATATAATTCAAATACCATCTGTATTAGTCCATTTACACGCTGCTGATAAAGACATACCTGAGACTGGGTAATTTATAAAGAGCTCACAGTTCCTCATGGCTGGGGAGACCTCACAATCATGGTGGCAGGTGAAAGGCAGGTCTTACATGGCGGCAGACAAGAGAGAATGAGAGTCAAGTGAGAAGGGTTTCCCCTTATAAAATCATCAGATCGCATGAGACTTATTCACTCCCATGAGAACAGTATGGGGGAACCCCCCCACCACGGTTCAATTATCTCCCACCAGGTCCCTCCCACACCACATGGGAATTACGGGAGCTACAATTCAAGAAGAGATTTGGGTGGGGACACAGCCAAACCGTATCATCATCCAGTTCGCCCATTTAAAGTGTACAGTTTAATCATTTTCAGTGCATTCACAGAGCTGTGTATCCATGATCACAATCAGTTTTAGAATATTTTCATCACCCCAAAAAGAAACCCTGTACCCCTTAGCTGTCACCCCTGCCCCAGGTAGCCAACAATCTACTTTGTCTCTCTAGATTTGCCTGTTCTGGACTTTCATCTCATAAGTGGGCTTTTGTGACTGGCTCCTTTTCTCAGCACAATGTTTTCAAACTTCACCCATGTTGACTGATTGGATTTTTTTTTTTTTTTTTTTTGAGGCGGAGTCTGGCTGTGTCCCCCTGGCTGGAGTGCAGTGGTGCCATCTCGGCTTACTGCAAGCTCTGCCTCCCGGGTTCACGCCATTCTCCTGCCTCAGCCTCCCAAGTAGCTGGGACTACAGGCGCCTGTCACCACGCTAAGCTAATTTTTTTGTATTTTTAGTAGAGACGGGGTTTCACCATGCTGGCCAGGATGGTCTCGAACTCCTGACCTCGTGATCCACCCGCTTCGGCCTCCCAAAGTGCTAGGATTACAGGCTTGAGCCACCGCGCCTGGGCTGACTGGATGTTTTTAAACTTATTAACCTGGATTGTTTTTACATCTTAGCCTCTCCCATAGACAATGCTGGTTTTGCCATTGCTGCTTCTCCAGGTCTCACGAGAGCTTTATATGATCCAGGCCTAGGAAAAAGGGCAAAGAAAAGAGCACATCAGAAAGTAGTTCATCTGTATTCAGAGAGTGGAGGAGAGAGGAGAACGTGTACCTGCTGGGTGGAGGGCATTCGGTGCGGCTGGGTGAGGAAGGGGCTGGAGCCCTTTGGGCTGGCTGAGGATGGAGGGAAAATGGGCACGAACAAGTGTCCAGTGGGTTAGGAATCAGATCCTCTTTAATCTTTTCTAGTGCTGTTTGTAAAGTTGAGAATTCCTTTTTTTATTATTGGGCCGCACTTCCGTGGAAGAATTGCTTGCAGAGATTGGGCTGTTCTAAAATCTTCAAGAGCTCTCTTGGTGACCCAGCTGAGGCCCTGAACAGCTCAGAGCGATCAGGGCCTCAGACACTCAGTAAGGGTCAGTTGCTTTACATTCCTTCTCATTTAATCCTCACAAATCCATGAAGCAGGTACATTTTACTGATGGGAAAACCAAGGCACTTAAGGAGCTCTTGGACGGCATGCCCACTGCCTGCCTTGCACTGCTCTGCCCGGAAACTGGACACAAATGATCTCCAGTCACAAGACTCTTGGCTTTGGGAATCTGAGTCAGAGGGCTCCAAGCTGCACTGAGATCGCTTTACATTTTACCATGTTTTTTTTCTTTCTTTTTTTTTTGGCTTTTAAAATAGTCTAGAACTATAAAACTCTTAGAAGAACACACAGGGGAAAAGCTTTATGACATTGGATTTGGCAATGTTTTCTTGGCTATGACATCAAAAGCACAAGCAACAAAAGTAAAAATAGATAACTTGGACTACATCAAAATATAAAAGTTCTATGCATCTAAGGACAGAATCAACCAAGTGAAAAGGCAACCTATGGAATTAGAGAGAGTATTTGCCTATCACATATCTGATGAGGAGTTAACAACCAAAATATATAAACAACTATGATTCAACGACAGCAAAACAACCCAATTAAAAAATGGGCAAAGGACTTGAATACACATTTCTCCAAAGAAGATATTCATATGTCCAACAAGCACATGCAAAGAAACTCAACATCACTAATCACTAAGGAAACGCAAATCAAAACCACAGTGAGATATCACCTCACACCCATTAAGATGGCTACTATCAAAAAAATAGAAAATAAGAAATGTTGGTGTGGATATGGAGAAATTGGAACCCTTGTGTACCATCGATGGGAATGGAAAATTGTGCAGCCTCTGTGTAAAACAGTATGGCTGTTCCTCAAAAAATTAAAAATAGAATTACCATATGATCCAGCAATTTCACTTCTGGGTATTTATTCGAAAGAATTGAAAGCAGGGCCTCAAAGGGCTATTTGTACAGCCATGTTTATTTATTTATTTATACATTTTTTGAGATAGAGTTTCACTCGTCACCAAGATTGGAGTGCAACGGCGTGATCTCAGCTCACTGCAACCTCTGCCTCTCGGGTTCAAGCAATTCTCCTGCCTCAGCCTCCCGAATAGCTGGCATTACAGGCGCCTGCCACCACGCCTGGCTAATTTTTGTATTTTTAGTAGAGACAAGGTTTCGCCATGTTGGCCAGGCTGGTATTGAACCCTGACCTCAGGTGATCCGCCTGCCTCAGCCTCCCAAAGTACTGGAATTACAGATGTGAGCCTCCGCTCCCGGCTACAGCCATGTTTATAGCAGCATTACTCACAATAGCCAAAAGGTGGAAGCAACCTGAATGTCCAAGGACAGATGAGTGGATAAACAATATGGGGCATATACACAGTGGAATAGTACTCAGTCTTAAAAAGGAAGGAAATTCTGATGCATGCTACATGGATGGACCTTGAGCACATTATGTGTTATGAGTGAAATAAGCCCATCACAAAAGAACAAATACTGTAATTCCACCTACATGACATACCTGGAATAGTCAAACTCATAGAGACAGGAAGTAGAATGGCGGCTGCCAGGGGCTGTGAGGGGAGGAGAATGGGGAGTTAGTGTTTCATGGGTGCAGAGTTTCAGCAGGGGAGAGTGAAAAGAGCTCTGGCGAGAGATGGTGGTGGAGGCACACAGTGTGAATGTACTTAATGCCACGGAGTTGTACACTTGAAAATAGCTAAGATGATAAATGCTGTATGTAGTTTACTATTATACAATTAAAAAAATATATAGCCCAGAGTCCTTTATGTTTTCTTAGAGGTCATGGTTGCAAACTCCCAGAAGACCGCTGGTGAAGCTGTGAGTTGCTTTTTAGGCACGTGCAGGGTCTGCAACCCATGACAGCCTTTTGGCCACCTCTGGCAAAGCAACACAGAGTCTGGGATGAACAAGACCAACACCACCATTCCCGCACCCTTATCAGCACACAGCGTACTCACACTCACTCATCAGATTCTATCTTCCCGGAACACCACCCACCTGAGTGATGATTTCACAGATAAAGAAGAGGCTCAGAGAGGGTGAGTCACTTGCCCAAGGTCACACAGCTAGTAAAGCGTAGGAAGGCCCCACACCCAGGTGCCTGTTTCCAAAGCTTGCATTCCTCCCTCAACCTCTCTGCAGTGTGGCCTGGGGTCCAAGTCACACCGCCAGCTCCCTCAGAAAATCTCTCTACATTATGGCTCCTCCCAGGCCTCAGCCTCCTCTCATAAAAAAACGAAAGATGGGGCCGGGTGTGGTGGCTCACGCCTATAATCCCAGCACTTCGGGAAGGCGAGGTGGGTGGATCATCTGAGGTCAGGAGTTTGAGACCAGCCTGGCCAACATGGTGAAACCCCATCTCTACTAAAAATACAAAATTAGCCAGGCATGGTGTCAGGCGCCTGTAATCCCAGCTACTCAGGAGGCTGAGGCAGCAGAATCACTTAGAACCTGGGAGACAGATGTTGCAGTGAGCCGAGATCGTGCCACTGCACTGCAGCCTGGGTGACAGAGCAAGACTCTGCCAAAAAAAAAAAAAAAAAAAAAAAGATGGAAAGATGCAGTTTTAAGATGTGTGTGAATGCACTTATTCAGTCCCTCAGCAGCTATGACTGGCACCTCCTATGCTCCAGGCGTTGCCCTGACCCTGCAAAGGCAATGGTAATGGAGGGACAAGGGCCCTGGCCTCATGGAGCCTACATTGGGGCAGGGAGACAGACAATAAATACCCAAATAGGAGACTCCCAGAGTCAAGGTGCCCTGCAGAATACACAACAAGATCAAGAGTGTCTGGGGAGTGCTGCTTTCGCTGGGGTGACCTCCCGGAGAAGTAGGGTGAAAGGGGCCAGCCTTTAAAAAGAGGAATTATCAGCCAAAGTGGTGCAAGCAAGGAAAACAGAGAAGAGGCCAGTGTGGCTGGGTGCACAGAGCCAGGAAGGTGGGTGGGCAGGAGGCAGCCCCTGCAGCTGGAAACCAGGAGCAGGTTCAGATGTGGTTCCCACTGAGAAGGAGGGTCCTCAGAGACCTCCTTGGAGACCCTGAAGGAGGGTCCCACTGAGAAGGAGGGTTTGAGGAAGCAAGTGGCATGAACAGGGAAGAGACCTGGCTATGAATGAGCTATGTGAACCGTACACGGCACTGCACACCCACAAGCTATGACGCGCTTAATCTGGGTTCCCCATTGTGGAGGGTTAATCTCCAAATTCTGGAGGGTTCTGTTTCGTCCTCTGGGCCAACAGGTATACCTTGGTGCTAAGTCAGCGACAACCTGTAGCTTCTCATTTCCTTCCCTGTTTGCCTTTCCGGGCTGTGGCGGGCTCTGCACCTGGATTCTGACCTTACCCAGGATGTCCCCATCTGAGCCACTGGGGGGCAGGCCACAGTGGCAGTCACCAAGTGGGCAATGGGGCCACAGGGCAGGCCCCACCCCGGGCAGTCCTCGAGGGAAACAAGGCCTAGGAGGGAGAGAGCAGCGAGGACAGTCTAGAAGAAAAGGGAAAATTAATGCTGGGTGGAGATTAACTGGTGATTGTGTGGAGAAACTGAAGTCTGGAGAGAGGAAGGGACTTATCTAGAGTCACGTAGCTAGTCAGAAACACTCGGGACTAGGTCCCAAGTCTCTAGCAGACCCCAGTGTGAGGCCTTCTCACCAAGCCCAGAAATCTAAGTGGTCTGGCCTGGCATGGTGGTTCACCCCTGTATAATCCCAGCACTTTGAGAGGCTGAGGCGGGTGGATCACCTGAACTCAGGAGTTGGAGACCAGCCTGGGCAACATGGTGAAACCCCGTCTCTACCAAAATACAAAAAATTGGCCAGGCACGGTGGCATGTTCTTGTAGTTCCAGGTGCGCAGGAGGCTGAGGCATGAGAATCACTCGAGCCCGGGAGGTGGAGGTTGAGCCGAGATAATGCCACTGCATTCCAGCCTGGGTGACAGAGTGAGACTCCACCTCAAAAATAAATAATAAATAAATAAATAAATTTTAAAAATTAAAAATAAATGATAAATAAAAATAAATCTAAGTGGTCCTGGTGCGTAATAATAATAGTAACAACAACGGCTAATCATCATGAAGCTCCCTCTCTGTGACAGCATTCAAAGGCATTTTCACGTTTAGTTCCTTTGCTTCTCACAACAACTCTACGAGATAGGAGCTATTAGCATCTCAATTTTACAGAGGAGACAACAGGTGAGTTTACACAACAGGATTCAAGCTTTAGTCTATTGCCTCCAGAGCCCCACTCTTAACAACCACGCTGGCTGCATTCTTAGAAAAGCAAGCCACAAGGCTCAGAGAGGGGAAACAGCTTATCAGGGCCACTCCAGCCAGCACTAACACTCATGTTATAGTCACTGTCCTATACTATTCCCCAGAGGATATGTCCGCTTTGTCTTTATCATTATTAAATTATTATTATTATTTTAGAGACAGGGTCTCTATTACCTGAGCTGGAGTGCAGTGGCACCATCATAGCTCACTGCAGCCTCCAGCTCCTGGGCTCAAGTGATACTCCTGGTTCAGCCTCTCGAGTAGCTGGGAATACAGGTACACGCCGCCGTGCCCAGCTAATTTATTTTTTATTTTTTATTTTTTTGTAGAGATGGGGTCTCTCTATGTTACCCAGGCTGGTCTTGAACTCCTGGCCTCAAGCGATTCACCCACCTTGGCCTCCCAAAATGCTGGGATTATTGGCGTGAGCCACCACGCCTGGCCCTTTGTCTTTATATTGATGGCACTAAGTACAGGAACAGGCATGGCACAGAAAATATTGCTTGAACTGAAATTAATTGTGGTAACACGTTTCCCTTAATTGTTGCAGTTTCATTCTGTGTATTTAGAAAGAAAAGAGGGCAATTTCAGGAAGGAAGGGGACCAAACAAACACCCTGGCTGGGCCTGGTTGTGACAGAAAGAACATGAGCTTTTTGTGAAGTCAACATTTCGTTGCTGCAAATCTATGGGATCTGCGACAAGCCATTTCGCCTTGCTCAGCCTCAGTTTTTTTATCTAGAAAAATAAGGATAAAATGCCTAGCCTCACAGGGCATGGATTAACTCAATTAATGAATATAAAGCAGGGGTTGACAATATTTTTTCTCCCAAGGAGCTGAGAGTACATCTTTTCGGCTTTGCAAGCCATACAATCTCTGCCACAGCTTCTCAACTCTATCTTTGTTGCACAAAAGCAACCATAGGCAATATGTATTTACAAAAACAGGCAGTAGGCTGGATTTGGCTCCCTGGCCATGGTGTGCTGGTACCTGATCAAAATCAGTCCAAGCCAGGGATACATAGGACTTCATCATGACTTCCATGAGCTCTAGGTACTTGTGCCTTCATGGGTCCTTCTTACCATAGCAGAAGTCTGTGGGCCCTGGAATTTTTTTTTTTATGAAAAAATTATCTTATGATTTTTTAGAAATTAAAATATTTTGAGGGTCCCTGAAAGTACTGTGGGCCTTAGGTCTGTGCCTATGTGCCTGATAGATCGGTCAGCACTTGGCAAGCCACAAGCAGGTGCTCAGGGAAACGAGACTTCCCTCCCCATCTCCCTCCCTTTACTGGGTCTACCTGTGTATTCGTCTGCTCAGGCTGCTATAACAAAACACAACAGACTGGTGGCTTGAACAACAGAAATGTGTTTTCTCACAGTTCGGGAGGCTGGAAGTCTGAGATCAAGGTGTCCACATGGTCATTTTCTGGTAAGACCTCTCTTCCTGGCTTGTAGGTGGCCGCCATCTCACTGTGTGCACATCTGACCTCTTTGAGCATGTGCAGAGAAACAGCGCTCTGGTATTGCTTCTTGTAAGGAAACTAATCCTACGGGATCAGAAACCCATTCTTACAACCACCTCGTTTAGCCTTTATTAATTCCTTAATATCTCCAAATACAGCCACACTGAGAGTTAAGGCTTCAACACATGAATTCTGGGTGAGACACAGTCCATCTATAGCAGCCTGGAATTGGATAAGGGGAGGAAGCAGGAAGACTTCCGCATGGCAGCTTACGAGACAGTGTCTGTGAGCGCAGGCTCTGCAATGAGGTAGCCTGGGCTTTAGATCCTAGTGGACTTTCACTGGTGTTTACCAGAGAAGTCATTTCACTTTTCCTGCCCTCAAGTTCCTCAGGTAAAATGAGGATAGCTATGGTTTCCACCTCACTGGACTGCTATGGAATGTGTGGCAGAAATTCAAGAGAGGACCTGGCACATGGTAAGCACTAGATCAATGTTAGTGATGGTGATGGTGAGGATGATGATCATGGTGATGGTGATGGTGGTGACAGTGATGGTGATGGTGAGAATGATGATGATGATGGTGATGTGGTGATGGTGAGGATGACAATGGTGATGGTGAGGATGATGATAGTGACGGTGAATGATGATAATTATTACTGTGGTGATTATAATTATGGTGGTGATGATGATAGTGATGATGGTGAGGATGATGATAGTGATGGTGAATGATGATAATTATTACTGTGGTGATTACAATTATGGTGGTGATGATGATAGTGATGATGGTGAGGATGATGATGGTGATGGTGGTGATGGTGAGGATGACAATGGTGATGGTAAGGATGATGACAGTGATGGTGAATGATGATAATTATTACTGTGGTGATTATAATTATGGTGATGATGATAGTGATGATGGTGAGGATGATGATAGTGATGGTGAATGATGATAATTATTACTGTGGTGATTATAATTATGGTGATGATGATGATAGTGATGATGGTGAGGATGACGACAGTGATGGTGAATGATGATAATTATTACTGTGGTGATTATAATTATGGTGGTGATGATGATAGTGATGATGGTGAGGATGATGATAGTGATGGTGAATGATGATAATTATTACTGTGGTGATTATAATTATGGTGGTGATGATGATAGTGATGATGGTGAGGATGACGATGGTGAGGATGATGATGGTGATGGTGATAATGTTGGTAATGGTGATGATGGTGATGGTGATAAGGATAATGATGGTGGTACTGATTATGGTGATGATGATGATGCTGAGGATGAGGATGGTGATGGTGACAGTGATTGCTATGTTTTAAATGTTTTTGTCCTCACCAAAATTTATGTTCCAACTTAATCTCTAATCCAACAGTATTGGGAGGTGTAGCCTTTGGGAGGTGATTGAGTCATGAAGGTTCTGCTCTCATGAATGGCAGTTAGGTGCCCTTGTAAAAGGGCTTGATGAGGGGAATTCACCTCTTTTTGCCCTTTCCATTGCTTCCACCATGTGAGGACATGGCATTCCTTCGCTCTGGAGGATAGAGCAACAAGGTGCCATCTTAGAAGTGGAGACTGGGCTCTCACCAGACACCAAACCTGCTGGTGCTTTGATCTTGGATTTCCCAACTTTTGGTATTGTAAGAAATAAATTTCTATTGTTTATAAATTACCCAGGCTTTGGCATTTTCTTATAGTAGCACAAATGGACTAAGACAGTGATGATGATGGTGATGTTGATAATGGTGACGGTGATGGTGATGATAATAGCAAGGATGATGGGATGATGATGGTGATGGGTGATAGTGATGATAATATAATGGTGATGATAAAGATGATCTTTTTTTTTTTTTTTTTTTTTTTGAGACAGAGTCTTGCTCTCTCACCCAGGCTGGAGTGCAGTGGCGCGATCTCAGCTCACTGCAAGCTCCGCCTCCTGGGTTCATGCCATTTTCCTGTCTCAGCCTCCCAAGTAGCTGGGACTATAGGCGCCCGTCATGGCGCCCGGCTGATTTTTTTGTATTTTTAGTAGAAACGGGGTTTCACCGTGTTAGCCAGGATGGTCTCGATCTCCTGACCTTGTGATCTGCCTGCCTCAGCCTCCCAAAGTGCTCAGATTACAGGTGTGAGCCACCACGCCTGGCCGATAGGATGATCTTATAAGAAATGCACAGACAGTGGTTGGATGTCCCCAGTAGCTAGGGTCTTTTCGCTGAACCTAAGTCCTTCCCATTACCAACGCAAGGAAGACCCACCAAAAGCAGTAGATGCTGGCATCTCTGGGTGAGGACACTGACACTTAATCTCTTTTTCTGGGCTCCTTGCAAACAAACTATCTGTTCAAACTCTTCTTCCAGATGGGCAAATAATTGTCCCTTCATTTATCTCCAATACTGTGACACCTACTAAATGTCTTGAAGTTAGCATCAGACTCACGGGTTTAAGAGCTCGGGACATCACATGACTGTCTCCACTGCAGATGCCAGCCACATGTTTCAGGTACTGCTCACACTTCTAAAGAGCCAGCTCTAAATTCAGGGGTCCCAGACTCCCTCGGGTTTAGTAGTTCTCATAGAACTCATTGAAAATACTAGATTACAATCACAAAGGATACAGAGAAGGACCAACTGAGTGAAGTGGCACAAGGCAAGGTTTGAAGAGAGGGGTGCAGAGCTTCTGTGACCTCTCCTTGTGGAATCCAGACACATTGCTTTCCTGGCACATCAGTGTGTTTGCCAGTTAGGAAGCTCCACCAAGCCTTGGTGTCCAGAGTTTTTATTAGGGTTTGATTTTGTATGCATGACTGGTTAAGTCACTGGCTGTGTGATTGAACTCAGCCTCCAACCCCCTTCCTTCCCCAGAGCTTGGGCTGGCCCAAAATACCAACCCTCTAATCTCATGGTTAATTTTTCTGGTAACCAATCCCCATCCTAAAACTATTTAGGGGCCCACCTCATTAGCATAACAAAGACCCTTTTAGAACTCAGAAAATTCCAAAGATTTTTGGAGCTCACTGCCAGAAATGGGAATGAAAACCAGATACATTCTTATTACAGCACACTTTCCTTAGGCAGCCCCCTCTTCTCCCTCCTCAAAGTCTTAATTGAATTTCTAAGATCTGAAATTATTCCTTTGAACTTGGGAGACATCTTGTCTCTGGAAATGACCTTTGCAAGAGCCGATCTTATCCCTTAGCCATATGGGGGCTTATTCTGCTTATGTTTAGACAGCCACAGACCCTCCCTTAACCTCCTTCTGATCCAGAGCTGGAGCTTCAGATCAGTTGTGCTGGACCCTTGTTGAGTCCAATAGGGATGGCACCATGTCCAAGAGGCTGAAGAAGAGACCTGAAGCCAGTGAATAACACATAGGGTTTTTTGAGGGCTTACATATGGGATAGTCTAAGGGCAGTGGGCTGGACAGGAGAACCACTGCGATTTGTAAAACACATGTAGTTTATACAGCAATCTTCACTTAGCACACTCTACCTAGCAACTTCTATTTAACCCAAAACAAAGGGCCTCCATCTCCTGTATGGCCTTCATTCCAAGGAATGGGCCAGGGGTTCAGATGTTCTTTGTAGATAAGGAGTGAATCTCTGGGTTGGCTACTCCCGGATTCCCTAGCTCAAAACTCTGAACCGACATTCTTCTTAGATCATAGGGTCATTCTCAGGGTATGGTTGAGTTATTGCTGTCAGGTGCGTCCGCCGTACAAGGTCTGAACCCCACTTCCTGGGCTGAGGCTGGAGCCCTCACCCACCTATGTCCTCTGATGGATCTGCCTAGATTCCCCTGTCTCACCTGGCCACTGCCCAAGACCCCTGGCTGTGCTTTCTTTACTCACCCCAACTTCAGATCCTCAGCTAGAGAAACGTAAAATTCTGATTTGGAATGAGTCTTAAAAAGATGTAAGTCCAACTGCCAATAACACATTCCCAGCTCTGCCATTTGCTAGTTGGATGATCTAGAGCAAATCACTTTGTAAGCAGACAGGGAGGGTCTCCAGGGACTATAGGAATTTAATCAACTCGAGCAATCAGCCTGTTTTACAGCCTTCTGCCTTGCAGCCTGTTTTTCCCCAAGCCCCATGTGGAATGCTGTCACCTAGTCAGTTGGAAGCAGCGTCTGACAGAGACCTCGGCAACTTAGAGATAAACCCAAGGGAACTTTCCTCACCACCATGCTGAAGTCTTACCCATGGAGGAGCTATAGCTTCACTGCCGTAACATGCGACCTATGTGCTGGCATGAGGACTCACTGCATCTGTGCCACTGGGACCCCTCCTCTGCATGCGATGATGCACCCTCTCCCCTCTCCATCACCCCATAAAACCCTCTGCTCATTTTCCCTCAGGGAGACACTGCTTTGGAGAATATTCCCAGTGCTTTTTTTTACTTGTGACAATTTTCCCTCGGGGAGACACTGCTTTGGAGAATATTCCCAGTGCTTTTTTTTTTTACTTGTGACAAGTAATAAAACTCCTATTGATGAAAACCTGTATTCTCATGGAGAGTTCTTTGTTACTCACCAGGTGAACAAACCAAGCCTCTTTTTTGGGGGGTAACAGCTTCAAATTTGGAAGATTCTATTTCCTCATCTGGAAACAAGAAAAAGAATGCTGCAGGAGTCAGGACTACTCTAGGTTTTGTTGGGGTAACAAATTATATCTTAACATAAAAGAGGTGACTTGCCCCTCATAACCCCACTCACAGTGCTGCTCCATCTTGCAACTCTGTCATCTAAGGCATGTGTTCTCCAAGGTCACCAGGGCAGGGAGAAGAAAAGGAATGGAGGGGGCACACTGGCTTTCAGTTGCGTTGGCCAAAAAGTGACCGATGTTACTTCCACACACAAGCTACTGGCCAGAACGAGTCACATGGCTCCCAAATACTTGCAGGAATTCCTGGAGTTGTGCAGGAATTTCTCTCTATGTGCTATTTGGCAAGCACTAACAGTCTTTCCCACAGGTCCTTTGGCTCAGTGGTTGGGAAAATCGGAGAGCTCGTGGACATCAAAACTCCAGCCACAGAGCAGGTGATTGCCAAATGCAGTTTTCTGTTCCCACAAAAAAGTCTCTGTTTTGCCTGGTAATGCTTTGTTATTGGTAAGAGAGGTCATTTCCATTTGTGCTGTTTTCACTGTGGGGTGTCCTTACCTCCTGGCTGCCCAGATGGGGCAGGTCCTAGGGGTGTCGCTGCTGGCACAGTTTGGGCTGGGCTGTGGAAAGCTCTGCAGAGGCAACCATGTTATTCCTCCCAACTCCTCCCCAGAGTCAGAGATCACTAGCATCATTAGAGAGCCAACTGCCCAGCCTTCCAATCAAAGCCATAGGCAGAGCTTATCCCAAATGTCACTGTCCTTCGCCTTAGCAGCCAAAGGTCAAAAACAGTCTGACTTCGGGCTGTTGTTTTCTATTTTCTGGCAAAGTTTACTCCGTGTAGCTGTAACTGAGTTGGTTGGTGTAAGACAGCACAAGACATGCAGGCAAGATAAAAACAACAGACTGAGCACGGTGGCTCCTGCCTGTAATCCCAGCGCTTTGGGAGGCTGAGGTGGGAGGATTGCTTGAGCCCAGGAGTTCAAGGCCGGCCTGGGCAACATAGGGAGGCCCTCTCTCTACAAAAAAATAAAAAATAAAAATAAAAACTAGCCGGGTGTGGTGCTATGCACCTATAGTCCCAGTTACTTGGGAAGCTGATCTTAGGAGGTTGAGACTGCAGTGAGCTGAGTTCACACCACTGCACTCCAGCCTGGTTGACAAAGAAAGACCTTGTCACAAAAACAAAAACAAAAACAAAAAAAGATAACAACAATAATAGCAGCAGACATGTATTGAGCACTTACTATGTGCCAGACTTTTTGCCAAGTGTTTTACGAGAATTGTCCCATTTAACTCTCTTAACAACCCTATGAGAAAGACCCTATTAGTGTCCACATTTGACAAGTGGGCAAACTGAGGCACAGAGCAGGAGGGAAACCGTCCTGAGGTCACAGTTGGCACATGGCAGGGCCGAGATTCAAACCCAGGTCTGCCTGGCTCCATGGTCTCAGTCCTGGACCATTGGACTCTACACCTGTGGCCCAACAGCATCCTTGCTGCTCACTGGTGGCAGGCACACTTTCCCACACAAAGAACCCCTGCCCCTCAGGGTGTGCGAGGATTAAACTAGTTCATCTGAAAGACTGAGTCTGCAAGTGTTTACCAAGTGTCTACGCTGTCCAAGGACCTGGCTCAGTTCTGGGGTTCAGGAGATTAATCAGACGTGGGTTTTTCAGGAGCTCATGATCCAGGTTAGTAATGGTTCCCATGGCCCTGTGATGGAGACCATGTGTGGGATGGAGGCCATGGAGAATGCAGGGAGGAACCAGGAAGATGGGCCAGTGGGGCAGGCAGGGCGAGGGAAGGTCAAGAAAGAGCTGAGACTTCACCAATGAATAGGTCACAAAAGGGAGGTCATGCTAGGCAGAGACCAGCCTTGGCCAAGGTGTGGATTGGTATTGCTGAACTGTAAAACCCAGGACTGGGGCATGGCAGGTGTATTAGTCTGTTCTCATGCTGTTAATAAAGACATACCCAAGACTGGGTAATTTATTTATTTATTTATTTGTTTATTTACTTATTTTATTTTATTTTTTTTTGAGATCGAGTTTCGCTCTTGTTGCCCAGGCTGGAGTGTAATGGCACGATCTCAGCTCACGGCAACCCTGGCCTCCCAGGTTCAAACGATTCTCTTGCCTCAGCCTCCCAAATAGCTGGGACTACAGGTGCGTGCCACCACGCCCAGCTAATTTTTTTTTGTATTTTTAGTAGAGACAGGGTTTCACCATGTTGGCCAGGATGGTCTCAATCTCTTGACCTCGTGATCGCCTGCCTCAGTCTCCCAAAGTGCTGGGATTACAGGCGTGAGCCAAGCCGAGGTAATTATACCTAGGCCCAGCTGAGACTGGGTAATTTATAAAGGAAAGAAGTTTAATTGACTGACAGTTCGGCATGACTGAGGAGGCCTCAGGAAACTTACAATCACAACAGAAAAGGAAGCAAACATGTCCTTCTTCCCATGGCCTCAGGAAGGAGAAGTGCTGAGCAAAAGGGAGAAAAGCCCCTTATAAAACCATCAGATCACATGAGAACAGCCTGGAGGTAACTGCCTCCATAATTCAATTACCTCCCACCAGGTCCCTCCCACGACACATGGGAGTTATGGGAACTAAAATTCAAGATGAGATTTGGGTGGGGACACAGCCAAACCAAGTCATCAGGGACACTTTAGGGGATGTTACTGGACAGTAGTCAGGGGACAGAAGGTTTGTTTATTCATTTATTCATTTATTAAGTGAGTATCCACACAGCACCAAAAGATCCTGACACTGCACGGGGCACTGTGGATACAGCAGTGAATAAGACACAGAGCCTAAGGTGCTGGGGGAGGAAGATGGGCATTAAGAGCGCAGACAAGTGGTCAAGTACATAAGAGTTTCAGAACGACAGGGCCATGAATAAGGAGAAGTGCCTTGAATGCCAGGCCCAGGGAGCTGAGGTGGTGGAGAGCCCACTACCTCAGAGGAGGTGTGGGCAGAGGAGGGATGAGGTTAGATTTGTGTTTCAGAGGCTTGCCCTATGCAGGAGGGAAGGGACCTGGGGGAGCAGGAGCCACATGGTGGCCAGGCACTCTTAGTATGGGGCCAGGCACATTGCAGCTGTTCAGGGAATGCTATGGAATCTGGGTCTCAGTATGGGGTGCCTCCTGATCAGGGCCTGTACCCACCTGCTTCTGGCTGCTCGGTCCCCAAGGACATCTGCAGGCAGGGCTAGACGCCTCCTAATCACAGCTGACCCCGAGCCAGGGAGAAACGGAGAAAGGGACATCTTGATAAGCCAAAGGCCTCTGGCATTTTGGCTTATCATCTCCTGAAGAAGGAGACAGCCAAGTCCTGGTGCTCTGCTGCTGACTGGCTGAGGCCTCGGCGGGGTTTCCCTAGGACTGCATCCACCCCTGAATGATGGACAGAACCCTGGCTGGGAGTCAAGAGGCTTGAGCTCAACTGCTGCTTCCACCCCCAGCTTGCTCTGTGCCCACAGGCAGGCTGCTAGCCCACACTGGGCTGAATCCTTCTCAGCAAAATGAGGGAAATAATCCCACCTTCCCACTGCACAGGGCTATTGGAAGGAGCAAGGCAGATCATCCATTCATTCCTCATCCCTCAAGTTCTAATTAAGCACCTACTGCGTGGGTAGGGGCAATCAGTGCCAGGTGGGAGGGGTGGTGCAGCCAGCAGAATAAGAAGTCACTCGTATTTGTTAAGTGTTGCTTATGACCCAGGCTCCTCTCTAATAATATCATGTGGATTTGCTTCATTTAATTTCCACAGCAACCCAATGAGATGGGTTCTCTCATCACCCTCTTTTTATGTACAAAGAAACTAAGGCAGAAAACAGCTACGTCCCTTGCCTGTAGGGAGGGCCCACAGTGAGTAGTAAACAGGGACGTGAATTTGGTCTGAGTCCAGAGCCCGTCCTTCTATCCACTAAGCTACACTGCTTCCCGGTCCACACACAGCTCACAGCCCAGGCGAGGGGGGATGTGGTTTAGAAAAACTCAAGAAACAAGTGAAGGGTGAAACTGAAAAGTTGTGTGGCATAAAATTACGAGGGATCAGAAACAGGAGTGGGCGGAAGTGGCCCTCTAGGGAGCCCAGAAGAGGGAGTGGCAGCCGGCAGAGGGAAGAGGGAGACGCCCAGTGTGTGGGGCATGGTAGGCTGCGGCGGCGGGACAGTCACGGCACAGCAGGGCTCAGAGGCTGCAGGCCTGGGAGGCCTCCACAGGGAGTTTGCTCTTTACTCCAAGAGTATTGAGAAGCCACTGGAGAGATGCAAGCTGATTTAGGTTCTAGGAAGAATCCTCTGGACCCAGAGGACAACAAGTGGACACAAGGAGACCATTCAAGAGACACTGCACGATGGAGGGCGATCTGGTTGTGACATCTATCACCCCACTGGATTGCCAAAGCTGATTCAGCTGATCTGGCTGGCTAGGCGGGTGTCCCCTTCCTCCCTCAACCCTCCACGTGTGTCCCTCCCAAAGCTGTATGCTCAGTCAAAGGGAGCGACCTTCCCTGAGAGAGGAGGACCATTCTTCTGTTAAGGGTATAAGAGTAGCTGTGCTCCCCTGCTAGAAACTCCAAACCAGCTCTTGAGAGGCAGTGCAGTGAGCCCAGTGAGAGAAACAGGGTGGTGCCCACAGGGCTGGGAAGAAGAAGGCAGCTTTGGGCAGGACACAGCAGAATAGAGTTGACAGCAGTGCATGGGTGAGGAGGGTGACTGTGGGAAGCTTGGTACATGGTACAAACCATGGATCTCAGAGACAGCTTTGCAGGAAACAAAGTAAGAGTCAGAACAAAACCAAAGTGGAGAAGGAACAGGTGGACCCAGCCAGACCCGGAAACCCTGGCTCCACCCCCACCAGCCATGTGACTTCCAGCAAGTCACTTCACCTTCCTAACCCTCGCTTTCCCTGCCTCCAAAACAAGGATATAAACACCCACATCTCACGAAATTGTTGAGATCATGAAAGCGACAGCTCCTGCCACGTGGGTTTAAATCACTGCATATCATTAGCTGGAATTTGTTGAGCATGTACTACATGCCAAATGCTATGCCATGTGTTCTGTACGAGATCTCATTAATCCTCCCAACATCCCAGTGAGTTAGGGCAGAGTTATTCCCTTCATTATTCAATGAGACTCAGAGAGTCAAGTGGTTTGCCCAAGATCACATAGCGACTAAATGTAGGACTAGAATTTAAACACAGAAAGGTCTTGTTCCGGCCGGGCACGGAGGCTCAGGCCTGTAATCCTCAGCACATTGGGAGGCTGAGGCAGGCGGATCACGAGGTCAGGAGAGACCATCCTGGCTAACACAGTGCAACCCCGTCTCTACTAAAAATACAAAAAAAATTAGCTGGGCATGGTGGCAGGCGCTTGTAGTCCTGGCTACTCAGGAGGCTGAGGCAGGAGAATGGCGTGAACCCAGGAGGTGGAGCTTGCAGTGAGCCGAGATTGTGCCACTGCAGCCTGGGTGATAGAGCGAGACTACATCGCAAAAAAAAAAAGGAAGAAAGGTCTTGTTCCAAAGCCTGTGCTTTGAATTCCTACACCAGTCAGTATTAGCATATGGTCAACTGCAAGGAACAGCAGGCAAAGGTGCTTATACAGCAGGGGTTTATTATTCTCACATATCAAGATGTCTGGTCTTAAATGATTCCACGGTAGAGGCAATAGCTCAACCATATCATCAAGGACTCATGCTCTTCCCAATTTCCCACTCTGTCCCTCTTATTCTAGCAGCTTGCAATTTGGCTGCCGCAGCTGCAAGCATCATGAATGTATCCCGAGAGAGGGACAGAAGATGGCATAAAAGGAGTATCCTCTCTTATTATGCAGGAAAAATCATGCTTGAAAACCTGCAAGAGACTTGCCTTTATGTCTCATTGGCCAGAAATAGGTTGCACAATCAGTGTTGACCTGTTGACCAATCAGTGGCAAAAGAGTAAGACTGGCATGATGTGGTAGTTTTCAAACATATCTACATATTCTTGTCGCTCATTAACAAGTAGAGTGCCCTTGAATTTGGGCCAACCTTAGGAACTTGACCAACAGAATGTGTCAGAAGTGACACCCTGTGACTTCCAAGGCTCAGTCATAAAAGGAGATGGAGTTCCCATCTGGTTCACTAGAACACGTGCTAGAGCCTTGTGCAGCCATGTTGTAAGGAGGCCCAACTAGCCCATGCAGAGATTCCACATAGAGATGCCCTATGTGAAGAGCGAGAGAGGCTTGCTAGCTCCAAGTGCCCCAGCTCCCCATTGTTCCTTCTCCAGCCATGTCTGATTGAAACTGCCAGGACAGCCCACTCAAGGCCTTCCTAAATTCCCGACCCACAGAAACCATGTGAGATAATAAAATGATTGTTATTGTTTCAAGCCACTAAGGTTTGGGGTAATTTGTTTCTCAACCATCGGTAACCACACCGTATGATCAGCTTAGACTAATTATGCTTCATCTCCTGCCAGCTGCAGAAAACTGAGGTTTCATTAGCAAGGAAGATGGAGCAACAACCATGGGACAGGCATTCCGCAACATCTACCACCAGCCAGAAGTTTCCCAGATGGGAGATTTGACCACCAAACTGAGCAAACAGAGAATACCAGGGGCTTTCTCACAAGCTGCACATAGCCTGTTGCTCCGATTGTTTAGTTGGTACAATATTCACGTAACAGCTGGAAACATTGGCACTTTTTGACGGAGGTTTCTATGTTTCTAATGTGTGCTGCCCCTTGTTGTGGGCAGCTGATTAAATCATTCAGGCAACCTGAGACCTTTCCTGTGCCAAGCTGCCTCTGGCCCCAGGGACACAGAGATGAAAATACAGTCCCGTCCTTCTCCTCCAGGGCTCTAAGTCAAGCATGCCCATAAATAATTTCCAGACCAGGTGGAAAGTGTGTGGTATTCGTGAAAAAGTGCGACTCAGATGCAGAGAGAATTCAGAGCCTGGCAATCTTGTCTGAATTTGGGGAGGAAGGAGACGGGAGGGGAGCAGCTTTGTTGCCACAGCTGCAGCAGCATTGCAAAGCAAAGCAGCTTCCTGCCCACCTTTCTTCCTGGTCTCTTCCTCACTCACTGCACTTCCACCACATGGCCTTCTTTCTGTGCCTGGAACTCCTCAAGCTCATCCCTGCCCCAGGGCCTTTGCACTTGCTGTTCCTTTTGTCTACAATGCTTCCCTTCCTCCCAACTTTTCCATGACTGCTTCATTATGATGTAGATCTCAAATCAGATGTTACCTCTTCAGACACTTGTTATTTCTTGGCTACTTAGCGTCAGAGCAGCCTTTACATCAGGGAGGCCAAAGAGGGGTGGAAATCCTCTCTTTCTCTCCTGCCTCCTGGGAATTATGGGGTGGCATGCAACACAGCCTCAGCTACTCCAAAAGGACAGACAGAACTTATTCCCCGTGGTGACAGCACTCAAGTCCAGAGTCTGTCAGGACTTGAGTAGATGTTTTGAAACATATCTACATATTCTTGTCACTCATTAACAGGTAGGGTGCCCTTGAATTTGGGCCAACCTTAGCAACTTGACCAACAGAATGTGTCAGAAGTGACACCCTGTGACTTCCAAGGCTCGGTCATAAAAGGAGATGGAGCTCCCATCTGGTTCACTAGAACACATGTGCTAGAGCCTTGTGCAGCCATGTTGTAAGGAGGCCCAACTAGCCCATGCAGATTGGAAGGGTGATAGCCTGTCCTATGGCTGGTCTGGCTGAGGTCTCCCTGGGACCTGCCTCCTTTCTGAGTCTCACTCTTCATTCCTGGGGATCCCTCCAGCCTGTTCCTGTTCAATTCAGCATCCATTGGCCAGGGCTGGTTTCTATGGCCTGCCATTCCTCACCGTCTCCATCCCCACCCTGTCACACTGTCCAGTCACCATGCCTGACACTCTTCAGGGCACTTCACACCATTGCAGATACCTTCTGTTACTGTCTTTATTTCTCTCCCGATTTGAATACAAGCTGCGTGAGAGCTGTCCTATTCACAGTTGTATCGTTCCCAGCACCTTGAACAGTGCCTAATATAAAACCAGGGTTAGAAATTCTGTATATAATTGTTGAATGGGCATGTGAGTAAATACGGAGAGGAGGAACCACAAAAGCAAAGGCTAGGAGGGAGGGAGTGTTAGAGAACAAATGCAAACCGAAGCAATGTGGAAAGTAAGGAGTCACCTTCCCAGTGGGCACCAGCCTCCTGTCCATCCTCATGCAATTCAGCTCAGACCATGGCCAGGGGTCTGGCACAAAGCAGCAGATCAGCTGCTGTGGCGGCCCAAATGGCAGAGGAACATGTGCTGTGTATGTGCCTGCACTGCACTAGGGGTTTTAGAAACCTCCTCTCATTTCATCCCTACAATAATCCTGTGAGGTGATGTCAACATCCCCATGGACACATAAGGAGACGGAGGCCAGGGAGAGCAATGGACAGCTTCCAAGGAAAGATGGGCCAGCTCTGGGGCTCACACAGTTCCCTCTGCAGGGTTTACTGATACCAGCCATAAGGAAGACCCTAGAACTGCAGGCCTCGGAGTCACAAAGGGAGGCCCTCACTAGCCTCTGCTTGAATATTCACAGTGACGAGGGGCTCAGCCCATGTCATTGCCAAAAGTTTCCACCTGGCAGGTTTAGGGAAGAGAAGAAGGAGGCTAGTCTTGGGAAAGGGTTCTAGCAAAACCCAGAAAGACCTTAGAGCAGCTCTAACAGGGGGCAGACCAGATGCAATTTGGACTGTAGGACAATCTCCAGGACAAGAGGAGACGCCGCAGTCGGGGAGCTGGAGGACCACAGACTCTTAGGTGTGGGGCACCCACTGCTGGAGGTGATGGGGGGCTTGCTCAAGGTCAAGGCAGACTGGAACTAGATGATGGGGTTTTCTTCTGACTGTCCTGGGGCCCCTAAGACTCCATCTTGCATGTATCCCAAAGGTAGTACGACTGTGTAGCTGATGTCTCCTTCTGGCAGACAAGGTCATAGGGGGTGCCTGCTGCCTGCTAGCCTGGGACCCTGGCAGCTACACCAACCATTAGCTGGCAATGAAGGGCCTCTGGAACCTGTGTCCAGTGGTTTCCCATACTGGCTGTCATCACACAGGTCTGCCCAAACACCACCCCACCTCATTCTCGGGAATCTTGGATCTGCTCAGGCTCCCAGCTGAGGGTTTGGAATGGCTTTCTCCCACCCACATTGGGGCAGGACAGAAGATCATTCGAGCAGCTGTCACTAAATTTGATCCTGCTACAGCCCTGGGTAAAGGTTTATTATTGCCTCTGGGTGTCCTAACACAGGCAAATGTGCCTGGCTCTGGCCTCTCCTGGAAGTGGTTTCAAATCCTGGCTCCCCACCTCTTTGTGCTTCATTTGCACTCTCTAGCCATCAAAGGAAGTGTTGTGCAGATATATATATATATATATCAATATAAGATATATATATAAGATATATATATATATCAATATAAGATATATATATAAGATATATATATATATATATATCAATATTGATATATATATATCAATATATATCAATATAAGAGCCCAATAGATGATGACTCCTACTGCCTACAGGAAAGGAAAAAAAGTTCATTGAAACACCAGTGGCAAATCTCTTTAATCTAATGTTACAGAGGGAAAGTTCACAGGCTGAGCAATAATGAACTCCATGGAGAACATCCATAGGGTGCATGTGAGAATGCGAATTCCACCGGACAATATTTACTCTTCTTTTATCATTCAATAACTTATTATTGAGTGTTTATTCAATGTGCTAAGAGCTAGGGACATAAAGATGAAAATATCTGACCCCTACCCTACGGGTCAACAAAGAGCCACCTATGTGAATAAACAATTCCAATTGACCAGATAATTGTTGTCACGAACATGTAGGCTATGTTCAGTGGGAGCACTGGAGAAGGAGTACTGACTAATTCTGCCTGGGGACATAAATCGAAAAGTCATCATTGCTATGCTCCAAGAGTCCAGAGTCTAGAAGGAAGGAAAAACACGTGAAAATACAATTGACTCTTGAACAATGTGAAGGCTAAGGGCATCAAGACCCTGCACAGTAAAAAAATCTGCCTGTAACTTTTGTCTCCTCCAAGACTTAACTGCTAACAACCTACTGTTGACTAGAAGCCTTACCAATAACATAAACAGTCCATGAACACATATTTTGTATGTCATATGTATTATATACTGTATTTTTACAATGAAGTAAGCTACAGAAAATAAAATGTTATTAAGAAAATCATTGGGAAAAGAAAATATATTTTCTCTTCGTTAAGTGGAAGTGGATCATCATAAAGGTCTTTATCTTGTTATCTTCACATTGAGGAGAAGGAAGAAGAGGACGAGTTTGCCTTGTCCACAAGTGGCAGAGGAGGAAGAAAATCCATGTAGAAGTTGGACCTGCGCGGTTCGAACCCAGGTTGTTTGAGGGTCAACTGTACAACCAGATACTGGTCAAAGATGTATGAGCAACACTTAGTAGGAGCACTGAAGAAGGAGCAGTAAGTTCTGCCTAGCGGAGTTAAGCCAGGTGTCCTAGAACAAAAGAAGAGGACCCGAAATCTGGAAGATCATCAGTGACCATGAATGTCCGTGGCCTCCCTCCTGCCCTTGCGGTTCCCGACCCAGGCCTTCAGCCCAAGCTGTTTCTGCTGCCAGGCTCCGGCCTTCCTGGCCCCATGCCCACACCCCAGCTCATCCTACTCAGCACCAGAGCCTTCCCCACTCTGCTCCTTGGGGACCTCCCTTGCTGGGCCCCCACTGTCCCCTGAGGTATCCACTGGTACTAAGCCCACCCAAGTCTTCCCAGAAGGTGAGACCAGGAAATGTGCTTTTTTGGCTTTCTCTCCTTCTGCTTCTTGGAAGCTGCGAACTCAGGCATCCCACCCGCTTCAGATTTCACAAACACAGAAACACTGACCTCCCGCCCGCTTAGAGTGGGTCAACATCCCATAAGGTTAGCTCATTTTCAGAGAAGAGGAAACAGGTTCAAAACAGGAAAAAAAAAAAAAAAAGGCAGAGATGAGGTCAGCTCCAAGTTCAGATCTCCACCAGGCACAACACATCTGACCTATGGGTCCCCTAGGCCAATCGAGGTCATGGGCCTCTGTGAACTGGCCTTCGCTGAAGGGGTTAAAGGAATCAACATTCATTTTGACAAAGAATCGCTGAGCTCCTACCCTGCGGCTGGCACTGTTCTATATGCTGGAGATTTGGCAAACAACAAGACAGACAAACATGGAGCTTGGATTCTAGTGAAAAGAGATACACAATCAACGGGCAAATAAATGAACAAACAAGGACATTTCCAAGAGTGATATATGCAAGGAAGGCAATGAAACAGTGAAACGGGATGGAGGGCAACTAGAGGTGAAAGGGGCTGCTCATTTAGACGGGGTGGTCAGGGAAGGCCAAAACAACAACAAGCATCCCACCACACAAAGAGCTCTGGGAAGTGTTTCAGGCCCAGAGAGCAGCAAATGCAAGGGCTCTAAGGTGGGAATGAAATTTGCATGTTCATAAAGCAGCAAGAAGGCCAGTGTGGCTGCTGCAGAGTAAGGAAGAAGCGAGCATTATGAGATGAGGTCAGAGAGGGGGAGCCAGCTCACGTGGGGGTCTTGTTCATTTGGGAAAGAGGCCAGGGCTGACCACACTGGAGAAAAATTGGCTGGGTACTTGTCACAGGACCTAGATGGTCACTCACTTACCGGGGCGGGAGAGAAGGCTACAAGGCCTGAGGCCTTGGCTATCTGCTTAGTGGCTCCATGAAGTCTGCTTGCTGGAGGCTATCTGGCCTTCTGATCCATTCTTTTCTTTTCTTTTTGTTTTTGAGACAGAGTCTCACTCTGTTGCCCAGGCTGGAGTGCAGTGGCACGATCTTGGCTCACTGCATCCTTTGCCTCCCGGGTTCAAGTGAATCTCCTGCCTCAACCACCTGAGTAGCTGGGATTACAGGTGCCCACCACCACACCTGGTTAATTTTTGTATTTTTAGTAGAGACAGCGTTTCACCATGTTGGTCAGGCTGGTCTCAAACTCCCGACCTCAAGTAATCTGCCCGCCTCAGTCTCCTAAAGTGCTGGGGTTACAGGCGTGAGCTGCCGCGCCTGGTAGATCCATTCATTTCTACTACTATACCTGGTACTACGTATCTCACCAGCTTAAAACATCTCTCTCTTATTTTTCTAGGCATGTGAACACCAACTTGCGCATAGAGGTTTTTCCTCATTCCTTGAGTTGCCCAAGCACCCCCAAAGTCTTTCTTAGCTCTCAACAAACTAAGCATAGAAGGAACATAACTCAAAATAATAAAAGCCATATATGACAAACCCGCAGCCAACATTATATGGAATGGAGAAAAGTTGAAATCATTTCCCCTAAGAACTGGAACAAGGCAAGGATGCCCACTTTCACCACTCCTATTCAACCTAGTACTGGAAGTCCTAGCCGGAGTAATCAGGCAAGAGAAAGAAGTAAATGGCATCCAAATTTGAAAAGAGGAGTCAAATTATCTCTATTTGATGACAATATGATCCCATACCTAGAAAACCCTAAAGACTCCACCAAGAGACTCCAGGATTTGATCAATGAATTTAGTAAATTTTCAGGATACAAAATCAATGTACAAAAATCAGTAGCATTTCTATACACCTATAACAATCAATCTGAGAACCAAATCAAGAAGTCAATCCCATTTATAACAGCTACAAAAAATTACCTAGAAATATATTTACCCAAGGAGATGAAAAATCTCTACAAGGAAAACTACAAAGCACTGGTGAAAGAAACTATAGATGATACAAATTTTAAAAATGCTATGCACGTGGATTGGAAGAATCAATATCACTAAAATGACTATCCTGTCCAAAATAACTTACAGATTCAATACAATTCCTATCATACAACCAATGTCGTTTTTGTGGAATTAGAAAAAATAATCCTAAAATTCACATGGAACCAAAAAACAGATTGTAATAACCAAAGCAATCCTGGGCAAAAAGAACAAAGCTGGAGGCATTTTTATCTGACTTTGAATTATACTACAAGGGTTTAGTAACCAAAACAACATGGTACACACACAAAATAGACACATAGATCAATGGAACAGAATAGCAAACCCAGAAATAAAGTCACATACCTACAAGCAACTGATCTTTGACAAAGTTGCGACCAAAACACACACTGGAAAAGGACCCCCTATTTACTAAATAGTGCTGAGGAAATTGGACTTCCATATACAGAAGAATGAAACTGGACCCCTATTTCTCATCACATACAAAAATTAACTGAAGAGGGATTAAAGACTTGAATATAAGACCTGTAACTATAAAAATACTAGAAGAAAACCCCAGAAAACAACTCTTCTGGACATTGGCATAGGCAAAGAATTAATGACTAAGATCTCAAAAGCAAATGCAACGAAACAAAAATAGAGAAATGGAGGCCGGGGCGGTGGCTCACACCTATAATCCCAACACTTTGGGAGGCCGAAGTGGGTGGATCATCGGAGGTCAGGAGTTCAAGACCAGCCTGGCCAACATGGCAAAACCCAGTCTCTACTAAAAATACAAAAATTAGCCAGGCATGGTGACAGGTGCCTGTAATCCCAGCTACTCAAGAGGCTGAGGCAGAATTGCTTCAACCCGCCAGGCAGAGGTTGCAGTGAGCCCAGATCACACCACTGCACTCCCGCCTGGGCAACAAGAGCAAAACTCCATCTCAAAAAAAAAAAAAAAAAAAAAAAGATGAATAGAACTTAATTAAACTAAAAAGCTGCTGCACAGCAAAAAGAAATAATCAACAGAGTGAACAGGCAACCTGCAGAATGGGAGAAAATATTTGCAAACTAGGCATCTAACAAATAAACAGAATAAACAAGGAACTCAAACAACTCAACAAAAAAAAACCCATAAATAACCCCATGAAAAAATGGGCAAATGACATGAACAGACATTTTTTCAAAAGAAGATACACAAGTGGCCAAGAAGCATTTGAAAAAAATCTCAATGTCATTAATCATTAGAGAAATGCAAATTAAAACCACAATGGGACACCAACTTATACCTGTCAGAATGGCTACTATTAAAATGTCAAAAAAAATAACAGATGTTAGTAAGGATATGGAGAAAAGGGAATGCTTATACACTGTTGGTGAGAATGTAAATTAGTACAACCTCTATGGGAAACAGTATGAAGATTGCTCAAAAAACTAAAAATAGAACTACCACTTGATTCAACAATCCCACTGGGAATCTACCCAAAGGAAAAGAAATCATTACATGAAAAAGATATCTGCATATGTTTATTGCAGCACTGTTCACAATAGCAAAGATGTGGAATCAACCTAAGTGTCTGTCAATGGAAGATTGGATAAGGAAAACATGGTATATATACACAACATAGTACTACTCAGCCATAAAAAAGAACAAAATCATGTCTTTTGCAGCAACATGGATGGAACTGGAGGCCATTATCTTAAGTGAAATAGCTCAGAAAGAGAAAGTCAAATACCACAGGTTCTCACTTATAAGTGGGAGCTAAATAATGTGTCCACAAGGACATAGAATGTGGAATAACAGACACTGGAGACTTGGAAGGGTGGAAGGTGGGAGGGTGGTGAGGGATGAGAGATTACTTAGTGGGTATGATGTACACTTTTCAAGTGATACCTACACTGAAAGCCCCAACTTCACCACTGTGCAATATATCCATGCAACAAAACTGCCTTTGTACCCCCTAAATCTATAAAAATAAAAAGATTTTATAATTTTGAAAAACACCATGGGGAGAAAGAAATGGGAGGATTTCATCATCCACCAGAGCTGCTGCTGCTTCTTTTTTTTTTTTTTTTTGAGATGGAGTTTTGCTCTTGTTGCCCAGGCTGGAGTGCAACGGTGCAATCTCAGCTCACCGCAACCTCCACCCCCCGGGTTCAAGTGGTTCTCCTGCCTCAGCCTCCCGAGTAGCTGGGATTAGAGGCATGTGCCACCACACCTGGCTAATTTTGTATTTTTAGTAGAGATGGGATTTCTCCATGTTGGTCAGGCTGGTCTTGAACTCCCGACCTCAGGTGATGCACCTGCCTCAGCCTCCCAAAGTGCTGGGATTACAGGTGTGAGCTACTGTGCCTGTAGGCTGCTGCTTCTATTATTGCAGAAGGCGTTGCTGTTGAACACTGGTCTTACACGTCCTGTGAACACTCGTCTAGTGTAGCAAAGCACTGGGCTGGTCAGACCCTTCCTGTTGATGCTGCCCCAAAGTTCAGCTCTGTTGGGGTACATTCCTATATTCCTCTATTCAGCTCTCCTTCCCCAAGCACCACTCCAAGTCAGGGTGGCTAGATCTACAGGGGCTTTTAGCCACATGAACTCAGACTCTCTTTTCCTTACTGATAAATTCTTCTTAGGGGGTTACTAGCAGATTCAGGTCAGAGACATCCCAGTGAGATTTTCTGCCATTTTATTTTATATTTTATTTTATTTTATATATATATATATATATTTTTTTTTTTGATGGAGTCTCGCTCTGTCGCCCAGGCTGGAGTGTAGTGGCGCAATCTCGGCTCACTGCAAGCTCCGCCTCCAGGGTTCACGCCATTCTCCTGCCTCAGCCTCCCGAGTAGCTGGGACTACAGGCGCCCGCCACCATGCCTGGCTAATTTTTTTTTTGTATTTTTAGTGGAGAGGGTGTTTCACTGTGTTAGCCAGGATGGTCTCGATCTCCTGACCTCGTGATCTGCCCACCTCAGCCCCCCAAAGCGCTGGGATTACAGGCGTGAGCCACCACGCCCAGCCGACTTTCTGCTATTTTAAATAGCAGAGAACATGGATTGGGAGGTTCCAATACCTTTCTTTCCAGAAAACCCTGGTAAATTTTGTTACAGAAAAAAAATGATTTAAGCTCAATGTTGCTAAATTTTCCCATTTTTTTCAGTGTAAGCCAGAAATACTTATTTCTATGTAAAATTTCCAGATCCTAAAAAAAACCCACAAATCCTGTCAACTACAAAAAAAGAAACACTATTAATAAATCATTATTTAATTTCTGTCATATGCACATATTTTTACATAGATACTTGTATTTGTGTATGTGTATACTTTCCCCAAAATTTGAAACCTTTTTTTTCTATTAACAATGAGAAAGTAAAAGACGGTTCTGCTGGCAGTCAGACCGTGATGTTCCCATCCGAACATAAACGATGCTCAATGCTCACAGAATATAAACTGAGCCCCGATGGTCTGGAGCTCAGACTGGGCCATGCTAAGAAGACAGAGACAAAGCCAATCTGCGGCCACATAAATTACCAAACACCCCCTCATTTGACTCATATGAATGATTGCTGCTTTTTTACTGCCTCCAAGATAAAATGCATTCAGATGCCCAATCACTGAATTGTTCTTGCTCCTTGACAATATCCAATTGGGAACCTACTTCCTTATTCTCACCTAGAATCATCCAAGTCAAACCAATTCTCTACGAAACTCTCCCAACCACCTAACCCCCAATACCCCTCCAATTACTAACACACTCCTATGGTTCCTCAGAAATCAGTCTCCCTTGCTGCAGCAAACCAAATAAACTTACCTTTCAACTACAGTTGTGCTCCTGGTGGTCTTCAGTTGGTGGCATTTGACAGCAGCGTATCTCAGGCACCTTTCCAAGCCAGTCCCTAGAGCTAATCAGCACCCTCTCTAATGGCTGCCTAGCAGGGCATTGTTTGAACGGCAACATCTATGTCACTTCCATTTTTTCAATATTTCCAGTGGTATTGTCAGGGGTGTTTGAACCAGAGCAACTGCATCTTGAGTAGGGGCTGGGTAAAATAAGGCTGAGACCTACTGGGCTGCATCCCCAGGAGGTTAGGCATTCTAAGACACAGGATGAGATAGGAGGTTGGCACAAGATACGGGTCACAAAGACCTTGCGGCTAAAAGGATACGGTAAAGAAGCCAGCCAAGGCCAGGCACGGTGGCTCACTCCTGTAATCCCAACACTTTGGGAGGCCAAGGCGGGCGGATCACCTGAGGTCAGGAAGTTTGAGACCAGCCTGACCAACATGGAGAAACCCTGTCTCAACTAAAAACACAAAATTAGCTGGGCGTGGTGGCACTTGCCAGTAATCCCAGCTACTCTGGAGGCTGAGGCAGGAGAATCGCTTGAACCTAGGAGGCAGAGGTTGCAGTGAGTCTAGATCATGCCATTGTACTCCATCCTGGGCAACAAACTCCATCTCAAAAAAAAAAAAAAAAAAAAAGACGCCAGCCAAAACCTACCAAAACCAAGATGGCTACAAAAGTGACCTCTGGTTGTCCTCACTGCTCATTATGTGTTAATTATAATGCATTAGCATACTAAAAGACACTCCCACGAGTGCCATGACAGTTTACAAATGCCATGGCAAGCTCAGGAAGTTACCCTATGTGGTCAAAAAAGGAGAGCAACCCTCAGTTCCAGGAATTGCCCACCCCTTTCCTGCAAAACCCATGAATAATCCACCCAGTTTAGCATATAATCAAGAAATAGCTATATGTATCCTTAGTCCAGCAGCCCAAGCCACTGCTCTGCCTGCGGAGTAACCATAGTAACCATTCTTTATCCTTCACTTTCTTAATAAACTTCCTTTCACTTTATGGATCCACCTAAATTATTTCTTGCACAAGATCCAAGAACCCTCTCTTGGGGTGTGGATCGGGACCCCTTTCCAGCAAGAGTATGTTCCCTTATCATAGTATTTCATCACACTCTGTAACTTTTATTGCTTTGTTGTATTTATTTGTACTCCGTATTTGTTTTATCATAACTATTGGCTTGTTTTCTGTCTTCCCCACTGGACCATAAGCTCCGTGAGGGTAGGAGCCCCCATTCCCCCTATCCAAAGGCTGTGGCAGGATCAGAGCTCAGTGAATGGTGAACCAAAACTGCTCATCACCAAAAGAAAGAAACGAGAAGAGTGAAGTCACAATCTAGAACCCCGGAAAAGTCAAGGGCTTGGGAAGGAAGTTGCCACCTGTGCAATGCAGGCCTTGGCTGCCTGCCTGCAAGCCAGGACCTCTCAGGGTCTATGAATAGCTGTCACAGAGGGCAGCCCAGTAGTGTGGGATGTCCTGGGACCAGAGCCTTACGCTAATAAAGACAGCAATGTGGTTGGGCCGGAAGCAACATTCAACCCCAGGACTGAGCGTTTCTTCCACACTCCGATCAGCAACTGTAACATGGATTGAGTCAGCATTCCATCTGTTAGCTCAGGGAGGGAAGAGAACTGAGAAATGTCCAGGGGTCCCCACTTCTCATGCTTCCCAATCTACTTGTGTCATTAGACATTCTGGGAAGCCGGAGAAACTCCCTGGCCTGTAATCCCAGCTACTCTGGGACACATTCTGGGAATTTCTGCTAGGAAATACAACTCAACAAGAATGTCACCAACAGCTTAGCCGGCTCCACCTCCCATGTGGCATTGATTCCGGGCAGAGGTATTTCTTATACTGGGAGAATTTTGGCTGAGGGTTGGAAGGAAAGATCTCAATCTTTAAATGGTGGGATGAACCAGATAGGGGTGTTCATGTTTTTCCTAGGGCAAGACATGAGCCAGAGTTAGAATGTGGGAAAAGAGATTTTGTGATACCTAGGTGCAAGGCTCAGATTCTGAGAGAAGTTTTAAAAGAATTTATTAGGATAATTTGTTTGGAATGTGTTTGGAAGTCTGTTTTTTGTTGTTGTTGTTGTCCTTTTTGTTTTTGAGATGGAGTTTCGCTCTTGTTGCCCAGGCTGGAGTGCAATGGCAAGAACTCGGCTCACTGCAACATCTGTCTCCCAGGTTCAAGGGATTCTCCTGCCTTAGCCTCCTGAGTAGCTGGGATTACAGGCACCCACCACCATGACCGGCAAATTTTTTGTATTTTGAGTAGACACAGGGTTTCACCATTTTGGTCAGGCTAGTCTTGAACTCCTGACCTCAGGTGATCCACCCACCTCGGCCTCCCAAAGTGCTGAGATTACAGGTGTGAGCCACTGCACCCAGCCAGAAGTCTGTTATTTTTTAAAAAGCCTCCTGTTCACTAAGGAAAAAGGAAGAACCTCCTCAAATGCCTGGGGAACTTGAGGCCAGTGAACTTGGATAATAAATGCAAATAGATTTATTGAGGGCTTGTTTATACAAGATGTAGAACCGAGCCCGAGAACAGCCTGACCATTCTCAGCAACCCCTACCCCCTGCACCCGGCCCCACTCTCTCCCCTGTCCTCCCCCTCTTGGATCCTTTCCCTTCTACCTATTTTCGGTTTGCCCCTCTAGGCTGTGAGCTGCTTGATGCCAGGGAACCAGTGCTCCCAGCCTTTTCTTTTCCAACATCCGGGGCACGGTACACATTTAAATGTTCAATAGAGGTATGAAGGGAATGAATAAATGTCTAAGCTCTTAAGGTGGCTGAAATAGCAATGCTCTGGGTTGAACTGTGTAACCCCCAAAAGATGTTGAAGTCCTTACCCCCAATACTTGTGAATGTGACCTTATTTGGAAACAGGGTCTTTGAAGATGATCAAGATGTGGTCATTAGGGAGAGCCCTAATCCAGTATGACTGTGTCCTTAATAAAAGGGGATATTTGAGCACAGAGACACTTGTATAGAGGGAAGAGATGTGAAGACACAGGGGGAATGTCATCTACAAGCCAAGGGGGCCACCAGCGGCTAGAGGAATGGCACAGAACAGATTCTCCCTCATGACCCTGAGAAGAAACCAACCCTGCTGTCATCTTGATCTTGGACTTCCAGCCTCCAGAACTATGAGACAATACACTTCTGTTGTTTAAGCCACCCGGCTTGTGCTATTTTGCTACACAGCCTTGCACAACCCTAGGAAACAGAATACACAGAAATCTAGGGTTGTGAACGCAATGTTTTAAAGGACTTGTGGGCTCCTTCATTCACTCCTTCATTAAACAAATCCTTACCATGCGCCATCCCTATGCCCAGCCCTAGCAAAGGGCCAAGGCAGTGGTCGTGGCCCTTGGCATGCGCCTTCCACTTTCTTGCTGTTGTCCTGTCAACTGTTTGCCCACCTCTTTTCTCTCCTGCAAAATGTGCCCTCAGAGCTGTTCAAATTCACTCCCTTTCCCTTGTGAAATACGCCCTTGATTTCAACATTCCTTACCGTTCACATTCAAATGAAGAAAGCAACCCAGCCATGCAGTTCCTCTTGTGCTCCCTGCTGGATTTAAGCTCCTGGAAGTTGGAACCATCTCTTACCCTTGCCTTGGTCCCCCCTCACCTGCTAGCAGATATTTGTTTTTTTTTGAGAGGGAGTCTTGCTCTGTTGCCCGGGCTGGAGTGCAGTGGCACAATCTCGGCTCACTGCAACCTCCACCTCCTGGGTTCAAGAGATTCTCCTGCCTCAGGCTCCTGAGTACCTGAGACTACAGGCACGTGCCACCACACCCAGCTAATTTTTGTTATTTTTAGTAGAGACAGGGTTTTACCATGTCTGCCAGGATGGTCTCGATCTCTTGACCTCATGATCCGCCCGCCTGGGCCTCCCAAAGTGCTGGGATTACAGGCATGAGCCACCACACCCGGCCGCTAGCAGATATTCTTCTGATTGAGTTGTCTGCTGGGCAGCCCAGGCACACACATTCTGGAAACATCCCAGCAGCACCTAATGCACAGCCAGGGTTGAGAAGCCCTGCACTGGAGGCCTATAATGAGAGGGCTGATCTCTGTCTAATTATAATGATGATGAACACCAGCAAAAATAGCTAACACATAGTATACACAATGTGCCAAGAACTGCTATCATTACTCACATTTACTCTTTTCAGCCTCACAACAATCCCATGAGATAGGACTGTTATCTCCCCAATTTGCAGGTGAGAAGAGTGAGGTGAGTTCAAGGCCACCCGGCTGGAAAGTGATGGAGCTGGGACGTATAGCCAGGGGCCTGGCTACCTGTCTGACTCTGGGACACAGAATGAGGCTGGGACCCAAAGCTGTCACTAGGATTGAGAGCAGAGATGCTGGTTTAAACACACACAGGGCCAGGCGCGGTGGCTCACGCTTGTAATCCCAGCACTTTGGGAGGCCGAGGCAAGTGGATCACGAGGTCAGGAGATCGAGACCACGGTGAAACCCCGTCTCTACTAAAAATACAAAAAATTAGCCGGGCGTGGTGGTGGGCACCTGTAGTCCCAGCTACTCGGAGAGGCTGAGGCAGGAGAATGGCGTGAATCCGGGAGGCGGAGCTTGCAGTGAGCCGAGATTGCGCCACTGCACTCCAGCCTGGGCAACAGAGCGAGACTCCGTCTCAAAAAAAAAAAAACACTCACACAGGACCTCCAGCCACTGGTTGTCACAGGCAACCTGATTGTTCTTGTCACTTGCTGCCAGCTCAATACATCTCCAGTGGATCCCCCTGAGTAAGGTGCTTGAGTAGGATTCTGTCCTAGTTGAGGTTCTGCCTTAACATAGGATGCGTGCCAACCTAGCACATTCTACATGGCAGAGCCTCATGGGAAGGTGGTTAACACGTGACGTGCAGGAGGAGCTCCTCTGGGGGTCCCCAACAAGGGGCAGGGAGCAGTGCAGGGAAGTGCCTCAGACCTCAGACCCCAGGCTACGCGACCTGGATCCAGGTCCCAGCTCTGCCTCTTGGTAGCCCAGCAACTTGGGCAAGTTTTTAACCTCTCTGGGCCTCAGTTTCCCTGTGAGCAAAGTAAAGATGTTGCTAGTAATCACACCTATCTCAAAGGGTTGTGGTGGGGATTAAATAAATTCATACAGATAAAGGGCTTGCTACAGAGCCAGGCACCTGCCATACGCGTCTGCCATCACTCTCCTGGAGACCGATGTAGGGCTTCCCTGCCATGATAGATAACGTCCACCTGTCCCGCCAGACCCTCTCTCCACTGCAAAAGCCTGCTACATCAAAGAGCTCCCTTGTCCCCTGGCTTCCTGTTGTGTTCAACCAACAGGCAGTACTGCCAGGAGGGAAGCAGGGAGTGAGGCTGGGGGCTGGGTTGGCTGCCTCCCTCACTGATGATGGCTGCTCCTCCCTAACCCTCTCCGTGTCCAGGTGCTGGACTCTGTGCTCCCCTTCCCACTTCAGCCCTAGGGGTACAGATGCCTGGCTGTGACCACCAAGGGTGCAGCACTGACTTTTGTGGCTCCTCTTCAGCCTGCCTGCACCTTTGTAAAAAGTCCCTCTCGTGTACTGCTCCAATTACCCACTTGCAGTGCACTGTTCCCCGCCTTGACAGTTTCTAACATGCATGCCCTGCAGGGGCTGTGTCAGGAAATTTATTTGGTGGTCCAGAATGAGAGAATACACTCATTCCTGTACAGTGTTCATAGGTAATAAATGGTGTCATAAGAACTTAGCGCTGGATTTCAAAGAAGGATGCTTGAACCCTTCCAGCCCTGCAGAATCCCACCCAGAAGTAGGGAAACACGCTGAGACTGCTAGAGAAGCCTCAGCTGGGGAGGGCTGGGGGGCAGGGAGCCTGCTGGTCTTTCTCTCCACGCCCATGCCCTGCAGCAGATGTAGGTCCCCACGGCTGGTTTCCCAATCCTTCTGCCAGCCTCCTCCCGGAGCAACTGGGAGGCACATCACTTTCTAGTGGGCTCAGGCCTCTGTGGGGCCTGAGAATCTGGGGCCCTGCAGGGGACCTGCAGCCTCCATAGATGTATTGGGGGCAGCTGCAGCGCTGAGATTGTTGGTCCAGCTGCTCTGTCTTGAGGATCAAGGGCCTCCCGGAGAGACCCAGACAGAGGTCTTGGGTTGGGAGGGCGGTGCTCAGAACTTCCTTGCTTGGCCAGAAAGTCAGAGGAGCAAAGACAGTAGAGAGGCCTGAGGATTTCCCTCCCAAGTCCTCATCACATTTGACGCTTCTCTACTGTCTCCTCCCATCCTGCTTTCTCTCGCTCTCTCTCTCTCTCTCTCTCTCCCCCCAGGAACCCTTTCCTGTTACTTTCACTCATGCCTTTCAATGTTTCCTGTCCCCCATCCTCAGTCTCCACCTGGTCTTGGAGCAATTTCTCTTTCGCTCTATGCATCTCCACACTCAACAGCCACATTACTTTCAAGCATCTGAAAGATCGTTAGGCAGAGCACTAAGAAAATAGTGCCGTCCCCTAGCTACCAAATAGATGGGGTGAGGGGTGTGGCATCAGAAATATTTTTTGTGTATAGTAATAACAAAACGCCCAGCATGATAGTACATTGTTTAGAGTTATAAAATATTTATGCCAGTAGTATTACTAAATAACCATAATAGAAGACATTTCTTGCGTATTTGTACTGGTACCACCCTAAAAGCTTTACTCAAAGTATCTAATTTAATATTCACAGCAAGACTGCGGCACATATGTTACTTCTTCTCTGTCACAGGCCAGGAAACTGAGACTCGAGGTGGAAGGTCATTTCTCAAGGTCATGCACTTATTAAGTGGATTCACATCCAGATCTGCTGGACTCTGAAGCTGTGTGCTCATAACCACTGATGCCAGAAAGAGGTAGGATATTGATTCCACTCAAGATGCTAACTGCTCAGCCACTACAATGGAGAAGAGACATCTTTCAAAAAAGCAAGAGAAACAGCAAAACATCTAGGAATAAGCGTGCAGGCAAACAGGCCAGGCCAATAACAAGGAAACGATGCAGCTTAGTAAAGCTCATGAAACAAGGGCTGGGTAAATGCACTGCAGCTCACGTTCCTGGGGCTGTAAGGCCAATTCGCCTCAAATCACCTCATTACTTTGCTGTAATGCCAATAAAAATCCCATTAGTACCCGGGAGAAGATCTTGACAAATTAATTAAAATTAATTTGGGAGAAAAAATGCTCAAGAATAGCCAAGAAAATGTCTAAGAAATATAACAAGGAGGGGAGCTCACATTACTCATTCATTCTTTCTGTGGCTATTCATTGAGCACCTACTATATACCAGGTTCTGAGGCACCATCGTTGTCCTCAAGAAGCTTACAGACTGGAGGATACTAACACGTGCTACAGAACCAGAGGGTGTAAATGGTGTGGTCCTGGGGTGGAGCAGACAGAGGGAACCAGTGACAGCCCAGGCGTAGGTTCTCGAAATGGGGTTGGGGGGAATTAGGAAACAGTAATCATGAGGCCAGTTACTGTGTGATTGGGAGGGACTGCATCAGTTCATTCCACAGCAATCATCTGAGTCTGGAACCCTGATGATCCCCACTTTACAAGGAGGAGGCACAGGCCCAGAGACCTTAAGTAACCTACTCAGGGTCACACAGCCAGTAAGTGGCAGAGCGGGACCCAGAACCCAAGTGTGTCCCACTCAAATGTCCCTGCCAGTAACCACCACAGACAGTGGTAGGTGGGACATCAAGGCAGGTCAGTGGGGAAAGGAGGGCCTCACCAAGCGATGGTGTTGAGATGATTATTTGAGAGATGATTAATTTGATTGTAAAAACGAATTTGAAATGGTTTTGATATTCAAATAACGTAAGACAAAAATTGTTAAAGTCATAGGGAAAATAAAAGAAAGAAAAGTTTTATGACCCTGAGTTGAGAAAGGCCTTTCTCAGAATGCCATGAGGGTCAGAAGTGAGAAATAAGGCCAATAGGTCTAACCATGTTGAAATTTAAAACTTTTGTATCGTAAAAGACATAAAGACAAATGGAAAGATATAATTTGCAAAATATGTGAGAAGTCAGTGGGGAAAAGAGCAACGCCCTAATAGAAAAATTGCAGGCTGGGAGTGATGGCTTACACCTGTAGTCCTAGCACTTCGAGAGGCTGAGGCGGGCGGATCACTTGAGCTCAGAAGTTTGAGGCCAGTCTGGGCAATGTGGCAAAACCCTGTCTCTACCAAAAATTTTAAAAATTAGCTGGGTGTGGTGGTGAGTGCCTGTAGTCCCAGTCACCTGGGAGGCTGAGATGGGAGAATCACCTGAGCTTGGGGAGGTTGAGCCTGTGGTGAGTCATGATGGTGCCGCTGCACTCCAGCCTGGCCACCAGCAAGACCCTGTAGAAAGAAGAACGAGAAAGAAAGAAAGAAAGAAGAAAGAAAGAAAGAAAAAGAAAGAAAGAAAGAAAGAAAGAAAGAAGAAAGAAAGAAGAAGAAAGAAAGAAAGAAAGAAAGAAAGAAAGAAAGAAAGAAAGAAAGAAAGAGAAAGAAGGGAGGGAGGGAGGGAGGAAGGAAGGAAGGAAGGAAAGAAGGAAGGAAGGGAGAAAGAGAGAAAGAGAGAAAGAGAGAAAGAAAAGTGTTCTTTCCGAAGGACCTGCCTCCCAGAGCTGCCTGCCTCTGGGAGGGGCAGTCATATGTGTTCATTTGCTGGTCCAGGACCCATCAGATCCTCTCTCAAGAAGACCTGAATGAAAAGATGAGTCAGAGCTGTCAGCTGGTGCGGAGTCAACCTGAAACGTCATTTTAGGAAAAGGCCAGAGTCACTGCCATCAAGCCAGGCTTACTGATGAGGGTGCCTGTGAAGTGCTGGATTGGGAACAACTAAAATGTCCATCAATAGGGGACTGGCTAAAAATTACAGTTCATCACTACAAGGGAATACCATTCAGTGATTAAAAACAATGAGGTAAATATTTTATACAGAAAAAAATGCAGAAACTGCACAGTGTGATATTTTTTTTTAATGTATTTTTAAAAGTGTGTGTGTGTGCATGTGTGTGTGTGTTTGTGTGTTGAAGATTCAAATTGCCTGGATTTGAATCCTGGTCCTGGCATTATTAGCAAATTACTTAAACTCTCTATGCCTCAGTTTTCTCATCTATAAAATGAGAAATAGGCCAGGCACAGTGGCTCACGCCAGTAATCCCAGCACTTGGGGAGGCCGAGGCAGGTGGATCACCTGAGGTCAGGAGTTCGAGACCAGCCTGGCCAACATGGCGAAACCCCATCTGTACTAAAAATACAAAAATTAGCCAGGCGTGGTGATGCACACCTATAATCCCAGCTACTTGGGAAGCTGAGGCAGGAGAATCACTTGAACCCAGAAGGCAGATGTTGCAGTGAGCCAAGACTGCATCACTTCACTTCAGCCTGGGCAACAGAGCGAGACTCGGTCTCAAAAAAAAAAAAAAAAAGAATTGTGTCTTCAAATGGTTGTTTTAAGGAGCATTAAAGTGTGCAATACTCCTAGAACAATGCTAGGAACATACTAAATGCTGTGTAACTGGTAGCTACCACCATCACCATCATCGTCCTCCTCTAGAGGGTGGAGAAAGAGGTACTCTTGACATAGTTCATTGTCAATATCACTGAGAGAAGAGACTAGGGTGAGGATTACATTGTTACATTTGGCTTTATGCACATCTACATTAACCAAATTTTATATAATGCTTGTGTTTTGTATTGGACACTAAAAGAAAGCCATGAGGAGCTTCCCCCTCCAAGCAGAAGAGCTGACCAACAAGGAAGGAGAAGAAAGGAGAGCAGATGGGCTGAGAGAAAAGAGATGACATTCCCTGGGTCCCCAGAGAGTGAGCAATGAAGTGAGGTGACTTCAAGAACTTGGGATGGAAGTTGTTCTGCATCCAATAAAGGCAAGGCAGTAATTTGCTTATAAAGTTTTTCTGTGTCCTTACAAATACACTGTCTTCCATTACGTTATAACACACTCTCTTCCATTATGTTTTACTTAAACTAGTTCAAATGGCTTTTTTGGCACGGTGCAATGGCTCACACCCATAATCCCAGGGCTGTCAGAGGCCAAGGCAGAAAGATCGCTTGAGGCCAGGGGTTTGAACCCAGCCTGGTCAATATAGTGAGACCACATCTGTACAAAAGAAAAATTTTAAAATTAGCCGGGCATAGTGCTGTCTGCTTGTAGTCACAGCTACTCAGGAAGCTGAGGCAGGAGGATTGCTTGAGCCTGTGAGGTCAAGCTGTGATCATGCCACTGCGCTTCAGCCTGGGGGTGGCAGAGCAAGAACCTGTCGCAAAAAAATACAAATAAAAAATTTTTAAAAAAATTTAAAAAGGCTATTTTTGTACATGATAACCAAAAAATCCTGACCAAAACAAGCAGCTGGTAACATAAGAAATATTTTCAACCTTATTGAGAAACAAAGAATTGCAAACTAAAACAGAAAGATACCAGTTTCTATCTATCATATTGAAGAATATTTAAGATTTTTTGTTTGTTTTTGTTTTTTTGAGACAGAGTCTCACTCTGTCACCCAGGCTGGAGTGCAGTGGCGTGATCTCATCTCACTGCAACCTTTGCCTCCCAGGTTCAAGCGATTCTCCTGCCTCAGCCTCCTGAGTAGCTGGGACTACAGGCACCCACCATCACCCCCGGCTAATTTTTGTATTTTTAGTAGACACAGGGTTTCACCATATTGGCCAGGCTGGTCTCAAACTCCTGACCTTGTGATCTGCCCACCTTGGCCTCCCAAAGTGCTGGGATTACAGGCGTGAGCCACTGTGGCCGGCGGGTTTAACCGATTGTTAAATGCTGTACTAGTGAGCATGGCAAGAAATAGTCCACATTCACACACAGATGTTGGGCATACACATTTGGTCAGCCTTTGGGAGGCCACTTACCCATGAATCTATTTGCCTTTAGAACAAGAAATTCCACCATGGAGAATTTTCCAAAGAAAATCTGGGCATGGTGTCTCACGCCTCTAATCCCAGCACTTTGGGAGGCTGAGGTGGGCAGATCACCTGAGGTCAGGGGTTTGAGGTCAGCCTGGCTAACATGGTAAAACCCCATTTCTACTAAAAATACAAAAAATTAGCCAGGTGTGGTGGCACGTGCCTGTAATCCCAGCTACTCGGGAGGCTGAGGCAGGAGAATCACTTGAACCTGGGAGGCAGAGGTTGCAGTGAGCCGAAATCACGCCAGCTTGGGCAACAAGAGCGAAACTCCATCTCAAAAAAAAGAAAAAAGAAAATCTTGAACCAGTTCATGAAGATACAAGTTCAAGGATGATGACATTGTTTATATTGGTGAAAAAACTGGAAACAACCTCAGCAAAATAGTTGAACAAGTGGGACACCACAGCAGACAGCAGCCCCCATCACCTCTGGCTCCTGGTGTCCAGGCCTTTGTGTAATATCATCCCCTTAAGTGTGGGTATGACCAAGTACTTGCTTCCAGCCAATAGAATACTGTAGCATTGAGTGGGTATCACTTCTGTGATTCAGTTACAGAAGGTTTGGACTTCCACCCTGCTGGCAGGTTCTCTGCCTTCCTGATCTGATGAAGTAGGGGAGGACCACATGGAAAGGAGCTGAGGGCAGCCTCTGGCCAACAGCCATGGAAGAATTCAGCCTCTCTGTCTAACAACACAGAAGGAACTAATTCTGTTGACTGTCTAAGTGAGCTTGGAAGCAGATATGTCTTAGTCTATTTTGTGTTGCTATAACAAAATACCATAGATTGAATATTTTACAAAGAAAAGAAATTTATTTCTCACAGTTCTGGAGGCTGAGAAATCCAATATCAAGTTTCCAGCAACTCGCAAGGGCCTTCTTCCCACATCACCCCATGGCAAAAGGTAGAAGGGTGACAGGGCACACATGAGGGAGAGCAAGCAAGGAAGAGAGAGCCAAACTTGCTTTTACAATAACCTACTTTCACAATAACAAACACACTCTCATCATAACATTAATTCATTTATGAGGGCAGAGTCCTTATGGCCTAATTACCTCTTAATGGTCTCACCTCTTAATACCATCACAATGGCGATTAAATGTCAACATGAGTTTTGGAGGGGACATTCAAACCATAGCAAGATTCTTTCTTCCCCAGTCAAGGCTTCAGAAGATAACTCAATCCCGGAAGACAATTTTCAGTCTAATGAGAGACCCTAAAACAGAGAATACAGCTAAGCAAAGCCCAGATTCCTGGCCCACAGCAATTGTGAGACAATAAATACGTGTTGTTATAGGCCACTAAGTTTGTGGTAATTTATGATATAGCCGTAGATAACTAATACTGAAATTATCCCACTGTTAAAAAAGGTTAAGTCATATCTATTTGTATAACTATGTACAATGGCCATGCTAGTCTTAAGTTAAAAAAAACAAGTAGATAACAAAACAGTATATGTTATATAACCCACTTTTACAAGTAAGTGTCTAAAATATTTTTATGCTTGGACAAAAAATATTTTATGCCAAAATAATACATAGATTTAATCGTTCGTAAGATTATATCTAAAGGAAAAAGATTTTAGGAACCTCACTCCATAACCCATAAGGTTTCAATTTTTAAAACAAGCTTCATTGCTTTTAGAATTAGGAAAAAGTAATAAAATATTTCCATTTAGAAAAAAATAAAAATAATGTTATGGCTAAAACATCAAAGAACTTAAAATATTTTGTCATTTGTAGCAGATGCTGCTTGGTGGCCAACCCATGCTTCCATTCCCAGTACTCTTCTCCTTTGCATGTCTTCCACTATAGAAGTTGGAAGGGTGAAATTGTCAGTTTGCAAGCCTTCCTTGCAGCTAGGGTGCCTACCATGTGGTAGGTCTGGGCAATGAAATAAAAGTGAAAGTCTGCTGAGGAGGTCGATATCACTGACTCCCTTTTCTCTTCTTCTTTCCTGCCCTCACAGAGCGCATATCTTGTGGAAAAGTTGCCATTACAAGACCATGTGACATGCTATGAAAGCAGGTGTATGCAGGACTAAGACAGTTCAGTGGAGGGGTGTGTGATCCAGCCTGGGACTTGGAAGTTGGCTATCCAAAGAAGACAATATCTAAGCTTCAGAGGGGAGCACATGGAGGATGCAGAGAAAGAATATCCTAACAGAGGAAAATTGGGTCACCATACTCTCGAGGGGCAGCAAATTGGAGATGAAGTCATATTTGCTGCACATTTATATATTTCCTCCTTGAATCAGGATGTGTTCAGCTGTAAATAACAGACACTCTGACTCACAGTAGCTTAACCATAGGGTGTTTCATTAGCTCACAAGCAAAAACGTTGAGAAGTAGATGTTTCCAGGGTTTCTCCAGGAGCCTTACAATATCTGGGTTCTGAGTCCATTTCCCTTCAGTTCTCATGGTCTTTCCCTCATGGTCACAATATGGCTGCCTCACCTGCAGGATCAAAGGAAGGAGGTCATGGGATAAGCCATCGGGGCAGCAGGAGAAGGTGTGCCTGGTGTCTGTCTTTCTTATTATAAGAGGAAATTTCCTCATCCCTCCATCACATTGGCCAAACTGGGTCACATGACAACCCGTAGCGGCAACAGAGGCTAGGAAAGCTGTTCTCTAAATTTCCAGCAGTTGAAGTGGGTACAGAGCAGGGGTAAAGGGAGTTGGGAATCATTGTAGTGAACATCAGTGCTCTCTGCCTCTGCCTAGACCAGGAACAAACTGCCCAAGACTTCACTGGCTCGGCCTTAGGCTCACCTCCTTAGCCTCACCTCTAAGCCCCTTGTCTCACAGGACTCTAATTAATGACCTAGCCAGGCTCCTAGGGGCTCATCCTGGGCTGATTCCTGGACCTGGCTTTCCCTTTATTCTGGGCTATTAGTTTCTTACTTAAGTCCCCAGTCCTGGGATGCCTGTGTCAGTCAACATGTCCCCCAGCTGCCCAAAATGTTCTCTCCCATTCTTGCTCTAGTAGGTGACTAAGAGTTCCTATTCTGGTTATTTGTCTGGGTGCTCTGGAGAATTAAAATAAATAGGATATATATTGGACCCAGGAGAGAACTAATGCTGCAGTTTAAGTCCAAATTCTGTAAGAAGAAATCCCTCTTGCTTGAGGGAGATCAGTCTTTTTGGTCTGTTTAGCTCTTCCACTGATTGAATAAAGTCTATCCACAATATGGAGGGCAATATGCTTTACTCAAAATCCACGAATATAAATGGAAAGCTTACCCAGAAGCATCCTCACAGAAACATCCAGAATAATGTTTGACCAAATATCTGGGCATCATGGCCCCATCCAAGGTGACAAATAAAATTAACTCTCATGCTCTGCTAATTCCTTGCTGTTGGGCCCTAGACAAGTCATTTCTTTTCTTTTTTTTTTTTTTTTTTTTTTTTTTTTTTTTTTTTTTGAGACAGGGTCTCGCTCTGTCACCCAGGCTGGAGCACAGTGGCGTGACCTCGGCTCACTGCAAGCTCCGCCTCCCAGGTTCACGCCATTCTCCTGCCTCAGCCTCTCCGAGTAGCTGGGACTACAGGCGCCCGCCACCACGCCTGGCTAATTTTTTGTATTTTTAGTAGAAACGGGGTTTCACCATGGTCTCGATCTCCTGACCTCGTGATCCGCCCGCCTCGGCCTCCCAAAGTGCTGGGATTACAAGCGTGAGCCACCGCGCCCGGCCGTCATTTCTTATATTAGACCATTCTTGTGTTGCTATAAAAAAAAATGAGACAGTGTCATTGATAAAGAAGAGATTTAATTGGCTCACAGTTCTACTGGCTGTACAGGCCTGGCACCAGCATCTGCTTGGCTTCTGGTGAGGGCCTCAGGAGCCTACAATCATGGCACAAGATGAAGGGGGAGCAGGTGCATCAGGAGCAGGAGCAAGAAAGCAAGAGGAGAAGGTCCAAGACTTTTAAAAAAACAGATCTTGTGTGAACTCACTCATCACCAAAAGGATGGTGCTAAGCCATTCATGAGGGATCTGCCTCCATGATCCAAACACCTCCCACTATGTAATCTCCACTCCAATACTGGAGATTACATTTCAACATGAGGCTTGGAGGGGACAAATATCCAAACCATCTTATCCACCCCTGGACCCCCAATTCCTATGTCCCTCTCACACTGCAAAATATAATAATCTCTTCCCAACAGTCCCCTAAAGTTGTAACTCATTCCAATATCAAATCAAAAGTCCTAAGTCTCATCTGAGACTCATCTCCTTCCACCTATGAGACTGTAAGATCAAAACAAGTTATTTACTTCCAAGATACAATGGTGGTACAGGCATTGGATAAACATTCACAAAGGGAGAAATTGGTCAAAAGAAAGGGGCAACAGGTCCCACACAAATCTGAAATCCAGCAGTGCATTTGTTAAATCTTAAAGCTCCAAAATAATCTCCTTTGACTCCATGTCCCATATCCAGAGCACACCGGTGAAGGGGTGGGCTCCCAAGGCCTTGGGTAGCTCTGCCCCTCTGGCTTTGTTGTGTGTAACCTACATGGCTGCTGTCAAAGATTGGAGTTGATGCTTGAAGCTTTTCCAGGGTCAAGGTGCAAGCTGCCAATGGATCTACCACTTTGGGGGCTGGAGGCCAGTGATCCCCTTCCCACAGCTCCACTAAGCAGTGTCATGGTGGGAACTCTGTGTGGGGGCTCCAACCCCACATTTCCCCCTTAGAATTGCCCTAATAGTGTCTCTCTGTGGGGACTCCACCCCTGCAGCAGACTTCTGCCTGGGCACCCAGGCTTTTCCATACATCCTTTGAAACGTAGATGGAAGCCACCAAGCCTCCTTCATGCCTCCATTCTGAGTATTTGTAGGCTTAACACTACATGGAAACTGCCCAGGCTTATGGCTTGCACCCTGTGGTGCTGTTGCCCAAGTTGTACCTGGACTCCTTTGAGCTGAGGCTGGAGCTAGAGCTACCAGGATGCGGGGAGCAGTGTCCTGCTGCTGTGCATGGAAGTTCCAGGCCTGGCGTGGGAAACCATTCTTTCCTCCTAGGCTTCTGGGTCTGTGATGGGAGGAGCTTCCTAGAAGAGCTCTGAAATGCCTTCAGGGACTTTTCCCCATTGTTTTGGATATCAGCACCTGACTTGCTTTTAGTCATGCAAATCTCTCCAGTAAGTGGTTGCTCCACAGCCTGCTTGGATTCTTCCCCTGAAAATGGGCTTTTCTTTTCTACCTCATGGCTAGGCTACAAATTTTCCAAACTTTTATGCTCCCTTTATATATAAGTTCCAGCTTAACTCATTTCTTTGCTTCCACAGATGAGCATAGGCTGTTAGAAGCAGTCAGATCACATCTTGAAGGGTTTGCTGTTCAGAAATTTCTTCTGTTAGATATTCTAGATAATCACTCTTAAGTTCAAACTTTCACAGTTCCCTAGGGCATTAACACAATATAGCCAAGTTATGTGCTAAGGCATATAAAGGGTGACCTTTGTTTTGGTTCCCAGTAGTTTCCTCATTTCTTTCTCCTTTCCTTTCCTTTCCTTTCCTTTCCTTTCCTTTCCTTTCCTTTCCTTTCCTTTCCTTTCCTTTCCTTTCCCTTTCTTTCCTCTCCTTTCCTCTCCTTTCTTCTCCTTTCCTCTCCTTTCCCTTTCTTTCTTTCTTTCTTTCTTTCATTCTTTCTCTCTTTCTCTTTCTCCCTTTCTCTCTTTCTTTCTTTCCTTCTTTCTTTCTTTTTTTCTTTCTTTCTTTCAACAGAGTCTTGCTCTATTGCCCAGGCCAGACTGCAGTGGCATGATCTCAACTCACTCCAACCTCCTCCTCCTGGTTTCAAGAGATTCTCCTGCCTCAGCCTCCTGAGTAGCTGGGACTGCAGGCGCATGCTACCACGCTCAGCTAATTTTTTTTTTATTTTCAGTAGAGACAGAGTTTCACCATGTTGGCCAGGCTTGTCTCAAACTCCTGACCTCAAGTGATCGACATACCTCAGCCCCCCAAAGTGCTGGGATTACAGGTGTGAGCCACTGCACCTGGCCAGGTTCCTCATTTCTAACTGAGGCTTCATCAGCCTGGGTTTCACCATCCACATCACTATCAGCATTTTAGTCACAACTATTTAGCCAGTTGAAGTTCCAAACATTTGCTTATCATCCTGTCTTCTTCTGAGCCCTCAAATCTCTTCCAACCTCTGCCCATTACCCAGTTCTGAAGTTACTTCCCCATCATCAGCTATCTTTACAGCAAACCTCTACTCCTTAGTTCCAATTTTTTGTATTAGGTCATTCTTGCATTAATATAAAGAAATACCTGAGGCTGGGTAATTGATAAAGAATAGAAGTTTAATTGGCTCATGCTTCTACAGGCTGTACAGTCATGACACCAACATCTGCTCAGCTTCTGGTGAGGGCCTCAGGAAGCTTACAATCATGGTGAAATGCAAAGCAGGAGCAGGCACATCACATGGCAAAAGCAGGAACAAGAGAGCAAGTCAGGGGAGGTCCACAGACTTTTAAACAACCAGATCTCATGTGAACTCACTCATCACCAAGGGGAGAGCGCTAAGCCATTCATGAGAGGTCTGCCTGCATGAACCAAACACCTCCCACCAGGCCTCTAACATTGGGGATTATATTTCAACCTGAGATTTGGAGGGGAAGCTATCTAAACCATATCACTCTCCTTCCTGTAAAAATGGAGATTGTACCCTTTACTCAGTGAGGCTATTGTGAGGTTAACTGAGATATTCCATGTGCCCACTTGGCACACAGTAAGCATTCAAGAAAATATTACTTCCCTCCCCTGTCTCTTAGGTACTTTACAAGTCACTTCCCTCAGATCTTATCTCTCTTATGATCTGAATTATGAGACTCAAGAGCTGTAGTCGACTTGTGCTGGGCCATGGATCTGTGAGTCACATAGCTTTGAGGCCCAAGTAGGGTCCCAGCAGCAATACCATGGAAGTGAAAATTACAGGGGATTCAGAATTGGGGACATGCATCTGCTCAAGGAGACAAAGAAGATGATTGGCCAGGAGAGGCAGAAAAAAAGGAATAGATGTTGCCTGAAGATTGTCCAGGTTCTGTGAGACCAATCTGTGTGTCCTAGCCTTTTTTCATGACATCCTGAGTTTCAGTTCCATAAAGTCCTGCATGCTTGAGCCAGTTCCAGGCATCTCTGTTCCTTGAAATCAGAAGATACCTGAGTTTGTTCTTTCTTCTATCAGTCACCAGGGAGAATGCTCTCCCGCTCACCATCTCTCAGATGAACATTCTGTCTTGCACTGACCACCTTCTATTGCCACCAGGATGCAGCCCAGGCTTCTTAGCAGAGTGTTCGAGGGCTTCTATGCTCTATCCCAACCCACCTCTCTATCTCATAACTCAACAATACCTCTGTCCCTTTTTCCCTATTAACACCTCATACTTACGTCCTTCTATGCTTTGTCTCTGCTTGAAACATCCCTCCCCGCCCTACCCATGAACAAAGTCCTATTTATGCTTCCAGATCCGCTATGAAAGTTGCCTCCTGGATCCCTCTCCACCCCCGGCTGAATCATTCTCTACTCTAGGTTCCCATAGAACCGTCTCTTTTGCTGTTGGAGTGGACTGGGAGAGCAGAGTGGTTAATAGCAGAAACCTGGTGAAGTGAATCCCCTAGCTAGCTGGGGGACCTGGGAGACATATCTGACTTTCTGAGCCTCAGTTTCCTTATCTGTAACTTGGAGGAAATAAGAGTATCTGCCTCACAGAGCTGTGGTGAGAATTACTAGAGATGATGTACCGAAAGAGCTTAGCACAGTATACAGAAAACAGCAGATAGTCAAAAAACGATGTTCCCTCCTCCCCTTGCAAGCCAAAACTGGGTCATTGTGCAATTTCAGAGATGCTGGGGGAAGCAGCCAAGTCTGGGGTCTCCAGAGTAGCACTGGTGGGGCAGGAATTAGCTGTACCCATCTGGGGACTCTCAGCCCCGAGACCTTTCCAATGCCTCTCTCAAGGTTCTCAGCACCTGACAGCCAGGAAATCCGCACCCACACAGCCCAACCACAGTTCAGGTGCCCTACCACAAACCCAGAGCTACCACACAGCACAGGATGCAGATAAGAAATAATCAATGACAAAAACCAGTAGGTTTTTATCAGAATTTTCCACAGACCACTTGGGTAAAAGTTATTACCATACCATGTCATTCAGTATCTTAATTGTTGGGTTTATGGGGTTTTTTGGTGGTTGTTATTTTGTTTTGTTTTCTGATTTCAAGCAGTCAGACTCAGCAGGGATTACTCATTCCAAAGAAAGTACGTTTTTCTATTTTGGTCCAATAGTGGTTTGGATTTCCTCAGAATGAGAGGCCTCTTCCGGCTTCCTTTGAAAGATGGTTCTTGTTACATACAGAGAGCCAGAAGGGATTTCGGGCCATCAGATCCCAAAGCCCTCCAGCAAGGCAGGGAGCCTCAATTCTGGTTATTCATAACAAGGACTCCTTTTATGATGAAGATGCTTAGGAGCTTCCAAAGGTTTTCAGATCTAGTAAAGAATTGAAAACTTTGAGAGCTGGACAGGGTCAACAGTGCTGTCCTGATCAGATGGGTGGCCAACCATGAACTGCTTCCAGCAGTAAATCACTTTACAGTGTGTGAAGGATATCACTACCCTATTAGAACTTCTACAGCTCCATTGCACTTAGGATGAAATCCACCACCTTACCATGGCTTATAAGACCCTGCACCAACCCCATCTCTGGCCGTTGTCCCTCTTCTTCATACACCCAGCCACACTGACTTTGTCCCTGTTCCTTGTCAAGGCCAAGCTTGCCCTACTCTAGAGCATTTGCACTTATTGGTCCTTCAAAAGCAGGCTGCTCCCCCTTCTCTGCAAATGCCTGGCTCGGTGCAAATGTCACAGGCTCAGGAATCCTTCCCCAAGTATCTTAAACAAAGTGCTAGCCCAGTCACTCTCCATGACATTACCTTGTTGGCTTTCCCCAAAGCAATTATCTGTAGCTGGAATTATTGGGCTCATTTCATCTACCTCTAGCATGGCAGGTCCTTGCCTATTTTGCTCATTGCTGCATCCCAGAGTAGACCCAGTGCCTGACACATACACAGTAGGTACTCAATACATGTTTGTTGAATGAATAAATGAATTTTATATCCTTTCTTTAAAAAAATCTGAGCCTCATCCACACACTTTACAACAGACATTGTCTCTTTACAAGAGACAGTCTCCTTACAAGAGACAGTCTCTTTACAAGGATGATGTTACTGTTATGCTTATTTTATGGTCAAGGAAATGGACTTCAAGATGGGTGCTGATTCTCCCAACGCCACTTACCTAGTCATCCACTGCAGCATAACAAACCACTTGAGCTAGCTTTAAACCCCTTGAAACCACTCCACTAGCTTTAAACAGTGGTTCTTGTGCTGGCCCCACCTGAGCTTATTCATGTGGCTGCATTCAGCTAGTGGGTCTGCTGTGAGGGCTGCAACTGCTGGGCATCTCTCTCCGTGCGGCCTTTCATCCCAGATAGCTTCACAGCATGGTGGTCTTGGGTATTTTTCCGAGAAGGGGAAAGCTAAGGCTGTCAGGTCTCTTAAGGCGTAACCTGGGAAGCCACACTGCATCACTTCTACTGGGTTCTATGGGCCAGAGCAAGTCTCAAGGCCAGTCCAAAGTTCAAGGAGCACTGAAATATACTCCACCTCTCGATAGGAGGTGCTGTTCCATTGCAAAGAAGCCTGAGCTGAACTGCCAGGTTTGTCTTTGAAAATCCATCACAGCTAGTGAGTGTTGGAACCAGCCTGGCTGAGCTTATGACTCACTGAGGCAGACCAAAGGGCCGTGACTATCCAGCAATATCAGATGACTCTAGAAACCGCAATGGCCTACAACGTGTAATGTAAGTATCTCTCACTTACACATGTCCACTGGGGGCCGGCTGGACCTCTGCAGTTTCACTCTGGGACCCAGGTGATGGAGTAGCCTCTCCCTGGCACAACACCTGAATGGTGCCAGTCTTGTGGCAGACAGGAAAGGAACGTGGCAGGCACTCGCTGGCCCTAAAGCCTCTGCTCAGGAGAGATACACCTCATTTCCACCAGCGCACCAGTAGCCACACAAGTCCCAGACGCATCATCCTCTTTCCGGGAGGGTCACTGAAGATGCATGGATGGTGATTCCACCACCCCGGGGCCCGTTTTCCTCTTCAGCTCCTTTAAAAACACATTCTTTACTGAGTGGAAATGCATCTCATTCTATTTCTACCATTAGCCTCAGTGCCGCTCTCTCGTCTGCACAGAGGTCCTTCATAGAGATGAAGGTCACTGGAGCCTTCTCTACTCCAAGATACACATCCCTGCCTTTTCAGCCCTCCCCTGCTTAAAGACCTGCCGTAATCCCCCTACTGATAACAGGATCAAGTCCAAACTGCCATCCGAGTCCTTCAGGCCTCCCCCGATCGGGTTCCCACTGGCCTGTCCAGCCTTGTCTCCTGGCTCTGTCTGTGCTCCCCACACCTTGGCTTGCAGCCCTGCTGAAACTCACGCCTCAGTTCCTTTCTCTGTGCTGTCACCTCAACCTGCACAGCCCTTCCCCTCTTCTCCAGCTTGTGAAATGTTGCTTTCCTTTTAGGATTGGGCTGTAAAGTAATCTCTTTGAAGATAATCCTATTTTTCCTTTGTCAGGGTCAATCAACTTTTTCATTTTCTAAACCTCTTTGTTATAGCATTTTTTTCATTCACTCATTCAGTGAACATTTATTGAGTATCTACTATGTACCAGGTACCGTTTTAGGCTCTGCAGAGACACAGGGAACAATACAGATAAGGTCTCAATCCTTCCCCAGTTGTATGCTGGTGAGATAAAGAGGCAATACACATATAAGCAAATGAAAAACAAAATAGGCCAGGCGTGGTGGCTCACACCTGTAATCCCAGCACTTTGGGAGGCCGAGGCCGGTGGATCACAAGGTTAGGAGTTCGAGACCAGCCTGGCCAATATGCTGAAACCCCATCTCTACTAAAAATACAAACATAAGCTGGGCATGGTGGTGGGCACCTGTAGTCCCAGCTACTCGGGAGGCTGAGGCAGGAGACTCGCTTGAACGTGGGAAGCAGAGGTTGCAGTGAGCTGAGATCACATGGCTGCACTCCAGCCTGGTGACAGAGCAAGACTCCATCTCAAAAAAAAAAAAAAGGAAAAAAGAAAAACAAAATAATTTTAGACAGTGATCAATGTGTTAATTACAATAAAAGGGGCTGCTGTGAAAAACACTATAGGCAAGAAGGTGACTCCTTTAGATAAGTTGGTTTGGGGTGGGTTCACTGGGGAAGTGATGCTCAAGCAGCTATGGGAACAGAGGACAGCTTTCCTGGCAGAAGAAACAACCTGTGCAAATGGCCTGTGGTATGGTGTGCTTGGCCTATTCCAGGAACGAGGAGGAAGCCACTGTGGTTGAGGTGCAGAGAGAGAGGTAAAGAGTGGTGAGTGATGAGATCAGACAGGTGGCTCTTGCAAACCACGTGGGGCGGGCCTTTTAGCGGTGACAAGGAACTTGGATTTTACTTGAACTACAGCAAGAAGTCATGGGAGGTCTGGAAGCAGGGAAGTAGAAAGGCGCGATCCGATTTACACTTTTCAGAGATTATCTGAGCTGCTTTGTGAATTGCAGGTGAGCATGACAGGCATCCAGAAGACCAGTTCGGAGGCTCTGTCATTCCAAGATGACAATGACTCGGATGCACAGTGCAATAATAGCCTCCCCAGAAGCTGTGAACTGAGACCTAGGGGACCATGGCCCCTCATCCTCTGCATCGCAGCCCCTGGCACAGGACTGGTCCATGGTGACAGAATGGCTTGAGGTGGTGCATCAATCAGCAGTGGCATCTGTCTGAAACGCATGCTAGCTGAACCCTCCTCGCTTTCGCCATCCTTTGCCAAGCTTCCACAGAAATCCCCCTCCACACACCAGGACCCCCAAGCAAACCGGGGCAGCCCAGCTGACCGCCTGCCTCCCCTGCACTGGGCTGCTGTCCAGTCCTGGCGAAAATCTCTCACCATCCTGCCCACCCAGGCTCCCTCCACGGAGATCTGTGTGGTTAGCACAGTGGCCTTGATATCTTGATATTTAGGAGACGGGTTTTCCCATCCGAGCCTCCATTTTCTCATCTGGAAGGTGGGCGTTATTCTCCCTACCCCCAAAACCCCTTTTCCCAAAGCCCACTTCCTTACTTCTCTCTCTCTTCATCCCTTCCTTCAACCAAAACAAAGCCACTGTAGGGTTTTTGAAGTTTCCTGATTTTTTTTTTTTTTTGGTAATTAATAACCCCTGGACTAATTAATTTCTGCATTTGTGTTTCTAGATTTCAGATTCCAGAATTATTCAAGCTTTTCCCTCAAAACTAGTTATTTCCCCCTTCTAGCCTGACTCTAGCTGGGTCCTGGGCGCCCAATGTGAGGGATGCCACCTGACCTCCTGGGTCTAGCGCCCACCCGGGGCAGGTCCTCCAGCTGTGGCCACTCAGCCAATATCTGCACAGGTGACGGTTGCCGGGTCAAGGGCGGGCTCACAATCTGCCGGGCGGGGAGAGAGAAGGAGCCAGGGAGAAAAGGGAGAGAAAGAGGGGGCAGTGTGGCAGAAAGGAAGGGGAAGGGGCAAGTGTCAGGGTCTGCGAGATGAGGAGGGAGGGTGTAGGAGAAAGGAAAATAGAAAGTGGGTGAGACCGTGGGAGAGGGAGACTGGGGGAGAAAATGTGGGCGTGTGCGCGCTGACAGAGAGAGAGAGAGAGAGAGACTTGGAGAGGGAAGGAAGGGAAGGAGCGTTGAGAGCAAGGAGGAGCGAGTTGGGGGCGGAGACGAGGAAGTGGGTGCGAGGCGCGGGGCGCAGGCCGTGCGCGCGCCGCCCGCAGCATCCCTGCCCGGAGCGCAGCCGGCGCGGGCGCGGGACCGAGGCGAACCGGGTGCGGAGCCAACACCCGCGGCAGCAGCACCAGGTAACGCGGCCGCCGCCTCCCCGCGGGGCCTCGGCTCGGGGTGGGGTCCCAGGCGGGCTTGGGGACCCGGCGTGGGCTGGCGGAGCCGCCCGAGGGGCTGCTCCGGAACCCCCGGCGGCCGTCGTGGCCCCGAACCCGGGTTCCAGCCCCGGCCCCAGCCCCGGCCCCACCGCTCCCTGGCTGTGCCTGACCTTGGGCAGGTGCCTCCGCCTGGCCTGCGAGCCTCAGTTTCCTTCTCTGTGACCGCGGGGGTCGTGCCTTCCCCAAGGGGGCGTTGAGAGCTCGGGATGCAGCCCCGGTGCACGGCAGTGCTCGGGACGCGGGTCGGCTTTATATCCCCTTTGCCCGCGAAGGATGGATTTGGAAAGTCCACTTGCGCCGAAACAGTCCCCGTTTTGTCTCCGGGTCTGGGTGGTGGCATTTTCTCGCGGCGATGTGTCTGTCGGAGCATGGAGCAACTTTCTGCTAAAGGGAAGCCAGCGGAGGGCGGGGGCTGGTGGGGAGGAGGCTTCTGTGTCTCAGGAAACCAGAACGACCTGCCTTCATCCCTCTGGGCTGCTGCCTGCGGCCCGATGACCGATGACCGGAGCCACAACAGGCAGCGCTCAGCGGGTGGGAGTCCTTGCTGGGGACATCTGGACGTGGATTCGCCTGTGGGATGAGCCGAGCAAGTGGCCTCTGATAGGAATCCCAGTTTGGGCGGTGACCTTGAGCTTGAGAGCCTCAGTTTCCTCCTCCATGAACAGGGCCATGCTAATCCCCCCACCCCGTCCATGAGGTGTTGTGAGGTGAAGGAGGTAGGGCAGGAAAGTGCTGTGGTGTCCCCCAGTGGCAGCTGTTATGCCCTAGATCAGATGGGCCCAGTCCTGGAGGCGGTTGCCTCTTGGGAAGTCATTTGTATGCCTTAGGTCCCCTCTCTGTCCTTTGCCAGAGAGGGTCAATCGGTGAAGCTGGGTGGTGGCCGGGCTGGGCATGAAGCAGGGCAGGGCCTAGGGAACGTGGGGGGCCCAGAAGCTTCAGCCTCCACTGCACACCTATCCTGAGGCTGATGCTCCTCTAAGACATGGCGTCTCTCAGATGGCAGCTTTTGTCCTGTGAAGACTCCTGGCATAATCTCTCAGCACCTCAGTTTCCTTATTTATAAAAGGAAGTTATAAATTCCTACCTACTAACGAGTTTCCTGTCCCTGGAGGTTATCCAAGGCAATTGGATAGATTACATTTTTTGACATCTCTGGGTCTGGATGGTGGCATTTTCTCCTTATATCTGAGCTAGGATATAAGGAGATTTCAATATCATGAGAAAATAACTTATCTCGAGAACCTGCTCCTTGCAGGCCTGGTACTCGGTGCATTACAAGTACGGCATTGGTTAGAGTTACCACAGCAATCCTGGGAAACTGGTGCCATCAAATCCCAATTTACAGATGAGGAAACTGAGGTTCCCAGAGGTGAATGATTGCCATGTGGTCACACCGGAAGTCACACACAGGAAGTGCCTGTTCAGAGACTGGAACCAGGTCTGCCCGCCTCCAGGGTGCTTCTGGTTGTATCGTGCCGGCCCCAAAATATGACTGTATAAGTTGCGGCATAGCACAGGGCCTGGCACCTGGCACGTGCGTGATCAGCACTGGCTTCTTGTTCCATGTGTCATAGGAAGGACTGCTACAAAGCACTGGAGAAAGTGAGCCTGAAGGCTGGCAGCAGGGTTGGGGTACTCTTGCCAAGGGATTTCTCTAAGGGTCTGGAAGGAAGGAAGGTCACTACTCAATACTACATAGGAAGCCGATATCAGACTGACTCACCCCAGCCCACCAATTTCTTTGCTCCCTCCGTCACCTTGTCCCCGTCAACCTTGTCTTTATTCATCTCAGCCTAGGCCGATTCTCCTGAGCTCACAGGCACATCCCACTCTCCATCCTAGGCTGATGATTAACTACTGACCCTCCCAGGCGACGTGTCCATGGGAAAAACAAGACCAGCTGTGGTCCATCTCTGCCAACACCCCAAAGTAAGGGAAACAGGATTAAGTTCCAATCCCAAGGATTTAATTTAGACTAGAGGAAGAAATCCCTGATGATGGGGAAAAGGGTGTCCCAGCAGGCTAGAGAGGTTCCTTTGCCAAAAAATGTTTTAAAGAAGAGGAGTACATCCAAATGAAAGGATGGAGATATGCACAAAGACTTTCACATGCAGAGATATTCATCAACAGTCAGAAAGTGCCTAAATGTCCAACAGTAGGGAATCAAAATTATGGAACACCCATGTGACCGCCAAAAGTTGAGAGTTTTTAATGAATGGAAACATGTTTTGCATCAGCATGCAGATGGCAGGGTCCCAAATATGTGGCAAGAGCTTAGAAAAAAGACTGGAAGGAAATAGGCTAAAGAGTGTTAACAGTGTTTGCCCATGGATGGTGGGGTTGTGGGAGATTTGTTCCCAGACTACTTTTTCTTGACTTTCCAGATTTTATGCAATGAGCATGTTCTTTAATAATTAGTGGACTATCTGGCTTCGAGTTCTGAGAGCAGGGAGGAGGGTGCCTGATTAAAAAAAGGTAACTTATGGTTCAGTAAAATGGGTGCCCCGTATCTGAGGGTGCCCTGTCTCAGGCCTACAATATAGACTGAATTTCCTCTAAAAGGGTTCGAGTAGTGTTTTCCAGATTGAAGTTTTCACCATCTTCTTGTCTCTTATCTTGTCCCCTCCAATTCTGATACATCCTTTATCTTATTGTCAATTTGGTAATACAGATCTGAGACTACTGCTCCCCTGCTCAAAAATATTCCAAGACTCCTCATTACCAAATGGATCAAGACCAAAGTCCTTAGACTGGCATACATGGCTCATGATGGTTTAGTCTCTGGCCAGCCTTATCGCCTCCAGCTACCCCACCCACCCACCCTCTGCTGGTCCACCTACAACAATCCACATCCAGCTGGCTGAATTAACTATGTTCTTGCCCACCTCCAAACTTCCCACTTGGAATTTCTCTTGCCTGCAATGCCCTCCTTTGCTTAGCAACCCCATCCTACTCATCCTTCAAGATTCCATTCAAACCAGATCTTCTAGGACCCCACAGTTCACAGGTATGCTCCTCCCCCAGGGCTCCTTAAAGATGGGGACGATGTAAACTGTCTCCTCCTTGCCAGCACCCAGGATGGGGCTGGCACATGAAGGCTTGTCAGTAATAGGGGCACCTCTATGTCGAGGCCTGGCAGGCCCCTTAGAAGAAATACAAAATTATTAATATCAATAATATCTTTTATTTGTTGTATTCTTACTGTGTTCCCATGATAACCCTGTGGGTCTCACTTTCAGATTGGAAACTAAGAGTAACATGCGTTCAGCCACTTGCCCAATATCTAACAGAATTTGAACACTGGCCATCTAAATCCACAGCCTACACTCGAATCAGGGTCAGGAAGGGTTGACAGATTCAATCAACCAACATTTCATCGGGGATCACAGAGATGCTGTAAAAAGCAATGCATCTCTGCACTGTAGAGGTGAAGAAATGGCACAACAATGACCTCCAAAGTGCAAGGGTTTGTGCCAGATACTGGGGACCTAGGCATATATAAGATGCCATCTCAGGCTGGACACAGTGGCTCACGCCTGTAATCCCAGCACTTTAAGAGGCCAAGGCGGGAGGATCACAAGGTGAGGAGTTCGAGACCAGCCTGGCTAATATGGTGAAACCCCGTCTCTAATAAAAATACACAAAATTTAGCCGGGCATGGTGGTACATGCCTGTAGTTTCAGCTACTCGGGAGGCTGAGGCAGGAGAATCTCTTGAACTCAGGAGGCGGAGGTTGCAGTGAGCCGAGATTGTGCCACTGCACTCCAGCCTGGGTGACAGTGAGACTCTGTCTCAAAAAAAAAAAAAAAAAAGCCATTGCTACAGGGAGCTTACAGACAGTGGGGTGTGGGGAGAGTGGTGTGTAAGCAGGGTCCTCAGGGCTTTGATAGGGGGTGTTTAGGAAACTCTGGGGCCTCAGGGGATGCAGGGTGAAGGCTGCCCAGAGGGGATGATATTTGAAATAGATCAGGAAGGATAAGTAGTAATTCACCAGGTGAGCCAGGGAGGTTGGAACGATGGTTCTCAACTGGGGACATTTTTGCCCCTTGGAAGATATTTGTCAACATCTGGAGCTATTTTTGATTGTCACAACTTGGGGAGGGGGAGTGCTGGCATCTAGTGGGTAGACACTAGAGATGCTGCTAAACTTCCCACAATACACAGGACAGCCCTCATAACAAAAAATTATCCTGTCCCAAATGTGAATAGTGCCTAGGTTAAGAAACCCCGGGCTGGAAGAGAAGAGCATTCCTGACCAGGGATCAGCTGGTTCAGGTACCCACAGGTGTTTACCAAGTGCCTTCAAAGCACTGGTCCTTTGAGCCTGAGGTTGCTCTATTGGCCACCTGGCTCCCTGCTTCCCCTCTGCCCCCACCCCTCAAGCAACAAAAGTGGTCTTCTTTTTTAACATAAGAGCGTTACAGAGATATAATTCATATACTATAAAAGTCACCAATTCAAATGACAAGCCCATAATTTTTAGGATATTCACACAGAGTTGTGCAGCCATCACCACTACGTGATTTCAGACCATTTTCACTATCCCCAAAAGAAACCTGTCCACATTAGCACTCACCGTCCATCCGCTCCCCACTGCCACTCAAGGCTCAGCAACCACAGGCCTACTTTCCCTCTCTATAGGTTTGCCTATTCTGGACATTTCACAAAAATTGAATCATACCATAGGTTTTGTGACTGATTTCTTACACCCAGCATGTTTTTAAGGTTCATGCATGTTGTTGCATGTATCAGCGCTTCATGCCTTTTTATGGCTAAATAATATTCCATTATATAGATAGACCACATTTTCTTCATTCATCAGTTGACGGGCATTTGGGTTGTTTCTGCTTTGGGGCTATAATGAATAATGTTGCTGTGAACATTTGCATATAGGCTTTTGGGGAGACATATATTTTCATTTCTCTTGAATATATGCCTTGGAGTAGAATGGCTAGATCACATGGTGATGCAGCTTTGACTTGGCGCCTGTTTGAGGAATTTCCAAACTGTTTCCAAAGAGGCTGCACTGTCTTCCATTCCCACCAGCAGTGCGTGGAGGTCCCAGTCCTTTCCAAAGCTTCTTAGATCTTTTAGATGCTAGCCATCCTTGTGGGTGTGAAGTGCTATCATTGTGGTTTCGGTTTACATTTCCCTGAGGGCTAATGACTTTGAGCATCCTTCAGTGTGCTTGTTGGCCATTTGTGTATCTTCTTTGGAGAACTGTCTATTCAGATCAGAGTTACCTTTTAAACTTCAATGCATCACTCCCTTACTTGGACTGAAATGCAAACTCCATAGAAATCTATCAGGCGCCCTCCATCAGGCCCTGCCCGTGCCCTGTCTGCATTTCTCCTCACTCGGCTCTGGCCAAAGGCTCAAAAGGGCCAGCTCATTCCCCACCGGCCCTTTGTACTCACCAGTTCCTCTGCCCAGCTTGCCCTTTGCACAGCAGTTCGAGGATTAGCCTCAGAGAGGCCCTCCCTGTCCTCCCAGTCTCAAGGACACTTCTCCAGCCCCCCTCTAGCACACTTCAAGTTTTCTTTGATCGTATCTTCCTGTTTGATAAGATCTTGAAGAACTCCAGGTGTGACTACACCTTTGACTACTGTGTGACCCTGGGCAAGCCACCTCCCCACTCTGAGCCTCAGCTGCCCCATCTGAAAACCAGAAGAAGTGAGACTGGCTGATTGCAAAGGGCCTTTCCAGCTCTGCCCTTATCTGATGCTGTGTGACAGCAATGCCAGGAGGGTGCGGGCCGGGCGCCGTTGCTGTGAGAGAAGGGTGGCTGGAGCCAAGTTGGTCACGGACTGGAGCAGGCAGCGTGGCTGATTATTGCCAGCCCCAAGGGGACAGTCTGCAGGAGCGTGTGGCAGCTTTGACCCGGCACCCAACCTCCAAGAACAGGAGGGAGGATTGCAAACACCTCCAGCTCCAGCAAGGACTGGACGCTTTGGCCACCTTGGGCTCTAGAATTGCCCATTTTTCCTGGGAGAATGATCTAACAGCCAAAGCCTCTCTTAATATGAGGGCCATTCATTCACACATTCCGTCACTCACCAAATGCTTCCTGGGGCCCTGCTTGTGCTCAGTCCTGGCCAGTGCACTGAAGATACAGCAATGGATACACCAGATAAAAGATTCCAGCAGAGTGTGGAAAGCAGACAGGTGCATGGGAATGCAGCAGGTAGACACAGAGCGTCTGGGTATTCCAGATGTAGAAAGGGCGTGCACAAGGAAGCAGAGCTGCAAAATGTCCAGGGGTGTTCAGGGCATTCAGGATGATTAGGCTTGACCTGAGACCCCAGGGCAGTGGGGGCAGACAGTAGAGGAATCAAGGGCGCAGACCTTGAAAAGTCTTCAGTGTCAAGCTGAGGTGTTTGGATTTTGTCCTGTAGGCAGTGGGAGCCACAGAAGGATTTTTTTTTTTTCTGTCACCCAAACCAGAGTGCAGTGGCGAATTCACGGCTCACTGCAGCCTCGACCTCCTGGGCTCAAGCGATCCTCCCACCTCAGCCTCCCAAGTAGCTGAGGCTACAGGAGAGCCCCACCATGCATGCTGCTTTATTTTTTTCTTTGTAGAGGCAGGGGCTCGCTATGTTGCCCAGGCTGGTCTCAAACTCCTGGGCTCAAGAGATCTTCTTGCCGTGGCCTCTTAACGTGCTGGGATTACAGGCGTGAGCCACCACACACAGCCTGCACAAAAGGATTTTCAGCTGAGGATAGAGGTGATCCGGTTTGCATTTTCTAAAATGCCTTTTCTCCAGACAGTGCGGAGGAGGGTGGGGCTGAGGAGAGAGCAGGAGGCCAGGAACTTAATCAGGATGCCCTGGCTCTTTTTATTCATCTTGTGCAGGGATGAAGGCCAGTACTCTGCAGCTGGAGAGGAAGGGACAGCTTCAAAGCCGAGAGGTAAAATCATCTGACGGGGGTATGGGTTGAAGGAAAGGAAGGAATCTAAGTAATGAATGACACAGGAACAGCTGATGCCAGCCTCCGGGGGTTCCTGCTACGACCGAGGAGGCACAGGAGCTGCAGGAGCTGGCATTTGAGCATGGCATTTTCCAGGTGGCTGGAGAGGGGGAGTAGAGGCAGCGGGAGAGGGAGGTCCGGACCCAGGGATCTGGATACGCACAAGCACAGAAGTGTGAGAATTAAAGAGAGTTAAAGAAACAGTGAGAGGCCCTGGATGCCTGGAGCACAGAGGGTGTGATGGCAAGATGGGAGGGGAAACTGAGGCTGGAGTGGGCAGGAGGGGCATCCCTGCTTGGCATCAGAGGGCTGTTAGAACCCAGAGCAGGGGTCCTGGCTACAAGACCACTGACTGTCGCTTCCAGGCACAGAGCACTCACTGCCCTGAGAAAGCCCATTGCTAGAGCTAGAAAGTTCTCAACACTCACCACACTCCCAGGGCCAGAGATGGGTGCCTGTCAGTCTGATTGTCAAACAGGCAGAAGGCAGATTCCCACAAACAATTGACCAGTAAATGTGATGTCAACTGAGGCCAAGCTCTCAAAGCGATTATAAAATGGGCAAGAGTGGTTAGAAAAGGAAGAAGGAAATCCTGGAAACCGACCTGGCTCTCCACGAACACCAGGAACATGCCAAGATCATAGATGGCAGCTGGCAGAGGACTTTTGCAGAGACCACAAGATATTTTTGTTTTGGAAAAAAAAAAATGAGCCAACAGTTTTAAATGGATTTCATTGAAAAGTTAGGACATTTTATTTCGAACCCAGAAGATTTTACTTAACATCCAGATTTCCAGCTTCTGGAGAATGTGGAGCTCTGATGGCACTGAGCCCACAGTGGCCACAGCTGCGTAGTGGCTGCCCCTCCAGCTGGGCACTACACCCCCACTGTGGGTGCAGCCTGCCACATTTCACCTGCCTGCCTGAGCCCTGAGGCCCTGGGATCTGAGACCCCAGGACCAGCCTCACCCCGTCTCTGCCCTGCTACCTAGAGGCTGGGCCAGTGTGGGAGTTGCTTGCCCTGCAGTCCCCAAACTGTGTTCCTGGAGCGTCAGTCTCAGAGAAGGCTTTGTGGAGGTGGGATCTGGGGCCTCATTTGGCTCTCTGGAAGCCCTGCTACCCCCAGCCCCTCTCAGTCACAGTACAGGATGGCGAGTTCAGTCAAGTCTGCAACAGAGACCCCAGTTGACGTGACTCACCCTTGAACTCAGGCGCAGATTCCTTTTTTGTTTTTTGAGAGAGAGTCTCACTCTGTCACTGAGGCTGGAGTGCAGTGATGCAATCTCAGCTCACAGCAGCCTCGACCTCCCCAGCTCAGGAGACCCTCCTCATCTCAGCCTCCCAAGAAGCTGGGACTGCAGACATGCGGCACCACACCCTGCTAATTTTTTGTATTTTTTTTATAGAGACGAGGTTTCACCATATTGCCCAGGCTGGTCTTGAACTCCTGGGCTCAAGTGATCCACCCGCCTTGCCTCCCAAAGCACTGGGATTACAGACATGAGCCACTGCGCCTGGCCTCTGGATTCCTTTTTTTGAAGTAGCGCCTTTAACAAATATCCACAGAGCTCATTTGGAACCATACTGCCTTCTTCTAAAGACTGATTAGATGGTTGTTTTTTCTTTTCACTTTTTAAGTAGATAAGACCTTCATGTGGTTCAAAAGTACAATCTACAAGGTACACAATGAAAGGCCTCACTGCGCCCTGGCCACCATCTGTCCAATCCCTGCTCCAAAAAAAGAAGAGGTTTCTTTTTTTTTTTTTTTTTTTTTTTGAGACGGAGTCTCGCTCTGTCGCCCAGGCTGGAGTGCAGTGGCGCGATCTCGGCTCACTGCAAGCTCCGCCTCCCGGGTTCACGCCATTCTCCTGCCTCAGCCTCTCTGAGTAGCTGGGACTACAGGCGCTTGCCACCACGCCCGGCTAATTTTTTGTATTTTTTTTTAGTAGAGACGGGGTTTCACCGTGGTCTCGATCTCCTGACCTCGTGATCCGCCCGCCTCGGCCTCCCAAAGTGCTGGGATTACAAGCGTGAGCCACCGCGCCTGGCCAAGAAGAGGTTTCTTTTGTTCATTTGTTGTGGTTTATTCTCCCAGGTTTTCTTTTTGCAAATGAAGGCATATATATATGTAATGTATAGTCTTATTTTTGGCCCAAAGGGGAATATATTATACATACTATTTTGTACCTTACATGTTGTTTTTTAGTCACTGTAGGCTTAACTCTCAATGTAGAAAACTTTGAATAAAGAAATGTGCGGGCCAGGTGCAGTGGCTCACATCTGTAATTCCAGCACTTTGGGAGGCTGAGGCAGGCAGATCACCTGAGGTCAGGAGTTCGAGACCAGTCTGGCCAACGTGGTGAACACTCATCTCTACTAAAAATACAAAAATTAGCTGGGCGTGGTGGCAGGTGCCTGTAATCCCAGCTACTCAGGAGGCTAAGCCAGGAGAATCGCTTGAACCTGGGAGGCGTAGGTTGCAGTGAGCCAAGATTGCACCATTGCACTCCAGCCTGAGTGACAAGAGCGAAACTCCGTCCCTCGCCTCCAAAAAAAAAAAAGAAAGCAAAAGAAATGTGCAAAGAAGACAAAATAACCAGTATAACCATCCAAAGAAAACCACTAACACCATCCAGCGTGTCCTACTAGGCATACATTTGTTTTTTACTGTCCCCCCACATCCCCTGTAAGTTAACAGATTAGGAGTTCATAGTTATAATCATTGTCTCCTTACAATTTGAATCCTGCTATTTTTTGACTTAAATATAACCATTTCCCCTCATTATTTCATAGTTTCCAAGAAGTGATAGTAACAGCTATAGTAATTTTGTTATGACATAATTTAACCATTCTTCCAGTTTTGAACATATAGGTCATTCCCGATATTGCCTATTGTCAAGAAAACAGTTATACCTACAGTTGTTCTATATATTTCTAACTGGGCAGAGTGAGCATCCCTAGAAAGTGGGCCACCTACTTGGATTTTCTTTAAAATATTCACATCAACAAACAAAAAATATTATGTGGTGGCGGGGATGAAAGACGATTGGCACAATGCTGACAATAGTGAGGCTGGGAAAAGGGGATGTGGGGTTCATCATTCTCTCCTCTCTACTGCTGTGTCTCTTTGGAACCTCAGAAACAAATGCATTTAACAAAGCGGGGGCCAGGTGCTGAAAAGCCATGGTTTGGTGCCCCAGGGCTGGGACTGTGTGGGGATGAGGTTCTGGAAGGGGAAGGGCCGGGGCGGGGCACAGGCACCTGGGGAGCTGGAGGAAGGCAGGTGCCAGTGTGGGCCAAGCACTGTACTGTGGTCTTGTGCGTCACACATGTGCGCTATTTATGCTCACGGTGTGTGAACAAAGTAGTGAGTGCTGGGGCTTGGCACACATTTGCCCACTGACTCCCCACAGCAGTCAGACAGCGGGGGACTGCACGGATTTCCTTCCTCCAGTTGAGAAGTCTGAGGCAGAGACCCCCCCAGCTGTTGCTCGCAGGGTGGAGGTGCAGGGAAATGTTACTCAGGAAGTTGGCTCTAGAAGGGTCTTGATCTTGACCCCATACACGTGTCAACTCCATTGTGAGGCTGGGTTATTAGCCTCATTTTACAAGAAGGGAAATTGGGGCTCAAAGCAAAGTCATCTGGCCAAAATGGACTAACTGGTAGCAGCAGAGCTGAACTAGAACTCACTGCAGCTGCTGTGAAGGATGCCTCTTTTCATCAGGTCCTGGAGACTGAGATGAGAGTCGCGGTGAGGGGCCGGCTAGGAGGAGGGCCCCAGTCTGTTCAGTGAGGAGGAGTCCAGCCATTCTGCAGGCTGTCCAGGAACAATTGCGTGCTCCCAGAAGCAGAGCGAGGGTGACAGGCACTCAAAGACTCTTAGGGAAGGGCAGCAAGGTCAGAGCAGAGTTGTCCAAATCCAGAAAGAGGGTGGGAGAAGCAGGGGAGAGGGGAGCTTCCCAGGACGGAAGGGATGTTGAGGGCAGGACTCACTCAGTGCAGAATCACGGAGCAAAGTGCAACAATGTCCGCAAAGAGTCAATCGTGCAGTTCCCCAGGAGGCCCCTGCTTTGGTTTCTGTTTTGTTTTGTAAGATAGGGTCTCCTCCAGCTCAGGCTGCAGTGCAGTGGCACAATCATAACTCAATGCAGCCTCCACCTCCTGGGCTCAGGCGATCCTCCCACCTCGGCCTTCCAAAGTGCTGGGATTACAGGCCTGAGCCACAGCACCTGGCCCCTGCTTTGTTAAATGCATTTGTTTTTGAGGTTCCAAAGGGACACAGCAGCAGAGAGGAGAGAATGATGAACCCCACATCCCCTTTTCCCAGCCTCACTATTTTCAGCGTTTTGCCAATCGTCTTTCATCCCTGCCACCACATAATATTTTTTGTTTGTTCATGTGAATATTTTAAAGAAAATCCAAGGCATCATGGAACTGTGCTTGTACTAATTTCTTTCTTTCTTTTTTTTTTTTTTTTTTTGAGACAGAGTCTCGCTCTGTCGCCCAGGCTGGAGTGCAGTGGTGCGATCTCGGCTCACTGCAACCTCTGCCTGCCAGGTTCAAGTGATTCTCCTGCCTCAGCCTCCTGAGTAGCTGGGATTACAGGTGCCCACCAGCACACCCGGCTAGTTCTTGTATTTTTAGTAGAGATTGGGTTTCACTATGTTGGCCAGGCTGGTTCCAAACTCCTGACCTCAAGCGATCCACCCACCTCGGCCTCCCAAAGTGCTGGGATTACAGGAGTGGGCCACCGTGCATAGCTTCAGTGTTTGTGTTTATTTCTAACTGACGAGCACATGGCACCCTCCCATTGCTGCAGCTAACAGAATGACAGAATGAACACAATTACTTAACATAACCTAACACCCAATTCGCATTCAAGTTTCCCTGATTGCCTCAAGATGCCTTTGTCCCATGATTACGTTCACATCAGGATCCAAGCAAGGTCCCTTTTAATGCTTTCAAAAAGCACTAGAGCTCCACTAAAGGAATCCTGCCTTTACTGTTCATGGACTGAAGAGAACCAGGAAGACTGGACACTTCTGTAACTTGATGTTGCTTTTCCAAGGAGCCCAAATTTTACTAACCACAGGAGCAGCTCCCTCGGGGTGACAAACTCTGATGCTTCCAAGGCCAGACAGGGGGCATCATTGCTTGGTGTCACTCCCTGGTGGGCCTGTGTCTGGCCAAACAGGCTTCTAGCACCAGGCTCCAATCCAAAGGGGACAGGTGGGAATGAGGGCCAGGGCTGTTTTTCAAGAGTAATTGGAGCCAGGCCTGTAATCCCAGCTACTCAGGGGGCCAAAGCAGAAGGATCTCTTGAGCCCAGCAGTCCAAGACTAGCCCGGGCAACACAGTGAGACCCTGCCTCAAACAAATTTTTTTTTAAAGTAACTGGAAATCTAGACTTTTTACATGAAGTCTCCTGATTGTTAAATGTTGCTTCTTAAAAAAAATGATAAACATTGTTTGAACCCAACAGCACTCCTCAGTAGACTGAATTCAGCCTGTGGCCATTGATTCCATCTTTGCTGTCCAAAAATTTGAAAACTAGGGGAGACACATGTTGTTTGAAGGAAATGACCTCCCCATCTTTGGAGGTAATCAAGGAGAGGTAGCCCGGCCATCCATCTGAAATGCTGGACAGGGACTCTTCCACTCGCAGTGACCACTAGGCTATTTCCTGTTCTCGGTCCTACTAACAGATGATTCAGAAATCCCACCGCTTCCCCTCGGACCAGCAGTGTGCCTGAGAGCATCGCCACAGCCAGGCTGCAAATGCAACCACCTGCCTGGAGCAGAACCCTCAAGACCCTTGAGCCCACCAGAGACCCTTGGAGAGTCTACATGATTAAGCCTAATCCCCACCCTCATTGCTGGCCAAAGACTGGCCACATCAGGATGATGAAAATGTTTTCCAGGCAGACAGCTGCCTGGGCTGGTTCTTAATTTGCTTTGCCAGGCCATATCCAGATTCGGGCCTGTAACAATGCTTACCAAGCCTCATCTGAATGCAGTAGTGGGCAAACAGACATGGGCCCCACCCTGTGGCACTTATACACACCCGGCAGGGGCCAACAGAGAAAGAAAGAATGGCGCACATGGGATTAATAACAAGGTATGCTAAGTGCCGTGCTGGAAGTACAGGATGCCAAGAATGTATAACCAGACGTCTAATGTCTGTTGAGAGTGCTGCATGGGGATGGGGCAGTGCTTTGGGGAACTGGAGGACAGTTCTGTGCACGGAAGCCTCTGAGTGAGGAAAAGAGAAGTTGGGGACTCATATTAGAAAGTTCCCAGAGCCAGATGGATGCCCAAGGCTTTGTGGGGCACTGCATGGGCTTGGTTTTTCTCAGCAGAGCAGAGGTTGCATAAGATAATCAGTGGGTATAAATGTTCCTGGCAAGTGTTATCTGTTTGCTGCTGATATCTTTAAGGTGACCCAGCTGGTTGCAGAACTTCTGCCTGTAAGAGAAAGTTGTACCTTGGCAGAAGGGCAAAACCTCCAAGGAATGAGGCTGGGGGAGAGAACAGAGTGGGAGGAAGAGACAGTGTGGTCAGCGGCAGCGCTGGTATCCAGTTCATGTGGCCACAGCTGCTACTGATGGTGGAGGTGATGGTGATGATGGTGGTGATAGCCAGCCTGGAACTTGGACTTCTTCTCTGAACCTCAGAGCTTTTCAGAGACACACAAAAAACTTTGCAAACACACACACATACACATGAAGTGCCAGGTATAAAATATAAAAAGAAACCCACAAAATTGCAAGTATTAAATGTTCAATTGAACATCCACAAATGTAACATTATGCCAGCTGGTCAAAGTCAGCTGCGTAAGTAAAATAGCCATAGACAAATTATATTTTCTTTGGAAAGTGCATAAATTGCAATGTATTTATTATGCAGTGAGGTATGACCTCCAAAAGAAAGAGGGCGTAGAGCTCTGTAAATGTCCTTAAATGGCTGTGACTCATTGGCAAACACTTTGTAAGATACTAAGCCCCCATCGATGGAGGTGTGCAAGGGGAGCGGGATGACTGCCTCTCTGGGGTGCTACAGAAGGGGTTCCTGAACATGAGGAGCCCTGTGTTTTGTTTCCACCCAGAGCTCTCCTATTTTACTATGGAGGGCTCACGATTCCTTCCCTTCTCCCCTCCACACACACACACACATTTGCTGGAAGAGACCTTTGAAATATTCTAAGCCCATCTCCACACTTTTCTGCTGAGGAAACTGAGGGTATGAAACTTGCTTGAGGTAACACAGCAAGTCAGAGTCACACCAGAGACACAAACTCAGGATCCGGATTCCCAGCCCAGTGTTCTTCCCACCCCAGCTCTTGCCCCTGAGCAGTTTTGCCCCTGGGTGGCAGGGATGTGGGCTTCTCTGAAAACACTGGCGATCCACATCTCACCTCCCCAAGAACCAAGGCAGACTCTTCAGCTATCCCATCTCACCCCTGCCCTGAAAGCTCCCTCCCCAGGCCTTTGCCACACTTGCCAGCCCACTGCAGATGGAGGACTTTGGCCAAGTCACAAAACATCATAAACCTTAATTTTCTTATCTATAAGATAGAGATGAATAGTGGTACCCACATAATAGGGTTGTTGAAGAGATTAAATGGGATAATGTATGTAAAATATTTCAAACAGTATCTGACACTTTAAAAGTACCCAATAAATGGGATATTATATTGTTATGATGGTTATTTTCAAATGCATTTAGCCAACTGAGTATTAATGGATCCCCATTAAGTGCCTGTTGGGGAGCAAGGTGGAGTGGATCCTGGATCCCGGATCCTGACCCTCGCCAAGCTCTCATTCCAGTAGGGAGACACAAATAGTGAACCAACAGAGAAACACACGAAATGCTAGGAGGCCACATGGGGTGGGGGATGTTAAAGAGGGTGAATTGAGCTGCCTTGGAGGGGTTCAGGAGGCCCCTTGGCAGAGCTGATGTGTGTACCAAGACGGGAATGTCCAGGTCATCAGCAGGTCACAAACCAAGCTCCGGGGAAGAGCAGGTGTGTAGTATCTGAGGAATAAGAGCAAGGTTAGGGGGGCCAGTGTGCACCCACTGAGGCCTCGGGTAGTAAAAGAGGAGATGGAGCTGGTTGCAGGGGATGCCGATCACAAGGGGCCTTGTGAGCCAGCGGTAAGAGCGTGTAACAGGACAAAACTGGTAAGGTAGAAGCAGGCAGGTGCTAGTGATTCAAGTGCCAGCAGCAGGGAGGCTGGTCAGGACCTGTCTCAAAACTTCAGGCAAGAGAGGGTGATGGCTCGAACTAGGACTAGGACGGGGGCAGCTGCAAAGGAGAGTAGATGTGTGTGTGTGTGCGTGTGTGTATGCATGTGCGCATTTCACAGGCAGACAGGGTTTGCTGATGGGCTGGATGTCGGAGGTGAAGGAAAGATGGGAATCAAGAAGAATGCCTAAGTGTTTAGCCTGAGCAACCAGGTGTTTGGAGGCTGGGGAGGAGCAGGTTAGAAAAAAGAATCAGGGGTCCTTTTCCAGCCCCTCACTTCATGATTTATATGCACTTTGTGCCCATAATATGCAGAAAAGACAAGTCTACAGAGACAGAAAGCAGGTTGGCAGCTGCCAGGGGCTAGGGAAAAGGAGGAAGCAGGAGCGACTGATAATGGGAACGAGGACTGCTTCTGGGGTGATAAAAATGTTTGGAACCAGAGAGAGGTGGTGGTTGCACAACATGGTGAAGGTACTGAATGCTCCCCAGCACTGTACACTGTAACATGGTGCATTGCATGTTATGTGAATTTCACCTCAGTTTTTGTTTTGTTTTGTTTTGTTTTTTGATGGAGTCTCACTGTGTTGCCCAGGCTGGAGTGCAGTGGCGTGATTCACTCACTGCAACCTCTGCCCCCCTGGGTTTAAGCCATTCTCTTGCCTCAGCATCCCAAGTAGCTTGGATTACAGATGCCCGCCACCACACCCTGCTAATTTTTATATTTTTAGTACAGACAGAGTTTTGCCATGTTGGCCAGGCTGGTCTCGAACTCCTGACCTCAGGTGATCCACCCGCCTCGGCCTCCTAAAGTGCTAGGATTACAGACGCGAGCCACCACACCTGGCCACCTCAATTTTCTTTTTTAATGTGAAAGATAAATAAAGCCTTTCCCAGACAAAAACTAAAGAATTTTGTCATCAGATGCAGCTTCAGTTTCCCACATCCGCTGTTGGCAGAGGCCGAGTAAATGGTGTGAGTCTCTCACTGATAAAGAAACATCACACAAGAACTGGTCACACAAGTCAGTGCCGAGGCTGGTTTCACGCCTTCTGTGGCAGGGTGGGTCGGGGGATATGGATGTTCAAAGCCCTGCCTGCCTCTTTACCGGCTGTGTGGCCCCAGACAAGTGAGGTTTCCAAACCTCAGTTTCACCATCTATCAAATGGGAACATGGCAATCTCTGCTATCCAGATACTATTATTATCATCTGTCAGGTGCTTGGCACGTGGTAGGTGCTCAGGAAATGGAAGTGGCCAGGGTCCTTGCTTCAAGTCCAGGTCCCCTCTCCCTCACTATGATGCCTAGGGGATGACATCGTCATAAAGGGTCCACTCTGACCCCGCCATCTAGCACTGAGCTGGAGGACACACGTCTCAGGGGTAGTGAGACTCTTCCCAGTCTGTGCCAACAACACCAGTTACAGAACCTGCCCCCAATTCCAAATTACAGACAACATTCAGATCCATTGACTTTTCAGCCTGTGCAGAGGGGTCCCGCTGGCGGCTGCCGAGCTTGGGACAAGACGTGCTTGGGGACAGAAGCAAGAACAAGTCCTGCCTTTGCACCCCTCCTGACTCAGAAGAAATAAAGGGGCAGGACCAAAGCTCCTAGGAGGCTGGAGGATTTCTCTCCAAGAAACAGCCACAGCCAGAAGTCTTTTCCTGCCTATGGGCTTTGACCAAATGTCCTGCCAGGAAGGAGTTAGACACCTGCAAACACAAAGATGAAAGATGTTTGTATGTTATCACAAGGGAGGAAGTGTTTTGTGCTGTTGATACAACTGCAATCACGCCATCTCTTTTAAAAGCCCAAAGCCCTTTCTCCACCTGCAAAGCCAAATATGTGGAGGCCGAGAACAGGGACTCTTGGAGGCTGACAGACCTGGGTTCAAATCCTGACTTTGCCACTTGCTGTTTTTGAAACTTTGGACAATTTCCTTAATTTTGCTAAGCCTCAGCGTCTGTGTTTGTAAAATGGGAAAAGAAAAATCTCTTGCCTCACATTGTTGTGGTAAAGATTAAATGAGATAACACCAGGCCTGTCATGAAGTAAGCATTCTTTATATGCCAATTTGTAGTAGTATCACTCTCATGGGTTGTTAACTGGTTGAAATCAAGAGATATGGGGTCCCCTGGGTGATCTTACGGCTGATGATTGAACCTTCAATGGCTCCTTATTATCTTCAGAACTAAGTCCAAACTCCCAAGCACCCCATCCCCAGCTATATTTTCCTCTTGAGAACTAGCCGGAGAGGTTGGCGGGGGCCAATCACACAGGGCATAGCAGGCATTGCCATTTTTATCCTAACAACAGGAGGGGAATTGTAAAGCTGTGGCATCCTCAAAGACCAGGACAGTTAGATTGCAAAACCTGTGCAATGATTGAGAGGAGAGGATGGGCCCTGAGGGCTATAAGCTTGGAGGTAGAGGACTTTTTATAAAGTGGCATCTGGACTGAGTGGACCAAGCATCAACCCTCACCCAACCCTAGCCTGGAGCCCATCTCAACCGTGTGGCCCTGTCTCACTCCTGAGCATGAGCTAGTCCTCCAGCTTCCATTCCTTTGCGTGTTGTTCCCTCTGCTCAGCGTACCCTTCTCCTTCCATTCTCCACCTGTCAAACTATATGTCTATTAGGTTTTGAGTAGGTGATACAAACACAAGGTGAAAAGATTGAAAAGGTCCCAAGAGACACACAGTGAAAAAGAAGGCTTTCTCCCATCCTGTCCCAGCTCCCATTTCCTCCCTGGAGGCAGCCATCCCTACCCTCTCACTGCCGCCCTCCTGAGCCGGTCCTTGACCGATGTTAACATGTGTAGATGTGTGGGTATGCACACGTATGTTCCCCCTTGTGCATATCATGCTCAGCATCAGCACACTTTTGGAGGCTCCCCCGCCCATCAGCCCAGACAATCTAAGTCTTTTGGATGCCTTCACCACGTTCTCTCAGGTGCACGTTTACACTTTCTGGACTTTGCCAACACAAGTAGTGCTTTGGGGAATCACAGGACAGACTCCTAGAAGTGCAACTGCTGGGTCAGTAGTCTGAGTGATTTTAACATTAATGGGGCTTTCCAGACCCAAGAAAATGCTTCCTTCCACAAATGCGTGTGTGTGTGCCGGAGTACACACCCTGGCATGCGCACGTCTGCCCCCGCACGTGCGCACACGCGGAGCTATTGCCTGCTACCGCCCTCAGAGCTAAAGTTCCAGTTCCCACACATGTGTGGCCTCCACCCACAGCTCTTATTAGCCATCTCTTGCTGTGTCTAAACTTCTAGAGGATTGGGACCACCACACCCTGTTCAAATGTATCCCCAGCCCCCGCCCCAGGGCTTGCCTTGGGCTCCTGGGCAAAGGCAAGAAGAAGCCCAAACTCCTAGCACATAATGGGCCATCAATAGTTTTTTCCAGGTTTTTAAAAATTTGTATAAATTTATGGAGTACAAGTGCAATTATGTAACGTACATAGATTGCATAGTGGTCAAGTTAAGGTTTATCATATCCATCACCCAAATAATGTATATTGTACTTCTTAAGTAATTTCTTATCACCCACCTCCTCACCTTTCAGAGTCTCCATTGTCTAGCATTCTATGTGCTAAGTCCATGTGTACACATGTTTTACCATCCACTTCTGAGTGAGAACATGCAATATTTCACTCCAGTTGTACTGGAGGATATTATTTTAACTAAAACAAAGCAGACACAGAAAGTCAAATATTGCAAAAGACAAGATTTCATTCTTTTTTATGGCTGAATGGTATTCCATTGTGTGTGTGTGTGTGTGTGTGTGTGTGTGTCTGTATACCACTGTTTCTGTTTCTTTTTTCCTTCTTTTCTTTTCTTTCTCTCTTTCTTTTTTGAAGCAGGTTCTCACTCAGTTGCCCAGGCTGGAGTGCAGTGGCATGACCTCAGTTCACTGCAGCCTTGAACCCCTGGGCTCAAGCGATCTTCCCACCTCGGCCTCCCTAGTAGCCTGCACTATAGGCGTGCATAACTATGCCCAGCTAATTTTTAAACGTTTTGTAGATATATGGTCTCACAACGTTGCCCAGGCTGGTCTCAAATTCCTGGCCAATCCTCCCAGCTCAGCCTCCCAAAATGCTGGGACTACAGGTGTGAATCACTGTGCCCTGTTACTTTTTCTTTATGCAGTCATTCACTGATGGACATGTAGGTTGATTCCATATCTTAGCTACTGTGAATAGTGCTGCTAAAAACATGAGCTCAGGTATCTTTTCGATGTATTGGTCAGCATTTCTTAAATGAAGCTGTCCTGCCATGTTAAGTGGGAAGAAAGGGCTCCCTGGGAAGGCCAGGGGTCATTTCAGCTCTGACCGTCTGGGCTGAAGCCACATTGGTCCGCAGCTCCTATGGGGGCAGCCACTCAGGGCTTAGAGAGGCTTGTCTTCCTTGCAACACTAAAATAACTCCCTGCTTCCTTGCAACCCCAAAATAACCCCTCCCAGCCCATTTTGGGCTGCTCCTTGGGAGCTGATGCTGGGGCCACTTTCTGATACCCTCAGTAGGCACCTGGAACATTTGAAGTGGTCGATTACAGGGGAAAAGTTCTGAGAACGAATAGCTCATGAGAATGAGGAACTGGGCGGTGCCGGGCAGCCACCTGCTCCGGCCCACCCCCAGCTGCCACACCCCCGAATCCTGATATATAGCAGGAGGTCAGGGACCCTGCGCCACTTTTCCCGCCTTCCAATCACATCACCCTCTGCTCGAACTTCCACTCCACCTGCTGGAGGCGTCTCAGGGTTCTTGGGCTACAACGCACCATCTTTCTCCTCCAAACGTTCACAGTGGCTGTTCTCTCTGGAATCGGCTTGTCCCATGTTCACTCAGTTACCTTGTTCCCATCTGTACCGATCTCAACTCGAATATCGCTTCCTTGGGGAAGCCTTCCGTACCTGCACCGTGATACATTCTGGCGGTGCTATTTCCCTTTATATAACTGTTAGCGCGGCTGCCATAAATAAGCAGTTCCACAGTAGGTCCCCGATGTTATCTCCTCCCACTCCTGTGATGGGCGCTCCAGATGTGTCTGCTGTGCTCACTGCTATAGCCCAGTCCCCAGCACAGTGTCTTCACCTGGAAGCTGAAGTCATGCACATGAATGCTATTTGCCGGCCATGCAGCTTTAGCCAATGACAAAAGTGTTATTGGTAAGAACCTACCACGTGCCGGGCACTAAGGGTTTTCCATCCCTTTACTGTCTTCATTTCACAGCCATCAAGTGAAAGAGAAGGTAGTAGCATCACCATTTTACAAATGAGAAAACTGAGGCTCAGAGAGTTGGAAGTCACGTGCCCAAGGTCACAAAGCTATTTCAGCGACAGCGCTGGAATTAGAACCCAGATCTGTCCAATGTCCAAGTCCTTGCTTTCAGCCCGGGGGCTCCCCTTCACTCCTCACGGTGTCTGTTCTGTAGAGTAAGGATCAAACCACCTACTTCACAGGGTTGCCGTGACACTCGCCCGGAAGGGGCGTCAGGCACAGCGGTCGCTGCGTGGATGCAGGATTTTCTTTTCCTGTTGTACATTATTGCCTGGAAAATCAGATTTATCTTTCAGGCCGAGTGAGAAGCCCAATCAAGCCTTAACTGATTCCCCCAAATTGCTGGTCGCTTGTGTGCAGTTGCCAGGCTCCCACAGGGCTGTGTCTGGGGGTTTAAGTACTTAAACAGCAAAAGGTGTTTCACTTCCCGCTGAAAAGGGAAAAGAAAGTATTGGACTTGATTTCATAAATTCGGAGGGGGAGCACATCCCAGTCACCAGCTTGGTTGCTTTTCTAGATGGCCTCGCCCCTCTGGTTTTCTAACTGCATGCATACCAGTGGCATTTCTTCTGGGGTTTCATGAGTTGGGGGCAGTGAGAGGGAGGCTGTGGCATCAGGCAGACTTGGGGCTGTCTGCCAAGTTCTACCTCTTTCTATGGAAAGCTTCACCCTCCAAGCCCTCATCTTCTTCACCACCAGGTGGAAGGATAGAAGAGAAAAGTGGTATTTTGTGTCTCACCACAACTCAATTCCTGGGGAGACACATTCTCATGGTGAATCACCAAGGACTCCACCAAGAAGAGAGTGCTCCCAGGGCCTTGAAAACTCAAAACTCTGCCCAGTGGGATTTAAAAAACACCCCCTTTCTGTCCACCTCAGAAAGCACAAGCCTCTGCCTGAGGTGAGTACAAGGGAGGTAGAAGGGAGAGAGGATGGAGAACCTACCTCTGGAAGACTTCCTGGAGGAGGTGACAGAGGAGGCCGGGGCTTGAAAAAAGAGTAAGAGCTCTCTAGGTAAGGAAAGGCCTTCCAGGCAGTGAAAACAGCATGTGCAAAGGCACAGAATCAGAATGGGCCTGGCACTTTTCAGAATTAAATGCCACAGAGCCAGATCAACGCTCCAAGGCAGCAGGGGCTGTACCATCTAACTCGGTACAAAGTGCAGAGAGATTACTCCTGCTTTTAGGCATCTGGGAGGACTCAAGGAGACAGGTACCTGAGCTGGGCCTTGAAAGGAGAGTGGTTGAAGTGAATACAAGAAAGAGTGACACACCAGGCATAGGGGACGCAAAGGCAGAGGAAGGAGGGAGAAGGCATGCTGCAGCTGGGGACATGCTCGGTTGCCTGAGTGTCTGTGAAATTAACAGGCAGATGCTGGAGTGTTGGATGAGACCCTGTTGGAAAGACAGGTTGAAGTCTGATCAGAGTGGGCATTAAATACAGGCCAAAGGAGTTTGAGTTGAATTTGAATCCAGGCTCTGCCATTTTCCAGGGGTGTGACATCACCTGGCCTCTTTGAGCCCCAGTCTCCTCAACCGTTAAATGGAGACAATGATTTTCCTCACTCGTGGGGTTGTGAGGATTCAGTGATATTGTATTTACTATGCGTGGCATCGCTTTGCCCAGGATGATCCTGCAGGACAGTTGTGCCATGGTTCATTGAACTTTCTTTCCCTGAAGATGGCAGCTCAGGCTGTTTTCCATTCTTGCCATTGCACATCTGCCAGCGGACATCCTTGTGCACGTATCCTCTCAAGAGCATTTGCATTGCCACGGGCTGGGCTCCCTAAAGAATGGCTTAGATCTAAGTGACCTAGAGGGCCATCCATTATATACTGAGAATTTTAAAAGAAGTGAAGGAGAGGCAGTTGCTGAGTAGCATGTATGCTGTGTGCGGACAGCGCCCGGTGTGTGCCCATGTGCAGGCAGAGGCACGAGAAACCCGGGAGGCCCCCACATACCAAACGGTCAGCAGCAGTCACTTCCTGGTGCAGGGGCTCAGGTGTGTGGTGGCCCTGATTCTTGGCCCTTTCTGTACACCTCAGGGATACTTGGCTTACTGGAATAAGCCTGTCATCATTTTGGAAGTTTGAAAGGACAGTTTGAGAGACTATTTTTTGTTAGCTATGAGGGTGACAATGATGGTGACAAGGATGACATGATTCTTCCTCACAGGCAAAGAGAAGCCATTGAAGGTTGCTCCATAAGGGGATGACGTGGCCCTCTAGGGCAATCCTTCTGCCCACATGGGACAGGAGAGGATGGGAGGGAGGGAGAGCGCCGTGCAAAATCCCCTGCCCTCAAGAAAGGTGACCAGAACTTATGGGAGCTGGGCTTTAAATAGGAATACAGCAGAAGTGGTTCTTCTTTGAAAACTCTATGAAGAAAGGACTCACAGCTGTTTTGGTCATCATTGTCCTCCCAGCATCTGGAGTAGCATCTGACACATTGTGGGTTTTCAAAGAAATATGTGTTGAAAAGGACTGAGGAAGGGAAGGAGGGGCAGGAGAGGAGAGAAGGAAAGGATTTTCTAATTATAAGAGAGGCTGGTTCACTCAGATTTGAAGACCCCTCATCCAAACATTAACTCAAATGTCAGCCTAATGCCAAAATACCTATACCCGGCTGTTGTGGTAACTCAGAAAAATTTTGATGAGAAATAGGGATTCTCCAAAAAAATACCCTTATTGCTACCCCCTCCAAAGTTAATTAAGTGTGGCGGTGAGACTCATGCTGTTTGGGCTATTTATGTAATGAAAAGATCTGCTAAAAATAGTACCTGGAGGTTCAGCCGCCAGGACTGGTGGCTAAGCCAGGGAGCATGGCAGAGGGTGATCGGGAACGCTGATCCCTGCACGAACACAATGGTTCTGATTAAATGATGCTTCTCATATTCAGGTTGCAAACCGCTCCAGGCAAGAGCCTGGGAGAGGCTTAATTTATGTTTTATGGAGATCAGCTTGCTTCTGAGAGGGGGTTCCACCGTCAACTCGATTTCTGCACACTCTCAGAGCTCAGGAGATTGCCTGCTCTCTGAAAAACCAGGAGGAGCTGGTAGGGAAGGACCGGGGCGTGGAACAGGGCCTCAGCTTATTTCTCGCCAGTTGGAATCATATACAGCCACCACTGGGAGGGAGCCTTGGAGATTATCTGGTGACCAGGGGCTCTTATTTAACCAAGAGGCATTGCACATGCAGTTACTTTATTGAAGTACTGTTTGCACTACTTCAATAGTGCAAAGGGAGGACGGGAGACAGGAGAAAGCACCCTAACGCCCGTGAGAGGGTGAGATGGGGGTGATAGGATAAACCTATTCATGGTGAGCCTCCCCACAGACTGTTACGCAACCATTAGAAGGACTGAGTGAGTTCTGTCCCTGCTGACCTGGATGTGGGATCACGTGTTCTGCCAAGTAAGACCAGTAAGATTTAGAGATGTGTTCGGAGCAGGGGTGGCGTGGATGACAGGTGACAAACTGCCGACTAAATCTGGCCCTCTGCCTGGCTTTGTACAGCCCGTGGCTAAGAATGGTTTTTACATTTTTAAATTTTGGAAAAAAATCAAAAAAGGAGATTTTTGTGACACGTGAAAATGATATGAAATTTAAATTTCAGTGTTCATTACTGAAGTTTTGTTGGAGTGCAGCCACGCTCTTCTGTCTGCACGTCATCTGCATAGCTGCATTCGCACTGCAGAGGCAGAGCCGAGCCGTCACAGGCTGCGAGGCAGGACATGTTTATTACCTGACCCTTTCCTGAAAAAGTTTGTCGGCCACTGCCTTAGAGTATGATGACATTTTGCCAAACAGCAGCACCAGATACTGTTCTCAGCACTTCAGAGGAGTAGATTCCTTACAATTGTTTATTCGTTCATTCATTTTATCCTTTATTCGTCAGATGCTTAATGTCTATCTGTGGGGCCAGGCACCAGGAACCAGCAGTGAACAAACAGATGCAGGCCTTCTTCTTCTGGAGCTGAAAGTCTGTGTCTAGATCCTTCTTTTCTCAGTACAAGCACTTCCAGCCTTTCCACCTCTTTCTCACCAGCCTCAGTGTCCAGCCCCTTGCATCCTGCCCCGCTTCTGCCTCCCCAGTATGTATCCTGATTGTCCAAGTCCCTCCCAAAGAAAGGTATCCAAACTGGCCCCATACTTCCTGGGGTCTTGCCAAGAGGTTGAGATCTAGTAGAAGGACACATCTTGAATTGGTTCATGCTTTCTATCTGGTTTCAAGGTGCTTAACATCCAACCCTTGCTTTTTCAGCTCCTGCCCTCCACTGAGTCCAGAGAGGGAGATCCCAGTACTTGACTCCATCACGCAGATGGGAGCAGGCACCAGCTATGGAGAGGGATACAGCTGCGGCTCCACATGACCCATCCTGCATGACACCAAAGCCACCGCCACACAGTGCCTCGGATTCTATGCAAAACCTGGGGAGCGGAGACCTACCCCAGCCCCGGGAGGAAGCTAGCTCTTCAGGGGATCGTCTGAGGACTGGAGTTTGATCCATGAACCTGGCTTCAGGCCTTGCTTTTCTCTCTTCTTCATTCATATTCATTCCCAACACCTTAGAAGGTGTTGCTTAATTTATTTCTAGAAAAGCAGCCCAGAGTCAGTCATTGAAGCCTTCCCCACCCCCTGGCCAGAAAAAAAAAAAAAAAAAAAAAAAATTGGACACATTTTGGCTCTGTTGGGAGCTTGGAGTCCAGTGGTTGGCATAATTGTCACATTGGGAGCAGAGAAGAAGCAACCAGGGGCCCTGGTCAGGGGACTGAGCCATAGAGTCCCAGGATGGCACCCAATGGCACAGCCTCTTCCTTTTGCCTGGACTCTACCGCATGCAAGATCACCATCACCGTGGTCCTTGCGGTCCTCATCCTCATCACCGTTGCTGGCAACGTGGTCGTCTGTCTGGCCGTGGGCTTGAACCGCCGGCTCCGCAACCTGACCAATTGTTTCATCGTGTCCTTGGCTATCACTGACCTGCTCCTTGGCCTCCTGGTGCTGCCCTTCTCTGCCATCTACCAGCTGTCCTGCAAGTGGAGCTTTGGCAAGGTCTTCTGCAATATCTACACCAGCCTGGATGTGATGCTCTGCACAGCCTCCATTCTTAACCTCTTCATGATCAGCCTCGACCGGTACTGCGCTGTCATGGACCCACTGCGGTACCCTGTGCTGGTCACCCCGGTTCGGGTTGCCATCTCTCTGGTCTTAATTTGGGTCATCTCCATTACCCTGTCCTTTCTGTCTATCCACCTGGGGTGGAACAGCAGGAACGAGAGCAGCAAGGGCAATCATACCACCTCTAAGTGCAAAGTCCAGGTCAATGAAGTGTACGGGCTGGTGGATGGGCTGGTCACCTTCTACCTACCGCTACTGATCATGTGCATCACCTACTACCGCATCTTCAAGGTCGCCCGGGATCAGGCCAAGAGGATCAATCACATTAGCTCCTGGAAGGCAGCCACCATCAGAGAGCACAAAGCCACAGTGACACTGGCCGCCGTCATGGGGGCCTTCATCATCTGCTGGTTTCCCTACTTCACCGCATTTGTGTACCGTGGGCTGAGAGGGGATGATGCCATCAATGAGGTGTTAGAAGCCATCGTTCTGTGGCTGGGCTATGCCAACTCAGCCCTGAACCCCATCCTGTATGCTGCGCTAAACAGAGACTTCCGCACCGGGTACCAACAGCTCTTCTGCTGCAGGCTCGCCAACCGCAACTCCCACAAAACTTCTCTGAGGTCCAACGCCTCTCAGCTGTCCAGGACCCAAAGCCGAGAACCCAGGCAACAGGAAGAGAAACCCCTGAAGCTCCAGGTGTGGAGTGAGACAGAAGTCACGGCCCCCCAGGGAGCCACAGACAGGTAATAGCCCTAGCCATTGGTGCACAAGATGGGGGCACTGGGAGGGGATGCTACTGGTGGGAATGATTAAGGGAGCTGCTGTTTAGGTGGTGCTGGTTTATGTTCTAGGAACTCCTCGTGAGTACTTTGTAAACACCCTCTTGCTTAATCCTCCCAACGGCCCCCAAAGGTAAAACAGCTCCATTTTAAAAGGAGCATATTAAAATTCTCAGAGGACTTGGCAAGGGCCGCACAGCTGGGGCCTGAAGAGTGGTCACCTGACTTCGGAACTCACGAGCCCCTTTTCCCAGCTACATTGTCCTTACAATTAGGAGTCTTATGTTTAAAGCCTGACTGCCACTGAGGAGTCGTAAGTGTTCAACCAACCCCTCCAGGATAGCACTCAAGTAACCATGTCACCAATGCTGCCACTTGATGGGGCTGTTGTGGGGTTAAATGAGAAACTCAGCTCAGTTCAGCATTTATTGAGCACCTACTATGCATCAGCTCTTACCGTGGGGGTGTGTAAGTTGGTGGGGAAAGAGGCCAGTGGCGTCAGAAAGGTGGGGCCTTGAAGGCGGCTGAGTTTGGGCATGATACTGTAGATTTTAGGAAAGGTGAAAGAGTTAGAAGCAAGAGTAAGGGTAACTTAAGCAGATCTACGTTTTGGAAAGAGGGCTCTGGGTACCCCTAAGATGTGGACCAGAGGATGAGGCTGTAGACGAGGGGGTTGTGGCACTCACTCATGAGAGAGGAAAGAGAAGAAAGCAAAATCAAGGAGGCCATAGATCTTAAAAGCTTGCAGACTCTTGGATGTTCACAGTGCGGGAGATGCAGAGAGGACAACAGGATTTCCCCTCCCAGAGGGCACCAGGCAGAAAAGATGCACAGAATCAGAATGAGATTTGGATAAATTCACTGGTGACAAAGCCAATGCAGGATCTTAAGGGGAACCACACCAAAGACCCGAGTGGCACCGAGGAAGCTCGCTGTGAGGAGAGACAGCTTACTGGTCTGGGCTTTAGCTGCTGAGAGGAGCAAATGCAAGAATGCTCAGAGGATACCTGGCACATAGAAGTTGCTCAATAAATGTTGCTTTCCTTTCTCTTCCCACAGACCATGGCTTTGCCTTCCAGAATGCTGGTCTGTGGAACTGACCCATTCATTCATTCATTTGTTCATTTGTTCATTCATTCATTTGCAAACATTCATCCAATTCCCACCACATGCCAGGAATTATGATGAATACTGGGGATGTAGAAGTGAGATTTTTTGGGTTTATGGTGATGAGGTTAGAGAAAATCAATGGCACAGCCCTGGTCTCAGCTCTGCCATCACTCACCTTGTATCTTGAGCAAGTTCCTCCCCATCTCAGGCCTCAGTTTCCTCATCTCATGGAGAGTTGGTCTACCCTCACCGGGCTTCCTACTTGCCCTCCAGAGTTGCCTGAAGCTCACATGAGCGAAGGGACATGAACATGCTCCGCCATCTCCCAACAGGGCATAAGTCCACGCTGCTGCACTGAGCGTCAGACTCAAGAAAAGCTTGCATGGATATTGCAGACCCACCAACAAGGGCTCCAGGTTCTGGAGATGTGGAGGCAAAACTGCCTAGTGAGACCCCTGCATATTCCCTCTGGTCCTCGCAGCTGCCACCCCCATTCCCAGGGCTGGAGTGTCCCTCCATAGACTCGGGTCCTGGGCCCTCTGCTCTTTCACCACTGTCCATCTGAAGCAAGCCTGGTTGCTCCTGCACTGAACTGTGGCCTCAGGCCCTGGACCCTGCCCCTCAAATCCACCCTCCAAGTGCACACCTGGAAACTTCCGCTTCCAGTGCTGATGGGCAAAACGCCCACCTACCATATCCTTGCGCAATCTCTTATTCAGGAGGCGGCTGGAGTGCAAAGCTGACTTAGCTCACAAAGCATAAAAAAATACAGGGATGTGGTTCAGCTAGAAGGTGGTTGCCACTCTTGGGTTTAGTCTGGTATATCACTTTGTAGTGCCGTTACCTATTTGAGCCCTGGGTTAATAAGCCACCTTTTCAGCTGAGTCCTTAAGGGAACTTATTCATTCAATAAGCACTTAACAACAATAGCTAACATTCATTGAGCATCCACTACTGGCCCGTTTCAGATGTCTGACATTGTTTCTAGGCATTAATTGTTCTTCGGGGGCATCCTACTCCCACCCCTGCACCAAGTGCTAAGGGCACAAAGTGAGATAGAGCATCTTCCACCCCGTGCCACCCTCGGCCACCTGCAATTGCTCATGGTCTAGTGAAGAAGCTGACTGGTCAGATTCAGAGCCACACATGCCAAGGATTGAAGCCCAGATGGGGCTGGCACATGGGCCCGGGAGCCCATTCCGGAGAGTAGACCTCTGAGCTTTTAAATGCAAATGAGAAAGGCCCTTTCATCCAAGGCAGGGCTGGACCCTTGAGACTCAGGGCCTCACTTCATCCTCCACACAACCCGGTGAAGCAGGGACTTGCTTAATCTCCACTTTATAGGTGGGAAAACTGAGGCTCACAGAAGTCAAGTAAACTGCCCCAAGGGATACAACCCAAAGTTGCGATCTGAGCAACAACAGAAATAGCAGCGCCTGCTGCAGACTGTCCTCCGGGCACCCGGCCTGCTGCAGGGTATGAGTGTCCATCTCCTGCTCTGATCCTCGTGGGCACCCTGGGTGGGGGGCTGTGAAGAAACCGAGGCCAGCAGAGAGGTGGTGCCTGCCAGGGTCATGCATGCAGCCGTGGAGGCAGGGCCAGAGCCGGGTCCAGAGCTCCTGCTCCTGGAGATCACGGCTATGGTCTGTCCTCCAGCCCCCAGGAGCAGGGGCAGAGGGCTTTGGCAGAGGAGGGTAGCGGAGCCAGTCAGAGGGCCCCACACTGTGGTTGAGGGCATGGAGGGCGGAGGTAGCCAAGAACAGCCAGAGGTTGATATTCCCACCAAGACTGCCGGGGCGATCAGGGCCTCGTGTGTGCCTCGATAAGCTTGGCTGCCAGTTTCCCTGCTGGCTGATAGCATGTCCTCCAGCTCTCCGTCTGGGGACAAACCCGCACTGACCCAGAGCTGTTATCACTGCCAAGATTGGGCTGTCTGCCTGAGCCAAGAATTCTGAAGGGAACTGAGCCAGCCTGCCCTGGGTGGGGTGGGGGCACCATCGGCCAAGGGGTGACTCCAGAAGATAGAGTGGCCAAGCTGGCTGGTCCTCCCTTCCCTGTGGCCAACCAGCAGCCACCCCACAATGTTCCTGCCCGGCCTCTACGAGTGCTCTTTGCAGCACACCCAGGACAGCTCACCCCACAGTCAGGGGCCCCGGCTGGTCCCACCATTCGAGAACCTGCTGGCTGCCTTGTGGGCAGACACCATCTGCCCCTTCCTGACCCCTACTGTCCACCCCTCATCACCTCTCCCTTGCCTCCTCTCAGATACCCCTGCTCCCAGCCGCTCCCTGTCTGCTCCATCACTCACAGTGAGCTCCCTAAATTATGAATCTCAGTGTAGTGCCCCTGCTCAGGACCCTCCTCTGCCTCCCACAGCCGCCTGCACATAGGTAGCCCTGTGTCCATTTCCTGTGGCTGCCATAACAAATCCCCGCCAGCCTAGTGGCCAAACACAACACACGTTATTCTATTGCAGTTCAGGAGGCCAGATGTCTAAGATCAAGGTGTTAGCAGGGCTGCTTCCTTCTGGAGGCTTCCAGAGAGCCTCCCTTTCCTTACCTTTCCCCACTTGTAGGCAGCCTGCATGCCTTGGCTCAGGGCCCCTCTCACATCACTCCAGCCTTTTGCTTCTAAGGTCACGTCACCTTCTGCTCTGCTGTAGTCAGTCTCCCTCCACCTCCTTGTTAGAAAGACACAATTGCACTGAGGCCCGCCTGGGTAACCCATGCACTCTAGAGCCTCAGCTCAAATTCCATAACGTCATCAAATCTGCAAAGTCCCTTTTGCCGCGTAAGGCAACGTTCTCAAGGGATTAGGATGTGGACACATTTGGGGGCCATTATTCAGCCTCCCACAAGTCCCAACCCTCTGGCCCGTCCTGATTTGGTCCCTGCCCACCGTCCTGCTGCCTTTCCTGCCACCTCCCCAGGCCCAGCCACCACCCTCTGCCCCAGCCAGAATAAACCACCCAGAGCTCAGTGAGAAGCATTTACCAAGGACTTGCCACCTGCCAGCACTGTTTGCAGTAGGGCAGGGAGAAAGGCTGAGGCCCTCTCCTCATAGGAATGTTACTCTACAGCAGGCGTTGTCACAGCGTGGCCCCCACCAGCAGGGGACTCCCAGAAACAGAGGAGCTGGCCTGGGCCGCCAACCTTAATGAGTGGCAGAGCTAGGATTTGAGCCCGAGTCTCTCTGATCCCAAAGCCTAGACTCTAGGATGAAATGCTGTCTGGATTTGAACTTGGCCCTGTTTTTGACTATCACACCAGTGCTAGCCCTACAGAGACCAGATGGGGAAAATGAGGCACAGGGAGGCAAGTGACCTGTCTGAGGTGTGAAGCAAGCTCAGGAGAGGCTGGGAGGAGAACCCTGTGTTTCTGGACCCCTGCCTAGGTCTCTTTGAGCCCTTTTCCCACCCATTCACTTGTTCATGGTAATCTCCCAAGGCAGGAGATAATATTCATTAGCACCTGGGCTATCATACTCTCCGGGCGTGGCCCTTCCTCGTGCCTGCACAGTCCCTGGGCCTGTGCCTGTGGCTTCAATACTCCTGATGCCTGGAGGGCTGCAGTCACAGCTGGTGCCTCCCCACTCCTTCCAGCTCTTCTTCTGTCCCCCAATCAGCCCAGCATCGCAACTGGCCCCTGACTGGCTCTCTGAATTTGCCCTCCTTCTCTCTGAGAGGTTTCCAGGCATAAATTGGATTATATTCCACTTCTCCTATTGCTTAGAGTAAAACACCAAATTCTTATCCCTGTCTCCAAGGCCCTGCCCTGCCACGACCTCCTCTCCTGCCCCTCTGGCTCCCCTCAGCCCACATGGTGTCTAACCCCATGCAGGCTCCCCTCAGCCCAGGCCCTCTTCTTCCCTCTCTTGACTTATCCTATTGGTTTAATGTCTGCTCCCCCTAGACCATAAGCTCCATAGGACACGTCCCTGTCTGTGTTCTTCACTACTGGACCCTAACACGTGGCACTGTGCCTGGCACAGAATAGGCCCAGGAATATCGCTGATTGAATAAATGAATGAGTGACTATCTTGTTATAGGCCCCCAGGAACCCTGAGAAGTGAACCCACCCCCACTGTAGAGATTAGGAAACCACGTCTGTAAGAGGGAAGTTCCAGAAACCTCATAAGAACTCAGAGATTCCTGGTTCGCCTTTTTAGCTTGGATGTCACAATAAGCCTCCCTCCAAATACTGGCATCAGAGGCAGGTTTCCTGGCAGAATCCAGTACCAGCTCTGAATCATAGAACCTCGGGGTGGGAACAGCCTAATCCCTCTCTAGCTCCAGCACAGATGAACGCAGGAAGGTGGTGTGACTTCTGGCCAATGGCACAGACAGCGAGCTTCTGAGTCAGGGCTGGAATCCGGAGTTCCCAACAACCTGGACTGCGTCCACAGCATCACCACAGCATGTCGTGGTTTGGCCAGAAGTCAGGGGCACAGCTTGAGGAGCAAGGCTGACTTTGTCTTTTGCTCCAAATCCAATCTCAGAAGATGAGGCTGCAACCACGTGTCTGATACACACACTTCTGAAGAAGAGCTGTTGTCCAGAAGATCAGTTTCCTTAAGGGCCTGAACGTGTTCACCCCTTCAAGAGCCCCAGCTTGTTAACTTATACATCCAGCTTAGTGAAATGCTCCCTTTAGCACATGGTTTCAGCGTTCCTGCCCGGCCTCTAGGAGTGCCCTTTGCATTACATCCAGGGCGGCTCACCCCACAGTCAGGGGTCCCGGCTGGCCCCACCACTCGGGAACCTGCTGGCTGCCTTGTGAAGCTGCTGCCCCGTCTCACAGCTGCTAGGGGTGCTCTCCTGGGGTGTTGGAGGGTGGGTCTGCCTAGTATGAGTCATGGCCCCACCATTTACAGGTCTGATGACCTCGGGCAAGTCACTCTCCAGTCTGAGCTGCAGCTTCCTTACTGTAAAATGCTGATAATCAGCAGACTTCCACAGAAAAGTCAGAAAAGGTGTAAAGGGCACAGACATTTAGCATCATTCCTGGCATGTGACAGGTACTTCAGCAAATGAGAATTTTCATTCTTTACCATCTATCTCGTTTTCATGTTCCTGTCTGTCTGCCTGCCTGCTTTCCTTTTTCTTTCTTTCAATTTTATTGTAAGTTTTATCAAGCTACATTTGACATATTATAGAATTCACCTGCTTAAAGTGGACAGTTCGGTGGTTTCTAGTATATTCCTGGAGTTGTGCATCTACAATCACAATCCGTTTTAGAGCATTTCATCACCCCCCAAAAGAAACCCTGCACCTGTGAGCTGACCCCCACACTCCCTGCGTTCCATTCCCTGCACCTTCACACCGAGGTGGCCACGCGTCTGCTTTCGGCCTCTCTGGATTTCATGGAATAGGTGCTCTTCTGTGCCTGGCTCCCCTCACTTAGCATAACAGTGCCACGGTGCTATCTTTATTTTCCGCCTTCTCTTCCTTTGTCCGTTTCTTCCATCCTTTTTGCTGCAATTTTCCCCTCCCCTCTGTTTCTTCTTTCCTTCCCTTTCTTCCATCCAAGGGCCCATTTTTCCTTCCCCAAGTGTTTGGGCTTTAGGGCAGCTCGCGGCCTCTGCAGGCCCTGGGTGGACAGCTCGAGGCTGCATCGTGGGCCACCGGGGCCCAAATCCCTGCCCGCCCAGCTTCTCGGGGCCTGCACTTCTGCACAGCGGCCACGCGGAGCAACGGCGCAAGCTCACAGTTAATCTTCTTCCTCTTTGTCTCTTCAGAGAGTTTGGGGAGTGAGAGCCCCTCCCACTCCTGGAAAGGAAGTCAGGGGAAGGAGAGCAGAGAGGAGGTGGGAAGCCCTTTACAGCCTCAAAAGTCAAGGAGAATAAATCGTGGCCCCCCAGGAGTCATTGAAAGGTAGAGAAACTTCCTGCATGGGTCTGGGGATGGTGACTGGAAGCCAGCTGGAGGCTCTGGCTTCTACCTGTGAACCCCTCCTTCCCCTCCCCTGCCCTGCCCTTGCCCTGGGTCTGAAGGCGCCGCCTTCCCAGGGACCGTGATGGGGCGGGAAGGGGCACCATGCCTTCGGGGCCACTGCTAGCACATTGGTACCCTTAAGAAGGAGCACAGCGGCTGCGCGTGGTGGCTCATGCCTGTAATACCGGCGCTTTGGGAGGCTGAAGCGGGCGGACCACCTAAGTCAGGAGTTTGAGACCAGCCTGGCCAACATGGTGAAACCCCATCTCTACTAATAATACAAACATTAGCTGGGCTTGGTGGCGTGTGCCTGGAATCCCAGCTGCTCGGGAGGCGGAGGCAGGAGAATGGCTTGAACCTGGGAGGCGGAGGTTGCAGTGCACTCCAGCCTGGGTGACAGAGCAAGACTCCATCTCAAAAAAAAAAAAAAAAAAAGGAGCACAGAAAGGTGAACAAATGAGGAAAAGGCCCTTCCTCCAGGGCACCCGGCCCCAGGGTGCACAGCCTGGCAAGCAGAGGGAGGGCTGATTGCAGGCCCTTGACCCCTTCACCTGATGCCTTTGTGCAGAAAACGGCCTGCACAACCGTATGGGGGCTGCATACTTTCGAGACCCTTCAGGAGACAGCCCAGCAAAAGGCAGGAGTCCCTTTCCTGCAAAGGGCCAGATAGTAAATATTTTAGGCCGTACAGCCCATTCGATCCCTGTTGCAGTGTTGCAACTCTGCCCTTGTAGGGTGAAAGCAGCCACAGACCATACATAAATGGATGGAGATGGCTGTGTTCTCATAAAACTGTATTTATGAACACAAAAATTTGAGCGGCATATCATTTTCACAGGGTCACGAAATGTTATTCTATTATTTTTCAACCATTTCAACAAAAACAGGTGGTGGGCTCAATTTGCCTGTGGGCTATCGTTTGCCAGCCCTGGCGTGGGGGAAGAAATGTGTGCCATTTCCAGCCCCTGGCTCTGTGACCTTGGGCAGGTGGCTTGCCCTTTCTGGGCCTCAGCTTGCTCATCTGCAAAATGGGGATGAAAATGCCTCCCTGAGAGAATTAGGATAAAATTTAGCACCGATTTATGCAAAGCACCTGGCACAGAGCAAATGCTTAGTAAGTGGCAGTCTTTATTTATTTATTTTTTTCCCTATGGCCCATTTGCCAAGGAGCAGCTGGAAAGTTCAGGGCAGGCTCTGTGGATTTATGTCTCAGCTGTGCTACTGAATTGTTCCAGGGGGGTCCTGACCCTAAGCCTGATGCCCCCCATCTGAAAACGGGAGACTTGGATCGGTGTCCGGGGATCATTCCAACACTAACTATATATAAATACTTAACAACGGAGAGAGCGTGCCAACCCCCCAACTGTGTTGTGTCAAGAATCTTCTGGCAAGGGTGGTAGGAACGTGTTTTTCATACTAATGAGTCGCTCGAAGTGTGGAGGCAAATTCAGTAAAGCGTGTCCTCGTCACGACTTGAGTTGCCGGTTCGGAAGCCAGGGGCAGGTGAGGGTGCAGGCTGGGCACAGGGCGGGGACTGCAGAGAGAGCCCCAGCCTTGGGGACAGGAGACCAGACCAGACTTTCTCATTCCCCTGCCACAGATTGGCTGTGTGAGCTTGGAGAGATCGTATCCCTCTCTGAGTCCCAATTTCCCCATCTGTAAAAGAGAGCTAAGAATTCTGGCAGCTGTCCCTGTCCCTGAAGCAGCAGTGGTGAGTCACAGGGCTCCCTGTTTTGGGGTGTTCATTACACTCGCAGTGGCTGTTTGTGGCACAGCATTCAGAGGGTGGAAGGGGGTGTGCCTGCATTGCAGGGTGTGCACAGCCCTTGAGGCTCTCCTGGGGCATGAGGACCATTCCCTCCCCGCCCTGCCTGGAGATAGGAAGCCGAGGTGGTCCCGACTGCCAAAAACTGGCAGGTGGTGCTACACAGCCATCAGCGTGCCTGCTTCTCCTGTCTCTGATCCATGCAGAAAGTTGCAGGAGGTAGCGAGGGCCTCACAGACAGGACGTCGCAGGTCCATGGAGGACACTCAGTCCCTCCTCATGTGAGGACCGACCACATCCCTTTGTTACCCAGGGACAGACTGTCAGGGTGGATGGCAGGGCTGTCCTCAATGCCCAGAGGATTCAAGGAACTTCTCCTTCTCATGCTGAATCTGGAGACACAGAGTTTTAAAACTTACTGTGAAAATGGAAGATAAAATGGAAAGTCATAGAGAACCCCATGTCTGTTGCCACCCTTCCTAGTCCCTGAAGCCACAGCTCTGCACTCGCTTCCCATCTTGGTCCGGGTGCAGACATGGCCTTAATATCTTGGTGGTAAGAGGATGCACATGCTCTTGTTCTGTCCCGCTTTTGTTCCACCTGGTGTTCATTCCTGAGCAGGCTGCACGTCTCTCACTTTTGTGGCTGCTGAGTTTCCTGCTGTCTCCCCCATTCACTCGTCCCTTACCAGACATTCTCGCAAGCTGGGAAGCTATTTATGACATGGCAGTTGTCTGTTGCCAGAGCTCTGAAGGCTGACCTCCCCAATTTGCTGGCTGGCTGACCTGGAGCGAGTGACTTCCTCTCTCTCAAACTCTTGTGTCTTCTTCATCTGAAAAATGGGGCTGATCATTCCAGTGCCTCCCTCCCAGGGCTGGGGAAGGACCAGTTGAGTGAGTGCTCTTGCCCCAGGAGTGGAGCTTGGTGCACACACCTGGACGTGCCCAGGTGTAAGATACTTTGTTTTATTCTGCTCTGGGACCTCATAGGCCACCACTTCACAGATGATGGAAAAACTTAAATTTTCCAGGTCAGGGAGCTCAGCCACTTCCCGTAGTAAACATGGTGGCTTTGGAAGTGGCACGCAGTCCGTGCAGGCTTCTCTCCCCTCCCCACCTGCATCCCCCCAGTGTAAGTCCCTGGAGGCTGTCTGGCCCCAGTGGCATTCTCTGGGCCACTCCAGACCTGTCTTGTCAGCTTCTCTATCCATGGCACCTGCGTGGACATAGTCGGCCGGCTCCTGGGCTCTCCCTGGCACTGTCCAAAGCCAGCTACATCCCCCTGCAGGCCTTAACCTCTGCTATGGGCCCCCACCCCTAGGACACCCTAGCAGGCAGTCCCCAAGGCTCAGCCATGTGCTCAGGCTCACTGTGGGCTCTGCGAGATGTTAACGATCTCCTGCAGCCCCTGTGAGGAGAGGGAAGAGGAACTGGGGTGCAGCCTGAGGCCTCCTAGCTGCTATTTCTATTCCCTTGCAGGGGCCCCTTGCTCTGAGACAGCCTTGTCCTGAGCTTCCAAATGGGGAGTGGAGCAGAGCCTCTGTGCTTTCAGACCCCACAAACTCACCTTCTAGTGACTCCAGCTCCTCTGCAATCTGGGTGTTGACCCAACAGGAGAGTGTTGGGGGTAGGAAGCAGGGCCCAGCCTAGCATCTAACCCAGCCTACCGCCCCACTCCCCAGGTGGTGCCCCCTCCTTCCTGGGTGGTGGGGAACGGCTCACAGGGGCCCTTGCAAACCTAATGCACATTGACACTATCTCCACCATTTCTGTTTGGGACTTCAGAAATTGTCTCTGCCCTCCCCTGCCGTTGCTGCCTGAGTGGCGGGGCCCGTGCCGATGACGCAGACAAGCCAGGGCCAGGAGCCATGCAGTCTCCCTGCATTGCAAAGTCCAGCCCAGCCTGCCGCACTTGACAAGCATCTCACGCTGCCCAGCACGTTGGCCATCTCCCAACAACTAGCTGGTAATTGTGACTACTAACCATCGCTGCCCTGGTAACGGTTGAGGCTGGTGGAGTCAGACTTCAGGGAGCTGGCTGACCTTGGGCATGCCGATTAACCTTCCAAGCCTCGCTTTCTTCACTTGTCAAAGGGGGTGTTACTAGTGCCTGTTTCAAAAAGTTGTTACAAGGATTAAAGGAGTGAATAATATAGAGGCTGGAGCACAGCGTCCGGCACCCAGTGAGCCCCAGAGGTCACCAGCTCGCGCAGCAGTTGGTGCAAGAAAACCCTTCCCTATTGCTGCATCTGGCTGTTGTCTCTTCTTCACCCTATGATAAACATCTTCATGCAGGGAACACTTTGTTTATTTCAGATTATTTCCCTAGAAACGGAATTTCTGGAAACAGTTACTGGCAAAAGGGGAGGGGTATATGAAGCCTTGTGCTACACTTCACCTGGCTGTTTTCTAGACAGGTTGTGGGGGCCTCCCTGCTGCCAGCCACATCGGAAGGTTATTACTTCCTCGAAGCCACATCAGCAAAAGGGCCCTAGAAGTGCTGCAGGGCTGGCAGACTAAGGCAGAGGGTGTAGACCGCAAGGAGAAGGGGCCACCAGCATTTAAGGATGGGCCAGGGAACAGGGAAGAGGGGAGAGGAGTCTTGGAAGGGGCTGAGGAGGAACCATCTGAGAGGTCCCCAGGTCCAAGGCCTGAGCCAGTCAGAGGCTACAGAGCCAGTAAAGGTCTCAAACCAAAGAAACTGGCACGGCGATTCAGGGGCCACACCCAAGACACAGCGCTCAACAGGCCCAGGCGATTCCCAGCTCTGCCAGGCACTGCTAAATGCCCAGGGGCAAACAGCAGGCCTCTTTGAACCTCAGTCTCCCCATCTACAAAATGGGCATGACACTTTGCCTGCCTCGCAGGGCTGGGATGTAATGAGGGATGGTGACTGCCATTGAGAGTCGCCTGTGTGTGAGCCGCCGTCGGCATGAGTGGGCAGGGGCCTGAGAGTTTCCTTCAGTTTGAAAAAAACATTTCACAGTTTTGAGGAGAGGGTGCGTCAAGTCAGCCCATCTCAAAGTGGCAGTTATTGAAAAGTTCGAGCAGCTGGGCAGGGTGAACACAGTCAGGACTTGGGAGACCTGAGTGTGACCCCGATTCTGGAGCAGTGTGGGTCAACTCTGGGCCCCCTCTGAGCTCCGCCTTGTGCATTACAAGGCAGGGAGCCCCCCACTTTGCCGTGGGGCCGACCTGGACTTCTCAAGGCTCCACCACTCACTGTGAGTCCCGGGCAAGTCACTGAAGTTCTTTGGGCCAAGACTCCCTCATCTGTTAGAGATGAGAACAGGATAAATATCTGTCATGTCGATCGTGTGGATGTTGTAAAAGTTAAGTGACAGTGTGGATGTTAAGGGCCTCCTCCATGCACACTCTTGTGGTTTTATTACCAGCAATCCTAGGTCAGCAGCAGGAAGTGGATGGCAGGGAGGTGGGGGAGGAAGTAGGGTTCCCACGCCTTCAGTTCTTCCATGGGATGTGCTGCAACACTCAGCGCTGCCTACTGGCTGTGTGACCCCCTTGCTGGGTCTTCTAACCTCTCCTGTGCCTTAACTTCCCCTTCTATAAGACGGGGAGAATCTCAGCACCTGCCCCATGGGGTTGGGGTGAGAAGGAACTGAGTTAAGACATAGAAAATGCTAGAGCCGGGCCGCAGTGCAGCAGGAGCTCAGCGGATGGTGGCCTCGCGTGGTAGCTCTTAGGGCTCAGCACGGGGTTTGCACCTAGCGGAGGTGGCAGGATCCCGGTCCCTCTGCTCACCAGCTGTGTGACCTCGGTCAGGGCGTTCAACCCCAGGGAAGGCCAGTCCTCTCTTCTGTAAAGTCCCCCGCTGGCATGACTGCTGGTGGGGGTGAGGGGTCCCAGGCGGAGCACACACTGCATGCTCAAAGACAGTGCTGAGTCACACATTTTGCCTAAAGTTTTACCTTTAAAGAGGACGCCCATGAAAATTGCTCAGACTCACTCCCCTGCAGTCTCATCTCTCCCAGCAGTGAGTGAATATGCCTTGCCAGAGAGGCAAGCTCCCTTCCCCATTCCCCCACTGGGGTATTCACCACCCCACGCAGCCATAGAATTTGAAGAAGAGCCGTCCGGGTCACAGACTTAGTCCAGTCATTGTTCAATTCCTGACACTCCCCTGCTCTACAGCCTTCAGTGGCTCCCCAGTGCCTGCCAGATCACACACAAATTCCTCAATCAAGACCTTCATACTCCGACTACAGAATCCCTTTCTGCCTTTCTCATCTTCTTCAGCCCCATGCTTCTTCCTCTTCAGCTGAGATAGGCCATTGCCTGTTCTCAGAACACATCCCACAGCTCAGGCTGCTCTCTGCCTGAAGAGCCTTGCCCACCTCCCCAAACACCCCTCATGGCAACAGGCCCAACTCAAATGCCACCTGCTCCATGGAGCCTCTTGTGAACTCCAGAGCCAGAAATGGCCATACAATCTTGCTGGTGCACACCCACTCACACTCACAGGCAACACACCCATGCACACTCAGGCACTGGAGTGCACACACGCTCTTGCGTGCAAGCAGACCTGTCCCTGTGTGTAGTTTACACCTGTGCATACACTGGCACACCGACCTGCACAGGCTCGCTTACAGGCTCACGTTATGCACACATGCAGGTTTGTTTTTACACTGCAGCAATGAACCCAAACATTGTATCACCCTTAAGTTGCTGGAGACCAGCAGCCCTGCCCAGATCATCTCCGTGTCCCTCGTATTATCCCTCTATGCCGTTTTGCCTAATCCATTCAGTCTGCCCCACAGGAAGCAGCATGTCGCAGTGGGAGAGAAGCATGCTTTGAAGTCAGACAGCCCTGGGTTCAGATTTTAGCATTGCTACTGTGTGACCTGGGGCAGCTCTTACCTACGTGGAGCCTCACATTCATGGTCTGTTAAATGCACACACCTTTTCTAGCTTTATCGTGCCATTGAGACAGTTAAACAGAAAAAAAGATGCAAAACACCCAGCTCAGGCCCCAGAACACGAGCACTTAGTAAATGCTACTTCTTGCCAGTCACCTATTCATTCACTAGCAAATCCAGGGATCCTGCTAGAGTCACAGCCAACCCCCTCCCTCTCGCAGCCTCCCGGTCAGGTCCGAGGCTATAGCTCATGAGTGTTCAGGGATATGTGTCCCAGGAGCTCCCTTATCAAAATTCCTTTTATAGGCCTAAAGCTCCCAGACCCACACTTTCCCTTTGTCATGGAAAAAATGTAAAAGGGGTTAAGGCCTGTGACTGACAACTGTTGATCTCAAGTAAGTCCCACGGGGTTCATTTCACCTCATTGGGTGCAAAAGTGAACCCAGAGTGTCTGCAGAGCTCTTGCTGGGAGTCTCCCCGGCCTGCTCAGCAACCTGCTCACGCTGCCTGTTAATGCAGGATGAAGTGAGCCCTGCCTTGAAGGGAGATCCCTGCCATTGGCACTGCCCCTCAGTCTCCTTCAAAGCAGACCCTGGGGGCAGGCAAACCCTCTGTGCTTACTTCCAGAAAACCAGGAGAAGGCCGTGAGAAAAGAATTCCTTTCATGAGCAGAGGGCTGAAGTGTGGTCATTTGGGCATATTGGGTAATGTTGGTTTGTGGCAGAAAACAAGGGGGGATGAAAAGAACACTGTGATTGCTCTCCAGGTGACTTTGTGTCCTGAAATTTCCACCACGGCATATTTTAAAACAACCAAAAAATAGGCATGGCCTAGAGAAAAGGGTCGCCTCCAATTTTAGCAATAGCCTATGGCAATGAGAAAGACCCTTGTGAGGTGGGTTGTGGCTGGCCCTGAGGGCAGGAGCCATCCTCTCTCCTCCCCAACCTCCTCTGCTTCCATTTGCTCTTAAAGGAGAGATGTCCTGGTGACCCAGTTCCCAGGATGCAGGTGAAACTGACCCTCTCAGTCTGGGGTTTCTTGTGTGTTGTTCAGTACAGGATCAGCCCAGAACCTCAGCACCCAGTCCCTCTACTGTCAGGTTTTTTTTGTTTTGTTGTGTTTGTTTGCTTTTTTGTTTGTTTTGTTTGTTTGTTTGTTTGAGACAGAGTCTCGCTCTGTTGCCCAGGCTGGAGTGCAGTGGCGTGACCTCAGCTCACTGCAAGCTCCACCTCCTGGGTTCACGCCATTCTCCTGCCTCAGCCTCCCGAGTAGCTGGGACTACAGGCGGCCGCCACCACGCCCGGCTAATTTTTTGTATTTTTAGTAGAGACGGGGTTTCACCGTGTTAGCCAGGATGGTCTCGATCTCCTGACCTCGTGATCCACCCGCCTCGGCCTCCCAAAGTGCTGGGATTACAGGCGTGATCTACTGTCAGTTTTTAGGGACCCTCAGGGACAAAGCATTTACAAAGGAGGAGAAAGAGAAGGAGGATTCCCTGAAATTTCAAAACATTCCACTTCTCCCATCTCATCTCATGGCTCTGACAGCCTCTTCTTCAGGACTGTTCCTGTTGTACAGATGTGGAGAGGGACTGAGGAACAGAGAGAGACAGAGTTGTCTGAGACCCAGCAGCAAGGGATGAGGAAGGCTCAGACAGAACGCGGAACTCCTGGTTCCGAATCTCACACCTCCTCCCATTCACTCCTAGCATGCAGTTGCTGCTCAGATGTTTGTTGAAGTGGTGAACCTCCCTCACTGTCTCCCTCAAGGGTTCCTGCCCACAAGGCTCTTACAGGCTGGTGGTGAGAAGGTAGCTGGTGAAATAAAGCCAGAAAGTGGGTACTGGCTACCAGAGACAGCCAGGGAGAAGCTCGACTGCCTCTGACCATCTGTGAATTTGGGAAGTTAGAAGACAGGAGAATCACTATCCAAAACACACATGAACACCTACTATAAACTTGGACAAGGTAGATGATGAAAGATCCAATGCCTGCCTTTATGACACTCCTGTTTAGTCCAGGAGACAGACAAGTAAGCTGACACCTAACCCAGGGACATAAGTGCCTCGGCAAAGGGGCTGCAGGAGCCAGGAGGGAACCGGTAATTCTGGGAGACCTCAGAGACAGCTGCCCAGAGGAGATGATACTGAACAGAATATTGAAACAGGAGAAATTGGCCAGACACAGTGGCTCACGCCTGTAATCCCAGCACTTTGGGAGGCCGAGACAGACAGATCATGAGGTCAGTTCCAGACCAGCCTGACCAACATGGTGAAACCCCGTCTCTACTAAAAATAATTTAAAAAAATTAGCCAGGCATGGTGGCATGCACCTGTAATCCCAGCTACTCAGGAGGCTGAGGGAGGAGAATTGCTTGAACCTGGGAGGCGAAGGTTGCAGTGAGCTGAGATCATGCCACTGCACTCCAGCCTGGGCAGCAGAGCAAGACTCTGTCTCAAAAAGAAAAGAAAAGAAAAGAAAAACAGGACAAATTGACCAGCAAAGAAGAAAATACAGGAATTTAAAGCAGTGGGAATAACAAAAATCTGTGCAAAAGCACAGATGCAAGAAATAGCAGGATAACACATACAGATGGTGGTTCTGTCTGATTATTTGTATGATAAGCGGTAGAGGGAAATGGGAAGGGGCACTGGCATTCATCATCCGTTGTCCTCACATTAGCCGTGTGAGGTCGCTATTATTAACTGATTTCACAGATGAGGAAACTGAGGCTCAGAGCCGGGCTGGGCAAAGCGACCCAAGCAGCTCTGAAACCGGGTCCTGTTCCCTGGTGGCTGAACATATTATAACACCGTCCATGTAAAAACACAAGATTCACATTCAAATGACGTTTATTTAGGAATATGATTAGTCTGAACTCTCTTAACTGCAAGTAGAAGAAACCCAGTTAAAAGAGGATGGGGTTTGGGAGATAGGTAACCGACTCATAGAACTGAAGAGACTAAGAGTAGCTTCAAGCATGGCTGGACCCAAGGGCTCAAATGTCCTCAGGAATTTGTCTTTCTCCAACTTTCAACTCGGCTTCCCACTCAGATTGCGGCTGTAATTCTCAGCTGGAGTCTTCCCATAGAGCCACCAGCAGGTCCAAGCTTCTATCTTAACATCTTTGCAGACCCAAGGGAAAAGTATGTCCCTTTCCTACTATTCCAACAAAAAGCTCCAGGCTTCGGTTTCATTGGATTGGGTCATATGTCTATCCCTCAACCGACTGTCACATGCCCAACCCTGAAGCCAGGGCAAAGGGAAATAGGTCAACTCCACCTAATCTACAAGGACAAAAAGTGCGGAAGGTCGAATTCTGAAGAAGAATCAAGGTGCTGTTAGCATGAGAAGGGGAACTGAGGATGGAAATGTGAAAACGAGGTGTTTATCACAAACACTGCTCGGCAGATACCACGTTATACACACCTAGAACCCCCTTAACATCCGCTAAAATAGCTTCCAGTGTTCTGGCTCAGGGCAAAGATAGGCCATGGGACCGTGAAGGGGGTTGAAGAAGATTAAACCTACTAGAATCTCTGCAAGTGGTAGGTTGGTGCAAAAGTAATTGCGGTTTTTGCCATTAAGGGTAATCTGTACTAGAGTCTACACAGCATGGGAATCCCAGCTTGGTGTCTCATCCCAGCTTATGCACAGCATGGGGGGCAAGTAAGAGAGAGAGGGGCTCCTGCCACTGGGCTTTTTAAAGCTAAATATGCATGTTCAAATGCCTCGGATAATCACTTAAAAAACAGAAGGTAGAGATTCCATATGGTATGGAGGAAAGAGAATGAGAAAAAGAAATCAACTTAAAACAAGAAAAGGGGGGAAAATTTAGAAAAAATGAGACAAATGTAAAGCACAAAAACAGATGGAAGAAATGAATGAAAATAAATCAGTAATTACAGTGAATATAAATGGAATAAATTGGCCAGTTAAAAAAATACAAAGATTGTCAGGCTTGGTTTTTTAAATCCAAACAAATGTTTTTACAAGAGACTTAAAATATAAAGAACATAATTTTTGAAAGCATAGGAAGGAAAAAAAGATATACTCAGCAAATACTAACTGAAAGAAATCTGAGTAGCTATAAGCAAAAAGTATACCATCTTTTTTTTTTTTTTTTGAGATGGAGTCTCGCTCTGTCACCCAGGCTGGAGTGCAGTGGTGCGATCTTGGCTCACTGCAAGCTCCACCTCCCGGGTTCACGCCATTCTCCTGTCTCAGCCTCCTGAGTAGCTAGGACTACAGGCACCCGCCACCATGCCCGGCTAATTTTTTTTTTTTTTTTGTATTTTTAGTAGAGATGGGGTTTCACCGTGTTGGCCAGGATGGTCTCAATCTCCTGACCTCAGATCCGCCCGCCTCGGCCTCCCAAAGTGCTGGGATTACAGGCATGAGCCAACGCACCCGACCAAATATACCATCTTTAAAGATAAATATGGTCACCATATTTTGATAAACAGTTCAGTTCACCAGAAAGATAAATTTTAAATTTGTATGTACCAAATAACCCTGCTTTAAAAATATGTAAAGTTGACAGAACTACAAAGAGAAATAAATAATCATTACAGCAGAAAATGTGTAATATACCTCTATCAAAATTTAAAGATGAAGCATATAAAAAATCAGTAATTAATATTTGGGAAACACAAAACGCTTAGAACACTGTCTCTAACAACTAGAGAGTACATATTCCTTTCAAGCACACATGGAACATTTAAAAAGCTGACCATGTATTAGGTTAAGAAGTATGTATCAGCATATTTCAAGGCACTGAATATGCTTCTTACAGAACAATTATCTGACTACAACAAAATTAAATAGTAACAAAACTCTTACATAGTTGTAAACATTTTTAATAGATCGTGGGATGAAGAAAAAGTAATTATGGATATTAGAAAACATTTTAAAGTAAACGACAATGAAAATACTGCACATCAAAGCTTATAGGATGCCACTAAAACTCTACTCAAAAGGAAATATATAGCCATAGTGGCTCATATTTTTAAAGGCAATTTTGAAATTTAATGATTTAAACAGCCAATTTAGGAAGTTAAAAAGAACAACAAGGCTGAGGCAGGAGAATGGCGTGAACCCAGGAGGCGGAGCTTGCAGTGAGCCAAGATGGCGCCACTGCACTCCAGCCTGGGGGACACAGCCAGACTCCATCTCAAAAAAAAAAAAAAAAAAAAAAAGAACAAACAAAACAAACTTAAAGATAATTACAGAAAAGAAAGAGTCGAGACAAAGGAAGAAGTTAATGAAACAGAAGACAAAGATTTAATAAGGAGAAGAGCAACAAAACCCAACTTTGGTACTTTAAAAACTTGTTAAGATAACAGAATAAACAACATAAGTAAAGACTATGAATAATAGAGGGGAGATATTAATATAGATGTTGCAGAGATCAAAAAAGATACTAAGAACATTATGATCAATTTTATGCCCAAAACAAGAAAAAACTAAGGTGAAGTGAATAAGTAAACAGAACTTGCCAAAACTGACTTGGGAAGAAATAGAAAACCTGAATTGCCCTATAACCATTAAAAATAAATAAAATGGCAGGCTCACTTTGGCAGCTCATATACTAAAACTGGAGCCATACAGAAAAGATTAGCATGGCTCCTGTGCAAGTATGACATGCAAATTCATGAGAATTCTATATTTTAAAAATAAATACATAATATGAATAAAACACCAATAGTATTTGGTTTTGTAAATGAGTTCTACCAGACATTCAAAGAAAAGAGATCACTGTGCAGTCCTATACAAACTCTCTCAGAGGAGAGAAAAAGAGAGAAACTCTCCTATTTATTTTATGAGAGCAGATTCAAAAATAAGTATGAAAAAGGAAATTACAAGCTAATCAGAAACATGAACATAGTTACAAAAATTTCAGAGCATTAGAAAACATAATCGTGCAATATTTTAAAAGAAAAATATAATTCCTCGTGACCAAGTTAGATTTATACAGAAATAGAAGGTTGCTTTAATATTAGAAATGTTACTAATGTAATTCAGCTCATCAACAAATTAAAGAAAAAAAACTCTTTGTGAATATTATATCAATAGAAGCAGAAAAAAAAAACACTGGATAAGTTTAAGCATTTATTCACGATTTGAAACACAAAACAAAATCTCCGAGCACATTCTGAACGGAAGGAAACTTCCTTAACCTGAGGAAATACTAACAAACCACTTCTAAAATAAGGAGCAGAGCTGGCCATCACACTTCCATTCAACATATTACTGGAGATCAGTCCAGTAAGACAAGAAAAACAAATTTAAAAAAATAAGAAGGGGGAAAAAACAAAACTATTACTATTCACAGCTAATAACCATCCTCTATACAGAAACCAAAAAGTATCTACAAATTGTTATCATGAATAAGAAAGTTGAGCAGCATTGCCAGACATAAAATCAACGTACATTGTCAACTTTTGAAAACTACCACTTACAAGAACAATCAGAAAATGAGACATTGAAGAAGAGCTAAATAAATCTTTCAATGATTATATACATGTCTTCATAAAAATCTGGTACGTCTTTTGTTAGATGAGTACCTGGGTGCCTTGTGATTTTGATTGTTGTTGTAAGTGTGGTATCCTTTTATAAATTGCATTTTCTTGCTACCTCCTTCTGATACATAGAGAATTGGACTCCATATGTGCAACTGAATTTTGTATACTGATCTTATGTGCAATACCCCTGTTATACCCTAATATTAATTCAAATGACTCATAGATTCTGGAGGGGAAGACTCAATATTATAAAGATGTTTCTCCTTGCCAAATTAATCTGTATGTTCAGAACAATTCCCATTAATCCAAACAGTGTTATCATAGAAATGGACAAGCTGATTCTAAAATCTGTACGGTTGAGAATAGGCTCAGGAATAGCCAAGTCTTTCCTAAAGAGGAAAAAATAAGATATAGCAATTAAGTCCTTGGTGGTAATGCTGCAAGAATAGACAAATAGACCAGTGGAAAAGGATAGAAAATTCAACTAGCACTCAAACACCTATACACCAGGGGACAGGTCCAGTGAAGTCCCGAGCAGCATTTCTTGTAATGGTAAAAAATCCAGATGTCCTTCAACAGATAAATGCATAAACTGAAGTCTATTCATACAATGAAATACCTTTTTTAAAAAATTATGGCACATTTTAAACATGTACATAGTAAGGCTCCCTGAACCCATCATACAGATGTAAACAGTTATCAACTTATGCCCAATCTTTTTGTTTGTTTGTTTTTTAACTGCTTCTTATGGAGCAGGACTACCTACCCCCACAGGTAGTGTGCCCAGAGTAGAATTTTTTTTTTTTTTTGAGACAGAGTCTCACTTTGTCCCCCAAGCTGGAGTGCAGTGGCACAATCTCAGCTCACTGCAGCCTCAGCCTCCCAGGTTCAGATGATCCTCCTGCTTCAGCCTCCCAAGTAGCTGGGACTACAGGTGCTTGCCACCAGGCCCGGCTAATTTTTGTGTTTTTTTTTTGTAGACGCAGGGTTTCACCATGTTGCCCAGGTTTTGCCATGTTGCCCAGTCTGGTCTCGAACTCCTGAGCTCAAGCGATTGGCCTGCCTTGGCCTCCCAAAGTGCTAGGATTACAGGCATGAACCACTTTGCCTGGCCCTGAAATACTGCACAACCGTGAAAATGAGCTACAGCTATACCTATCAACAATATAATGTTAAACAATAACAAAAGGTTAGCTACAGAGAAAAGATCATAAAACACGATTTTATGTATATACAAGTGAAATACAGGCAGGACAACACAATAGATTGTTTAGGGATACAGAAATATTTGCTGAAACAAATCAGGGGCTGGTAAAGTTCAGTTTCCTAATTTGACAGGTGGTTCCACTGGTATTCTTTTCAATATTCCTTAATCCATGTATATGTGTTTTATATAGTGTCTCTTTGGATGCTGAATGCATTTCATTTAAAAATATTTAATGAGTAAATTGACATGTAACAAAGAGATATGACTGAATAGAGAAAGACTTGAGATGTTTATTTTCTTTTTAGTTAATCTCTATGGTCTGAATTTGTTACTATGAACATGTGGTATTTCCAAAATAGCATTATTTTAAGTGATTTTTAGGCCCCTTAGAAGAAGAGAGGTGGTTATTTCCTAGCCTAGAGCTAGCTGTTCTTTGATAATTTCACTGAGTGCAAAGAGAGTTGCCTTCTCAGAGCCACAGGCTGCATCTGGAATGTTAATGCAAGGGCAAATACCTGCCTGCTTGGTCAAATATGTACACTGCTAACATGGTAAAGGACGCCCACAGGCTCTGAAATGCCAGAGGGATGACCTTGAGGCCCAGGTGCAGGTGGGGTGTTCAGGGAGGAAGGGCCACACCCAGGCCTTCTGCAATGGCCTGGCCGGCACATGCCCTCACATGGAAGGAAGCGCCTTGTTCACCAAGCTTTACAAAGTCAGGCCTCCAAACCCACAGCTATCATCAGGTGGACGCTAAAGGCACGAGGGTTCCCTTCCCTCTCTCTAGGTGGAAGGGAGAGGGAGCGTACACTTGATTCCCTTGGTGGCCGAGGTGTTCACAGCTGATTTGAATGCCAGATGGAGTAACTCAGACTTCTCCCAAACTTCTTCCCCAACTCGGGGCATGCTGCAGATGCTTAGGAATCATCTCACTAAGATTCGGGAATGGCACACTTTGACAGGGCTCCTACTACCAGACAGCCTGCGTGTGCTTACTTTTATATGTATTCTGTAACACTGAATTCTTTCAGGAGTAGGAAAAGTGAGCGCTGCGTGCAGTGGCTCATGCCTATCATCCCAGCATTTTGGGAGGCTGAGGCAGGAGGATCACTTGAGCCCAGGAGTTCAAGACCAGCCCAGGAAACAGAGTGACAACCCACTTCTATAAAAAAGGCAATTTAAAAAACTAGCCAGGCACAGTGGCACGCACCTATAGTGTCCGCTACTCGGGAGGCTGAGGTCGGAGGATCCCTTGAGCCCAGGAGTTAGAGGTTGCAGTGGGCTATGAACATGCCACTGCCCTCCAGCCTGGGCAACAGAACAAGACCCTGTCTCAAAAAACACAAACACAAAAACAAAACAAAAATCTTGAATTGGATATTTTTATCTTCATTTGAAGTCAGAGACACTAAGTAAATTGACCACAGGCACACAACATGTTAGAAGCAGAGTTGGGATTTGAAAGCAAGTCTCCTGAATACTCCTTCTTTTGGATGGAGGGAAGAAGTCTTTGTTGCCTATAGGCTGCTCTGGGTGGCAAACGGCGGTTCCCCTCCCCTCCCCACCCCATCCCACCCTCCCCAGGCCCCGGCTTAGTAGAAGCAAAATCGAGAGGCTAAACCTGGGCTGCCCCCGCCTTGCTCTGTGGCCACCTCAGCCTGGCATGTGCTTGTGTCTCCTCAGGAAGCCAGCGCTGTCCTGCACTACGTGCTCCAGCAACCTCCTGAGCTGCTGCAAGAGCCTGTGGGGGCTCAGGTTCCTTCAGAGACACACGGGAGGCCCCTCGGAGGAGCTCTCGGGGGAGCCACTGTCTGAGGAGCCACAGAAAAGACCTCCCCAGAAAGCGGTGAGGACGCTGTCCTCTGAGGCTGTCTAGACCTAGCCCCAAGACACTGAAGATACCGCTCCTGGTCCCCAAGATGTGACTCCTGGAGCTCCTAAGGACCCAGTCTCCAAAGCCACCAAGGACTCACCCTGGACTGAGTCTGGCGGCTCCCAGAACACACAGCTGGGCGTGGGGTCCTCAGGCCTAGGGCGGAACAGCCTATTCTGTGCTCAGCATTCCCAGACAGGCACGCAAGACTCCTCTGGGCCCGAGTGGGCTGAATCCCATGGGTTCAAAGCTCACGTTGGTGCTGGCCCTGGGAGTCATGAGCAGAGACGGTGGGACAGACGGGGATGCGTGCACATGTGTGTGCATGGGTGCATATGTGTAGGAAGGTGCATGACCTCTGAGCAAGGCAGAGGGTATTGAAGAAAGCATCGGCCTCTCACTCCCTCATGGGTTCTGCAGGATGGAGGAAAGGAAAGGAAAGGAAAAGACAGAGAAAGGAAGGAAATAGCTTTTCATGAGCACCTACTGTGTACTAGGTGCTTCCCTGGCATGAGCTCTCATAACCCTTATAGCAACATGAGTTTAGAGGAAGAATCACCACCCCGACTCTACAGAGATGGAAACTGAGGCTCAGAGAAGTAAGGGACCTGCCCGAGGCCACTCAGCACCTAGAAAGTGTGCCTAGCACATAGGAGGCACACAAAAATATTTGTTGAATGGGTGAATGCATGAGAGAATGAGTGAAAAGCCAGGCCTCAAGCCCACACTACTGACATTGCACTACGCCGCCTCTCAGGAGAGAGGGCAAATATTTCCTTGACTCAGCCACCTTCCTCCTAGCAAGGCTTAGACCCCCAGGCTCTGGGGGTCCCTTCCTGCTACGGTATGACCCTCTCTGGTGCTTGTCATCAAGAAGTGGTGTGCGGTGGACTTTCTCAGAGAGTGTCTGCAGCCAGGCATCATGGAGGGAGGGATGGAGCTTGAGGGACTGTAATGGTTGTGAATGGGGGAGTTGGCCCCCAGCACTCTCTGGTGGCCGTATGACCTCGGGCACGTCTCCTGACCACTCTAAGCAGCTTTTGATTCCCCTGTCCAAGAGGGTAGGCCCCCTGTTCCTATTTACAGGATCCATGAAGAGACTCAAAGAGATAGGGTAGTGCCAGCCCCAGAGAGAGGGGGCTGTGGAGGGACTCCTACACTCAGGGCTTCTCAGTGGCATCTCCTGGCTGGCCCCTGACACTCAATCTTCCTTGGTTTCCAAGATGCTTCATGATCTTCCCCCTCCCTAACATCCCCGACCTCTCTTTTCTGTCCCTTTTGCAACTCATTGTCCTCTGCCTGCCATCAGATATGGCTGTTCCCCAGTCTCAGTCCGGAGTCCTCTCTTCTCACTCAGCATCTCTCCGCCTGTGACCTCGTCTGCACCCACAACTCCAGTTACAAGGCACGAGGTTCGGTTATGAAATCACTCACAGATTTATAACTGCAGGCTTGGCTCCTTCCGGGAGCTTGAGACCCACTCCCGCCTCCGCAACACCTCCACCTGGGAGTTTCAGAGGCGCTCTCCCTCAGCGTGCCTGCAGCTGCGTGCCTGCCTTCCCCTTGCACCTACCCTGCTCCCCAGGTCCCTTTCTCAGACCAAAGCCTGCCCGGGCTTCACAGGCTGAGGGTCCACCTTGCCACCACCTCCCTTTGCCTCGGTCCTCATGGAGCCCTGGCTCCACCATCTGCTGGCTTCTCCCCATCTACTCTGTGTCACTCCATCCGACCACCATTGTCTCATCAGGACAGTTGGAACACCTCAGCACTCTCGCCCCCACCCAGTCCACCCCCTACCTGACAGCCAGAGTGGGCCATGCCAGATGCAACCCAGGTCGTGCCACACAGGTAGATAAAACCATCTTCAGCCCGGCCCTCAGGCCCTTTGTGCTGGGACCCTGCTGGGCCCTCTCCAGCCTCCCCCTGCGCCAGGCCTCCTCCGTCACTTCACTCTGGCCCTGCTGTTCTTTTCCTTTTAGTTTGATTAACTCACTCTGCCCATTCCATGCTCAAAGCTGTTTCCATGAGGAAAGGCTCCTCCTGCCCCCTGAAGTGTCACTGCCTTGAGGAAGTCTTCCTTCACCCTCCACACCAAGCCAGGCCCCTGCCACACCCCTCAGAGCTCTCCTTGGAAGGCACTGGCATGGCTGTTTGCGTGGTTCCTTGAACGTTGTCTGTCTCTCCTCCTCACGAGGCTGTGGGTCCTGTCTGTTTCTGGTGACCATTGTCTGTCTAACCCCTAGAGGAGTGTTTGTCACATGGTAGGAGCTTAATAAATATGTGTTGGATGAATGATCAGAGAAAAGACAGTGCAGAGAGTGGCCAAAACAGATGCTTTCAGCAGTGTATCTGCCAATAAACCTAAAGGCATGATTTGCCCTGGTGACCCCCCAGAGGTGCTTAGTCTCTTGGCTGAATTCCTTCTGGAATCCCCAGAACCCCCTTCTTGGAAGTTTTCCCAGGTGTCTGAGGCAGGCGGGTCTCTCAGTCACGGCCACATGACCTCAAGTGAAAACAAACCAGTCTGGCTGTTCACAGACTCAGCTGGTCAGAGCTCTGGCCCGAGGGGCCCACGCACCACCCGCCACTGCAGAAGACGCCTCCACGTCTGTCTCTGGGCTGCCTCCACCTTCTGCAGGCCTCCTGGAGCCTCTGCTGGCTGCAGAAGTGGGGTGCATGCTGCCTGGAGGAGGAACATCTGTGGTGGGACCCCAAATCCATGTTTGTGTTACCATCGTGTTCCAATAAAACTATCGAAACAGATGCTGCCTCACGGTTTTATTTTTTAACTTCCTGGTGAGGAAATGCTTCCCAAACTTCATCATACGGTGTCTTGATTTAGAAAAAGAGTCATGATAAAATGCTGGGGTAAAGGCCAAATTAAAAATTGCCTCAAAAAGTAAAGATGTTTTCCAGAAGCTCCTTTCATCTTAAAGAGCCACACCAGAAATGAGGGAAGGGCTGATCAGAAGGACCTGGAGACCCAGGTAGTTGGGAGGGGCTTGGTAAGTGTTCCTGGAGTGGAATAATTCTGAAATTGCCAGATGCAGAGACACCTTTTTTACGTGGGAGAAAGAGGCATCTTTAAAATGGAAAACTTGCCAATCAAACAAGCCCACAATAGAGAGTGGGTGGATGAGGCACAAGTAAAAACCAGGTCAAGAGAAAATGCATGGATTTTGTGCAAGGAATGAATCCCAGAGCTACCAACAAAAGGGTTTTGAGGAGGAAGGAAGGGGGCAGGCCGGAGTTGAGGATGATGTTTGATCACCGCAATGTCAGCCGTGAGCCGTGCTCCCTGGCATGGTAGGGAGGAGGCTAGAGGTTGTGGAATTCTGAGCTTCCAACCCTCCAGAAGTACCCACTAAGACACACCTTGACAAATTTTCACAAGAAGCAGAGAAGAGATTGTGTGTAAATCAAAGCTTACAGGAACTGCTCGGCTGAAAATGAGTTTTAATATCTATTTCAGGGGAGAAAAGACAAAGCTGGAAGACTTGGAAAAGGTGAAGGAAGTAAATTGGGTTGGCAGATGATGCTAAGCAGTCCTGAACTGAACTGCTAACCCCTGAGCGACAGCCACGGGGGTGATGAATATCGGGGCTCTTTATAGTCAAGCAGCCAGGGCTGGGGCCTGGGAACTACAGAATCCTGTGCCAGCAGGCTCAGATGCCACCAGTGGGAATCGGAGAAGCAAAAACTGTGATCGTTTACTAGGCAAAGGGGAATGGGGTTGCAGAGGGGGAAGGAGACCAGAGAGTCTTTGGGAAACTACCAAGACTAGGGGATGTGAGCCTCAAACAGGCCCCATGAGCAGACTGGAGGCTTGGCGGCCACATCAGGAATTGTGTCTCCTCCCATGAGTCACGGGAAGCCTTTGAAAGGTTTTCAGCAGAGGGGGCTAAAATGATGCGGTCTGTGTTATGAAAAGAGCATTCAGGCTCCAGTGGAGAAAATAGATCAGGGGGAGGATCGGGGGCAGATCGTGAGTCCCCTGCAGCAGGTGGGGGTGGACAAGAACATTCTATGAGCATCTGCTCACTGCAGACCTCAGGCTACATCTGGGAACCCAAAGGAATCAAAGCTTGTGCCCGCCTGAAAGATGGGCATGCGTGTAAACGTTATAAGGGAATGAGGGAAGAAATGAGCTGTGTGGAGAGCGGGGTGGCTGTGGCTGGGAGGGAGACGCAGTGCTTGAGTATGGGAGGAAGTGGACCCAGCAGCCATGGGGTTCTACAGGAAAAGGCTCCTGAGTACCCTGGTTCAGGTGGTGTTTAAACCCGGTTTAGATGCAAAGTAGGTGAGTTACTCGGTAGCCAGATTGAGGGGTGGTTTGGAATCCCATCCCAGCTGAGCTGGGTGGGATGGAGAATCCCATTCTACTCACAACGACTTTGCTGTGAGCCCCAGCAAAGCACCCGGAAATTCCCCGTGCTTGGTGTGGCCGTCAAGACTACTGTCGAGGGAGACTTCATCATCCTTACTGTCCAGATGAGGGAACGGAGCTGGGGAGTTCAGGTGGTTCTCCCCATGTCACACAAGCAGGAACGCATTGCTGGGGACACACACTTGCCACTGGAATTCCAAGCATCCAGTGAGAATTCAGGAGCCTCAAGCCTGCAGGGTGAATGGAAGGAGCCCCCCCACCCCCGCTGCCCCAACTGTCAACAGACCTCGGGGCTCATAACTCAATGTTTCGGAGGTCTTTGCAGAAGTCAGTGCCGTGTCCCTGACCTCCTCATTCAAGGTCACAGAGCACAAAGTGCTTCTCACGTCCTGAGATGCCACCGGGCAAGCGGCTGCACTGGCCTGGCCTGACCTTGGCCCTCACCACCTGGGCCATTTGGGGCATTGCCAGAGTTCTCATGCATCTGGTGGGCCTGGCAGGACTCTCAGGGAAATAGGGCCCCAAATGGATGCAGTCTGGGCCACGTGGCTCCCAGATAAACCGTCCGTCACTTTCCACTGACTTTTACGAGCCCCTTCCTGTACCCAGACATGATGTCAGCCTTTCTGCAGCCATCAGCTCATCTCTTCTGCGACCAGCCATCCCAGGTAGATATTAGCATCCCCATGAACTGTTAACAACTCTGAAATTAACAACCCGAACAAGCAGCATAGCTGGGGCTCCAGCCAGATTTGCTCGTCTCCAAAGTCCAGGCCTTTTCTTTATACCTTTATCTTGAAATTAATTGTCAAGGACATAACTGATAATAGACATACAATCTCTTTTTAAAATGGAAACATTACAGAGAAAGGTAGAGTTTATTTGACACCCCCCGCCCCGCCAACAATCTTTTTTCCCTAGCAATTTCTTTCCATGCAACCACTGTTATCCTAGTTTGCTGTATGCTATTTGGTTCAGTTTTATTTATTTTGTTTTTTTTTTTTTGACAGAAAAGTTATACTGCACCTAAGGAACCACACTCAACAGTATGTCTTCAAGTTTCAACCATGCTAGCACATAAAGATCTTCCTCATTATTTTTAGCCGTGGGAAGGTGTTCCGTGTATTGGTATTGGTAGGTACCCCACAGTTTAGCTGTCTTCCTAGCCACAGACATTTGAGTTATTTCTCCTTTTTTGGCTGTTTAAGCAGTGATATGCTGATCATCTCATGCACATGTGCAAGTGCAGTTTTTTTGGTTGTGTTTGTGTGTGTGTGAGCGTGTGTGTGTTTAGCAAAGTGTACCTGCAAGTACACTTATGTGGAGTATACATGCTGTCAAACAGCCCTCCAGAGAGGCAAAGCATGTTCACACTCCCACCAGCAACACTGGGAAGAAATTGTCTCTTTACAGCCTCAACACCCCACCTGTGCCTTCTAGTCCTCCTAGTCCTCCTAGAGATGCCCTACTTCCAGTGCAGGACAGAAAAGGTAGGTAGAAGAAATACTCAGACTTCTCCTGAGGCTCACCCCAGGCTCCCCATGAACTCTACCAAGTCCTGCCTTCCTCCTTGGATCTCTGTGGAGGAAGCCAGCCGTGCCCGAGTCACCCAGCTCTTAGAAGCTGTATCAGCTAAGAGTGGCCACAGGAGTGCTGTGTAACAAACATCCAGAATATCTCTCGGCATGTGGCAGTAAATATTTATTTAGCTCATTCATCTGTAGGCAGCTAATCTAGGATGGGCTCTGCTGGGATGGTTCAGCATTGCTTCCGGTGTCTCCCATGCCCTCCTGGGACCAGCAGGGCCACCAAGGCAAGCTCTTCTCTGGGAAACGGCAGGAACATAAGAGACAAGCCCAGCAACACATGTGCATTTCAAGTTTCTGGGCATCTCGTCTGCAAACACACCATGAGCCAGAGCAAGTCCCATGGCCAAGCCATGGATGGAGCAAGTAAATCCACCCCTTCACTCTCCAGTGGAACTGAGGTGAGGGGTGAATGACTATCTAATCTGCCACAGAAGCCAGGCCAGATATGACCTGAAATCTGCCTGATGCCAGAGCCCTGCAGAGCAGCGGTCTCAGGATGGAGACCGGGTCCCCCAGCTGACTGGAAATGAGTTCTTTAAAGCTCCTCAACTCCCCATTAGTGAAGCTGCCTTCAGTCTCCTACACACACCACAATGATTTTCTACCCTGCCCCACAGTGAAATCTCTAAGACTCAAATCTGGGCCTTGGCACTGCCTGGCTGTGGGCCCCTCAGTGTTCCACCCCCACCACCACTGCCCCACCCCCCCCATGGTCTGGCTCTGCCTAACGGTCCAGGCTCACTCACAGCCCTCCCCCTTTGCTGCACTCTCCCCTTCCCCTCTTGCTCAAGGACCCAGCCTCTCGTGTGTGCTCTCACTCCATGGTCGTGTCCGCTGCAGAATTCCCTTCCCAGGCATCCTTCAAGTCCCAGCTTGGGCCTCACCTCCATTTCAAAGTGATCCCTGTCCCTGTTCCTAGAATTATCATTACTTCCTCCCTTGGCACATCCATCTGTCCAAGAGACACATCACAGACATCCCAGAGGGTCCAACTCAGATGCCTTCAGGGGCCACCAAAGCTCACTGGCTTAAGACAAACAGAAGAGGGTGCCTGGCAATTTACAACCAATGTCCCTGCTGTTGATCTCCACCCCAGCCATGCTAATTGCATGCATGTTTATATGACCTTGGCCAAAAGGGACCACAACAACTCTGCTGGATGATGACGCTGCCACCTGGGACTGTGGTCCCAGAGTCTACTTTTCAGGAGAAGACATAAATTTGGACATTTATTAGGAATATTAGAAGGGTTAATATTTGTAAAGCTCTAAGAAGGATGTTGGGGGCATCGTAAATGCTGTATACCTGTTAAAGTAAGTGGATAGATGGAAGGAAGGGAGGGAGAGAGGAAAGAAGGGAGAGGAGGAGGATAAATTAGATAAATCTCTCTTTGAAAAGTTGGTAATTTAAAAAAAAATGATGTACTGAAACAACCAAGCCTTTTTATAGGCGACGTTTCACCAGAACACTGCCAGTTTGTGGACTCAGGAACAGAACTGCCCTGTTACTCTGGGGGAGCCCCTAGAGGAGAAAGTAGGGGTGGGGTGTGGCCCCTGCCCAGAGCAGACACCACCGAGGATGCCTCCTCCATTTCCCTCTGCCATGACAACACCGCACACACACTTCCTTCAGCTCCTCCAGGGGAACTGGAGAGAGCAGGGAGACCTCAGAGGACAAGAAATACAGAGAGATTGAGAATTGCCTCTGTCTTGACCAGGGTTTCTCTGCAGTGCTCGAGAGAGATCCCAAGAGCCTTTGGACCTCAGAAAGGGTCTTCAGTGAGCCCACTCCTCCCATCTTCATCACCATTGCCCTAGGTCAGGCCTCACTGTACCTTTCTTGGACTCCCCACTAGCCTTCCGGTCCTCATTCCCTCCTTGTCCAATGTGTATGGACACCTCCCTGTGTCCCCAAGGGCATCTCAGAGCCAGCAGGTTATGGTATCTGACTGGCTTTGAATTCCAGCTGAGGGAACAAGTCACACTCCAGTTCCCTCATCCACCAATGGGGAAAATTGGTGGTATCTTACAGAGTTGTTGGAAGGTTTCAAAGGATGTCATGCCTGCAAAGAGCTCGGTACAATGCAACCAAAGAGCTTAGACAATGTCATGTGCTCCATAAGCATCAGCTGCTGCTACTGCCAAAGTGCAAGTCATTGAGTGTTCTTCTGCTCAAACGCCTTTGTAGCTTTCATTACCTTAGAATGCAGAGCTGGCTCCTTGGCTTGACATTCACGGCCCTGCCTGATCTAGCCCATGTAGCCTTCCCTGCTCCCACATGGATGCAGTTGCCACCCATGAGATGTACACACCCAACTCTAAATGGTACATTCTTGACTTGTCAATTCTGAGCCTTCCAAATGTCAAGACCTTGCAGGCGGCCCCCTCCCCAAAGCAATGGAGGTCCTCCACCAACCTTGGAGCTCAGTCCAGGATTTGAGTGCCAAGGTAGGGCTGCTCTGGGCATTGAAATTGAACCTCTCTTAGAGACTTAGGGATAGAGCTCATTTGGAGTTGACTCCAAGATCTTCTCCCAGGGACCCAGCATTCATCTGATCTAGAGGCTGAGCCAGAGAGGGAAATCTAGGTGACTAACACAGGCCTCTGAGTCTCATTCTCTCATCCGTGACATGGTGGTACTGGGGACATTTTCTTTATGCTATTTATAACCCAAACTGCCTCTTCCAAAGAAAGTCCCTTATTGTTAACTAGGTTCCCTTTGTTCTGTTGAGCACCTGGATGAATCTGAAAATGCATTTATCTGCATAATAGTGGGAGAAGAATTTGGAGTTCGTGAGGTACAGTCTGGGGTGGCAGGTGGTGAGGAGGAGGGATGAGAAAAGAGAAAAGCGATAAAAGTTGCTAAGATGGGGACAGAATGAAGTTAACCATGTACATTCCCAAAATGACACTTAGAAGAAAAGTGAATTCCTCATGTTCATTTCATAGTTGTACACACTGATATGGTGTAAACCCTTCTCCACCTGTCCTCCTACACAAAGATCTCCAGGAGAGACCATTACACTCATGAGTATTTTGGCTTTGGTAGTGGGGGTGGAATCTGGGAAGGGGGTGGAGTTTGGCATCTAGGCCCACATAGACCACAACAGAAGGGACCCTAGAGGAGCAGGTTTCCAGAGCCAGAAAAAAAAAACAGGAGACTCTATATCCTTTGGAAGTCACTGGAATCTTGGGAAGGCTGTGCTCTTCCTAGAGGGTAGTGAATGAATGAGATCAAACCAACCTTGTCCAGATCTCAAGGCATCAGGAGGCCACAGATGCCATTTTGTTTCCACAAGTTTAATAAAATCTACCTTACAGTTTGTGGTGAGGATTAAGAGACGAGGAATAAAAGCATTTGATACATAATGACAACATGATTTGAGGTGGATTTTCCTTGTGGTTGTGGCTCCTCTAAATGCCAGGAACAATACTATAGAAATGTCCAATTTGAAGATTTAGGTCCCAGGCAGCATAAAATGCTAAAGCACTGGGTGGATCTAAGCAGGTGTTCAAATAAATGATTTTAAATCTTTTAGACATGTATTGTGTATGAGAGGTAGAAGGGAGAGGACCCTCTCAGTTCTTCGAAACTGTCTCCTCTGAAACATGTTACTAAAGACAGGACCAGCCCAAGCTGAGTTAGAGTGTGAGCCAGCTAGATGGCGGGGAACCCTGAAATATCATGGGAATAAACCATAAATGTGCTAACTCCAGTTTCCAGGATCATTCTTCTCTCATAGCTGGAGAAATGTGCATTGATCCCCACGCTTGGCCCTTTAGGGAATTTTCCAAAATCCCTTGTTGTGTTGACCCTTTTCTGGAGTGTTTTTTTGATTGAGATACAATTCACATACCATAAAATTTGCCTTTTAAAGTGTACAACTTAATGTATTTAGTATATTCACAAAATTGTGCAACTTTCACTGCTAAATTTTGCAACTTTGCAAAATTTTTTATTATCCCCAAAAGAACCCCCACACCCATTAGCAATGACTCCCCAGCCCCTGACAACCATGAATCTACTTTCTGTCTCTGTGAATTTGCCCACTCTGGACATTTTTCCACACACGGGGTATCAGAGTGAGCTTGGAGCCCACAGTGTCCTCTGCTGAACTGCAGGAACCCAGTAGTTCATGCCATCGGGCTGCTGACCAATAAAAAATAATGCATTGTCTAGAGCTAGAACTCTTTCCTGTGCCACTAACTTATTTTTGGATAATCCCCAAATGAAACTAGGGAAAGAACAAAAACCAAAACAAAATGAAATGTTTTGCTGAGTATTTTCTGAGTACTGACTCCATGTGACCATGGAAATAAACAGGTAAGTGACTTTGTTTCTGTATATAGTTTTTGTTAACAGAAAAATCAGTTTTTCCCTGACCCAGCTAGATTAATATTGAACAAAGATCGAAAGACATAGATCTGAAGAAATGCCAAACCATTTACCTCCCCGGGAGCCTTGACCCAGGAAAGACTTGCCCCAGAAAAGCCCTTTTCTCCCCCTTTCTATTGCTAAGAACTTTTACCCAAAACTTGGGAATAAAGCTGAAAGGTGACAGCATGTCCTGTGAGTGTCACACGGGGGGACCTATCTAGCAGGCCCGCCCAGGACTATCTGATTCTCCAGGGGAATGTGCCTGTGTTTGACTTACTGTTTACTATTGATTAGGGCCCAGGCTTTGCAAAGTTACATGTTAACTTGTAGAAGATTAAGTTGCAAATAGCTTCCTTTTGGCCCATTAGAAATGCAAATGATTTCTATACAGTGGGAAAGATTATATCAAAGGTTATAGTTTATTGTCCTGTAGGACATTACCCTGTTTGTGTCTAATTCAGCAATCCTATCCCAAGACATTCTTTCAGTGATGGTCTACGGCTGTTTCTCAGATTCTTATTTGAACCAGCTCCACCTACCATCCTCCTTGTTCTCTCATTAATGAGTTAAATTATTCTGTGTCTCCTGTTGACTATACATTTGTATGAGTCGTGTGTTTAACCTTTTGAACATTATACTTTGATGAAATCTTGGGTTCCACTTCTCAAAAGAAGACATTTATGCAGCCAAAAAACACATGAAAAAATGCTCATCATCACTGGCCATCAGAGAAATGCAAATCAAAGCCACAATGAGATACCATCTCACACCAGTTAGAATGGCGATCATTAAAAAGTCAGGAAACAACAGGTGCTGGAGAGGATGTGGAGAAATAGGAACACTTTTACACTGTTGGTGGGACTGTAAACTAGTTCAACCATTGTGGAAGTCAGTGTGGCGATTCCTCAGGGATCTAGAACTAGAAATACCATTTGATCCAGCCATCCCATTACTGGGTATATACCCAAAGGACTATAAATCATGCTGCTATAAAGACACATGCACACGTATGTTTATTGCGGCACTATTCACAATAGCAAAGACTTGGAACCAACCCAAATGTCCAACAACGATAGACTGGATTAAGAAAATGTGGCACATATACACCGTGGAATACTATGCAGCCATAAAAAAGGATGAGTTCATGTCCTTTGTAGGGACATGGATGAAACTGGAAACCATCATTCTCAGTAAACTATTGCAAGGACAAAAAACCAAACACCACATGTTCTCACTCATAGGTGGGAACTGAACAATGAGAACACGTGGACACAGGAAGGGGAACATCACACACTCCGGGGACTGTAGTGGGGTGGGGGGAGTGGGGAGGGATAGCATTAGGAGATATACCTAATGCTAAATGACGAGTTAATGGGTGCAGCACAACAACATGGCACATGGATACATATGTAACAAACCTGCACATTGTGCACATGTACCCTAAAACTTAAAGTATAATAATAATAAAAAAAAAGAATAGCCAAAAAAAAAAAAAAACTTGGGTTCTAACCGCAGCCAGTGGGCAGGGACGCCCCCTGCTGGCAGGGCCATTTTATTCATTACACGTTATAAGTGCAAGCTTTACAGAAGCTTCCAAAGATATTTGGGACCTGAAAAAAAAAGAAAAGAAAAGAAAACAGAGCCTTTAAAGTATGAAAGGAAAAATGCAAATTTAAAATGAGTCTACATTTGATTAAAATCTACAAAATGCAATCTTTTTTAAAATTTATTTATTTTTTTGAGACGAAGTCTCGCTCTGTATCCCAGGCTGGAATGCAATGGCGCGATCTCGGCTCACCGCAACCTCTGCCTCCCCGGCTCAAGCAATTCTCCTGCCTCAGTCTCCTGAGTAGCTGGGATTACAGGCATCCGCCACCACGCCTGGCTAATTTTTTTGTATTTTTAGTAGGGATGGGCTTTCACCATGTTGGTCAGGCTGGTCTCGAACTCCTGACCTCAGTGTAGAATGCAAACCTCTGCCTTGCTCAGCCTTCCTTACCCCTAGTGTGCAGACATATGACAGAATATCCCGATCAAAGGCTCGAGCAACTTTGATTTAGAAATAAGCTCCTCCGAGCAGTGGGATTGCAGGATCATATGATAGTCCTATTTTTAGTTCTTTGAGGAACCTCCATACCGTTTTCCACCACGGCTGTACTAATCTACACTCTCACCAACAACATGCCAGCGTTCCCTTTTCTCTGCACCCTCACCAGCACCTGTTATTTTTTGCCTTTTTGTTGAGACTGGGATGAGATGGTATCTCCTGTGGTTTCTGCCAGGCAAGGTCAGAGTCCCAGCACCGGGAAGTGATCGACTCGTGGGTTTGTAAAAAAATAAAAAAAATAAAAAAGTACCAACAATAGTATAAGTTTGAAAAAGGAAAGTTTATTGGAAAGGAAGAATGCTGCAAAAGCATGCAGCGGGGCACCTCAGCGAGAGGACTGATTTTTCCTTAGGGTGGAAAAATCCAGCAGTGGATTTTTCCTTAGGGGTATTTATGGACCTAAGGCAGGAGCTTAGGGTTGTAAAATGAGTTTTGGCATGGCATTCCGGAGATGGATAGAAATTTTAGTTACTTATGAAAGTTGAAAGAGGCCTGGAACCAGATGCCGACTTTAGATACTAGGGAAGTCTAATTACTTTTGATTTTCTCCAGATATAGGGAGTTTTGCCTCCGGTGGCCTGTTCGATGGTCACCAGGTGGTCGTTGCTCGCTTCTAAACTCCTCAGGTAAGGAGTTTTTGTCTCCTGGACCCATCCAATGGTCACCAGGTGATTTCCACTCTCCTCAGTTCTGATGTGGATTTCCCCGATGATAGACATTGAGCATTTTTTCATATTCCTGTTGGTTATTTGTATGTATTCTTTTGAGAAATGCTTATTCAAATATTTTGCCCATTTTCAGACAAATAATTTGGGCTTTTTGCTATTGAGTTGTTTGTTTGAGTCTATCAACAGATAAATGGATAAAGAAAAAGTTATATATATATATATATATATATACATACATATATATATATATATATATATGTCCATTTTCATACTGCTATGAAGAAATACCAAAGACTGGGTAATTTACAAAGAAAAAGAGGTTTAATGGACTCACAGTTCCACATGGTTGGGAAGGCCTCACCATCATGGTGGAAGGCGAAGGAGGAGCAAAGTCACGTCTTACATAGTCACAGGCAAGAGAGTCTGTGTAGGGGAGCTGCCCTTTATAAAACCATCAGATCTCACGAGACTTATTCACTATCACGAGAACAGCATGGGAAAAACCCACCCCCATGATTCGATCACCTCCCACCGGGTCCCTCCCATGATAGGTGGAGATTATGGGAGCTACAATTCAAGATGAATTTGGGTGGGGACACAGCCACACCATATCAATACATGAAGGAATATTATTCAGCCACAAAAAAGAGTGAAATTGCTATAATATGAATGGAACTAGAGGTCATCATGTCAAGTGAAACAAGCCAGGCACAGAAAGACAAAAATCACATGTTCTCACTCATATATGGGAGCTTAAAAAGTAGATCTCATGGAGACAGAGAGTAGAACAGTGGTTACTGGAGGCTGGGAACGGGAGGGGAAGGGAGGATGAAGATAATTAATGGGTACAAAAATACAGTCTGATGGGAGGAAGAAGATAACTTAGTAAGGTGGCCAGAGTTAACAATGATGTATTGCATATTTCAAAACAGCTAAAAGAGAAGAATTTGAATGTTCCCAATGTAAAGATAAATATTTGAAGTGATGGATATCTCAGTTACCCTGATTTGATTATCACACGTTGTACCTATGTATCAAAATATCACATGTCGCCCATAAATGTGTACAACTATTATAAATCAATTTTAAAAAGGGAGGGAGGAAGAAGCTCTTCCGTGCAGGACAGAATGCGGTGGGCTCCAGCAGTAGCTGGCTCACCCCGGTGCACAGGCTTCCGAGGGCAGCTCCAGCTCCCAGCCAGGCCAGCTCTGCTGTCAATCCGTGAGCTTTCTAATAACCTATGCTAATAAATCTCTCCCTGCTTAATATCCAGCTCCTAGCCTGTAATATGTGTTCAATGAATTCTAATTAAATGAATCTGCTTGGGGAGAAGGACTGGCTCTGCTCTAAGGTATGTCTTCCTTACTAACTGGGAAGCCAGAGGCTGTGTCCATCAGATGCTTTGCCAGCAAGTGCTTAGCACAGATCAGGCCCAATGAAGGTGGAAGACAGGGAGGAGAGAGGAGATGTGCGCCCCAGTCCTGCCCCTGGGCTGAGTATTATTGAATCTCCCTCTTTTCTGGTATATCCCTGGAGACACCTCATCCCTGTCTGAGAAGATTAGAACAAGAAGCCCTCCCAGGACCCCCCCTCAGACCCAGGCAAGAAGGACCCTGCTTTGGAAGACCTGTTCCTGTCCCTCCAGTGGTCCCCATGGGGTCAAGGGTCTATGGGGCTGAAAGGATGTGGCCACCTGGAGCCAACCCTGGCCCCCTTCTAAATGACACTTGCAGGAATTGGGGCCCTAGATTTCCTTGGCCCAATGGTGCTAAAGCCCAATTCTTGGGCCTGTGCAGGCCTGTCCCCATGTCCAACCTCTCAGGGGTAGACCGTGAACATGGCTAGGCCCAAGGATGGCTACTTATGGGGGGATATGAATGGAGTTTTGACCCTTGGGCATGTATAAGATGTGGGGTATACGGGATGGAGCCCAGGTGGGAAGAGACAGAGCAGGATGGCCTTCTGCCAAGGTTCAGCTCTCCTCCCCATACCACGTTCTGGTGTGGAATGCCAAGGAGTCCAAAGATTCCAGATTTGAACCTGGCCTTCTAGGTAGTTTGAAAAGCATACTTTCTCAAGATCAAAAAATAGAAGCTATTTAATTTAATAATGTGTCTATGTACCAGTTACCTATTGCTGTGTAACAAACGACCCCAAAACTTAGTAGCTTAAAATGACACACATGTATTTTCTCACAATTTATCTGATCAGGAATCTGGAAACTGCTTAGCTGAGTTTTCTGCTTCACAGTGTCTTGGGAGACTGCAATCAAGTCTCAGCCCAGGGTCTTCAGTCTCATCTGAAGGCCCAACTAGGGCAGGGTTGGTGGCTGAGCTCAGTCAGTGGCTGTCTGTCAGCCAGGCTGGCCTCGGTTCCTTGCCAGAAGGAATCTCGGTTCATCAAGGCATGCATGCCAAGAGGCATCATAAGATTGTAACAGAAGTTACTATTTTTTATAACCTACTCATGGAAGTGACACCCGATCACCTTTGTCATATTCTACTGGTTAGAAGCAAGTCTCCAGCCAGCCCACCCTCAAGGGGGGGTGGTCATACAAGGGCAGGAACATCAGGAGGTGGAAATCACTAGGGGCTGCCTGTCACAGCTGGTTTGATTTTTGACTTGTAAGTATTTAGATATGTGAGAACGGTCCTCCCAAGCTCCACAAATCTTAAGAGCAGCCTTGCTTTTTCCTGTGAAGCCCACAAAGCACCTCCTTGCCATAAATAAAATGTCCCGCCTCAGGGGCTGTATCAGAATCCAAACGCATCACCTGCCAAGCCCAGGGCTGTGCACTCAGAGCTCCCACTGAGAGACTGTGCTCCCGGATCACAACCCTGCATCCTGGACAGAGGAGCAGAGCCCAATTCGGAGGAAGCTTCCATGAAGGAAAGAAATTACCACTTCCCGCTCCAATTACCAGCTGAGCTAATTGCAACAGTAATTGCAACTGAGGGACCTAAATACCAGGCTGGGCCAGAGACGCGCTTCCTCCCCGCCTTTCGGGGGCCTCCTGCTGCCTCCTGGGGGCTGCAGACAGGGTGGGAATCCTATTCTTGAGAGAACAAGAGGTCTGGCCTGTGTCCCCGAGACCAGATTGTCAGAGACAGCCCAGTCCTCCTCCCGGCGATAAAGCTTCCCAGCCCCGAGAATGGCCCCTCCCATTGGATTTCTGCCCCGGCCCTAGACTCGGAAGCCGCCCGGCTCACTCCCGGGCTACCAAGGGCCAACAATTACATTATGAGCCATGGGCTCTTCGGCCCTGGCATCTGAGTCCTGGCCCTCTCCCTGCCCTTTCCTGCCCCAGGCACTATCTCTGCACTGGGCACTGTCACCCTGGGGCTGGGTCCCCATCACTGGCCAGTCCTCCTCTCAGAGCACCCCTACATTCCCATGTTCGCTTCCGGCCTCTAGATCCCACAACCTGCCCGCAGGACCCGCCCACTCCCAGCTCCTGGGCCTCCCCAGCACCTCTGACCCAGGAAGCCCAGCCTGGTCTGGCCCTGGGTGAGCTGCACGGGTGCACAGCTCAGGTTCTCCTAACGGTGGAAAACATGAGGGTGGACTGGGGGAGGCCCCCGGCTGACAACACTGCCTACACCCTCCATTAGGCCCCTCCACTCCCTCCATTAGGCCCCTCCACTCCCTCCGCACAGCCCCGAAAAGCAGCCATCCTCGGGCACTACACCGCCAGCGTGCGTGCTCCCTCCTCTACAGACTGGGGCCGGGCAAGGTCCCTGCAGACCCTGGAATTAGACGTTACGACTGTTCGGCGGAGGAAGGCCAGGGCCCCTGTGGGCAAGCCCCTGTTCTATAGAGACCTGTCTCACTCACAGGGCCTGGCCACACCCCTGCTCAAAACCTTCCAGTGGGACCCACTGCCCTCACGAGAGAGGCCACCGGTCTCCTCCGCGCCAGCCCGCCCCTCTGCCTCTGTCGTTTAATCCCCTGCTGCTCCCTGCAGGTTCTGTGGGGCACTTGCCCAGGGCTCCGGCCACACCACCCTCCTGGCGGCTCAGCCCGCTCCGCGTCCTCCGCCTGCATCCCCGTCTGTCCAGCGGCAGAGCTAGGCTTGGTGGAGCCCTGAAGCTTACATGAGCTGGGGTATATCTCCTGAAGAAAAAGAGTACAAAAGGATAAATGGGACAATGAAGTCCAGAGTCCTAGAAAACGAGGGTCCCTGAAGCTTCGGGCCATTGGCCTTAAAGCAGATTTGCCTCCCCTGCCCCATCTGGTCCCATCTCCCCTCCTTTACCTTCCCGGGGCAGCCTTTCCCCGGCCCCGCCCACCGCTCCCCACTCCTGCCCGGGTTGGGTCCTTCCCCAGGACGCCCTGCGCTTAGCTTAGGATAGTCCAATCTCCCTGCATAGCGGGCGTCTCTCTGTGGATCTGGTCCTCCCATGAGGCTGGGGGCCAGGGCAGTGTGGAGTCATCAGCATTGCGACGTGCAGAACCCAGGGAAGTGAATTAATTAATGAACACTTTTCCCACAAATAAGCAAACACATGAACATCTGTTAGATGATCTCGCAGGCTTAAACATTCAGCTGTCCCAAAGCAGGGGCTGCTTGCACCAGGAAGGTCTCCAACCCGCCCACAGCCAGCAGCCTTCAACTCCCAGCCAGTCTCCAAACCAGGGGACGCCCAGGCACAGGGAATCCACCAGGGGGCAGTGCAGGACCACAAATGCCTATCCAGCCAGCACCTGCGCGTAAACTGCCCTCCCTAAACCCTGCAGAAATCGTCTCCCCCTAGCGCCAGCATTCCTAGGCTTCCAGAGTTTCAACTATCCCTTTCAATTAAACAAAAGAAAAGTGGAGCTGAGGAGTCAGGCAGATCCAGGATCAATCCCAGCTCTACCATTTCCACCCTGGCTGTGTGAATGTAGGCATGTTCCCTCCCCTCTTTGAGCCAAACTCTCTAACCTGCAGGGCTTCTATGATGCCTGCGAGGGTTCCCTGAAAATGATAAACTGCCAGACATAGGTTGGTTATTGGTTAATTCAGTCCACTGTCTGATTTCCAAATGATGCTATATTAACCCAACTTTAGCTTTAGGGGTAAAATGTTGCAAATGCCAACCCCATAACAAGGTTATGGAAAGACTCTGATTTAGTCTCTATTAAAGACATCCTGAATGGTTTATTGATTTTATTTTTTAAGGGAGATGAGAGGAAATAGGAGCAAACCATTTTGGGTGCCAATTAAATTCATAGTTAAAAGTTTATGATACGGGAGACAGTGGGCACAGCAGAGCCCCAAGCCTCGACTCCTGGCCACTGGGCACTGGCCCCCATTCGTCCACTGTCTCTTTTCTCTGCCCTCAATATGTGAGCTTTTCCAGGCTGTAAAGGGGACTGCTCCCTCTCTGCAATCTCAGTGGCTAGCTCACAGTAGGTGATCAAAAACTGCACACTGCATTGCTTTGAGGATGGCTTTGGGAAATTCTTTCCCACTATTCATTTGGGTTTCTGTCTGCATCATCTGGAGTCTTTGGGTGCAAGCTCTGAACACTGACTTGTGTGAACTTTATTGGAAAGATGTCAGGTAGCTCAGAAAAAAATGAAGGAAAGCTGGAGGTCTGAGCTCAGCAAACACCAGAGCAGCTCTGGGGACCAGGACACCGAGAGCGCTTTTCCTCTCTGCCAAGTTGCCACCACTGTGATGAATGACTTCTGGTGGTCTCTCTATGATGCAGAGCCCCTGCAATCAGGCCATCCCCTGGCCTGGCCTGGAGAACACAGGACAGCTTGATGGACACCCCAGGACAATGTCACATGCAACTCAGAAGGGCAAGTCCCCCCAGTGAAGTGGGCAGAGAGGCTGGATGGCCAAAGATCAGCCAAGTTCATGACAGTTCAATATACCAAGTCCAGGCTGGGACTCCAGTTTCCATGACATTGGTTCCTGTTCTGGTCCCTGGGCCCAGCCCTGCAGCATGGAGCTCAGAAAGGTACAGACATGAGAAGGAGCAGGCAAGATTCTGCTGTCAGAGTGTGTGAAAGCCACTGGGGAAGGCGAGGCTCAGGGAGGACAGAGCAGAATGAGCAAGAGTAAAGGAGGGAGGCCCTCCTTGCAGATGGGCAAAGTCCTGGCTGTTCATCACAGCTTGCCAGCCACTTGCTGTGCAACCTCCAGCAGGTCCTTGGTTTCTCTGAGCCCCAGTTTTCCCATCAGTAAAGACTTTTCTGGGCAAGCATCCCTGTCCTCTGCCATCCCTCTGTCCAGCAGTGCTTTACTTATGAAGAATCTCAACACTGGGGTCATTGAGGACTCAATTGCCACCCACCACCATACACACGCACAGGCACATACGCTCACACTCACTCACCAGGCCCCAGTGAAAAAGAGGCCCCTACACATCTCACGTGACTAAATAGCACGTTTCTAGAGCCAGGGAAGCTTGCCATGAGTTGGCTTCCCCAGCTCATCAGCTGTGTGACCCTGGGCTTATTTGGAACCCTGTAGCCCTCTGACCCCAGCCTTCTGCTTGCAAGTGATGACATAGATTCCAGGGCAGGCCATCCAGGGAGTGGTGGCTCAGTGTGGCCCCTCCCTGCCATGGGAGACTAAGCCAAAATGGATGTGAAGAGTACTAGCCATACCCAAGGGTGGCACTTACCAAAGCCGCCTATGTTAGGGCAATGCTAGCTGCTGGAAAAATAGACCCAGAGGTGTATGCACACTCAAACTCAACAGAAGTCTATTACTTGCTCATGCAATGCAATAGTCCAAATCTGGAAAATCCAACCAACCCAGAGAGGCCCCAGCTTTCTGGCTATTTTCTTTCATTTTTGCTTGCAGACTACACAAATCTTAGACCTGAGTTCATGTCTTTCTTGTAAGACCTTGCTGTAAGCAGCAAAATGCAGCAAAAGCTAGCTTTCAGGATTTTTACCTCTTCCGCTGGAGCTGCCAGTTCCCTGGCCTTTGTCTTCCTTCCAAATTATTTTAGGCAATGAACGGCTCATCAGATGCGCTGTGGCTGCATCACACAAGTCCCCCCACTTTCCACCTGGAATCTCCAGTCTTCGCTACTCACTGTCCACCCCCTGGGGCCATGCCACGTATTTAAGGTTGTTATGGCAACACTCTTGCTTCAAGGTGCCAATTCCTGTATTGATTAGAGTAATGCAAGCTGCTGAAGCAAGTAGATCCAAAATGAGCAAGGACTCAACACATCAGAATTTGGTTTCTTCTTCACTTGATCATCCTGAGCCTACGGTTGCAGCCCTGGGTGGTGGGAGGGTTCTCTTCACAGTAAGCCAGACACCAGGCTTCCACCCCTGGGAGCCACCTACCCTTGAGCACCAGGGCCTTGTTTTCATCTCTTTCAGACTCAGGAAGGGAAGAAAATGAGGGACACATTTGCTCCTTAAAAGCTTCAGCTCCAAAAGGGAACCCATCACTTCTGCCCACAGCTTATGGGCCAGAACACAGAAGTCAGCCCACAGCCCAAGGGAGGCACAAACCAGGAAGAAAAGAAAACAGATTCAGGGTGAGCAGCCAGCCATGAAGAGGGAGCCCCCACGCTTTTCTTTGGTGGTTTCTCGCTGGCCCACCCCTCATGGCTAGTGGCCCATCCAAGTCAGCAATTTTGGACTTAGCTTCTGATGTGTGCAGGCCCCAGGCTGGGACCCAGTAACAGCGATGAATCAGCCGTCATCTGTATCCAATGAGTTCACTGCCTAATGGAGAGACCAGAGAAACATGTGATTCCACCCCAGCGGGACTGGACAGAAAAGGGTGCTTAGCAGGTGTTGAAGGGGCACATGCCCGACTTCTCAGGGGAGATGACATTGGAGCTGAGAGGTGTGGGAGTTGTCCCCGTGGAGGAGGAAGGTGGAGGGTAGGTCCCAGACAGTGGCAAGTCAGCCAGCAGGTGGAGTGGGGTTACTGGAGGGGAGACCTGAATCCAGCCGACAGCTGCGAGCTGGGAGAGGTGGCTCCATCTGTGAGTGACAAAGCGGGGGCAAGTGTGAAGCAAGATCTCCAGAAAGTAAGATGTCAGGTATAAAGCCATTAAGTTTTTGATCCGCTGTGGCTATAACAGATCACACACTTAATTGCTTCCAACAACACAGATGTAGGACACAGAAAGTACTGTAGAGCAGAAGTCGAAAATGTGTCTTACAGGGGTAAAATCGAGGTGCAATTGGGCTGTATTCCTTCTGCAGGCTCCAGGGGAAAATCCATTGCCCTTCCTTTCCCAGTGTCTGGAGGCTGCCTGCATTCCTTGGCTCATGGCCCCAGCCAGCAGCTGCATCCCTCATGTGCTCGTCATCCCTTCCCCTTCTCTGACTCTACTTATAAGGACAGACCCTTGTGATTACATCAGGGCCACCAGATAAGTCAGGGTCACCTTCCCGGCTCGTGATTCTTAATCACATCTGCAAAGCCACTTTTGTCACGTAAGGAAACACATTCACAGGTTCCAAGGACTAGGACATGAACATCTTCGGGGGCCATTCTTCAGCCTGCCACAGCTGGTCATTCATGCCGGCAGTCACCACGAGAGAGTTAAGAGAAGATAAGGAGCATCTGTGCAGAGGGCCAGAGGACAGTGACAGGGAAGCCCGGAGCTCTCACGTCTGAAGGAAAGGTGGGCTGGGCGTGCTGGCTCTGGCCTGTAATGCCAGTGATGGGTGGGGGCGGGGTACTGGGAAAGGAGGGTGTGGTCCTGGCTAGGGCTCCACCCCCACGGAGCTAGTGAGGACAGGTACTTCTGCCTTCGCACACAAGTGTTGCATTTCTCAAGACCACTCTGGCCCACCACACCCCTATTCTGGGCCTATAAAAACCTGAGACCCTAGCACGGCAGAGACACAAGCGGCTAGACATCGTGAGGGACACATCGGTGGAAAAAGCCAGAAGCAGCTGGTTGAGAGCACACTGGCGGGAGAGCACATCGACAGGCACCGGCAGGCCGGCAAGCCAGCGACCGGCGGAACAACACGGAGTTAGGAAAGAGAGGTCGGAGAAGACAGGCTGCCCAGCGGCCAGCCTTCAGGGGAAAACCATCTCCCTTCTGGCTCCCCCATCTGTTGAGAGCTGCTTCCACTCAATAAAACCTCGCACTCATTCTCCAAGCCCACGTGTGATCCCATTCTTCCGGTACACCAAGACGAGAACCCGGGATACAGAAATGCCTCTGACCTTGGGACAGGTGGAGGGTCTAATGGAGCTGGTTAACACAAGCCGCCTATAGATGGCAAACTAAGAGAGCGCCCTGTAACACGCCCACTGGGGCTTCAGGAGGGGTAAACATTCACCCTACACACTGCGTGGGGTCGGAACCCCACAGCCTGCCCATCTGTTTGCTTCCCTAGAGGTTTGAGCATCGGGGCACTGAAGAAGGGAGCCACACCCACACTGCACGCCCTGCGACGGCGGCAAGGGAACCTTTCCTGTTTCACCGCACTTTGGGAGGCTGAGGGGAGGATTGCTTGAGCTCAGGAGCTCAAAAGCAGCCTGGGTAACACAGTGAGACAGACTCCCATCTCTATAAAAAATACAAAAATTAGCTGGGCATGGCGGTGTGCACCTGCAGTTCCAGCTACTAAGGAGGCTGAGGTGAGAGGACAGCTTGAGCCCAGAAGGTTGAGGTTGCAGTGATCTGTAGCCATGCCACCGCACTGCAGCCTGGCAAACAGTGAGACCCTGTCTTAAAAAAAAAAAAAAAAGGCCAGGCGCCATGGCTCATGCCTGTAATCCCAGCACTTTGGGAGGCTGAGGCGGGCAGATCACCTGAGGTCAGGAGATCAAGACCATCCTGGTTAACACGGTGAAATCCCATCTCTACTAAAAATACAAAAAATTAGCCGGGCGAGGTGGCCGGCGCCTGTAGTCCCAGCTACTTGGGAGGCTGAAGCAGGAGAATGGTGTGAACCCGGGAGGTGGAGCTTGCAGTGAGCGGAGATCATGTCACTGCACTCTAGCCTGGGCGACAGAGCGAGACTCCGTCTCAAAAAAAAAAAAAAAAAAAAAAAGGGAATGATAGTGGCAGCTGGCAGCTGGCAGCAGGAAGCATTACAGAAGGACCAGGCCCTGCCATGGACATCGTTGTTGCGTGCCCTAAATCCATTCTCTCTCTTCCGGTAACTGTACCTCAGGTTTCCTAATGGAAATACTTCTGTACATTCTTAACCCAAGGATCAGCCCATGACCCCGTCAAAGCCAACCAGAGCCTTTCATCCCCCATCCCTCAGGGGTGGGCACGGCCCAAGCCAGGTCAGACAGACCTTTCTTGGAACTTACTCTGGAGCTATTGGGGAAGACATTGGTGCTGGGGGTTGCTTTGAGAGAGCCCCTCTGAGATTCTACAGGGGGAAAGAGGACTTGAGTGATGAAAAGAGATGATGACAGCGTTTAGAAAACTGCATCTAGCTATGCAGAAAGCCAACTCTAGATTTCTCAATTATGTGAACCAAAAAAAGAAGAAGAAATCAGCTTAATCCCATTTCTAGCTGTTGCAACCGCATAAGTATTGACGAATCCAGCCCCCGCCACTGGTCGCAGGTTTTGAGGCTGCCTGCTGTGTCTCTTCTCTCCCCACCGCCCCCCCTCCCACCCACCTTCTTCCCCATCCTTCAAGGCTGTGCTCAACGCCACCTTCCTAAGGAAGATATTGCTGGCTCGGATTCTCCCGTTCTCAGGTTGGCCTGGCCCTACCTTAGGGTCCCAGCCTCTCAGGGTGGCCGCCTGGCCCCGGGTGCCCCTCACAGCCCTCTTGTCTTTCACCTCTTGGGTAATGGGCTGCTCGTCTTCTCTGGTCACTTGCAGACCCAGGAACGTGACCTTCCATGGCTCTGTCAGAACCAGATGCTGACCTGTGGGAGAGTCAACAGCTGCCATCTGAGATCCGGGGAAGACAAGCATGATTGGGCCTCGCCAGAAGTTGCTGTGCCCTGTTCTCCACAGGGCCCCCAAAGCCAGCATGGGGCTTCTCACCTTCTTCTCTGCAAGAACAAGGTCACTCCCAACAGAATAACTGTCCTGGTGCCTTAGCTCTTCCATGTCTCTGCCCAGTGGTCATAAGCATCGACCTGAATGCCCCCAGAGACAGGGTGCTCATCACCTCTCTGACAAATCATTCTCTTGCTGGACAGTGAGTCCAGGTCTACCCCCTAAACTTGCCTTTCCTCTGTCCCTCCAAGAATGCCTGGCTGGGTACCTCCCATAACCCACTCCCCAGCATGGCTCCCAGCCGAATATTCCCTGGTTGTGCAGTGGGACTGTCTGTCGCATCCCCCACCCTGCTGCCTCTGCCCACATTTCTGCAGGGCCCCTCTCTCCTACTCTAAGTATTTCCACCTGTTCCCTGAGGTATCCCTGAGGAATCACCCAGCTCTAAGAGCAGAAAACAAGATTCTAGGTGCCCCAGAGTTCTCAGTTTCACCCTGGCTAAGCACAAGACCACAGCCATGCCCCAGGAGGGAGGGGAGCAGAGCACCCCCACACTCAGGCCTCCACCTCCAGGGGGCCCTGAGCTCAGCCCAGACTGTGTTGCTGGGTGGAGAGGCGCACGTGGGCACTGTGGTCAGGCCAGGCACCCATACCTCCCCACAGGTCACTCGCCCTGGTGCCTCCAGGCTGGGGGAGGCCAGGACAGTGCATTTCCTGGCATGGGGGCTCACTCTTATGCCCAGACAATGCCACTGAGCCTGGGGGAGGTGGCCTCATATTGGAAACAGCAATGACCCTCATATCCAACTCCAAACACCCCAGCTTTTCAGAGCTTCCAAGACCCTGTGACCCTTGGGCTACATCTGGACCCAGAAGGCTCTCAGTAAATGCCTAGGAAGGGAAGGGGTGGGAGGAAGACAAGAAAGCATTTCTGAGCACCGACGAGTGCCAGCGCCTTTTACTGACACTAATTCACTCCGCCCCTCAAGACCAGGGTGGTTGTCCCCATTTTCAGAGAGGGACCCAGGCTCAGACAGGGTCTCTCAGCCAGTGAACGTCAGAGCAGGGACTTGAGCCTAGCCTATTTGATGCTAGGCCGCCCCACGCTATGCCTGCATCCGTCTTTCCTTCCTGCACCCGTCTTCCCTTCCTGCACTGGAGCGCACTGTGAATGCTCCATTGCGGCCCGAGGCTGCTGCTGAGGGGCCCAGCGGCTGTGCAGCTTTTTCCCGTGGGAGGAAGGGGTTGCTGCTGAGAGAGGGAGGCAACGAAAAGCCAGGGTCCAGGAGGGGCTGCAGCAATTTCTTCAGATCAAAACGCCAGACTTTATGAGCCCGGTTGCTTCTCAGGACTGCCTGGCAAGGCCTCTGCTCCACTCCAAATCCCCCTCCTTCCAGAGGCCACCTCAGCCCTGCACACTCATGCACCCCCATGCACGCTGGCCTTTCTAGCTCAGTAACTCACCTGGGCACTGCCTGGCCAAGGCCAAGCCTGCTGCTTAACAAGGGCTCAGGGGCTTGTGATGGCAGGGGAGGGGAAGCCATGCGGTCAGGGGCACATTCATTCAGTTACCCCAGGAACATTCTTTATTACTCTAGACACCGCTCATCAACTTCCCACTGTGCATGTGGTAGGTTCCAGCTGTGCAACTCTGGGCAAAGCAGTTCTTTCTCAGCCTCAGTTTCTTATCTGTAAAATAAGCCAGACTCTGGTGTTTGCCTTAAAAGTTTGTGGGAAGAAATAAATGAGTAAGCCCTCACTTAATGCCAGTGCTATTATGACTATATTACTATTAGACTGTTTCTAATCCTGACAACAACACAGCTAGGGAGGTGCTCTTATTCCCATTCCACAGATGAGAAGACTGAGGCAAAAGCAGGGCAAGACCCTGCTCAAGGTCCAGTGGAGAGAGCGCGGGGCGATACCAGAAGCTCTTTACCATGTCACTGTTTCTATGTTCGCCCAGCATCATTTTCACCCCCAGCAGCACATCAAGGGCCAGGGGCTCTGGGGTACATCAGACCTGATCCTCCGTCCAGTGAAGGAGACAAACACACAGATAGACAATTGCAATTCCAGGTGGTGAGAACTGGTTGGAGAGCCCAGGGAGCTGGGGGGATCAGAGGAGAGCCCCTCACTCAGCCTCGGGCCCTTGGGGAGAGCTCATGAGAGGCCAGCTCTTAGCCAGGTCTTGAGTAACTAGGACTATGGAAGGAGCGCTGTCCTGTTCCTGGGGAAGCAGCTGGAACTGAGCCTGGCTCTGCCCCTTCACTGTGTGATTACATGATCTTGAGGGAGTAAGTTTGCCTCTCTGGGCATCCATTTCCTCACTTCAATAGTGGGAGTCTCAGCAAGTGTGCACCTGCAGGAGGCGGGACGCCCGGCACTGGGGGGATTCATGGCTTGTGAAGTCTCTTCCCTCAGTGAACACCTCGTACCCGACCCACCTGGGATGCAGGCTCATCATTACCTCATTTTACAGCTGAAGCTGCTTGGGCTCAGAGAGCTGACGTGCCCTGTCCGAGTTCACATGGCTTCTGAGCCAACTCTGCATTCACTGGGCGCTTACTAAGCGCTCACCCCTCGTGTGATCCTCCCCACGTCTCTGGGAGGGTGGAGTTATTTGCTTCCATTTCACAATGAGGGAGTGAAGATCCAGGGCAGGTCTTGACCAGCACTAGATCCTCGAGGGCGCCTGGGGCACGGCCAGGACAGGGCTGACTTCAGCCTTCCCTGATGCTCCCTGCCCACTTCCGCCCAAGCACCTGCGCTGACGGCCTCACAAAGGCCCCTGGATAGGCCCAGAAGTCAACACAAGCACCCGATTCCATAAGGGCTTTAGGAGCTGACAGTTTAACGCCCAGGTCCCATTTTTCAGAGGAAATAAGCTTATCACAGGGGTTCAAGTTTGCTGCCAATAGAACAGTAGTGAACACGGGTGTTTTCTTCACCAGTAAAACAGAAGCAACAACAACCCTCCCTTCCGTGTCCATGAACCCAGCACTGATTTCATTCAGAGACCCATCACTTGCCTCTCCGAGCCCATGAGGTCTGGAAGGGAATGAGCCCCACCTCAGCTCCAGGCATGGACCCAGCAGGGCTGGCCAGCGTGTTACCACCCCTCAGCAGGGTTTGGATCTAAGTCCTGGGACTCTGAGTGTCTGTGATGAGGGGAAGGGCTCTTTCAGTGGAGCTGTAGAGAGAAGAGGATGGGGCGAAAGACGGCTGTGCCCACAAGCAAGAGCCACACGGTGGAGAGCCGGGAGGTAGACGGGGGTCCTGACGCCATCCTTGGATTGTCTGGACACAGCCTCCGCTTTGGCTGAAGCAATCCCCCTGGAATATGTAGTTACAGAAACCAATACATTTCCCTTTTTTTTTTTTAGCCAATTTGAATCAGGTTTCTGATACTTGCATCATCAGAGACTTGACAAACACAGTAACCCAAAATGGAACTAAAATAATCACGTTTGCCATGAGAAAACTCAAAACAGCATTAACATTTTAATGGTAGCAATTAAACAAACAGGAAAACAATCAAATTAAATAAGAGCATTTTATTTATCTAGACGGCAGTGCTTAAGGGGAACATTATTTATTTTGGGAAGAATAAGGAAGAATAGTCAGATGCATAGAAGCAGAGTAGATAGTGGTTGCTAGGAGCTGAGGAGGGGGGAAGAGGGGGCTGTTCAATGGGCAGAAAGGTTCACTTGTGCAGGATGAAGAGGTTCCAGAGACCTGCCGTACAACACTGTGCCTGCAGACCATACTGTACGGTACATGTACAAATCTGTTAAGAGGGTGGATCTCATGGTAAGTGTTCCTGCCATGATTTTTTTTTAAACCTGAAAAAAACCTACTGAACTAGGGGAAAACAAAATAAGAAAGAAAATGAAGACTTCCAGAAATCTGAAGAAGGCAGCTGGGCACTCAGAGAAGACATCACCATGGATCGAGTGCCAGCGCGTGCTAGGTGCTTGCTCAACTGTGACTGTTTACGCCTCAAACACCCAGCACTGCTGGTGGTGTTACACCCACTGTCACCAGTGAGGACATGGATGCTGAGAAGGAATAGACACTCAGCCATGCACATATAAAATCTGCATCAGGCTTCATCTCGCCCCAAGTCCAAGACTATTTCCTCATCACATAATTCATTCAACAATCATTTATTAAGGACTTATGTACTACCAGACGCTGGGATGGCTCTGTGGTCATCACGTGAACATCCTAGAAGGAATCCAAAAGAGGATAATCAGTGGTGAAAATCAAGGCCAGCAACCTGGGACACCAGACTCCAGAGGCTGCCTCCATCCCCAACTACTTCTGGGGTCTCCAAGCACAAGGTGAATGCTCAAGACCTCTGGCTATGGAAGCTGTGTATGTCTTACTGAACCAGCACACCCTCTATCCCAGGACCAGCACACTCTCTGCCTCCCAGGACCAGCACAACCTCTGGCCCTGAAAAAAAGCACATCCATTGTCTCTGGCCACCAGCACAACCCCTGTCCTTGGCACTGATGCAGCCTCCGCTCTTAAGAAAAGCATTAACAGTTTTGCCGGAAAACCTTTCAACTCTCCCTTACATAAACAGGAAGAAACCCCTTGCAGATAATTATACAACCTCTATCCTCTGGTTCAAGTGAAAAGCAAATCCTTTGTAAATCTTCTTGAAAATTCCATTGAGAAACTCTGCACTTGAGAGACTCCAAGAACTCAGAACCACACAGAGTCAAGCTGGACCCAGCTTAGCCAGACCCGAGAGTAGGACTGCCACTGCCACCATGTGAGCACCTATTGTGTGCACCCAGTGGGGAGCTGTGAGTCCACATAGGTTTCTGCCTCCCTGAATGGCCCAGGGACCCTGTCAGGGGGTGGTGCCCATCTCCATCAAACAGATGAGAAAACGGCAGCCCAGAAAATGGCCAGCACAGACTGACCCAGGGCAGAGGAGGACTTGAACCGAGACCCCTCTGTCTCCAGAGGCCATCCTACCTCCTCTTGTCACTCTTGCCAGCACACTGAGAAACAGTAACCAGGAAAGAGCAGAACTGAGCTCTTCAGTTCTTCATTGCTGCAAAAAGAAGCTCAAAGCCCCCTCCCTGGTATCTGCAGAGTAGGGGTGCAGGGACTCCAAGGAGCGAAGTCACTCACATTTTCCCCTGACATCCTCAGAATGTACTGCAATGCTCTGGGAACAGTCTCCTCAGGCCCATAAATAATTGAGAACCCATGAGTCCTGTGGCATTTCTGCTGAAATCATCACTCACCCACACTCTTTGTGCTTTCTGCAGAGCCAAAGAAATTCTTGCTGATTTTTTTAAATGCAGTCTTTTGTTGCAACTGGTTTTGAAATTCAGTGCTCAGTTCCTAGTCTAAGGCAATGGAGACACAGAGATTACCTGGATGAAGCTCTGCCCTCAAGGAGCTCAGACCCTACTTAGGGAAGAGAGATACTCAACAGATCCTTAGACTGCCACAAGTAAATGAGTCACCAGAGTTAAGGAAGCAGGCAAGGCAGGAAGGGCGATGGGGAAGTACAGACTGGCCTGGCGAGTCTGTGCCTCGCAAGGGGAGCAGGAGGAGACAAGGGAGGGAGAGAGCAGAACTCCACTTCCCCAAGGCTGGGCCCAGTGGGAAGCTGCCCTGAGGAGAAGGTGTTCTTAGAAGGGGGTGGAGGAGGCCAGGCATGGTGGCTCATGCCTGTAATCCCAGCACTTTGGGAGGCTAAGGAGGGCAGATCACAAGGTCAGGAGTTTGAGACTAGCCTGACCAACATGGTGAAACCTTGTCTCTACTAAAAATACAAAACTTAGCTGGGCGTGGTGGCATGAACCTATAATTCCAGCTACTCAGGAGGCTAAGGCGGGAGAATTGCTTGAACCCAGGAGGCAGAGGTTGCAGTGAGCTGCGATCACACCACTGCCTGGACGACAGAACAAGACTCTGTCTCAGAAAAAAAAAGAAGGGGGTGGGGGATAAGTGAGGAGGCAGCTTCATGGCAGAAAGCTCTGTTGTGAGCCATGTGCTCCCTCCGTTCCCTCAGGTCTTCAGTAAAGCTATTAAACTCACAAAGTCCCAAGTATGATGACATTTTTCAGTGGCGATGGAAGGATAGCAAGGTGTGCACACTAGTAGTCAAGAGGCCAACCTGAGCTGACACCCACAGGTGTGGGAGATGAGGACCACAGGGGAGGCAGGCCAGGAGCATGCAGCCCCCAGGGAAGCACAGGCTCTGACACTGAGGCATTCGGCCACGTTCACTCGCATCTTCCGGAGACAGGTGGCCCCAAGGGACACCTGGCAGTGGAGCATGGTGTGAACATGGAGAGAAAGAAGTGACTTGCTCTGGGGTGGGGTGAGGGGTCTTAAAGAGGGGGTGACACTGGAGACCGAGCTAGGAGGAGGAGAAAGGGAAGCATTTCAGACAGAGAGCCCCAAGGGTGGGGGATGTCTATTGTCGTGGCTTCTCAGCCTCTGTTCCTTGCTGTATTTGGTAACCACACCGATTTTCCTCTGGAACCCCCAACTCTAGGTGTCTGTGGTTTTTGTGGTGCTTACCCCATCCTCCAAGCTGCAGGAGTGGGTTTATAATCCAGGCTTGGCCAATCAGTACACTCCATGCCCCACAGCCATTGGTTTACTGATGGACCCATGACCCAAATCAGCCAGTGAGAGTCTGCCTTGGGACCTTTGTCAGAATACTTAGGAAAGAGGCTTTCTCTTTCTCCAGGAGAGGCTAGTGGCCACCATAAGGGTGTGCCTGCCTGAGAATGGAGCCAACACAGAAGAAAGGATATTCTTAGAGGCAATCTTTAAGCACTTTGCATGTCTGAAGCTCACTCCACTAGATGTTCAGTTACTATATTAGTCCATCCTCAAATTGCTATAAAGAAATTTCTGAGGCTGGGTAACTTATAAAGAAAAGAGGTTTAATTGGCTCACGGTTCTGCATGCTGTACAGGAAGCATGGTGCTGGCTTCTGCTTCTGGGGAGGCCTCAGGAAGCTTCTAATCATGGTGGAAGGCAAAGGATAAGCAGGCATGATCTGGGGAAAGCAGGAGAAAAAGAGACAGGGGAGTACCACACACTTTTAAACAATGAAACCTCGAGAGAACTCAGTGTCACAAGGATGGCATCAAGGGGACAGTGCTAAAGCATTCATGAAACTTCTACCCTCATGATCCAGTCACCTCCCACCAGGCCCCGCCTCCAACACTGGGGATTACATTTCAACATGAGATTTGAGTGGGGAAAATATCCAATCTATATAAGTTACAAAAGCCAGTAATTTTCCATTTTTATTTAAAAGTATTCAAGTTGGCTTATCACACGTGTGGCCTCTACAGCTGTGATGGTGGCTACAAAGACCTCTATGGGGAAGATGGCTAGTGTGCCCAGGAAGGGTGAGGTGCTCACTCTGAATGGGCTGTGGTTGGGTCACACACGGCCACATTGTGAAGCCAAACATGGGCCTCGGGAGTCAGGAAAGGATACTAAGCAGGGCAGTGGTATACTCAGATGTATGTGTATGGACTCACTCTGTTTATTCAAATGTGTTTAAAACCTAGAAAGAATTCCCAAGTACAGTGTGAGCCAGACATTTTTCTTTTCCAGTTTTGCAGCCTGAAGGTGCTATCCAAGGTACTGAGATCCCCCAGAGGGCTCTTCCAGGAAAGGAAGCAGGCTGAGTACTGTGGGAGGAGACTGGTGCGCTGGCTCCTCCATTTGAAATGCCACCTAGTTCCCTTCTCTTGCATCTGCACAAGTGGAATCAGTCCTGTGCTGTCTCCCTGCTCCCACAGAAGGGAAAGAAAGATAATGCATTTACTGGTACCACCTGAAACCAACCTCAGAACACACACAGTGTTTTGTCTTGACTCTGCCTGGTCTGACGAACAAGGGACTGATAAAACTCATGGATAAGAGCACCAGGAAATTAGTTCTTTGACATTTTCCCTTGTCCAGATAGCCAGAATGATTAACACACTTATTTTTAGAGGCAAGGTCTCACTCTGTCGCATAGGCTGGAGTGCAGTGGGACAATTCTAACTCACTGCAACCTCAAATTCCTGGACTCAAGCAATCTTCCCACCTCAGCCTTTTAAGTAGCTGGGACTACAGGCACGTGCCACTACACCAAGCTATTAAAAAAAATTTTTTTTTTAAGATGTGGTCTCACTATGTTGCCCAGGCTGGTCTCAAACTCATGGCCTTATGCAATCATCCCACCTCTGCTTCCCAAAGTGTTGGAATTACAGGCATGAAACACCACACTGGGCCAACACACTCTTATACAGTTGGTGGTCGGTTGCTTTATCAGCCCCAGTTTTTCACCTCTCCCTATATTCAAGCCCTTTGTTTTGTGCCTTTGGAGTCCTTCCCACTGAAGGAACAGAGTGTATTTCCCCTTTCCTTGACCCTAGCCATGACCATTTGACGCCTTGGCCAAGAGAATGTGGTCAGAAGACATAGTGGGTCCGTTCCAGGCTTAGACCTTAAGAGGCAGAGGTGTTTCCACTGGCCTCCTTGCACCTCTGCCCTCTCCATGAGGAAAGCATGCACCAGTGAGACAGCTGTTGGGAGATCATTCTTCCTGTCTCTACATATCTTGTGAACAGAGGCCAGGAATGGCTATATAATTTGCAAGTCCCACTGCAAAACGAAAACACAGGGTCTCTTTTTCAAAAATTACTAAAAATTTCAAGACAGCTACTGCACAGCATTCAACCAAGTGTGGGTCCTTCTTTGTGCAAGACCCTGAGAGACTACATAGGTCCCACACCCATAAAGCCAGCCCTGGTAGAGGTAATGACAGCTTTTATTTTAGACCAAGCATCAGCAAACTATGGTCTTCAAGTCCAGTTTTGTCCACTGCCTGCTTTTGTGTGGCCCTAAAGCAAAGAATGGTTTTTACATTTTTAAATGGTTGGAAGAAAATCTAAGGAAGAACACTATTTCATGACATGCAAAAATTATGTTTTATTCAAATTTAAGGGTTCATAAATAAAGTTTTATCAAAATTCAGCCATGATTATTCATTTATGTCTGGTCTGTCTGTGTCAGCTTTCACACTACAACAGCAGGGTTGAGTCATTGTGACAGAGTCTGTGTGGTCTACAATGCCTAATGTTTACTTTCTGACCTTTTACAGAAAAAGTCTGCCAACCCTGTTCTACCCTACACAGAAGAGTCACCCAATCAATTCCAGCCTGGATCAGCAGAGCATCAGCTGACCTGCAGCTCTCTAGGAATGAGGGGTTATTGTTGTATGCTCCTGAGTCAGTGGCGTGGTGTGTAATGCTGCAGTAACTAACTGTTCAGGGTGCAGTTAATGTTTCTCAAAAAACAGTACATGGAATGAGTTCAGATGAGAAGCCCTAAATGACATTGAAAAGCACAGAAAGCAGGGCTCTTTCCCACTCTCATTAGTTCCTTCTCATTTTATCAAAGGGGAAGCCTCAGCTTGGTCCTGGCAAGTCTTTAATGCTCTCCTCACTCCTTGAGAACAAACAGAGCAGACCTTGAGCTCACTGGGTAATGGTATCCCTCTAGAACAGAATGAGTGCTTGTTTTTATTGTATTTATTTTTATAATGTACCTTCTATTACTGGCAAGCATCAGTAGTTTTCTGTCTATGACAGTACTTTAGTTTCCTTTACAAATGCAATTCATTACATAAAAATTGTGAATTTATTTTAGCAACAATAAAACGGTGATATTATTTCAATAAAATATTGAGTAAGTCATTGTGCAGATGAAAGTAAATGTAGAAAAAAGTCACAAAGGTAGTGAACAAACTACCTCATGGCTGAAGTTTGGGAAACACGGATAGAGATGACAGCTGAGACCCTCTCCCTTCTATGGCTGCAGAGTGCAATGCTAAGCTTCTTAGATCTGGGATGACATTCCCTGATCCTGGCACTATCTCTGCCACTTCCTGGCTGTGTAACCTTGAACAAATTACTTTACCTCTCTGAACCTCAATCCCTTTGCTGCAAAATGGAGATGCTAACCCCACCTCCCAGGCTGTAGTGTATACTGCTGGTTGCCTGCCACTATGTTTGCTCTTCTGTCCCATACGCACAGAACCCCAATTTTGTTCAGGTATCCAGTACTCCCTGACATAGCCATGAGATTCAGGAAAGCTGATCCCAGCCCAGGAAGTGGTCTACTTGCCTTTGCCCTTGCTAGCAGTTTGTCTGAGAGTGGATGTATGATCCAGTGCCACTGAGGCCCAAGAAACTCTTGAGAACACGTCTAGCTCCTGAGAACCACTGGCAATAATATTCTCTTTTCTTTGCCTGGATATGATTGGGTTTGGATGTGATTCCTAGAAACAAGTTTACCATTTGCCTCCAGCCTGGGGAAGAAGCCAACACCAAGCACAAGAGAATAGGTAGATAAACAGAGCCCAGGCTGGATGATGTTGCTAGGCTGCTGAATCAAGCAACCCTGGAGCCAACTCTACCTCTGGGAGTGAAGTGTGTGGACTGATAAATGTCCCTGTTTAAACCGGTTGGAGATGAGCCTTCTGTTACTTGAAATGGAAAGAATTCTAACTGGTACAGATATTGGTCCCTTATGTTCTAGGTTCAAATAGCTACATAAGCCTTCTACAAAATTGTCTACTTAGTCAGGCTATTGTTATACAGACAGTCCTTTGTATGTGGACATTTATAGCAGGGAGGACTCCCATTTGCTTACCAGTATTCCTTCCCTTCTTATTCCCTAGGAACAAAGCCCAGATTTTACTGAGGGTAGAAGTGTGCCCAGTTAAAAGACTACATTTCCCATCCTCCCCTAGCAGCAAGGCATGCCCACATGACTGTGTCCTGGCCAATGATGTACAAATGGAAGTGAACTGTGGAACTTCCAAGAAGACAACTTAAAGGGGCTGGACTCAGCCAGAAGTACACTGCTTTCTGTCCTTCCTCTCTTTCTCTTCCTTCTGCCTGGAGTGGAGCTGTGACAGTTGAAGTCCCAGGAGTCTTCTTGGACCATGTGGTGACTGTGAGTCATATGCAGCAGAGCATAAAGAGGGAAGGAGCTTGGGTCCTTGATGAATGCCTGGGGCTGCCTGCCAGCTCCCTGACTACTTTTATGCAATAAAGTGAACCCTTGTGTGTTTAAGCCACTGCTACTTTGCGATTTCTGTCACATACAGCAAAAACTAATCCTAACTGATATTCTATCTAACTGGAAATTCTGTATTCTTTATCAAGAGTCTGATGTCTGCAAATATGTGAAAGTGTGGCTAGGATAACTTTCAGATGCACAAAATACCTAAGATTTAATATGATCTTTATTGACACTCAGGTTCTCCAGAGAAACTTAGAGTTGTTAGGAGAGTTAAACAGGTGACTTATGTGATGCACTTAACTCAGAATCTAGTGCATAAAAAAGCATCCCAGTAACGATGACTTCTAGATTACCACCATGGGCTAGTCCAACCCTCTGCTTTGACACGTGAGGAAATGGAAGCCCAGAGAGGGGAAGCACCTTGTCCAAAGCCACATAGCCACTTTGCCACAAAGGCAAAACAGGAACTCACACTTGTCTTTGCTCACTCACTGGTCTTTCCCCTATCTTAAGTCCTTTTACAAGGTAATGAGCTCCACCACCGAGGAACTGTTCAGGGGCCCTGGATGACCACACTCCCTCCAGGAGACCCCTCAGGCAAGGATCCCCTTCCTGGGCAGCAAGCTCAGTTGAACAACCTCTCAGTTCTCTTCCAAGTTCAGGATTCCATGACCTGTTCAAGACCAGAATGAAACGGGAGGGCTGGGGAGTCCTGCCCTCTCCTTCCCCTCTCTGCATTCTCCCGGCTCTGTCTCTGTGATGCCTGAGAGTAGAATAATGCATGACAAACATGAGGGAAAACTGAGAAAAGTTCATCGTCTAAGTCCCCAAACTATACCCAAAATCCAGAGCATGAGCAGAGTGGGTTTCTGGCCTATTCCTTCTGTCTTCAGGGTCCTTGCTTACCCTTCATTCAACTCCCCTGTCTCTTGTAGGGAAGGTGGGATCCAGGTGACATCAAGGTAGCTGATACAACCATGGAAGAGGGTCTAGAGGTGTCTGCTCTTGCTCGAAGACCAAAGAGGAGACCGACCGGGAGTCTCCAGAAATTATTCTGATACTTCTCCCCTGCTGGAGAAGTATCTGTTATTGGCAAAACCTTATCAACACTTTCTTAGTGCTGTTATTAAGGCAGCCAGCTTGCCCCAAGCTGATGAATTTTAAAAGAAGCATAAAATAATTTTTGAAAAACCTTGAAGCTGAAAGAGTAATAAATGTTTAAAAGCTTGGCTTGTTTGAAGCTTCTCTCCCAGCAGATTAACCCATTTACTGATTATGAATTTGGAAAAAAAATTATTAGCAGATTCCAAGAACCATGTTAGATATTAAAGCATCTCTGACCATTTAATTCTTAGAAGAACGCTTTGAGGTATGAATTGTCGTCATGTCCTCCACACTCGCCCCTGCCCTCACCTTCAGCCGTAATGGGGAGCTGGACTCAATCATGGGCCTGTGAGACTGTGCAGCTCACACTCTGGTCTCCATGCTAGGCCCAGCCATGTCCTGGTCCTCCACCATGGGCCCAGCCCTGGGACTCGGCCAGGACAGATGGCCCACTTAGCCTGCCCAAGGACAATCTCTTGTGCTTGACTGCCAGCTCTCAAACCTTCCAGCCTGGCCAACAAGGTCAAGAGCTCTTCAGGAGCAAGGAAAGGGTGTCATGGGGCAGATGTGACTATCACCTATTCCACTCTGGTTCCCATTGCCTCAAGCAAGCCACTATGTCCCTAAAAAGTAGCGGGAATCTGGTCCTGGTGGCCTTGAAAACAGAACTAGAGACCCCGGAGAAGAAGCAGCATGGAGGTAAGTTTTAACTCCATAGAAGATCAGCTACCAACAGAGCTGCCCAACCAGGCAGGAATGGGTTTCTTATCACCAGAGGTTTGCAAGCAGAGGGCAAATTGCCACCTCCTAGGAATGCAGTGTGAGAAATCCTGGCCTTAGGTGACTTCTGGCACTCAATAGCATCGAAATCACCCATGTTCCTGGAGAACTTCTTGCAGTCAACATCAAGTCATGTACTGAGCGCCTGTTCAGCCAGGACCTGCTCCAGAGGCCCATTCAATCCTCACCATAGCAAGGTGGGGAGCATTAGCCCCATTTTACAGATGCTCAGAGAAGGTAAGTAGCTTGTCCAAGGTCACACAGCTAGACCTATGTCCAGCTGTCCCCCACACCTGTGATTTATCTCTCTATATTACTTGAAGTTAATCCCATTTATAAAAAGCAACATTGGGTGGGGTGAGGGCATAGGGGTCTTATGCATAATAACACAAATCACTACTGTTTATTAAAAATGTGCCACATGCCAGGCACTCTTCTGTGCACTTTACAGATGTCATCTATTTAATGCATCCACATCCTCTTTCCCACTTGACCTATGAAGGAAATGGCCTCCAAAGCGTGCCTGAGGCCACTGCGGGTCAGTGGCAGAGCCAGCCTGGCTGTGCTCCATGTCTTTGCCATATTCCCTATTCAGGCAGGGGCAAGCCCAGCTGCAAGGCTTGCACGGTCAGCAAGAGGAGGACAGTGAGAAGAAGGGGGGTGCAGGGGTGGACTGGGCAGCCCATGAAAGAGCAGAGGTCACAGGGCGGCTGAAAGGAAGGCTTTTCAAGCCACAGGGCCTGGCTGCAGAATGGGGAGGCTGCCCATGCTCAGGTGGTGTGTATGGCCAGCAGTATGGCCTTGGTCAAGGCACTGCCCTCTTGAGTTTGGGGTAGGTCATGGTTTAAAGCACAGCTCTAAGCCCAGCAAGGATAAGAGAATAATTTGGGAAACTGAGGCAAGTAGTTAGAAAAGAACTGAGATTCCTTAAGTGCAGAGCCCCTGAAGCCCACTTATCAGTTTCCTAGCTGTGAGTGTTCATTAATTCACCCTCCCTGTCCAGAGGAACTTGGGGATGGAGATTCCTGCCTCTTGAAAAGCATTAGGCTCCCATTATTCCAAGAGGGAGCTGTGGTGGCCGCCTCAGCCTCCTGTATTCTCAGATCCCACTTGCACACTCTGCCCTCTTCCAACCAGGACCTTCAAGGGGCCCAGTTGCCAACCAGATTCCAGGGAGCAGGCCCTCAGTTTCCTTCATGCGTTTGTTTATTCATTCAACAAACATTTATTGGACACCAGCAATGTACCCAACCTTAAGCAGGTACTTTCAAGTCCAAAATCCTTGCTTTCTGGTATGGGGCTGATTACTTTCCTAAGCCCAGAGAGAGGAAGGGGTTCAGCCACGGTCGCTTGGCTAGGAAGCGGCAGGGTCTGCGTACAAGCCCGCGCCTTTGCTGTGATACCACCAGCCCTGGCTCACTGTATCTGGGAAGAACCCACAGCCCAAGGCCTGCCGCCTGAGCCATGTGCATGTGCGTCTGAAGGTCCCGGATTTCCCACCGTCCTGGCACCTGTCACAGTTTAGCAGGTTACCATGGTATCGCTCCCCAGCACCCCGGGCAGCAGGGACCACCATCTGTTTACACGGCTGTCAGAGGAATTGATGTCATGTGAAATTGTCGGCTCAGCGGGGTGGGAGGAGGAAGAGTGGGCGGCTCTGAAAGCATCCAAGCCATCAAAACTCATTTCCATCAAAGCCCTGAGTGAGCCTGTGCTCCCCTGGGGGGATGAGAGAAAAAAAGGGGAGAGCCGAGAAAGAGCATTTCCTGAGAGGAAGAAGCAGGTAGCAATAGTAACAGTTACTCTTTCCATTTTTACCATCATTTACAATTCACAAGCTCATGTCTGCTTCTCCCAGCTCTGGGAGGTGAGCATTGCCTTTCGCTCCATTGTACAGATGTTCCGAAATATAAAACTGATGCTCAGAGACATGGAGAGCCTGCTCAAGGTCACAGGAAAGCCAGAGGGCAACTCCAGGAGGAAAAGCTCCCTGATCTGGCTAAGAGGCTGGCGGATGTGAGGGGGTGGGGGGTGGGGTTCACTGTTGCCAAGATCAGAGGCAGGCCTATCCCAGAGTGAATGTGCTCAGGAAAAGCGCAGGAAGTTGCCCACAACTGCAGAAAGTGGGAAGCAAAGGACTGAGCGCAGGGAGTTCCAGGTTCTCGTTACAGATCTGACACTACCAAGGCTGCTGTAAGGGACAGAGCAGCTGGCCAGTGCCCAGGGCACACATCTTTAAAGACACCTAAATATCCCTGAGAATGTAACCAGAGGGAGAGTGGAAATCTGTCACCTGCCTGTTCAGCATCTGTCCCCTCTTCAATGGTGGCAGCCTACTGATTCTCCTCCGGACAATCAAATGTCTCTCGTCTCACTCCATCGGGGTTTGCACAAGGCTGGCCCATTCGGGGATGACCCAGACCTAATCCAATTCCCAGATGACCCAGATATAATCCAACTAGTATATCTTGACCCCTGGCCATGGTGATTGGCTCAGGCACAGGCACATGACCCCAAACAAACCAATGGGAGTCAGGAAAGAGAATCTCTCCCTTCTGCTGGGTTACTAACAGGAGAGAACACAGGCCAGAATTAGGCTGCCCCCTTGTCACCACGAGGTACAGCCTGCCTGAGATGGGAGCGACCATGGGGAAAAGCAAAGCCAGGAAGGAGAGTACAACAGACTTTTCCCTCTAGGTCCAACTAATCTTGAAGCAGAGGCCGTGGAACTTATATCAACCAATATATTTTTCCCTTTTAGCTGAGATAATTGAGCCGGGTTTTCTGCCATTTGCACTTGAAATCGTCCTGGTGGTTTCATCCCAACTCATTTCAAGGAGGAAACCCTGTGAGTTTGGAAGGAATCACTGAAGAGACTGCTTGGAGGTGAGGATTGGACTCCCAGGGCAAATTGAATAACAACAGATGATTGCTAAACCGCCTTCAAAGGAGAGTGGGAAGGTTAACTGTAGGGTTTTAGTTTTGCTGGGTGGGTTATGCAAGTTGAGACCAGAAAGGAATTGCTACAGTAGAGGGCAGACTGAGTCCACCATCAGTGCACCCATTCTCCACCCTTCCCGGTGCAGCACCCAACCTCACCTCTAGAGAAACATTGACCAAGTATTTAGAAAGTATTGATTGGAAGAGATCCAAAGTATTAGCCTGCTTAAGTAACCCACTGGTTTCCAGCTAGCTCGAGTACTATCACATCTTGTGACCGTGAGCAAACCCTGTTCCCTCTCTGGTCCTGAGTTTCTTCATCTGTGAAGCAGGGACTATTATTTGTATTTTGCTGGTGAGGAAAGGGAAGCAGTGAGTGGGCAGGATTTGATTGATGTGCACTGCACAGGGCCAGGGAGAGCTTAGAATCTCTCATCCCTCATTGCAGGGAATCACTGTCTTTCATTTTCCAATAAGCAAGGATTTCAGGTAAGAAAATCTTCTTCCTTTAAAAATATATCTTTCTCCCCTTCTTATAGATACAGACTGAAATACGTATGGATGAAACAGTATGATGTCTGGGATTTGCTTCAAAATAATATGGAAGGAGGAGAGGAGGTGGGGGTATAAATTAACAAAATTGGCCAGGAGCTTTGAAACTTGGGTGATGGACACATGAGGGTTTATTATCCTATTTCTCTACTTCTGTAAAAGTTTAAAATTTCCACAAGAAAATGTTAAAAAATAAAAATGAAAATTCTGGCCTACTATCAGTGTAAGCTGCTCTGACATGTTTCAACACACTACGTCCAGAGCCTCAGACAGGCTCAGCCAGAGGGAGATGAAACAAGTGTACCAGAATAATTGATGGAGATGATCATTTGAGTTTGTGCTTCCTGTGTTTTTTCTCTTCCTCCATCTCAAACAGGTTGGCTGATTTTTGCTCCCTGACTTCCAGGGAGGAGAAGGAGGCAGGGCCGAAAGTAAAAGCTGCTTGAGTCTCCATTGAAAGGAAGGGAGAATATTACTGAGGTTGAAAAGAGGAGTGGAAGAGGTTTCCCCAGGTTTGGATGGGTCCCTCTTTGGCAAAGCTCCTCAAGTCCCGAGAGCAGTAGAAAAGCCATAGAACCACCATTTCCACTGTGTAAGAAGGTTGTGGGAGCTGGGACTGGGAATGTCTCCATGGTGGCCAATGGGCACCTATGCCCAGTGCCAGAGGGGGCCTCTCAGAGGCTTCTGCAAGGTCTAAGAATGCATAACCTTTGCCCTAAGCCAGGGGGAGGGCTGTTCCCATGCTGACTCACGCTGACTTTCTGGTCTGTCAGGCGGGATGGGGGTTTGGATTTTAAGCTGATTTAAAGAAAATAAAGAAATAGATAATGGCGGGCACATGAGAGGGGAGGCAAAACAAAGCAGGAGGCTCTGGGGTCCAGAGAGCAGGGTTCTAATCCTGGTTCTGCCGCTTATGAGCTGTGAAACCCTGGACGAGTCCCTTCACCTCCCTCACACTGTTTCTTCATCTGTGAAACAAGGACAACCGGCCCTGCATGAGGGGGTGGTTGGGAGGATGAAAATGAGGGGCCATCCCTCACAGCACGGCGCATGGTGCATAGCAGCCCTTACTTTTACTTCCTCCTCTCTCCCAATCCCAACCACCTCACCCCTTGCATTTAGGAAGAAGCCATTTAAATGCAACTGTAATTAATATGCAGTCGGCAGAGGCTAATTAAGAATTTATTTTTGCTTCTTGATTAAATGACAATTTAAAATCTGGTTTCTCATTTTCTTGGTTGGATACACAGAATCCCCTGGAGTCTCCTGCACACGGTCAGGAGGCCCCAGTTAAATCTACAAACAGGAATAAGTCATCTCCAGCGCCGCGTGCCCAACTCAGGATCCTCTTGCTCATCGCCCTGCAGAGAGGATGAACCTTGCACAGGCAACTCGACTTCCTCCAAACTTACTTCTCCCTGGGCTACTCCAAGTCAGGAAATGGAACACGATCCCCCTGGAATCCTCCCTCATTATCTCTGTTTGCCTCATCTCCCCATCCCATCCTTCACCAAGGCTGCTGGCTCCATCCCACCCCCACCATCTGCCTGCTTCTCTCCTTTCCTCCCCCCCTCCCAATTCAAGCTGCCGTCTCCTCTTGCCTGGTGCTTCTCACTGGGCTCCTCGCTTTGCCTCTCCCCCTCCTCCTCCCTCCACTTGACAGCCTGAGTTTTTCCAAATATAAAGTGGAATGGTTAAAATATTAATTGAGCCCCTCCAAAGGCATTGCATTGGGCTTAGAATAGAAAGTCACTCCTTATCCCTCGTAGCAGCACCATCTATTCCCTGCCTGTCCTCCAATTTCATCTCATCCATCATTGTCCCGTCTTTGCTCAGGCCACTCCAGCCTTCTGGTCACCTTTCCGTCTCTTGAACACACACACCAGGCCTTTTCCTACTTCCAAGGCCTCTATCTTCTTACAGCTGCTTCCTTCTCATTCCTTGGGTGTCACCTCTTCAGAGAGGCTCTCCCTGACCTCCCCATCTAAAGTAGTTTTCTCTCTCCATTACTCTCTGTTATATAAATGAGCCAAATACGCCCCATACATTGGTCCCTAGATTATTTCTTTCCAGGAGGCTGAGACCAGTTAGCTCTAAAGCTCACTAAGCACCAAACTCAAATTTTCACACATCCTCTTGTTTTAAAAATAGCCCAAACCCGTGGATTTTTTAGTAGCTTAGGACGCACCAGCTTTGCATACTCCACAAAACTACACCCCACGTCTGCTGACCACTGGTAAAGTGGAGCCTTGTGGTTATAAGACTCCAGGCTATTTCTGCCCATCAGAACAATCTAACCCAGAAAGACCCCACCATGATGTGGAGTGCCATCGCCAAGATATATAAGTCCCATCTCCAGCACCCGCCAGGCGTTCCCTTGCCTTCCACCCCTTCTAAAAGGCAGCCCCCTCAGTGCAAGCCTCCAGGCAGACTCATGCTGCCAGGGATTTGCCTTCTCCTGCAACCCTGTCAGAGCACCGCCCAGAAAAGACTGTCGCATGTTACTCCCTCTTGCGATCATGTCTTTGTCCTCGATCAGTCCCCAGAGCCTTTGAACCCCCTATAATCTATCCATTACCCTGTTTTATTTTCTTCATACACTTAGCACTCTCTGAAATTATCTAGTTAATTTTTTTCACTTGCTTTTTGTTTTTCTCCCTCATTAGAATATAACGTCCATCTAATCAGTCAATATGTCTATGAAAAAGATACTTGTCCACACTAGTAATCAAAGAAATCTCAAAGTAAAACGAGATGTCATTTTCCATCCAGTGGTAAACTTCTAAAAGTGTGACAATGACACATATTACGAGAGTATGGGAAGAAAAGGAGCACACTCATATCCTGCTAGTGGGGAAGTTATAACTGACGCAACTTGGAGTGTAATTCAAAACTTCAAATACACACAGCCTATGGCCAAGCCATGCTACTTCTCAATATCTACCCCACAGTAGCATCCCCACATTTGCACAAGGAGGGATGTGTAAAAACAAGTAAATCGATGGGGCACGGTGGCTCACTCCTGTAATCTCAGCACTTTGTTAGGCCGAGGTGGGCGAATCACCTGAGGTCAGGAGTTCGAGACCAGCCTGGTCAACATGGTGAAACCCTGTCTCTTCTAAAAATACCAAAATTAGCCATTTGTGGTGGTGCATGCCTGTAACCCCAGCTACTTGGGAGGCTGAGGCACAAGAATTGCTTGAACCTGGGAAGCAGAGGCTGCAGGGCGCCAAGATCACGCTGCTGCACTCCAGCCTGGGTAACAGAGCGAAACTCCATCTCAAAAACAAAACAAAACAACAACAACAAAATCAAGTAAATGAAAGATGACTTGCACCATCAGGAAGGTAGCAAAGTTGCACTTTCCCCTCCTCTTCCTATAAGAACAACAAAAAATGCTGGGCATTACACACAAAACAAACATGAAAAGACTGAAAAATAGAGAGAAGAAGGCAGACTGGGTAGGGATCTCAGGACCCAAGGAACAACACAGGGTTGAGTTCCCTGGGTTTTCTTTTAGCCTCATATATCTCAGACTTGGAGCTGAATAAACCAGCCATCAAGAAAAGCCAATGGCTACAAACAACAAAAGGTCCAACAAATACAAAGAAATGATAAACGCTTGAGATGATGGATACTCCAATTACCCCAATCATTACACATTGTATGCCTGTATCAAAGTATCACATGCATCCCATAAATTCATACAACTATTATGTACCCATAATAATGAAAAAGAATAACTCCTTTAAAGATACAAAATACAAAAAAATTTTCAGAAAAGAAGACTTGTTTTCCTCCCTCTCTACAGAAAACAATTCTAGCGTGTATGTATATAAAAGAAAGATTCCACTGTGAAGTTAAAAGAAAAAAGAAAGGTCCAACAAAAGCCTGCTCTTTCTGGCCAAAGGACTAGGAAATGTGCAACCTGGAAACACAGAACACTATTAGACAATAACTGCTCCACTCCAGAAAATCTCCAGTTCTACTCTCACCCACACCAGCAAAGGCCAAGTGGGGAGCCTAAATCTCCATTCTCACAGGTCTATAACAAGGTGCCCACACCCTCCAGGTGGAGTCAAAGGAGGCCAAGCATGTAATAAGGGCCCCACCTATGGTGTCAGTGGAGACCACATGGGAAGCACTAATGAGGCACTCCTACCCTTCCCAACCAGGGAGGCATAAATGGGGACCTAGTGAGGAGCTGAAACTCCCATACCCACACAGCAGTCAGTGAAGAGTATCCCCCACCTTGGACGTCAATGATGCCAGGTCAGGAACCTATGACTTTCACCCCATCTAGCACTAACATGGCAGCACCCTTCTTCCTTTACCAGAGCAGTTACAAGAAGAAGCCTACCAAAATAGAAGGTTTAAATAAGAAGCAGAGGCTGGGTGTGGTGGCTCAAGCCTATAATCCCGGCACTTTGGAGGCCAATGTGTGCAGATCACTTGAGGTCAGGAGTTTGAGACCAGCCTGGCCAACCTGGTGAAACCCCGTCTCTACTAAAAATACAAAAGTTAGCCGGGCGTAGGAGGCTGAGGCAGGAGAATCACTTGAACCCAGGAAGTGGAGGTTGCAGTGAGCCAAGATTGTGCCACTGCACTCCAGCCTGGGCAGCAGATTGAGACTCTGTCTCAAAAATAAATAAATAAGTAATAAATAAATCAATAAATAAAGTAAATAAGATGCAGAGTCTTACAACATAATACCCAAAATGTCCACTTTCAATCAAATTGCTTGTTATAACATGAACCAGGAAGATCTGAAAATGAATGAGAAAAGACAGTCAGTAGTTGTCAACACTAACACCATACAGTTGTTAGAATTATCTGAAAGAACTTTAAAGCAACTGTCATAAAAATGCTTCAACAAGCAGTCATAATCATGTTTGAAGCAAATGAAAAATAGAAAGGTGAGTAAAGAAATAGAAAGCCTCAGCAAAGAGATAGAAAAATATAAAGGAGAATCTGATGGAAGTTTTAGAATGAAAAAATACAATAACTGGGCCGGGCGCAGTGGCTCACGCCTATAATCCCAGCACTTTGGAAGGCCGAGGCGAGTGGATCACGAGGTCAGGAGATTGAGACCATTCTAGCTAACACGGTGAAGCCCTGTCTGTGCTAAAAATAGAAAAATCAGCTGGGCGTGGTGGTGGGTGCCTGTAGTCCCAGCTACTCAGGAGGCTGAGGCAGGAGAATGGTGTGAACCTGGAAGGTGGAGCTTGCAGTGAGCCGAGATCGTGCCACTGCACTCCAGCCTGGGAGACAGAGCGAGACTCCATCTCTTAAAAACGAACAAACAAACAAAAACAATAACTGAAATTAAAACCCAATGGATGGGCTTAGCAGTAGAATGGAGAAGACAGAGGAAAGAATCTGAGAACTTGAAAATAAAACAATAGAAATTACCCAGTCTGAACAATAGAGAGAAAACAGACAGAAAAATAACTAATGGAGCATCAGAAACATATGAGGCTGTAACAAAGATCTAACATCCACGTCATTGGAGTCAAAGAAGAGGAGAAAGGGGGTGTGGTTTAAAAAATATTCAAAGAAATAATAGCTGAAACCTTCCCAAATTTGGCAAGAGAAATAAACCTACAGGTTCATGAAGCTGACCAAATTCCAAACATGACATACGCTAAGAAATCCACACTAACATACATCATATACAAACTTCTAAAAACTAAAGACAAAGAAAAAAATTCTTGAAAGCAGATAGAGAGAAATGGTACTTTACCTATAGAAGAAAAACATTTCAATGACAGCAAATTTCTCATCAGAATCCACGAGTGACAGAAGAAAGCAGCACAACAATTTCCAAGCTCCGAAAGAAAAGAAATTGAAAATATTCTCCAGGAATGAAGAAAAAAACCAAGACATTCAGATGAAGGAAAATTAAGAGTAATTGCCACCAACACAACTACCCTAAAAGAATGACTAAAGGAAGTTCTCTAAACAGAAATAAAAGAAGAAGTCTTGGGACATCAAAAAGGAAGAACATGGAAAACAAAAATATGAGAAAATACAATATATTTTTCTTCTCCTCGTGAGTTTCCTAAGTTATGTTTGCTGGTCAAAACAAAAATTATAGGCCGGGCGCGGCGGCTCACGCTTGTAATCCCAGCACTTTGGGAGGCCGAGGTGGGCGGATCACGAGGTCAGGAGATCGAGACCACGATGAAACCCCATCTCTACCAAAAATACAAAAAATTAGCTGGATGTGGTGGTGGGCCCCTGTAGTCCCAGCTACTCAGAGAGGCTGAGGCAGGAGAATGGCGTGAACCTGGGAGGCAGAGCTTGCAGTGAGCCGAGATCGCGCCACTGCACTCCAGCCTGGGTGACAGAGCGAGACTCCGTCTCAAAAAAAAAAAAAAATTATAACACTATCTGATGTGGTTCTAAATGTATGCAAAGAAAATATTTAAGAAAATTATGTTACAAATGGGAGAGGGTAAAGGGACATAAGATCCTTCATGAACTGGTAAAATGACAATACCAGTAGGCTGTAACAAGTTATATACAAGTATATACAATGTAAGGCCTGGAGCAACCACCAAAAGAGCTATGCAAGAAGATACATTCAAAAATACCATGAGTAAATGGGTAAATCAAAATGGAATTTTAAGGAATATTCAAGTAACCCCCAAGAAGGAAGGAAAAAGAAAATAGGTACACCAAAAATCTAGTAAACAAAGCAAAAAAGTCAGATTTAAGCCATATCATATTAATAATTACATTAAATGTAAATTGCCTACACTAATTAAAAGACAAGGGTGAAAGTGGGAGAGTAAACTATAAAACATGACCCAACTATATTCTGTCTACAAGAAATTCACTTCAAATATAATGACATAGGCATGTTGAAAGAAAAAGTGTAGAAAAAAATATATCATGCCAACACTAATAATAAAAAGCAGAAGTGGTGATATTAATATCAGATAAAGTGACTTCAGAACAAAGGAAATTACCAGAGACAGAGAAGCACATCATATAGTGATAAGAGGTTCAATCTCCCAAGAAAGCACAGCAATTTTAAATGTATATGTGCTAAAACATAATACAACTACAAAATACATGAGGCACAAACTAATAGAACTGAAAAGAAAAAAATCCACGATTATATTTGGAGGTTTTAACATACCCTCTGAAAAACAGAACAACTAGACAGAAAACCAGCATGGATACTGAAGAATTTAACATCACAAACAAACAGGATCCAGTTGACATTTATAGAACACTCTACCCAACAACAGCAGAATACACATTCTTTTCAGTTGCCCACAGAATATATAGCAAGGTAGACCATATCCTGGGCCATTTAAAACAAAACTAAACAAACAACATAAAAAAAAAACCTTAACAGATTTAAAATAGTTAAAATCCCACAGAGTATGTTTTTCAAACACAATGGAATAAAATGAAACATCAATAACAGAAAGATAATAGGAAAATCTTCAAACACTTAAAAATTAAATGACACACTTCAATTGATGGATCAAAGAGGTAGCCTTTGTCATAAAAGGATATATGAGATATTTTTAAAAATACACTGAGCTGAATAAAAATGGAAACACAGCATATCAAAATTTGGGGCACAACTAAAATGGTGTGAAATGTTTTGGCTGTGTCCCCACCCAAATCTCATTTCGAACTGTAGTTCTCATAATCTCCATGTGTCATGGGAGGGACCTGTTGAGAGGTAATTGAATCATGGGGGTGGTTACCCTCATGCTGTTCTTGTGATAGTGAGTGAGTTCTCATGAGATCTGATGGTTTTATAAGGGGATTTCCCCTGACTTTGCTCACACTTCTCCTTCCTGATGCCATGAAGCACAACTTTGCTTCCTTTTCTGCCATGATTGTAAGTTTCCTGAGGCATCCCCACCCATGCTGAACTGAGTCAATTAAACCTCTTATCTTTAAAAATTACCCAGTCTCAGGTATGTCTTTATTACCAGCATGAGAACAGACTAATACAGTAAATTGGTACTACAGAGAGTGAGGTGCTGCTGTAAGGATACCTGAAAATGTGGAAGCAACTTTGGAACTGGGTAACAGGCAGAGGTTGAACAGTTTGGAGGGCTCAGAAGAAGACAAGAAAATGTGGGAAAGTTTTGAACTTCTTAGACACTTAGAGGGCTCAGAAGACAGGAAGATGTGGGAAAGTTGGGAACTTCCTAGGAACTTGTTGAATGGCTTTGACCAAAATGGTGATGGTGATATGGACAATGAAGTGCAGGCTGAGGAGGTCTCAGATGCAGATGAGAAACTTGTTGGGAACTAGAGCAAAGGTGACTCTTGTTATGCTTTAGCAAACAGGCTGGCGAAAATTTGCTCCTGCCCTAGAGATCTATGGAACTTTGAACTTGAGAGCAATGATTTAGGGTATCTGGTGAAAGAAATTTCTAAGTAGCAAAGCGTTCAAGAGGAAGCAGAGCATAAAAGTTTGGAAGCTTTGCAGCCTAATGATGCAATAGAAAAGAAAAACCCATTTTCTGGGAAGAAATTTAAGCTGGCTGCAGAAATTTGCATAAGTAATGAGGAGCCCAGTGTTAATCACCAAGACAATGGGGAAAATGTCTCCAGGCCATGTCAGAGACCTTTGCAGCAGCTCCTCCCATCACAGGCTTGGAGGTATAGGAGGAAAAAATTGTTCCATGGGCCAGGGCCAGGCCCCCCCTCTACTGTGTGCAGCCTCAGAACATGGTACTCTGCTTTCCAGCTGCTCCAGCTGTGGCTAAAAGGGGCCAAGGTACAGCTCAGGCCATGACTTTAGAGGGTGCAAGCCCCAAGTCTTGGCAGCTTCCATGTGGTGTTGAGCCTGCGAGGGCACAGCGGTCAACAACTGAGGTTTGGGAACCTCCACTTAGATTTCAGAGAATGTATGGAAATTACTGGATGTCCAGGCAGAAGTTTGCTGCAGGGGTGGAGCCCTCATGGAGAACCTCTGCTAGGGCAGTGCAGAAGGGAAATGTGGGGTACAAGCCCCCACACAGAGTCCCCACTGGGACACTACCTACTGGATCTGTGAGAAGAGGGCCACCATCCTCCAGACCCCAGAATGGTAGATCCACCAACAGCTTGCACCATGCACCTGGAAAAGCCACAGACACTGAATGCCAGCCCATGAAAGCAGCTGGAAGGGGGGCTGTGCCCTGCAAAGCCACAGAGCTGAGCTGCCCAAGGCCATGGGAGCCCACCTCTTGCATCAGCATGACCTGGATGTGAGAGACATGGAGTCAAAGGAGATTATTTTGGAGCTTTAAGATTTAATGACTGCCCTATTGCATTTTGGACTTGCATGGGCCCTGTAACCCCTTTGTTTTGGCCAATTTCTCCCATTTGGAGCATGTTTTTTATTTTTTTTTTGAGACAGAGTCTCGCTCTGTCGCCCAGGCTGGAGTGCGGTGGCGCAATCTCGGCTCACTGCAAGCTCCGCCTCCCGGGTTCACGCCATTCTCCTGCCTCAGCCTCTCCAAGTAGCTGGGATTACAGGCGCCCGCCACCACGCCCGGCTCATTTTTTTTGTATTTTTAGTAGAGATGGGGTTTCACCGTGGTCTCGATCTCCTGACCTCGTGATCCGCCCGCCTCGGCCTCCCAAAGTGCTGGGATTACAAGCATGAGTCACCGCGCCCGGCCTGGAGCATGTGTTTTTGCCCAGTGCCTGTACTCCCATTGTACGTAGGAAGTAACTAACTTGCTTACTTGCTTTCATTTTTACAGGCTTATAGGCAGAAGAGACTTGCCTTGGCTCAGATGAGACTTTGGACTTGGACTTGTGTTTTTTTTTTTTGTTGTTGTTGTTGTTGTTTTGTTTGTTTGTTTGTTTGTTTGAGAAGGAATCTTGCTCTTTCACCAGGCTGGAGTACAGTGGCGCAATCTCAGCTCACTGTGGCCTCTGCCTCCTGGGTTCAAGCGATTCTCCTGCCTCAGCCTCTCGAGTAGCTGGGACTACAGGCATATGCCACCATGCCCAGCTAATTTTTGTATTTTTAGTAGAGATGAGGTTTGACCCTGTTGGCCAGGATGGTCTCCATCTCTTGATGTCATGATACACCTACCTTGGCCTCCCAAAGTGCTGGGATTACAGGTGTGAGCCACTGAGCCCAGCCTGGACTTAAACTTTTGAGTTAATGCTGGAATGAGTTAACACTTTGGGGGACTGTTGGAAGGGCATGATTGTGTTTTGGAATGTGAGGATGTGAGATTTTGGAGGGGCCAGGGATGGAATAATATGGATTGGCTGTGTCCCCACCCAAATCTCATCTTGAATTGTAGTTCCCATAATCCCTACATATCATGGAAGGGACCCATTGGGAGGTAATTGAATCAGGGGGTGTTTACCCTCATGCTGTTCTCATGATAGTGAATGAGTTTTCATGAGATCTGATGGTTCTATAAGGGGCCTTCCCCCCTTTGCTCGCACTTCTCCTTCCTGCCGCCATGAAAAAGGAGGTGTTTGCTTCCCCTTCTGCCATAATTGTAAGTTTCCTAAGGCCTCCCCAACCATGCTGAACTGAGTCAATTAAACTTCGTTCCTTTATAAGTTACCCAATCTCAGGTATGTCTTTTTTTAGCAGCATGAGAACAGACTAATACACAGTGCTAAGAGAGAAATTTACAGCACAAAATGCATCCATTAAAAAGAAAGAAGAGTATCAAATGAGTAATTGAATGTTCCACCTCAAGGACAGAAAAATGGTAGTGAAATAAACCCAAAATAAGCAGAGAAAAGGAAATAATAAAAATACCAGAAATAAATGAAATTGAAAACAATGAAATGATAAAGAAAAATCAAAGAACTTATTCTTGAAAAGATCGATAAAACTGACAAACCTCTGGCAAGGCTAACAAAGGGAAGAAAAAAGAGAGAACACAAATTACTAATATCAAGAATGAAACCAGGGAGATCTCTACAGACCCTGTAGACATCAAAAGGATAATAAGGGACAACAACAACTCTACACACATAAATTTGACAACTTAGTAAAATGGATCGATTTTTTGAAAAGCATAACCTACCCTCACATCACCAAATAAGAAATAGATTATTTGGATAGCCCTATTAAAAACATTGAATTCATAATTTTAAACCTTCCAAAAAAGAAATCTTCACACCCAGATGGCCTCACTGGAGTTCTACCAAACATTAAAAGAAGTAACACCAATTCTGCACAATCTCTTCCGGAAAATAGAAAAGGAGGAAACACTTCTCAGTTTATTTTATGAAGCTAGTATTACCCTGATACAAAAATCAAAGATAAATATAGTATCAAAAAAAGAAAAGTTCTAGAACTACAGACTAATATCCCTCATGAATATAGACACAAAAATCCTTAACAGAATATCAGCAAATAGAATTTGCAATACATAAAAATATTATACACCATAACCAAATAGTGTTTCAACATTTGAAAATCAATAAATGCAACCCACTGTATGAACAAACTAAAGAAGATAAATTATTTGATACATTAATTGATGTAAAAAAAGCATTTGACAAAATTTAACATCCACATATGATCAAAACTCTCAGAAAAATAGGAATGTAGAAGAACTTCCTCAATTTGATCAAAACACCTACACAAAAATCTATAATTAACATTAAACCTAATAGTGAACAGTTATTGGGATGGGCACACTGGCTCACTCCTGTATTCCCAGCACTTTGAGAGCCTGAAGCGGATCACTTGAGATCAGGAGCTCAAGACCAACCTGGCCAACATGGTGAAACCCCATCTCTACTAAAAATATCAAAATCAGCCAGGCACGGTGGCAAGCGCCAGTGATCCCAGCTACTTGGGAGTCTGAGGCAGGAGAACCACGTGAGCCTGGGAGGCAGAGGTTGCAGTGAGCCAAGATTGCACCACTGCACTCCAGCCTGGGTGACAGAGTAAGACTCTGTATCAAAAAAAAAAAAAAACCTCTTGTATATTTTCCTCCTGAGGTCAGGAACAAGGCAAGGGTGTCTGATATCATCACTCTTATTCAACATAGTGCTGGAAATTCTGGTGTCAGTGCAATAAAGAAAGAAAATTAAATAAAAAGCCTACAGACCAGAAAGGAATAAATAAAACTATCAGTATTTATAGATGATATAACTGTATATGTAGAGGTTTCTAAGGAATCTAAAAAAAAAAAACAAAAACAAAAAACAAGGTTTTTTTCCTGATCTTAGGGGGAAAACATACAATGGTTTTTCACTGTTAGGTTTAATATTAGTTGTAGATTTTGTGTCAATGTTTTGATCAAGTTGAAGAAGTTCTTCTCCATTCCTATTTTTCTGAGAGTTTTAATAAGTTAGTTTAGCAAGATTACAAGACAAGATAAACATATAAAAATCAATTGTATTTCTATATACTAGCAATGCACACGTTGATGCTGAAATTTAAAATACATTACCACTTAATATCACTCGAAAATAAAGAAATTCTTAAGTATAAATCAAAAAACACATGTACAGAACTTGCATGCTGAAAACCATAAAATGATGATGAAAGAAATTAAAGAAGATCTCAATAAATGGAAAGACATACTATGTTCATTTGAAGACTTGACATAGTAATTATAGTCAATTATCCCCACAACTGGTACTCAGGTTTAACACAATTATTATCAAAATCCAAGCAATGATTTTTGTAGATATAGACAAGATTATTCTAAAATTTATATGTAAGGGTAAAGGAACTAGAATAGCTAATGTATTTTTTAAAAATAAGAGTAAAGTGAGAGGAATTAGTCTACCTGAATTAGAAACTTATTATATAGCTGCATGAATCAAGACCTTGTGATACTGGTGGAGGGCCAGACAATAGAACAATGGAGCAGAGTAGAGAAACCAGAAATAGACTCACATAAATACATCCAACTGATTTTTAACAAAAGTGCAAGAGCAATTCAGTACATTTCAACAAATGCTGCTGAAGCAATTAGACATCCATATACCAAAAAAAGAACCTTGACCTAAACCTCACATCTTATCAAAACCTAATTCAAAATGGACCACAGACATAAATGTAAAAAAAAAAAAAAAAAAACCTATAAATCCCTTTGGTAAAAAAATGGGAGAAAACTTCCAGGGTCTGGAGCTAGGCAAAGGGTTCTCAGGCTTCTTGACATCAAAACTCCAATTCATAAAAGAAAAAAATGCTAAATTGGACCTTATTAAAACTTTAAAAGTTTTTCTCTGTGAAAGACCCTGTTAATAGAATGAAAAGACAAGCTACAGACTAGGAGAAAATATTGCAAACCATGTACCCAACAAAGGACTAATATCTAGAAAAAATAATTTTATGTTTAAAATTAATTGAATATTTAAAATTAAATATTTAATATTTATATATGTATATATCAGAACTTCTCAAATTCACAATACTAAGTAAGAGAAGCCAGACTCAAAAAGGTTTCATACTATATGATTCTATTTATATAATTTTCTGGAAAAAGCAAAACTCTATGTAAGGTTAGAAAACAGATCAGCATTGCTGGAAGGGGGGCTAACTAAGAGGCATAAGGCAATGTTTGTGTATGAGGAGGAGGTGTTGGAATTGTTTTATATATTGATGTAGTAGTAATGGTTACCTAATTGTATGCATTTGTCAAAATTCATAGAACTGTATGCCTTAAAAGGGCATATCTTATTGCATGTAAATTTTATCTCAATAAACCTAACGTAAGCAAAACCTCTTGGAGCTTAACAGTAAGATAATGAACAATTCAATTAGAAAATAGTCAAAAGACATTGTAGCCCATTCTCACACTGCTATCAAGAAATACCCGAGACTGGGTAATTTATAAAGAAAAGAGATTTAATTGGGTCACAGTTCTGCAGGCTGTACAGGAAGCATGACAGCTTCTGGGAAGTCCTCAGGAAACTTTCAATCATGGCAAAAATGAGGGGAAGTGGGCACGTCTTACACGGCTGGAGCAGGAAGAAGAGAGAGAGGGGAGAGGTGCCGCACACTTAAGCAACCAGATCTCGTGACAACTCTGTCACAAAACAGCACTAGGGGGATGGTGCTAAACTATTAGAAACTGCCCCCATGATCCAATCACCTCCCAACAGACCCCACCTTTAGCACTGAGGATTACAATTCAACATGAGACTTGGGTGGGGACATAGATCCAAACCATATCATTTTGCCCCTGGCCCCTCCCAAATCTCATGTCCTTCTCATATTCCAAAATACAATCATGCCTTTCTAACAGTCCCTCAAAGTCTTAACTCATTCCAGCATTAACTCAAAATTCCAAAGTCCAAAGTCTTATCTGAGACAAGGCTAATCCCTTCCACCTATCAATCTGTAAAATCAAAAACATGTTAGTTACTCCCAAGATACAATGAGGGTACAGGCATTGGGTAAATACTGCCACTCCAAAAAGGAGAAATCAGCCAAAAGAAAGAGGATACAGGCCCCATGCAAGTCTGAAACCCAGCAGGGCAGTCGTTAAATCTTAAAGCTCCAAAATAACCTCCTTTGAATCCATGTCTCACATCCAAGGCACACTGGTGTGAAGGTGGGCTCCCAAGACCTTAGGCATCTCTGCCACCATGGATCTACAGAGCTCAGCCCCCATGGCTGCTCTCAAGGGCTGGTATTGAGTGCCTCTGGCATTTCCAGGTAGTACACGGTACAAGCTGTTGGTGGATCTACCATTCTGGGCTCTGGAGGATAGTGACCCTCTTCTCATAGCTCCATTAGGTAGTGCCCCAGTGGTCACTCTGTGGGTTCCAATCCCACATTTTCCCTCTGTACTGACCTTGTAGAGGTTCACCATGAGGGCTCTGCCCCTGCAGCAGGCTTCTTCTTGGACATCTAGGCTTTTCCATACATCCTCTGAAATCTAGGAGGAGGCTCCCAAGCCTCAACTCTTGCACTGTGTGCACTGGCAGGCTTAATACCACATGGAAGCCACCAAGGCTTACAGCTTGCACCCTCTGAAGCAGCAGCCCAAGCTGTATCTGGGGCCCTTTTAGCCACAGCTGGAGCTGGAGTGGCTGAGATGCAGGGAGCAGTGTCCTGAGGCTGCACAGGCCCTGGCCCTGGCCCACAAAACCATTCTTTCCTCCTAGGCCTCTGGGCCTGTGATGGGAGGGACTGCCCCAAAGGTCTCTGAAATGCCTTGAAGGCCTTTTCCCATTGTCTCAGCTGTAAGTATTTGGCTCCTTTTTACTTACGCAAATTCCTGCAGCCTGCTTAAATTCTTCCCCGGAAAATGGCCTTTTCTTTTCTGTTTTTAAAAATTTTTGAGACAGAGTCTCACTACAATGCCCAGGCTGGAGTGCAATGGTGCTATTTTGGCTCACTGCAACTTCCACCTCCCAGGTTCAAGTGATTCTCCTGCCTAAGCCTCCTGAATAGCTGGGATGACAGGCATGCACCATTATGCCCAGCTAGTTTTTGTATTTTTAGTAGAGACAGGGTTACACCATGTTGGCCAGGCTGGTCTCAAACTCCTGACCTCGGGTGATATGCCCTCCTTGGCCTCCCAAAGTGCTGGGATTACAGGCGTGAGCCACTGTGCCAGGTCAGCTTTTTCTTTTCTATCACATGGCCAGGCTGCAAATTTTCTAAACTTTTATGCTCAGCTTCCCTTTTAAATATAAGTTCCAGTTTCAGATCATTTCTTTGCTTACACACATGATCATATGCTGTTAGAAGTGGCCAGGCCACATCTTGAATGCTTTGCTGCTTAGAAATTTGTTCCACCAGATACCCTAAATCATCACTCTCAAGTTCAAAGTTCCACAGCTTCCTAGAATAGGGGCGTAATGCCACCTGATTATTTGCTAACACCTAACAAAAGTGACCTTTACTCCAGTTCCCAATAAGTTCCTCATTTCCACCTGATATCTCCTCAGCCTAGCCTTCACTGTCCATATTGCTATTGACATTTTGGTCACAACAATTTAACAAGTCTCTAGGAGGTTCCAAACTTTCCCTCATCTTCCTATCTTCTTCTGGGCCTTTCACACTCTTTCAGCCTCTGCCTTGTACCCAATTCCAAAGGTGCTTCCACATTTTCAGGTATATGTATACCAATACCCCACTCCTGCTACCAATTTTCTGTATTAGTCTGTTCTCATGCTGCTCTAACGAAATACCTGGGACTGGGTAATTTATAAAGAAAAGAGACTTAATTGGGTCATGGTTCTGCAGGCTGTACAGGAAACATGACAACTTCTGGGGAGGCCTCAGGAAACTTTCAACCATGGAGGAAAACGAATGGGAAGCAGGCACGTCTTACATGGCTGGAGCAAGAGGAAGAGAGAGAGGGGAGAGGTGCCACACACTTTTAAACAACTGGATCTCGTGAGAACTCTGTCATGAGATAGCACTAGAGGGATGATGCTAAACCATTAGAAATGGCCCCCATGATCTAATCACCTCCAGCCAGTCCCCACCTTTAACACTGGGGACTATAATTCAACATGAGATTTGGGGTAGGGCCATATATCCAAACCATATCAGACACGAAGAGACATTTCACCAAAGACGGTATACAGATGGCAAATAAACACACGAAACAATGTTCAGCATCATTAGCCATCTAAGAAATGCAAATTAAAAACATAATGAGATATTACTATATACCGATCAGCATGGCTAAAATAAAAAATGCTAACAATATGAAATGCTGGTGAGGGTGCAGAGAAACTGGATAAATCTTATATTGCTGTCAGAATTGTAAAATGATACTACCACTTTGGAAATCAGTTTGGCAATTTCTAAAACTAAACATACAACTACTATATGATCCAGGAATCACACTCCTGGGCATTTATCCCAGAGAAATTAAAACTTTTGTTTACACAAATATCTGTAGATGATTATTTATAGCCGCTTTGTTTATAATAGTCAAAAACTGGAACCAACCCAGATATTCTTCAGTGGGTGAATGATTGAACACACTGTGGCAGATCCACACCATAGAAAGCTGCTCAGTAATCAAAAGAACCAACTACGATATACACAACAACCTGGATGAATCTCGAGATAATTTTGCTGAGTGAAAAAAGTCAATCCTAAAATATTTCATACTGTATGATCCAATTTATTTGACATCTTTGGAATAACAAAATTTCTAAATGGAGAACAGTTTAGTGATTGCCAAGGGTTAACGGATAGTGAGGGTAGGAAGACAGTGGGCACGGCTATGAAAGAGCGACAGGAGGGATCACCTGGTGATGGAATATTAGTAACTTGACTGTACATTTCCATATCCTAGTTCTGATATGGTACTATAATTTTGCAAGACGTTACCATTTGAGAAACTAGTTAAAGAGTACATGGGATCTCTCTGTATTGTTTCTTACAAGTGAATATGAATCTAAAATTATCTCAGAATAGAAAGTTTCACTAAAAATAATAATCTAATTGTTTGCAGCATTGCTTGTATTTGGGGTGGTGGGGGGGCCTGGAAACAGCCTAAATGACCATCAGCACAGGAATAGTTGATTATAATGTTAGTTTCATAAAATGGAACATTGTGCAGAGCCAAAGAAAAAAAGCATCTTTGATTTGAAAATCTATATTGCAGAACTCTTTATGCAGCATGATATCATTTCTAAAATGCACACACACAGTGTGGCTCTCGTGTAAATGCCTACACCACGTGTTCCCAGTGATGGAGAGACTGCCTCCAAGAGGTCGAAAATCGATTCTTGAGGGGCTAAATAATCTTACCCTTCTTGTGTCTAAGGCACAGATATACATAAAGTACACCAGCATATATGCGATTTATCTGTAGTATTACTGCACTTATGGTGGGGGAGGATTAGGGGAAAAATTTCTTTAAAACTCCTTAGGAGAGGGATAGTGGGAGGGAAAAACCAGAAATGTTAAGAATCCCTGGCCTATCCCAGAATTTCTCAACTTGAGCTTGTGGGTATTTTGGGCTAGAAAATTATTCACTGCAGGGGCTGTCCGGTGCATTGTAGGATGTTTAGCAGCATCCCTAGCCTCTACCGTAGATGCCAGTGGCACCAACCCTCAGCTGTGATGATCAAATATGTCTTCAAGGCACTGCCAAATGTCCCTGGAGGGCACGGTGGTCCCCGGTTGAGAACTACTAGACAGATGACTGGAAATCATTCAACAAACCCCAGCCACGGGGCATCAGGAGTGATGGATCCATTGCATTTTCATTTTTGACAGGGAGAATATATTCAGGGCTTACTTGTGTCATTAAAAATTAATTTTTCAAAAATGGCTCTCACTGGGAAATGCAGTCCTGGAGAGGGGAAGAGGCCCAGCCAAGCCCTAAGCCTCCAAACTTTAATCCCAGCCCTGCCCCTGCTTGCTCTAGGACCACCAGCCAGCCTTCCCGCCATGGGCCTCTGTTTCCTCCTCTTGCACACACAGCCCACGCTGACACTTTCCACTACCCCTCCACAGTCCGTGCTTCTCTCCCACACCTCCACGCTCAGGCAGCTATCAGGAATGCTGTCTGCCTCTCCGCCTCTCCAGGGCCTGGAAAACTCTGGCTCATGCCTGGACTCCAATGTCCTACCCTTCAGGAAGTTCTCATTATCTCCCACCAGCATGCAAGCAGCCCTGGCTGTGACCCCACAAGCTCTTGGGCATCCCTGCACACAAACGTGCACCCTGCCCACTGGTGTCTACAGACCATGGTGAATATTTGCCATTTATCATCTTCCTCATCCACTCCTCTCCACCCGGCTCTCAGCGAGACTCCTTCACCCTCTGACCTCTGGTTGGCTAAATAAATGTTAGGCACCAGCAAAGGATCAGGGAGCAGGGAGGACAAGGAGGCAGGCATTTAGTCTCCTGCTTCCCCTCTTCCGGGTCCCCGTTTGGTAGTGCCTGGGTCCCTCTTCCTCTGGCCACAGCTCTTGCAGGGTTTCAGTAGCTGCTCCTCTTCTGGTCCCTTGAGACCTAGGGTAGTAACAGCTTCCTGTGTGCACATTCATCTCCTTAGTTCCTTGACCTGGTCTATGTCTTATAAACGCGCCCTTCACTTAATCCTCATACCCTTCTTCAAGAGTTCCCAACAGGGTCCTGATCTGATCCACATGTCCCAACTCAAACGCAAGCAACTTGAGCAAATGTGCGTACGAGAGCTGCATGTTGCTGTTTTGTTCTGTTTTGAATCTCAGCAACCCCAGGGGCCAACATGGATGGGACCTAGAACATGGGCAGAGCTCAGCAAATAAGTGGATGAATGAATAAAGAATAGATGGATGGATGGATGTGAACAGATGGGCAGACGGATGGGTGGATGGACTGGTGGAGGGATGCACGGACCCTGCTTTTGCAAACATGAATAACAGCTGAAATCCCTTGAGTGCTCACTGCTTATTGGGCACAATGCCAAGTCCTTCATATATATTCACAGTAAAGGTAAAAAACAAACTGTTTTTTTCCATCTACTCAAACTCAATACATTACTCAGCACAGAAACACTTCGCCTCTAGTCACCAAAAGGTGTGTGAGTTTTCTTCCCACTGACATGTAATTCTCCAGCAGACACTGACTGGGTGTCCTACAATTTAACTCATTTCTAACACTAACTATCTGGAATTAGTGTCAGATTCTGCAGGATGAGGGCTCAGTCCCACGAGACTGCCCCCTACCTTCAGACATCAATCAAAAGTAGCAAGTTGTCATCTATACTTCTGACCAACTGGCTATAAATCAAAGTTCCCACAACCCCCTCCCTGGGTTCAATTAATAAATCAGGGTTCCCTCAACCCCCTCCTTGGGTTCAATTAATCTGCCAGGGCAGCTTGCAGAACTCAAGGAAACACTTTATATACATTGGCCCATTTATTATAAAGGATATTAGAAAGGTTACAGCTGAACAGCCAGATGGAAGAGATGCATGGGGCAAGGTATGGGAAGGGGTGCAAGGCTTCCATGCCCTCTCCACCATGCCACCCTCCTGGCACCTCTGCATTGTACACGCCGCAATCCAGAGGCTCTCTGAACCTCGTCCTTTGAAGTTTTTATGGAAGCTTCTCGACATAAGCATGGCTGATTAAATCATTGGCCATTGGTGATCCATTCAGCTTTCAGTTCCCCTCTCCTCCTTGAGGTCAAAGGCGAGGCTGAAAGTTCCCACCCTCTGCTGACAGCGTTGGTTCCCGGGCAACCAGCCCTCATCCTGAGGCTGTCCAGGAGCCCACCAAGAGTTGCCTCAATAGAACAAAAGATGCTCCTATTACCCAGAAAATTCCAAGGGATTAGGAGCTCTGTGTCAGGAACTGGGATCAAAGACCAAATATCAGAACCAAAGATCCTCCTATCACCCCTGTCCACGAGGATTTCAGGAGCTCTATGTCAGGAATCGGGGGGCAGAGACCAATTAATATATCACAATATCACTTTCACCCAATCTTCATAACCAGTCTGAAGCAGGAGTATTATCATGAAAAAAGAGACACTCATAATGGCTAGGTCACTTGCTCCAGGTCACAGTTAGGAAGTGACAAGGCCAGGGCTCATCGGTGCCACTGGCTTCCAGAGCTTGCAGTCCTGATAACACAAAGATGTGGCTAAATGACTCCAGGACCCCATGGTCCAGCTCCGCCCACAGGGGTTCCCTCCCGGGCCTCTCCTCTCCCACGGCCTGTCCCCGCCCTCTAGGCCCTGGGTGGACTTAGTCCTGGTCACAGTGGGCACAGCGTCGGCACACTTCCCTCCGAGGCCACACCCCCCCGCCCCTCCACCCTAGAATCGGAGGACGCCGCGGTTGCAAGTGGGAGGCCCAGGGAGGCGCCAAGCCCCTCCCGCTCCAAGCCGACGCGCCCTGTTTTATGCCTTGAGTAGGCGGGAGCCTTGCAGGTCTGTGGGTTTCTTTCTCAAGGGAAAATTGCTGGGCTCATGAGGAACAGCCTTGGGCACTTGCTCTACTTGGAAAGGGTGAAGAGCGCGGGCTTTGGAACCCTAGGCGCGCCCGCAATCCCAGCTCTGGGTGTGGCGCGGGACACCTCCTGCTGAGGGTGTAAACCGAGACTCCTCGTGCGTCCTTGCTGCAAGCGAGGAGCAAATGGAACAGCACAAGCTGCCCGCAGCCTGCACCATCGCTCCCTCGTGAGACCTGGTTCACCTTCTCGCACTTTCCCAAACACTCCTGCAGATCCATGCGATTTGCCCATCTCTGTGAGGACTGCCAGTCTTTCTTCCCATTTGGCAAATTAGGAAACCGAAGCCCTTCAGAGCCCTGTCGAGGTCACGCGCGGCAGGGCGGAGGCAGAGCTGGGTCGAAACCCGGGCAGTGTCTGCCGCTCCCGGCCTCGCTTCCCCCGCGCCTGGGGCTCCGCGGGGCGGCTTTGTTGGGGCAGCAGCAGGCAGGATTTACTTCCGGCGTTGTTTCCGCGCAGCACGTCTGGAACAGGGCCCTTGGTGATTAAAACGCCTCGGGACAGAAAAGCCGAGCTGAAACATTCGTGAAAATATAAAAAGGAAAACAAAACAGCGGCATCAACAGGGACATCTCCAGGCGGACGCGCAGGAGTGCCGCTAAGGACAGCACCTGGTCCCGAGGCTTGGGGGTAGCTGCTTCACCTTGGGCCTGACCCCCTCCTGGATTCCAGTCACCCTGGGACCAAGCCAGTCATCATCATTATGAACAGCAGCAGCGTCATCCCTTGCCATTTGGGGGTCAAGCACACCTGGCTTACACCCCAGGTCTGCCAGTTCTGGCTGTGTGACCTTGGACAGGTAAATTAACCTCTCTGAGCTGCAGCGTACTGGGCCCTGCTTCCCGGGGTCGTTGGGGAATATGTGGAATGACGCATGGGAAGCTACAGGCTAAAGGTCTGGCACATTGCAGCCGCAATAAACAATAGATGTCTGTTTTTTACATTCTAAAAAGTCCTTTTATATATATTTTAGAGCAGAGCAAGCAGGCAGGCTCTGGAGCTGGCAGCGGCAATGCAGCCCAGCTCCTACTCTGTGTTACTAGAGAGAAAGTCATATAACCCTTCAAAGCCTGGATTTCCACATCTTCTATAATAAATGAGGTTAACAACCCCTACCTCCTACGGTTGTGTGAGGTTTTATTAGGAGGTTACACATAAGGGGTTTGTCATAGTACCTGTCACAGAACAAGCGCTCTGCAACCGTTATGAATAATTTTCACCCTCCTGAGACAGGAATAATACAGGGTGGTCGCAGGAGAATAGAAAATTTCAGGCACACACCCACCAGCATCTTGACAGTTCCAAGACCACCCATATTTAGTGTAAAAATGGGTGGCACCTAAAGTATAATAATAATAAAATTAAAAAAAAAAAAAGAATGATCCGTGACCAAAACAAAACCTGAAAAAAGAAAATGGGTGGCACCACAGTTCTGAGAAATCTCCACCTTTTTCCAGGAATCTTCAAGAATATTCCACCCCTTGGGCAAATATATCCATAAACATAGCAGCCCCAAACCCCGTTGCTTGACTTTCTTTGAATACCCCTGTACTCCCCTTCCTTGAGCGTGTACTTTTTGCTTTGCAGTAAATCTCCCTACTTTCACTGTTTCCTGACTCATCCTTGAATTCCTTCTCCCGATGGTGTCAAGAGCCTGGACACTAGCCAGGGTTGAGGTCCCACCAGCATTTGGGGACCTGGGCCAGCCCACCAGTATCATTCCCAACTTGTCTATTTTATAGTCAAGATAAGTGTCTTTGCCCCCATGTTATACAGGGTGGAAGTAAGGCTCTGGGAGGCGAAGTGGCTTGACTAAGGTCACACTACCAGGAAAGCACAGGACAGGAACTTCTGCACTGGGCCCCCAGTTCTAAGTCAGCGCCCCTTCCATTGCAGGGGCCCCAAGGTTGTGCATTCAAAATGGCCTGGCAGCCTTGTCAGCTCTGCCCAACAGAATGGACTGAAAGACGCCCTGAGAAAAAGGCCCAGGCCACAGCTTCAGACTGATCTGGTTTCAAATCGTCTTCCAGCTGTGTGACCTTGGCCAGAACACTCAGCCTCTCTGGGCTTCAGTCTCTTGTCTGTAGCTCGGTGGGAGTTAGTCCTACTCCTCAGGGTCAGTGTGAACAGGAAATGAGGATGGGTGTAGACGTGCCCAGCATTGTGCCAAAAACCCAGCAAGTACTCAGGAAAGGTTGTCTCCTTCCCCGGCCCCCATCAGTGCATCTGTTGTCATCTCTCTTGGGGCTTCTAGCTCCAGCTTCATTCCCAGCCAGAGGGACCTGAGTGACTGACAGGCCCTGACATTCCAGCTGACAGAGCAGCTGCATCTCCACCAGCCTGCCTCAGCCTCCCAGGTATCTGCCATAGCAGCATCCTATCACCTGGGCTCCGAGAGCTAATGAGGCCACCAAGCGGGTAAGGACAGGCCCATCCAGATGCTCCAGATCCTGCCTTTCTCTCTTCCCCCTTGCCCTTCTCTGTCCCCCATCCTTTTCCAAACTCTGCCTCCTTCACTCTCCTTCCCCTCAGCCTCCCTGAAACTTTCAAGGAAGCAGCTGATGGCCTCTGACAATGATCCAAAAATTACGACCAACGTCAAAAAAGTACAAGATGATTTATTCATGCTTCAAACTCTTAGCGCATTCTTATACTTATCAAGAAGCACTGTGAAGACAAAGTTGAACAAGACACAGTCCAGCCTTGGGGATCTCAGAAAAAAATGATGCATCAGCAGAAATGTACAACCCAATGGGATGCACATATTAAATAAGAATTCCGACAGCTGCCATTTATTCAGCACTTTATATGTGTTCTGGCTTACGGTTGCAGCTCAGGGTCAGGGAGTTCATGGATCTTATCCAAAGTCACACAGCCAAGAAGGGATAGTGTTGAGATTCAAACCCAAGTCTGTCTGACCTCAAAACTTGGGCTCCTTTCGTTTCGTCAAGGCTTGCCTCTATTGGGAATATCCAAACATAGAGAAAAAGAATTACCATGCAATGTGAAACCCGACATGAAAGTACAAACTCCAGAGTGAATGATCTGGGGAAGGATTCTCATGAGCTGGATAGTAAGATGCTAGTCATAGATGCATATATCCAAGTCCATGTCTATGCCTATATTTCTACATCTATGTATTTATGCCTACATGTCTGTCTATTTCTACCTCTACAGCCATCTATAACCTGGTCTCCCATCTCCCAGGATCTCTGAACAAAACTGTCACTCCACTCTTCCCTCCGAATGATAATTTAATTGAGTTGGCCAGGCACAAGGGCTCATACCAATAATCTCAGGTCAAGGAGGGAGAATTGCTTGCATCCAGGAGGTCGAGACCAGCCTCAGCAGCATAGTGAGATCCTGTCTCTACAAAAAATGAAAAATTATCTGGGCATGGTGGCACAAGACTGTAGTCCCAGCTACTCAAGAGGCTGAGGTGGGAGGATCACATAAGCTCGGGAGCTTGAGGCTGCGTTGAGCCATAATCACACCGCTGCACTCAGCATGGGCAACACTCTGTACCCCCGCAAATATATATATATATATATTTGAGTTTACACAGTTGGGGTCCAGATTTGACTGGTAATCGAAAAAGTCCATTATAGTAGGAAATAATTTAATTAATGAACTACATACTGCTAAACATCTTATTTCAACTTAAAGTATATAAATATGCATATATCGATATAATTTTAGATGAAGGCCTCTCTCAGAATAGCTCTGTTGATCGGATTCCGCATTCCGCTTTTTCTATAAACCATAGCCATAATACAATTAACACTCATGCTTCAGGCATCGTTAAAGTAGAACAAGAAAATGTAATGTGAGTGCAGAATCATAGACAGTGTTTTTTTTTTTTTTTTAACCCCCTAACACTTTGCAGGTCTCTAACCCACACATATTTGTACAGATTATTTTTTTAGCAACTGACATGTATGGTGTCTTTTCAAATCATTCAAGTTAGTGCTCAAAGAAAACAGAACTTTTTTCTGATATATTACAGACATTGAACTCACTATTGTAATTATGTTATTTAGTTAAACATGATGTAAACTGACAAAGTATGGGCACAAAAAAGAATGGTTGCTCCTGTGAACGCTAAACTGAATGCTTTAGAACACTCCACAGAGATGAATTGTTGCAGGGTAGCAAATACAACTGATTCCTGCTAAGCAGCAAGTCAACTGATGAAAACAGAAAAACATGGGTCATCTCAACGGGTGAGCAATCTAATGGCCTTGGGGCTCCGCCTGCCACCAACATCAGGCAATAGGATTGCAGGTGAAAAGTCATTGATCCAGTGAGACAGTTAAGTGTAGGTCAAGTGGACAATGTCCACTGTATCTACTTTATAGTTCTGATCCCAACAACGTCCAGGTAGAGTAGAACCCTGTCCACACTCTGGCCCACTCCTCACCCCACTTCTTGTTCTCCCGAGAGGAAGAATGCAGTTCTAACGAGCGAGATCCCACGACACTGAACACATTGTTTTTTTCTAGTGGAAAGGGTCAACCCTCTCTTCTTCACCTCACTCTTCACAGCACTCACCTCTTGTCTTCTGCCTCATACTGGTAACAAAAAGTTATAAGGGCATGTGCTTTGAGGGAGTAGCAAGATAAGAGGGTGTGGTAGATGAGGCTAGGGAAGGGGGCAAGTGTCAGTCTATGGACATTGGACTAAGGCATTCAAACTTTACCCTATAGGCAATGAAGAGTAACTGAGATCGAATCTGTGTGAAAGAAAGATCACTCATGCAACTGATGTGTTCAATAAATTGGAGGAGAATGAAGGCAGGAAGGCCAGTGAGGAGCCTGCTGCATTCACCAGGGAAAGAGATGATGACGCCTAAACTGATACAGGAAGCTGAGGGGGGGATGGCGGTCCACATAGTACCAGACCTAACAATGAGTTAGACGTGAGGAATAAAAAGGAAAAAGTCTCCGAGAATGCCCAGGCTTCTGTCTTGGCTAACTCGCTTCAGCCAGTAAAATCAGGAGGACAGGAATGGGAGTGGGGTTGGAGTCAGAAAGATGAAGGCTTCTGCATTGGCCATTTAAGCTTGTGTTTCCTGTGAGCCATGCAGAAGGAGAAAGCCAGGAGCCGAAATACATTCGAACCTGGACTGGAAGAAACAACTCTTCTAGCTGCTTGAATCAAGTGAAAACTACCAACTGCCTTGAGGATTTCTCTTTTCTTAAGACAGCGTCTCTCTCTGTCTCCCAGGCTGGAGTGCAGTTGTACAATCATGGCTCACTGCATCCTCAGCTCAGAGGCTTGGAGCCTAGTGTTGGGCATCAGTGAGTCTTGAATGAGCTTTTTCTCCAGAAACCAGTGTCCACCTCAGCCTCCCAAGCAGCTGGAACTACAGGCATGCGCCACCGTGCCTGGCTGATTTTTTAATCTTTTTGTAGCGATGAGGTCCCACTTTGGTGCCTAGGCTAATCTTGAACTCCTGAGTTTAAGGGATCCTCCCTCCTTGGCCTTCCAAAGCGCTGGGATTAGAGGTGTGAGCTAACCATTCCCAGCCTGCCTTGAGGACTTCTGATTGCTCTTGTTCCACTCAATACTTGGCAGCAGAACAGATAGAGTGGAAAAAGCCATGCCTTTGAGGTCATCCAATTCTGGGTGGAAATTCCTAGTTCTGCAGATATGCATTATTTGTGGCTTTGGATATGTGATTTAATGTCCCTGTGCCTCTGTTTCTTCATCTATATATAAAACAAATAATGACACATTCTTCATAGGCTATAATGAGAATCAAATGCACTCATAAATATAAAGCGTCCAGCTAGTGTCTGACACATAATAGGTGTTCTGCAAATGGTGCTAACTAGTAGTTAGTAGTGGTATTTTATTGGTATTCTATAGAATGTCATCTATTAATTTATTAATTATACAAAATCAAATAATTATAATTCTGGAGTGGAGAATCTGGTAATTCAAAGGGATTTGAAAAACAGATATTTGCTTATCTCAATTCAACCAGACTTTTCTGGGCTCCTCTGGGTGTGACAGGCCCTTGGAATTTAGAAGCCTCCAGGTTTTTCCATGCTTCCCCCTGCAAACACACATACACATTTAAGCAAACAGTCACCATCATCAAAGGGGGTTCCCTCCAATTGTGTAGGCGCTCTCAAGAGCTGAGTTAAACAGACATTCCACGCTGGGCCCTGGGCACATAAAGAGAAGTCGTGCCAAACCTTGGCTCTGGAGGCTTGGAGCCTAGTGCTGGGCATCAGTGAGTCTTGAATGAGCTTTTTCTCCAGAAACCAGTGTCCACCCCCGCCTTAGGCTCCCTGCCCAGAGCACAGGGATGCCAGCCCATCTGTGTCCTTGAGAACATGCTGGGCTCCTGACCCAGGCAGCAGCTGGTCCACTACCTGCTGCCCCCGACCTGGCACCTATCCAATTCTGAGACAGCACAGAGCGATAGAATCTGAGAGCTGGAAAGGAACATGGAACTCATCCAGGGCATGGAATGTGCAACTCACTGGGCCCAGAGCCAGAAAAGGGTTTGATTTTTATTGAGCTTGGCCCTTTACCAGCTGTGTGGGTTGAAGCAGTCACTTTTCACTCAGCCTCAGTTTTCTTATCTGTAAAAGAGGGATAATAAATGTCTACCTCATGGGATTATTGTGAGGATTGTAAATGACAGATACCCATCTAATGGCATGTTAAGCAAAAAACTAAACAAAAAAATCAATGAAGTGGCTATTTATTGGTCCAAAGTGTTACTGAAACGTTTAAAAGCAGATATAATTTCAGACACACCTGAAACTACATGCTCAAACATCTTCAGAAAGCTCTCTCTCTCTCTCTCTGCCTCAGTTGGCTCTATTTTCTTATAAGCCTTCGAATATTGTTTGGATATTTGCCCCCACCACCCAATCTCATGTTGAAATTTGATTCCTAAAGTTGGAGGTGGGGCCTAGTGGCAGGTGTTTAGGTCATTAGGGTAGATCCCCCATGAATGGCTCAGTGTCATCCCCATGATAATGAATGAGTTCTTACTCTATTAGTTCACATGAGAGCTTGGTGCTTAAAAGAGCCTGGCACCTTTCCCGTCTCTCTCTTGCTTCCTCCTCTCTCACCATGTGACATGCCTGCTCCCCCTTCATCTTCCACCATGATTAGAAACTTCCTGAGGCCCTCATCAGAAGCAGATGCTGGTGCCATGCTTCTTGTACAGCCTGAAGAACTGTGAGTCAAATAAACCTCTTTCTTTTAAATTACTCAGCCTCAGATATTCCTTTATAGCAACACAAAATGGACTAAGACACCTTCCCTTCAGGGTGACAAACTGGCCTCCAGCAGCACTAAGCTTTCTCTAATGGAGAAAGAGTGCTTCTCTCCCAATAGTCTTAAGACTGGCCCTCATTAGCTCTGATTGGATCACTTTTGGTTATATATTTACTCCTCCACTTATCACTGTGCCCAGGGAGATATCATATTACCCTTGGCCAACATTGGGTCATATGTCCATGTCTAGAATCCTGAGTTCCAAATTGGCTCTACTCTACCCAGATAACGGACTGATAGCGGAGAAAGGAGTATTCAAAGAAAATCAAGATGCTCTTACAGATTAAAGGGGGAATGGATACTGGGCATGGCAAGACAGCAGACATCATGTCAAGAAAGCAGACATTAATAAACATGTGTAGGGGTTAATTTTCAACCAATGCTATTATCTTCATCAATATCATCATCATCATTATCATTGTTATCATAATTAACATCATTGTCACCATCATCATCACAGATAAATAATACATTGTAACTGTATGTTCCTGTGATCTACTGCTTCCCATGCAGCCTCTTCTACATCCATTCTTTACCTAGAAGAGTAGTCTGTTGGCACTCAAGCAGGGTTTCTAAGAGCCTGAGGCTCCCCTTCTTGTCTTCCCCCTAAAACTGTCCAGCCCTGCATCCATTATTCTCTGTGTTCTGAGATGGATCTACTCCAGGCATGGTCTCTGCTCTCCCCAGCATCAGGCTCCAAAATTTACTCTCCTCTTCTCCTCATAGCTGTGGCCTCCTGACCACCACTCTTTGCAGACCCAGTTCTGCTCCAATCATGGACAAAAGCAAGAGGGTTAAAAGAACACCAGCCCCATTCTCTAAGGCGCATCACACACTGTACCACACTTCTGGTCCTGAAATTGGGACCTTTTCTCATCACTACAATGTATCCTTGGCCCTATATGGGTACCCATATTGAGTATGTATTAACAAACTTTTGGTTGAAAATAACAGAGAACCTAATTTAAACTGACTAAAAAATAAAAGGAATTCATTGGCTGATGGGCATAAAACCTCAGAAGTAGTTCAGTTCAGGTAAAGCTAGATCCAGCAGCAGCTCAATGACATCACCAAGGATCTGATTTCTTTCTCTCTGTTAGCTCTGTCTTCTTCAGGGTTGCCCTCATCTTAAGGCTATTTCCTTAGTATGCCCAAGATAGTTTCAAGTGCATTCTAAGGCTATATGTTTCCAATTTTCTATCCTGGGGGGAAAGAATAGCCCTTTATACTAGAATTCCTAGCATAATTTGAACAGATTCACTCTTACTAGACTAGCTTAGGTCCCACCTTTGGTTGGTTCAAGAGGACAATGGTGGGGTTAATTCCAAATAAACCACATGTTGTAAAATGGGGAAGAGATGGTTCCAAGGAAATGTGGGATCCTATTACAATAAAGGAAGGGGGAAGATTCCTGGCCAACAGTCAAAAGATGTCCATTATCAGAATTTTGAAGGAGTTATGCTCAAATTGTACCTGGAAGTGAGCCAAAATTTCTCTGGATTCTCAGAGACATTCAGCTCTCTCTTTTTACCTAACTTCTCTTTTGGAATTGGGAGGTGATTCATTGAAATTATTCATCTTGAGTCTGGGTAAGGAGTATATTGGAGTTCTTTGTACTATTCTTGCAAATTTTCTGTAAGCCTGAAACTATTTCCAATTAAAATAACTTGTCAAAGTTACATGGTAGTGCATAATCACCATTTCCCCCCCTTAACCATAGATAAGATACATGTAATATTGATACTTGCCTCACCTTTGCTTCAGGAATGATGGAAGAATTTCAGGGGAGAATTCACCCAACTTGACTGGGATACTGGGGGCACTGATCTGGAAAGGAACTTTTGAGCTTTAGGTGGCTGAGTGTGCATAAAGTAACACACATACCAAAGTCTTCCAAACAAAGATTAAGGGATGAGACCTCTCGAATAAACTCCTCCAAATTGGGAACAAATGTTACAGTATCAGGATCACATCTCCTATCCCAGTTACTCCATTGCTCAACATGGGATGTAGGTTGTCAGGGTGAAGATCTTTTAGCAATTATCTTTGTTTGCCTCATTACGTAAGGAGGCGAAATAACTTACCTGTTTAGGTAACTGGCCTTTAGATTAAGAGCAATAGTACTCAAAGAACTGTGCCCAATGCACTGCACCCAAGGAGCCTCATCCACAGCTAAACCTGATTTAGATGACAAGATTCTAGATCTTGAGCCTGCTCCTAATGACATAATAGATGGGATTTGGGGGAAGTATTAGTAGAAGTGAGTATATTTTGCATAGGGGAAAAACATAAATAACTTATGGCCAGATGGTGAACTGTAGTTATTTTAAAACATGGCCCCCCAATTTTTTACATCCTTCTGATAGAGAAGTAGAATCAATTTCCCTTGAATCAGTGATTGGTTGACAAATAGAGTAGGGCAAAAAACACTATTTGACATTTTTTTGTGTTACTTCATATACTTATTCATTCATGACAAGAACACTTAAAAATCTACTCTCTTAGCAATTTTCCAGTATACAATTCACTATTCCTAACTATAGTCGCTATGTTGTACAGTAGATCTCTTGAGCTCACCCTTTTGTTCATTATTTGACCTTTGGGGCTGGATAAGAAAAAGCCATGTGACTCAGCCTGGTTTCCTTGAGATGCTCATTCTTGGGATCCAGACAAGGGGAAGGATGTCCAGCCTGTGGAGAGGTCTACAGGGAGAAGCTTAAGCTAGAGAGAAACAAGGGCACCCTCCCTTCTCAGCTCCTACTGGGCTCCCAACTGAGAGTCAACACCTACTTGCCCACCATGCAAGTGAGCAATTCTGCAAGTGGGCCCTCTAGTCCTATCAAGCATCCCCATGTGGAGTAGAGACTACACTTCTCTGCCAGCCCCTTCCTAAATGGCAGATTTATGAGCTAAAAAGATAACTGTTGTTTTTTCAAGCCACTAAGTTTTGGGATGGTTTTTTATGTAGCCAAAGTAACTGGAACGCCACACAAATGAATGCAAAAGCACTTCAGAGAGAATACTTGTGATCTCAAAGTATTAAGAGATACCCTTGTGAAAAATTTTAAAGCCCATGAATATTTGTGCAAGAAATGATTCTCTTGATAAGTATACTGTAAAAACCGAAATGAAACATATAGGCAGTAGTAATGAGCTGCCCAACAACTTTACTGGAAAAAATATACACCTCAAGATCATCAATATTTGATTCAATTCTTGTTTGTCCTTAAAATCAGCTCATAGTTTCAATTATGACCTATGATTTGTTAAATATAGGATACCATTACTTTATTTCATATTTTTAACTGTTGACAAAGCCCAAGTCAAATCTATGAACCTGCCTTTATGCCAAAATTTTAATCCCTACTCAAAGTGGTTTGTATTGAGTGGGAACTTTTTTCTCATTCCCAGTTATTCTTAGGAAACTTTATTAGTCAGGGTTCTCCAGAGAGACAGAACATATTTATATATAAGTGTGTGTATAAATGTGTGTATGTATATATATACATATATATATAGGTTCTGTTTCTCTGGAAACCACACACACATATATATTCATATATATGAAGAGATTTATTATAAGGTTTTGGCTCACACAATTATGAAGGCTGAGAAGTCCCACTATCTGCCATCTGCAAGCTAGAGACCCAGGAAAGCTGGTGGTGTAGTTTGAATGCCTGAGAACCAGAGAGCTGATGGCATAGATTTGAGTCAGGTCTGAAGGCCTGAGAACTGGAGGGCAGAAGGCAGGAGAAGATTGATGCCTGAGCTCAAGCAGTCAGACAGAGTTAATTTGCTCCTCCTGCCCTTTCTCATTCTATTCAGGTCTTCAATGGATGGGTGATGCCCACACATATTGGGGAGGCCATCTGCTTTACTTGGTCAACAAATTCAAATGCTAATCACTTCCAGAAACATCTTCACAGACACACCCAGAAATAATGTTTAACCATTTATCTGGGCATCCTAAGGCCCAGTCAAGCTGATGCATAAAATTAGCCATAACAGAAACCAATAACCTCTTCTATATGCCTGGAACACAACCTGTTATTGTGTCTTTGGCTGTGGTATTTTGCTGGCCAGACTTGCTTTTTTCCTAGTACCAGAGGAGGAGGATGTTCACCAATCTCTCAGGATCCTCTTCCAGCCCCAGCTTGCCCATCCTTCAGTAAATGCCCAGCCCCTGCTTGCACTCACCGAGAAAGAGCATCAAAGATGGCTGCCTCACTCCAAAGCTCCAGATGCACTCTACTCCCCCATTCTGCCTCCCACTCTGCCTCCCACTTGTCTCCACCTCCTTAGTTCATCTTTCTTCATCCTCTTCCCTTGTGTTATCCTTGGCTTTCCTCTCCATTCTATATGTATACTTGGATTATATCAGCCTCATCCGGGAAATAACCCAGACCAATTCTATCCAGTCCCCAATGCTACAGCACAATGCTGAAATTTCTGCCAGATGGGTCTCAATTATCACAAAGAGAAGCAAGCAGCAATTAACAACGCCATAGTCAAGGGAACCTGATACAAGTTGAACATCCCTTATCTGAGAATCTTGGGACCAGAAGTGTTTCAGGCTTTTTTGGACTTTGGAATGTTTACTTTATACTTATCAGTTGAGCATTCCTAATTTGAAAATCTAAAGTCTGAAATGCTTCAATGAGCTTTTTGTTTTCTCGAGAAGTTTCAGATTTTGAAGCATTTTTGATTTCAAGTTTTTGGATTTAGAATGCTCAACCTGTATTGAAAAATTTCACACTGCCTTGGGGATGGGTCTTCGCACAGGAAGTTTATAGATACAACTTCACATTAGGAAATTCTAAATCCATACTTTTTTTAAACCAAACTTTGGGGCCTCAGAACCCACTATATAGCAGTTAGAACTCATTATATTGAAAGTATCAGAAAACCCAACTCAAAATGGTTAAAAAATAAATGAAATTAGGCAACTGATAGAATTGCAAAAGACAGAGGTAGACCTAGCTTCAGGTAAGGCTTGATCCAGACACTCAATGATGCCACGAAGAATTCAGTACCCTCATCGTAAAGGTCTCATCCTAAAGCTGGCTCCCCTCCTGATCATAGGATCATCTGTCAATATCTCCAAGAGTTACACAAGTCCACTCCCCAGTGACTCAATAAAAGTGTCAGAGTTGAGTCTTATGGTCTTGGTTGGCTGATTTGGACGATATGTCATTGGTTAATCTGTATGTAATCTCTGTGGTCAGGAGAATGAGAGATACTGGTTAGTTTAAGCTAATTGGGTGTACCCTCTGGGAATGGAGTCAATAGTAGCTAACCTACATGGATGAGAAATGCAAGATACTCTTAGGAAGGGGGAAATGAATGTTAGAAGGCTAGAAATTGACCCCAAACTGCAAGCTCCACATGTTTCCTGGATAGAGAACACATTAAAATATTTAACTGACCTGAAAATGGTCATAATAATGCATGTTTGCACAACCCTGTAAAATATACATATATATATACTTTAATTTTTAGAGCAGTTTTAAGTTCACAGCAAAATTGAGTGGAGATAAAGAGATATCCACATACCCTCTGCACCCGCACATGCATTGCCTACCAACTTATCAATATTCCCCACCAGAGGGTACACTTGTTGCATTTGATGAGCCTACGTTGACACATCATTATCACCCAAAGCCCATAGTTTACATTTGGGTTTACTCAGTGTTGCACATTCTGTGGATTTAGACAAATGTAGATGACAAGTATACACCATTGTAGCATCACACAGAGTGGTTTCACTGCCCTAAAAATCTTCTGTGTTCCACTGATTCATTCCTCTCTACCCCAACCCCTGGCAACCACTGATCTTTTTACTGTTTCCATAGTTTTGCCTTTTCCAGAATGTCATATAGTTGGAATTATACAATATGTAGACTTTTCAGACTGGCTTCTTTCACTTAGCATGCATTTAAGTTTCCTTCGTGTCTATTCATGGCTTGACAGCTCATTTCCTTTTAGCACTGAATAATATTCATTGTCTGGATGTTCCACAGTTTATCCATTCACCTACTGAAGGACATCTTGGCTGCTTCCAAGTTTTTGCAAAATCATGAATAAAGCTGCTATAAACATCTGTGTTCAGGTTTTTGTATGAACATAAGTTTTCATGCACACTTTTGAAAAGTTCCATTTCATCCATTACTTCTTTGGAGCCCCACATTTTCTCTGAAAGGTAGATACTAGTAACTCCAATGTCTAGATTACCAAACTGAGGTTCTGGCCAAGAACACATAACAGATCAGTGATAGAGGTAAGACTTGAACTCCTAAGGTCTATATTTTTTTCCTGGCCTTATCATTGACTTCCTGGGAGATGAGTTTCTAGAAAACCAAACTCAAAGCTGCCCCCAAATGGCAAAACACAGACCGAGCCCAAGTTCTTCATCCCCTACTCAGTACACACATATGCCCACCAGGACAGCCTGTTTCATGCTGCCCTTGGTTCTGGGCACTCTGAATTCCATCATTGGTGAGTCTGGCTGATGGCATGACCCACCCTCCGGCCCCCTGCTGGTACTATTATTTTCCACTACGCAGATTCCCTGGCTGTATCCAAACCAACTCCAACCAGACTCTAAGTCCCTTGCCTCCCTCCTTCCCTCTGTTCTTGCCTTTCATCATCTAGTGTTTATTGAATACCGCCTAAGACCTAATGTCCTTATCATAGCATTTTAGCTCCCTCACTTCCATTCCTCTGACCTCTCCCTCCAACCACTTTCCCCTCATTCACTCTACTCCAGCCACATACATTCTTCATAGTTCCACAGATGTGCGGGGCACATTCCACCTGGCCCCTGCTTCTTACCCACAGGGCTTATTCTCTCATTTCTTTCAAGTTTCTACTTAAATATCACCTTATAAGCAAGGTCTTCTCTGACCCCCCAGGAAAAAAAAAATCAACATCTCCAGTACTTCCAGCACCATCTCTGTTTTAACTTTTTCCATAACAATTATCACAACAAATGTCTTACATATTTATGGATTTATTATATGTCTCCCTGTTCCACGAGAAGATGAAATTTTCAAAGACAGAGATTTTCGGTTTTATCCATTGATGAAACCTAAGCATCTAGAACTATTCTTGGCCCCCTAGGGTACTCAGCAAATATTTGTTGAAATAATGAATCCTATCAAGACTGTCATCTAATGACTCTCTTCCAGACAGGGGTGATACCAGCCCAAGGACTCTCCAATGTCAGGAGGCCCAGATGAGACTCTCCAAGAGCTAACCTTGAAGCCCCTTTTACTTTTTTCTTCTGTTTTAAGAGACAGGGTCTTGATCTGTCCCCCAGGCTGGATGCAGTGGCACGATCACAGCTCACTACAACTTTGAACTCCTGGGCTCAAGCAATTCTCCAAGCTCAGCCTTCCAAGTACTTAGGCCTACAGGCATGCACCAAATATATACATTATACATACATACATATATATGTACATATATATATAGATATGTATGTATATTTTCTAGAGATGAGGTTTCACTATGTTGTCCAGACTGGTCTTAAACTCCTGACTTAAAGTGATTCTCCCACCTCGGCCCCCCAAAGCACTGGGATTGTAGGTGTAAGCTACCACTCCCAGCCTACCTCTCACTCTTGGGGTGCTCCTCTCCCTCCCCATGACAGTGATGGGATGGCGTGATACCCAGCACTCCACTAATTCCAAAGAAATCCCCTTTCCTTCTCTCTTTAACTTCAACTTTGTATGCCCTCAAGCCTGGTCAAAATTGTTTCAAAATCAATTAGTATATCCTTCATTGGTAGACTGGCACCTCACTTTGCCTGAGGCTGCTTGGCATATACATTTTATTTCTGGTCTCTGTGGCTTCAGCTGACATTGAAATATAAACAGTCCACTAACACCCTGCTACACATACATCGTATCACTGAATGTTCACAAGGACCATGCAACACAAATCTCCTTGTCTCTATTTTGCAGATAGGGAAACTGAGGCTCAGAGAGCTATTACTCTCTCACTGGATAAATGATCACAAAGTACTTGTCTCTCAGTTGAAAGAGCTATGGATATTATTGTACTCTGGCCCCTCAATGCCACTCCTAGACCATGAGTCAGGGTCTGATTGTCTGCTGTTTTCACTGTAGGGTAGGGCTCTGCCTCCCACCCAGTCCTTAGAACATCCCGTACTCCCAGCCAGGCAGAGCCCAGAGAGGCTGCGGACACTGATCAGCAGCCCTCTTATCCACCGCTGCAATAAGCAGCTTGGAAAGGAGATAAATGGATGTGATTATTGGCTTCAAATGAGGTTTAGGGATTATCTGTAGATTTCCTTTATCCTTGTGGCAGACACAGTGGAGAAGGGAGGGGCTGTGATTTCAGAACCCAGGGGAGGGGACCAAGCACCTTCGTGACTTGAATTGTACCAAAGCTTGAGAGTCAGATGAATTTTGACATGAATTCAAGCTCTGTGACCTTGGGTATGTCACTTCACCTCTCTGAACCTGCTACCTTCCTCTCCACAAGGACTGGAGACATGCTAAGAATGTTCTTCTTTCTCATCAGAAGAGGATCACTCACTCAAGTACTGGTTTAAAGGAGTTTACATACAACCGTAAAACTGCCTTAATTACCTCTGGGCATCTTATCTCCTATTGCAACTCCTCAGCAACATCTTGAAAGAACAAACTGAAATTACTATATACAACACTAACAATAATAATAACAGCCTACATATACTGAGCTCTTCTTAAATGCAAGCACTTGATAGTCATACTGCCATTTAATCGTCTCAATAATGCTAAGAAGTAGTTTTATTTTATTCCCATTTTACAGAGAGGAAACTGAGTTCCATCTGGCTTGCCCAATGTCACAAAGTTGGTGAAGGGTAAGACCATGCCTAGAACTCAGGGTTAGGTCCCCCAAAGCCAATATTTAAACCACCTGCTAAATGCCTCCATTGCATGTGCCATGATTTCAATAGCATATTCTGAAATGGGTTTGAACCAGCTTCATTAGAGTAATTTTATGTAATCCAACTGCTTTTGTGGGCACTAGCTATACTTGTCTCTCTGAGTCGTCATTTCTTCATCTGCTAACTGGGGGTGATAACGCCTTCTTTCATATGGCTGTTTTGAGGATTGAATGAGATGGAATAAACATTTAAGAAGTATCAGTTTTCCTTCCTTTCACCTCAAAAAAATTAATATAAATTGATTTGCTGAAGTTATAACAACTGGGGTTTAAGAATATCAACAACAATAGGAAAATAAGTCAGGTGCAAAATTGATGATGTTGGAAATTGTCTACCTACCCAGTCATGTGTTGCACAATGCTAGAATTTTTGAGATGCTGTTTATTGCATTGACACTAGAGCTATATGACATGGAAATTAGAGTGGAAAAAGTGTCATTCTCACTAATTCAACAAACATGCATTGAGCTACTTTTGCCAGCACTGTGGGTGCTATGGTCTGTATGTGTCCTCAAAATACACGTGCTGGAAACTTAATCCTCAGTGCAATAGCACTGGGAGGTGGGGCCCTTGGGGAAGGTTTTTAGATCATGAGGCCTTGCCCTCATGAACAGATTAAAGCCACTATAAAAAGGGCTTGTGGGAGTGAGTTCTGTCTCTTCTGCTCTTCTGCCATGTGAGAACAGAATTCATCCCTTTTGTCCTTCCACCTTCTGCCATGTGAGGGCACAGCAAGAAGGCCCTCACCAGACGCTGGTGCCTTGTTCTTGCACTTCCCAGCCTCCAAAACTATGAGAAAATAAACTTCTGTTCTTTATAAGTTACTCGGTCTCGGGTATTTTGTTGTAGCAACACAAAACAGACTAAGACTCAATGTCCTTATCATAGCATTTTAGCTATGGGTTCAGAGATAAACAAAACAGATATGGTCCTTGCTCTCATGGACATTACATTCTAGTGAAAGAAACAGAAAATAAACATAAATAAGATGTTTCAAGGAGTAGCGTGTATTATCAAAAATAAAACAAGGTAATCATATAGTGTAACTTGGGGCAAGAAGAGGCTATTTCAGAGAGCAAGCAGTTCAACTTTCTCTGAGAAATAAACATTGACACAAAGGCCTGAATATTGAAAAATAGGCACTCCTGGAAGGAGCTAAGGCCCAGAGCTGAGAATGAAAGGTATGCATTCAAGGTACACAAAGCAACTGCAGCTACTGTGGAGTCAGCATCAGGGTAACTGATGGAATAATAAAATAAAATAAACAGGTGGCACCCAATTATGCAAAACCTTGAAGGCCATTGTATAAAGTTTGGATTTCATTCTAAGTTCAACAGGAAAAATACCATTAGAAATTTTTAGCGGCCAGGCGCGGTGGCTCACACCTGTAATCCCAGCACTTTGGGAGGCCGAGGCAGGTGGATCACAAGGTCAGAAGATCAAGACCATCCTGGCTAACATGGTGAAACCCTATCTCTACTAAAATACAAAAATTAGCCAGGCATGGTGACGTGCGCTTGTAGTCCCAGCTGCTGGGGAGGCTGAGGCAGGAGAATGGCGTGAACTCGGGAGGCGGAGCTTGCAGTGAGCCAAGATTGCACCACTGCACTCCGGCCCGGGCGACAGAGTGAGACTCTGTCTCAAAAAAAAAAAAAAGAACTTTTTATCAAGAGGCTAGTAACTTGATCTGTTTCATACAAGCCACATCGGACCCACACAAATATAGTGCTAATTGTTTGGATATGCTTTGTCCCTGCCAAAACTCATGATAAAATTTGATCCCCAATGTGATTGTGTTGGAAGGTGGGGCCTAGTGGGAGGTGTTTGGGTCATGGGGAAGGATCCCTCTTGAATAGATTAAGGTCCTCCCACAGGGGTGAGTGAGTTCCTGCTCTCACAGGAATGGATTAGTTCCCCCAGAGACTGGGTTGTTAAAAAGAGTCTGGCTTCCTTGGCTTTGCTCTCTCGTCTTCTCTCTTACCATATGACCTCTTTGCAATGCCCACTCTCCTTCCACTTTATGCCATGAATTGAAGCAGCATGAGGTCCTCACCACAGGCAGATGCCCAAGCTTGGACTTTTCATCCACCAGAATTGTGGGCCAAATAAGCCACTTTTCTCTATAAATTACCCAGCCTCAGATATTCTGTTACAGCAACACAAAATGGACTAAAACATGTGGGTTACTTGATTTATAACAAAGATAGTACATGGAGCAGAAATGGGAAATAGTCTTTCTTTCAATAAATGGTGCTGTATCAACAGGGTAATGATATGGGTTAAAAAATCATAACCAATACTTTATACCATATACTAAAATAAATTCAATGTGGACTACAAATATAAATATAAAAAGTAAAACGATAAAGATTCTATAAGATAACAAAGAGAATATTTTCATAATCTGGGATAGGCAAAAATTAAACAGAACACAAAAAGTGCTTTAAAATAGATAAATTAAACTTTAATAAATTAGCAACTTTTGGTTATCAAAAGACACCACCAACAGAGGGAAAGTAGCAAACCACCTGATTGGAGAAGATATTTATAATACATATAATCTCAAAGTATCCCTACCCAGAATAGATATAAAAGTCCTACTAATCAAGAAAAAATATATAGATCACAATAGAAAAGTTGACAAAAGTCATTAACAGGTACTTTACAAAAGAATGTTTTCAAATAATCATTAAATATGTGAAAATTTACTTCATTAGTCATTAGGTAAATTAAAATTAGAACCACTAAATATCATAGAATGGCTAAAATTAAAAACAATACCAAGCGTTGGTGAGGCAATGGAGCAACTAGAACTCTCATGCACAGCATACAGGATTAAAACTGGTAAACCTTGGCTGGGTGTGGTGGCTCACACCTGTAATCTTACCACTTTGGGAGGCCAAGACAGGCAGATCGCCTGAGCTCAGGAGTTTGAGACCAGCCTGGGCAACATGGTGAAACCCCATCTCTACTAAAAATACAAAAAATTAGCCAGGCGTGGTGGTGGGTGCCTGAAGTCCCAGCTACTCAGGAGGCTGAGGCACAAGAAACACTTGAACCTGGGAAGCAGAGGTTGCAGTGAGCCGAGATCATGCCACTGCACTCCAGCCTAGGCAACAGGGCGAGACTCTATCTCAAAAAAGAAAAAAAAAAACAACAACTGGTATCCCCACTTTGGGGAACTGTTTGGGAGTATGCACTAAAGCTAAGTATATGCATACCTTACCCAGAAATTCCACTTCTGGGAAAATAACTGACCAAAATGCTTGCATATATATATATATATCAAAAGATTTATACAAAACTTGGAAACAATGAAAAACTCCATCAACAAACTGAGGTGTATTCATATAGTGAAACACTACACAGCATAAAAAATAACATTGCTGACACAGGCAACAACATGGATGAATCTCAAAAACATAATACTGAGCAAAAGAAAAAAGCCAAATTGAAAAGCGTATATACGGTCTAGTTTTTTTGTTTGTTTGTGTTTTGTTTGTTTGTTTGTTTGAGACAGAGTCTTACTCTGTTGTGCAGGCTGGAGTGCAATGGCACGACCTCGGCTCACTGCAACCTCTGCCTCCCGGGTTGAAGTGATTCTCCTGCCTCAGCCTCCTTAGTAGCTGGGACTACAGGCATGCGCCACCACGCCCAGCTAGTTTTTTTGTATTTTTAGTAGAGGTGGGGTTTCACCATGTTAGCCAGGCTGGTCTCGAACTCCTGACCTCAGGCAATCCACCTGCCTCGGCCTCCCAAAGTGCTGGGATTACAGGTGTGAGCCACCGTGCCCTGCCTGTACAGTTCCATTTTATGAAGTTTAAAAACTGGTGAAATTATAGGGTCAGAATTCAGAATTGTGCTTTCCTTTGAGAGAGGATAACAGGGATATCAAATTGGGGGCTATCATGTTCTGTTTCATTATCTGGGTGTTGGTTACACAGTTGTGTTCACTTTGTGCTAATTAATCAAGATGTTCACGTAATTTGTGTTCTTCTCTGTATGGGATATATATTTTACAAATTATTTGGGGGAGCAAGAAGGGAACCAGAGAGACCAGGTAAGAGGATGTTGTAGTGGTCCAGGCAGGAAGTGATGGTGATGAGAACTACAGGGGATGTGACAGGGAGGGAGAGAAGTGGACTAATTTAGGATATGCTTTTTGGTAAAAGAACCTAAATGACTTGTTGATGGATTGGATGTGAAGGAAATGGAATAATTCAACAGTGGACTCTGGGTTTATGACCCCAGCAGCTGGACATATGGTGGAGCGACTGTTCCAAATGAGAAAGATCAGGAGAGGAAGTAGCATCATTTGGACGTGTTCATACATTCCTTTATTTATTTCCTCCAGCAACCTTCCTTGACAGGTATTCTGATCCCCACTGTACAGAAGAGGAAACTGTGGCTTGAAGAAATGAAATTATTTTGTCCAGGGTTGAACAGGTCTGGCAGGAAACAGAATTAAAATGTTTTACCTTGGAGGCATTTAGATGTAGTGTTGGAGCCTGCAGTTTTTTTTTTTGTTGTTGTTGTTTTTTTAGGCAGAGTCTCGCTCTGTCACGCAGGCTAGAATACAGCGGCACGATCTCGGCTCACTGCAACCTCCACCTCCAAGGTTCAAGCTATTCTGCTGCCTCAGTCTTCCCAGTAGCTGGGACTACAGGCGTGCACCACCACATCCGGCTAATTTTTGTATTTTTAGTAGAGATAGGGTTTCACCATGTTAGCCAGGCTGGTCTTGACCTCCTGACCTCAGGCAGTCCACCTGCCTTGGCCTCCCAAAGTGCTGGGATTATAGGCATGAGCCACCGAGCCCAGCTTAGACTTTCAAATCAAGCAGCTGGGTATTGAAGGCTGCCTCTGTCAGAGTACAATCTTGACTTCTTCAGAGTACAAATCTCTTGACTTCTTTTTTTTTTTTTTTTTTTTTTTTTGAGATAGAATCTCACTCTGTCACCCAGGCTGGAGTGCAGCGGCGCGATCTCCGCTCACTGCAAGCTCCGCCTCCCAGGTTCACGCCATTCTCCTGCCTCAGCCTCCCAAGTAGCTGGGACTACAGGTGCCCGCCACCACGCCCGGCTAATTTTTTGTATTTTTAGTAGAGACAGGGTTTCACCGTGTTGGCCAGGATGGTCTCGATCTCCTGACCTCGTGATCCACCCGCCTCAGCCTCCCAAAGTGCTGGGAATAAAGGCGTGAGCCACGGTGCCCGGCCTTGACTTCTTTCTTACTCATCTGTGAAGTGGGGTTGAGAGTCAAACCTACCTCATTGGGTTAATATGTTTCAAGGGCTTTAAAAGTCCCTGATACAATTAAGCCCTCTGTATGTCAGCCATTATCAGGGTCTGTGTGGACTTCCCCGAGGGATGAAGAGACAGAAGGTAGATTTTAGTTCTTGTGCCAACACTGTTTCATTAGCATGGTGATTGCCCTTTAAATCAAGGAAACAAATGATGGCAAATAATGTTATTGCCACATAATAGAGTCCATCAGGACCAAAATCCAGGAGCCAAAAGACATAAAGTGCATATATACAACAGAGGGAATCCTGGCTTAGCTGGGCATTGGCTGTCTAGGTGCTTCTCTGTATATGGGAGAGGAAAATTGTTATAATTATTCAGCAACCATTTTGGAGAGCTAAATTACAGCCTCCCCAAAGTGCTTGGAGATAAGGGGCAATACACTTCAACTTTCCAGAGTCCATAGTCCAGAGCTGTGCACTCCTGGATTAAGTGATACTGCTCATCCCTTTGAATTATTGCAGCAGCCTTTAAGCTAGACTCCCACCTGTGTCCAATTTTTTCCTCTTCAACAAATATTGAGCACCTACACTGTCTCAGGTTCTCTACTGGGTGCTAGGGGACAGTAAGAACAAGCTCACAGGGATGGCGCACTATTAAAGCACTTTGCAAATTATAAAGTATTGATTCAATGCTGTTGCTGTGGGGATGATCAGGTGGTAGTGGCAGTTGTTAAAGCAGTTGTTCAACAGTTCTCTGCTGCCTGTGGAATAGAGGCATGGCAGCCAAGTCCAAACCAATTCCTGCCTAATTTCCCATCCCCTATTCCCTACATCAGCTTTACAGTCATCCACACCGAACCTATAGCAATCCCTTCATTTTCACACCCCAAGGCTCTTAAATATTCTATTTCCTCTATCTGACATATTTTCCTCCTTTTGTCTGCCTGTAAAACCCCCACTTAATCCTTTAGGTTCCAATTTCACCCTCCTGTAACTCCTCCTAACAGGCAGTGTTCATCCCTTCCATGAGCATTTCTCAGTAAAGGCCAAGATATATCAGAATGACCTAAAATCATCTTCAAATCCCAGGCCCATACTGCTCACCAGATTCAATAGGTCTGGGGTGCATAATGATTAAGAGCTCAGGCTTCGAATAAAAAAAAAACTCAGGTTAAGCCCCAGCTCAGTTGTTTACCAGCTCCATGAGTTTGGCCATGTTACTTAACTTCCCTAAGACAGTTTCCCCTGTGAAAAGGGGATAGGAATAAGAAAGAATGACTAGTTGAGACAAACTACATAAAATAGTACAGTACCTGACACCTGGGAAGCACTCAACAAATTATCATTGTTATTGAAAAGAGTTCCATTTTATTCTGATTTTGACAGCCTATCCACTTCTTCCCCACCCTAACCCATGCCTCTCCAGGTTGAGAATCACTGCTGAGCAATTATCAAATTGTATTATAATCCAACGTGTATGTGCTTGGGTCTCCTACTACCAGGAAATTCAGAAGCTATGTCATAGTTGTAGATCCCCAACATGTAGCACTGTATCAAGAACAGTGTCAGTATTTACAAGCTGTGTGACCTTGTTCAAGTGTGTCTGCCTCTTTTGGCCTCAGTTGATTTGGCATAAAATGGGGAGAATAATGCTTACCAGATAAGGTTGTCAGAAATATCAAGCGAGATCTTGAATTTGAAATTACTTTAAATGATGTGTAGGAGTGAATTGCTATGCTTCTGCCATCTGGGGTGAAAAGGGGCTATGGTCCAGGTTTGTCACTTTATGCCACATATTTATGTAAAGGGGCTCTCCCCTTTCTCTCCTTCCCTATCTCATGGAGTATCAGTGTGATCCTCTTTCCTTAAACATTCGTAGATGATTTGTGCCTAATGGAAGACTTTAAAATGACCTGCAAAGTGGCTCAAGCCTTTCCAAGGAGAAAGGGACTATTGGTGCATTGGTGTAAGTTCAGTTTCTCTCAGAATGCTAACCACTGAGAACACTGCAGTAAGCTTGACAGACAGGATCCTTGCTCTGGTTGAGTTTGAATTCTAGTTGAGGGAAAGTGAATGATAAACAGGTTAAACATATAAATAAAATAATTTCAGAGAGTAATAAGTACTACAAAAAAAGAAGAAAAGAAAAAAACGCAACAGGTAATGTTATAGAGTGATTGGGGGAGGAAGCATTAGGTAGGTGGCCAGAGAAGGCCTCTTCGACAAGGTGACATTTGGGCTGAAATTCAAATGATAAGTATTCAGCCATATAAAGATCAAGATGATGAGGGCCCCAAGCAAATAAAACAGCAAATAAAATTAAAAAAAAAAAACTTTAAAAACATCTTGGTACAAAATGTAGGCCATTGTAGGAGGAATTACTGAGACAGGGGAGAGTGGGTCACGAGGAGGCAGGAGGGTTGGGCACGGATGTTGTATGTGGAGCTTCGCAGTCTGTGATTCAAAAAATAGAAATCAGGCTGGGTGCGGTGGCTCATGCCTGTAATCCCAGCACTTCGGGAGGCTGAGGCGGGCGGATCACGAGGTCAGGAGATTGAGACCATCCTGGCTAACATGGTGAAACTTTACTAAAAATACAAAATATTAGCCGGGTGTGGTGGCACGCGCCTGTAGTCCCAGCTACTCTGGAGGCTGAGGCAGGAGAATCACTCGAACCCAGGAGGCAAAGGTTGCAGTGAGCTGAGATCACACCTTGCACTCCAGCCTGGGCGACAGAGCAAGACTCCGTTTCAAAAAAAAAAAAAAAAAAAAAAAAAAAAAAAAAAAGAAAAAGAAAAGAAATCAAATGAGCAATTACATGAAGAAAAGGAAGTTATTTTGCCCTCTGCTTCTCTTGTGTACATTCATTCAGCAGATATAACTCAACTTCTATTGTGTGCCACTCACCATGCTAGGAGATGAAGATACAGAGAAACATAAAATATGGAACCAGTTTTTATTAGCCTGGCAACTGAGGATAGAGGTGCATGAGTAACACAATATGATGAGAAGTAGAGTGGCGGGTTGTAAAGGCTGAGGGATCCTAGAGGAGGCGGTGACTGACTGTGCCTCAGAGGCCAGGAAAATTTGCGTGGAAAATGAGGATGCTTTCACTTGCAGATAAAGCATAAGTAGTAAGGAAGGGAGAAAGTCTCAGCCAAAGGGAAGGGCAGGTGCTAAGGCACTGGGGTGAGCCTGTTCAGAATAAGTGGTTCTCTGTCATGATGGGCACATAGCTTGTCTTGCTAGTGAAGGATCTCGTCAAAGTTAGTTTAGAGAGCTTTCTCTGGGACATGGTAAAAGGCAGCCTGGAATGAAGTACTAGCGGCAGTCAGGCCAGTGAGTGGAGCTGGTAACAGAGCAGGTAGGTAGACCTGCATTTGGTTACTGGTCACAGAAATGGAGAGTGAGAGATATTTCAGACAGGATGCCCTAGTGGCAGACCCCTAAGTCCTCGAACTTCAGGGCAGAACTGCCTGTGTGGGAACTCTCCCATGTCTCCTTGATTTCACGGCCACCTCTGCTGGCGCCATCTCTCGTCTCCGCCGCCTGCTCCCGCCTCCTTTCTCGGGAAGCTTGGGTCTCCCTGGGAGCGGGTCTGCCCTTAGGGGGAGGCCTCTGGGCTCTGTGCCCTGCAGCTCGGCAGACATTCGGGGCGGACAGAAACGGGGCTTGGCGCCCCCCGCGTGCACGTGTGCTAACCCAGGCAGGAGGGAGCGCCTCGGCGGAGGAGTCAAGGAAGAGGGGGAGGGAGAAACGCGCCAGAACCTCGGTCCCGGGCGCCCTGGTCGGCCGCGGAGGAGCTGCAGCCTCCAACAGGTTCGTAGAACGCGCGCTCGCTCCCTGTGGCTGAGCCGCCCTCCTCCGCGGGAGCGGTTGGCGGAGAGACCCCGGCCACAGGCCCCGCGCTCGAGAGCTTCCTGAAGGCGGCTTCCTCCGGCCTCTCCCCCTCCCTAGAGCTCTCAGCCGCCGGCGGCTCTTCCGGGGCGAGGCAGAGGGCGCCTCGGGCTTCTCGCTCCAGCACCACCTCGGGGACAGCTCCCGCGCCGCACGGGGTCCCTCCCGGGTCAGCACTGCAGCGGCGGACAGCGGCGGCCGGGCGGGCTCCTCTGCACCCTCCGCCCGGGTTCGGCGCGGCTGCTAAGGACCGTCCCTCGCCCCCGCGCGCCGCTCCCAACGCCAGCACCGCGGCGGCGGACAGCTCTTTCCGGCGGCACCGCGAACCGCGAACAAAGCCTCGGGTCTGGGGCCCCCAGCGCGCCTGGGGGTGGCGTGAGGCCGCATCAATCGGGGGATTTCAGCTTCTCCCAGAGCGGTGTCACTGGCGAGCTGGGCGGGGGCCTAGCACAGCCGCGCGTCTCCGGCTTGGGTCTGCCGTCCGCCGAGGCCTGGCCGTGCAATGGCGGGGCCCAGCTAAGAGTGGGCAAGAGGGTAGAGGGGAAACAGGCACAGAAGAGTCCCGGCTCCGCTAGGCGGGCTGGGCCTAGGCTGAGGTCCCGGCGGGGAGGAAGGAGTGCGCCGCCCCTTCTTCCCTCCAGACCCCCACCCCATCCCAGCTCAGAATCGCGGACTTCCAAGAGCCCTGCACAGAAGCCTGCGGCTGGCAGCTGCAATCACTGACTCCGGCTGTCCCTGGAACATCCCTAGAAAGTGTGAGGCTGAGTTTCCGTAGGGGGAGGGGGCTGAGAAGCCGCGGGGAACCCTCACGAACGGGACAGCTCCAGGCTCCCTCTCTCCCTCACGCCCCGGGTTCCGCCCCCACCTCCAGAGAAATCCCAGACCACAGAGAAGGCAGGGGGGAAGGGGCGGCCCAGACAGCAGGTTGCGAACTCGGCTTAGACCTGGGAGGTTGCAATTAGCAAGAAAAAAGGTTGAGGGCGTCTGTGAAGTCGGGAGGTTCCCAAACAGGGAAGCCAGTTCCGCGGCAGGAAAGACTACGTGGAAGAGAAACCTTTTCTCTGAGAGCTGAGGCTGGGAGGGCCCTCGGATCACGTGACACTCTAGATCACTGATTGTCTCCGCGGGAGACAGGGCCTAGGGGGCAGGGGTGATTCGCCCAAGGTCACTCAGCAATTTAGTAGCAAAGCTGGGCCTAAAACCCGGGCTCTCTAACTCCTGGGCCTGTTGCATAACATTCATAGAGAAGTCTTTTAAAATCCCAGATGCAAGGAGAATAGCAGAGTGGTTTACTTACTAGCATATGACCTTGCGCAAGTGACCTTCTGAGACTATCTTCAGCTATTAAAGAGGAATGAGAAGATTAATAATATCCACTTCGATGAGAATTTAATGAGAGAGCCATGTAATGAGCTTGGTGGCACATAGTAAATGCTCAAAAAATGGTAGATCCCATGACTGCTATTATCCTTTCTGTAAACTTGTACTGGGGACCTATTATATACCAGGCACTGGCTGTGCACTGCGGAGGCAGAGAAGTAGCTTGAGGAGGTCACAGGCCAAAAAAGAAAACAAACAGTTGCAATATGTTATGATAAGTATCAAGGCAACTGGGCTGTGGGATCTCAGAAGCAGGAGTCACGAACTGTAAGGAAAGACCAGGAAAAGGACCCCAGGCAGACAGAGCTGTGTGTCAAGGCCAAGAGATGTGAAGTCCCAGCCACCAAGGCAATGTCACTGTGCCAGAGGGTCCTCAGGATGTGGACTGAAAGATGAGAGTGGAGAGAAAGGCTGGAGCCAGTCTCCAAAGAGCTTTTATGGATGGAATACTTCAAACATATTTAGAAAAATAGAAAGAATAGTATAATAACCCCCCACATACCCATCATTCAGCTTCAACAGTTGGCCAATTTTGTTTCATTTATACCCACACCCACTCTCATCACACACACCCACATCCACTCTCATCACATGCGCACACACTCACACTGACTTATTTGGAAGCAAACCCAAGACATCACATCATTTCATACAGAGGGATTTTAACATCAGTACAACTTCTGCCATTCAGATACTGGACAGCCTTGGAAGTCACTAACTCAAATCATGACCTTCCTACCTCAATTCATTCTGAACATTTCTGTCCTTTGCAGAATGTTTTGAGAAGCCACACTACAGTGATGAGCCACATGCATTAAAAGAAACTGTTTCCGAAATAAACAAGGGATACATCAACGCTCAACAGGTTTTACCATGCCGGAATTGTTCATGTCCACTACCTACACTGGGCTTTAGACCAATAACTAAAGACAAATCAAACCCCACAGAGAAAAAGCAAGAGCTTCCCTTTCAAAGTAATCTGAATCATGAGCTCCTAAGGCTAGAAAGCTTAGCATTATGGAAATCATTGATTTGGAAATCTTCGAGCCCAATAGCCACATTTTACAAATGAGGAAGAGAGCAGTAAAAAATGGGGAGAAATTGGCCCAAAGTTCCATGGTGCAGAGACCAGAACCAAGGTCTTTGAACTCATAAACTTAAGATCCCATTTTCTTCTCTAGCTCAAAGAGGCTGAAGGCGGAAGGTAGAAGGCGGAAGGCAGAAAAGGAAGGGGGGCAAGAAATACCCTTCTTAGTTCTCAAGAAGATGGCAATGTATGACAGTTGATCTTGATCTTTGAGATCCCTTTGCAAGTTTCATATATGTATATAGTGTAATCACAGCTTACTGTATCCTCAAACTCCTGGGCTTAAGGGGTCCTCCCTCCTCAGCCTCCCAAGTGGCTAGGACTACAGGCATGCACCACCATGCCCGGCTATTTTTTTAAATTTTTTTTTTTTGTGTGTGAAAATGGAGTCTCACTATGTTGCCCAGGCTGGTCTCAAACTCCTGGGCTCCAGTGATCCTCTTGCCTCACCTTCCTAAATGCTGCTGGGATTAAAGGCATAAACCACCCCACCCAGCCCCTTCCATATACTTTCTAAGTAACTTGATCTTGGTGGCACCTTCTTTCTGGCTGCTGTGCTAACCTCCCAGCTGGCCCCTTAGTTCCCATTAGCAAAAGCCTACACAGTCAGAAGCCCAGATCTTATTTCTGTGGATTTTTGCCAGCCCTGCTTGCCTTAACCAGATGCATATGAGGCCTTCCTTTTCTGATTTGCCCTGAATTTGACTGCACACCTAGCTCAGTTACAGACCTCAGCTCCTTGGAGGTGCTAAATGAGTAGTGTTTGGCTTAGGCCCTGGAAGGACTCAGAGCTCTTATGCCTTTTGGGAACATAAAGTCTCCCCATTGCTGATGAAATGTGATGGCCATGATGGGTATGTGTGTCCTGACTGGGCTCTGGGGCTCTGATTCTGCAAGTCAGCCTTTCCACTTTTCAGGGAAGCCCCTGCCTCTCAAATGGGGAGGGCAGTGTCTCACGAGTTTCCCCAAGTCTTAGGTAGACAATTGAGAGCACATGCAAAGAGCTCTTAGCATCCTTGGTGAAGGGAAGTCAGCCATTAAAAGCCAATAAAAGTCCCCTTGAACCCAGGAGGCGGAGGGTGCAGTGAGCTGAGATCGTGCCACTGCACTCCAGCCTGGGCAACAAAGCAAGACTCCGTCTCCTGAAAAAAAAAAAAAAAAAAAAAAAAAAAAAAACAAATGCCTTGCTCTGGGAGTGTGATTGCAGTCCAGACACAGGAAAGTGATCAAGATAGGGAATCCCGGCTTGTGAAATTATCCCAGCTATCAGCTTGGGATGAGACTGACTTAGATGTATTATGTTACCTGGGCCTAGTTGAACTGCAATATGTAAGATCCCAAAGGGACTTGGTGAGCATCTCGTCTTCCTTCAAGACGCTTACTCATTGAATGGCTATTCTGTGTCAGGCACCATTCCAAGTGATGGTGATACAGCAGAACAAGGCACTGCTAATCTCTGTTCTCATGGGGCTTACAGACTCGCAGGAGGCACAGTCATTGATAACAATTGAAAAGCAAATGTGAAAATAGACAGAGAAGGCCTGTGTGAACTAGTGACATGGAATTGAGGCCTGAATAACAAGAGTCGGTCATGTGACGACGTGGGGCAGCACACTCCAGGCAGAGGAAATCGCTGTGGCAGAGGCCCTAATGTGAGCCTGGACCGCATGGGGACAGATGGGAGGTGGAGTGAGTGAGGGGAGAGCAGCAGCCGCCAGGGACAGGGAGGGGGCAGAGAGGAGATCATGCAGGCCCTTCCAGGCCATGGTCAGGATTGAGGCTTTTATTCTAAATGTAATAGATAGTAGCCAGATGGCTTTAAGCAGAGGAGTGTTAAAAAAAAAAACAAAAAAACTGGGTTTTAAAAAAAATGCCTCTGTTGCTGTGTGGAGAGTGGATGATATGGGGGTGCTGGGCTGAGCACTGAGGTAGGAAGGGTGAGACACAGCCTCTCCCACCCGGAGGTGGTCAGCATTCAGCTGAGGAGACCATAGGCAAGCAAGAACAACAGTAGCCCATGCTAAGGGCTGCCATTGTGGGAACAGAGACAGAAGATTTAAGTCAGCCTGGGAAGCATCAGGGAAGGCTTCATGGAGGTGGGCAATGGATGTGGGATTGTATCTGGGAGAGTGGTAAGGCTGCTGCACAGGTGGACCAAGGGGCAGTGTGTGGTAGCTGTGCAGGGCATGGCCCAGGAGCTAGGCTGCCTGGGTTCAAATCCCAGCCCTGCCATTGAGAAGCTGTGTGGGTTTACGCAAGTTGTTTACCCTTGTGTGACTCGATGTCCTCATTCTTAAAGTGGAGATGATGAGAGTCCAAAGACTTATTTCAAGGGATTTCTGTGAGAGTTAAACAAGTGAAAATATGTGCAGCACTCAGACATTCCTGGCACTCAGAAAGTGCCGTATGAGTACGAGTATTCTAAATAAAAACGGAGCAAAATGGAGATGGGCAAGCCGGGAGCACATGCCAAGAAGTGTCCACTAAAGCCCGGCTCGGGGCCTCGAATCCCAGGCCAGAGGTGCCCATCTTGCTCTGTAAGCAATGGAAGCCATTGAAGACTTTTAAGCAGGGAGGTTCAGAGTAGAGAGGAAGATAAAATCCAAAGGCCCAGAGAGGGAAGGGAACTAACCCACAGTCACACAGCCAGTTACTGGCAGGAGTCTCTGTCCTCCGGCTCCTCCACTGAATTAATATCTGTAGAACAAAGGCAGTATATATTTTGTCCCATCATTGCATCCTCAGAGTCTAGAATAATGCCTAGGGTATTCTCAGAAAATATTTGTGGACTACATTGCTGAATTGGTAGCCAAGTGGGCCAGGAAACATCAGAAACCTTGAATCCTCTAGAAGCTCAGTGCTTTCAGGACAATGGTGAAACCAGTCTCAGGAAAATAAACCAGACTTCCAGAGGTGTTGACGTGGGGTCTCAAGCCCTTCCAAATCCTAGGTTCTCCTGTGATCAAAGACACCCCTGCCCACACTTTCCCTGCCGCCCCCTCAATCTGCAACAAGCATTGCTGCATAGGGTTCAGAAGTTAATCTTGGTAAAGTGCCTGGCAAATGAAAACTGTTCCTCAGACATTCAGTGTGGTAATTGCCAATGCGGAGAAAATGTATCTCCACATTTGCAAGAGGCAGGCCTTTGTGTTCCACAAAAAACAGCCATTAGAATTCCTGTCTCTGACTCGTCGGAAGCTGCGACAGCCAGGCTGGCAAGCAGGGTCTTGCAGTTCAAGCAGCAAATGGCAAAAGGCTCCGAGGAACTCAGCCCTGGCTCTCACATCAGGAACACCTCTGCACAGTAGGGCATGGGGCCAGGTGCTTCTCCAACAGGAGAGAGCCTCAGCCCTGACCCTTCCTAGCTGGAGGATCTTGAGCAAGTCCGGCCATCTATAAAATGGGGGTAATATCGCCAGGGCCCACTGGTTCATTTTGCACAATGACAGGCACATACCAGATGCTCAACAAATGTGCTTGCTTGCTTGCTTTGCTTTCTCTCTCTCTCTTTCTTCTTTCTTTCTTTTTTCTTTTTTTGTTTTTTTTTGACAGTCTCGCTCTGTCACCCAGACTGGAATGCAGTGTCATGATCTTGGCTCACTGCAACATCCGCCTCCCAGGTTCAAGCAATTCTCCTGCCTCAGCCTCCCGAGTAGCTGGGATTACAGGCACCCACCATCACACCAGACTAATTTTTGTATTTTTAGTAGAAACAGGGTTTCACCATATTGGCCAGGTTGGTCTCGAACTCCTGACTTCAGGTGATCCATTTGCTGGGATCCAAAGTGCTGGGATTACAGGCATGAGCCACCCACCGCGCTCAGCCCAAATGTGCTTTCAACTGAGACAATAACACTGTGGGTTAGGGTTATCATCCCATTTCCCAAATGTGAAAACTGAAGCCCAAGGAATGGCTCATTGATTCGTCAATACCCACTGGGCAGCTGTATGAGCCAATAACTGTTTTAGAAGCTGGAGAGACAGTGAAGAGGAAGACAAGGACCATGGCTCTGTGGAGCTCACTTTCTAGTGGGAGACAGAAGCCAGGCAAGTAAACAAAATCATTTCACCAAGTCATATAAATACTAGGAAGAAAGTAAAAGAGAGGAGTGTGCCAAGGAGGATGAGGCTGTTTACATCAGGGAAGGCTTCAAGGAAGAGGCATTGGGGCTGGCATCTGAATGAGAAGCTGCCTATGGGACAAGCGTGGAGGCAGAAGGAAGAGAACATGCAGAGGTCCTAGGACAAAAACAAACCTGACAAGATTGCAGGACAGAAACCAAGTGAGCAAGGAGGAGAGTCACAGATGGTGAGAGCGGAAAGGCTGTGAGGCTTGGGTTAGGCAGGGCCTTGAAGGCTTGGGGAGTCTCTTTGGGAGACAGAGGGGTGGCGTGATCTAAACTGTGATGAAGTCACTTCCCTCAGTCACTCAGCCAGTAAAGGGTGGATGGGGTGAAGCCCATGTCAGAGTGATCCCCTGTCCCCCTCCTTCAGGCCACAGTCCCTGCTGCCATCTCTAGAGCAGGTCAGCCAAGGGGCAGGCCAAGTGATGCATCTGCAGGACTCACCTGCTGGGAAATAAATCCATTGGCGCTGGCGGCCGTGTGGGCACTGCAGTGCCTTGCGGGCAGCATCCTAATCCCGGGAGGATGCAGGGGGAGGGAGATGACATAAGGCCACCAGGACTGGGGTGAGGCCAGTAAGACACCTGCCTCTGGTGCACAACTTAAGGGGATGCTGAAAACTCGATTAAGATAAATAACTTTTTATGCAATATTTTAAAAAAATTAATGCAAAAAAACCATGATGAATAAAATATCAAAATTTTAAATAAAGACAGGATACAAAAGAGCAGGGATTAGGGCGAGGAAGGTGAAATGAATTGTGCATAAGCAGGGTCTAATCTTGGCCCGAAGACATTTGCTTAACTGCAGGGACACTGCCTGGGCCAAGCCCTGTTCCCACTAGGAGCCAGTATCAGGAGCCAGTCTGCTCATGGTGAACCAAAAATAAGAAACTGTTCCTGGTAGGGGCCCCAGAGAACACTGCCTGCCTTGGCTGTGGAGACAGAAGCCCAGAGAAAGGATCACATATCAAGGAGGTGATACTGGGCCTGTACCCTAAGGTGCTATGTAGGATCAGACCCACCCCTTGTAGGCTTTGGGAGCCTAGTAAGGTGCATTGCCTCTCAAGCCTCAATTTCCCCATCTTTGAACCCAGAACTAATAAAACTTAGTCACCAGGATTCAGTAGGATACTGGTTAAAGTCCTCTAGCGCCTGGCTGCTCAATGTGTGGTCCACAGACGGGCAACATCAACATCAGCTGGGAGTTTATTAGAAATGCACGATCTCTGCTGCATCTCAGATGCATTGAATCAGAACCTGCATTTTAACAAGACCCCCCGGTGATTGACACACACGTTTAAGTCTGAAAGCCTGGTCGATTCTTGGCACATAAAAGATGCTCATTAAATGTTAGTGCTACTCCCCTGACTACCCAACCCTGTTAGCTTCTGACTTCAGACAAGAGGAAAAACCTAAGACGTAAGAAGAGATCCTGAGGTGGATAGTTCATGCATTTTAAACTAGCAAGTTTTGAAGCGAGGGACCCTGGCCGAGCTCTTTCTATACTTAACCTTATGAGGCCTCCATTTTGTTCATATGCAAAATGGGGATAATAATTATAGGTAGCTTCTATGGTTGTTGTAATATTAGGAAAACAGCACAATGCTTGGCTCATAGTAAGTGTTCGGTAGACTCTTGCTGCTGTGGCCGTTGCTGGTGGTGGGTCAATGAATTTCAATAGAGCATAGATCATGTGATGAAATGAAATCAATAACATTCAGATTAATTATTCTTTGCCATTTGTAAAGCACTTCAGTTGACACCATTTCAGCCAACCCTAATAACCCTTTTGAGTAAACATAAGATATATCCATTTTTCAGAGAAAAAAAATCTAGACTCAGGGATGAGGTGACTTGTCCACTAGGATTTAAATCCCTGGAGTCTGACACTAAAATCTGTGTCAGCAACAGAGAATCCGAGCAATAAGCATGGAAAATATCAAAAATGGGATGAGACAGCTTTAGACTGCAGAGATCCCTTTTTATTTTGCAGAAGGGAAAACTGACACCTGTGAAGGGGAAGAAACGTGTCCAAGATCATTCACACAGAGCGTCAGCTCTGGGGTCAGAACCCAGCTCCCAAGGCTTTCCGTGTCCAGACCACCTCCCTCACCTGGTTGGCCAGCCTCCACCTGATGAGCCTGGCAGGCTGCAAGTGGCAAGTTCCCTGGGTGGGTCTAGTGGTCAGGGGGCATCCCAGCCCCACCTTTCCTTCCAGCACAGTCAGAGGAGGAGCTCACGTTGCCAAGGGGAGGGCTGTGAGGTTGCTAGGACACGGTCTGCAAGCAGTCAGGTGGTAGGGGAAGCCTTTGCTGGAACTGGCACTAGGAGCTGCCACAGCGATTTTCTCGTGGCTGGGAAAGGACCTCCAACTCCACCGGGTGGGTCAGCTGATGGGAGGGTTGACTGCCACAGATGCCCATGTCACCGCTACACACACACCCAAGCCAGCAGGCTGAGTCCCATTCTCCCTCAGCTCCACACCTCATCAAGCCCTGAGTCCTGCTACCTACTCCTCCTATCTTTGCCACCCCAAGCCACCGCCTTAACACAGTTCCTTGTTCACAGCCTGTTAAGAGCACCCCAGATTCCCCACCTTCATGCTCCCATTCTCATCCTTGAGCCCCTGAGGTGCCCGGAAGGATCTAGAGCGCAGAGCTGAGCCCTGCAATGGCTCCCCATCACCCTCAAGGTGAAGCCCAAGCTCCTCTAAGGCCCCTTCTAAACTGGCTCTGACAACCTGCCAGTCTTTTTTTTTTTTTTTTGGCCCTGAGGCTCCAGGCAAGCCACCTTCCTCCCAGTTCCCTCGGTAAACCATGCATCCTCTGTGTCTTTGCAGATGCTGTTCCTTCTGCCTGGAAAGCCCTTCCTGCCCCACTGTCCACTTGGCCCTCCCAGCTTCTCTGAGGTGATGAAGAGAGAGGCACCTTAGAGAAACCTGTGTTAGAGGGGGTGACACACTGTAGCTTAACTATCTGCTTTCCTGCTCATGTACGCATTTCGCCTGTGAACTTTTTTTTTTTTGAGACAAAGTTTCGCTCTTGTTGCCCAGGCTGGAATGCAATGGTGCCATCTTGGCTCATCGCAACCTCTGCCTCCTGGGTTCAAGTGATTCTCCTGTCTCAGCCTCCCAAGTAGCTGGGATTACAGGCATGAGCCACCATGCCCGGCTAATTTTGTATTTTTTTTTTTTTTTTTTAAGTAGAGATGGGGTTTCTCCATATTGGTCAGGTTGGTCTCAAACTCCCCACCTCAGGCAATCCATCACCTCGGCCTCCCAAAGTGCTGGGATTACAGGTGTGAGCCACTGTGACCAGCCACAGCTATGAAGTTTTTATGTCTCACTCTTAGAGTAAGACAAGAGACCTCGGCAGAGTCATTCACCCACTTAGTTACTCACGGGTTTCCACCGTGCAAGATCAAGGCCTCTCTGGGCCTCCGTGCCATCCTCTGTGTGGTAGGGGTTATGACATTGGCCTTGCCAGGCTAGTGGGAGTGTTAAAGATTGTGGCTGTGGGGGCCTGGCACACAGTAAATACACTGAAGCTGGTGGCATTGCTGTTTTGTTTACACCACCACCACCGGTGCCCAGCACAGAGGCACAGAGTCCTCACCAGCAAGTATGTGCTCAACGGGCCCCTCGCCTGCACAGGAGAAGGACTAGTGTGTGAAAAGGCTCTGTAAGGAATGACGCTCCATTCTAAGTCATAATAATTCTAGTAGTTAACGCTCTTGATTCTCCCTGCCTCCTAGACCCAAGTCATCCCAACATGTGTTCTGCCCACTCTTCATTCATGGAACAAAAGTTTACTAAGCACATACTATGTGCCAGATGATGCGCTAGCTGTTTGGGACTGAGCAGTAAGTAGACGTTAAACACAGAATTGTACCACCTCTCCTTCTTTCCTTCCCTTCTTAAAGGCCAGCCTCCTGTCCCTGCACACAGGTGGCCCCACCTAAGGACAGGGAAGATGCCATTTGCTCCCAGGTGCTCATTCCCTGGGCAGACAGCAGACTGCAGCCCACAGGCGCCCACCCCGTCTCCCTCCCCAGCAAGCTGGAAACAGGAACATCTGCCCTGTTTTTAACCCAGTTGCTAGTTTTAAATTCAAATATTGTCAGCTCCCTGAGAGCAGGGATCATGCCTGCCCTTTTCACTGCAGTTGTCACCAGCATTTAGAACATGGCCTGGCAGAGTCATTCGCCTACTTAGTTACTCATTCATTCATTCATTCACTCAACAGATACTTATCAAGTCCTGCTAAACGCCAGGCTCTGGGGAAACCACTGGGCTCAGCCCCAAGAAGCTCCTATTCCAGCAAAGGAAGAGAGGAGGGAAGTGGGGGTCTGAGGACTGTGTTAGGAGGTAACCGTGCCTGGAGTCGGCTGATCCCTGTGGGAAGCCCTGATTCACTCTATACTGTCTCCCTGATCTGGCCCGACCGTTCATGCCTCTCAACCTTAGTTCTCACCTCTGCAAGTGAGACAATAGTATCTGCTTCCCGGAGCCACTGAGAGCAGGGCTTTGGTTACTAAAAGAAGAGGAAATAGAGAGCTGGGGGAGGAGGCGACAGGTTGTCCTGGGAGGAGGACATTGCAGCTCCTTCAGTTGCTGGGGCCTTGGTGCCCCGCCCAGTGGGGGCCTGGCTGCAGCAGAGAGCAAGAGCTGGAGAGAGAAGAGTTCCAGCTCCACACCTACCCCCGTGTGATCTTAAGCAGACCATCTCCCCCTCTCCACGTCAGTATTCTCATCTATCAAATGAGGATGGAACATCGACCTCACTCATCCTAAATATGTGATACCAAATCTAGCAAACTTGTCATGATGCTCAGTCAACAATTATTTACTGACACCTACAATCTGCCTGGCCCCATGCAGAGCTCTGGAAACGAAGTCATGTAACAGCCAACCTTTGCCTTTTACGGAATGCATGGTGCCCCCTAGAATCAAGCAGAGGAAGGTAATTAAAATTTAAGGAGCTATAGTGTAAAAAAAATCTTCACAGACGTGATCTTATTTAACAACAGTAACCATAACAAGCACTTATATAGCACTGAGTGTATGAGGCCAGTAGTATTAGGCATCCCATTTTACAGAGGAGGACACTGAGGCTCAGAGAGGACATCCCCAAAGCTGGAATTCAAAACCAGATATGATTGATGATAAATCCTGTCCCTTTGCACCAATCAGAAATCACATTTAAGTAAGAAAAGTATGGTCAGTGGTACTACTACCAAAGTATGGTCAATGGTACAGTGCTACCCACACCGGTGAACAAGATGAGTAACTACTGTCGGATTGGGTGAGGTGGGCCAGGAGTTGGGTCTGATGCCAGGCAGGGTCCCATCCCGCCCAGCCCTTTGCTGGAATCAAGAGCAGCAGTGGTGGCCTCTGGAGAACTAAGGGCATGCCTTCACTGGGGTCTGGGGCTCCATGCCCATTCAGCAAGCCAAATCCCCCAGAAGCTCTCTCCTCAGCCCTCAACCTCCTCTCTCCTCCTCCAGGAAGGTGTGGTCCCTGCCATGCTATCTGCTCTGCTCAGCGACTGAAGGCGCCTGCATCCCAGCTCTGCCAGGAAGCAAAGGTAAGGGCACTGCTCAGCACTAAAGCCCTGGATAGTGTTCAGGGCCTCCCCTCACCCCCGGAGCCCTGATAAAGGGGGCATGTCTTCCCCTCTGTGATTGCCAAGAACGGTCCTAAGATGGAATGAGATGGATCAGTTGGGCAGTGTGATGGAATGGTGTTTACCTTGCATGTTCAGAGCCATTTACAACAGAGAAGCACTTTCGTGTGCATTGCCTTATTCAGTGCTCCCCAAAAAACCTGAGGTGGATACTATTATCCCCAGTTACAGATGAGAAAACTGAAGCTCAGAGAGTGAAAGGACTTGCCTAAAGACACACAGCTGGTAGGTAGCTAAGGCTGAATTCCAGGCTTTTTCATGTCTGTATCCCAATGGCCTCTGCACATTGTAGGTGCTTGGTACATGTTTGATGAATGAATGAACGAACTGATGAACTGCCCAAGATGAATGGAAAGGCAGGGCTGGGCTGGCACTTGGCTCTCTTGTCACTGTCAGATCCTATGCTTTTTCTGCTGAGCCATGGCTTCCTGCACTGATGAGCTCAACATCCCCCATGCCACCCCCTCCCCAGCCCAGGATCCCAACCATCTTATGGGTGGAGGAGTCAACCTCAGCTCCTCTTCCAGGTGGCTGGCCAAGCTCAGATCACACCCGGCGTCCCTCATCCACATCGCCTCTTCCCCACCACCCACGACCAGTAATCCAGTGTGCATAGTTGTAAACTTGTTTCTTTAAATAAACAGTCTTGAGTTTCATACCAAATAGTCTCTTAAGAGAAGGAACGTCTCCAGGCCACCTCGTATTTAGCATACAGTGAGCCACATATTTGCACAGAGAGAGTGTATGTGGATATAGAGATCGCTCGATCGCTATAGATATCGTTGCTCATCCAGATGGGAGCTATTTATGATGCTGAGTCATTCGCAGAGAATGCCACTGAGGAATTCCAGGCTGGGCTCCGAGCCCCAGCATCACAGACCTCATGGCTCTCTGCCTCGTCTTCACTGTTCACAAATGAGAGGTGGGAGGGGGGCCTCCCATCACAAGGCAGGGACAGAAGGGAACATTTTGGCCACAGGAAATGAAGATTTCCTCATAACCAGTTCCTAGTGTAAGTCATTCTCCTCCATCCAGAGCCTTGCACCCTTAGGGATCATCTTGTCCAATTCCTTCATTGTGTAGGAGAGAAAACTGAGACCCAGAGCAGGGAGGGACTGGCCCGGTGTCACACAGAGAGTCGGAGACAGAGCTGGTGCTAAAGCCCAGACCTTCTGGCTGCTGTCTGGGGTTTCCACATTCCCAGCAACCTTCTTCAGGTTGTGTCTCCAATGTCTTGGCATTTCCTCTCACTGAGGAGCTTCTCATCTTCCAAAATTTGGAGATGTCACTGAGCACTTGCACCTTTTGGCTCTTCCAGGACAAGAGCTGACTCCGGCTTGTTTGGGTACTCCAGCCTCACACTTGGTGCAAGAGCTGCACACACTGGCTGCTCAATGCGTGTGTACTGAGTGTTATATAAGACCAAGCTCAGTACCAATTCCTGGGGAACCCATTTGGAAAAGCACCCATCTATCTCCACCCTCTCTTTCTTGTCTCTAAGCCAGTTCCCTATCCATGCAAAAATAGACTCCCTCCCACTCACCACCCACCTCTGCCCAATTCTATAATGAATCAATTTTATTAATAGGCTTTGGGATGGAAACTTGACAAAGGCTTTTTGTGAAAGTCTCGCTTTATCTCCCTATATAGTTCACTTCTCAAAGAATTCTAATAAACTGGTCAGGTGGGATTTGGTCTTACATAAAATATTCATTAATCCACTCTTTCCCTCCATATAGAATGTATTGGTTTAAGCATTCAGTGATCTCTAGCCTGTGTTATAGATTCTATTCAATTGTTCTAAGAGGCAGTGGGATGAGATGGAAAGAGCACGGGCTTTGGAATGAGGGCCAAGTTGAAGTCTAGCTGGCCCCTTACTGGTTTTTCGTTCACATTGATGACTCTGAGGATTAAATGAGATAATATATGTAAGGTGGATGGCACATAGTAAGTGCTCGTTGCAGGTTTGTGAATAAACGAATGAATGATTATGAATGATTGGCTCAGGACCCATATGAACCAGATCTTAAAAGTGGAGGAGCCAGCTGACTCTGCAATATGAGTTAACAAAGTCATACTACCCAGGAAAGGTGGTTTGAAAAGTCTTGAAAAGCAAACTTCAGAATTAGGCTGTTGGTTGGTCTGTCTCTAGGCCAGAAAGGAGGATCTTTCTCCAGCCCCTTGTGCAAGGGGTTCCCTCAGCTCAAGAAAAAGTTTGAGTCTGGAATCTGGGTTCAAAACAGAAAACTCCTTGAGAATGAAGACTGTGTCATTTTATTGCTGGATTCTGCCTTTCTCTCAACTAGAGCCTGGCTCAGAGTGGTGTGGAATAGGCAGAGAGGTCCACAGCACATATTCATGTTGTGAAGTTGAGGTGCATTGACTTCAGTTGATGTGAGTTGACTTGGCTTGAATTGACTTGAGTTGTTCTGAGTTTACTGGTGGACTCAACTCTTGGGCCCACCGAGAGAGAAACTTCCTGAAACTTGGACTTAGCTAAGACCTGGCTGGTCTCATAGCACAGGGGAGACTTCACAGGTGATGTTCTGGGGACATTATAGAGTGTTCCAAAGATGGAGGCCTTTCAGAGAGGACCAGGGCCACAGTCAGCCCTGAGGAGCTGGATAGCAGTCTTGGCGCAGTCAGGGGGCACCACAAGGCTAAATGTCCCTTGGGAATCTTTAAAATCTATTGGAACTCTGCCAGGACCTTTTCATATTTTTTAAGGCAATAGATGCCTTTCTTACTGGCATAGAAGGATCTTTTTGGGGTACCCACTTCAGTGGGAGGATGGCCTCCAGGTTGGAGGGTCAACTAGACTCAGCAATGAGGAGAGAAGACAGGGTGAGGCTGGGAACCAGGCAGAGTTTCATACTACAGATGCTGGGACCGTTGTAAGTGGGTCCTCCCATGGAAGCGAGGGTTTGGGGATCTGAGTGAGATGTGATTCTAACTCTAGACTTATGTCAGGCAGTGTTTGCTGAAGGGAATATGACCCAGAAAGTACGCTGAGAAATCAGGCAAGACCTCTAGCCTCACCATGCGGAGGGCAGCCAGCACAGCTCGGGCCCCTTGGCCAGCCCCATCCCAGGCCTTGCCCACCGTAGAATGCAGCCAGCACCTGAGGGAGACAGGAACGAGAACACCAGTGAGCTTCAGGTGAGCAGGGGCTGCTCACATGCTTACTGCACTTGACCAGTGTCTGTCTCTCACACGGATCTGGGAACCCACCAAAGGAAATATGTTCCATTCCTATCATCCCCTTTGTACCCCCTAAAACTCTGGGTACAGATTATAGACATCAGTGTTTGATGAGTGAATAATCAGGTCAGAGTAAGGTTTAGAAAGCCAGTGGAAGATTTCAAGATGCCAAAATGGAAAATTTCAAGATTTCAAGGTGGCCAAGGTCCAAGGTAGAGATGCCTAGCCAGAAAAAATAACATAGACCCAGAAGCTGCCCCTCAGGAGTTTGGCTCATGGAAAAAATGCACTAAATGGAGCCGAGGGACAGGGTGGTGCAATGTGGGCTGGAAATAACGCTCCTCGGTATCGTGGGCTTCTAAGAAGGTTCTCAGGGCCCATTATGGGATGGGTTTGGGGAAGGGAAGGCCTCAAAGAAGAAGCCCTAGATCCTCCAAACCCATTTCGACCACAAAAGCTTCGCTTTTATCTGTTGTATATGTTGGATTTCCTCCTAAATTTTTACTTTTAAAGGGTTCTTTTGATTTTAAAAAGTGCATTTGGGAAAGTACTGGCATTGAAAGAGCCTATGCCTTTGGAGGTAGACTGGGTCCAGATCTCAGCCCCATCCCTTTCCACCAGTGGGACTTGGGGCAAGTGTCCCTTTGAGCCTCCACGTTCTCAGCCACGAGCCACCCTCCCGGGGCTGTGTGAGCACAGCTAAGAGGCTCTGGTACCTCCCAGAGGCTGGCACACGTGTGATTGATCGATGCTGTACAAGATGACTTTAGCTGGCATATAGATGAACATTTATTATTTTAATAGCTCGCAAGTGATACGTGTTAGAAATATATAACCAGCACACTAAACTGTGATTTATGAAAATAATATGGCATTTCCTCTGAAAATAAAATTGTGCTCTTTTTAAAAAGGCAAATCAATTTAAAGAGAAATACTAAGTGATAGGGCAGAAATCATGAAGGTGGCACAGGAATGACTGAAATTTGGGGGAAATTGAGAGAATCTATGTAAACACCAATCACAGTGTCTGTCACTTAAGAAGGGCTCAAAAAGTTAGTTCTTATATCCTTCTCTATTTTAGCTCCCTGGGGTGGTTGAACCTAGTACCATGCTCAAAAAACAAAACAAAACAAAAACAAAGCTTCCTGGGACAAAGTAGGGGCCCAGGCCCAGTCGGCCTGGAACAGTGTGGGGTGGGCATGAGACAAGCAGCCACGGATCCAGCTCTGATGGGCACAAGTGGTCAAGTGTGGCCAGGGAGCTGGCCACGAGTGCACAGAGCAGTCCGAGGCTGCTGAGGTAGCATCTCCCACAAAGTGGGCACAGACCATCGGGGATCCATGAGACAATTTGAAGAGTTATCCAGGCACAAATTAAATAGCACTGGGAGAGAATGACTGCCTTTTCGGTTGATTACATCAAGGAGAGAGTCTCAATTGAAGGTGAGCCTCTCCTTAACCATCTTGATTTCCTTTCCAAGGAAGAGGCTCAGACTTCAGCCGGCAACAGTAACTAGCTGGAAGTGGATAACGATGTTTTATTTTCCGTGTATTTGTTTTTTTTACCATGGCCTTCTATTTACAGAACAGGATACTGCATTCCTGTTTATCAGAAGGATCTTATGTTCTCTTTTCAAATATATGTATTAAAGGTCAAAAAATGAATCTGTTACTCTTGCTAAGTATAAAGTGAGTAATAGTAAATGCAAGATGTACATGAGGAAAAAAGAAGTGGTGTATGACTGAGGCAAAAGTAACCTGGCAAAGGTGTTGCAAGGGGTTCCATGGCTCCAGAGCCCATGCTGGGCCCAGAGGCAGGGATGGCTCCAGGCCCCACCACAGCCTCCGGGGCAGTCCTCATCCTGGGGAGGGCAAAGGAGGCCCCATCCTAAGAAGGAGGGAGATTGCTGGGCAGGTGACCCAGAGCCTCCTGCCTGAGCTGGGAGTGCAGAGACCAGGACAGCAGCCTGGCCAGGAGTCAGTGAGGTCAGGGCTGCCACCAGAGGGTGGATCTGAAACAGACCCTAGGCCTCTGGTTTCTGGCAAGGTTGATTACATCCAGAAGGGAGTCTTAATTAGAGGCTGTGGCCCAGTGGTTGATCATAACTTGGATTATCCAGCAGGGCAGGAAGGAGCTGAGGGCCAGGAAGAGGCAGCCCGTGTCAGCCTGGTGTTCAGGGAATCAGGTGTGAACCTAAACAGTTCACAGCAGCCTTAGAGAGGGGCTGGGTGTGAGTTAGGGTACACTGATAGCAAGCAACAGAGACTAACTCTGTCATACTCAGACAGAAAAGGGGGTTATTGAGGTTCTCAGATGGGACCCAGAACCAAAGGGAAAGCTGGCCACAGGGCTCAGGAAAGGACCAGAGCCAAAGCTGCACAAGGGGTCTGGAAGCAGGACCTGAGGCCGGTTTTGTCCAGGTCCCCTCTGGGATGCATCAGCCACAGCCGCTTTTTTCCTCCTTGCATCACTCAGCTCATGAGTCACAGGCCCAGGAGGGAGACAGCTGGCCTGGCGTGGGTCCTGTGTCCTCCTCTCGGCCAGCCCAAAGCATGGCGGCTTGATGGGACTGCTTCCAAGATTGAACGTGAGGGAGGGGTGGTTCCCAAAAGGAAAATCAAAGGGCTGTCACCAAAAGGAGGAGGAGTGGATTCTGGGCAGCTAAAACCAGCAAATGTCCACCAGGAGGATCCCAGGGAGTACCAGGCACTGCGGTCTCCTAGGTTTCACTCTCTGGGACCATCCCTGAGGCCTCCTTTCTCCTACCCTGAATGGACCAACGTCACCATCCCAGTCTGGGAGCAGTGGTCTGCTGTTCCTGAGTACGGTGGTGAGCTGCTGCAGTGAAGGTCCTCCGATGGGCTGGGGGCCCTAGGGGAAGGGTACTGGGCAAGTCTGATCCTTGGCCCCAGGGCTGAAAAGGATCTGCTGGGCTGAGGAAGTCTAATGAGAACCGACTCACTCAGGGGCTGCAAACCCGCTCGTCAGCAGGCTTGGCAGAGAGCACATGCATGGAGGAACTGTGACAGGGAACAGACATGCTTAGCTATCAGGACAGCCGCTGCCCACTCCAGGGAGTGGAGTTACCACTCCAACCGTTACCACACAGGCACGCGGCCCCAGGGTTGATGGTTACACCTGTGCTGATTTGTTTAAATGAAGGCCCAAATCAAGAGTTTTATGTGAAACTCCTCATTTTTTAGTATTATCAATTAACAGGAAAACAATTAAATATTATGTTGACCAAACAATATGTACCACGAGTTTGTGACCATGGGAACTAACTTCTACTCATCCACTACGACTAAGATGAGACATCACCTCCTCCAGGAAGCCTTCCATGACTTGCCCCTCCCTCTGCCTTGCCACCCATTCTTTGGACTCCCACAGACCCTGTATTTCTTTTTGTCACAGCATTGACCCTCTGTGTTACTTGGAGGCACACAAGTTCGTTTGTTTTTGTGTGCTGCTTTTTGACTGTAAGCTCCTTGAGGAGACCCACTGTCTCTTGCTACATCTGTGCCCAGCATCATGCCTGACACACATGAAGGGTTGTGGCATTGATGGAAGGGGGCTATAGGTACTGCAGGTGTCAAGGTTATACTGTGGCAACAAGTTAATCCTGAAATCCTGTTGTGACTTAATACAACAAAGATTTGTTTCTCCTTAACATGATGTCTTCTGTGGAGCCGGCAGCTCTCCAGGCAGCATCCTTCCAGCTGGTGACTCTGGGATCCAGGCTGGCTCCACCATTATGCAGCAGGGGAAGAGAGTGAGTGGAGAACTCATAGTCACTCTTTCTTTTTTTTTTGAGACAGAGTGTCACTCTGTCGCCAGGCTGGAGTGCAGTAGTGCAATCTTGGCTCACTGCAACCTCCAGCGTCTGGGTTCAAGCGATTCTCCTGCCTCAGCCTCCCAAATAGTTGGGATTACAGGCCCGCACCACCATGCCCAGCTAATTTTTGTATTTTTAGTAGAGACGGGGTTTCACCGTGTTAGCCATCGTGATCTCCTGACCTCGTGATCTGCCCGCCTCAGCCTCCCAAAGTGCTAGGATTACAGGCGTGAGCCACTGCACCCAGCCAACAGTCACTCTTAATACCTCAGCCCGGAAGTGACACTGATTGATTCTTTTCACAAGCCGTTGGCCAAAACTAGTCACATGACCTATCTCACCATCAGGGGCTGGAAAGAATTCACCGAGTTCATGTTCTTGCAACACAAGCCCTGACCTGCCGCTGGCAGTGCTGGGGAGCCAGGGGTCCAAGAGGAGGACTTGGGCTATGGGTGGGGCAGAGGCAGCCAGGAACCAGAGGTGCTTGAGACACAGAAACTTGCCAGCATCACCGGGAACCAGAGGTGCCTCATGGCTGGTGCATGAAAGCACCTCTTAATTTGCATGTTTAACTCAACACATCCTAAAAAGTGGGAAAAGAGTGGGGAGAGAATTTCATTAACCTGAGCTTTCCACCTTTCCTTATTTTTCCAACCAGTAAACACTAGCAAATGAAAATCAAGTTGATGGAAAAATAGAGGTCAAATGCCAATGGGCAAACTGTTCAGAAAGAAATCGCCACCTGGTCCCTTCAACATCTTACGTGGTGTCCATGGTGACCCAAGAGCGATTGCAGCTGCTGGAAGGGCTCAGACGCCAGTGCACTCAGGGATACCAACCCTCACTGCTCTGACAGCCTTGGCCAGACCATGGCCGATGGCAAGTCAGTGGGCCCCACTCCGGGGGGCTCCAAGACACTTGCCATGCTTTCTTCAGGCTGTATCACAACAGCAGATATTTCTTTGGGATGGAATCACAGGATCTTAGATGGCTCTAGAAAGAGCAGAAGCTTAGGAGCCAGAAAGACCTGGGTTCGAATTCCAGCTCTTTCCTAGTAAGTCAAATTCCTACCTAGCAAGACCCTTCACCGCTCTGAGTTTCAGTGTTATCACCTGTCTAATGGGTACAAGGATAACACCTACCTCCCTGAACAATTGTGCAGTCTCTGACGTTACGCCTCTAATGCGTAATGTCCTAATGCACAGTACGACCTCAATTGATGTCATTGTTTTTCCTTTTCCCCCACTGGGGTCAGAGGGACTGAGTCCAACCTCTCCTGACTGCAGCCAGCCAGTTCTTATTTGCATACCTCTGATGACAAGAAGCTCACTACTCTTCCTACTGCCCCCCTCCCCCTGCAAGCCCTAAGCATCTTGCTCCATTTTTTAATTACTCCCACGATGTTTGTGAAGAGAGGGTCTGATGTCCCTAGGGACTAGGGTTTGAGGGGAAGGTGCCTGGCTCACTTCCCCACCTGGCTGACTAATCACAGCATTGGCCCTCAGAAGTTGTGCGGGGGAACTGAGTACAGTGAGGATGAAGGAGGTGAGGGGATCAGGGTAGAGGAATGTGTACCCATTTCTGGTTCACAGAAGGAAACAGAGAAATCCATCACACAGAGGAGACAGGATCAAGACTGGGGACGTTTGTCCCATAGAAGAGAAATCTCAGGAAGACTACCAGAGGACGATGATGGAGGTTCAACCTAGGGTTAAGTGTGGGGAGCCACAGAGGGGAAAACAGGAGCCTCAAATAAGAGCAAACTTTCCTTCATTCATTCTGCAACCATTCCTTCTTCTCCACCCTGCCCGGCCCCAGGCTGAGCATAAGGGCAAGAAATGAATCCGTGGCCTTGACCTTGGGAGAGTGGGCAGGCCTGTAGATGATAATATGGAAACCATTTGAGTATTGCTGAGATAAAGGAAAGTTCAATGGGGGCTGTGGGAGCTCAGAGTGGGGGTAGCTGGCCCACTAGGGAGGGGAAGGATGAGGAGGCAAACAGAAAGTGGGGAGAAAAGGGATGCCAGCTAGAGGGGCACCGTGGGCAAAGGCACAGAGGTGAAAATCAGCCTGCTGTGTGGAAAACCCACCCCTTTCTCTAGTGCTTGGGCAGGGAGTGGTGACAGGTGGGCTGATCCAGCAGCAAAGGGCTGTGCAGACAGCCACAGAGCAGAGACCCTGTCCCAGGCTAAGAGGAAGCCATGGAAGGGTGAGTTGTTTTTCATTTTTGTTTTTTTCAGGAAAAAAAATTACTGAACTATAACCTATGTTCATAAAGTTCTCCTAAGTTTACAGTTCAGTGAGTTTTCACAAAGTGAACATTCCCCAGCTCGAGACACAGAAACTTGCCACCACAGAAGCTCCCTTTGCTCCCCCTGCTCTCCTTTCCAGTCCCCACCTCCCTGCAAAAGAGCTGCTGTCTCAACCTTTTTTTTTTTTTTTTTTTTGAGACAAAGTCTTGCTCTGTCACCTGGGCTGGAGTGCAGTGATGCGATCTCGGTTCACTGCAACCTCCGTCTCCAGGGTTCAAGTGATTCTCCTGCCTCAGCCTCCTGAGTAGCTGGGACTACAGGCATGCGCCACTATGCCCAGCTAATTTTGTATTTTTAGTAGAGACGGGGTTTCACCATGTTGGTTGGCCAGGATGGTCTCAATCTCTTGACCTCATGATCCACCCGCCTCAGCCTCCCAAAGTGCTGGGATTACAGGCGTGAGCCACCGCGCCCAGCCCCAACTTCTAATTCCATAGATTCATTGGCTGTTTTTGAACTTCACATAAATGAAATCACGCCGTGTTGGACCCCCGCTCAGAGACGTTGGAGAGTCTCTTGAGTTGTTGCACATGGTTGTCATTCATTCTCATTGCTCCAGTAAATCTCATCGTGGGACTAGACCAAAATGCAGTTCTAGTATTGATAGCCACTTGGGTTGTTTTCAGCTTTAGACTCTTGGGAGAAGCACTGCCATGAAGATTCTTGTACGTGTCTTTGGAAAAACACATGTACACATTTCTAGGGTGTTTATGCCAAGGAGTGGAGTCGCTGCATCACAGGAGATGCAGGTTCAGCTCTAGCAGATACTGTCAAATGTTTCTTCCAAAATGATAGTAGCAATTTACATTCCTACTGTAGCTATTTGGTGGAAGTTCCAGGAGCTCCAAACCCTCACCAGCATTTGGCATTTTCCATCTTTTCCATTTCAGCCATTCCGGTGGATGTGGAGTGGTTATCGTTGGAATTTTTATTTCCCCAAAGACGAGCAGGTTAAACACCTTTTCATATGCTTCCTAGCCATTTGGACATCCTCTTTCCCAAAGTGTCTATTCAAGGCCCTGGACAGGGAGGGTCAAGGGCCGCCTTTCATTTTAGAAAGTTATCTCCGGCAGCCAAGTGGAGTGTCTGGGATTGGAAGTGGGTGTCCTGGAACCTCTGGCTGATACCAGGGGCATCTCTTAGGTACCAGGTTTAATTGGCTTCCTCTGCCTTCTTCACTCCTCACAGTCACCCTTTGACCTCACAGGTCAAAAGTGTTATCAGTATTTCACAGATGAAATGGCCGGGCTCAGAGCGGTCAAGGGCCTGCCCAAGGTCTCACAGAGGGTGCTGAGAGGACAGCTGGGATGTTCTCAGCCTGAAGCAGGTAGCCCAGGGAGGAATAGAACAGAAGGGAACAAAAGGAAGGTGAAGAAGCAGCTACAAGGACATCTATCTCCTTATTTTGCAGCAAAGGAAATTATCCACCTCTCTCCCCAATTCTCTCCCTTTCTTTCCCCTCTCTCTGCATCACACCAAAAGTCCCTACAGAGGTGAGTAGCCATCTGGAGGTGAGTGTCCCCAGCCTGAGACTGTGTCGGAGGCCCTGTGATGTGAAGGGAGCCAATTTGGTCAGCTCCTGTCTCTGCCACCACCCACCATGTGGCCCTGGACTGGTCATGTCACCTCCCTGAGCCTTAGGCTCTTTACCTGTTTCAATAATCCCTTCCTCTGGGCCTTGTGGGGAGAAATCACTGAGGCAAACTGATGCAGTGCCCAGCAGGGTGCGTGGCATCATGCAGCCCTTAGTTTACTTGGCACACACTCATTCCTTCCCCCGACACTTCTATGACTAGTGGGGCTCCCTGTTCTGCCCAGGCCCCCTCTCCCTGGGTAGCAGGGTCAGCCTCTTCACGTCTCATGCAGCCACAGCAGGCCACTGGCAGGTTCCTCACTGTCTTGAGAGCAGGTGTGGTGGGCCAGGCACGGCATCCCCTCCCCGCAGGACCTTGTCTCCCTGCAGCTGCCCGCACTCAGGCTGACAGCCACACAATGAGTCCCAGAAGGGCCTTTCTCCTCTCAAGGACTCTCATCTCAGAGCCCAGACGCCTTTATTTTAGGAGCTGTGGTTAGTAAAGTGCTTTATCAACGCCACCTCCAAGCAGCCCCCCCGCCCCCTACCACACACAGCCCATGTGACCGTCTCACCCACCCTGTCCTTCCACTCCTTAATCCGCGCTGCATTTCATGAGCATCTCCAGGCACTGTGCTAGCACCAAGAGGCCCACCAGCTCCCTCCCTTCATGGAGTTTCCTCTGCATTGCGAGAAATATACAATAAACAAATAGATGGACATGGTCAACAGGATGACTTTGGATGGTGCTCAGGGCCGCGGAGATGATGGAGAAAGCTATAACAGAGAGGCACGGGCAGTCGGCCACTCGGTCCCAGAGCAGAGTCAGGAACTCCCAGGCCCGCTGCCCGGGACGGTGTGTCCTTCTCTGGTTTGGGCTCTTCCTGGAGGGAATAGTGACACTGCAGACCTCCTGGGGGCGGTCCCAGGATTTGGCAAAGGATCCTGGCTGCTCCTGACCCCTGGCACTTCCTCCATCCACCAGCTTCTCCCTCCCACCCCACAGGGTCTCTTCCTCCCAATCCCACTGGATCCTGAGCAAACTGAGTCCTTTCCTGATGGTCTCCCCATCCCCAGGGGCAAGGGCAACTGAACCCCACACAGGGCCAGCACAGACCCTCAGCTCTGCGCAAGCAGGACACGCTGTCTCCCTTCTCGGGCCTCCACCTTCTCTCCCTCCTGACTCAGTCTCTGTCTCTGTGCCTCATCTCGCTTTTCCCCTCTCCAACTTCCTGTTACTGTCCTTCTCCTAAATTTATTTTCTTTCTTTTTCTTTTTTGTCTTGAAACAGAGTCTCGCTCTTGTCACCCAGGCTGGAGTGCAATGGCGCAATCTCGGCTCATTGCAACCTCCGCCTCCTGGGTTCAAGTGATTCTCCTGCCTTAGCCTCCTGAGTAGCTGGGATTACAGGCACCTGCCACCATGCCTGGCTAATTTTTGTAATTTTAGTAGAGACGGGGTTTCACCATGCTGGCCAAGCTGGTCATGAATTCTTGACCTCCAGTGATCTGCCCGCCTTGGCCTCCCAAAGTGCTGGGATTACAGGCTTGAGCCACCACGCCCGACCCTAAATTTACTTCTTATCGGGACACTCATTTTCTTCAAATAAATATATGTATTTTTAAATGCACTGAACCCCTACTGGGTGCAGGCATGAGGTGAGGAGCTTGGGTCTAATCAAAGATGAGTAAGACATGGACTTCCCTGCAAGAGAGATGAGTCATGTACCTAAATAAGTGAAATGGGGAGGCTGAAAGTGGCCAGTGTGATAAAGGAGACACTGATGGGGGCTGCAGAGTAGGAGGGTTCCTGAGGGCTTCAAGGAAGAGGTGACGTTTTTAGTCACCTTGAAATATGATCATGCAATGAAACGTGGGCTGACTCTGGGCCTCTCCTGTGGACAGTTGCTCAAGGACCAGCGCATTTGCCTGGAACGTAGGGAATTTGAATGTCATCTTTCTTTCACTTCACAGTTCTCTGATTCTGACTCACTTCCTTACCGATCTCACCACCTTCTCCTTCATTTTCTCTTTCATCTGTACTTTTTTCTTCCCCACCTGTCCCTTCACAGACCACAAGACGTACTTTTGAGTTTTGTCCTCAATTTCATTTTCCTTCCATCCTTTTCTCTCAAGTCTAAGTCTCACTCTCCAGCATCCTTCCTTCCTAACCTCCAAGGTGCCCTGGTAGACCATGTGGACTCTAATGTCTGACAGACCAGGGTCTCAGCCCGGTGACTCAACTCTCTAAGCCTTCATTTCATCATCTGGAAACAGCCTCCTAGGGCTACTGTATAAACCAGTGAGACAAAGGATGTGGAAACGCTTTCTACTGTAAATGAGAGTCTTTACCATTAACGAGGCTCTTTAGACTGTAAGTGACAGAAACCCAACTCAAGATGGCCTAAAGGGAAAAGGGAAAGTCTGATGTTGCTGGGTCAGACACACATGGCCCCAGGGCTTCAGACAGTGACCACAACACTCTATCTTTCTACATCTCTCCACTGCCATCCCCCATGTTGGGCAGGCCTTCCTTTGCAGAGTGGGAACACAGCCATCTCCTTCCTATCAGCTGAGCAACTCCAGTGAAAATCGGGCACCCATCCCAGTGGTGTCAGCAAAGCTCTGTGATTGAACGTCAGTAGATTCAGCCCTAACCCATTCCCATAGCCAGGCCTGGGTCCCACACTATCACACGGAGCCATTAATGATGGGATCCTCCCATCCAACACATAAGGACCATGAGTGGGAAAGGGGAACATCTTCCCAGAGAGGGGCCATTTCACAGTTACAAAAAGAAGGGGAAATGGTTGTTACGAATCAAGCTCCTTGAGCAATGGAGACAAGAAACACAGGGAAAGGAACAGGCTCCCGCCTTCTTAGCTCTCAGGTGCCATCTCCTCAAAAAAAAGTCTTCTCTAATCCCTTAAGGATGTGTTGGGTGCTTCACCTGTGCTCTAGTAGCACCTAATGCTTCCCCTATTATCACACTTTTCACGTTTATTATACTATTCTATTTGCTTGTCTGTCTCCTTCACAGGACTTTAAGTATTGTCAGGACAAAGTCAGTGCCTGTCTTGCCTGTTGCTGTACACCCAATGTTGACAAATGCCAGACCCTTAGTAAATGATGGATGGAGGGATGGATGGATGGATGGATGGAGGGATGAGTGGTGAGATGGATGGATAACAGACAGCTGGATGGGTGAATGGATGGATGGTAGGATAGATGAGGGTAGGTGAACGAATGAGTGAGTGGTGGAGCGTATGAACGATGGACGATTGGTTGGATAGTGAGTGGATGAAGGGATGAATAAATAGATAGATGGATGGATGAATGGTTCCGAGAAAACTGGTGAGATAGTTTGGAATGGGCTTAGCCTGAACTGCCTGTAAACACAAACAGAGCTGCCCCTCAAGTTGTTGATAGATGAACCCCAAGTTCGGGAGAGAGGTCTGGGCTGGAAACAGAGGTTTAGGAGCTATTAATACAGAGACTATAATGGAGTGGATCAAGGTTACAGGGGAGGCGGCAAAGTGGGGGAACCAAAATCAGACAGCACCTAAGTGACACTTGAACCCAGGGCTGTGTGATGTCAGAGCTCGCTTTCCTTCCTTCATTTTATGGCAGCTTGGCCACTACTTGAGGTGACAGCACAGAGTTAATGTCTCTCCCTCTCCCCTCCCTCCCCCTCCTCAAACCACTCAGCCAGAAGGGAGCAGCTGCCTGGGAGGACAGAGAGACAGATTATGTAAACTGTGATTGCCACCCACAGGAGGAGGAGGAGAGTGAATAGGTATTGAAATGCGCTTTCAATAATGCATGTCCTCCTCCGCACAGGCCTGGGGCTTGGTGGGGAGGAGAGGATCCTTAAAGGGACCGATCCTCCTGTCCCCAACACCCACAGGCCCCCAGCCAGCCATACAGGTCCCCTGTGCACAATTGGAGAGCTCTATAGACATCCACTCCAGGGGTCCCCAACCTTTCACCCTCAAGGACGCCTTTTTTTCTTTCCCTCTTGACTTCAGTGGATTTGATTTTTTAAAGATTCTGTTTCCCAAACATGCTGCATTTAAGTCATGATTAATTCATTTTCCCCATTTTTTATTAATCAAAGACATTTAACTGCCAGTCAGAGCTTTGATCAGCAAGAGGTAAGCCACGAGGTGGGGTGATGTCATTCCAACCCAAAGCTAAGAAATATAGCAAGCAATATTGTTAGGCAGGCCGACCTTGCTGCCAGAAAATGCCTTCTCTTCTGCTAACCCCAGAGATAGAAGAACCCAGGCTGGGGACCAGGGATCCTGCCCAAGTCTCTCTCATTTCCCAAAGGAGGAAACCAAGGCCCAGAAAGGCAAATGGACTTGCCTGAGGCCACAGGATCAGTGAGACCTAAAGGCCGAGGCCTGGCTCAAGTTCAAATGACCTAGAACTTGGCAGTGAAACAGGCCAAACAGGGGACCTGAAAGTCAAGAGCAGGGCAGGAGAAAGAGAAGCCATGAGAGCCAGCACCTTCATTGTGCCCCTACTATGCACCAGACCCCCTAGAAAGGGTCTACCACCTTGTTCTCACACAACAACCCGGAAGGCTGAGATTGACATTCCCATTGCACAGAGGAAGAAATTGAGCATCAAAGAGGCTCCATGGTTTTACATAATCCACTCAGCTGGGAAGTGAAGGATCAGGATTCCAGCAGGTGTGTCCAACCGACCGTGAAACTTTTTCCACCTCACTGGCCTGGCTGGGATGGAAGCGAGATCATTCAGACTAGATTGGCATTTCTATTTGCCACTCACCAGCTGTGTGAATTTGGCTAATGATCTCACCCCTCTGAGCCCCCATTCCCTCCTCTGAGGAATGGGGATAGCATCTGATGGCTTGAGTGACGGTGGAGGATAAGAAAATGGGGTTAAAGAAAATGGGGCACAGCAACTAGGGGCCAGAGAAGCTTTAACTTGGTGAACTGGACTGGGCGCGGTGGCTCGCACCTGTAATCCCAGCACTTTGGGAGGCCAAGACAGGCAGATCATGAGGTCAGGAGATAGAGACCACCCTGGCCAACATGGTAAACCCTGTCTCCACTAAATATACAAAAATTAGCTGGGCATGGTGGCATGCGCCTGTAGTCCCAGCTACTCAGGAGGCTGAGGCAGAATTGCTTGAACCTGGGAGGCAGAGGTTCAGTGAGCTGAGATCGCACCACTGCACTCCAGCCTGGTGACAGAGCGAAACTCTGTCTCAAAAACAAACAAAAAGAAAAAAAAAAGAAAGAAAATGGGGCACAGTACTTAGAAATGGCATCCTCTCACTCCATTCCCTCCTTTTCTAGTGAAAAAGCTTCCAAGCTGGCAGAAGCCAGAGTGTGAGATCTGATTGCTCCTGTCTCTGGGGATCTCCTGGGCTGTAGTTCAGGAAAACTTTACCCTGTTCTTCCTCTGCTTTCAGTTAAAGGGACTGTTTTCCTCTGGTCCAGTAATTCTAAGACAAGGGTTGAGAGTGGGACGAGGGTCTCTGCCTGTAGCTTGAATGCTCTCCTGGTCACCACCATCTGCTTCCACATCTGGTTTTATCGCTGGGTGGGAGATAGCTTGACCATTCCCATCACACTCCTGGAAACTCCACTGATTTCCCCAAGGCAGCCAAAGAAGCTGGAGTGGAAATCTCAGCTCCCAGCAGCTAGAGAGGGTGACCCTGCTGGACTTGCCACAGTTGCTCCTCCTGGACCAGGTGGAGGTGGAGTAATTGACTCTCTGGTTTCCCCTGGAAGTGGTTTTAAATGAATAAGTGCAAAAAAAACAAAACAACAACAACAAAAACAAAACGTGGTAACTGGGGTGGGGCACTAAGCAATTTCTTGGGCAGGAATTCGGCAGATCAGAAGCTTGTGCCAGTGGCGTGGGCTGGGCTGAGACTCAGGGATGCACAGGGCTTGGTGGAGACAGGGTGGGAGCACTGACTAGGGGCTCCACACAGTTAGAGGGCTGCGATAAAGGTGTGTGAAGGGCGCTGCAAGAGCCCAGGGTGGGCGCCGCTGACTGAGTGGGGAGGGTAGTATGGGTGAGGTGAGCTTCTCAGAAGACGGACCTTTGAGCTGAGCCTGGTAAGAAATGGGGAATTTCAGATAGTGTAGACAGATGCAAAGATGGGACCACATGAGAGCATTCTAAGGAGGAGTCCAGGTTGTTTGAATACAAGGGGATGGACAAAAGGTAGGGCAGGGGCGTGGGGCTGGGCCAGATGGTCAAAGGCCTTGACTGCTATTCCCAGTGCGAAAGGACTCCATGCTTTGGTCATGGCCACAGCATGAGCATACCTGGGGTGGGACTAGTGTTTAAGAAAGATCTCTATGAGAATCAAACTGGAAGCAGATGTTCCCAAGCAAAAGCAATAGGCCAGCAGGAATCAGACGGACCCTCAACTGGGCTGGAGAGATGTTTGTGGCGGGTGAATGGGTTGGATTTGGTGGCTGATTGGATGTGGGAAGGAGACGAAGAAAGGAATCTCCCAGGATGGCACTTGCTTTGGGGCCCCTACTGGCCCCTCTACCCTGCTCAGGGTGGGGAGAGAGGACCCACCAATGCCCAGGCCAACCCAGGCTCCCAGGGAAGCTTGGACAGGGAGGGCTTCCCATCACCTACTCCCTCAAAACTGAAGAGAAAACTTACTACTTGTGTTCTTGAGCTGGTCAACACACTCAGTTGCAAGCCAGCAAAATCCGACTCAAAGTGACTTCAGCCAAAGGGGGAATGTGTCGGTGTGTGTAATGAGAAGCTCTAGGGATGCTGCTTTCCCCTACAGTTGGATCACTCAGCTCGAATCAGAAGAGCAAACCTCATTCTCTCTCCCTGTCTTGGCTCAGCTTTCCTCTGTGCTGGCCTCATGTCCAGGCAGGCTCTCTTCACACGGTGGCCTCTGCTGCTCCAGACTTACATCCCCACAGCTCAGCAGCCGCAGCACCAGGAGGCTCCAACAGCCCCATCAAAAGTTCCAGAACTGAGTCTCATTGGCCCCTTTTGGGTCACATGCCCTTCCCTGCACCAATCACTGTAGCCAGAGGGTGGACTACACTGATTGGCCTAAACCCTGGTCATGTGCCCTCTATGGGAGACCAGGCTGGGGCCTCACCCTCAACTAAACCACACTGAAGGAGACTGGGGGAGGAGCAGCTCCCCCAGAAGAAATGGAGATACCCTTTCTAAAATAAAGGGAAATCGTTGCTTGATTACTTTTCTACAGCAGCCGAGGGCAATGCAGAGTGGCCCCTCTTCTTTCCAGCATCTGACACCCATATTATGGTTTCATACCCAGGCCTCTTCAACACACCTTTAAAGTCCAAGAGATGATGGCTGGGTGCAGTCCCTTACGCCTGTAATCCCAGCACTGTGGGAGGCCGGGGCAGTTGGATCACCTGAGGTCAGGAGTTCGAGACCAGCCTAGCCAATATGGCAAAACCCTGTCTCTACTAAAAATACAAAATTAGCTGGGTGTGGTGGTGGGCGCCAAGCGCCTGTAATCCCAGCTACTCCGGAGGCTGAGGCAAGAGAATCACTTGAACATGGGAGACGGAGGTTGCAGTGAGCTGAAATCACACCACTGCACTCCAGCCTGAGTGACAGTGAGACTCTGTCTCAAAGAATAAATAAATAAATAAAGTCCAAGAGATGAACCAGCAGGCAGATGCACTTGACCTTGTGCACATTTACAAAAAAACCAACTGCAACTATTCATTCATAGATTCATCTGCCTCCTGCGTGCCCTGGCCAGCCCTGCCTGTCAAAGGTGATAGAAAGACCCAGACTCTGCCCCCAAGGAGTTTACGGTCAGTGGAGTCTATTTTAGGTATAATTCCCGGATAATTTAGTAGAGTCAGACTTACTCTCCAAAAAATACACTTCACTGCCTATTTTTTTCTGGTATTCGGATGCTTTTATTTGCTTTTAAATTAACCGCCTCACATGAAAATCATGAATTGAAAAGACCTTTAAAAATTCACCATTTACTTCTGAGTCAATTTTGTCTTCACTGATAAAAATACCTAATATCTACTGCACATCCTCACTGAGGCAGCCTCTGGGAGTTTCATGGTTTATTCTCTGGAAATCTGGATCTGGGTCCTGAGAAAATGTGGTGGTCCCTTCACAGACTAGGAGGGTGAGCGTCTGGAAACTGTTCTATTGGAATAGTGAGCTGCAGAATGATGGTCTGGACAAAAGAAGACTCGGGGCATGTGATCTCTTATTACCCAGCATCTGTATGTGGAAGCAACGCATGTTAGAGGGTAGAGAGTAGAAGTGATTGGGAATAGATTTTTTAGCTCAATCTGAAAGAGAAATATCTAGAGACCAGGGCTGTTGCAAAACAAATAGACTGCCGTATAAGCTAGTGAGCTCCTCATTCCTGGAAGCGCGTAAACAGGGACTCCTAGGTGGAAAGTTAGACCAAATGACCTCAGCCTCTTCCAACTAGAAGATTCCTGAACTATGGGCTCAACAGTGTTTGAGTTTTGGCTCAAACACTATTTTGCTCTGTGGCCTTGGGTGAGGCGCTGTCCCTCTCTGAGCTTCAGTGACCTAGATAACCCGCATAGCGTCTTCCTCTTCTAAATACTTTGCCTTGCTCATGTCAGATATTCACACCTGCCTCTGCACACTCAGGCAGTTTCTGCCCCGTGCATATTTCGAGGCTCCAGAGCCTGAGCAAACCAGCCCACCAAACCCACAGGTGTGAGGCAGATTCTGTCTGCGCCTTCTGTTCCTAGAGAGGCTGTGATTCATGGCCATGGGGGATGCCTCCCCCATCTGACAGGTGGAGAAGTGAGGTCTGGGGGAGGAAACGAACCACTGGAGCCAGACGCACTTCCCCCAAACACACCTGACTGGGCCTCTCCCACCTCACCATCTCCCTGTCCCCATTATTGGCCCTCAATCCACAAAGGACCCTGGGAATAGGCCTCTCCCCACCACGTCAGGTGAAGGGCAGCCACGGCAGCGGATGCAGATCCCAACATCTTGGTCTTGGACCTGAGAAGTGCATTTCCCACAGATCTCTCCATACGCGGTCTTAAGGCTTTTTGTGTTTGATTTTTACGACAGCCCTGCAAGGGAGGCATTACCATCCCCAACTTCTGGGGAGGAAACTGCAGCTCAGCGAGGCCAGCAATTGTCTGAAGCCAGCTGGTAAATAAGCTGCAGAGAGGGCACTGGACCAGGCCCACCTGCTCAGCCATGCTCCCTCCCTGGGGATGCACAGAAGCTCACCTCGGGAAGAAGGCCCCGCTCCCCCAGGAAGGGCCCCCTTGTCAGGACAGTCAGCCAGAGCCACACCTGACCCCAGTTCCTGCTGTCACTCTTTGCCAAAAGATGGAGAGGATTAGGTGGGCCTCGAGCTCCACATTCCCTCGGACCTCTGCTGGGTCTTTTGGAGAAGTCACTTGCCCTCTCTGAGCCTCCGTTTCCTCCCTAAGGATTCCATCAATCTCAGTCTCGGCACCCCTATATCTCCATCTGAGTGGGGAATAAAACTTCCAGCTACACAGAGTCACAAAGCATCCTCTACCCCTTGTCTGCCCTGCTATGACCCGGTAATGTGGAGAGCAGAAGACCCACTGCACAGATGAAGAAACTGAGAGGCTTTAACTTGTGCCCAAGATCACACAGTTAGGAAGACACAAAGGCAGAGATGCAGTCCTGACCCTCACTACTCAGGCAGTGCCTGCCCAGGACTCTCACGCAGACCTAGCTGGGGCCACAGGATTCACAAGGATGCGGGGTAAGCTGATGACACACTTGTCAGTGGGCCCCACCAGCCCCCAGATCTTCCCTCCCTCCCAGGGCCTCACTGAAGCCAATTTCTGCACCGTCAGAGCCGCTGAACCTTCTGCTGTAGGTGGAAGCCGGTCACAGGTCACTACCTAGCGGTTTCTCTCATCCACCAGCGTGGCTGTGGCCCTCCGTGCTCTCTGGGGTTCTGAAACCAGAACTGTGTGGTGCCAGGTGATCCAGAAGAGAAGCAGTGAGAGCTGGAAGGGCACGTGAAGGGAAGTGTGGACAGAGGGACAGGCAGGGAGGGCACTGCCGCCACAGAGCTGCCCTGGTTCCCTGCCCCCGGGGGAGCACAGCCCAGCAGGAGGGAAATGTTGGGATCTTTTGTGGCTGAATTTTCACACCTCATGAGAGAGGAAAAGATGATTGCCCCATTTTTCAGCTGAAATCACTGATGCTCAGACATGAAGCAACTTGCCCAGGGTTACATAGCCAGGGAGCAGCAGAGCCCAGGTATGAACCATCATGCCTGTCTCCTTCCCTGACCCCAGAGGTGCATAATGCCCCCACACAGGAGAGTGAAGCGAGGCAGCCCTCCTCTAGGAGGGGGAGTTTTAGGGGTGAAGCACCCCACCCCCAGCTGTCCAGCCACCCTTAGCCTCTTCCTCTTTGCCACAGGCCATGGGACACTCACAAGGACTCTGGTGCTCTCTTCGAGGGACCCTCATGTAGAGCACTGCGGGCAGGCAAGGGATGAGCACAATCCAGTCTCTGGAGTCCTCCCTCCCCAGAGCTTTCCTGGAAACAGCAGGAAGCTATTTTTAAAGCAGCATCCGCAGGCAGTAACCTGGGAGATGAGTCTCCCTCCAGATCCTCACCCCTGTGGGCTGGGGACAGCGTTCACCCTGCTCATAGCTCAGCCAAGAAGCCCAGATCTGGGAAGGAGCGCAGAGAACATGTCACCTGCCAGGGGAAGCAGGTGGGTCTGCTCCAAACAAGCCTCGATTTTACCTTAGAGCCCAAGGCAAACGTGCGTGTGTTCGTGCTCACACAGTTGTGTCAGTGCGATTGTGAGCATGGCTGGGGGTGCATGTGTGTGCTCATGGCAGCTGAGTGTCTCCATATCCATGCAGGCGTGACATTTAGGCATAAGTGCGTCTCTGTGTCTGTGAAAGCCAGTGTGCTGATGTCAGCTTGCCTCTGTGTGTGTGTGTGTGTGTGTGTGTGTGTGTGTGTGTGTGTGTGTGTGTGTCTGGGTACATCTGAATCTATTTGTTCCTGTGTGCATGTGTGTGGGTGTGAGTATGCATCAGTGTTTACGTGTGTCTGTCAGTCTCCCAGAAACCCTGGAAATACATGGGCAGAATTTTCAAAGTAGGAAGCGCATTTGCTCTCTCCAGCTCCCTCCCTTCTCTCCCTACTGTTGAAGTCACAGAAGGGGAAATCGTAGCTCAGAGAGGGGAAGGGACTTGCTCAAGGCCAGTCAGCTGCAGAGAGAACTGGAACCCAGATTTGCTTCCTGGCTCCCAGGGCACATCTACTCAGTCACCCCATTCGGGTTCCATTCCCAAGGCCAAAAGCTGCTCTCTCCTGCCCCGATGCAGGTGAGAACCAACAGGGCCCATCTTCTCCCTGGGCCTTGACTTGGCTGCTGAGAGGGGAAAAGTGTCTGACACAAGTGTCTCTGTTATGGGCTCTGAACAGAATATTGACTATGGTTCAACAAGCCATAGTCTGCTGTTGGGGCAGAGCAGGTACAAAGCCTATCAGCTGCCCAGCCCTGGTCCCGCAGAGATCCCAAGAGAGGCCAAGCATGGTCGCTGCCTTCAAGATACCCACAGCTCAGCAGGAGGTCAGATAGGTCAACCAAAACTATGACATGGGATTAAACATGCCTAACGGAGGCATGCAGAGAATCCCAAAGCAGCACAGAGGCAGAGGCAACTGATTCTGCTGAGAGGGTCAAACAAAGCTAGTGAGGAGATGGGTGACATTTGAGTTGGGATTTAAGAGACAAATAGGTATGTCAGACATTGAAAGAGAAAGGACCTTCTAAGCTGGGGGCATGAGTTATGCCAAGGCAACTTATCCACTTCTGACACTTTGTTCTAAAGAGGTCCAGCTCCTCCCTGGTCTACCCTAGGACTCTGCTGGCTCTGCCCTCCATGTCTCTTATCTGTGCTCCTATTATTTCCACCATCTGGGATTTATTCATTCCTTTAGCAAATATGTCCTAGCCACCAAAAAGGTTCCTGGCCCTGAAAGTGGTACGGGAGATAAAGCTGTAATTTTGAGCATAGTCTCCATGTCTGAAGGCAGGAGATGGGGGTAATTAATCATCAATCAATCACAGCTCCTCATTTCCTATGTGCCTGGCCCTGTGCTCAGTGCCGTGAGGAATGGAGAAGACCATGAAAGCTCATTGAGCACCATCCTTGCAACAACACAGAGTTAAGTCTTGAAGGCCCCATTTCTGGAAAAGAAAGTTGAAGCTCAGAGAGATGACCTGACTTACCTGAGGTTGCACACAGTGCTGAGAGCCGAACCAGCTCTGTGTGATGAGTGTGGGTTCTTTCTGCCAGGCTGGGCTGCCTGCCTTCACAACCAGAAACATGGGCGTTGGAAACTGCTGCTTCTGCTGTTCTTTTGCCTATAATTGTCTCCTTAACGGGCCTGTGACGCTTTCAGTTATGTTCTTTTGTAAATGCCAGACAAGCTTGGGGACCCAAGGCAGTAGGGAGCTTGTCTGCCAAAGAAAGTAGAATCAAACCTCCCCTTCCAAGGAATCTTCCAAACCCAGCAGGTTTGAGGTTAAAATTGGAGAGGGCAGGAAACTCAGGGGACAAGACTGGGCCCCTCTGTGCCTTCCAAGAAAGCACCTCTTCCTGAAACTCTGATGCTCAGATCAAAAGAAGGGAACGTGCACGGAGAGGACACAGGCAGGCCCCACACATGAAGCCCTTAGCACTCTGCTTGCCTCTTTAATGTGAGCTAAGAAAAAAGGATTAGGCTGGGAGCGGTGGCTCATGCCTGTGATCCCAGCACTTCGGGAGGCCGAGGTGGGCAGATCTACCTGAGGTCAGAAGTTCAAGACCAAGCTGGCCAACATGGTAAAACTCCATCTCTACTAAAAATACAACAATTAGCCAGGCATAGTGGCAGGCGCCTGTAATCCCAGCTACTCGGGAGGCTGAGGCAGGAGAATCACTTGAACCCAGGAGGCGGATGTTGCAGGGAGCTGAGATCGCGCCACTGTACTCCAGCCTAGATGACAAGAGTGAAACTCCATCTCAAAAAAAAAAAGAGAAAAGAAAAGAAAGAAAGGAAAAGAAAAAAGGATTAATCTGCATTGCATGGCCTCCACAAAGCTTTGGGGTTTTTTGAAATCTCTTTTGTTACAGAGGCTTCATAATCTACCTTGTGATTAGGAATTGCCACCCTGATTTTGCAGATGAGAAGGGCTGGCTGCTTGGGATGTAGAGATGAAGAAAGTACAGTCCCTGACCCCAAAGAACTCGTGGTGAAGAAACATGAATGCACAGAGGGCCTCTAGGGTGCTCAAGTCTGTAATACAAAGAAGCATGGGGGGCTGTACAAGGGACACAGGGGACTCATTTCCAAGTTGGAGAGTCAAGAAAAGCTTCCTGAAGGAGCAGACATCTAAGCTGAGACTAGAGGAAGAAAGTTAGCCAGGCAAATGGAAATGCAGGGGGCGCCTGATATGCGATAGGTCAAAGGCTCCAGCCCAAAGCCTAGATCCCACTCCAGGAATCTTTGAGAAACACTGTTTGACACATCCATTGGACAGGTATAGTTTGGAAGAATTTAGCAGTTAGGATCTGGGGTGGGGATGGGAGGCTGGAGAGGGATTCCACAGCCAAAATCAGTCAGTCCCCAGACTGAGGGGACTCTCTCCGCCCCTTCCTGCCATAGCCAGGCCCCTTCTTTGAAAACTTTGCCCAGACCACGGGCTCGGCTGCTACCTACCTTCTGTTGCCTGCCTCTGGTTTTCCTCTCTCACATCCCCTTCCCTGGTGAGCTGGGGACCCATCTAACCTGGAGGCCCAGGTTCCTGCAGGGCACTTAGCTTCCATGCATGGCTCCAGCCCCCGTGGGCTCAGCGTTCCTCCCTGAAACATCCTCTCTGGCTGCTGTTTTAGTGCAAGATTTTGCTTCAGGGTAAATCCTACATTTCCCAAACCAACGGCATCTTGGTGTGTAACTGAGATGCACAGGGAATCCCTGGATTTGAAGTCAGGAAGGCCTGCCTCTGGATGCCAGCTCTGCCACTGATGTAGCTTGGCAAGTTCCTACGTGTCTCTGGGCCTTGGTGTCCACAAATGTAGGATGGGGTAATGACACCAACTGCACAGAATTACTGTGAATTCAAATGAAACCCTGCATGTGAAAACTGTTCAGAAACGGTCCAGAGATGTGTAGATACAGGCAGGTACTATTGCTGTGACCTTGGTCGTGCATAGCCAGAAACGTCCATTCACTGAGCAAGTGTTTATCCAGGGCCTGAGTGCCAGGCTCTGCACTCAGAGCTGGAATCTAACAATGGACTAAGTAGACGCAGAGTCTGCCCTCAAGGACCTCGCAGTCTGGGAAAGAGACAGACACGAAGAACTTCAACGTAATGCAATTCATGCTTGGGTGGGAGGAAGCACAGTGGGTGGGGTAGCAGGGGGAGTCACCCTAAACCTAGGCCAGCCTGGGAAATGCAGAAACGTTTTGTGGAGTTGGGTGTGGTGGCTCACGCCTGTAATCCCAGCACTTTGGGAGGCCGAGGCAGGCAGATCACGAGGTCAGGAGATCGAGACCATCCTGGCTAACACGGTGAAACCTCGTCTCCACTAAAAATACAAAAAATTAGCCGGGCATGGTGGCGGGCGCCTGTAGTCCCAGCTACTCAGGAGGCTGAGGCAGGAGAATCGCTTGAACCTGGGAGACGGAGGTTGCAGTGAGCTGAGATCGTGCCACTGCACTCCAGCCTGGGCGACAGAGTGAGACTCCGTCTCAAAAAACAAACAAACCAAAGTTTTGTGGAAGCAAAATCCCAGTGGAGCAAGCCAGGACAGGGTCGAGGAAGAGTGCTGCAGAGAGGGACAACAGGAGGGGCAAAGGCCAGGGGGCAGGACCACAGGGTTGATGGGGACATGGCAAAGAGAGGGAGCTGAGGCTGTGAAGGCAAGCAGGATACATCGACTTTAAGATATGTTTGAAGTTCACGGTATTTTGTTAATTTATCTTAAACAGATTGCAAACAATGTGTTGATTTTTTTTGAAAAAGTAAAAACTGCCACGCCATCACATACGTTTAGATCATATTACAGTTCCTGGAGCCTGGAGCAGCTAGAACAAGAAAACGGCAGGAAAACACAACATTGGGAAATAGTTCAATCAATGCATAAGACAGGAATAGTCAGCAAAGCAGCTCGCTTTTTAAAAAAGTAATTTATAGCATCAAAAATCTGAATCATGCCTCACTGGTAAATTCTACCAAATATTTAAGGAAGAAATAATACCAATTCTACACAAAATATTTCTAGAAAATAGGAGGGAACCTTCCCAAATCATTTTAAGAGGCCAGGTAAATTAGCTTGATACCGAAACCAGACACAGGCATTACAAGAAAACCACAGGCCAATATCCCTCATGAACACGGATGCAAAAATCCTCACAAAATATTAGCAAATGGAATCCAACCATCTGCACCTTATTCCCAGATGCTCACGGCTGAGCTCTTCCCAGTGCTGAAATCAAAGTTTTTGTTGGAATCAAATTATTTATTTAAGTGAGTTAGTAAGAGAAATCTCGGTTGTAAGTGGTTTTTATTTATTTATTTATTTACTTTTTTTTTTTTTTTTTTTTTTTTTGAGACAGGATCTCGCTCTGTCACCCAGGCTGGAGTGCAGTGGTGTGATCTTGGCCCACTGCAGCCTCCACATCCCGGGTTCAAGTGATTCTCCTGCCTCAGCCTCCTGAGTAACTGGGACTACAGGCGTGCACCATCACGCCTAGCTAAGTTTCATATTTTTAGTAGAGACGGGGTTTCACCATGTTGGCCAGGCTGGTCTCAAACTCCTGACCTCAAGTGATCCATCCACCTCAGCCTCACAACATGCTGGGATTACAGGCATGAGCCACCGTGCCCAGCCGCAAGTGGCTTTTAAAATCTCAACTGACTAGGCCTGGTGCGGTGGCTCACGCCTGTAATTCCAGCACTTTGGGAGGCCAAGGAGGGCAGATCACGAGGTCAGGAGATCAAGACCATCCTGGCTAACACGGTGAAACCCCGTCTCTACTAAAGATACAAAAAATTAGCTGGGCGTTGTGGCGGGCGCCTGTGGTCCCAGCTACTTGGGAGGCTGAGGCAGGAGAATGGCGTGAACCCGGGAGGCGGAGCTTGCAGTGAGCCGAGATCGTGCCACTGCACTCCAGCCTGGGGGACAGAGCAAGACTCTGTCTCAAAAAATAAATAAATAAATAAATAAATAAATAAAATCTCAACTGACTTAAGTAAAAAGAATAAGGTGAAGCACTGGTTCGTGCTCCTGGTCACTCAGGTGACCGGAACGAGTCTCTTAATCTTAAGTCCACAGGGAGCCAGCTCCCTGCACCCCTCAGCTCCACTCTCCTGGGGTTGTCCCATTGTCTCAGGTAGGTTCTCCAGCGGGGTGGCAAGATGTTGCTATTCTCACCAGGTTTGTCCAACCAGCTGCAAGTCATCTGGAAAGAGGGGCCCTCTTTCTGGGGAAGCCCAGAATTGAGGTTCAGCCAGGGGGGGTCACACAAGGGTTTTGCATAAGCATTCCATCTTCAACTACCCCATCGTCTGTCCACAAGATAGAGGCCTTGGCACAGAAAACAGGATAAAAACAGTAGTAATCATTCTCAATCCATGCCTCCCTTTACAGTCTATAAAGCTCCAGCAGCCATCGTCCCAGCTGACCCTTGCCCTGCAAGGCGGGCAGAGCAGGTGCCAATGTCACACCCACTTTACAGAGAAAGAACATGAGGCCCAGAGTGCAGGCGGTGGCACAAGTGGTGGAGCCAAAGCTGTGTTCGGATCAGAGCTGCAAGATGCCACATCCCAGGGCAGTTTCAATTCTCAGGAAAACCTCTCTAGAAGAAACTAGACCCTAACTTGGGTATCCCAAAGGAGTCAGGGGGACAGGAAGCACGGGGCCAAGGCTTGGTCACCACTGGTCTCACTCACTCCCTTCTCCACGCCTGCAAGGTGGTCTCACTGACCTGAGGCTCCGAGAGGAGCTGTGACCTGGTCAAGGTCACGGGGCTAGGAAGGGAAATTCAGACCCCAAGCTGTGCTTCCCCCGACCTTCACTTAGCTCTGAAGAAAGGCCTCGGGGCAACCCCACGGGGCGTCTCTGCACGGCTCCCACAGCAGGCAGCAGGGCCTAATTGGAAACTGGAGCCTTGAAAACTTCCCGCCCTCCCCTCTCCACCTGGAGCCAAGGCCATCTGTTCCCTTTTGTCTTCGGGCTGCAGGAGAAGATGAAACTAAATTTAAATACTAATAATACTTAACATTTGTCTGGAAAGTGTTTTGCACACTAATTGCTGATTAATCCTCCCCAGGCCCCAGAGAGATCTCCCTGTCTTTGTGTCCCCATTCTGCAGACAGACTGGTGGCTTTCAGACAGAAAGGAGCTGGACCAGAAGGCTGGAAGATGGATTCGGGGCGTACTGTGCAAGACCTTTGCCAGAGCCTGAGCAATTTCCATCTCTACTCAGCTGGATGGGCATGGGGTGAATAAATTCATTCAGTTCATTGTTGCTCCACAGCTAACAATAAAGCTAGGAGCTGGGTCCAAATGGTGACTTGGCTGTCTACCAGCTGCTTGGCCATGGGCAACCCCCACCCCCTCTGAGCCTTGGTTTCCTTATCTGTAAAATGTACATGACGCTCCCTGTTGGCTGGGTCAGCCTCCCCGGTGTTATCAAGCCACGGGGCCAGACACTGGGATGCTACATTGAACAAAACAGAGAAGAAGGTCCCAGCTTCCATGCAACTTGCAGTCTAGTCAGAGAGGGAGATAATAGTTAAAAATAAGCAAATAAGCAAGGTAATTACAGCTCATGATGGTAAGGCTGTTAGAAAACAGTTTTGTAAATGTATTTTTTAAACTGTGATATACCTCAAAGATTCTTCTGGGTGGTAGAGTCCTATTTTTGTTGCAACATTTATCTAGAAATCAGAGATGTGTTCCCCAAGAAATGGTTGCAACAGACGGAAACATAGACCGGGGAATTTTGCCAACATAAGGGAGCGTCTTAATGGGTCCTGGGGGAGACAGGGCGCCGTCAGCTGCCCACCCTTACATTCCTGCGTGGAGGGCAGCTGTAGCTAGCATTTCTCACCCCTTCTTTTTTTTTTTTTTTTTTTTGAGATGGAGTCTCGCTCTGTCGGCCAGGCTGGAGTGCAGTGGCACGATCTCGGCTCACTGCAAGCTCCACCTCCTGGGTTCATGCCATTCTCCTGCCTCAACCTCCCGTGTAGCTGGGACTACAGGCACCCGCCACCAAATGCGGCTAATTTTTTTGTATTTTTAGTAGAGACGAGGTTTCACCGTGTTAGCCAGGATGGTCTCGATCTCCTGACCTCGTGATCCACCCGCCTCGGCCTCCCAAAGTGCTGGGATTACAGGCGTGAGCTACCGTGCCCAGCCCCCCTTCTGTCTTTCAGCAGTCATCTTTATACTTCCCCAGGGGTTTCTGGGCTGCCCCCTCACCCAAGCCTCAGAGCCAGGTCTGTCTTATGGAGTTGGAGGCTGTGACCACATGGTTTTCCAGCTTTTCTAATTCTTTGAAGCCCTAAGATTCCACACCAGGTCTCATAGGCCACCTCAGGGAATGAGGAGACCCCGGCAGGGGTCTCCAGGCCCCCCACCACTCACGCAGCCAGTGCATCTTCACTCTAACTTTCTTACCTATTTGGCTTCCAAATCAAATGCAACTAAAAATAGAATCCCATTTCTTTAAAATGCTTGAAAAATAGCTTTCTTCAGGGAGATGACTTGGAGTTGGGACACCAAGATTTAAATCCTGGCTCTGTCTACTAAGAGCAAGTAACTCAGAGCAGGCCGGCACTGTGAAATGAGGTTGCTGTCTGACCAGAGAACACACAAGGAAGGTCGTCCTGGCAACAAACCCAGTGTAATGCTTGGGGCACTCCATAAGCATTTTTTAAAAATGTTTTTAGAGACAAGAGTCACACGATGTTGCCCAGGCTGGCTTTGAACTCCTGGACTCAAGCATTCCTCCCACCTTAGCTCCTGAGTAGCTGGGATTATAGGCACGAGCCACCACATTCAGCCTTAAGCATGTTTTTCTTTTCATTTTTCCTCAAAAAAGAATGACACAACTTTTATTTTCCATGAATTTTAAAGATACTTTGCTACAGAGTTTAAATATTTGTGTGAATTTTTTTCATTTATGTAAAGTTCAACCTTAAACAAAAAAAAATTTTTTTTTTTTTTTTTTGAGTTGGAGTCTTGCTCTGTCACCCAGGCTGGAGTGCAGTGGTGATCTCGGCTCACCACAACCTCCGCCTCCTGAGTTCAAGCGATTCTCCTGCCTCAGCCTCCCAAGTAGCTGGGATTACGGGCATGCACCACCACGCCCGGCTAATGTTTGTATTTTAACAGAGATGGGGTTCCACCATGTTGGCCAGGCTGGTCTCGAACTTCTGACCTCAGGTGATCCGCCCACCTCGGCCTCTCAAAAGTGCTAGGATTACAGGCGTGAGCCACCTCATCCGACCTCAACCTTAAACAGTTTTAAAGTGATATGTTTGGTAATGTATCTGTGATCTTTAAAAGCTGTAGAGTTTTGGGAATGTACAACATACAAGGTAAAACCAAGATTACGTTAAACATTATTTTATCCTCTGCACTAATTTTGCAGTGAGGCGCAAATGGCAAGTACACTATTAAATGACATTTACTGTCAAAATTAGGAAATTCATTGGAATTACTCTGAAAAACATAAGCCACTGTAACTTGACACAGTGACACATTTTTCCATTTTAGGACATCCAATTATATATAAATCTCTGGACTATTACATTCAAACTCATTTGTACTGCCAAATGTGGCATTTTAAAGAAGTTTCTAGAAAACAATTGCAATCACTGTTGTTTGGGGGGAAGGTTATCACCCTGTACATAAGAGATTCAATTTAAATAAAATGTAAACATACAGTATATTACAGTGACAGGTCATTCTTACCACTCAGAAAGGCCAAATTTATCCATTTCTTTTTTGAACAAAGGTGATTTTTTTTTCTACAGCACATATCCTTTGACATAAAAAATTACAATACATGCCCATTCTTTTATAAAGGAAAGTCTTCAGGGATCTTCAAAGCATAAAACATATGTTCTTTTTTGAAAGACTGACAGAAATGCTTAATAATCACTAAAATGCCAACCTCAGCAACTAAAAATTAGTGACTCACTATACTAAAATTAAAATAGCTTTAAAAAGCTAGTTATAGGTGTTTTACAGATAATAGATGTGATAAAACAAGAGCTGGAGAAGTTTTAATCTGCGTCTTTTCTTCAGATATTTAACAAGATAGAATAGAGCTGGGTTGCAATATCTTAACTCCACCACCAGGTGGACCTTGCCCGAGAAGGCCAAAAGAAGGCAAAACAAAGTCACAACTTAGATTTTCAAGCCTATGGCTTCTAAAAGTCGGTGTATCCCATTCATTTTAAAACAGCAGATGCCTCCTTCTTTCATTTAAGAACTCAATGTCAAGTCTCCCTTTCATGGAGGATGAAAAATCAGCACCATCCCTCTCAGGGCAAAATAGAGAAAGCCCACTCAAGCACTGTTTTCCTCATGCAAAGGCATGAAGATCTTTGCAGGATTGACAGGGTCTCACCTCCTCTGTATTAGCTGGTGCCAGGGAAAAGGGCAGGCATGGAGAGGAAGCAAGGAGATTGTCTTGCAAAAATGTCAAGGAAACATCCCCTGTTTGCACACATGTGGGAAAGCGAGTGGGCCAGCACATGGTATGACAAGACTTTTTTTCTAGCATGCTCAGCTCAGAGAGCTTCCTCTGTGCTGGGCACACAGGTATCCTCTGCAAGCCACACAGCAGCCTGACTATCCTCATCTCACAGAGGAAACCAGGGCCCAGGAAAGTGGGTAACTCACCAACCTCCCACACCACAGTTGGGGAAACTGAGATTTGAACTGAGAACTCTCTAACTATGAAGGGCTGTGCCAGGAATGTTTTAAGGTAGAAACAAGGAAAGCATTGACCTTCATGCTTCAATCCAAGAGGCAGAGACCTTGAGGTGAGTCTAAGACAGTGGCTGCTGGAGGCTCCAGTTCCCATACATACCCTCTGGTGAGCTTCTCAGCATACATCTCAGCCTATTCCAGTTCCCCACACCACCACACACATCCCCCCAAAACCTGCAAACTCAACACGGAGACAGACACTCAGATGCATAGTCAGAACTCATGCCCACACAGAAGGGCAGTTTGTGCAAGCTCCCAGTAGGTGCACACACAGGCTTACGTGGGCACCAGCACACAACAAAGCACAAAGGTGCACCTGGGAGAGTCACGCTTGTGAAGAGGACATTACACACAGGAGACGTGCACATCAGAAACAGCTTGAAGCTAGAACACAGGCAACCAGAGCAGGGGATGTGGGGTATACCTGCTCCACTCCTCAACTACCCTACAACGTGCACTCCTGCTGCTAGCAAGAACCCTATGTCTGAGACCTAAATTCCAGGGACCCCGAAGTCTCTTCCACACTGCAGGCTCAGAGGATCAAGGTCCCTTACCAGCAGGGACACATGAGCGCCTCTCACACAGAGGCATCCTCTGAAGTGGCTCTCAGATGCGTGGGAGGGCCATGTCTCCCTTCTTTGCCTTGGACCAGATTGGCACAGTGGTTAGAAGCAAAGACTGAATGGTAATCCCAGCTCTCCTCCTGCCCGGGGGGGAGTGACCTCGGACAAGTCTTTTCTTCTATAAGCCTCAAATTTCTCCATAAAATGAGGGTATGATACTCACCTTGTAAAGTTTTAGTAAGAAATGAGATAAAGTGTAAACATCCAATAAGAACTGAATAGATGTTGATTACCTTTTCTTGGACCCCAGTCTCCTAGCACTCGCTGCTCAATGCAGCAGACAGACAGATACCATTCAATCAGCCACAAGCATTCCCCCCATAGTCCCTCCCCTCCAGGGGCTGAGAATTGCAGCGAAGACAGAGATCTAAGTAGATAATGACTGTCCAGCATGGAGAGCCATGAAGGAGGACGCACTGCCGGCATGGTGGGAGCCCAGAGGAGGAGATGGCAAAGCAGCGGCACAGCAGGCTGCCCAGAGCTGTGGGTGCCGGCAGGATGGGGGCCACGGGGCCACATGTCAACCAGAAACAGCAGGTGGTAATCATTTCCTCAATGACTCCCTCTATTGACACTTACTGAGCACCTACTATGTACTAGACATTTTACATGTCCCTGTTAGTGAACCAGTGCAAAGATGCTATTATCTCCTCCTAAAGAAAAGGAAACCAGGGGAGTGGGCATGACCTGCTCCAGGTTACAGAGATCAGGGTGAAGCCTGACTGCAAACCCCACACTCTTCCCTGATGATCCCAGCTCTCAGCTGCTTTAGCAAACAGCCCCACTTCCTGATTGTGCCTTCCTCCCCGAATTCACTGGGAAGACATACGGTACCGTGGTGACCCTCATCACCATCTCTGCAGAGTCCAGCACCCTGTGGAAGGACGGCCATGGGGCCTGCACTCCAGGGCTCCCCTAATCCTCCTCCCCTGGCCCCAGCCAGGCCCTCTACCTCCGAGGCCCTTCTCACCCACCTGCACTTGCAGGACAGCTGCTCAGTGGCGCCAGCACAGGCCTGCACCTCTGGGTATTAGGCAGCCTCTCCTGAGCCCTGGCATCTGCCAATCCTGCCCTTCTTAGACTCTCTGGCTAAACACCCAAATCGTGACAACCATTTCACAGAGGGAGAAACTGAGGAAAGAAAGACCAGGGGCCCTAGAGATGAGGGCCGGCGCCCATGCTCTGAAGAGCCCATCCCACCAAGTTTCCCCTCTAGGCCCTGGGGCAACTGTGAGTCCAGAGACCCCTCTCCCTACCTCATCCTTGGGAATCAGGAGCCGTAGCTTTAAACAGCTCATCCCCCCCAGGCTGAGCTAGGATTACAGCAGGCTTTCCAGCGAAGGAGGTGCCCAGCGAGATGAGTCAGCCAGCCAGTCAGGGTCAGCGGGTACAGGGAGGGCCAGTCGGTCAGGCAGACAGCAGCAGCCACCCAGGGTCCAGAGCCAGTCTCTGAGGCAGCCAGACAGGGTCAGCTAGTCAGACAACAGGCTGGCCTGGCTCACAGCCTCCTCCAGCCCCTCTCTCGAGCTCTGCCTTCCCCACAAGCCTTTGATGAGGCCTCAAAGCAGTAGCCAGAAAGCCCCAAGCTGTAAACACTGGCTCCCAAGAAACACACACTGTGGTCTCACGCATGCACACACCTGCATGTGCTTACTGTGTGAATGTCCCCCCAACACACACACACAGCGCTGTGCATGCCTAGGCACGCACACACCAGGCACACATGTGTGCATGCTTACTATGTCATGTTGCACACAACACATGCTCACAGAGTCGTGCACACACACACTCACCAAGGCACACTCGCGACCTCCTTCCTGCTCACATCTTCGTAAATGAACGCAGGATCTCCCCTGCTGATGGGGCCCCTGAACAAGGGAACTCCAATCCCTACCATCACCTAAAGGGCTGAGAAAACCTTGGGTCGGGGAGGCCACTCCTCACCAGCAAAGGGTGAGTGAGGGAGCAGGCAGGGCCTGGGGTCAGGCCCAGGGTCTCGCTCCATGTGAGCCAGGCTGTGAGCCAAGTGGGTGCCTTCAAAATTAGGCGCTGGCTCCTCTCACCTGGGTTCCTCCAACTGAGGGGAAAGCCTCAGGAGAGAAGGTCGTTGTTACCTGCTATGGCCCCGGGCCAGATGGCTGGGCAAGCCAGCCGTAGGGAGGGTTCCCAGGAGCACAGAGATCTGGGCAGGCCCCAGCCCCACCTCTGAGACCTCCTTTCACCTGCCACACAGTGTTCTCTGATTCACTGCCTCCTCATCTGGGGCCTTGCCCGTGTGGGGCAGATTTGAGGGCAGAAGACCTGTGTGCCTACCCAGAAATGACCCTCAAGCCCACCCCAGCATCACCTCACCTGTAGGACAAAGCTAATGATCTTCATTAAAAGGGGTGGGGTTTCTGTGCAATGCTATCTAGGGACCATCTTGCAGACGGAAGGCACTGCCCAGACGGGAATCACCAATGCCCAGCCAGAGGCCAAGGAACACGCCAAGAGGAACAGCCAGAGACTGCCTGGCAGTTTTGAATGTTAGCGGCGGGGTGGAGACGGGTTCATTCACAGAAATGGAGGCACCCAGAAAGGCAAGAAGCTTCTGTTTCTTCATCAGGAAAATCAGTGTCTACCACACAGAATTGGTCATGCATTCATTCAACAAACCTTTACCGAGCTGCTACTGTGTACCAGGCACTGGAGTTAGAGGGGCCAATAGGGACAGACAACAGCCTGCTCTCTTGAGGCTTCTGTCTGGCGGGAGAAGACAGACAGTCAACAAGGGGACAGATGGAAAAAATAAAAGAGATTGTCAGCTGTGACAAGGAGAGTGGCTTGTTGTATAAGCAAAGTCAGAGAATGTCTCTCTTGGGAGGCAGCCTGAATTTGTCCGGCCACCTGAAAAAGAAACCACCAGCCATACGAAGAACAGAGAGAACAGCCATGGGGCCGAGGGAGCAGCAAGTGCAAAGGGCCGGAGGCTGGCGGAGCTTGCTGTAACTCCAGGAACAGAGGGATCCCGTGAAGTGGAATTAACGTGAATGAATTTTAAAAAGCAGGGCGTGGATTTAAAAAGTGCCTTTGCAGGGGGAGGAAGGGACCAGATGATGTAGGACATTGTGAGGACGACCAAACAGCACATTTGTAAACTCCAAGGGCTGGGAAGATGAGTCTTTGTCGAGGGCTGGATTGTATTTCAGGAAAGCAGATTTCAATGCAGGAGCCTCTAGGGTGGATGGAAGACACCAGAATAGCTACAGAACTGAGGCTCTGTGAGCTTTTGGCTGCCCCTCTGCCCAGAACATTCCCTAACAAGGATCAGTTCTTAGAAGGGGAAGCCCCAGGCAGGCCCAGATGGTGACCCAAGAGAGCCTTCCATGCCCATGGAAGCACCTGCCTGCAGCTTCTGCGGCCAACAGATCACTCTCCTGTATGTTTTCTCATTTTATCTTCACAACCACTCTGTGTGGGAGTCAACAGCAGACACCTTTTCCAAACCAGAAAGCTCCTTAAAAGGGAATCACACATGTCCCTCCTGTACTTACAACCCTACAAGGATCCACTATTCTTGGACTAAAACCCACAGCCCACTCTGGGACCCGCAAGGCCCCGCATCACCTGGCTCCTGCGGCCTCTCCGGCCTCATTTCCTCACCTCTGCCCCTGCTCCCATACTCCAGCCACAGGGCCTTTGGTCTATTGCTCCAAAGCACCACCAGGCACTTTCCTGCCGCAGGCCCTTTGCACCTGCTTTTGCTCTCCTTAGCAGATTATCCCATCAGGCAAAGGTCACCTCCTCACGAGGGCCACTGCCCCTAGAATAATTGCCCCTGTCTACCTCACTGTGTGTTATTTTCTTCAGAGCACTGCCTGAAATTATCTTGTCTTTGCTTGCTTAGGTAGTATCTTTGCTCCCACTGGACTGTGAGTCTCTTAAGGGCAGGGACTCATTGGTGCTGGTTCCACGGGCCTGGCACACTGCCTGGCACAGAGAAAGAGCCCGAGGGATATTTGTGGGATGAATGGATGAGTGATGTGCCCAAGGTCGCATGGCTGTCAGATAATGGAGGCAGAACTTACACCCAGGCTTTTGGGCTGCTAAGGGCAAAGTTTTCTCCTAGAATCCCAGGACTTTGAGGGAAACCCAGGATGGGTGGGCCCGGGTCCCAGGAAAGGGGAGTCACTTGTGTTCCTCCTGGCTTCCACCCCTCTGGCTTCATCCCCAGCAATCTGAAAGATGCAGATGGCCTGTCCCCTCACCTCCTGAAATCAATCAGGGCCAGACCTTAGTGAGGGCACTAAGGTCTGACCCTCCTGCCCACACTGCACCTGTGGCCTTTTCTTTCCTTCATTTTGAGGCTTGGCTGGAAGGTCTCCACTTCTGGCCATGCACACACACAAACACACACACCCTCACCCCCCTGCCTGGCCAAGTCCTCCCCAAGGGTGGGGGTGAGGCCCAGCACTAGCCATTCTGCACCCCCTGATTCCTGGTCTGTGAGTCCACAGGACAGGTATGACACATCAGTTCTCCCTGCCCTGTAGGTTCCCAGGGCTCAAGGGCACCTGTGGTCAGCCCTGCAGTAGGATGAAGAGTCAAGAGGGCTGCGCGGAGAGTCAGAGGACCTAGATTCTAGCTCTCTCCACCTCCCTCTGCCTGTATGACCTTGGGCAGGTCACTTCCATCCCCTGAGGCTCCATTTCCTCATCTGTAAAATGAAAACAGGGTGGATTTAATGGTCTCTGAGGAATCTTCTAGGTTGAAAGATAAAGAAAGATTTTTTGGGATGCTGGACATTTATTGAACACCAACTGCATACCATCCCCAGATACTGGGCATTTATCGAACACTACTGTATACCACAGCAAATCCATGACTACACCCAGACTCAGAGGGACAAAGAGGCTTGCTCAAGTTGTCACAGCTAGCAGGTGGCAGAACTGGGATTTGACCCTGGCCTGCCTGATTTCTCTTCCCCAACTGTTCTAGGAGTCTTTGCTGCCTCAGCCCCCCAACTCAATGCCACTCCCCCATGCCTGTAAGCTGGCCTTCTGTCTTCTCTGTCTGAAAAGTTTGCTTTTGCACTGAATCCCTCCAGGGCTGCTGGAGTGTGATTTTGCTGCCTGACAGCTGGAAGTCAAAGCAGCAAGGCTAACTCCATCCTGCAGGCCTAGCCAAGCTCAGGGGCTCTGAAGGTCTCCAGGGGAAGTTAGACCAAGCTGGGCAATCTTGGGCATGTTGATCAAGCTCTCTGAGCCTCGGCCTCCTCATAAGTAGTGCAGGGAGGCCACTTCTATTTAGGAGGTGTTGAGATGAATCAACGAGGTGGTGGCACCAAGGAAGCAAAAGGGAGACCCTAGCCTGGAATCTGGGTGTGTAAATAAAGAGGCGTGGGGCCGAGGAGGGCTTTGTGGGCCTCGTCCCAGGCGACGTGAGGCCACTGCAGAAAGTTTCTGAGCAGGGGAGTGCTGTGATGCGAGGAGTATTTTAGGAAGATTCTTCTGGCAGCACAGGCCAGGTTGAGTTGGAGGAGCCGTGTGGGGGAGTGCGAGCGGCGCCCATGCCTGGAAAACTTTGCAAATGAGGCCCCCTCTCGGAGCCCTTCAGGATCCAAGGCAATCTGAGAAGCAGGGGCTGGGTCCGAGGTCTTGCCCCCGACACAGGTTGCATCTACAACCCCAGGGCCATCAGCATCCCCAGAGCAACTCAGACAGGCTCCTAGTCCATCACAAGGTGCCTTCGCTCACAGCATGCTTGGCCCACTCAGAGCCGCCGCTAAAGCCGGGATTCGAAGCCGGGTCTGTAGGACATCAAGTCCAGCGCTCTTCCATCAGAGTTACAGATACTCCAGGAACCTTGCCTGAGCCTCAGATGGGCATCTTACTGCCCTCGCCTCAGCCCAGCACAGGATTAGAGAGAATAGGAGGTCCCGTTTAGCTGGAGACTCACAACTCCTGCAGGGGGCATGAGAAGGCGGCTGCAGAACCTGCCCAGACCACACACAGGCTCCACTACATGGTGCCAGTCACAACAGAGTTAACCCTGGTTTCCCTGATTCTGCTAGTCAGACAGCCACCATGGCAGAGGCACCAAGAGACACTGCCTGGGATCCCCAGCCCCTCTCCTCCAATCCCCATGTCTGGCAGTGCCCCCCATGAGGTTCAAGCTTTCTCAGCTGCCAGCGAGCTTTATGGCCTCTGATGCTGACAGTGCTGTTCCAAGTCCCTCACCTAACAGCTTCATCACAGGGCTAATGGTCACTGCTATTCATTCAACAAACAATCTGTGATGCTTGCTTTGTGCCAGGCCCTGGGGCCAAAGAGATGTTTAGACACAGCCTGGCCTCAACAGCCCCAGGCTGGCAGCAAAGAGACACTGCAGGAGATGGGAGACAGTCTGTCCAGCCAGGAAACTCCTAGAAGTCTCCCCAGAGCCCACCATACCTATAAGGAGATCTGAGGGGGGTGGGGGGGCAGGGAAGCCAGACACAGCGATTGGTAGGGGAGAGGAAGGAGTGTCCCCAGCATGTACAAAGGCTGAGGCATGATGAAGGGCCCCAAAAAGGAGGGTCAGACTGCTGCAGAGGGGCCCATCTACCCAAGGGGATCAGGAAGCATCCCTGGACCAAGCGATGCTAAGCTGAGTTTTGTGTAGGAGTACAAGTCAACCAGGGGACAGGAGGAGGACAAGGCGTTCCAGGAAAGGGAGAAGCAAGTGCAACACAGGCAAGGGAAAGCAGGGTGTCTCCTGGCAATTGCAAGGTGTTGTTCAGCGTGACTGAAGGAGAGGGCACGAGGGAGGCATGGGCAGAGTAAGACTCAGAGGACTCAGGGGCTATTTCAGGTGCTGGAACAGAGCCACGGGAAGGGTGGATGAGGGTCCTACTCCTAGAGAAAAGTCATTCTAGTTAAGGAGATGCAATAAACACATTTAAACGAATAAAGATAATTCCAGACAGTGGCGAGTACTGCAAAAAACATTCAATAGAGTAGTGCCACAGGAAGTGAGGTCCTGTTTTAAATATAGCGATCAGAGGGGCTGCTTTGGGGAAGGGACATTCAAGCCAGAATGTGAATGCCAGGAAGGAGCCTGCCAGGCAAAGATGAGCATGTTCCAGGCAGCAGAGAGCAGGTGCAAAGGTCCTGAGGCAGGAACAAGCTTGGCAACCCAGGGAAGGCAGGGAGTCCGTGTGGCTGGAGCAGAGTGAGCCGGGGAGAGCAGAAGGAAAGGAGGGCAGAGAGGAGACGGCTCAGTTTGCATGGGCCTCAGAGGCCCAGGGAGTGACTGGATTGCATTCTACCTGTGCTGGTTTCTTCTAAGCCAATGGAGGCTTTCAAACAGAGGTGTGTCGTGATCTAATTTACACTTCTCAGGATCCCTCCTCTGCTGCGGGAGGCTGTGCTGATGTGTGTTTTTAACACCAGCCAGTGCTGCCGTGTGTGCAGGACCGATGTCCACACTTCACAGGTGGAAATGGAGCACAAAACAGTCAGTTTGCTTGTTTGGGTGGCACTGACCTGTCCATTGTCACCAGCCAGCAGCTCAAAGGGATGTCCAGCTACCCTTGGGTGAGGACAGGGTAGTGCGCTCTCTGATTCCATAGGGACACCTGATGGTGAGTTTCGCAACACTGGACCTCTGCGTGCACTTTCCTGGGACTGATGTCACAAAGGCCCAGAATCTTCCTTAGGCCAAGAAACATGGACCCCTCATCTCATACGCAGGACCTCATGCATGCAGCCGAACCCCACACTGGATGTTAGAGGCACAAAGACTTGACCTTGAGGGGCTCCCAGCATGGCTGGGGAGATAACACACAAGCAGAGACTCTCCCTGAGCACAGGGGTGCTACCACGCTGGACAGGGGACTGCGCTGGCTATGGGAAGCCTCGTCAGGGAGAGAAGAGGAGAGGCCCCTCGAGAGAAGCCCTCTGCCACAGGTCCTGGTTGGGGTCATCATGGGAGAAGCCTGGCTTTGGAGCTGGACTCACCTGAGCCTCAGTGTTATAGCTCCCCTGCTGCGTGAGCTCCAGCAGGGCCCTGACCCCCACCCTGGCTCCATCTCCCCTTGGAAGCACCTTCCTTGCTTTGCTCCAGCCATTGGGGTCATAGCATGTGGGCTCTCCCCAGGTGGGCTCTCGGCAAACATGAGTCCCTTCCTCAGATATTAATGGAATTGTCCCTTTGGGGGAACGACCGTGTGACTCTGAGCATGAGAAGTGTGGTTTTGGGTACCATCTGTTTCCCACTGAATCAGGGGCTCCCTGTGCTCCAAAGGAGCCGCATACACAGAAGTCATCCTTGGGAATGTGCAGTCTGTGCAGCGGGCCACACCACGGCATCAAGGCACGAGTGCAATGGCGCAGGCCGAGTGAGGAACCTGCTGTTGATGCTGATCAAAATACTGGAGTTTGCGAGTGACGTGCTTTTTTTTGTTTTCTTTTAAGCAAATTAGGGTTGATTCAAAGATTTCCCTGTAACGACATCACACTCAGGATGATCTAGCATCAGCCAGATATGGGGCCCTGGGGTGAGAGGTCGCCCATGCAGGGCCCAGCGAAGGGGTGGTATGTGGGCTGTGCCTTGAAGAAAAGGAAGGCCTGGGTGTATGGAAAACGCGAGTCTGGCAGGAGGAGTGGGCGGGAGACAGAGGCAGTAAAGCTGCACAGGCGCAGGAGCCTCCAGAGGTTCCTTTGGGCTGGCCAGAGCAGACTAGAGCCGCACTGGGAAGGACCCTGACCACTAAGGTCAAGGTCTAGTCTAGACTCTGGCCAACACACCAGCACTTCCTCGGAACACCCCCTTGATGTTCCACATCAAAAGGTGCATGATCAAATAAGTTCTAGAAACGCCGCATGCTGCATCACCTCCCGGAAAATCACCATCCACAAGAGCACAGTAAAGGCCCTGAGAAGTCCTGCAGGGGGGATGTCTGTCTGACTCCATTTAGCCCAGCAATCCCCACTTATTTGACCGAGGGCACCCTCATCCCCAGAACCCCCACTAATATCTGCAAGATCCACTTTGAAAAATGCCACCATAGAAAGGGGTGAATTGCTGAGCAGGGGCAGGGCGATGCGTTCAGAGCCGAGCTCACAGAGGAGGTGTGAGTCAGAACCAGGTGAGGGGTGAGAGTGACGACGGGGCTGAGGGAGCCAGGCTGAGACAGAGACACAACTAGGAGGCTGTGTGTGGTGCAGAGTGGGGCTGGGAAGGCCTGAGGAACCAGAGGCAGGAGGGAGGTGGTAGGGGCAGAGAGACAAGAGATCTCATGGGGTGAGTAGTCCAGACTTGGCATCCAAGCAGACCAGGGATTTGAGCTTTGAGGAACCACAGAGATGGTAGAGCCGCTGCCTGAGGTGGTTCTGGTGGGAGATAAAGTGTGGCTCAGGGCTTCTTGCGTGTGAGAAGCCTGTGGACAGGTGGCTGTACCACACTAGAGACAAAGCCCACTTTCTTGTCTCCTCAAAGGTACCCTCAGGTTGAAAGGTGGCCCTTTGGTTTGAGCTGGGAGCCCCTTAATGAAACACGCCAGCACCATTCATTCATTCCTCCAGTAAACAGCTGTCAGGCCCAGCCGGGGCCAGGTTGAAGGGCCATGGTGAAGCCTGCACAAAGGCCCAGTGAGGCTGGGGCTGACTGCCCAGGGCAGGTGCCATGTATCCTGGGTCATAAACAGTCACACAAGGAGAAAGGGCATCCCAGGCAGAGGCACGTGCAGCTTGAGGTGCTGAAAAGGGTGTGGAGAAGAAACACGTGACTGGAGGGAGCTTTCCCCCACAAGAAGTCACTTCATGGCCCAGACCTCAGCTTTCCCACCGTGAAATGGGTGTAATAACTTCCACTGTGGGGTCCTCCACAAGGCCCACAGAGGAATGGCTGCGGAAGCTCCCTCATCCACACTCCAGGCCCTACTAGGCCTTACGCTAGCCACGGGGGCCACCAAGATGAATGAGTCTCAAGACCAAGGTGGGCTTCTTCGTGCCACTGGCACAGGATATCTGCTTTTTGCCCTCCAGGGTTTAGGAGGTGGTTATTGCTGGAATCAATGCCGGGGCTGTCCTCAGCTCCCAGGGACTAGGTTCCAGATGTGTGCATCTGGCAGCCGCGCTTTGGTCCTGGCTTCAGTGTGAGGATCCGTGGGCCGCTCAGAAGAGGCAGATGTATTTTGACAAGCCTGCCACAGCTTCTGCAGCATCCTGAGTCAAAATAAGCCCTTCTCTTGGGCAGCCCCTGGGACGGGCTATTTCTGCACTGTGTTTCTTTTTTCTACACAGGGGGCTGAACAGCAATGATTCCAGCTAAAAACAGAAGCTGCCCCAGCTGGAGCCCACAATATTCCCCTCAATGACAGAAACCTCAGCGCGCAGCCTGTCAGGAACTCAGGAAGTCTTTCGCGTGGGCTCAGACTCAGATAATTTCCCCTGAGGGTAGGCAGTCCAACTCCAGAACACTCTGATAGCCTTCCAACCCAAGGTGGTTACGAATAATAAAAATAAGCCCTTACAGGAATATGAAACTTTACCAGTGACAAAGTCTTTTCTTGCCCAAACAGTAACTTGTTGAGGGGATTCTATTATTCCCATTTTAATGATGAGCAAACTGAGGTTTCGAGAGTTGACCTGCCTCTGGAGGGATGGAGCAGAGAAGATTTGAGCCCATAGCTGTTGAACTGTCTTGGTAGAAAGACAGAGCCTGTAAAAGAGAAAATGGAATTGCAGCAGAGGTGGCTTCAAACAGTTTCTCGGTTTGACCAGATCAGCACCAAAGGGCTGGAGTTCTTGCTTTCCATGCCAGGCACCATGCAAAGGGACGTACGTTCACACACTGCATCTCATTTAATCTTCCGAACAGCCCTGGAAATGGGGATTGCTGCTGCCTTTTTCTGGATAGGGAAACTGAGGATCAGAGAGACAAAGTGTCTTCTTCCCATTTGGCTACAAGAAACTCAGGTTCAACCTGGGGTCTTGTGCATCCGGCAACCAAGCAGAAAAGTCCTTTGCCTCCCTGGTACTGGAAGAGCTGAGGCCAAGGACCAGCTAGGTGGGATGGGAAGTAAGGCCGACCCCAGAGAAAGCAGGGTGGGCAGGTGTCTCCCGGTGTTTTCCAAACCCAGGGAAGCATCAGCATCTCCGTGACTGTAGGCGGTTCTGTGGGTACCACTCTTGATAGCAAGTCATATACTGAGGAATCGATTCTGGTTTTTCAGTTCTCCTTCAACACTCCAGTTGTGTCTGTGAGGAAGTCTCAGTACGTCCTCAGCACTCTCTAATGTTAGCCCCCTCCCTGTCCGTGACCAGAGGGCTAGCCTCAGACTGAGGGCCCAGGCCCAACAGCGTGGAGCGAGACAGTACACGGGTTTCCCTTACACTGCATTTATGTGCATTGTTACCTCCTGTTAATAGCAAGTGATACTAGTTTTCTGGTTTAAAGTGCCCATGTGAGGTTTCTTTTTTAAATAAATGCACCGAAGGGTTTTATTTTTGCAAGCGAATGAAATGAGAGAAATGTTAAGTAAATAGCATAGGTGGTTTGGAGATGTGGCCAATACTATAGAGGTGCTACTCCACCGGTCAAGCCGGGGACGCGCTGGCTCCTCAATTCTGGGCCAGCCCTGGTGCCAGCCTCACACAGTGCCCCTGGAAACAGCTGTGAGGACCCCTGAGAAACTGGCCCCAGCGCCCCTCCTCAGAGAGCTGCCCGGCCTCTCATCTTTCAGGGTGGTACAGAGGCTGTCAGGAGCTCCAGGCCTCAGTCCCACCCTGTCACCTGCTGAACAAGCTGGGCACCAGGCCTTATTTGTCTCTGAGCCCCAGTTCCAGCACAGGCTCCCACAGGCTTGCTGGCAAATGTCTGTCTACTGTACCCTGAGATATGCTGGGGAGAAGGGACAGAGTCTCTCGGAGGTAAAATTATGAAAATAGCAACTTGAACCCGTAAGGAGGGACAGTACAAAGTCAGCAACTGTCTGCACCGGCCCCTTCTCTCATGGACATCCAAATTCAAGCCCTTCTTGTGACGCAGTAGGAAAGGGCGGTTCTGGAACCACGCAGCCACAGCACAGATCTCAGCGGCCTCTGACGACTGATGGCCTTCAGCAAGCGGCTGCGCTTCCCTCCCCAGCTTCCCCCTCTGTGGAGTGCGATTGCTGCGATGCCAACTTTCTAGGTCTGTTGAGAGGCTCCCTGAGGAGCTTTCATGCAGATGAAGAGCTTACAGCACCCCTGGCCCGTGGCACCCCATTCATGGTACCTGTTCCTCCATGGCAGGCACTGGCTAGCAATTCCCAGGTGTTATCTCAAGCCTGGCATCAGCCTGGCAAAGTGGGCTCAGAGAGGCAGAGTGCCTTGCTCTAGATCACACAGCCAGAAAGTGCTGAGGCTGGGTAGGAGCCTAGGCTCTCCAGCTTCATGCCTGGTGCCCTGTCCCCAGCACCCCTGAGCTCCTACCCATGCGTCCTTGTCCTGAGGCCCCCACTTCTCACAGTTCCTCCTTCCTTTGACCAGCTCTTTTCTCCTTTTATCTTCCACAGTGAGAACTCTTTTCCTTTTGACCGGGGACAGCCAGGCCTTCATTTGCTGGATCAATCTTAAAGCTCCCCGCTGACCCCAGCCTTCCTGTCACCCTTGCTGCCTTCCATCCTAGCCTAAGATTCCTCCATAAAGTCACTGGGAAAGCAAGGACTCTTGATTGCATGACACAGAACCCTAACTCAAACTGGGGAGGCACAAAGAGTCCACGTAACCTCTCTGAGCCTCAGTTTGCCCTTCAGTGTAATGGGGTCATAACGCTACATGCAGTACAGTTGATGTAAGGATGAAAGGAAGCAATGCATGTCAAAGCCTTAGAACCATGCCTGGCAGGTGGTAAGCACTCATTATCAGCGTACTATCTATATTATTATTACTATTGTTATTACCACTACTCAAGGGATGCGGGGTCAGAGACACTGCCTCATCTTCAAAGAACTCACTGTTAAGAAGGAAAAGCATAAATATGTATACAAAGATAAGTAAACATCCCAAGATCAGAGCAGCCTACGAGACAGCAGAGCCAGAGCGAATTTTGCAGTGTCAGAGTGATACAACACTGCAGTCAAACAGGTGTACCATGATCCAGCACCACAGTGGGAGTGAAAAAATTACACAATCCATTTATTCCACAAACATTTACCAGGTACCCGCCATGGGCCAGGCACCGTGTCAAGGCATCGGGGCTGCAACAACGGCCAGACAGAGGTCATCTCTGCCTCTGGGGGACTCCCACCCAGCAAAAGAGATAAACCCGGAACAAATAATTATTGAAGTTCAGTGGAGCTCAGAAGAAAAATTATATTAGGCCATAAAATGTCTACCAGAAAACAGAGCTTAGTCTGAGGGTGTAGCCAGCAAGGCTTCTTTCCTGAGGAACTGGGGATTAAAGGGCATGACAGTCGGCAGGGAGAGCAGCTGGATGAGAGCTGGAGAGTAGACATTACACACAGTATTTAGGGGTGACATCTGCCTTCTACCATAAAGCAGAGCAGTCGAGGTTCAGTCCAGAGTCGAAATGTGTGGGGTCTAATCCCAGCTCTACCACGTGCTAGCCGTGACCTCTCAGCCAATATAATACACCTCTCTTAGCCCTAGTTCCTCCATCTGCATAATGATCACAATGTCTACCCCACTGGATTAAGTGAAATAACAAACGTGAACTACTTAGCACAGTGCCAGTCAATCCTATTTTAGATGCAAGTGACAGAAAAACAAATGTAAATGGTTTAAGGCCAAAGGAGTTGTATTTGTTTATGTAACTGAAAAATTCAAGGGTAGATAGCTGGATTTCAGGAAGGGCTTGATCCAGGAGCTCACAAAATGTGACTGAGGTTCAGCCTCTCTCTGTCTATCAGCGCCTCTTCTGGCGTGGCTTTCCTTTGGGGCAGGCTCTTTCCACACTGTGACCCTGCAGCTTCAGGCTCATGCTTTCCCAGCTCAGTAAGTCCAACAGAAAGAGAGGTTTTCTAATATTTCTGGGATAACCCCCAGGATCGAGTCTCACTGGACCATCTTGGATCACATGTTCATCCCTAAATCCTAGGCCTGGGTTACATGCCAATCTCTAGAGCTTGAGGGAAAGGAGATTCAATTCCATCCAAATCACATGGCCAGAGAACGGGGAAGAGTGGTTCCCCAAGGTAATATTAAGGTGCTATACGGAAGAAAGGCTACCAGAGAAAATAGGACAACCTGCGTCTACCAGAGCAACCGCACAGACACACAGGATGACCATGGACAGTGCAGAATAATCCCTCAGTGCCACCTCATCCTACATCCAGCCATGGAGCGAGCCTCATCTCCCATTCAGACATCCTGGTTCCAGAAGGACAGAGAGGTTAAGAGAGCAAATTCTTGGACTAGACAGCCTAGATGCAACCCTGGTATAGCACCTTCTAGTTGTGTGACCTTGGCAAGTTTCCTGACCTCTCTCTGCCTCTCTCCTTCTCTGTAAAATGGGCATAACGATAGTACTTACCTCATAAGGTGGTTGTGTGGCTGAAATGAGGTAGTATAAATAAAGCTCATGTAAACCCATTTTCGTTAAGCACCCAACTGTGTGCCTCACACACAGCTGAGACTTCTGTACAGCCCTCATCTAATCTTCACCACAGACATGGGTTTTTGTACCCCTGCGCTTCTGATGAGGAAACTGAGGCTCAGAGAGGTGCAGTGACTTGCCTACAGTCACCCAGCTAGTGAATGGCCGAGCTGGAGCCCAGCCCCAGGCTTTCAAATGCAACATCTGAGCTCCCGACACGCTCCGCACGGAGCCAAGCCGAGGAATCTGACAACCCAGCAGCCCAAGTGGAAAGACAGAGCAGGTTTCCAAGGAGAAGGAGGAGAGGTGTTGGGAACATGCAGTTATTTACAGGATGCCGTGTGGGCTGCGGCATGCGAGAGGGAGCTGTCCTGAGGTGAGGAGGGAGCGGGAGAGACTGGGTCCTCAGTTTCCTCATCTACAGACAGAGATGACGATGGCAGCCGCTCACCAAGAGTGGGCCGATGAAAGGACGTGGCAAATGTGCAGGGCCTGTGCACAGCGGGTTCTCAGGAAGGTGGGGGGTGGGGAGGACCAGCTGGGGTGTGATTGGGTGGCTGTTGTCTTCATCAGTAGGACCAGAGCCTGACCCAGGGACTGTGGGCCTCAGCTTTCCCAGAAATGAGGAAGGAACTTGCCTGGATCCTTCACTGCGGACCTTGGTTCTCCAAAAATGGCAATTCGCTAAGGAAACTGAGCTGACAAATGCAGTCAGAGAATTTAGAACTGGGGACTGAAGAACTGAACTAGGGACTCACGGTGGATTCTACCTGCTTATTAAAACCTCCAAATGGCCCCCACCTCAGTCTGATAGTATCCCAGGCCTCTCACTAGGGCTGGTGAGGTCCCAAACAACCTGGGACTCAGTTCCTATTACATTCCCTGCCACCTGGGCTCCATTCCGTCCTGGGAACAAGCCGAGCTCACTCCCAGCTCAGGGAAGCATCCTTCAGAGCACTTTCTGCCCCAGATCTTCAGCATGGGCCTCATCCAATTTTTCAGGTCAGGCTCAGATGTCACCTCTAGGAGCCTTACGGGGACATCCCTGCCCTGTCTTTCTTTCTCCTATCAACTGGCTTTATTTCTACAGCGCACTCACCACTCTGAATTATCTTTCCATTCACAGATGCTCCTTGACTTACAATGGGTTTATGTCCCAATAAACCCATCATGAGTTGAAAATATTTTAAGTTGAAAATGCATTTAATACACTGAACCTACTGAGCATCATTGCTAACCCTAGTCTACCTTAAACATGCTCAGACACTTACATTAGCCTAGTTGTGCAAAGTCAACTACCACAAAGCTGCTTTATAATAAAGCGTTGGATATATCATGTGATTTATTGAATGTTGTACTGACAGTGGAAAACAGAGTGGTTGTATGGGTACCTGAGGTATGGATTCTACTGAATGTGTATTGCTTTCACACCACTAAAAACTCAAAAAAATCATAAGTTGAACCATTGTAAGTTGGGAGCCACTGTTATCTGTTAATTGCCTGTCCACTCCCACCAGAAACACCCCATTAGGCAGGGCCCTCCCCTGCCTTATTCACCCAGTATTCCAGCTCTCAGACATGCCTGGCCCAGAGCAGCTGCTCAGGGAGCAGTGTTAAGTGAGCACGAAGGTGCTGGTCTCTGCCAGACATGGGCATGATGGCTGATTCCAGCTGCTGGTAGCTGTGTGCCTCTCAGCGCCAGGGTCTGTGCATACACTGTCTCAGCCCAGCAATGTGCCTGCAAGGAAAGTGTCAATAGCCCACTTTGCAAATGAGGAAACTTAGGCTCAGAGAGGAAAGTTGACTTGCCCAAAGTCACACAGTGAGGGCCTGGCAAAGTCTGGATACAAACCCGATTCCCCTTCCTGCCATTTCCCGGAGAGAAGAGCTCTGAAGAACAGTACACAATAGAAAGTGAGAGAACTCCTTTGGAGAGACCTTCCCAGAGCCCCAAAGTGCCCAATACTGAGGACTGGGAGTCATGAGCTGGTGCCCGTGGTGGAGATGACCAGAGCACAACCATACCCGCTTACCCCTCTTCTGAGCACAAGCGACACCACCCTTCCCAGCCCCTTGCAGCGGGCAGGCCCAAGGCACTAGGCCTGGCCAATGAATGGTGAGCAGAAATGTGGCTATTGGTGAATCCACGAAGATCCTGGCAGGGAGCATGGACCACTTTATCTGGCCCATTTGAAGAGAGCCACATCAAGGCATGGACAGAGTGAACAGATCCCACAAGGATGGCTCAGCTCCCAGGGGCCAGTGTCAGTGGGGAGCCATTACCACCTCCACCCTGAGGGGCGGGGGAGGAGCAGTTGCCAAGCCTAGAGAGGGTACAAGCAGGAAATGTACACAATAAATTACACCAAAAATATCCCAGTGACAAAATGACACAGTGATGGGGCCAAAGCATGGAAAGATCTTGCGAAGTTATAGGCACCAGCTGCAAAATGCAAAAAAGCCTCCACCTTCAGCCGAGAGACACTCTGATTGTGCTCTTTTCCTTGCCTCTAATCCCTGCCAGTACCTCTTTGATAAAACCCAAGAAAGCCAAGGACCAAGGGAGCCTGTTGATTGGTCTATGTGGGGCAGCCTCCTGGCCACAGGGCAGCAGGGGAAGGGAGACAGCAGAACTGGAGAAAGAAACAATATAGCCTGAAGGATCACTTTCCAGCATGGAAACCTTGGTGACACACAGCTCCCTCTTGCTACCAGAGAAGCCACATGATCTGATGGCATCACAAGATGATGGAGGCTCCATGAGCCTCACCAACCTAGCACACAGGATCCCTCCTCCAACTACAGCCGGGCATGGTCTGACCATCATAGTGGGAACCAAAACAAAACTAAGCAAAAACAACAACGAGCTAAGGAGACACATCTGAGAGGTTATTACAAAGTAAAAAGCATCTTTGGGAAAACATTTAAAACTTGATGACTTGGAATCAGGAGGCGTAGCCAGGGCAGAGAGGCCTTGAAATTATGCAGTCCAAAAACACCCTGAAAGTCACCTTGGGAAGGCCTGTGGGACCAAGAATAAGAGGCCTTTCAAATGCATCAAATGGAAAGAGGCCAGATAAAGAACTGGCAAGACGCTTGATGATCACAGCTCTGAGATGAAAAAGATATCCAGAAGATCTGAGGAAGCCACAGCCCCAGTCCCAACTGAGGAGGACCCCAGGGAAATCCCCGCTCCCAAATGGTCTCTTGGAAGTAAGGGCACCAAAGGCACTGCTCTTGAAGGCAAATGTTCCAACTCCAGTTGACAAACTAGATGCAGACAAATTGCCAGGAACAGATGGCACCCGCCCAAGAATGCCGATGCCACTCAAAGGTGAAACTGCAGGGCTGTTGGCCAAAAATATGTGCATCTTTGAGGGGGTATGGAGATATGAACTGGGATCTGTGGATGTGATGTTTGGACTTTGGCAAATCTTTAAGCAAGCACCACCATTGTGAGTTCCCTCTCTTTCAGTCAACGTGACCATGGGGGCCAGCTTGTAGTAGGTCAAGATGCAGCTTAGAGACAAAGGAAGATCAGCTTCTTCTTTGAATGTGAGAATATTAAATGGTGGGGCTTCCCAGGATTCGGACCTGCCTGATAAGAAGTTTTCTGAAGGAGGGGACACACAGCTCCAAAGTTACAGATTCCAGCAGGTCCCTTCCAGGTGGCCGAGACAGAAACCTAATTCAGAGCAACTGAAGTAAAAAGGCAGCATTTATTGGCTCACATAACTGAAAAGTGCATGAGCAGAGCCGGGACCTGGGCCCTCACACACTGTCATCACGAATTTGTCTCCTGCCCTTCTCTCAGCTGTATGCTTCTCTGCACTGGCATCACCCTCGGGCAGGCCCTCCCCAGGTGGTGGCAAACCAGTCACCAGCTGCTCAGTCCCACATTCTGCCAGCCCTGCTTATCCCATACATACAGCCTCCTTTTGGTCAGGCGCTGTGGCTCATGCCTCTAATCCCAGCACATTGGGAGGTCAAGGCAGGAGGACCACTTGAGCCCAGGAGTTCAAGACCAGCCTGTAGCCCCAGCTACTGCAGATGCTGAAGCAGAGGGTCTCTTGAGCCCAGGAGGTTTTAGGCAGCAGTGAGCCATGACTGTGCCATTGCTCTCCAGCTTCTGTCTCAAAAAAGGAAGGAAGGAAGGAAGGAAGGAAGGAAGGAAGGAAGGAAGGAAGGAAGAGAGAGAGAGAGAAGAAAGAAAAGAAAGAGAGAGAAAGAGAGAGAAAGAAGAAAGAAAGAAAGAGAGAGAGAGAAAGAAAGGAAGGAAGGAAGGAAGGGAGAGAAAGAAAAGAAAGAAAGAGAGAGAAAGAGAAAGAGAGAGAAAGAAGAAAGAAAGAGAAAGAGAGAAAGAAGAAGGAAGGAAGGAAGGAAGGAAGAAAGAAAAAGGAAGAAAGGAGGGAAGGAAGGAGGGAAGGAAGGAAGGAAGGGAGGGAGGGAGGGAGGGAGGAAGGAAGGAAGGAAGGAAGAGAGAGAGAGAGAAAGAAAGAAAGAAAAGAAAGAAAGAAAGAGAAAGAAAAAAGAAAGAGAAAGAAAGAAAGAAAGAAAGAAAGAAAGAAAGAAAGAAAGAAAGAAAGAAAAGAAAGAAAGAAAAAAGGAAGAAAGGAGGGAAGGAAGGAGGGAAGGAAGGAGGGAAGGAAGGAAGGAAGGAAGGAAGGAAGGTAGGTTTGTTCCAACTATTGGTTCCAACTAAAGTCCCAGGGCTGACTCTCATTGGCTTAGCTTGTGTCACTTGCCATCCTAGAGCTAATCACCATGGCCAGGTGGCTATCCAGCACTCTAATTAGCTGGCTATGGATCTAATGCCCACCCATGGCAGTAGGACATAGAGTCAACCGCACCCAAACCACAAAGACTGAGAGTGGAAGAAGACAGGAACCCCAGGCAACACTAGACAGGTCAAAAATTTATTATGACCACAGCAAATTACACCAGAAACATCCCAATGACATAATGCCATAGTGATAGGGTAAGAGCATGGAAGGAACTCATGGGGTTATGTGTGTGGGTGAGAAATACAAAAAAAAAAAAGCTTCAGAAGGGGCAAGTGCAAGATTTAAACAAGGATGCCAGAGCTATTATTATGCTCTGTGATCCAGAAAGTGGCCTCAGTCTGCAAATCCTGCCCCTGAGATGGGGACTTCAAAGGCCATGGGCCAAGACAAGTTATTTCAACCCCAAGTAGGTGGGGCAATGCCAGGCATGTATTCTACCTCTGGAAATATTCGTTGACCATCCACAATCAAAAAAGCCTTGGGCTTGATGTTGGGGATTCAGGGATGAGCAAGGCATGCCCTTGCTCTCAAGCAGCTTAGGATCCAGCAGCAGGAGACAATCAAACATAGGGTAAAAAGGGCGCCCCAGAGGTGTGGAGGGCTCTGCAGCGGGGAGCGCTATGTGGGAGAAGAGTTGAGGTAAACAGGTTGACAAGGAAAGCATAAGTCAGATCAAGAGGGGCCCTAGTGGGTTTGGACTCGATGCTGCAGGTAACGGTGAGTCATCGAAGGCCTTTGAGCACAGGAGTGACCCAAGCAGGGTGACGCTTCACCGCCTTAATGGAGCCAGACAAAGGCCCAGTGGAGAGTCACAGAGAGGATCAAAGGCCTGGCAATAGGCCTAGAAGAGAGACGGCAGAGGGAAGGCTAGAAAGCTGGAGGTGGGGAGAGCCTTGATCAAAGTCAGGCAGGGGAGCACAGCGGCTTCCTGACGCTGGACCCAGGTGGGGACAGAGCGGCCCTGTGAAGTCAAAGAGAATGTTGCTTTGTTCAGCTCCCACTGGGAAAGGTGAGTGTTGCACAGATGCACCCCAATGTCATTTATATAACCGTGACCCCCTCAAGAGGGGGTGTAGGCTGGAAACTGGGACTAAGTCACTAACAAAGAGGTTTTGGTAGAGTCTTGAGTAACAGTCATAAAGGAAAGCAGAGGGCCACCTGGGTGTCTGGGGATGTTCCTTATTCATTAAACAGCCACTTCCTGAGGGCCTGTTTTGGGCCTGGCCCTTCTCTGGGCTCTGAGCCCAGAGACATGAAGCCAGCATGCCCCTGTCTTATTCTGTCATAGCGAAGCACCTGCTGAAAGCACCCTGTCCCTGGGTGTGTTTGCCCGAGCAGTGCCCACTTCTCCTACTAGAAGAGAAAGAAATTTGTGTATTTTCTCACCATGTATCCCCAGCAACAAGACGAGTCCCTGGCATACAGTAGATGCTCAGTATGTGTTTGTTAAGTAAAGGACTCCCTCCTCTTCAGTGAGTCCCATCCTCCAAGAGCTCACAATCTAGTAGGGAAGTCAGCCAAGAAAGCAACCTTAAGTGTGAAGCTTAGTGCTACAATGAAGGGGTCCACATGGGTGCATGGGTGGTTCCACATGGGTGGTTCCATCCTGTTTCCCAAATTAGATTTTTTTTATGCTCTAGCTGTGCCATGATGGTCAAAGCAAAGGTTTGCCAAGTGCACAGAGCAGACAAAGGCATTCCACCCAGAGCAAACAGCACGGGCAAAAGCTCAGAAACATGGTTGAGGTTGTGGCGTATCCAAGAACTGTAAATCATCTGGTGTTGATGGGGCACAAGTGGCTACTATGAGACTGCAGAAAGCAGTCAGAGTCTGATCACCAAGGGCCTTCAAGGCCAGTTTAAAGGGCTTGGACTTTATACTGAAGGCAATGGGAAGACATTAAAGGATTTTGTATTAGTCAGGATCCTTTTGGATCCCTAAAGTGGCTTTAAACAAGAAACAAAGAGAAGAGACAAAAGTAGAAGACCCCGAATGGAATCTCTCTTGCCCTCTCTGCTCACGTGCCCTCAACTGATCTCTGGGGCCAGAGGGACCAGATGTGCTGATCAGTCCAGCCCAGGTCATGTGATCCACCACCCATGGGTCCAAATGAAATACACAGGTGGGCTCCTCTGAAGCCGATGCCACATGAGGAAGGAGTTGGCCAAAAAGCTGTGACCATGGCGTGTTTTAAGGAGAGGAGTGATGCAGTCAGCTCCGTGTTTTAGAAAGCTCTGATTCTCCTACAGGTCTGGAAGCCAGTTAGAAAGTAAAGAAGAAGGTAAGAGCAGAGGCAGGAGCAGTGGTCCGAGGCTGGTGGTAAGAACAGGGCTGAGCCAAGCTGATTGGAAGTGCACAAAGGGCTGCCCCAGAGGGAATTTCTTATGTAAGTCCTTAGGGCACAGCTCTGAGCCCTGACCTACAGCTCCATCACTTTTGGTCACCTTGAGACCTAGAACACCCAGCCCCATCAAGGACCAGCCCATGGCGAGGTCACCATATAGGGTGCCCTAGCAAGATCACCCAAACTCTGGGACTAGTTGCCTTGAAGCTGCAGACCCAGGCTCGGCTTCTAGAAACCCCCAATCACCCTCAGGAAATGTGGCCACCTGGAGAGACACACCAAGTTCAGATGCTGTTGCTGCTGCTTCTTGGCTATGTTATCCTGGACAAGGGCTTAACCCCTCTGAGTCTTAATATCTCTCTCTGAATATAAAGTGGAGATAATGATATTTAAGGCAACAGAGGCGAGGGCCTGGGGATTAAATCAGATAAAGATGATGAATCACCTTCCCCCATGAGAGGCTCAGTCGATGAAAATCCCTTCCTCTTCTGCCCTTTAAGCTTTTCCCTGGCTTCATCTTCCCAAGACTTCCCCAATCCTTTTCTTGTTTGCCAAATAAAAGGGAGTTTTGTTTTATTTTGTTTTTTGCCAGGAAGAAACAACTGGAGGTTGAGTGGCCCAGAGCAGCCATTTTTAACTTTGTGGGTGGAAAATGCCTCCTGTTCTTGGGCCTGAAGTCTAAGTCCCCTCTGAACTTTCCTCAAACAGTTCCCATTTTGGAGGACACAAATATCCTAGGCCCTCATGTACAGGAGAGGAAGGGAGGAAGCCAAGAAAAGGGGTAAAAAGAAGAAGAATCATCTCCCCCATTTTCCTCTAAGCTTTAAATTCTTTTCTTTCTCATTCCAACTTAAATACATGCAGGGAGATTATGAGGCAGAGTTCTTTGACCAACAGGATCATAAAAGGAGGTTTTGTCTAGTGGTTACTCTGCCCTGAACTCCAGAAGAGAATGCTATGTCTTGCCTGGGTGTTGGAGAGAAAGAGGGAATTAATACTTGCTCAGGCTATGTTGCTGTTTCCTAAGCATCGTTTGATTAGAGCCACACAACCACCCTGAGAGGTAGAGATCACTCCCCCGTTTCACCAATGGGACACAGTCTCAGGGAAAAGCCACACACCATGGGAAGGGACAGAGGATTAGTTAGATTCAATTCCTTGTCTTTACGTGGCCAGTGCCCATGGCTGCCACCACCATGAAACCTCTGAGATGACTTGGATGGCCCCAGAGCTTTCGTGCATCAGGCGCAGGGGGTGCCAGCCACCCCTGCCCCTTCCCTGCTTTGAGCCTCCAATTCCATCTGGCTTGCAAGCTGTGTGTGTTTGATTCTCCTGCTCAGAGCTCCCTCTTCACTAAGACAGCACTTAACATGTTGTATGGTCATTGACTGTTTGCGGGCATCTGTCTCCCACTTGCTTCTGAGTGCTTCAAATCAGAGAGTCTCGGATCTGAAAGGATCTGGAGAGTGTGAACTGGTCCGTGTGTTAGCTCTCAGTGAAGTATTTGCATCTCTCACTGTGGAACGAAGTAGGGGAAGAGAAACTCTGAAACTTCTTGTACACCTTTGCCTAGGAGAGCTCCTGGGGTGCTGTAGGCTCTCCACGTATGTTAGATAAGAGAATGAGTGAGTGAAAAATGCCTGCTACATAGGGTTGTCATATGGCTTAGAGGGTTGACATCCATAATGTCCCTAAAACAATGCTTGGCACACTGGAGGTGTTTAGGACGTGTGGAGCTGGGCGCTGAGTTATACCTAAAAAAGAATGCTTACCTAGGGTGAGAAGCTTCATTAACTTGTTATGTGACCTTGGGAAAGTCCTTTCCCCTTTCTCACCCTCTGTTTCCCCATCTGTAAATTGAGGACATTGGGTTAGATGACCAGAAATTTCTCTTTTCATCACTGATTTCTTTAATGCATGCCTCATTGCCTCCCTTCATCCAACCCTCCCCCAACCGCATACTCACACGCACGCGCATGCACATACACACACACACATACACACTCGTCTATTAATCTCCAGTAGCATTCCTCTGCCCCTTGGCACTCTCTCTCTGTCTTTCATTTCCTCGACCAGAGGCCCCATAAGCTTATTAACCTCTGTTGTCCATGTTCAACCAATATCCTTGCTTTAACAAAACAGCAATAATGTCCTTTTGAATTCATTTTTATCAACAAGCAAGATCTGTTTTGTGGGCCAGAGTGTGCTGGTTCTAAATGGAAAGTAGAAGTCATTTCCAGCTCACTTACTCCATAAATGCAGGGGTTCTGCCGACTGCCTCTGCACCAAGATGGAAAGAACATCTATCTTCACAAATGTAGGCGACACCATAGAGGCAGTCGTTCAAGGGACAAGGGAAAAAGCTTTCCATTCCAAACGGAACAGGAAGGCTGGAAACTAAAAATTCCTCCTAGAACAGGAACAAAATCACACTCCAGGGTCACTTCCAACTTCACAATTCTTGACACTGAGATTCGTAGAATTTAAGATTCTAAAGTTGTGAGTGAATGTGTATAATTGGTTGATCTGAAGCTTCCATGAATCCTAAAGTATTCTATGGCTCCACGATCCAGTTTTTCTGTAAGATGAGGGTCCAGGATCCTATGATCCTCTGACTCTATTGACCCAGGGCAAGGGTTTTTCAACCAGTTGATGTGTCAGAAACACCTGCGGAGCTGGGCAAAAGATGCAAATTCCTCGGCTTCCGTGTCAGAGATTTTGGTTTGTGCCATGTGGGATGAAGCACAAGAATCTGCAATTTTTTAACAAGTCCCCCACTCCAGTGGTTCTGAGTAGGAGTGGGCTACTCTTTGACATATAGTGTTGTAGGGAGCCTATAATTCTGTGATTCTAAATGTGATTCTAAAATGGTCTTTTGTATGATTCTAGTATCCTGCAACTCTGTTATTCTATTTCCCTGTAGCTAAGGAGGATTCTAATGTGTAAAAATTGTCTTTCTGAGCATGGGTTTCACAGGTGGAGAGGAAAAGGGACCAAGCGTCCTGAGGGTGGACAGACACTCAGGAGGGGGACCCTCTCTAGAGCATGGAAAGCAAACTTTGATGCTACACTGATTGTGCCTGGGCAAGTCCAGAGCTGGGACTCAGAAATGAGGATGCTTGGCTGGGGTCATTGGCTGGCTCTAGGGAGAGGCCATCAGAGAAGAGTTCTTGATGGACGGGGATATCCAAACACATCTCAAAGAGTTGAAAGGACTGAGGTTGGAGGAGAGGAGACAGAAGTCATAAATGAGAGTTGGAAAAAGAACCAGAGGCAAGAGAGGAAATACTCTTCCTTTGATAGGATGGGGGCAAGGAGACTGCAGACTGATTTGCAGACATGAAAATGCAAGGCTTCAGGAAAGTACAGGATGAGGGGAGCTAACCATGTGGGGATATCCAGGGCTACAGTGTGGGCTGGGAGACGACTGCTTTGACATGCTAATGAGCGCCTGAATCTGGGAGGGTGGGACGGGATGAAGGCTGGCAGAGGACCTCTGAGGAGCTTCTGGGCAGATGCTGGGCTGGGAGAGAGGCTCTGAGTTAGGGGCAGGGCTTTGGGATAGGGAGGGGTTCCCCCAGGGAATTTCCACCTGGACTCCATGCACCACCAATGAGTCAGAGTTCATATGTTGAGCCTGGTACCCTCTTTCTGAGAAAAGTAAAGAATGAACCCAGGTATCATGGCTCCTGCCTGCAATCCCAGAGCTTTGGGAGGCTAAGACAGGATTGCTTGAGGCCAGGAGTTCAAGACTAGCCTGGGCAACATAGTGAGAACTTGTCTCCACAGAAAACAAAAAATAAAAATCAGCAGGCTTGGTGGTGCACCCCTGTAGTCCCAGCTACTCAAGAGGCTGAGATGGATCACTTGAGCTCAGGACTTCAGGGCTGCAGTGAGCTATGATTGTACCACTACACTCCAGGCTGGGCAACAGAGCAAGACCCTGTATCTAACAAAATAAAATAAGAATGAAAGGTGCTGGGGCTTCTGCAGCTTCCCAGGTGGGATAGAAGCCAGCAAGTTGGATTAATCAGGGTGCCTCTAGTGGGGGCAGAATAGACAAGGAGGGGTCAGTCACTATCTGTGACACATTTTGCCTGCATACCTGCCCAGTGGTAATGACACGCTCCTGGCTGCACACACACACCCTTACTGCCCTACACAATAGCAGTGACACATGTTCCAGCCCATTGTGGCACTCTCATATCTGCAGCCTTACCACTGATGGTTACACAGGACTACACCATTTCATACTGATGGTAACACCCTATCACCTGGGGCATTCCTGGCTGACAGCAACACGCAGACATACACCAATATACAGAAATGGTGACACGTCCCCAGAACCTTTGTGTCTGGCACAGTCTATGTAAATGGTGCCCTCTGTGGTTGTGCAGTACACAACCTGCACAGCTCCATGTGGTACTCTTGCCTTACAGCCAAATGCCCAGACAATGCCACTGACTTATTCTACTCTAATGATACTCCACGTAGGTCTATACCATCACACACCAACAACACACTGACATAGGAGTCACATCCCATCGGGAGGGAAACACCACCACACACTGCGAGTCACAGACCCATGCCTGCCCTGCCACACACTGATGATGACACACAGCGCCTGTGTCACTGCACATAAGTGCTGCCACTCTCCCACCTGCACAGTCCTGCACTGCTGGGCACTCAAATACACCATGGCACACTTATGGGTTTGCCTTCACACCATGCCATTCCATGTTGAAGGAGGTACACTAGGACCCTCACAGTGATGGCACCCGGCCATTGTCAGTGACAAGAGGGAAGGCACTCATCAGATGAGCAAGGTGGCCTAGAGCCCTTCTCTGTGTACCACCCCCGCAGTTCTGTTTCCTCGGGCACACAGCCAACCTCCCAAACCAAGACCAACTCTGCCCCTCCAGGCTCACGCTAGAATGACAGGATGTGAAGCCAGTGTCTGGAGCATTTGAATGTCTCCCTGCACCCACCAACGTAACTCCCAGCAAGCTCAGGACCAGCCAGCAAGCTCCAGATCAGAGCTGGTGCCTGGCATTTCCTAGACACCCCCTCACCTCCCACATGGCATCCAGGATGCCCTCTGGGCTGAGGCAATTGCAGGGAAGAAATGGGCTGACCTTTGGACAGGCGCCTTATGCAAGCTCTCTCACTGATCACCACGTTTATGGTCTGTGACAGTTGTCATTCCTCACACATTGTTCCTCGATCCTCACACAAAGTACTAACATTAGCTCTCTTGATTGGCTTCCTACTGAACATTCAAGGCATATACATAACATCTTACAAATCTGTTCAAATCTGAACCCCTCCTCCTGCCCCCAGGGCTCATAAATAAAAGTGGAAATTCAGCTCCAGCCAGGATAAGTCACCTGAAGCAGAGCCACCTCTATATTTTACCAGGTGACTCTTAGAAGCTGTCTACAGAGCAGGCTCGGCAAGAACCTGCGGCTGGGCCTGTTTGCACTCCCGCTGGATTAGAGATGCAGGAGATGAAGGAAATGCTGGCAACCCACATGACATGAGGACCCCGATCTGGGTGTGAATTCGTGGCAGGTTTTTTTTTTTTTTCTTTTAGTGAGAAACTGGAGAACAGGGAAGACTATAAATGCCAATGTAAAAAAATATCTGCAGAGCAAAAGTTACATTTCCATAGGCTGTGGGATGTGTCAGGAGAGAAGCAGCCCCACGTGCTGGAAGGACCACAGAACTCAGTGTCAGGCAAGCCTGGTCTGGAACCCTGGCTCTGCCAAAGATTCATTTTATCTCCCTGGGCCTCAACTTTCCCATCTTGAACATAAGCGCTTGTGTAAATTAAATGAGAAAATGTAAATTATATAAAGCACCAAAGTTAACACCTGAGACATAAAGGAAGCTCAAATATTCACTATTAGTAGTAGTATTTTAATCATTAGGAAAGGCTTATGATATTCAGCAACTTTTTCAATAATAATAGGGCCTTTGGGAAGTATGTCATGGCTGGTAACACTGAATAGAGAGCAGGTACTCATCTCTTCATCACCTTTAATGGCTAAAGTGTCATGATTTACCCCTTATTGTGCAACAAAATGAAGTCACCAAAACTTGGCTGAGCTGTCTTCCTATTCTCCAGTAAGATTTTCTGCAGTGAGACACAGTTCATGTCAGCTTAGGCAGTTTTTTATAGACTCAAAGATGCTTGGGTTCAAAGGGGGCTTTAGCCATCAGCTGGACCAGCCTCCCACCCACCTGCCATCTTCCAGAGATAGAGAACCTATAACCCCACACAGGGCAGTCTATCCTATGCCTGGACAGCTCCTATGGGGAGACGGTTCTTCCTCTCAGAGCTTCTGCCTGCTTCTTTTACCTTTCCCCCATTGCCCTAATTCTATCGCCAGCAATAGAAAAAGCAATAGTACTACTCTTCCCCTACAACAGTTATTCATCCATTCAAGCACTTCCTTAGCATGTACTTTGCCAGGCACATTACTAAGTGGGGGAATTATAAATTAAGCAGGAATTGCCAGCCCTTCAAGGGTTAATGCCCCCTCAGCATTCTTTCTTTCAGGTGAAAGATCCTCAGATCCTTCAACCTGCCCTCATTTGACCTGATTTCTAGGTGCCCACCACCAAACTAGCCCCTCCTCGAGCTTCACATACTCACGTTTGTCAAAGTCCATCTTAAAATGTGGTGTCCATAACTGAGCTCAGTATTTTCCTTAAGCCTCAACTGGATTTGTAGCCCAGCTCAGTTGATGTCCATGTCAAAAGCAATACCGATTGTGGAAAAACCCCAATTGTAACCAGAGTGCTGCCAGCCAGGTCCCATTTACTGAGCATGTTCTTGAAGCACATGAAGAAAGAGGGGACGGGGAGGACTGTACACTTGAAATGACATGATGTCAGATCTCCCTGCCCAGAATTCCCCTCAGGCATCAGTGGAAAGTCTAAGTCACTCTAATCAAAGAGCCTCCCTGCCACTGCCATCCCCCTCTTAGTATCTGCCCTGGGAAACGGAAGAAAAATAAAGAATAAGCATTCTATGCTGATGGCCCAACAGAGTGCTAAACATGGAACTCAGTCCTAAAGGAGGGGCCCTCCTTACACAAGCCTGTAAGGGGAGAACAGACATAGACTTCAGAAGGTGATTCTCCAGGTGACAAGGATGGGTTCACCAATGGCCTCTGACTTGTGGGGGGTCTCCTGCTTTAAGGCCTCTGCTGTGATCGTGTGTGAAGGGATAAGTTGCCCCTCATTGGAACAAAATCACATTTCTGCAGCTCTTGTTGCCCCTTCCTTGGAAGGAAGCCATCCCCTTAGAAGGAGAAGCCATCTTCACTCTGACATACCCTGATGGATGTGAAACTCCTGCAGATCTTTCAAAGGCCTTGTGCAAGGCCCCTCCTCTCTGAAGCCATTTTCCTACACATAGGGCTGGAGCAATTGGGAGCTGAAAGATGGCAGGCAGAATAAAGAGGCTCATTAGGAGAGAGTAATAAAACAAAACGAAAAAAAATGAGTGCAAGGGGAAGAGGAAAGGCTGGGGGTGGGAGCAGATGTTGTCCTGCCTCTTGAAAGTCCTTTTACTTTCTTGGGCATAGGAGGAAAAGAAATGGCCTTCTAGAATAAATTTTGCCAGAGGAGTCCTTATTCTTCACAAGATATCAGATCTCAAAGGGATTGGCAAGTGGCTTGCCTAAGGTCCACTGCAGCTTTGCATCAGTCTTCTCTCTCTGGGTGCACAGTGGAGGTTCCTGACCCACTGTGAGGGTCTTGCCCACACGCTCCATCAGTGTTTCCTGAGTGCTCCTGTGGCTGGACACTGTGCTGGGGGGCTGCAAAGGTGACCCGGCCAAGGTCCAGTCCTGGAGCTGCTCACAGGCAAGAGGCAAACCAACAGGTGGAACGGGGGTCGCTGAGGCAAGGGCTTGTCTAGGAGTGGCAGGAGCCCCAAGAAGTGCGACCACTCTGCCTGGAGACACCAAGGAGGGCTTTCCCAAGGAGGCGAACTTTGAGCTTTGCTTTAAAGAACCCTTCCTCCACCCCTTGCCCCCACCACTCCTCAGGAGCAGCACGCCTGTGGGCCTGGAGCTGTGGCCAGGATGTCTGGTTGCAGGGAGACGGCAGGGGCGTCTGCGAGGGGGAGGAGAACAGTGTAAGGTGGAGGAGAGAGGGGAGGGGAGCGAGAAAAGAGGGGGAGGAATGGAGGGAGAAGGAGACGGGAGGGAGGGAGAGAGGGAGAGAAGGAGGGGACGAGGGGGGAGGGAGGGAGAGAAAGAGAGAGAGGAGAAAGAGAGAGACAGAGACAGAGAGAGAGAGAGAGAGAGAGAGAGATTTGAATTTCCCATCTGGAAGGGGAGCGGTAGAACGTCAGGGCCCGGCTGAGGGGCGTGATTGGAGGGCGCCTTCGGCAGCCGCCCGAGGCAGAAGCCGCGGCCCCAGCTCGCCTGGCGGAGTTGCACGCGGCGGCGGGAGCTGGAATAGCAGAAGGAACCACCTCGTGGAGTCGGGCCGGAGCCCTGCAGTGGCTCAGACGGTTGCAGGGACCGCCAGGTCGGTGCTGGCCGAGGGCCGGGAGGGCGGAGCCGGGCTGTGGGCAACAGGGTCCCGGCTCTCGCCTCGAGGCCTTGGGGCAGCTCGGCAAGCTGGGGAGCACGGCTTTCGGGGGGACAGCTCCCCAAGGCTGCCTGGGCGCCGGATGGGGACTGAGAGGATGTAGAGGGGACACTCCCGGGTGCGCTCTCCGTGGTGCTGAAAGGACAGCTCCTTGCGAGGGGCCGCGAGCAAGCAGCTAGCCGCGAACTAAGGGGAAGCGTGGGCCCTAGCCTGAGACTCCGGGCAGAGCCCGAACGGCCGGGGTCCCGGAGCCAGGACCGCTCCGGCTGCGGCGGAGACGCAAGTCTGAACCCAGAGAACAACTTTGAGCTCGCGGGGGTGGGGGACGTCGATCTAAGCTACTTCTGGCTGTGCTTAACCCGAAGCCCGCCGGAGCACGCTTCGCCCCGGAGGAGGGAGTCGCCCCGGAGGGGTACAGTTCGTGCTCCCGGAGTGAGTCAGAGGGCGGCGGCAGGGGGGCGGACAGACCGCAGGTGGAGGGGCGGAGAACGTAAACGTCGACTGGGGATGGGGGACCAAGGGGACTATTTGTCTCTTTCCGGGAGGAGCCGCGGCTTGGGCAGCGCACGCCCGCCGCCTGGAGTCTTCGGGAACGACCCCTTCTGTGCTCTCGTTCTCGTCGGTCTCAATCTGCCCCTTTCCCCAGCAAAGTTTGAAACCCGGCCGGGTCTTGGGGTTGGAGCTATGTGTGTTGGGGAAAGGGGCGCTCTCCGTGGCCCACCGGGAGCTCCAGGACAGAGCTGCTGGGGGTGTGGGTCTCCGCGGGGGTCCGGGAGAGGGGCGCCGGGGTTCTTGTCCTCTCTTCTGGCAGGGAAACGGGAACCCCCGGCCACTTCCGCTTTTCAGCCGGAGCCGGCTCCCTACCTCCTCCCATCCTCCGCTGCCCCTCCCCTCCCCCATGCGTCTCCCATCCCGGGCCGCGGGGTGGGGACAGGGAGGGGGGGCGGGGGTGGAGTGACATCCCCTGTCTCTGCCACTGCCTTTGGCGTAGAGTCCCCTGCCAGAAGCAAATGAGTGTTGAATTGAGTTGCAGTGAATATAGCCCAGACTTGAATCATAAAAACAGAAAAACAGCCATAAGGACAACCACTGCAGGTACCCGAGTCAGCTTGTCAGATGGCGGGGCCCAGTCCCAAAAACCTCCAGGGGCTCAGATGGTCGAACCTGAGCCGGTGCTTGGGCTGGGACGGGCTCGGAGGGAGTCGGAGAGGGGAAGGAAGCTGAGGGCGCGCCCTGGGTCCCCGGCGCACTGAAGGTACGGAAACCTGGTGCTACGGGCGGCATCCCTCCCCGCCCCTGGCCTCCCCTCCCCCAGCGCAGCATCCCCCACCCACCCCCACTCCCAGCCCCCCAACCCCACTCCCACCCCCACCGCCCTTCCCGCGCAGGGATAGACCAAGGCTTCCCGCAGAATCGCTAAGGAGCGCCTCCTGGCGGCCTGGCCAAAATCCTCAACTGCCGGCAACCTGCTGGACCTCTGCACTCCCGCAGGCATATGGCAAAACACACACACACATACACACACACACACACACGCCTGCACACACATACGCACTCACAGTATGTCTAAGTCCCGAGTTGCACACACGGGGTCATACTTTCAACGCACACACCCTCATGCACTCGTTGACACGTTAAATTCAACCCAGCACACACATCCTCAGGATCTACCATGTACCAGGAGATGTAGCCGATTCTGGGGACAGGAGAAATGAAACAAGATACTGGTCCTGTCCTGAGAGGAGCTCAGAGTAACCAGGAAGGGCAAGACAAAGAAAGACAAACAGACAAAGAGAGCATGTACTGGAGGCAGGCAATACTGCCCCAGAAAGCGCCACAGGTCTCCAAAGGGGAAGATGCCCTCACATCTTGCCAAGGAGATCCGGGAAATTGCATGGAGGGAGTGCTGTTTGAGAGGGATCTTTGGAAATCAATGCTGCTGCTGCTGATGATGATGACTGCGATGATGTTAGATAATATGTACCTACTCTGGGTCAACACTGGCCTGAGCACTTTATTTGCATCACCTCATTCAATGCTCACTACAAGCCTTGGGAATAGGTGTTGCTGTCTCCATTTCACAGATGAGAAAACATTGAGTCATTTGCTCAAGGTTACTTAGCAAGTGATGGAGCCAGGATTTGAACTGGCAGAGATGAGGGTAAGAGGTTCCAAGGCTGTGGGAATAGCATGCACAAATGCCCAGGCATTCTCAGAAAGAGTATCTGTTGGGAAATAATACGTGCTGAAGCAGAGCCCTGTACAAGAGGTGGCACACGAGCAGCAAGGAAGACGGGTGCTAGACTGTGCAGGCCTTGAAGGTCAGCACAAGGACTCACATCAGTTTAACAAGGCCATGGGGAGCCATTGCAGGGTGTGTATGCATGAGCAAATCTGCCCTTTAGGAAGATTAATTGGACAGCCATGTGGAGGCTGGATGAGAGCTGGGGGAGAGACAGTTAGAGGTTATGGATAAATCCAGAATCTCTAGGTCCTTAACCAAGGCATTAGCAGCAGTCAGAGAGTGGAGGGTGGGGATGTAGGCAGCACTGCAAAGCTACAGCGTCTGAACTTCTCCCTGGAATTCTCCCTCGGCACCCCCATCCCAATCTTACTCACCAATTCCTTGCGTGATCTGTTATCCAGCTTCTACCTCCCCAGCCCAGCTGAATGCTGTGAGACCACTGCTGGGACTCCCTTGTTCCCTGCCACAGCCCCAGCACCCAGAACAGTGTCTGGCAGAAAGTAGGTACTCAAGGAATATTTGTAGTATGAGCAACTGAGTGAATGAATGAATGAATTAATGAGGAATCTGCTGTCTCTAGAGTTTTCAGTTGAGGTGATTGGGACAAGGCATGCTAGAGAAAAAGATGGGTGTGTGGGGAAAGCCAGGATGAGACTGATCTTTGGACAGATAGGATTTGAGATTATCCATGTGACAACATTCAGCAGAGTTAAATGTGCAGGTTTGGGGGAGGGGAGGCAGAGAGAGGGAGGTATCTGTGACTAAAGAAGTGCACTAAACCAATAGGGGTAGATGAGATTCCCAAGGGAGACAGAGGAGCAGGAGAGGCAGGAGGGGAGAGTTTGTTTGGAGAACATCTTCACTTTAAAGGAAAGGAAAGGAGTCAGCAAAGAAGAGAGAGAAGACCTATCTGAGAAGTAGGATGAAGACCACAAGAGTGCTGTGTCATGGAATTCAGGAGGAGATTCCAGAAAGCTGGAAAAGGTCGGGGGAGGGAGTCAGCAGCAGCATGTGATTCAGTAGAGGGATGGAGGAGGATGACGGCTGTGAAGACCCTCTTGAATTCGGCAATGGGAAAGCCTCTGGTGACTGATTACCGCAGTTTCAGGGCTCCTGCAGAGGCAGCAGAGCTCTGGTCTCACAGAGAGGTAGGGCTTGACAGGGAGGTGAAGATGTGGAGATACCATGTGGAGATCACTTCATCACAAAGTGAGAGGGGTGGGATTAAGGGAAACGCAGAATTTAGGGAAGGAGTTAGAGAAGGGAGGGAATAAAAGCAACATATGGAGAGGGATGGAAGATGTAAAGAAGAGGGAGTGGTGAGGTACAAAGAGAGGGAATCCAGGGCACAGGTGGATGAATTGGCTTCAGCCAGGAGAGGGCTTCTTCCTCAGGAGCTAGAAGGAGGGCAGGTTACAGGAGCTCCCACTCACTGACATTAATTGTTTTGATTATTACAACCATTTACTGAGCACCCAGCATGTGCAAACACATCCCATAGAGTTTTTCTAAAATTTCAAAGTGGCATTATAATTCTCATTTTATAGAGAAGATCAAGTATCAATGAGGTTAGGTCAATTACTCACTATTGCATAGCTTAAAAGGGGGCAGATTCAAGATCTGAGTCAGGCATGCCTAACCTCGGAGCTCAGACCCCTTATACTTTGGCCCATGAAGTGGGGGGAAAGTCACCTGCTGAGAGGGAGGAGGCAGTAGTAGTTTGGGCCTTGAGAAAAGGAGAATTGGTTAGGAGAGTGTAGACAGAGTGAATGGGAGACTGCTTAACAGCTCAGAGGTCCATGCTGGGATCGGGCAGCAGGATTTTTGGGCAGACTTGGGAATTTCAGATAAAGAATCCCAGCAGGCTGAAGAAGAGCTACTTAGAGCCACAGGGATGTAAGCATTGAGAAGACTCAGTGGTGAGTAGAGGTACTTTGCAAACTGGGGGAGGGGTGGCAGTGGTAAACAATGTCTGATGAATGCATGCCCGCAAGCAGAGGTGGCTGGAGAAGGTGATAGTTTGGTGATACAGAAATGGCATGTTAAGCTTGAGGGGTGTGCACAGACATCCAGGAAAGGGTATCCAGGAGAAGGTAAATGTGTTTTTTTACTTATTTATTGCTTATTTCCCTACTCATGTGTGCATGTACCCCCACACTCACATACACACATACATACCTCAGAATGTAATCTGCATGAGGGCAAGGCTTTGTCTGTCCTGTTTCCTGTAAATCCCCAGTGCCTAACACATTGACTGGCATATAGTAGGTGCTCAATTAATACTTGCTGGATGAGTGAATATAGAGGTCTAGGTGTCATCAGTGTCAGTGGTCATTAAAACCCCTAGAATGGATGAGTTCTCCCAGGGAAAGATGAGAAAGAAAAAAGAGGCAGGGGCTGAGGTCAGAGTCATGGGGAAGAGACAGGAGGAAGAAGAGGAGTCAGAAAAGGCAAAGGAAGAGAAGAAGAGAAAAGAGGAGAGGAGAGGAAACAGGGGAAGCAGGGACAGAAAAGAACTGAGTTACAGAACCAAGAGAGAAGGAGGTTTGAGGGAACAGTGGGGTTGTCAGCAGTTCAAATGCTGCAGACTGCTTCAACAGAGGCATGAGAGAAAGGGCCTGGAAGATCATCTGATCCAGGAGAGAGACGTGTCAGAATCACCCAGCAAGTTAGGGATGAGGCTGCAACTAAAGCCCGGGTGCCCTGCCCCCCAATTTGGAACATCTCAAATTAGAGCCCGGCATCTCCCACTGCCACCTGGTAATTCCTTGAGCTCTATGTAAACACAGAGTAGGAACCTAAGAGTTTCTGAAATCACTTGATTATTAAATTGTTCATTTCCTGTTCTTAGAAATGAAGTTTTTTCACAATGTATTAAATCGAACGAAAACATCTTGACTGAGCTGAGCAACCTTCAAACTCAGAATTCGGGGTTAGGCGGGTGGGTTCTCTTGCATTTCTTAGAAAGCATGGAAAGCCTGTTCCTTTTTGGTTTGTTCCACAAATATGTAGTCAGCAACGGCTGGCATTTTATGAGTTCCTGCAACACCCCAGGCACTTGACAGGTATCATTCATTCTCCTTCAAACATCCATTCAAGGGCGGCCTTAATATTCCCCCATTTTGCAGGGAGCAAACTGAAGCTTGCCCAGGGACCCACAGCCAGTAAGCATAGCTGCCTGGATTTTGAACCAGGTGTGTCTGATGCCAAAGCCCCTGGGTTGTTTTGTGTTTTGCTTTTTTTTTTCCCTGCACATCATGACTTTCTCTTCCCAAAACAACCTATCAGATGAGATGGTCTGATCACGTAGAAAAGCTCTTGGGCCCCATATCATGAAATAAACTCAGTCTACCGATATGACTTCTCATCTTGAGAGAAATGAAGAAAATCTATCAAAGAACAACCAGTGACCCTGAACTCGGCCAGGTTGCAATATCCAGCCTTGAACCCAACAAGGTTGCAATATCTGCCACCCTTTCCCAGGAACCCTTTTTCTTCCTTGCAAGTCTGTGTGGGACAAAAGGCCTTGGGGAGCAGGCCTGGCCTCAGCTTACCATGAAGCTACTTCACACTTTGGATAGCTCACGGATGTCCCCTCTACACTTGAAAAGAGATCTGTGTCTGTTAAAGAACATTGGAACTGAATGGTTAAAATACAAAGAAAATCTCAAGCTGCAGCACTAGGGTTCAGCTTCTCAGGGATGTAGGGGGAAGATGGTAAGGAGGCCAAGGGGGAAGGCTCTTCCTCCCCCACCACCTCCATTGGAAGAGTTCCACTTTTACATATTTTGCATATTGAGATTCCCATTAAGATTTTATTTGGAGAACCCTTCTGAGGCAAAAACATAATAAAAAATATAATAAAAACTGAAAGTCGGTGATTTAGGAAGAGGAGTAGGATACTAATGTCTGCTGAGTGCCTGCAAGGCCCGTGCTAGGTAGTTTAAAAGCCCTAAGCCCCCAGAAGATGACAATGTCTCCAACACTCCCATGTGAAATTCAAAATTAAAATCGATATTAAGCTATAAAACATAAAAATTACACATACACTACAATAAAAATAACGTATTTTCCATTTGTCTAATTTCAAAAGTCAGGATCTGTTTATCCAAGCTGGCTGTTCTCATTTGCTCAGCTGCCTCCGATTGGCTGGGGCAGCAACACCGGCTGGTCTTTTGATGGGCTGATCCAGTGGCCCAGGCTGAGCCCCCTCCAATCTCCGCCGGAGCCGGGGAAAGGTGGCATTGCCATTTCTCTCTTACAGAGGAGGAAACTGGGGACTCGAACAGGTTAGGGCCTTGCTGAACGTCCCATGGCAAATAAGGAAATGACGGTGGCATTGGAAACCGGATCTGCCTGACTCCAAGTTCCAGGCTCTTTCCAATGCTCCTGGCTTCAATCAAATCTGAACAATAGGGTCAAGATGAAGGCTTTAAAATAGGGACCAAACCGCTTTCAAAAAGCTATTTGGCAGCACCTACGTGTCTGCCCAGTAAATCGCTTTCTTCCATCTCCTTTTTCCTCTAGCAGGGCATTGGGTCTTGACCTCAGAGCGATGGGTGCCTGGTGTCTGAACCAGGGTGAGGCTGCTGTCTGTCTAGCTCCACCGCCCTGCCTGTGCAGAGGCCTCTCCCATCTGACTCCCAATTCTCTTTTGCAGGTTGTCACATCTTCCCGAGCCAGGCCAGCCAGGAGCGCTGCATGCAAATCCTGCCGTGGGCTAGGGCACGCTAACCAGAGCCGGCGGCATGGACTTCGTCATGAAGCAGGCCCTTGGAGGTGAGGTCCAGCACCCTTCCGCGCGTCCTCACCCCTCCCCTCTCTCCCCAGCCCTGACCCCTAGCTGACCTCGCCCTCTCCCACCCACCCCTTCCTCGTAGGGGCCACCAAGGACATGGGGAAGATGCTGGGGGGAGAGGAGGAGAAGGACCCTGACGCGCAGAAAAAGGAGGAGGAGCGGCAGGAGGCCCTGCGGCAGCAGGAGGAGGAGCGCAAGGCCAAGCACGCGCGCATGGAGGCGGAGCGAGAGAAGGTCCGGCAGCAGATCCGAGATAAGGTCAGCTCCGCCCGCCCGCCCTGGGGAGGGCCACAAGCGGGTAAAACCGGTTCAGCGAAAGCCCCTGCTGGGGCTCCCCTGGATCCCAGCTCTCACCTTTGCCCTAGCTCTCTCTGAGCCTCACTCTTCGCATCAGCAAAATGGGTGTCACAAGGACACCTCCCTCAAGGGATCCTTTTGGGGATTAAGAGAATGCGCGTAGTAGGTACTCCAAGAGGGTAGACCCTACGGTCCACCATTTCGTACTGCAGATCTTTGGGACCAAAAATGAGTGCAGTTCTGAATTTGGGAATGTTCGAAAAATACCACAGTGTCCTAAGCACTTTGTGCTGTTAGGTGTCACTCCCAGCGGGTCTGGGGCTGCCACCCTACTCCAGACAGTCCAGTGCATGTCTGTTAGTGCGGTGCAATAAATAAAGGATAGAAGTAGTCTTCCATTGGTTCAAGTCAGATCCGTCACCAAAATTTGGCTCAAAATATATGAGCAAACGCCATGTGTTCAGATTTTTGCGGATTTCAACACAGCAGGGAGTTCTGATGGGCAGGTGTTAATTTTAAAGGAAACCCCACGTATGGTCTCTCCCACTGAGGACCAGGCACCATCCCACAGGGAAGACACCCTTATCCCCACTTTACTGATGACAGGACTGAGGCTTGGGAAGTACTCCTGGCCACCTCAGCCAGTGCTGCATGATCATGAGACTCCCGCTGTCTCCTTGCCCACCCCGCTTCATGCGCGTCTCTGCCCTCCCCCTCCCCAGTATGGGCTGAAGAAGAAGGAGGAGAAGGAAGCAGAGGAGAAAGCAGCCCTGGAGCAGCCCTGCGAGGGGAGCCTGACCCGGCCCAAGAAGGCCATCCCTGCGGGCTGCGGGGACGAGGAGGAGGAGGAAGAGGAGAGCATCCTGGACACGGTGCTCAAATACCTGCCCGGGCCGCTGCAGGACATGTTCAAGAAGTAACCAGGCCTCCTGCCCCAGCCCACTCCACCTGTTACTACTTCTTTTTGGTTCTTTCTTTTCTTTTTATTAGGTTAAGTCTCAATTCTGAAGGGAAAAACCTCAGTTGGCCTCTGCCCCCCTTCCCTGGCCAGGGGCTTCTCCCCCTCAGCTCTCCCTCACACCTCCCTTCATCCCAGGGTATCCACCTGCACCCCACTCCCAAGTAGCTTGAAAAAGGGAGAACAGTCTTTCCCCAGCAGGGGTCAGGGGGCGCTGAACCCAGGGCCAAAGGCACTGGGGGCCCCCTCAGGAAGCCTAAGGTCATGCTAGTGTGGTGACCCCCATACATTCCTTCATGCTCCCCACTGCCAGGAGGACCACTGTCCCCAGCCAGCCAAAGTAATGACACATTCCAGCCCTGCCCAGCATGGTGACCTTTGGCCTCTAACCCTCAGTGGGCCCCCAGGTCAGGGCAGGGGCACTGAGTGGCCTGGCTCTGAGGAAGGGAGTCAGGGGAAGCCTGTCCCGGGAAGGCCCAGGCTGAGAGGCCCCGGGTCTGGCCAGGCTGGGATCTGGGCGGGAGGCTGGGGCTCTCCTTCTTCCATCTCCTTGGTGACACCCAGCCCAGGGGCACCCCCTTCCCTAGCCCCCACCTGGAGAGACATGGCCCCTGCCAAGCTGGTCCCTCCGAATGGATCCTTTGTGGACTTTAGCTCATTTGTGGAGAAACCCCAGGTAGGGAAGCCCCTTGTTCCTCACCCCCACCCCACTTAGGTCTGGGCCCCCACTGCCAGGCTGGGCCCAGCTTGCTCAGTCAAGGGGCTGCCCAGGCCCCCAGAAAACACTTGGAGCCATCGGGCAGTGATGGTCTATGCCATGGGGAACACCCCCATTGGTGTGGCCAAGCTGCCCCCATTCCTATCCACCCCTCTCCCCACCCTGTCCTGTCCATGCGCTTCCAGGGCCCCATGGTCCCCAGGAGGACCCTTCCTAGCCAAAGCCCCAAGCCTTTGGTGAGAAGCCAATTCCCACTTGACAGAAGGCGTCCATCCATTCATCTCATTGGCCAAGGACAAACTCTCCTCTGGGACGTCTGGGACTGGCATTTGTCCCCCACTCAAATTATCAAAGCTTTCTGCTCAGTCAGTTGTGTGGGGATGCTCAGTGAGGGAAGAGGGGTCAAATGGGGAAGGAAACTCTATGCATGCATGCATGACAGTGTGTGGCAGAGACGGAGTCAGAGATTGTGTGTTCAGAGATCATATGCATATGTGTAGGGCTAGAGCGTGTGTGTGTCTTGAGATTGTGTGTGTTGTAGTCATCATATCTATGTGTTAAAGATTGTGTATGTTAGCCTTGTGTATGTGTGCTTGATTGAGGTGGTGTATTCGGGTTGAAATTGTGTCATGTGTGTGCTATCCATCTCGTGTTTAGAGGCTGTATATGTTAGCTTGTGTAAAAATGTGTTTTCAAAGCAGCGTGTGTATCGGGAGTGATGGGTATATGTAAGGTGTTGTAGAAGCATGTGTTTGAGAGAATTGAGAGATAGTTGAAGGCTGCTGTGTGCATGTCTGGGGGTCTGAAAAGACAGTTGTGTGCATGGATGTGTGCTTGGGGAGAAAGAATGTGGGGAAGATGTCCCTTCCCAGCCCTGAGACCACTGGTCACAGTTGGCCACCTCCAACGGGAGACCTTGTCCTTGGCCTAGAGTCCTCCCACTTTTGGGGGGTTCCTGCCTGAGGTCCTCAGAATCCCACTGCGACAGACCCAGGCAGTGCCCCAGGAAGCCATGCTGGGCCCCCGCCAGGGCCTATCCCAAAAGCAGGGGCCAGGGAGGGGGCGACTTGCCTGCCCCTAAAGCCTTTGCTCCCATTGGCCCCAGTTTGCATTCTGCAGGTTTTCCATTTTAGTGGATTCTGCTTTTATTTCAGAGACAGACATGTGTCTTCTCTGTCCGTTTCCAATAGGTAAAGCCATATCAGTTAGACTGCAATACTTTAAACATGAGACAAAACAATCCATATGTTTAGGGAACCAGAAAAGTCCCCTGGTCTGTCCCTTCTTTGGGGAGCAGGGCCTCGACAGCTCCAGCTCCCTGGACCTACCTTCCTCCCCGCACCCCCGCCCCCACCTTGTGCCCCTGTGTCCAGCCCCCCAGGGGGCCTGTGTCTGTGTCTGTGCCTGTGTCTGTGATGGGGATCCACCTCGCACCCCTGTTGTCTGCTTGTCTGTGTCTGTTATCCTGGGCAGGATGGTCATTCTCAAGAACCCTGGGGTCCTGGGCCAGAGACAGGCAGGGCCCAGTCCAGGGGCCCCAGGCCTCCCCAGTCCCAGTGTGTGAGCCCCACTTGGACACAAGTGTTCAGAGATGTCCCCCTCTGCCACTTGACAGGGACCTTCAAACCTCGACAGTGATGCCAGGACACAGAGAGTACCAGATAGGAAGCAGAGACCAAGGCGCAGGGTGCTTCAGATGAGCAAGAGAACCCAGTCAAACCAGATATCCCAGGTGGGCCGGAGGGACCCCAGACCCTCAGAGGGCTGCCCTGGTGGTCTCCACAGTGCAGTCCCTCTGTATTCCCAGAATGGGATCGGGGCTTTCAGCCCCACCCTGATGCCTGCCCCCCAGGATGCCTGGTTTAGTCTGGGTCCATGTCCCAGACCCCTCTATTCTGCTCCAGGACAGCAGGACTTCAGGTCTTCCTGGGGGTGGGTATAGGAGAAAATTTCTGCCTGGCACACACCTGGCTCCAGCCATTGCCAAGAGATCACTCTTAGGCCCAGGGGAACACAATGACTATCATTACTGACGCAGATCTGGCTGTGGAGAGCAGCCAATGTGTGGCCCAGAGAGCATGTCTGGGTGGAGCACGTAGTGCACGGAGTACGTGAGAGTTGCTCTAGCAGGGGTGGGATCCTCACAGGATCACCTGGGAGGTGAGGTGTGTGTGACCCACTGGATGGAGGGGAATGAGTGTGCACACACAAATGGGGCAATGTGCATGCAACACACTTAGGGGAGGAGTGGCCCCAGAATTCAGCACGCGCACAACACACAAGGGAGAGAACCCCCAGATACGAAAATAGGAAGGAGCAATCATTTGTAGATGGGTGAAAAAAGAATGAGGTTCAAGGGAGCGTGCACCAGGTGAGGTGAGCGTGTGTGCTCTCGGGGAAGGGCCCAGGCTCCCGTGCCTGGGAGGAACTGCCAGAGAGAAGGAAAAAGGCGGCTGTGGATCACCCTGGGCTGGGCATCGGCGATGGGTCAGGATCTCCAAACGTGGATGTCCTCTCCTCCGACTCCAGAAGCTCCTGGAAGGTGTTCTTAACTGCAAAGTTGTGCAGGGTACTCCTCCAGATGGAATCAGGAAGTCGAGACGCCATCCCAGGTGTGTGTAAGAGAGAGAGAGAACAGAGAAGAGACAGAAGAATTGCAGCCCAGAGCCCCTATCAGGGGGACAGCTGGTGGGCAAAGCAGCCACTCCACAGCTTTGTGGCTAGAGTACAGTGGGGTGGACCCCCCAGCCCCAATAGCCCTGGTACCCAGCTAGCAGGGTTGCCCACCCCCGCTGTCCACCTGCTCCATCCTCTAGGGTTCCACAGGCCCCTGACCACACAGGGAGGCTGGGGTCAGCCTGGGCTCCCAGGCCCAAGGACATGCCTCCCACCAAATATCCCCTGCTCCAGTCCCACTCCTGTCACCCCAGCTCTTCACTGGGGAGAGAACAGGAGGTGCTCATGCTGGCCCTGGGTGGGAGCGGGGAGTCCTGGTGAGACCCAGGTGAGATGGACCATCCTGCCCACGTGGGGGAACCCCTTTCCCACATTCGTGCTGTGTCATTGTTGCTCTGCTTCCTTTCAATGTGTCAGTGCCTGGGGGGAGGGGAGGAGCACCCCCTCAGCCCCCCTGAACCTGACCAAAAGCCATGGCTGTTGCTCCCCCCTTTGTATGATGCAAATGCTGAGATGTACAAAATCAACCATGACAACAAAGAAAAAGACCTTGTACAGCAGCTCTCTGTCTGTCCGTCCTCTTCTGTCCATCGGCACCACCAGGGTCAAACAGGGGCACCGACTCACCAGGGAGGAGGCAACCCACAAAGCTCAAGAGGCCCCAGAAAATCTTCAATTTTACCCTGGCTTCTGGCCAGGACACCATGGAAATGACTCCAGAAATCACCCGCAGCCAAAGTTGGGACTGGGCTCGGGGTTCCAGGATCACTCTGCTTCCCTGCCTTCCAGAATCAATTCTTCAGCCCCAGGGGCTGAGTGGTCCCCATGGGCCCCCCACCCCCCGCTCACACACACCATCTCTGACACCCCTTCCCCTGAGCCCCTCAGGGTGCCGCTTCCTGAGAATGCTGTCAAGTCGCACAGTGGGCAGCAACCTGTCCTCATTCATTCCCCAGACACTGAGGGAGACCTGCTCCCCATGGGCCACATGCAGAAGCCTGGGGTCCCATAGAAAGGACACCACTCAGCATTCCTCCCAGACACAGGCACTTCCCAGGCCTTGGTGAGGAGTCAGAACTGTTCCGGAACCCCCTCCACCCTTACCCTCACCCTAATACCCTGCCTTAGTTAGGTCCCAATCCTCTCAGCTTGGCTGGGCCCTTCCCATGGCCATGCAATGGTCTCCCAGCCCCCACCCCTCTCCTTCCATGCACCCTCTTCCGCCACCCTGCGCCTGCCTCCAAGGCGCATCCAAAATGCAGACTTCACCATTTCACTCCCTGCCCAGAGCCCTCCAAAGGCCTACAGGAAGGCATCTGCCTATAGGATAACATCCAGATTGTGCAAATGGCCCTGTGTGATGTGGCCTCAACCTACCGATCAGACCCACACCCACCTCTGTGCTCCAAGTGCCCCAGTCCCCATCTATACCATCTTCTTGATGTTTGCATATTCTGCCTCCGGTGCCTGAGATGAATGGTGCCCTTACCCTCCTTGGTGCTCTAGGGAGCTTGGAGCTCCCTCAAGCTCCAGCTCAAACATCACTTCCTCTGCGAAGCCCACCCTGATCCAGCCCCTGTCCCCCTGACCAGAGCAGAGGCTGTTGTGCTCACAGCCACAGAGCATCACGCCTGAGTGTTCAGACAGTGCTGGATGTGCTTACGGCTCTGTCACCCAGCAGAGTGATCCTGAGTAAGCCACTTCACCCCTCTGAGTGTTTGCTCGCAAGTGAAATGGGATGACAAGCATTGCTCCGATCTCCACGCTTGTTGTGAAGGGTAAATGGGGTCCTGCACATGCTTTGAGCACCACATGCCAAGCATTCAGTGAACGGAGCTTCGCAAATTCTGTTGAAAGAGATGTCGCTGAACCTGTCTCCCTCACTAACTTGGGAGCTTTATGAGCGCAGGGCTGGCCTGTGCTCTGATCCCTCTGCAGCACCCAGCATAGGGTCTGGCCCACAGTGTGTTGCCAGGGACCCCAATGCTGATTCAGGGCCCAAGATATCAATCTCTGCACCATCTACTTGGTAGCCACAGTCACTCTTCTTTTGGCTTGTTGTACTTACTAGGCAATGTGGGGAGCAGTGCAGACCCTGATCCCCTACCTTCTATGTCCTGACATCACCCTCCTGCCTGTTCTCCCAGATCTGCCCATACCCCTGGGTTAGTGCACTGTGGGTAGCAGGGTCCTTGGACTCTCTGAGTCAGAGGGAGCTCAGTGTGCAATGGGAGGCCGTGCTAGTGATCGACGGCTACATAACAAATTATTACAAACTCAGCAGCTTAAAACAACACATGTGTATTATCTCCATTTCTGTGGGTCAGGAGTCCTGGCACAGCTTACCAGGGTCCTCTGCTTCAGGACCTCTCACAGGGCTGCAGTCAACATGCAGGCCAGGGCTGGGGTCTCATCAGAAGGCTCAGCTGGGCACGACTCGCTTCCAAGCTCACATGATTACTGGCAGGCTTCAGTGCCTGTTGGATTGCGGGCTTCAGTTCTTGGCTGACTGTTGGCTGGAGGCCATCCCCTGGCCCTTGCCAGGTGGGTCTCTCCCACTGGGGCACCTCACAACAGGGCAGCTTGCTTCACCAAAGCGTGCAAGCCACAAAGGCAACAGAGAGAGTCTGCTAGCAAGATGTAAGCCACGTTGTTATATAAACTAATCGTGGAGGTGACTCTCCCGTCACCCTTGCCATCTTCTATTGGCTAGAGGTAAGTCACAGGACTCACCCACACTCATGGGCAGGGGACTGCACAGGGTGTGAATACCAGGACAGGGGATTATTGGGGGCATCTTAGAGGCTGCCCACCATAGAGATTGAGGCAAACTCCCCCTTTCCTACAAAGCACTGGAGTAGAGCAGGGCCTTGGAGGAGCCAGAGCTCCAAACCTCTTCAGCCACAGGGTCCCAGGTGGTAGAGGAAATGTCTCAGAGCTGGAGCAGCAGCCAATGGCAGGCTCTCCTGGAGCCTGTACAAGACGAAGGTCATTCCCAGAGCCCCCAGGCTGGGCTCTGAGGGCCTTCTAAGGGTGGGGACTGCAGAGAAAAAGAACAAAAGGGCTTGTGGCTTCCCTGGGAGTCCATCTGTGTGCTCTGCCCAGCACCCCAGGCACTGTCCTAAGACTCAGGGCCCACCTCCAGAAACAACCCAGCCTGGGACACTCAGATGCCTGCCCTCAGCTTCCCTCTCCTCTCCACTCAGTGGATCGCAAGGTCAGTAAATGCCAGCATCCTCTCATTTTCAGTCCTCAATGTCTTCTCCTAAGAGTCTTAATCCTCTCCGGTAAAATGAGTATTCACTGGGCTTCTACCATGTGCTAGACACCAAGAATACCAATCACACAGCCCTCCCTCCAGGAACCTACGTGCTGAAGGAGGAGATAATGGAGAAACAGAACAGCTGCCCACCAGAGCATGAGCAGTGCCACCGGTGAACTTGGGATCATGGTGCAGGCTCCCTGGAGGGGTTTACATCTGAGATGAGTCTTCAATGAGAAGGAATCAGCCTGGTGGAGAAGGGGGGCACATCCAGGAGAGGGACTGGCATGAACAAAGGCATGGAGCAGACAAAAGTAGTTTAACATGGGCAGTGGGAGTGGGGGATGGAGAAACAGAGGGTATCTGCATGAATTCATTGAGCTCTCCGTGAAAGGCTGAGAGGTGGGGGACTTCAACCTGGGTGCCAGGAGGTGGAGCTTGGACTCTACCTGCAGGCAATGGAAAGTCACTGAGGGTACTGAGCAGAGATATGACATGATCAGATGTGCAGATTGAGGAAGATCAGCTGGGGCTGTGAGGAAGGTGAACCCCAAAATGTAGCCATGTCTTGACTATTGACTTCACTACAGGATCAAAGCACAGGAAATCAAGAAACCTGGGATGGGAAGGGGATTTAAAGTCAAAGCCATCCTCCCATGCAATTCAGGAAAACCTCCTGTGCCATCTTAGGTAAAGGGCACACTCCTGCTTACATTCTCCACAGTGTTGGGAAGCTCATTCTAGGCAGACAGCTCTCCTCTTTCTCCTAAACCAAAAGCTGCCAGGAAGCAGGGGGTTAATGAAGGCTTCTCCAGCATCTCTTTAATTGACTGCAAAATCCTGCTTCCAGACCACTCACTTAGCACTTGTAATTAATTGGGGCTTCTTGCCTGATCTGAGAGATGATGCGTTACCCCCTGAGGACAATGTTTTCTCAGCTGGGATTCTCCAGCTGGAGACAACGCTACACACCCAGCATCTCCCCAGGCACTGGCCTGGGTATGAGTGCAGGCTCCAGCCCTTCCCCTCTGGGTGAGCTCAGGCAGGGTGCTTCCCCATCAAGAGCACAGAGCCAGCACATTGCACAGACTCAGTGGGTGGGTCAGAGCTGGTGTCACCATCTCCGTGGGCTCCAGACCCAGGGCATCCACTCTATCCTGGGGCAGGACCAGGGGTCTTCAGCTCTTGGCCACATCAACTCCCTGCTGTTCTCATTGTGAGGGGCACTTGGCATGGCCCTGTCTGCATAAGGGTCAAGACAGCCCATGTCAAAGTACATAAAACAGGGGAGAAAAAGGGAAGGCAAGGGAACCCCTACTTACCAACCACCTGCTGTATGCCACACATGGGGGCTGATTACTTTAAAGCCTCCTGCTCTCCTCCTCCCAACAGGAATCTGTGAAGTCAGTATTCTCCCCACTTTACATATGAGAAAGCTGAGGCTCACAGGTAAAAGCATGAAATGGGAATGGACACAGGCTTTGGACTCAGACAAACCTGGCCTTCAATCCTGATTCCTTCCATCTGATCCTAGGCAAGTGATCCAACAGCCCTGAATCTGGGTTTTATCTATTTTTAAAAATTATTATGTATTATAATACATACATAATAATACATAATAAAAATTACTATATATACTAATGCCCACCACGACCATCAGGGTCATTGAGGGAATTGAATAAAATAATGCCCATAGATCCCCTGGCACAGTGCCAGGCATATAGCAGGTACCTAAAAAATAACAGTGACTGGGTGTGGAGGTTCATGCCTGTAATCCCAGCACTTTGGGAGGTCGAGGCAGGTGGATCACCTGAGGTCAGGAGTTCGAGATCAGCCTGCACAACATGGTGAAATCCTGTCTGTACTAAAAATACAAAATTAGCCGGGCATGGTGGTGCATGCCTGCAATCCCAGCTACTTGGGTGGCTGAGGCAGGAGAATCTCTTCAACCTGGGAGGTGGAGGTTGCAAGCCAAGATCGCACCACTGCACTCCAGGCTGGGAGACAAGAGCAAAACTCCGTCTCAAAACAACAACAAAAAAAAGACAGCCATTGCTACTAAATGCTACTATTACTATAGCAAGACTGATGAAGAAAAGTAACTAGAGGAGGAAAGGAGGGAGAAGAAATGAAAAGGATAAGGAGAGTAATTTGTTATGATAAAAATCTTTTGTCTTTTCATGTAACACAAGACAGGTGAGAGGCAAGGGCTAAAGTGAGTTACGGGACGGAGGGAATAACTGACTCCTTCAGGAAGCGCTCTTGAATTTTAGCTCAAAAGAGACTTGGCAATTTGCAGTAGTTACCTGTTACTGCATAATAAATTACCCCAAAATATTAGTTGAGTGTGGTTGTACACACTTGTAGTCCTAGCTACTCAAGAGGCTGAGGTGGGAGCATTGCTTCAGGAGGCTGAGCTGCAGTGAGCTATGATCATGCCACTGCACTCCAACCTGGGCAACGAAGTGAGATCCTATTTCTACAAAAATAAATAAATAAATCACCCTAAAACTTAGTAGCTTCAAGCAATAAACATTTATTTTCTGTCCACTTCTGTGGGTCAGGAATTCTGGAGTGGCCTAAGTAGTTCTGGATTGTGGTCTGTCATGAAGCTGCAATCAAGATGTCAGCCAGTCCTGCAGTCTCATCTGAAGGCTTGACTGGGCTAGAGGATCCACCTCCAAGGTGGCTCAGTCACAGGACTGGCAGCTGGTGCTGGCTACTGGCAGGAGGCCTCTTTTCCAGAGCCTCTTCATAGAACTTCTTTAGCATCCTCGCAGTATGGCAGCTAGCCTCCCCCAGAGTGAGTAATCCAAGAGAGCAAGGTGGAAGCTGCAATGTCTTTCATGACCTAGCCTCAGACACATACCATACCTTCTGCAGTATTCTATTAGCCACACCAACCAGCTGTGATTCAATGTGAGCGGATGCTACACGGGGCACAAATACTGGGGGAAAGCTCCCTGGGGAGTGGCCCCCCCTTGCAGGTTGTCTACCTCACAATGCAGACCTCAGCACACCTGCAGCTCTTTCTTTAGCCTCTAGTTAACAAACACTCCTTCATTCATCCATCCATTGAGAAAACATCTCCTCATTCCTTTCTGCCATCAGCAAGTGCCTTCCTCCAAAGGGCCTCCTCACAGCCAAACCCAGGCTAAGCACTGCCTTTCAGACCCAGATCTGACATGGTCACCGGAGCCTGTAGTGCGGACATGCAAATCAACACAAGCTGCCTATCATGAGCAAACACTTGGAACCTGGTTCCAAGCCAAGCTTCATTTGACCTTGATCATATTATCTCATCTCTCAGGGCCTCCATAAAAAGAGATAAGACTTGCACTGCCCAGTCATGGCAAAAATGTGTTAAAGTGCCCAGCACAAGGCAAGTTCTCAATAAATGATGACTAAGACTGTTAATATTACTATTCTAAACAAACAGAACTTGCACCCCCAAACCCGGACAGTCACGCACCTAGGCTTCCCCCACCCTTCAAGAGAAGGCTGGGCTCTTGGACCCCAACACTGGCCCCCAGCTCCTGCCAGCCACCTTCTCCAAGGCCTAGCTGAGGCTTGCCTTGGCTCTGCCTGCCAGAGCCTCCCCAGCTGCCAGCCCTAATAAGCTGCTCCAGCCAAGACCTCAAATTGATTTGCCATCGTTTAGCTGGGAAGCAAGAGCTCTTCTTGACTCATGGCCAAAATCCATTCTGTAATAGCAGAGTAATCACCTCCATGGCGGGTGTCCGGAGAATGTGATAGAGATCTAGCACACAAAGTCTCCATCCTAACGCCCAGAACCCCAGCCTCGCTGCGGCACACCTCTGGTCTCCCTCCTCCCTCCTGCACCTGTGCGGCCGCCATGTGTGTCCTCTGCAGTAGCATGTCCCCTCCCGTACTTTACATGGTCTGATGCAGTGGCTCTAAAACTTTGCAGCACAGCCGACTAGCCTGGGGAAGCTCCAAAATATACTGAAGCCTGGCCCTGGCCCCCTGACAATCTGATTCAATTGGTATAGGGTGCATGCTGGGCACAGAGGTGCCTTTCAGTTAGTTAGTTTGATTGTTTGTTTGTTTGTTTGTTTGTTTGAGACAGGGTCTCGCTCTGTCACTGAGGCTGGAATGCCCCATGGTGCAATCATAGCTCAGTGCAACCTCGATCTCTTGGGCTCAAGCAATCCTCTTGCCTCAGCCTCCCTAGTAGCTGGGACTGCAGGCATGCACCATCAAACCCAGCTAATTATTGTTTTGTTTTAAGAGATGAGGACTTGTTGTGTTGCCCAGGCTGGTCTTGAACTCCTGGCCTCAAATGATCCTCCTGCCTCAGCCACCCAGGCATTGGGGTTTTTAATTAAGAGCTCTCTAGGGGGTTCTGATGGGCAGCAAAGTCAGGGAACTGCTGTCTAAGGCATACAGCACTGCCACCTCTGGATGTGTGCACTTAGCATGACTCATTTAGTCAACAATTATTTATTGAGCACCTACAATGGCTGAGCACTGTTCTAAGGTCTGGAAATGCCACCAAGAACAAAGTCATTGCCTGCATAGACTCAACATTCTAGTCAAAGGCAGTGGCCAAGAAACAAGAGAATAAGTAAATTTATAAGCTACTAAATAATAATAAATGCCAGCCAGGCACAGTGGCTCATGCCTGTAATCCCAGCACTTCGGGAGGCCGAAGCGGGCAGATCACCTGAGGAGTCCAAGACCAGCCTGGCCAACATGGTGAAACCCCATCTCTACCAAAAATACAAAAATTAGCCAGGTGTGGTGGTGCACACCTGTAATCCCAGCTACTTGGGAGGCTGAGGCAGGAGAATTGCTTCAAGTGAGCTGAGATTGAGCCACTGCACTCCAGCCTGGGTGACAGAGTGAGACTCCATCTCAAAATAATAATAATAAAAAATAATAATAATAATAATAATAATAAGTGCTTAAGAAGTCATGTGTGGCCGAAGTGGCTTTTGAATGACACCTGAGTCCCCCATATACCAGCTTACAGCATCCGCCCTGCCTACTGCTGAACAGATTCTGGTCCCTCACCTCAGGCCTGGACTGAGTCTCCACCTCAGCCATACAGTGACCCCAACTCACACGGTACCCCCAACCCTGGCCACACACTCAGTCTTGACACCAAGCACAGAGTGAGGCTCAACCCTAGTGGCAGACCCAGCCTGAGGTTGTGATAGTCTCTGACCATTTGCTTGGGCCCCAAATTCTCCCATGAACCCAGGTCTTGCCTCCCAGCAGCACCGCATGCAGAGAACAAAGCTCCCTAATGCCTGTCTAGCCCTGCTGCCAATCCCAAACTTAGCTCTACTCTCCACAACTTTCCCTACAGAAAACCCACTGGGTTTTCTAAGGATTTTTACTACTGGTGTCTACAGGCACAAGAAAACAGATGGGCTAAACAGATGGGAAAAGCCTCTGAGTGGTAAGGTTTTTGAAGCTGGAAGGTCCCTTAGAGAGCATCCAACCTCACCCCCTTGCTTTACAGCAAGGCCCAGAGAAGTTCCTAAGTAACTTGCTCAAGGTCATGCAGCACACCAGCAGCTAAACCAGAAATGGAATCCACGTCGCCTCTCAGCCCAGTGTTCCCTCTCCTGCCTCCCTACGACAGAGTAGGGGGTATCACCCATCTGCTAAAACAGCGCCCAGAATTTCCTCTGGGAACCCACTCCTCCTCTGTTCTCTACCCATGATTTGCATGAAATCCAATCCAATCTTCGGCAAGTGCTCCCCTGGTCCTGTGATTGGTTGGGAGCCAGACTCAGCACCCAATTGGGCAAGGCGGGTCTGGGAAATGTGCTGAGACCGCAGTTCCTCCTCCCTGGTGCACTCAAAGCTGGGGACTGGGAGGCCCCAGTGCTGCCTGCCTCACTGTCATCTCACGTGGGCTAGGGATGAAGCCAATCCCGGATGAGGAGGAAACGTGTGCGATGAAGAGAAATGGAATTGTGGGGGCATCATCTGAACATCCACCAACCCATACCTGGAAGAGTTCCTCCCTCTGGCTTTTTTAGTTCCGTAAGTCAATAAAATCCCCTTGTACTTAAAGCTATCTGTGTTGGGTCTCTGTTGTGTGCAGGCCTGACCAATACCGAAGGCAAGCTCTTTCTGGCTCTCCCAGGACGGCACTTCCCTACATCAAACCGTCCCGCTCTCAGATCTCAACCATCTTTTTGCCCTTGGTTTCTCCCCACTCCTGGAGCTCCATGGAGCATGGTCCCTCCCCTGACAGGGCTCTGTCTTCTCCAGTGTCCCCCACATTGTGGCAGGCAGAACAATGCCCCTCACCCCCACAAAGATGTCCACATCCTAATGCCTGGAATCTGTGAATGTGTTCTTATCTTATGCAGCAAAGAGGAATTAATGCTGCAGATGCAATTAAGGTTTCTAATCATCTGATCTTAAAAGAGTAGATTATCCTGGATTATCTGATTGGGTGCAATGTAAACACCAATGTCCTTAAAAGTGGAAGAAGGAGGCAGAAGAGAGCCAGGGTGATGGCAGTGTAAGAAGGACGCAGCCCAACATTTCCGGCTTTAAAGACAGAAAGGGCCCATGAGCCGAAGAAAGTGGGTGGCCTCTAGAAGCGGGAAAAGGCAAGGAAACAGACTCCTCCTGACAGCCTCCAGGAGGAACGCAGCCCTGCCTACACCTTGATGTTAGCCCAGTGAGATTGAGTCTGGTCAGATTTCTGACCTCCAGAACCCTAAGAGAATAACTGTGTTGTTTCAGGCACCGCGTTTGTTACAGCAGCAATGGGAAACGGATATGATACTGGTACTCAACAGGGTGGTTAACAAACACTCCCCCTGAGGCCCTGGATCAGCACTAAGCACAGGCCTGACTCTGAGCTGGATGCCAGGAACAGCGAGATAAACAAGGCCCCCAATGCCAACCCTCAAGGCTCTGGCATTCAGCTGGGGCAGGGGCCAGATCTGCAGTAGACTCTGACACAGCATGCTCAGTGCCGTAACGCAGGGGCGCGCAGGATGCTGCCGGAGCCCAGGGTAGAGACACCCAAACCTGCTGGGGGCATTTCCTAGAGGAGGCAGAAGCTGAGCTGACTCTCGAGTTAGCTGAGATTGAAAACCAAAAGCCAGGGGGTGGGGGTGGGGGGCAGGCATCCCAGGCAGAAGGAGCTGCAGGAGCAGAGGCTCTGAGACTGGGGGAGCCGGCCCACTGGAGGGTGCAAAGGGCTGCAGAGGGATGCGGAAGCAGAGGCTGCAGCAGGGGCCCGGCTGTGCGGGCCTGGGATGCCAGAATAAGGAGGGCGAACTTCATCCACAGGGCTGGGGGCCACTGGAAATATCAGGCAGGAAAGAGATGTAGACAGACAGCGGGACCAAAGTGAAGACTGAAATGGTCCAACAGGGAAGGGAAGGTGTGAGGTCTAGGGCTGTGAGGAAGGGAGCGGAGGGAGACACTGGAGAGCTGACATCCCTGCAGGGGTTAAGGAAAGAAACAGAGTTGAGGACGAGTCCAGTTTTCTGGCCTGGACTAGTGCTCTTCCTCAAGACAGGTGCCACAGAGGCAGAGCAGATTTGAGGGGAGGAGGAGAATGCAGGAGTCTGTGCAGCCTGGAAACACCCCAAGAGACACCCTGGAGACAGCTGCTCAGCAGAGAGGTCTGAGCTGTAGACAGGAATTCAAGTCACCACCGATGGCCGGGGAGCACATGGTGACGGGGAGAGAAGAGGCCAGGGGAACTGAGCCACCTAACAGATGTCCTTCCACATGGAACAAGGGAAAATGCTATGGTCTGCAATATGGGAGCAGGAAGAGGTCCCAAAACTGCAAATAGAAATGGCAGGATTCTCAGACAGACAAGGCAGGGTGTGAGCGTCCAATGGACCCCCCCAGCCCCCACCATGGAAGCCAAGGAGGCCTCAGGATGGGGGTGCCCCTCAGAGGGGCCATGGGGACCAGCTCTGACACTGATCCAGCTCCCCGCCTGCATCCAAGGATGCCCAAGACATCTGTGCTGCCAGGGGGTAGCCATGGTGACAGGTATAGGCCATGGAGAAGCCCCAATATCACCTCTCCCCCAATCAAATGAGACCAAGGGGTTTCCTAGTCCAGGCAGAGCCAAGCCCCACCCCCTCAACACACAACTCCCACGGTTGGTTTTTCCCTTCCCACCAAGCTCTTCAACATAGGGAGTATTTAATAACTGGCTGCCAAGTCCCCTGGGGACAGGCTAATGAAGCTGCCTCCCTGCCTCCCCGCCTCCCTGCCTCCCTGCCTCCCGCCTCGTCTGGGGCCTTGGCCCCTCCCCACCTCTCCCTGCCTATTCTACCCCTCCCGGCTCTCTCCTAAACCTCCCACCTCCTCCTCTCTGAAGCAATGGGGACCCAAATTGCTTTAGATGAGAAAGGGAGGCAGGAGACGCAGGCCAGAAAGTAAAGTCTCCCTCTGTGCCTCCTGTTCCAGTGTCCTCAGAATATTTGCTGAGTGACTGTGGGACACAGGCGCATCACCCACCTGCCATGTTTCTGGGGTGCTGCAGGCTGCAATTGGGTCTTTGGCCTCCAGCAGAAAAGGGGTCCCAGGGTGGAAGAAATGGTGCTTGTATGTCACATGGACTGGGGGGAATCTGGATTCTCTACCTTCCAGTGTGTGACCGTGGTGGAAGTCTCCTAGTTTCCTAGAAGCTCAGTTTCCTCGTCTGCGAAATGGGAACAATACCCCCTCACACAGACAGGCTGGAAGGAGACCATGTATGTACAGCACCTGCCACAGGGCCTGGTACGCAGAATGTTTGCAATAAATAATACGCCAGAGTGTTTCCAATTGCACTCCTTGGCAAGGTGAGGTGTCCAATCAGGATGTGGCGGTTGCCCTGGAAACACAGGTTTCTCTACACAAAGGGTCAGCAGATGCCATGGGGACTAAGCTCACCTCTCTGGCTTCCCCTAGGCTGGTTTTGTCCCTCCAGGGGTTGGTACTAATTTCTAAAACCCCTTTCTTCCTCTTACTTAATCACTGCTAATCTCTTGAGGGCTTGGTCAGGCAGAGTCTGTGGTTCAAGCTGGTGAGCTGTGGAAGCTCAGATCCTTCCGTCACACATCCTTCCTCCAGATCACAATCAGGACAGTGTGGGGAGGAGACAGGAACGCTCCTCGCCCTGCCTGAGCAGCTCGCCGCGACCATGCCTGTTCCCTGACACGGCTTTCCACCGTCAGGATGGTCATTCTGCCTCTCAGGCAGGCTCCTCGGGCTCTGTGCCCTCCCCCCTCCCCCAGCTCAGGAGCCTGGTGCCTTTCTCAGCCCAGGCTCAAAGGAGATCACTGGGCAGCTCTGTCTCCTGGAGACCAGGCTGCAAACTCCTCTGGGGTTCTGTGAAGGACACTGGCTGAGCATGCTGGCCTTCTTTCCTTCTTCTAAGAGCAGAACCCCAATATTATTTTGAGGGACCACCCTTCTCTACTCTCAACCCCTGTTCTGGCTCCCCTGGCCAACTTCAAAGGTGAACCAGGATGGGTTCAAGGATGATCCCATGAAGCAGCTATGACCAGTAAGAACCCCATCTGAAACGTTCACGAGAACCACTGGGAAAGCAGCTGCCCCTCCCTCCCCTCCCCTCCCCAACCCTCCCCTCCCCTCTGCTCTGGCTGAATGGCTACATACAGGTCTGGAGCTGCCAGTGTTCCTCCTGCCACCTTCTAGGGAGGGCCCACCTGGGAAGGACATTCACACAAGGGAGAGCAGAGCTGAGTGCTGGTGGCAGTCACGTGTTTGGGTCTTTGAGTGCCAGAGTTGCAGCAGGAGTGTCTTGGGAACAGGAGCGCTCATTTTGCTCATTTTGAGGCGAGCTTTGACCACCAGGCTCAGAGTCACGCAGAACTGGGTGTGAGTCCCAGTTCTGCATTCTGCATGCCTGACCTGTGTGAGATTCAGTTACACCCTCTAGGGCTAATACAGGGTTAATACCTGAAAGCAGCCAGGAGATCCAACATTATTTCCTTTGAGGGAATGTACTACTCCAGCTTCTCCACTTTGCAAACTCCTACTTGGCCTTCAAAACCCCATTCAGTGTCACCTCCAAGCAGTCAGATTCTCTCTGCCACGCCCCCACATGGAATGAATGCTTACTATACGCCAGGCATTGTGTTGTTGCATTTAATCTGCACAATAACCCTGAAAGGTATGGACTAAAATATCACAGTTTTGCAAATGAGGCACCAGAAATGTAAAGAGTTTAATTAACTGGCCAGGGACAGTGGCTCACACCTGTAATCCCAGCACTTTGGGAAGCCAAGGCGGGTGGATCACTTGAGTTCAGGAGTTCGAGAGCAGCCTGGCCAACATGGTGAAACCCCATCTCTACCAAAAAATATAAAAAATTAGCCAGGCGTGGTGGTGTGCACCTGTAATCCCAGCTACTCAGGAGGCTGAGGCAGGAGAATCACTTGAACCCAGGAGGTGGAGGCTGCAGTGAGCCAAGATTGCACCACTGCACTCCAGCCTGGGCAACAGAGTGAGATTCTGTCTCAAAAAGAAATCAAAGAGTTTAATGAACTTACCCAAGATCACACCCTCCATTCTGGTCTTATAATTGTCCATTTTGCCTCATTTTGCTCTCTCCTCCACAAAACTATGAACTGTCTGGACCTTGTTTATCTCTGCATCCTGCCTCTCAGGCGAGCTCCTTGGGCTGTGTGCCCTTCCCCTACCCAAGAGCCTTTACACCAGATGGAAGCACGTACGCACATGCCAACCACCAAGAGAAACTCGGAAGTCCCTCTTTCCATTCACCCACCCTCTCAGCCCCAGCCTGCATCCCCGCCCTTTAAGAATGCCCCGGGACATATAAGAGAGACTGAATTCGAATGCCCCCAGGAAACTACTAGGCACACAAAGAAAGCTGGTGTGGGGAGGCTCCCCTTAATGGAGAACCCAGCCCTTCTGAAGGGCCAGCTTCTGTCTATGGATTTGGAAATCTCTTCCAAACGCATCATTATCAAAGCAAAGACAGAGCCTATTATAAATGAAAGACAGTTGAGGGAATATCTATTCATATTTATTTGTACCTGCATTAAAAAAAAAACCAACCTGAACGGATGCACAAGAAACTCAAATAAGGGTTTCTTTGTGGTGGGGGGTTGAGACCAGTGAATGGTGGCAGGTGTAGGAGTTGGAGATTTCATTCTATACTGTTGAGTATTGTTTTGATTGTTGAACCCTAAGATGTATTATTTATTTGATATAAACATTAAAATTTGTAGATAACAGAAGAGGAAAGCCCCACTCCCCTCCAGCTGACTAACGCTGTGCAGAGATGCAGGCCCTGTGTGGCTGGAGTTCGCAGTTACTCAGAAGAAACCAGAATACAGGAGCTTAATGTGAAATAGCTGGATTTTTTAAAACACATCTTCTCATTATTTTTTATTGCGGCAAAATCCATACCAATAACATTTCCCATCTTACCCATTCTTAAGTGTACACTTCAGGGGCATGAAGTACATTCACACTGTTGTGCAGCCATCACCACCACCCCTCTCCAGAACTCTTTTCATCTTGTTAAGCCAAAACCCTGTGCCCCTTAAGCACTAGCTTCCCATTCGCCCCCTCCCCTCAGCCCCTGGCACTCACCTTTCTGCTTTTTTTTTTTTTTTTTTTTGCTTTTTTTTTTGAGACAGTCTCGCTCTGTCACCCAGGCTGGAGTGCAGTGGTGTGATCTCGGCTCACTGCAACCTCCGCCTCTTGGGTTCAAGCAATTCTCTTGCCTCAGCCTCCTGAGTAGCTGGGATTTCAGGCACCCGCCACCACGCCCGGCTAATTTTTTTATTTTTAGTAGAGACAGGGTTTCACTATGTTGGTCAGGCTGGTCTCGAACTCCTGACCTCATGATCTGCCCGCCTCAGCCTCCCAAAGTGCTGGGATTACAGGCGTGAGCCACCATGCCCGGCCCTGCTTTCTGTCTTTGTGATTCTGACTCCTCCAACTACCTCATGCAAGTGGAGTCATACAGTATTCGTCCTTTTGTGTCTAGCTTGTTTCATGCAGCGTCATGTCCTCAAGTGCCATCCAGGCTGTAGCACGTGCCAGGATTTTCCTCCTTCCTAAGGCTGAATCATATTCCATGTATGTATGTGCACATTTGGTGTCTGTCATGGACCCTTGGGTTGCTTCTATGCTTTCACTATTGTGAATAGTGCTGCTGTGAACCTGGGTGGACAAATGTCTCTTCGAGTCCCTGCTTTTATTTATTTATTTATTTATTTATTTATTTATTTATTTATTTATTTATTTTTGAGACAGAGTCTCACTCTGTCTCCCAGGCTGGAGTGCAGTGGTGCAATCTCGGCTCACTGCAATCTCTGCCTCCCTGGTTCAGGTGATTTCTCCTGCCTCAACCTCCTGAGTAGCTGGGATTACAGGCATGCACCACCACACCCGGCTAATCTTTGTATTTTCAGTAGAGATGGGGTTTCACCATGTTGGCCAGGCTGGTCTCAAGCTCCTGACCTCAAGTAATCCACTCGCTTTGGCCTCCCAAAGTGCTGGGATTACAGGTGTGAGCCACCATGCCCGGCCAAGTCCCTGCTTTTAATTCTTTTGGGTATATCCCCAGAAGTGGAATGCTGCCTCATATGGTATTTCTATTTTTAACTTTCTGAGAAACTGACATGCTGTTTCCCCAATGTTTAAATGTTGATAATTACTGTATTTCACCAATACTAAGCAGTACATATTTTCACATATTAAAATCACTGAAATTGGGGGCCATCTTACAATTGCTGGATGTCAGAGTTTGTGAGCTTTATTTTCTTGGTGGTAGGTAAAATAGAGGCTTACCTTGCAATCAGTGTCACAGTAGATTTGATGAAATAGTACAGAAATGGGAATGTAGATAAATGTTTTTAAACATTTGCAGCCCAAAGAGAGCACCCCTGAGAGCCAGAAAGACCCAGGGACTGCCGGCTCAGGCTGGGGCTGGCTCCTCCTCAGCCCCCCAGCTCCCTGCTGCCTCATCCCATGGAGCACTGTGTGGCCCAGTCCTCAGCCATCTATCCTTCACTGGGGAGAGGGTCAGATACCACCGCCAGGGCCTCACACTGAGGCCGGCAAACGTAGATGCTAATAATGCATATTGAATGGAGGAAGCCAGGCAGAGGAATGATTTTGAGACAAATTAGAGTCAGACGTGGCCTCGTAGTCCACCTGGACTGAGTCTTGGGGCCAGGGGCAAGGGTTCACTGCCCAGGGCTGACCGAGCAAAGGATCTGCAGCCAAGAAGTCATTCAAGAAAACCAGGTTTCCAGAACCCATGGGTCAAAAGACAGTGACTGTCTGACGGGGCTTTGAGAGATCAACAGCTTAAGCCAAAAGAGAAAGACGTTTTGACATAGACCAAAAATCCTGGGGGTCTTGCCCCAGGGAAAGTCAGAAACACAAACCCAGTCCCTAGAGGTCCCAGACCCTTTGTGCAGAGAAACCCACGTTTCCAGGGCAACCACCGCCTCCTAAGTAGGCGATCTCATCTGCCAAGGAATGCATCTTAAAATATTCTCATGTTTAATATATTGAGAACAAACAGTGCACCAGGCCCCAAGCCAAGGGCTTCATGAGCACGCTGTCACTTAATTCGCACAAGGAGAATCCGGTCCCCTCTTCAGATCTGATGCCAGCGGGGCTCTCAGGCTCAGCAACAACAGAAGCCTAACCCCAAGGTCACACATAATTTCATCCAAGTCTGTCTGACCCCCTGATTTTTTCCCATTTCCCCAGGAAGCTAGGGCCCCTTTGATGCTGAACCCACTCTGATGTACCCCAGAAACACGGTCAGTGGTTCATGCAGTGTGTCTCCAGGCAGCCACACAGACACGTGTCACATGCGGTCACAGGAGCCACGTTCCTGAATTTAGCACACGCCCCCACGCAGGCCGACCAGTCTGATGCCCCTTAGCCCTCTCAATGGAATGGCGAGGGCTCCCAGGTGGAGGGAAGTGGTATCTGGTTTTTGCCAACATCGCTCTCCTTTATTTTGCTTACAGCATCTCAGTTTCCCTTCAGGAAACCTCCTTCCCCAGTTCCCACGGAGAGGGGCTGCCCTCATCCCCCACGTCTAGGGATGAGCCCATGTCCCAGGCCTGGCCCACGGGTGTCTGCCCCTGGGGTTTATCCTAGAGCTATTCATTGCTGGGGCCCAACCTTTCTGCCAGTGTTGCTGAGCTGGCAGGCTGTGGGCCTGGAGCTGTTGGGGGCAATCTTTAACTTCAGTAGGGAGATTGCCTGGGAGTGAGGCCAATGCTGAGGAATTAGAGATGGAGAGACAGGTGTGTATGTGTGGAGAGGGAGATGCAATCCACCCTGAGGACATCCTTTGAGCCACTGAATCTACCCATTCCTGAATCTACCCATTCCTGATGCCATCTTTCTAACTGCATGAACAAGTAAATTCCTTTCATTACTTAGATTATTTTGAGTTGAAGTCTTACCACTTATAAATATCCTCAAAAGGCCAGGCGTGGTGGCTCATGCCTGTAATCCCAGCACTTTGGGAGGCCGAGGCAGGTGGATCACTTGAGGTCAGGAGTTTAAGACAAGCCTGGGCAACATGGTGAAACCCCATCTCTACTAAAAATACAAAAAATTAGCCAGGCATAGTGGGGTACCCCTGTAATCCCAGCTACTCTGGAGGCTGAGGCATGAGAATCACTTGAACCCAGGAGGCAGAGGTTGCAGTGAGCCAAGATCATGCCACTGCACTCCAGCCTGGGCAACAGAACGAGACTCTGCCTTAAAAAACCAACCAACCAACCAACCAAAAAAAACCTCAGAAAACTACCTATAAAGTATGTAATAGCTATCATTTGCCGAGTCCTTATCAGTTAACCAAGTGTTAGCTAAGGACATTTATCCCTATTTCACAGAGAAGTGAATCCAGGTGTTAGGTGGATACTGAGATGCACCACTCAGGTTCCCCTTCAGAAATAAAGGACCTATTACCCCAGCTGTAGGAAGTGCCACCATCAGACAGCCCTCAGCTATCCGCATCTTCAAGGGTTGCCTCCACAGCAAAGGGCCACCTCACCTGGGCCACACACTGTTCCCAGCACTGCCCGCATCCAGTGACTGATCAACATGGGGCTACAAAGGCCAGGCCCTCTTGCTCCAGCGAGGACAGCTCCAAAGGCTCCTACCACCTTCGGAGCTCCCAGCAAGCCAGCAGAGGCTGCCATCCTGTGTTGCAAATTGACTTCCCTCCTTGTCCAGTCCTGCTTCTCGCCCTTTCCTTCCACAGGTGTTGATCCCAAAATTAACTCTCTATAAATATCCTGCATGCTGAACTTCATCACAGTCTTTTTTCCAGGAACCCAACCTGTTACTGTTGGTGCTGAACATGAGTCAGGAAAGCAGACACTGGGGTGGAGAGGTTGGAGCTGAACCACCTGCTGCTCAGCTGGCAATGAGACGCCTGGCACAGATCGCCCCCGGCCCAGGTGATGAAGGATGCTGGACTTGTGAAAGAAATTCATTAACTGGTGTGATGTGTCAGTGTGATAGATTTGAGAAAGACGGGGGTGGAGGGTGGGGGGGTGGAAGTAATATAACAGTTGAACTGGGTGGCTATTGTTAAACCCACTTGATCTGGAAAACAGTAACAAAAAGCTGAGCGTGATTAATCAGCAATTAAAGGTTAACGTGAAAGCCAGAGGCCCTGCTGTTGGCGTTTAAAGAGACTCTCATCTGCACCAGGAGGATGGAGAAAGCAGAAACCAGGCTCAGGATCCACAGAAGATGCAACTCCAACCAAGGCAGGTCTACTATGCCAAGGCCAGGGCCCTGGTTAGAAGAGAGCACAACCCTGTGGCCTGACACAGTGGCTCATGCTCATAACCCCAGCACTTTGGGAGGCCGAGGTGGGTGGATCATGAGGTCAGGAGTTAGAAACCAGCCTGGCCAACATGGTGAATCCTTGTATCTACTAAAAATATGAAAAACCAGCCTGGCCAACATGGTGAATCCCTGTCTCTATTAAAAATATGAAAATTAGCCAAGTGTGGTGGCATGCGCCTGTAATCCCAGCTACTCAGGAGGCTGAGGCAGGAGAATCACTTGAGTCCGGGAGGCAGAGGTTCCAGTGAGCTGAGATCGCACCACTGCACTCCAGCCTGGGTGACATAGAGAGACTCTGTCTCCCTACCCATTGCCAAAAAAATGGGTAGAGAGAGAGAGTACAACCCTGACACACAGGCTAGGGACATCTAGGTTGAGGTCTCTACAAATGATGGACTCTCTATATCCCCCTGAGCCCTCTGAGCCTGCAGGAATGCCACCCCTGCCGCTAAGAGCTGGCACTCCCTCCCTCCTTGCCTGGACACTGTGCAGAGGCCTCTCCCCAGCCAGACAACACATCCCCGGCTCAGGCTCTGCCTCGTCTGTCCTCCTGGTCATTAGGCCAATGACTAGGATGAAGTCACAACGGCAACCGGCTGTGGGCATATTGAGCCTGGTGAGGAAGGATGGGGCTATACCCCAAAGGAGCTGTAGGACCTAGCCAGCACAGGTCTGCAGGAACATAGGACTGGAATCCCAGAGTGCCTGGTCAAGGAGGTCAGAAGGTAAGGTTGGATAAGGGAGTATTTATCAACTTGGGAGAACTCTCCCAGGATACAGGATTTAATACTCTCACCAGTGTCCCAGGAGATGGTGCAAACTCACTACAGATGGTTCCCAGAAACATGGGAAAAAGCAGCGGCCAACATGAAGTGAGAAATGCCGAAGCAGACGGTAGGCCCTTGGCACTTAGACTCAGAGAGGTGGGCTCACCAGAGGAGGTGTGCCATGTAAGGCTGGAACTCCCAGAGGCCTATGCTGCACACAGGACCCAGATGATAACCCACTTCCCAAGGCTGTTAGGAATGGATCACTTAGAAATTCAGTGATGGCTCCTCTCTGGAGACCAGGGCTGGCAGGAGGAGTTGCCACTGTAGAACCAGGCTGACTCACAGAAATGATCCCAAGGACCTTGGAAAACTAGAAGCCATCTGCCTTAGTGCTGCTGTAACAAAATGCCATAGGCTGGGTGGCTTATAAAGAAATTTATTTCTAACAGTTCTGGAGGCTGGGAAGTCCAAGATCAAAGTAGATTTGGTGTCTGCTGAAGGCCCACTTTCTGGCTCATAGATGGTGCCTTCTCACTGTGTCCTCAGAGAGTAGAACAGGCAGGGCAGCATGCTGGGACATCTTTTCATTAGGGTACTAGTCCCATTCATGAGGCTCCACCTTCATGACCCAATCGCCTTCCAAAGGCCCCACCTTCTGATACCCTCACATTGGTGATCAGGTTTCAACGTATGAATTTTGGGGAGACACCAACATTCAGACCATGGCACCATCAGAAGGCAGGAAGATGTCACTGTGGTGAGTGGTAGGGTACAGAGGAGGCCAGGGGAGCCTGACCTACAGAGACTTGTGGAGTGACTAGAACTTGGCACCCCTAGGGGCCACATAGATGTGGAGCCAACAAGGATACTACTGTACCTGCATAATCAAAAACAGCAAGGATGGATGGCTGGGAAGCTAAGGACAGTCACCTTAATTTAAAAAAAAGTAAAAATCCCTTCCCCAATGTCCATCCCTGAGCAAGTTCTTGGACGTGGAAATTTGATTGACAGAAAGCCCATGTCCCCAGAAGGAAGAACCCCACGACTGCACACAGCAAGGATTCCCCCATTTCTTCCCAGCGTTACTCAGATAACTGTGTACTGGGGAAGGGGAAACCCAGAGCATTAGCATGGCCCCTCCTAAGGGAGCCAGGTGATAGATGGAGTTCTAGCTTAGGTCCACTTCACCCACAGTCCATGGTCCCACCCTGAGTGGTCTCCAAATGTATAACTGTAATTGACATACTTAGTAATTGACACAAGCCCTTTATCCTGTGAGGTAAGAGCTATCATAGTGGGGAAATCCAAGTGGAAGCCTCTGAAACTCCTCCTTCTGGCCAAGATGGCAAATAAAAAGCAGTATTACATCCCAGGGGATGGCAAAGATGAGTGCTGTTCTTAAAGATCTAAAAGATGCATGGATGATCATTCCTATTATAGTCCCATTTAATTCACCAGTCTGTTCCCCATGGAAACTACCAGAAGTGCAATAAGTAGTAGCCCAATTGCAGCTTCCTTGCTAGGTGTGGTATTGCTGCTAGAGAAGATTAATATGAATTCAGGGAGCCAGGCGAAGTGGCTCATGCCTACAGTCTCAGCATTTGGGAGGCTGAGGTTGGTGGATCATTTGAAGTCAGGAGTTCGAGACCAGCTTGGTCAACAAGGTAAACCCCATCTCTATTAAAAATACAAAAACTGGCCAGGCATGGTGGCTCACGCCTGTAATCCCAGCTACTCAGGAGGCTGAGGCAGGAGAATCACTTGACCTGGGAGGCAAAGGTTGTGTGAGCCAAGATCACGCCCCACTGCACTCCAGCCTGGGTGACAGAGATTCCGTCTCAAAAAAAAATGGAATTCAGGTACATGTTATTGAAGCCATTAATCTGTTGAATATGTTCATTTCTATCTCAATCAAGAAAGAGAATCAGAAAGAGTTCACATTCACATGGAAGGGACAACAGTATACATTCACAATTTTCATCAGGGCTCTGTCATGACCATCCAAAAAGATCTGGATCATCAGACATCCTGCAGAACATCACACTGATCCAGTACACTGATGTCATCATGCTGATCAGGCAGATAGACAAGCGGTACCTATCATGCTGGAAGCCAAAGGATGAGAGAGAAAACTACTGAAGATCGAGAGGCCGCCACATTAGTAAAATTTCTAGGAATTCAATGGTCTAGTGAATACTTGGACATACCTACAAAGCAAAGATAAATTATTTAATTTTTCACCTCCCACCATGAAGAAGAAATCCTAACACTTGATAGGTAGATCTGGAGGCAACATATTTCATAGCTGGGAATACTGCTCCAACCCCATATGCGAGTGCCACGAAAAGCTGCCAAGGCCCAGAGCAAGAAAGGATTCTGCAGAAGTGTCAGGCTGCTGGAGCCATCAGCCCCATCCCTTGAGCCATACAGTACTCAGCAGACCCTATGGTGTCAGCCATGTGAGTGATAGGAAGGGATGCCTGTGAAGGACGCAAGCTCCAATGGGAGAATCCCTTAGGATCTGGAGACTCCCTAGAATTTGGGAGTGAATTACAATTAGCAGCAAAGGATTATTCACCTTTTGAAAACAGGTCCTGGTGTGCTTGTGCTACTAGCCCTTGTGTGACACAGAACACCCAGACATGAGACACCGAGTGATCAGGCAGCCAGAACTGCCTGTCATGAGCTGGGTCTGCCCGACCTAATCAATCAATCTAACATGGTGGGGACATCCCGGGTCAAACATGAGCAGGCCTTGAGGACACCAGCAAGCTACACGGCAGGTAGCCCAGACCCCAAATCATCCCCACTGAGGCACCAGCAGCCTCAGCTCATTCGAATGGCCACATGGGGGACTCCCATGTCACCAGCTGAAGAGGACAAAACTGAGATTGGTTTGGCCTGGCATGTGGCAGATGACTACATTGGACCCCCTCCTGAAAGATCAGGAATAGAGACCAGTTCCAGATAGAGATTTGCCTTTCCTGCCCATGGGTTCTCTGCTCAAGGGTCTATGAAGTGTTCGATTCACTGGCACAGGATGCCACATAACATCACTTCTGACTCAATAGCCCATCTTATAGCAATAACCCTGGAGGGGCAGGAGTGGGCTGGCCCATGACCAAGGATCCACTGGTAATACTGCACACCATGTGACCCCAAAGCTGCTGGCCCGATGGTGCATTGTGATGGCCAGTTGAAGACAGAGCTGCAATGCCAGTTCAGAAACAAGCCTTCACAAGGTTTCAGTACCATCCTCCAAGATGCAGTATCACTTCAAGTCAAATACTATATATGGCATTGCATCCCCACTGGGCAGAATACACGGGTCTAGGAACCTAGGGGTAGAAGCTTAAGTGGCCCAGTGGCCCACTTAGAGAATTTGTGCTTTCTGTCCCTCAACTCTGGGTTCCGTAAGTTTAGAGGTCCTTGTTCCCAAAGAGAAAATACTTCTGCAAGGTGGCACAGCCAGAGTCCCTCAAAGTTGAAGCACAGCTGCCTCCTTGGCACTCTGGGTTTCTTGTCCTTGCATCAAGGGGCCAGCGGTAAGAAGAGGAATCACATCCTGGCATCCAGAAGGGGTTGCATATGGGGCCTGGAAGGAATATGTTTGACATCCAGGTGATGTCCTTGGGTGCTTCTTGGTACTCCCTTGCCCAATTTTGATGGTAAGTTGACAAGTGTAGCAACACTGGCCTGAAAATAGCATGAAGACCAGGGTCTCAGTTCCCTCAGGTAATCAGGAGACCAACAGAGATGTCATCTGAGAGTGAGGTGGTCTATAATGGGTAGTGGAGTGGGCAGGTGAGGATGTCAGTTGCAACCCTGAGACCCCAAAACTTCAGAGGCAGGGACTAGAGTTCATCCCAGTAATTTTCCTCTTCAAGTTGCCTCCTGGAAGAGCTTCTTGCAGAACTTACATGAAGTGGATCCAAGAGGTGACTGTGAAGGACTCTGTAAGGTGCCACTCAGGTCCCTCTGCAGGAATAAAGGACTTATTACCCCAGCTGCTGGGAGTACCACCTGCAGAAAGTTGACAACCCTCATGCTCCATTCCCAGGGAGGCCTACATCCAATGACCCAATGTGGGGTCACTGGCACCAATGTGGGGTGCCAAGTATCTGAACTTTTGCCTTGACTTGGGACAGTCCTGAGGGGTCATCCCATCCTCAGGCCAGCTGAGGCTTCTGCTGAGATAGCATCACAGGTCAGCCTCCCGCTTTGCCCACGCCTGCTCCTCCCTGCTCCCTTCCAGTGGTATTGACTTCAGGAGCACCGGCCAATGAGCCCACACACACTTCATCTCAGAGACTTGCCCAAGCTCATACTCAGACCTGAAGTGGCAGAAACAAACCCCAGACTCACTGTGGCTGTCCAAAGCCCAGAGATTGGAAAGGTTAGGACGTGCAGGACTCAGAAGTGAGAAACAAAGCAGATACCTTGGAGGCAATGAAGATTTGAACTCCATACAAGGAATGACAGTCTAATTACCTTAGGCTGCTTATGACGTCGCTCAGTTTCTGCTCACAGGATGGGGAAGGGGAGATATTCCAGAAGAACAGAGCAGCCCCCTCACCCATCTCAGGCTTTGGGGTCATTCAGATCTGAGAATGTCAGAGCTTTCACTTCCTAGCTGTGGGGCCTTGAGTAAACTGCTCCACCTCTCTGAGCCTCAGTTTCCCCCACTCCAAACTGGAGCCAATAAGATGCACCTGTGATTCTTGCGTAGCTCACATTTGCAGGGCTCCTCATGCACAGAAATCTCTCGGTAAATGTGGCCATTATTATTCAAGAGCCGAGGAGCTAATTAGCCTTGCTGCTGATGCAACAAGAATTCACAGCGCGGGGACTGGCCTGCCGAAGGGAGGACGAGGCTGGAACATCTCATTTTGACAAATGGCTTTTGTTTACCCACGACTGGCAAACAAACGCTCCACGACGTGCGGCTAATCACCTAAAAATAACAGCACATATGTTCCCTCTGAGGAGTGTTCCTTGCTAACAAGCACAGCGGCCGTGGGCTGCTGGGGGTGGGGTGGGGACACTGCACTCCTCTGAGGCAAATACAAAAGCCTCTCTCTCTGCCCCCAGCCGTCCTCCTGCACCCCACATCCATCCTGCTACCCAGCCCTGTCCGCAGCGCCACACACAAACCACCCTCCCTTTTGTCTCCCTGAACCACCCCCCACCAAGTCCCTGGCTGCTGTCCTGGGGCAGGGCTGGTGCCACAGTCCCTTTTCTGCCCTCCTGGCCTTGCTCCATCCCCTCCACCCTGCCCAGGAGGCACCCTTCTAAAACACACACATCTGACTAGTCACTCCCCTTCTCGGAACTCCTCATGGCTCTCTGCCTCCAGGCCATGCCAGTCTCATTTCCCACACTACCTGGGCCTGACCATCAGTGTTCACCAGGGCCTTCCAGCCTCCAGGCCTCTGCAGATGTTGGAGTACAGCTGCTTCTCCACCTACACACCTCCTCCACCCTCGGGCAGGTGCTCAGCTCTAAATGACATCCAAGCTGATGACGAATGAATGAGTTCTCTCTGAACTCCTGCCCACTGCATGTCTCCTCCTGGTTGTCCAGTGGGCATCTCTGAACCGTGTCCAAAAGCACACGTGAACACACACACACACACACACACACACACACACACACACACACGGGATCCTCCTGCAATCTTATCGGTTGCTCAGGACAAAAGCCTTGGAGTCCTCCATGTCCCCCACCTGCCATCCCACAACCAACCCATTAGCAAATGGGGCCAGCTCTGTCTTCAAAACACATGCAGACTCCCCTCAGCACCTGCATACTGCCTCCTGGCACCTGCAGCCCACCTCCTACCTCCTACCTCCCACCTCCAGCGGCTCCCCGCCTTGCCAGCCACAGTCCGCTCACGCCCCAGGACCCTTTAAAACTGGTCACGCCCCATCTCTCTTGTACCCCAAAGCTTCCAGTGGCTTCCATCTCAGAGTAAAGCCAAAGTCTTACGGAGGCCACAGCTAGGGTGGCCAGATTTCACAAACAAAAAGGCAGGATGCCTGTTAGGTTTGAATTTCAAGGACATGTTAAGTGAAATAAGCCAGACACAGAAAAACAAATACCATGTGATCTCACATGGACATGCAAACTCTGAAAAAGCCAAATTCATTGAAGCAGAAAGTAGAATGGTGGTTACCAGAGGCTGGGGGGCAGGGAGTGAGAATTGGGGAGCTGTGGGTCAAAGGACACAAAGTTCCAGTTAGGGAGAATAAGTGCAAGAGCCCCATGGTACGCCGTGGCAGTATAGCTAACGACAGTGTACTGCATTCTTGAAAATCGCTAAGAGTAGATTTTAAGTGTTCTCACCACAGGAAAAAAAAAACAATGTGGGAAGTAATGCATATGTTAATTAGCTCAATTTAGTCATCCCATAAATGTATACATATTCCAAAACATCATGTTGTAGGCCGTAAGTATATGCAATTTTTATTGGTCAATTAAAACAATGTTTTAAAAAGAAGAAAGGGATATTAGGAACCAAAAATCTTTTTTTGAATTTCAGAGAAAGGCAAACTTGCGTGGGACACACTTATACTAAAAAATTATTTGCTGTTTATCTGAAATTCCAATGTAACTGGGCATCCTGTAATTTTCCGGCAGCCAGACCTACAAAGCCTGAGATGACCGGGGACACCCCCGCACCCCGTCGTACCTCACGCCCCCACCTCCCCTGCAGCTTGGGTGTCCTGCTTTTCCCGGAGCCCAGAGAGAGTTCCTCCACTTCAGGAATGCGTCCCGCCATCCCCTCTGCTCCTGGTATCCCTGTGGGCCACTCCCCTGGCCCCTGCAGATCTCTGCCCAGATGGTGTCTCTCGCCGAGGCCTGTCCTGACCAACCGGTACGAAACAGCAGCCCCGTCACTGCCCCCTCACTGCTCGGTGGCTTCTATGACCTTCCACCAGAAAGCCGTCTCCTTGAAGGCAGAGTTTCATCTCCACTGTCCACAGCTGTGTCCCCACACTGAGGACAGTGCCTGGCATGTAGTAGTTAGTCAATAAATATTTTTCAAATAAATGATGTCCCTACTGCCCCACCCCAGGTCACCTGGCAAACTCCTTAAACCACAAGGACAGATTTGTGGCCTCTCCTCTGCAAAGCTCTCCCTGACCACACGTGTGTCCTCCAGGCAGGAAGAGCCTCCTCACTAGACAAAGAGTCCCTCTGAGGTAGCGATGGTGTCCCATCCACCTTTTTATCCCCAGTGCCACATCGATGCCAATGTGAGAGGTGCTTGGTACACGTGTGAGTGGATGACTCAATGAATGAATATCTGAGTGAGTGAAGAAATGAAGAGCATAGGAACCAAGCAAAACTCTATCTCTACGGCTCGCTGTGGGAGCTAGTTTGATTTTGGTTGCCCCTAAAGGAAGACTTTTGATATTTATCCCCACTGGGTAAAGAACAATGAAGAAGGAGGAGATGGTGAAGATGCCCTTCGCTCCCCTCTAGTCCACATTCTACAAAATGTGTCCACCTCATTCCATGATCCTCTCACCAGCCTGAGAGGCAGCTATCATTACCCCATAGTTCAGATGAAGAAACACAGGCCCAAAGACATGAAGCGAGTTGCTGGAGCCACAGGGAGAGGGGAGAGGGGAGAGGAGATGCAGCTGGGACCCAGCCCCAGCCCATCCAGCCCTGAAGGCCTCCATGCCCCGCTGCCTCTCCAGTCTGCCCAGGGTTTCAGTGACTCAGTGACCCATGCAGGCCCCCCGAGCAGGGAGGAGGGAGCAGTCAGGCTGCACAAGAGGACAGGGACCCTGCCCAAGGCAGAGCTGCTTTGCCCCCTCTTCCCCTCAGGCATCCCAGGGACCCGGCCTGGTTGTCCACCCACGTATGCACAGTTCTCTCTGTCTTGGACCGCGGTACCATTACCCACACCAGCTTCTGAGCCAGCCCTCCATAGGCATCTGCCCTGAATCATTGCATTTGTCTCAAAAGATTTTTGATATTAATGTCATTCTGCACTAATGAGTCCAGCCCACTTGGTCCCAGCTGGAGCTTCCATTGTCTGCTGATTAATTGGTACAGAACTCTGGGGGGTAGCAAGGGGAGGGGAGGGGAGGGGAAGAAAGAGGTGGGGGAAGAGAAAGGGAGAGAAGAGTCATTTCCAGAGCAGAAATAGGTTTCCTCTGTTCACCAGTGATTATTCCCCTTATCCTGAAGCCTTCAGCTAGGTATGGGGCAGAAACTAGAGGGCCACTCCCTCCTCAGCCACTTAACTGTCCCGCTTCAGGAAAAATGAGACCCATGGATACTGCCCCAGGGTGCAAAGGTAGGTCTGGAGGAAAGCACAAGTTAAGAACTGGTAGACTTGAGCCAGCACAGTGGCTCACACCTGTAATCCTAGCACTTTGGGAGGCCCAGGCATGTGGATCACTTGAGGTCAGGATTTTGAGACCAGCCTGGCCAACATGGTGAAACACCATCTCTACTAAAAATACAAAAATTAGCTGGGTGTCATGGTGCATGCCTGTAGTCCCAGCTACTCGGGAGGCTGAGGCAGGAGAATTGCTTGAACCCAGGAGGTGGAGGTTGCAGTGAGCCGAGATTGCGCTGCTGCACTCTAGCCTGGGTGACAGAGTGAGACTCTATCTCAGTTGGTAGACTTGGATTCCGACTCATCCCAGCTCTGCTCGCTGTTGCCCTGGGCAAGTCACTGGCCTCCCCAAGCCTCATTTTCCATCTGCAAAATGGGGGACAAAAGTCCCACCAAAGCAGAGTTGAAAGCTCTTGGATTTGACAACTTGGCTTTCAACTCCGTATCTTCCATTTAGGGGGGCTATGTGGCCTTGGGCAAGCTGCTTAACCTCATGTGCAAAACGGAAATATTAACAGCACCCACCTGATGGGGCTGCAGCGAGGACTGAAGGAGAGATGAGGAAGGTGCAGTGCTTGGCCTGGCGCCTAGCAGGATCAGTAAATAGAGGCTATTGTTACCACATCTGGAAATAGCCATCTGATTAAACAAAGCCCGTGACTCTACTTGGTGGAATATTATGCAGGCACCAAAAAGGATACGCAGTAGATGGTGCAGCCCAGGAAATGCCTATGTCCAAATGCCTTCTTCACTAGATCTCTCCAAGGGAATAATTATCTCCATTGACAGAAGGGATAGCTGAGGCTCATAGAAGGGGCCTGAATGGTCCCAGGCCACAGAGCAAGTAAATAGCTGGGCTGCCTCAAAATGCAGACTCCATCCTCTTAACACAATTTCTGCACATCATATTTTAAAAATTGATTTGCTCAAGTCAGGAGCCTGCAGGCATTTCATTTTGGTTTCTGTCCAGGTGATCATGATGTTTTTGTGCCACTGATAATTATTTTTTAAGGCAGATAATAATGTTGACCTGCACTCCCCACCTGGCTGATGTGCACAGCAAAGGAGCTCAAGGCTGTGTGTGGGATCTGGCAACAGGACAGAGCATGTGAGCAAGTTAACATCATTCCAGGACTGGGGTGGCTTAGCTTAATACTACACAGTCATTCATTCATTTATTCTACAAGCATTTATTGAGCCTAAAGGTACACGTTCTAGGCTCAGAGGACACAGCAGGGAACCAGAGAAATGACATATTCCTGCCTTCTTAGAGCTGACATCCCTGGGGAAAAGACATACAATAGACAAGTAAACAGATACAAATACTAGAGAGGAAAATAAAGCAGGACCACGGCATGGGGGCGTGGGGTGAGGCTCCTTTGTTCATGGTGTCATGGAAGTCCTCCCTGGTAAGGTGCCATAGGAGGCTGAGGTTCAAACAAAGAAAGGAGATAAACCATGATATCCAAGGGAAAAGCATCTGGGCAGAGAAATGGCAAGTGCAAAGGCCCTTAGTCTGTTGGGGCTGCTCTAACAAAATATCATAAAATGGGAAGCTTATAAACAAATAATTGACTTCTAACCATTCTGGAGCCTGCGAAGTCCAAGATCAGGGCACCAGCAGATTCAGTGTCTAATGACAGACAGCCTGCTTTCTGGTTCCTAGATGGCACTTTCTCACCATGTCCCCAAACATTGGAAAGGACAAGGCAGGCCTCTTTGATGAGGGCACTAATTCCATTTGTAAGGGCTCCACCCTCATGACCTACCCACCTCCCAAAGGCCCCCTTCCTAATACCCTCACACTGGGGATTAGGTTTCAACATAGATTCAGAAGGACACAGTTGGACCACAGCAGGCCCTGAGGCTGAATTATACCTGCGATGTTCAGGAAACAGCAAGGAGGCCAGTGTGGCTGCAGCGAGTAGGGGAAGGAGATGGGGAAGGGGTGTGGTGGGCAGCAAATGCTGCAGGGCCTCACAGGCCATTGTAGGTACTCCAGAATTTACCATTCAGCATGAAGGATCTGGCTTGTCATTCTCTCATTGGTTGTATTACTTGCATTTTCTTTACCCAACAATTTCCCATTTCTGACCAGATAAAACCTGAACTCCCAGATGTGGCATTCAAAGGCTTTCAGAGTAAGGGGAGGACAGGGAGGTGCTCAGTACCCCACCTCACTTTCCAGCCTCCAGTCCTGCCGCTTCCCACCATACATCGTCACGGCCCCCCTCGCCTCACTACCCTGTCACACCTCTGTGCCTTTGCCCACGCAGGGCTCTCTGCCTGCCTTCATTCAGGCGGACACTCAAATACTTGAGGAGCACCTCCCGAGTGCCAGGCCCTAAGGGAGGGGCTGGAGAAATAGTGGTGAGCAAAACTGTCCCCATCTCTGCTCGTCTGGCATCTAGCAGAGAAGAGCAACACTAACCTGGTAGGTGGGGAACTGTGGGCCGCGGCAACGGCCACTCTGGAGTGAGGGTAGTCAGGGAGGCCCTGAAGAGGGAGTGTTGAAGCTGAGACACAAGAATGAGCAGCAGTCAGCCCAGGAAAGAGGTGGGAAGAATGACTAGCCCCCTTGAACAGCACAGCAGAGGCAGGAGGGAGGGAGAAAGAGGGCAGAGCTCGCCTAACCTGAGCCAGGCCGGAAAGGCAGCTCAGCAAATACGCAGCGCCCGCCAGGCTCAGCGGCAGGTAAACAGGACTCTGTTCCACACCTGCTGCCTCCTCACAGCCCGCAGCTGCACAGGGATAAATATTTGCCTACAGACCTGTCTTGCCTAATGAGTGTTTGGGCATCCGCCAGGCAGGCCTGGCTGGAGGGGAGCTGGCAAGAAGGGGGACAGTCCTAGGGGATTCCAGCGCCTCACTGCCTGTAGCCCTGAGATGTAGGACCCAGACCTAGAAGAACCACAGCCAGGAGCCAAGGGCAGGGCATCACCAAAGGCCTTCATTAGTGCTCCAGCAGGGTTAGGAAGGCCTGATGCCAGGAAACCAAGGATAGAGTGACCCCAAAAAGGGCAGCCCACCTCCACCACACCTGACCACAGCTGCCGACCGCAGAGCAGCCGCTGCCTGTGTCCCCGACCCTTTCTCACTCATTTCTCCTCCTCCTCCTTCTAAATACACTAAATGCATGCCGGGAATAAATTAATTCTATATCAGATAGTTGAGAGAACTGCAGAATTATGCATCTCCATCTTGTGCCTTTTGAATTTTTGTGCATTATTGGGTATTCAAATGAGTAAACAAATAGTAAGGTGCATATGTTCATAATTTTTAAAAATCAAATTGTAAAGATTAATTCATTGAAAACAGAAGTCCCCTGACCCCCTAATTCTACTTTCCAACTTATCTGCATCTTAACTTTGGTAAGATTTCATTTTCAGCATAAATAGCATCATATCACACATCCGGTTCTCCCCTAATGACACGGTATACCCTGGGCACCTTTCCACCCCCACACATCTGGGGTACCTCATTCTTTTTCGCTGCTAACATGTTTTCCATGTCTTGGATGTACTGGGGTTCGTGTAGACCCATTTTGGTGGCATTTGTTTCCAGTTTTGTTTTGTTTTCTTTCGGTTTTGGTTTTGGCTTTTGCTATTAAAAATAATTCTCTACTGGACAGTCTTTTACTTGCATCTCTGCATATTTATTGGAGTTTCTTTGTAGAATACATTCTAAACTGGAGGGCAAATGGCTCGTACACTGTTTACATTTCACAGACATTGCCACAGTGCCCTGCAAAGAGGCTGTGCCCCTTCCCCTCCTACTGCCTCAGCCCAGGAAAGAGCCTATTTCCCTGCCCTCGCTGTCAGGAAACCTTTAACTCTTTGACAAACTCATGAGTGAAAGATGATAGCTGTTTTATTTGTATTTCTTAATTATTAGTGAAGTTGGTATCTTTTAGGGCTAAGTCATTTGCATGTTTTGATGAACCGCCTTATTATACACTTTACACCGTTTTTCTAAAGGGGTATTCTTCCCTTATTTCATTTCAGCGATGTTTTAGCACCTACTCTGTAGTGGATATTGTGTTTACCACCCCCTTGTGAATCAGGATAGAGTGTGTCTGCACGGAAGCAGGGGACAGAAGCAAACAAGAGTTCCTGTGTGGGGCATTCCCAACACAAAAGGGAGGTTGTCAAGCCTTGAATCTGGTGAGACTTGAAGCATCTGATTACAAATGGATTGAGCCTCCATTTCCTTATCAGTAAAACAGAAAAATACAGTAATTCCTGTCCCTTGGTGAAAAAAAGCACAAAACCATACGTGTAAGTCAGAATATCAGTCAAAACTGACATAAACCAAAAGGGAACTTACTGGTTCATGTGACTAAAAGCTCCAACTTCAGGCATGGCTGGATCCAGGTGTTCAAACATCATCAAGCATCGTCTGGCTCTCTCCACATTTCAACTCTGCTTTCCTCTGTGTTAGCTGCATTCTCAACCTAGAGATATTGAGACAGCACCCAGTAGCTCCAGACTTATATCCTATTGATTCAACTATCCATGGAGAGCAGCTCCAGCAAAAACCCAGGGATTCATTGTGATTGGTCTGGACTGGGTCATGCATCCATCCTCAAGCTAATCACTGAGGCTTGGGTGATGGACGATATAGATTCGCCAGGCCTGGAGCTGAGGGATGAGAATGAGTCCCACATGAAGCATGTGGCCCGAGCAGGAAGATGAGGAAATTCAGCTGCTGTTACCAAAAGAAAGGACAGGATAAAACTACAGATGTCCCTCTGCGAGATATTAGCCCTGCCTCAGCTATGTGACCCTGGACAAGTTATTTCTCCTCTCCAGCCCTTGAGTTCCCCACCTGTAAGATTCTGACTTCAAACTCAATTGCTGATTTTGATACCTTTTGTAGCAGAAAACTTTTTTACTTTTCAATAAACAATACATGGAACCCAAAACATAGAACAGATAAGAGCTGTGTTTTATGAGAAATGTTATTTGTGTTTAATTTTTATTTTTATTTTACTTTAAGCTCTGGGATACATGTGCAGAACGTGCAGGTTTGTTACATAGGTATACATGTGTCATGGTGGTTTGCTGCACCTATCAACCCATCATCTAGGTTTCAAGCCCTGCATGCATTAGGTATTTGTCCTAATGCTGTCCCTCCCCTGGCCCCTCACCCCCTGACAGGCCCTGGTGTGTGAGGTTCCCCTCTCTGTGTCCATGTGTTCTCATTGCTCAACTCCCACTTATGAGTGAGAACATGCGGTGTTTGGTTTTCTGTTCCTGTGTTAGTTTGCTGAGGATGACGGTTTCCAGCTCTATCCATGTCCCTGCAAAGGACGTGAACTCATTTTTTATGGCTGCATAGTATTCCATGGTGTGTATTTGCCATATTTTCTTAATCCAGTCTATTATTGATGGGCATTTGGGTTGGTTCCAAGTCTTTGCTATTGTAAATAGTGCTGCAATAAACTACGTGTGCATGTGTCTTTATAGTAGAATGACTTATCATCCTTTGGATATATACCCAGTAATGGGATTGCTGGGTCAAATGGTATTTCTGGTTCTAGATCCTTGAGGAATCACCACACTGTCTTCCACAATGGTTGAACTAATTTACACTCCCACTAACAGTGTAAAAGCGTTCCTATTTCTCCACAGCCTCGCCAGCATCTGTTGTTTCCTGACTTTTTAATAATCTCCTTTCTAACTGGCGTGAGACGGTATCTCACTGTGGTTTTGATTTGCAAGAAACGTTATTTGTTTGATCCAGTATTAGTCAGGGTAGACCAGAATCTGCTGTAATAAATAAACCCCAATATCGCAGTGGCTTAACACACAAAGGTTTGCTTCTCGCTCCTGTCACCGTTCAGTGCAGGTCAGGGAACTCTTCTTAGCAGATCTTCTCTACCCCTCAACCAGTGGTCCAGAGACCCACCCTCCCACCATCTGTGGTTCTGCCATGATAAAGCTCTGGCCTCTGTGTAAGGGGAAGAAGCCACAAACCCCATGTCTGCCCACATCCCAGGGGCCCTCAGCATCCAGTCATAGGCCTCTATTCAAAGGCAAGAAACTCTGGGAAATGTAATCTTCCTCTACTGGAAAATGAAAATGACACTGTATGTTCTATAACATTTACTTATTATAAGGTCAGTCATTGAGAACAATGAAGTTGTTTTGATAGATCAAAAAGAATAAGAAATTCTGCCAGGCATGGTGGCTCATGCCTGTAATCGCAAAACTTTGGGAGGCCGAGGCAGGTGGGTTGCTTGAGGTCAGGAGTTTGAGAACAGCCTGGCCAACATGGTGAAACCCCATCTCTACTAAACATACAAAAATTAGCCAGGCGTCGTGGTGGGCGCCTGTAATCCCAGCTACTTGGGAGGCTGAGGCAGGAGAATTGCTTGAACCACTGCACACCAGCCTGGGTAACAGAACGAGACGCTGTCTCAAAAAACAAACAAACAAACAAAAGAAATTAGAGATCATGGATGACTAGTCATGTCTCAACCTCAGCACTGACTTTAAGCTTCAAAACTTTTAAACTTTTTAAAGTTGCAAATATATTAAGAAAATCCCAGGTCAACAAGTAATAGCAGTTGAAAATCCTAGCAGTATTTAGAACCTTGCTTTGCTTGCAATTTTTAGGGTCCTCTTTACTTGTACAGAGATAGCAGGACAAACTTCAGTGCCAAACTTGCTGACAACTGAGTTAATGGCATAAGAAACTGTGCTGGCCATCTCCAAATGCTAACATTTAGTATGCAATATATCCAAGGGTTTTTGTTTTGTTTATTACAATGCTCAAATCCATATTTCAAATGTGAAGCTCAAATACAGTGTTTGCGGAGGGCTCTGTTTTGGAGAGCACAGTGCCAGAGGACCTTTGGGTTTCATAATGCATGCATCTAAGTAGAGAATGGCTGGGTGTCCTCAGGCAAGACGTTTCCCCTCATTAGGCCTTGGTCTTCTCATCTATAATAGGGAAGGCTCAGCAAACCCAAGGGCCTCGACCAGAAAACAAACAAACAGACCACACACAAACACACAAAGATCCTTTGCTTTGGGTGAAGGCATCTGCCATGTTGTGACAATGCTCAGGTAGACTAGGTCGGGCAATGGAGAAAGAACCTCAGGCTTCCAGACATCAGCCACTGAATAAGCCTGGAGATCTCTGCTTCAACTGGAAGCTTTATTGCAACCTCGTGAGAGACTCTGAGCCAGAACCATCCAGCTAAGCTGCTTTCAGATTTCTAACAGTCGGGCACTGTGAGATAAAAATATTTGTGGTGTTAAATGCTACGTTTTGGAGTATTTTGTTACCCAGCAGCAGATAACTAATACAGATGATAAAGGGAATGATTTCATCTTAGGTGTGATACTGGTGATGTGATTATGCAGGAGACTGTCCTTATTTTTAGGAGTTTCAGGCCAGTGTGTTTAGTGATTTAGTGGTGATACCCATGCACACCTGTGACTCACTTGGATTACCTACAACTTAATAACCTACAAAGGCCATTAGCATGAAACTGCTGTTTTTATAGATCAAAAATGGCCAAATATAAGCAATTTTGCATGCAATATAAACTAATATATGAGAACTGATAGTCTATGACCCTTTTCTAGCCCATATACATGTCTGTTTTTTTTTAATGTGATTCATTTTAATCTTACAAATTGAGACGTCGCACATAGAAAACAGATTTCTGGTCTCTCTTTAGAAAAAAATACCTTTAAAGGAAGATGCAGACGTAGTGGGAAATCTTTGTGATCATAGATTAGGCAGAGATTTTTTCAGCTATAACACTAGAAGAATGACCCATAAAAGAAAAAGTTGATAAATTGGACTTTGTCAAAATTCTGCTCTTCAAAAGATGTTGCTAAGAGAAGGAAATCAGAACCCACAGACTTGAGAGAACATATCTGCAAACTATATATCAGATTTTTAAAACTCTTATATCCAGACTATATGGAGAAGCTTCAAGTCACAAAAGACTACAGATTACATGATTGCATTTTATGAGACGTCCAGAATAGGCTAATCCAGAGAGAGACAGAAATAAGTAGTTGCTTAGGGCAGGAGTGGAGGGGTTATTACGGGGCTTGGGTAATGCCTAAAAGAATGGGGTTTCTTTTCGAGGTAATGAATATGCTTTAAAATGGACAGTGGTAATGACTGTACAACTCTGTGAATATACTAAAATATTTAGCCCCAGCCCTGAAGCATGCATGCCCTATTCCACTGACCCCCTTCATTTTCCTCCATACCACTTATCACCATCTCACATATATCTGCTTGCTTGTTGTCTTTATCCTCCCACAGAATGTAAGAATAATGACAGGGCTGGGCACGGTGGCTCATGCCTATAATCCCAGCACTTTGGGAGGCTGAAGTGGGCAGATCACCTGAGGTTGGGAGTTTGAGACCAGCCTGACCAACATGGAGAAACCCCATCTCTATTAAAAATACAAAATTAGCTGTGTGTGGTGGCCCATGCCTGCAATCCCAGCTACTCAGGAGGCTGAGGCAGAAGAATCACTCGAACCCAGGAGGCGGCAGTTGCGATGAGCTGAGATCACACCATAGCACTTTCCAGCCTGGGCAACAAGAGAAAAACTCCATCTCAAATAAAAAAAAAATAATAATAATAATGACAGCAGAGATACTGTTTAATTCATTGCTGTGTCCTCAGCACATAAAATGGTGTCTGAATCAGAGTCAGGAGCTCAATAAAATATTTGTGAAATAAATGAATCCCTTTTTTTTTTTTTTTTTTAAAGAGGCGGGGTCTCATTCTATCACCTAGGCTGGAGTGCAGTGGCACATCACAGCTCACTGCAGCCTTGCCTCCTGGGCTCAAGCCATCCTCCCACCTCAGCCTTCCAAGCAGCTGGGACTAAAAGTGCATGCCACCACGCCTGGCTGAATCCCTATTTTACAGATGGGGAAACAAGGTCTTACAGCTAGTAAGATCTGGGTTTTATATGAGTTTGACTTTAAAGAACGTTCTCTTAACCAGAGTCTGGCAGAGGGGGCCTCAGAGAACAGGCTTTGGAATCAGAAAAGCCTTGGCTTAAATTAGTGGCTCTTAATCTTTGAGAATCACGGACCCCTTTGAGAATCCTTTGAAAGTTTTAGGCTCTTTACCCTTGGAAATGGACACAAGTACAAACATAAAACATTTTGCAGATGATTTCAGGAGCGCATGGACACTTTTGTACCTTCCTGAGTGTCTTGGGTTTGTGTCTTTGAATAGTCCTTTCATCCCTCTGAGCCTCAGTTAATGCTATAAAGTGAGGATAATGAGATTGACCTTACACGGTTGCCTGGAAGATCCAGTGAGATCAGTATGAACATTAGGGGTTCAAATATTGTCAGGCCCCAATTCCCCTTCCCTACCTGAGCCTGGGTCCCAGGCTGGCCTCTCCCTTTTCCCAGCTTGTATGACTCTCAGACCCTTATTTTCTATCAGCCTTAGTGCCCCCTGCCCAGGAAAATAGGATTATTGCTCATTTAATGGAACAACTCAAATGAGATAGGGGAAGCCCTCAGGAAACATGAAAGCCCTAGAAACGTTTCCCAAGACATTCCCTCTGCCTGCTGCAAATTGTTTTACTTTTTCAATTTCAGCTACAAAAAGTGTTCTGCAGGTCCATGCCTAAGGAGCTCAAGGATAATGTGGGTCAAATCCCATTTCACTAAATCCTATTACAGTGCCCCTTTTCCATGAAAGGCTTCTCTCACCCCTGGATCGCAGCCTCCCAGGGAGGACCGACTGACTTGCCTTTGTCCCCAACCACCCTAGCACAGAGCCTGGCACTGTGGGAGCTTTGCTGCCAAAACTGTCACCTGCAGTCAAAAACTTTGTTTAGTCCCCATGATTTCTGTTTCAATTAGATGCCAACATTTAAAAATCAGGAGAGTTCATAAACAAATTGAGGTTTTTGGCTCCACTTGGAAAATCAGATCTATATCCCGAACTCAAGTTCTCATGTGCGGGAAGAACTGGAATTGCAGCTGCCCCCATCCTTTTCAATGGCAACTAGCATGGGGCCTCTAGCCCCCACAGTCCTCACAGTGGTATTTATGTCCATCTCCAGGCTGGAATCAATAGGCATGGGAGTCAGGTTCTGTATTTTATATCCTTAGAATGCTACATGAAACCCGTTCGCAAGCAGCATCTTCTTTAGCCCATAAGAAACCTCTGTGAGTTACGTACTATCAACCTACATCATAGGTGAAAAAAGTAAGGCTCCAAGAGGCAAAGAAACTCATCCAAGAGCACAAAGTTAGTAAGACACAAATTCATGGCTCAATCATAAATTCCTGTTACCCGGAGAGAGATTAACACCTCTAATAAGTGGCTTCCATTTATTTAAAGTGATATTCACTGCAACTATACTCTGGTGCAAAGACTTTGAGTCAAGCAGATCTTGTTTCAAATCTGGATTCTGCCATGTACTGACATTGAGACTTTACCTTATCCATTTCTGCATCTCTAAAATGGAGCCTAAAATTCCTTCCTCACAGGGCTATTTACTAATCCTTTGTAGATCTTAGTGAGTCAATCTGGAAAATGCTACCCTGACCCAAGAATGAGGGCCACTCCACGGAGTTCATCGAAAGGAGAGTCAACAAGTGGGTTTTGTTTGGTTTGGGACAAAACCAGAAGACAGTGATCTCTAAACAGGGACTATGAAAAGATATATAACCAAAGGCAGCTTTCTCTAAAATATTTGAACCATGTAGTCATAGCTGAACAGATGTCTAGAGGTGGTATTCAGAGGGTTCCAGTGAGAAGAGGAGATGAGAGCAACAAAACTAATGAAACTAGATGGATAATAACTGTTTTAGCAGACCAGAGGAAGCAGAAACCTAGGCTACCGGTGGGGAAGCTCAGAAGCTGGCTGATTAGCACTGCAAGTCTCCAGAAGGCCTCAGGAATTGAAGGCACCAAGTACCTCTGAAAGGGGCGTGAAGATGGGGCTTAAAGCAGGTAGTCTGGTTGAAAGTCTGTTTAAGAAGCAGTTGGAATCAAATGATCAAACAGCATCACCAATAGCAATCCCTCCTGACATATGCCTCTGGGTGAAGTACATAGCTTTGGCTATGATACCTTCCTGGCAGGATGTTTAACCTGAATTTAAAAGGCCTGTAGACTAAACTTTCAGTCCATAGGAAATACAGGGGATAGAGGAACAAGTCAAGTGAGGAAATAATCAGCAAGCCTAGACTGTGGGACGTTCTAGAAGACTGGCCTTTTCAAAAAGCCAATGTCATATATTAGAAAGACCAAAGAGATACAACAGCCAAATGCAATGGATCCTGGTTTTTTTTGTTTGTTTGTTTGTTTTGTTTTTTAGGCCATTTGGAGAAATTTGAAGATGAGTCAGATATTAGATGGTGAGGTAGCCAGCCTCCAAGATGGGCCATAGTGATCCCCACACTCATACATAGTCCTTCCTGCATTATACTAGGATTGGTCTATGTGCCTAACACCATACTGCAGAAGTGATGGTAAGTCACTGCTGTGAATAGTTATAAAAGACTACAGCTTCCGTCTTGGGTACTTGCTCTCTCTCTCTCTCTCTCTCTCTCTTTCTCTCACTCTCATTCACACACACACACACACACACACACACACACACACACACAAAGATCCTTTGCTTTGGGTGAAGGCATCTGCCATGTTGTGACAATGCTCAGGTAGACTAGGTCAGGCAATGGAGAAAGAACCTCAGGCTTCCAGACATCAGCCACTGAATAAGCTGGAGATCTCTGCTTCAACTGGAAGCTTTATTGCAACCTCATGAGAGACTCTGAGCCAGAACCATCCAGCTAAGCTGCTTTCAGATTTCTAACAGTCGGGCACTGTGAGATAAAAATATTTGTGGTGTTAAATGCTACGTTTTGGAGTATTTTGTTACCCAGCAGCAGATAACTAATACAGATGACAAAGGGAATGATTTCATCTTCTTAGGTGTGATACTGGTGGTGTGATTATGCAGGAGACTGTCCTTATTTTTAGGAGTTTCAGGCCAATGTATTTAGTGATTTAGTGGTGAAATGTCCTGATACCTCTACAATTTAGTTTCAAATGATCCAGCAAATATATAAACATGGCAGGCACACACACACACACACACACACACACACACACACACACACACACACAGAGTTCCTGAATCCAGGTGCTAAGTATACAAATAATCATTGTATCATTCTTTTAACGACTCTATCTTTGAAAATTCTCACAATAAAAACTTAAAGAATTTCTGCTTCTAGCCAAGATGAAGTAACAGAATCTTGATGTATCCTACCATTGAAAACAACCAAGAAACCATTAAAAATGTATGAAATAGGCCAGGGAACAGTGGCTCACACTTGTAATCCCAGCACTTTGGGAGGCAAAGGTGGGTGGATCACTTGAGGCCAGGAGTTCGAGACCAGCCTCGCCAACATGGTGAAAACTCGCCTTTACTAAAAATACAAAAATTAGCCCAGCATGGTGGCAGGCGCCTGTAATCCCAGCTACTTGGGAAGCTGAGGCAGAAGAATTGCTTGAGCCCAGGAGGCAGAGGTTGCAGTGAGCCAAGATCACGCCACTGCACTCCAGGCTGAGTAACAGAGTGAGACCCTGTCTCAAATATATATATACATATATATAATATTTTATATATAAAATACATATATTTATATATAAATAAAATAATGAAATAGCAGTTTTCAAGACATTGGACACCAGACAACAACAAAGGACAGTGATCTCTGAGAGATGCAAAATAAGACAAACCCTGTAATTTTCCCCAATCACCGTATTAACAGAGATTCCCAACCATAACCCAGGGCAGGCGAACTGAGGCAGATCCCAGCAGACTCCCTAAATTGAGGAGATAGAGCTTCTTTTCAATGTCTGCCTACAAACTCGTTTGTGTTAAAATCTTCCATTCATTGAAAGAAAACAGTAACTGATGAATCATTCGGAAAGCAAGCTTCTTTTTACTTTCCAGGGCTGAATATCTCCATTGGCTTGTGGATGCATATGAGAGTAAGACATTTCTTCTACTAGGTTCTTCTTGATATCTACCTACGATCTCCTTTTTGTCTTAAGATTTTCCACTCCAGGAAGAGAGACAAAAGCAGAGTTTCTAGAGCAGATTGCAGAGAAAAGGTAACTGCCCAGAGAGAGAGCACCAGAAATCTGCAGTGGGTCTCCCTCATGGAAACGGCAGAGTACTGGTCAACTCATGCATGCAATAAAAATACCTGAGGCCAGGCCAGGTATGGTGGGCACACGCCTACAGTCCCAGCTACTCGGGAGGCTGAGGTGGGAGGATCACTTGAGCCCAGGAGTTCAAGACCGTAGTGTGTGATGATCATGCCTGTGAATAGCCACTGCACTCCAGCCTGGGCAACACAGTGAGAACTCATCTCTAAAACAAAAAAAATGTAAAAGAAACCTGAGGCTGTGGAAAAAAACAAACAAACAAACATCTGAAAGGATTCAAAGCAATAGTATCTCGCACTCACTCACACAGGGCTAAGAACAGTGCTTATTGACACCAGACAGACGGTAAAATCGAACAATTCACGGATCATTGGGTGGAGCACTCACAAGGGTCTTTCTTTAGTCATGGGAATAATTAGTCCTAGACTAAGCATTGCTCTAAACCTTCCTAACGAATAATAAAAGCAAGACCCCAGAAAGATCAAACTATTTCCAAGTAAATTGCATTCCAGAGCAAATATTTATAAAAATACAAACATATTAAACACCTGACAAAGTAAAATTCACATATGGCATTCAATCATCAGGGATTATCAACCATGCATAGAGGTGGTAAAAACACAAACTATAATGAGGACAATAATCAATAAATCAAACTGACCAAGAACTGACATAGATGTAAGAATTAGCAAAGAAAGCCTGGGTGCAGTGGCTTATGCCTATAATCCCAGCACTTTGGGAGGCTAAGGCGGGTGGATCACTTGAGGCTAAGAGTTTGAGACCAGCCTGGCCAACATGGCAAAACCCCATCTCTACTAAAAATACGGAAATAAGCTAGGCGTCGTGGCAGGCACCTGTAATCCCAGGTACTCAGGAGGCTGAGGTAGGAGAATGGTTTGAATCCGTAAGGCAAGTTTGCAGTGAGCCAAGATCATGCCACTGTACTCCAGCCTGGGCAACAGAACAAGACTCCATTTCAAAAAAAAAAAAAAATCATCAAAGAAGGTCATTAAAAGTTATGAAAATTATACTCCATAAATTCGACATTAGGTAGAGATATGGAAGACATACAAAATACCCAAATCAAACTTCTAGAGATAAAATCGATAATGCTTAAGAGGAAAAATATATTATCTAAGATTAAGAGCAGATGAGACATCGCAGAAGATTAGTGAAGTTGAAGACATAGAAATTACCCATAATTACACAGAAGGAAAAAAGAAAAAAAAAAGAGTATCAACAACTCTATGTCCAAAATTTAATAACTTAATTGAAATTGACCAATTACTTGAAGGACACAATCTACCAAAACTCACACAAAGAGAAATAGACAATCTGATAGGCCTGTATCTTTAACAAAATTTAACCAGAATTAATAACCTTCCAAAACAGAAAACATCAGGTCCAGCTGATTTCACTGGTAAACTGTACCACTTAAGGAAGAAATGATACTAATTCTCTATCATCTATTCCAGAAAATAGAAGCAGAGGGAACACTTCTTAACTTATTCTGTGAGTCCAGCATTACCCTAATATCAAAACCAGATAAAGAAATTAGAAGAAAGGAAGACTTCAGATCAGTATCTTTCATGAACATAAATATAAAAATCTTCAGCAAAACATTAGCAAATCAAATTCAACAATGTATTTTTTAAAAACTACATGCCATGGCTAAGTGGAATTTATTCCAGGTACACAAAGCTGGTTCAACATTCAAATGGCAGCAGAGACAGTGGAATGATCACACTGCTGCAAACTGGTCTCTTGGCCGGGGGGCCAACTGGTCTCTGGGAGGCCGAGTGTGTCTGTTGGACTGTGCAAGGAGAAGAAAAAAGATACCGACCAGAGGAAACGAATGGAATATTTTTCCTCCCTACCTTACAGAGGGCGGTAATAATCTACACTAAAGCAAAGGTCTTAAGTAGGGGACTATAAACTATTGGAAATTTTACGCACAATTATGCATTTTTGTAGAAAGAAGGTCCATAATATCAGCAGATTCTCAAACAGGACAGCGTTCTGTAAAAGCTTGAGAACCACTTCTCTGTGACTTCTGACATCTTTTTAAATTAACCCCAGTGCAGGTTCCTTATCATAGGAAGAACATTTTTTTTTGAACTTTAGGTGCTTTGATATGCATCTCAAAAAAAAAAAAAAATTCTGAACTCGGGACTTTGGCAAGTATCTCTATGTTGTCTCCTAAGGTGGGCAGTCCTGCTTCTTTTATCCAGTTACTTTCTCTATTCTTGAAATGTGGTTGTCTCTTCTCTGCACATTACCTCCATGGCTTGGAATGGAAAAGGCCACCTTTCTTTTTGTTCCACCTCTTAGATTCAACACAGAGATGCCCCTAGGATTGCACTTATCCTGTCAACTTCTCCAGGAAGAAAAAAGCAACTAGCATAGGTTTTCTGCTGCTATTTCCTTAATTATAAAGACATTATTTTGCAAGCTGAAGACCGATGTTTCATTTGAAACAGGTGCTTAGGTGGTAGTATTTGTGAATTATTTACTTCTCGTTCCAAACAAGACGACTAAATAGCAAATATGGATAACTTCAGGATTTTTTTTAAATGTCTTCTCATGTCAGCCATTATCACGAGACTACAGCAGTAAATTCCAAATACGTGGTTCTAATTTGAAATGAAAGATGCTAAAAAGTTACATATATTTACATATGTAAATCCTGGCTCATCCTGTAACATGGATTTACTGAACAAGAACAAAGGTCCAATTTTGCAAGTAAACCTTTGATGTGATAAGCCTCAAGATAACAAAGTTAATTTCATATGCAATTAAAATCATCACAATGTCTGTACAAATAGTTTTAAAAAACATTCAAAAGTCAATAAATATAATCTGTCACATCAAGAAGCTAAAGAAAAAAATCATATGCTCATATGAATAAATGGATAAAAAGCATTTGACAAAATCCAACCTCCATCTCGATAAAAATTCAGCAAACTAGAAATAGAGGAGAAATTCCTCAACTTAATACAGAACATCTATAAAAAACCTACAGCTACTGTCATACTTCATGATGAGAAACTGGATGTCTTCTCCCTAAGATTAGGATGTACTCTCTCATCATTCCTTTTCAACATTGTACTGGAAGTTCTAGCTGATGCCCTAAGACAAGAAAAGGAGATAAATATACACAGATTGGAAAGAAATAAATGAAAACTGTCCTTGTTCACAGATGACATGATTTTTATATAGAAAAATCCTAAAGAATTAACAAAAGAAAACTGGAACCAATGATCAATTATAGCAAGTTTGCCAGGATAAAAGGTTTACACATAAGTCAATTTTTTCCTATATACCAGCAACAAACCACTGAAATCTGAAATTTCAAACAAAATACCATTTATATTAGCATTAAAAAATACTTGGTTACGAATCTAATAAAATATGTATAAGATCTATATGAGGAAAACTACAAAACTGATTAAAGAAATCAAAAGAAATCTAAATAGATACTTCATGTTTATGGAGAGGAAGATTCAATATTGCCAAGATGTCAGTTGATCTATAGATTCAATGCCATCCCAGTAAAAATTTCAGCAAGTTATTTTGTGGATTTTGACAAACTGATTCTAAAATTTATATGGAAAGATGAACGACCCAGAATAGCCAACACAGTACTAAGGAAAGACAGTCAGGGGATCAATAATATCTGACTTCAAGACTTACTGTAAAGCTACAGTAATCAAGACAGTGTACTATTAGTAAAAGAATAGATGAATAGATCAATGGAACAGAACAGAGACCAGAAGTAGACCTATACAAGTAGTCAACTGATCTTTGACAAAGGAGCAAAGGCAATTCAAGGGTAGCAAAGGCAATGGAGCAAGGGGTAGTGTTTTCAACAAATGGTGCCGAAACAAGTGGACATGCAACATCACATGCAGAAACAACAGGGAAGGAAGGAAGGGAGGAAGGAAGGGAGGGAGGGAGGGAGGGAGGGAGGAAGGAAGGAAGGAAAGAAGGAAGGGAGGGAGGGAGGGAGGGTAGGTTCTAGACACAGATCTTACACCTTTCATAAAAATGTGCTCAAAATGAATCATAGACCTAAATGTAAACTACTAGAAGATGACATAGTAGTTACATAGGAGAAAATCTAAATAACCCTGGGTTTGGCGATGACTTTTATTATACAACACCAAAACCCTGATCCATGAAAGAAATACTTGAAAAATTGGACTTCATTAAAAATTACAAACTTCTGATCTGAGAAAGTCCTTGATAAGAACACACAGACAAGTCACACAGTAGGAGAAAATATTTGCCAAACACATAAAAGACTGGCATCCAAAATATGTGAAGATCTTTTAAAACTCAACAATAAGAAACAAACAGGCCAAATTAAAAATGGCAAAAGATCTAAGCAGACATCTCATCAAAGAAGATATATAAATTACAAATAAAAATAGAAAAGATGCTCAACATCATATGTCTTTAGGAAATTGCAAATCAAAACAACAATGGGACAGCACTATATACCATTTAGCAGAATGACTAAAAATCTGACAATACCAGAGGCTAACAAGGATCCGAGGCAATAGGAACTCTCATTCATTGCTGGTGGGAATTCAAAATGTTACAGCCACTCTAGAAGACAATTTGGTAGTTTCTTACAAAATTAAACATTCTCTTACCATACAATCCAGCAACCATGTTCCTAGGTATTTAAGTAATTGGGTTGAAAACATATGTCTACATAAAATCCTGCATATGAATGTTTATTATGGCTGTATTCATAATTGCCCCAAACTGGAAGCAACCAGGATGTCCTTCAATAGGTGAATGGTAAAAACAAACATGTATACAATAGAATATTATTGATAGATAAGAAGAGATGAGCTATCAAGCCATAATAAGACCTGAAGGAAGTGTAAATGGGTATTGCTAAATGAAAGAAATCAGTTTGAAAAAGGCTACATACTGTGCGATTCCAACTATATGACATTCTGGAAAAGGCAAAACTAGAGAGACAATAAAAGATAGTAGTTTCCAGGGAGAGGGGAAGCAGGTATATTTAGGTGGAGCATAGGGGATTTTTTTCAAGGCAGAGAAATGATTCTGTATGATACTGTAATGGTGGATATATGATATCATCATTTGTCAAAATACCCAGAATGTACAACACAAAGAGTGAACTCTAATGTAAACTATGGACTTGAGTTAGCAATAATGGATCAGTGTTGGTTCATCAATTGTAACTAATGTATCACACTAAAAAAGCTATAGGAAGGAGAGGGGGGAATGGACTTATGGGAATTATTTGCAAGATTTTTTTGTACATCTAAAACTGCTCTAAAAAATAAAGTCTATTAATTTTAAAAAAGTATCAGCGAGTTGTGGGACAAGATCAAGCAGCCTATTATGTATATAATTTGAGTCACCAAATAATAGGAGTGAAGTGGGGACAGAAAAAATATCTGAAGAAACAATGACCAAAAATTTTCTACACTTGCCATAGATCTAAGAAGCTCAAAGAATCCAAGCACACACACACACCAAAAAAAAAAAAAAAAAAAAAAAAACTGAAAATTACATATTATAATCAAATTTGTAAAGACCAGTTAGCAAAAGAACATCTTAAAGGCAGCCAAAGAAAAAAGAAAAAGGCATGTCATGTAGACAGAAATCAAAATAAGGATGGCACAGATTTCTTGTCAGAAATAAGGCAATCAAGAAGACAGCAGATAAACACCATTACACTACTGAAAGAAAAACATTCTCAATGTAATTGACAATAAAATATTTTCACTATACTTAGTTAAAATATTGAAAAATGAAAGTGAAGATTTACAAAAGCTGAGGAAATTAATCACCAGCAGATCCACACTATAAGAAATGTTAAAGTGAGTCCTTCGGGCAGAAAAAAATAATACCAGATGGAAATCTGGTTCTAGACAAAGGAATGATGAATACCAAAAATGGTAACTATGTAAGTAAATATATAATTTTTTTTAATTTTTTGAAACTCCTTACATAAAATTGACCATACAAAAATACTAACAATGTATTTTGGATTTTAAAACATAAACAAAAGTAAGATACATGACAATAAGTATAAAGAACAGGAAGGAGGCAATAGAAATAGATTATTGTAAGCTTATACTATACATGAAGTGGTATAATAGTACTTGCTTGAAGATAGATTGCGATAAATAAACATATACCTTATAAACTCTAAAACAACTACTAAAATAACAAAACAAAGAGTTATAGCTAGTAATTCACTAATAGTGTACCATATAAAATGGAATCACAGGCCAGGCATGGTGGTTCACACCTGTAATCCCAGCACGTTGCGAGGCCAAGGCAGGCAGATTACTTGAGGCCAGGAGTTGGAGACCAGCCTGGCCAATATAGCGAAACCCCATCACTACTAAAAATACAAAAAAATTAGCTGGGCATGGTGGTGCATACCTGTGATCTCAGCTACTCAGGAGGCTGAGGCACGAGAATCACTTGAATCCAGGAGGCAGAGGTTGTAGTAAGCTGAGATTGCACCACTGCACTCTAGCCTGGGCAACAAAGCAAGGCTCTGTCTCAAAAACAATAGTAATAAATAAAATGGAATCATTAAAAAACTAATCCAGGAGGATACTGAATGTTCCCAAAACAAAGAAACAATAAAATGTTTGAGATGATGAATATGCTAATTACCTTGATCTGATCACTATACATTATATGTATTGAAACATCACTGTTTTCCGTGAATATATACAATTATTTGTCAATTTTAAAAAATAAAATGAAAATTAATCCAAAAAAAGAACAAAAGGAAAAAGGAAACAAAGAATGATGGGAAATAGAATACAAATAATAAGATGATAGACTTAAAAGTAACTATATTAATAAACACATTAAATGTAAGTGATCTAAACACTCCCAGTTAAAATACAGGAATTACCAGATTGCATTTTTTTAAAAAGCAGGACCAGACTCTATGCTGTCTACAAGAAACACACTTTAAATATGAAGACACCAATGGGTTAAGAGTAAAAAGATGGAAAATTATATAGCATGTTAACACAGTTCAAAGATAGCTAGAATGGCTATACTAATATTAGACAAGGTATATTTCAGAGCAAAAACTGTTATAAGATAAAAAGAAGTTTATTTTGTAATAAAGGGGGACAATTAATCAAAAGAACGTAACAATTCTAAACACCTATGTACCTAATAAGAGTTTCAAAATACATGAAGTAAAAAATGATAGCACTGCTGGGAGAAATTTAAAAATCCACCATCATAGTCAGAAATTTTAATATCGTCAATAATGAACAGAACAACTATATAGAAAGTCAACAAGAATATAGAAGATGAATAGCACTATCAATCAACTTGACCTGATTGACATTTACAGAACATTCCATCCAACAACAACAGAATACACATTCTTCTCAAGTGTACATAGAACATTTACCAAGATAGACCACATTCTGGGTCATAAAACAAATCTCAATAAATTCAGAAGGATTCAAGTCATAAAAAGTGTGTTATCTGATCAAAACAGAATTAATTAAAAATCAGCAACAAAAAGATCTCTGGAAAACCCCCAAGTGTTGAGAAATTAAACACCACACTTCAAAATAACCCACGGATCAAAGAAAAAAGTCAAAAGACACTTATATTTTGGACTGAATGAAAGTGAAAATACAACATATCAAAATCTGTGGGAGGCTGCTAACACATCATTTAGTGGGAAATTTATAGCACTAAATGCCTATATTAGAAAATAATAAAGGTCTGCTGGGTGCAGTGGCTCTTGCCTGTAATCCTAACACTTTGGGAGGCCGGGGCAGATCACTTGAGCCCAGGAACTAGCAATCAGCCTGGCCAACACAGAGCATAAAGCATACAAAAAAATGCTTTAAAAATTAGCTGGGCATGGTGGCATGCACCTGTAGTCTCAGCTACTCAGGAGGCTGAGATGGGAGGATCGCTTCAGCCCAGGAGGTTGACGCTACAGTGAGCTGTACTCCAGTTTGGGTAACAGAGCAAGAACCTGTCTCAAAAGAAAAAAGAAGAAAAGAAAATCATCAGATCTTAAATCAGTGAGTCCAACTTTCCCTTTACAAAACTAGAATAAGAAGAGATTTTAAATTTAAAATAAACAAAGAAGCTGGGTGCGGTGGCTCATGCCTGTAATCCCAGCACATTGGGAGGCCAAGGCAGGCAGATAACTTGAGGTCAGGAGTTCTAGACCTGCCTGGCCAACATGGTGAAACACCGTTTCTACTAAAAATACAAGAATTAGCCAGTTGTGGTGGCATGCACCTGTAGTCCCAGCTACTCGGGAGGCTGAGGCACGAGAATCACTTGAACCCAGGAGGCGGAGGTTGCAGTGAGCCAAGATCACACAACTGCACTCTAGCCTGGGCGACAGAGCAAGACCCTGTCTCAAATAATAACAACAATAATCATCATCATCACCATCATCAAAGAAAATAGTGAGAATGAAAACCAATAAACTACAAAATAGAAAAACAATACAGAAAATCAATAAAAATAAAAGCTAGTTGTTTAAAAAGATAAATAAAATTGATAAACTTCTAGCCAGATAGATCAGGGAAAAAGGAAAGAAAGTAAAAATTATCAAGATCAAAAATAAGAGAGGTGCCATCAGTACAGATTCTATAGATATGAAAAGGATAAGAGAATACTGTGAACTCTTCATGCCAATAAATCTGAAAACTTAAAGAGACAAATTCATGAAAGATACAAACTACAAAAGTTCACTTAAGAAGCAATAGTCAAGGGGAATAGCCCCTTATCTATTTTAGAAGTTGCAGTTGTAGTTAAAACCTTCCCACAAAGAAAACTTCCAGTCCACATCACTTCGTCTGAATGTTATCAAATATTTAGGGGAAGAAAAAATGCCAGTTCTACACAAACTCTTCCAAAAAATTGAAGAGGAACAAATATCCCCCCAATTTGTTCCATGAAGCAAGCATTACCCACATACCAAAACCAGAAAAAGACATTGTGAGAAAAGAAAACTACAGACCATTAACGCTCATAAATACAGATAGGGAAAAAAAGTCTAAACAAATTTTATCAATTTGAATCTGACAACATACTAAAAGGATAATAACCAATTGGACTATGTGTCAGAAATTAAAGCTTGGTCATTATTAGAAAAATCAATCAATGTAACTCACAATAGTAACTAAAAAACAGAAACCATATGATCACTTACACAGACATAAAAAGCATTCAAAAAAATTCAATGCCCATTCCTGATTTTTTAGAAAAAATCTCTTAGAAAACTAGGAATAGAAAGGAACTTAACCTGATTTTAAAAATCTGCAAACCACCTACAACAAAAATCACACTTAGTGATGAAAGACTAAATGCTTTCCTCCTGAGATCAGAAGCAAGACAAGACAAGCTCTCACCATTCCTATTAAACATTGTTCTGGAGTTCACAGCCAGTAATAAAAGGAAAAAAAATACATAAAAGGCATCCTGATTAGAAAGGAAGAAGTAAAACTGTATTTGTCTATGTAGAAAATCCAAAGAAATGAGAAAAAAAAAAAAGCTACTAGTACTAATGAATGGCTTTGGGCAAAATTGCAGGATACAAGATGTGTAGACTAGGGCAAATTATATTTTTGTATGCCAGAAACAATCAGAAATTACAACTTTTTAAAATATCACTTTATAAAACATTAAAAATGTGAAACAGAGACATTTGACAAAAGATGCAGAAGACTAGTACACTCTAAACTACGAAACCTTGCTGAAAAAAGCTCTCAAAGACAAGTAAGTAGAAAGATACACCTGACTATTGGGTCAGAATAGTCTTTTGTTTTTTGTTGTTGTTGTTTTTTGTTTTTTGAGATGGAGTTTCACCCTTGTTGCCCAGTGGCGTGATCTTGACTCACTGCAACCTCCACCTCCCGGGGTCAAGTGATTCTCCTGCCTCAGCCTCCCGAAGAGCTGGGATTACAGGCGCCTGCCACCATGCCTGGCTAATTTTTTGTATTTTTAGTAGAGACAGGGTTTCACAGGCTGGTCTCGAACTCCTGCCTCAGCCTCCCAAAGTACTGGGGTTACCGGTGTGAACCACCATGCTCGGCCAGAATAGTCAATATTTAACATGTCAGTTCTCCTGGTTTGATCCCTATATTCAACACAATCTTAATCAAAATATCAGGAAGCATTTTTTTGTACAAATTAGCAAGCTAATTTTAAAATTCTAGCAAAGGAGCTAAAATTCACACACACACACAACTCACATATTATTAGGTTGGTGCAAAAGTAATTGCGGTTTTTGCCATTACTTTTGGGAGTAAAACTGCAATTACTTTTGTACCAACCTAATAGAATGGTTTCTGTGAAAAAGACTGACCATAACAAGTATTGGTGAGAATGTAGAGGAAATGGCACTCTTACGGTGGGTGCAGTTAAACACATGCTTACGATATGATCCAGCCATTCCACTCTTAGGAAATTCCCAAGAGAAAAGGAAATATATATCCATGTAAAAACTTGTACACAAATGTTCAGAGCAGCTTTGTTTGTAATAGCCAAAAACTGGAAAAAATTCAAATGGCTAACAACAAATCATGATATAGCCATTCAATTGAATATTATTTAGCGATAAACAGGAATGAAATATTTGTGCAAATAACAACATAGATTAATCTCAAAATAATTATGCTAAGTGAAAGAAGCCAGACAAAAAAGTACATATTCTATGATTCTAGTTAAAACACTAAGAAGAGGCCGGGCGCGGTGGCTCACGCTTGTAATCCCAGCACTTTGGGAGGCCGAGGCGGGCGGATCACGAGGTCAGGAGATCGAGACCACGGTGAAACCCCGTCTCTACTAAAAATACAAAAAATTAGCCGGGCGTGGTGGCGGGCGCCTGTAGTCCCAGCTACTCGGAGAGGCTGAGGCAGGAGAATGGCGTGAACCCGGGATGCGGAGCTTGCAGTGAGCCGAGATCGGGCCACTGCACTCCAGCCTGGGCGACAGAGCGAGACTCTGTCTCAAAAAAATAAAAATAAAAAAAAATAAAAACAAACAAACAAACAAAAAAAACACTAAGAAATGCAAACTAAATTATAGTAACACAAATCAGAACAGTGCTTTCTTATGGGAGGGTGGCATCCATGGAGGAGTGATGACAGTCAAGAGGACACCATTGGGACAAAGGCTATATTCACTATCTCAATTGTGGTAATGGTTTCGTGGATGTATACATCTGTGAAAGTTTATAAAACTGTACACTTTAAATTGATGCAGTTTACTGTCAATCAACCATACCCCAATAAAAGCCGAGCAACAAATTAAAGCACAGAGGAACATGTTAAATGATACCACAAGAATGCAATCTACAAAACCCACACTGTGAGAGACTCTACAGGCAAATGACCCAGTGTCTTCAAGAAGTAAATTGCAAGAAAAAAGAAAGAGAACCATGGAGAACTTTATGTTAAATAGACTTAAGAGATCTATCAACTAATGGCAATGATCTTGAATCTAATTCAGACATCCAGTTAGAAACTTGACGCCGGGCATAGTGGCTCATGCCTGTAATCCCAGCACTTTGGGAGGCTGAGGCGGGCAGATCACTTGAGGCCAGGAGTTCAAGACCAGCCTGGCCAACATGGCAAAACCCTTTCTCTACTAAAAATACAACAAAATAAGCCGGGAATGGTGGTATATACCTGTAGTCCCAGATATTCAGGAGGCTGAGGATCGCTTGAACCCAGGAGGCAGGGGTTGCAGTGAGCCAAGATTGTGCAACTGCACCTCCAGCCTGGGCAATGGAGCAAGACTCTGTCTCAAAGACAAAAACAAACAAAAAAACCTTGAACATTGGGTATTTTATGATACTAAGAAGGTATTTTTAATGCTTTAGGCATGATAATATTGTGGTTACTAGTTTTTTATCTTTTTTTTTTTTTTTTTTTTTGAGATGGGGTCTCACTGTGTCACCCAGGCTGGAGTACAATGGTGTCATCACTGCTCACTGCAGCTTTGACTTCCTAGACTCAGGCAATCCTCCCACCTCAGCCTCCCCAGTAGCTGGGACTACAGGTGCATGCCACCACGCCCAGGTAAATATTTGTATTTTTTGTAGCAGAGATGGGGTTTTGCCATGTTGCCCAGGCTAATCTCAAACTCCTGGAATCAAATGATCCACCCACCTGGGCCTCCCAGAGTGCTAGGATTACAGGTATGAGCCACCATGCCCGGCCTTAAAAGAATCTTATTTAGAGATTTGCCTAAAATTTATTCACTCCCTCCCCAAGAACTAATTTTTGCCCCCTTTGACACCCTCTTAACCCTGGTTGAGAACAAGTGCATTATAATACATTGGTGCAAAAGTAGTTGTGGTTTTTGCCGTTGACAGTAATGGCAAAACTCAGCCTCCCAAAGTGCTGGGATTATAGGCATGAGCCACTATGCCCGGCGTCAAGTTTCTAATTGGATGTCTGAATTAGATTCAAATCAGGATCACTGGCATTAGTTGATAGATTGAAAGTAATGGCAAAAACCACAATTACTTTTGCACCAACCTCGTACTATTCTACTTCTGTATATGTCTCTAAGTTTTCATTAAAATTTAAAAAACATATTTTTTAAGAAAAAACAGGAGTGTAATCACTCATATAACAAATCACTGGTGAGGGAAAATCCCACGGACCTGGCTTTTGAGCTAACTGGAACCAGAATTCAAATAGTATCAAGACTAATTTGTCAGTTGAGAGGCTTGTGGTCGTATTTTAGACCATAGAGGGGATTTATGACTTCCGTATCAGGAGGAGCTAGAGATAGGATGGGCTTCAGGGAAGAAGTGGTCAACTAGCTAGACCCAGAATCTCTGCTTGTCTCTCTTCCTCAAGAATCATTCTCAGCTGGGTGCAGTGGCTCACGCCTGTAATCCCAGCACTTTGGGAGGCCAAGGCAGGCGGATCACTGGAGGTCAGGAATTCGAGACCGGCCTGGCCAACAGGGTGAAACTCCGTCTCTACTAAAAATACAAAAATTAGGCTGGCATGGTGGTGCGTGCCTGTAGTCCCAGCTACTCAGGAGGCTGAGGCAGAAGAATCACTTGAACCCCGAAGGTGGAGGTTGCAGTGAGTTGAGATTGCACCACTGCACTCCTGCCTGGGCGACAGAGCAAGATTCCATCTCAAAAAAAAAAAATCAATCTCAGGCCAGGCGAAGGTGGCTCAAGCCTGTAATCACTTTGGGAGGCCAAGGCGGGTGGATCATGTGAGGTCAGGAGTTCGAGACCAGCCTGCCCAACATGGCAAAACCCCGTCTCCAATAAAAATACAAAAATTAGCCAGGAGTGGTGGTAGGAGCCTGTAATCCCAGCTACTTGGGAGGCTGAGGCAGGAGAATAGCTTGAACCCAGGTGGCAAAGGTTGCAGTGAGCCAAGATCTCACCATTGCCCTACAGCCTGGGTGACAGAGTGAAACTCCATCTCAAAAAATACATACATACATACATACATACATTAAAAAAAAAAAAAGGATCAAACTTATTCCAAGACTGTCTTGCCTGCTGGTCCCAAAATGGAAGCTTACTGGGTAGCTGCATGCGTCCTGGTTGGTTCTCATCCAACAGGAAAGAGACACTGCACTTCAGCATTCAGTACGAGTCTTTAATTCACTCTGATTGGACTAGCCTTAATAACTGCCCATATTGGGCAGTTTCTGCAGTGGAGAAATAGAACGTGCTGAGTGCCCAGCCCAGGCCAAGTGGTCCACTCTGGGGTCATGGGGACAGGGAGAGTCGATGTTTCTAGGACTACATAGCTCTCTAAACAGAAATCAGGGCTTTTGGAAGGGAGAAAGAGAAACTGCCCATCTTTTCTTTACTTTATTGGCATATTTGTTTAATTTGTTCCAGTCAGTGTCTCCACAAGGTTAAGAATGTGTCTGCCAGATGATCTGGGAAGACCTACAATTACCCTTTGCTAGAGGGGTAAGTAGGGTTATGAGCTCAATTTTAAATAAAAAATCTCAGAAAAGGATGTGATTGGCCTGGTTTGAGTCATGTGCTCACGCCTGGACCAATTACTATTGCTGTGGAGGTGGAATGCTATGATTGGCACAGCTAGGGTCAAATGCCCACCCCCAGGCAGGGAGGCAGTGCTGGGGATGCAGCTCCTGTTTCCCTGAAGACAGAGGGTTGCTCTTAGGTGGACAAAACATTTGGAGTTCTCTCAGTGGTTATCAAACAGGGTTATTATGAAAATGTACAATTAAGTTTCCTTTTCTCTTGCGCATCCATTGTGTCTTTAATTCTTGTTTTCTTTCCCAAGCCCCCATCCCACCCCACCTTCCAGCTCTGAATTTGCCAAGTGGAAGAGCAGGCCCTGGGAAGAAACAAAACAATAAAAACTACTGGATGATTTCTATCGAAGCAGGCTCTGACTCCCCCATGAACATCTTTCTCATCTCAAATAAATAAAATGCAGCGGGGGCTTGAACTAGCCACCATATCCCTGAGACACAGACTCCTCGCCTGTAAATGGAATTAGTAACAGAACCTACCTCACAGGGTAAATGTGATATGAAGTGGGTTGATGCACGTGAAATGCATTCCAAGCATACGGTAGATACTTAATAAATGGTAGCTATTATGTTCCATTCTATTCTACACTTTAAATAACCCAGTCAGAAGGAAATTTCACCAAAAATAAATCACCCAAGTACATTTCAAAATCTCCTCCATAGCCAAGAAAAGACCACATCACCTTCTTCCCAGGAAACACCTGTGCCTTGGGTATCACCCACTATTGCCCCCACCTGCAACTCTGCACACCAGACTGACTCCCTTCCACCCTGTTTCTCAGAGATCTGAGGATCTGCACATTAACCTCCCACCACCTCCCTCCCCACCCACCAGTCATCTGTGCTGCCCACCCTGGCAAGCTGTCTCCCTAACACCTCACCTACTCACAGCTTCATTATTTTATTTCCCACCTTTCTCACTCAGAGAAAGGGGGAGGAGCAGAGATAATCCTACAAGCCAGAAGACAGTGGGAGCCGGCTGGACCTAGCTCCTGTCTCCTGGGGCCATGCCATCTAGCCACAGCTCCTGCAAGCCTACCCATTGGCCTTCTGGTACTCCCTTCTCCCTCCCCTCACCTCCCTGACCACCCCAACTTGAGCAACCATTACTCCTTATCCATTACCTCTTCCCTAATCCCTCTTCTCCACTTTCCATGAAAGCCTATAAAGCCAGGCCAAGTTCCAGACCCCCGGGTCTACAGCTCTGGCAAAAAGCCCAATTCTCCTGTCTGGATGCATGCATGAGGTAGAAGGCACACTCCTTTATCTGAAGGGGTTGGGTGTGGGAAGGGGGCATTAGGAAAACAACTCACGGAGATCTCTGACTCTCCACAAACTCCTGGGCTCATTAGCCCTGTAGGCCTTGATATATTACTCTCTGAGCCCACCTTTATTGACCTCTCCCAAAAAAAAATATAGTAATGCCAACCCTTCATGTGGTTCTGTTTCCCCTGTGGGAACTACAAGTATAATGGGAACATGGGTTCAATCCTGGCTCTGCCGTTATAGACCATGTGACCTTGAACAAGTCTCTTCACCTCTCTGAGGTTCTGTCCCCTTATCTGTAAAATGGGGATGACATGACATCCACCTCGCAGGCTTACTTTGAAAAGCAGAGCAATCACAGGACAATGGGAACACACTTTGTCAAGCTGTCGGTTGTTGTTACAGAGGAAGGTTCCTTCTAATGCGGGTTTTGAAGGAAAAATAATATATTAAAAAGGTAATACTTCTACTTCTAGCAAGATGGTGTCACAGGGTATGGATTTACTCTCTTACCTGACATAACCAAAAAGCCAGAAAAAAAAAAATACATGAAACAACAGTTTTCAGGCCAGTGGTCATCAGGCAACAAATGACAATAATCCCTGTGAGACAGAAAACAAACAAAGTGAGCCTACAGCTGCCCTGCCTCGCTGCCTGGAGTGTCCAGGCTGTAGGGCAGGGAGGGAGAGAAGCAAGGTAGAGGACTGCCAAATGTGAGGTGGGAGACAGAACTTTGTAGACACTAAGGTGTCTGCAGTGTGCAAGGCAGATTCTAAAGAGTATACAGCTACACAGAGAACTCTGGAGCTATCTGAGGAGTCCCCCAGAGTATGTAGCAAAGCACTGAGCAGTACATGCATTATCCAAGGCCAGGGAAAAAAAACATTCAAGGGCATTTGAGGGAACAGCTTCAGGTTCTGAGGGCCAGGAATAGCGCCTGTACCAGTCAGATTGTAAAGCCTCAAGCTCCACAGGGCATTCAGGAGTATACTCAGAGGCTTGCCTTCATAGTGAGGGATAATTAGCCCGCACTACATATAGCTATGGTCTTGTACAGCTCATCTTCAAAGCAAGACACAAAAAATAATCTGTTTTCAAACGATTTAACCGCTTTTTAAAACAAAGCTCAGGAACACTTTTATGAATACTAAAATAGCTAGCAACACAAGGTAAAATTCACAATGCATGACATCCAATAAGAGACTAACAGGCATAAAAAAGAGCAGGAAAACATAACCCATAATAAAGCAAAAAATAAATCATAACCAATCTAGAACTAACACGAATATCAGAACGAGCAAAGAAGGGCATTATGTTACTATATTTTAGCATATTGTATTATATTATTATAATGTTTTGAAAATATTCCATATTTTTAAAAAGTTAACCAGACACATGGAAGTTATATTTTTATAGACCCAAATTGAATTTTTAGAGATGAAAACTACAATGTTTGAAATGGAAAATATACTAGATGGGATTAACAACAGATTAGTCGTTGCAGGAGAAAATATTAGTGAACTTAAAGATACAGCAATAGAAACTATCCAAAATAAATCACACAAAGGAAAAATGGTTTAAAAAATGAAAGGAATGCCAGGAAACCACGGAACAATTTCAAACAACCTAATATACATGCAATTGAAGTTCCTGAAGAAATGAATACACAGAAAAGTATTTGAAGAAATAACACCCTAAATTTTCTAGATTTGATGAAAACTATAAACCCACAGATCCAAGAAGCTCAATAAACTCCAAGAACAAGAAACATCAATAAAACTACACCAAGACACATCATAATAAAATTGTTCAAAACCAGTAATAAAGAAAATCTTAAAATAGAGGGGAAAATGTCACATATAGAGGGATAAAGATGAAGAAAACACAAATTTTTCATCAGAAACAATGCAAGCAAGAAAACAAACAATGGGGCAATATATTTAAAGTATTAAAAAAGACAACAGTAAAACTGGAGATATACCTTGTTATTGGTTAAGAAGTATCACAGGATAGAGAACCCAGAAATAAATCCACGTATTTACAGCCAACTGATTTTTGACAAAGATGCCAAGAAAATACACTGGAGAAAGGACACCCTGTTCAATAACTGGTGCTGGGAAAATTGGATATCCATATGCAGAAGAATGAAACTGGACCCCATCTCTCACCATATACAAAAATCAACTCAAGATGGATTAAAGATTTAAACATAAGACCTAAAACTATAAAACTACTAGAAGAAAACATACAAGGGAAACACTTCAGGATATTGGTCTAGACAGAGATTTTTGTGGCTAAGACCTCAAAAGAACAGGCAACAAAAATAAAAATAGGCAAATGGGACTGTATTAAACTAAAAAGCTTCTGCACAGAAAACAACCAACAAAGTGAAGAGACAACCCACAGAATGGGATTAAAATATATGCAAACTGTCCATCTGACAAGAGATGAATATCCAGAATGTACAAGGAACTCAAACAACTCAACAGTAAAAAAAAATAAAAAGTCCCATTAACAAGCGGACAAAGGACATGAATAGACATTTACAAATGGTCAACAGGTATATTAAAAAACACTCAACATCACTAATCATTAGGGAAATGCAAATCAAAATCACAATGAGATATTCTCCTAGCCCAGTTAGAATGGCTATTACTAAATGACAAAAAGTAACAGATGACGGTGAGGATGTAGAGAAAAGGGAACTTTTATACATTGTTGGTGGGTACATAAAATAGAGCAGCCACTATGGAAAAGTGTACGGGGATTTCTCAAAAAACTAAAAACAGAAATGCCATACAGTCTAGCAATCTCACTACTGGGTATTTATCCAAAGGAAAAGAAATCAGTGTATCAAAAGGATACCTGAACTCCATGCTTAGTGAAGCACTATTTAGAATAGCAAAGATATAGAATCAACCTAAGTATCCATCAGTGGACAAATGAATAAAGAAAATGTGGTATATATACACAGTGGAATACTATTTGGTCAAAAAAATGAAATCATTTGCAGCAACATGGATAGAACTGAAGGTCATTATGTTAAGTGAAATAAGCCAGGCACAGAAAGACAAATATCACATATTCTCATTCAAATGTAAGAGCTAGAAAAGTTAGTCTTGTGGAGGTAAAGAATAGAATGATAGATACTAGAGACTTGGACAGGTAAGTGTGGTGCAGGGGGGATAAAGAGAGGTTGGTTAATGGGTACAAACATATAGTTTTATAGAAGGAAGAAGTTCTAATGTTTGATAGCAGAGCAGGGTGACTACAGTTACCAATGTGTTTTATATTTCAAAATAGCTTGAAGAGAGGACTTGAAATGTTCCCAAGACATAGATATGATAAATACTTGAGGGGATGGATATCCCAAACACCCTTGTTTGATCATTAAACAGTCTAGGCATATAACAAAACGAAACAGGAAATTTTCCCTGAACCCTCTGCAGGCCTCATGACAGGGGTGCTCACTTACTCAGCCTGCAGCTCTCAACCCCTCATGGGAGGGGCGGCACACAGGTGATCAGGTACAGGAGCCAAGGTGAGTGCTTCTGGGTGCCAGCAGGAGCAAAACACCATGCAGGCCCAAGGCAGCATCAAGTAGGGAGTACTCGTGATCCCTGAAGCTCCAGAGGGCGTGTGTTACAGCGTGCTCTTTTAGCTTTGCCATCCACAGACAGCTTAAGTGTTAAACAGCTCAGTGGGCCCTCTGCCTTTTCACGTGAGGTGGTTGCTCTCCACCAGTGAGGGCAGAGGGTAAGTGTGACAGCCTTTAGTGTTCACACCCGTAGCACCTGAGCTCTTATTCAGCATCCAGGAATAATCAGGTTGCACGAACAAATTGAAGGGTGGTAAATATGGAGGATTTTATTGCCAATGGAAGTGGCTGTCAGTGGGAAGGAGAGCTAGAAAGGGGATGGAGCAGGAAGGTGTTTTTCTCCAAAGTCCCACCATCAAGCCGTTCCTCTGAAGTCAAACTGCTTCTCTCTGATGTTCAGCTGCTCCTTCTCTTCTCCCTTTCTCTGCCCTCTGCCAGTGAAGCCTGGGGTTTTTATGGATAGGGGATGGCGGTGCAGGGTGGGCCAGGGGTGGTTTTGGAAAAGGCAACATTCAAGCAGGAAAATGGGGATGTAAAGTTCTCACTTTGGGCCATGATTCCTGGCTTGAGGGTGGGGCCCTTGCCAGGGACCCTGCCCTTTTCTGCCTGGAATTTCTCTGCCTCCTGGCCCTATCAAAAATATCACATGAACCCCATAAATATGTACAAATATTATAAATCAACTTTTAAAAGAACAGTCAATATTATTAACATATCAATTATCCCCAAATTGTTGCATATATTCAACATAACCCCAGTTAAAGTATCAGGAAGCTTTTCTGTACAAATTGACAAGCTAATTATAAAGGTCATAGGGAGATGTAAAGAAGCTAGAACTCACACACACACACACACACACACACACACACCCCTCTGAAAAAGAAGAACAAAGTTGAAGGGTTAGGACTACCAGATTTCAAGAATCATAAAGTTACATTAATCAAGGCAGCATGGTATCAGCATCAAAATAGCCACACAGATCAGTGAAACAGAAGAAAGGGTCAAAAAATAAACCCATACATATTTGAATTTTTGACAAAATTGCAAAGGAAATGCAGTAGACAAAAGACAGCCTTCTCAACAAATGGTGTTAGGACAACTGGATATCCATATGCACAAAGACAAACTTGGATACATACTTGTCATCATCTATAAAAAATTAACTAAAAAATGGATCATAGACCTAAATGTAAAGCCCAAAACTATAAAATTTCTAGAAGAAAACACAGAAAACAATATTTGGCCTTGAATATCATATCAAAAAATTTTTTATATCTGACACCAAAAACATGATCCATAAAAGAACAAAGTTCTTGTACATGAGTTCCTTGTGTTTTCTGGATCTCAATAAATAAATTGGACTTCATCAAAATTAAATACTTCTGCACTTTGAAAGACACTTTTTAAAAAATAAAATGACAAGCCACAGACAGGGAGAAAATATTTGTGAAGAATATATCTGATTTAACATTTATATTCAGAATAAACAAAGAACTCTCAAAACTCAACAATAAGAAAACAAACAAGCTAATTTTAAAAAACGGTCAAAATGAGCATCTGCAAAGATGGCCGAATAGGAATAGCTCCGGTCTACAGCTCCCAGCAAGAGCGATGCAGAAGACGGGTGATTTCTGCATTTCCAACTGAGGTACTGGGTTCATCTCACTGGGGAGTGCCAGACAGTAGGTGCAGGACAGTAGGTGCAGGGCACCGTGCACGAGCCGAAGCAGGGCAAGGCATCGCCTCACCCAGGAAGCACAAGGGGTCAGGGAATTCCCTTTCCTAGTCAAAGAAAGGGGTGGCAGACAGCACCTGGAAAATCAGGTCACTCCCACCCTAATACTGCACTTTTCCAACGGGCTTAAAAAACGGCACACCAGGAGATTATATCCCACACCTGGCTTGGAGGGTCCTACGCCCACGGAGTCTTGCTCATTGCTAGCACAGCAGTCCGAGAGCAAACTGCAAGGCGGCGGCGAGGCAGGGGGAGGGGCGCCTGCCATTGCCGAGTTAGTTGTTTGATTAGGTAAACAAAGCAGCCAGGAAGCTCGAACTGGGTGGGGCCCACCACCGCTCAAGGAGGCCTGCCTGCCTCTGTAGGCTCCACCTCTGGGGGCAGGGCAGAGAAAAACAAAAGGACAGCAGTCACCTCTGCAGACTTAAATGTCCCTCTCTGACAGCTTTGAAGAGAGTAGTGGTTCTCCCAGCACGCAGCTTCTGAGAACGGGCAGACTGCCTCCTCAAGTGGGTCCCTGACCCCCAAGTAGCCTAACTGGGAGGCACCCCCCAGTAGGGGCGGACTGACACCTCACACAGCCAGGTACTCCTCTGAGACAAAACTTCCAGAGGAACGATCAGGCAGCAGCATTTGCAGTTCACCAATATCCGCTGTTCTGCAGCCACTGCTGCTGAAACCTAGGCAAACAGAGTCTGGAGTGAACCTCTAACAAACTCCAACAGATCTACAGCTGAGGGTCCTGTCTGTTAGAAGGAAAACTATCAAACAGCAAGGACATCCACACAAAAAACCCATCTGTACGTCACCATCATCAAAGACCAAAGGTAGATAAAACCACAAAATGAGAAAAAAACAGAGCAGAAAAACTGGAAACTCTAAAAATCAGAGCGCCTCTCCTCCTCCAAAGGAACGCAGCTCCTCACCAGCAATGGAACAAAGCTGGACGGAGAATGACTTTGACAAGTTGAGAGAAGAAGGCTTCAGACGATCAAACTACTCCGAGCTACAGGAGGAAATTCAAACCAATGGCAAAGAAGTTAAAAGCTTTGAAAAAAAATTAGACGAATGGATAACTAGAATAACCAATGCAGAGAAGTCCTTAAAGGACCTGATGGAGCTGAAAACCAAGGCACGAGAGCTACGTGACGAATGCAGAAGCCTCAGTAGCCGATGCAATCAACTGGAAGAAAGGGTATCAGTGATGGAAGATGAAATGAATGAAACGAAGCGAGAAGGGAAGTTTAGAGAAAAAAGAATAAAAAGGAACGAACGAAGCCTCCAAGAAATTTGGGACTATGTGAAAAGACCAAACCTATGTCTGATTGGTGTACCTGAAAGTGACGGGGAGAATGGAACCAAGTTGGAAAACACTCTGCAAGATATTATCCAGGAGAACTTCCCCAATCTAGCAAGGCAGGCCAACATTCAGATTCAGGAAATACAGGTAACGCCACAAAGATACTCCTCGAGAAGAGCAACTCCAAGACACATAATTGTCAGATTCACCAAAGTTGAAATGAAGGAAAAAATGTTAAGAGCAGCCAGAGAGAAAGGTCAGGTTACCCACAAAGGGAAGCCCATCGGACTAACAGCTGATCTCTCGGCAGAAACTCTACAAGCCAGAAGAGAGTGGGGACCGATATTCAACATTCTCAAAGAAAAGAATTTTCAACCCAGAATTTCATATCCAGCCAAACTAAGCTTCTTAAGTGAAGGAGAAATAAAATCCTTTACAGACAAGCAAATGCTGAGAGATTTTGTCACTACCAGGCCTGCCCTAAAAGAGCTCCTGAAGGAAGCACTAAACATGGAAAGGAACAACCGGTACCAGCCCCTGCAAAAACATGCCAGATTGTAAAGACCATCAAGCCTAGGAAGAAACTGCATCAACTAACAAGCAAAATAACCAGCTAACATCATAATGACAGGATCAAATTCACACATAACAATATTAACTTTAAATGTAAATAGGCTAAATGCTCCAATTAAAAGACACAGACTGGCAAATTGGATAAAGAGTCAAGACCCATCAGTGTGCTGTATTCAGGAAACCCATCTCATGTGCAGAGACACACATAGGCTCAGAATAAAGGGATGGAGGAAGATCTACCAAGCAAATGGAAAACAAAAAAAAGCAGGGGTTGCAATCCTAGTCTCTGATAAAACAGACTTTAAACCAACAAAGATCAAAAGAGACAAAGAAGGCCATTACATAATGGTAAAGGGATCAATTCAACAAGAAGAGCTAACTATCCTAAATATACATGCACCCAATACAGGAGCACCCAGATTCATAAAGCAAGTCCTTAGTGACCTACAAAGAGACTTAAGACTCCCACACAATAATAATGGGAGACGTTAACACCCCACCGTCAACATTAGACAGATCAACGAGACACAAAGTTAACAAGGATACCCAGGAATTGAACTCAGCTCTGCACCAAGCGGACCTAATAGACATCTACAGAACTCTCCACCCCAAATCAATAGAATATACATTCTTTTCAGCACCACACCACATCTACTCCAAAATTGACCACATAGTTGGAAGTAAAGCACTCCTCAGGAAATGTAAAAGAATAGAAATTATAACAAACTGTCTCTCAGACCACAGTGCAATCAAACTAGAACTCAGGATTAAGAAACTCGCTCAAAACCGCTCAACTACATGGAAACTGAACAACCTGCTCCGGAATGACTACTGGGTAAATAATGAAATGAAGGCAGAAATAAAGATGTTCTTTGAAACCAACGAGAACAAAGACACAACATACCAGAATCTCTGGAACACATTCAAAGCAGTGTGTAGAGGGAAATTTACAGCACTAAATGCCCACAAGAGAAAGCAGGAAAGATCTAAAATTGACACCCTAACATCACAATTAAAAGAACTAGAAAAGCAAGAGCAAACACATTCAAAAGCTAGCAGAAGGCATGAAATAACTAAGATCAGAGCAGAACTGAAGGAAATAGAGACACAAAAAACCCTTCAAAAAATTAATGAATCCAGGAGCTGGTTTTTTGAAAAGATCAACAAACTTGATAGACCGCTAGCAAGACTAATAAAGAAGAAAAGAGAGAAGAATCAAATAGACGCAATAAAAAATGATAAAGGGGATATCACCACCCATCCCACAGAAATACAAACTACCATCAGAGAATACTATAAACACCTCTACGCAAATAAACTAGAAAATCTAGAAGAAATGCATAAATTCCTCAACACATACATCCTCCCAAGACTAAAACAGGAAGAAGCTGAATCTCTGAATAGACCAATAACAGGCTCTGAAATTGAGGCAATAATCAATAGCTTACCAACCAAAAAAAGTCCAGAACCAGATGGATTCACAGCCGAATTCTACCAGAGGTACAAGGAGGAGTTGGTACCATTCCTTCTGAAACTATTCCAATCAATAGAAAAAGAGGGAATCCTCCCTAACTCATTTTATGAGGCCAGCATCATCCTGATACCAAAGCCTGGCAGAGACACAACCAAAAAAGAATTTTGGACCAATATCCTTGATGAACATCGATGCAAAAATCCTCAATAAAATACTGGGAAACCAAATCCAGCAGCACATCAAAAAGTTTATCCACCATGACCAAGTGGGCTTCATCCCTGGGATGCAAGGCTGGTTCAACATACGCAAATCAATAAACATAATCCAGCATATAAACAGAACCAAAGACAAAAACCACATGATTATCTCAATAGATGCAGAAAAGGCCTTTGACAAAATTCAACAACCCTTCATGCTAAAAACTCTCAATAAATTAGGTATTGATGGGATGTATCTCAAAATAACAAGAGCTATCTATGACAAACCCATAGCCAATATCATACTGAATGGGCAAAAACTGGAAGCATTCCCTTTGAAAACTGGCACAAGACAGGGATGCCCTCTCTCACCACTCCTATTCAACATAGTGTTGGAAGTTCTGGCCAGGGCAATCAGGCAGGAGAAGGAAATAAAGGGTATCCAGTTAGGAAAAGAGGAAGCCAAATTGTCCCTGTTTGCAGATGACATGATTGTATATCTAGAAAACCCCATTGTCTCAGCCCAAAATCTCCTCAAGCTGATAAGCAAATTCAGCAAAGTCTCAGGATACAAAATCAATGTACAAAAATCACAAGCATTCTTATACACCAATAACAGACAAACAGCCAAATCATGAGTGAATTCCCATTCACAATTGCTTCAAAGAGAATAAAATACCTAGGAATCCAACTTACAAGGGATGTGAAGGACCTCTTCAAGGAGAACTATAAACCACTGCTCAGTGAAATAAAAGAGGATACAAACAAATGGAAGAACATTCCATGCTCATGGGTAGGAAGAATCAATATCGTGAAAATGGCCATACTGCCCAAGGTAATTTATAGATTCAATGCCATCCCCATCAAGCTACCAATGACTTTCTTCACAGAATTGGAAAAAACTACTTTAAAGTTCATATGGAACCAAAAAAGAGCCTGCATTGCCAAGTCAATCCTAAGCCAAAAGAACAAAGCTGGAGGCATCACGCTACCTGACTTCAAACTATACTACAAGGCTACAGTAACCAAAACAGGATGGTCCTGGTACCAAAACAGAGAGATAGACCAATGGAACAGAACAGAGCCCTCAGAAATAATGCCACATATCTACAACTATCTGATCTTTGACAAACCTGACAAAAACAAGCAACGGGGAAAGGATTCCCTATTTAATAAATGGTGCTGGGAAAACTGGCTAGCCATATGTAGAAAGCTGAAACTGGATCCCTTCCTTAAACCTTATACAAAAATTAATTCAAGATGGATTAAAGACTTACATGTTAGACCTAAAACCATAAAAACCCTAGAAGAAAACCTAGGCAATACCATTCAGGACATAGGCGTGGGCAAGGACTTCATGTCTAAAACACCAAAAGCAATGGCAACAAAAGCCAAAATTGACAAATGGGATCTAATTAAACTAAAGAGCTTCTGCACAGCAAAAGAAACTGCCATCAGAGTTAACAGGCCACCTACAGAATGGGAGAAAATTTTTGCAACCTACTCATCTGACAAGGGGCTAATATCCAGAATCTACAATGAACTCAAACAAATTTACAAGAAAAAAACAACCACATCAAAAAGTGGGCAAAGGATATGAACAGACACTTCTCAAAAGATGACATTTATGCAGCCAAAAAACACATGAAAAAATGCTCATCATCACTGGCCATCAGGGAAATGCAAATCAAAACCACAATTAGATACCATCTCACACCAGTTAGAATGGTGATCATTAAAAAGTCAGGAAACAACAGTTGCTGGAGAGGATGTGGAGAAATAGGAACACTTTTACACTGTTGGTGGGACTGTAAACTAGTTCAACCATTGTGGAAGTCAGTGTGGCGATTCCTCAGGGATCCAGAACTAGAAATACCATTTGACCCAGCCATCCCATTACTGGGTATATACCCAAAGGATTATAAATTATGCTGCTATAAAGACACATGCACATGTATGTTTATAGTGGCACTATTTACAATAGCAAGGACTTGGAACCAACCTAAATGTCCAACAATGATAGCCTGGATTAAGAAAATGTGGCACATATGCCGGGCGCGGTGACTCACGCCTGTAATCCCAGTACTTTGGGAGGCCGAGGCAGGCGGATCACGAGGTCAGGAGATCAAGAGCATCCTGGCTAACACGGTGAAACTCCGTCTCTACTAAAAATACAAAAAATTAGCCGGGCGAGGTGGCAGGCGCCTATAGTCCCAGCTACTCAGGAGGCTGAGGCAGGAGAATGGCATGAACCCTGGGGGGCGGAGCCTGCAGTGAGCCGAGATCGCGCCACTGCACTCCAGCCTGGGCAACAGCGAGACTGCGTCTCAAAAAAAAAAAAAGAAAATGTGGCACATATACACCATGGAATACTATGCAGCCATAAAAAATGATGAATTCATGTCCTTTGTAGGCACATGGATGAAGCTGGAAACCATCATTCTCAGCAAACTATCGCAAGGACAAAAAACCAAACACCACATGTTCTCACTCATAGGTGGGAACTGAACAATGAGAACACATGGACACAGGAAGGGGAATATCACACACTGGGGACTGTTGTGGGGCAGGGGGAGAGGGGAGGGATAGCATTAGGAGATAAACCTAATGCTAAATGACGAGTTGATGGATGCAGCATACCAACATGGCACATGTATACCTATGTAACAAACCTGCACGTTGTGCACATGTACCCTAAAACTTAAAGTATAATAATAATAAAATTTAAAAGAAAAACGGTCAAAATATTTTAATAGGCATTTCACCAAAGAAGACATACAGATGGCAAATAAGCACATGAAGAAATGCTCTACAATGTAAGTCATTAGAAAAATGCAAATTAAAACCACAGTGAGATACCGTTACATGCCCATTAGGATGGCTTCAATAAAAAGATTGGCTATAACAAGTGTTGGCAAAGGTGTGGGGGAAATGGCACTCTCGTGGAAAAGTTAAACATACACTTACCATATGATGCAGCCATCACACTCCTAGGTGTCTGCCCAGGAGAAAAGGAAAGATATATCCGTACAAAGACTTGTACACAAATGTTCATAGAAGCTGTTTGTAACAGCCCCAAATTGGAAACAAATGGCCACCAACAGCTAAATGGATAAACAAAATGTGATGTATCCATTCAATGGAATACTTTGCAGAAATAAAAATGAACTATTTTTGCAAGAAACAACATGGATGAATCTCAAAATAATTATGCTGACTAAATGGAGCAAGACAAAAGAGTACATGCTGGGTCACAGCAATTAGGCAAGAAAAAGAAGTAAAAGGCATCCAAATCTGAAAGGAAGATGTCAAATTAGCCTTGTTTGCAAAGGACATGATCTTATACCTAGAAAAAAGTTTAAAGATTCCACCAAAAATACACTATGGAGTATTATTCAGCCATAAAAAAGAATGAAATCCTATCATTTGCAGCAGCATAAATGAAATTAGAGGTCATTATGTTAAGTGAAATAAGCCAAGCATAGACAGATAAATATTGCATGTTCTCACTTATATGCAGGAGCTAAAAAGGTGGATCTCATGAAGATAGAGAGTAGACTGGTTGTTACCAGAGGCCGGGAAGGGGAAGGAAGAGAGGTGATGATGGGAGAAAATACACATATAAATGTATTTATTTTATTTTTATAATTTTTTTTAATTTTTTTGAGGCAGAGCCTCGGTCTGTTACCCAGGCTGGAGTGCAGTAGCGCAATCTTGGCTCACTGCAACCTCCACTTCCTGGGTTCAGGCGATTCTCCTGCCTCAGCCTCTTGAGTAGCTGGGACTACAGGCACACTCCACCATGCCGCCTGGCTAATTTTTGTATTTTTAATAGAGACAGGGTTTCACCATGTTGGCCAGGCTGGTCTCAAACTCCTGATCTCAGGTGATCTGCCCCCCTCGGCTTCCCAAAGTGCTGGGATTACAGGCATGAGTCATCGTGCCCGACCTTATAAATCTATTTATTACCACTGAACTAGACACTTTAAAGTGGTAAAGATGGTAAATTAAATATATAATTTACCTCAATTTTTTAAGTAATAATTTTAAAAAGAGTACATGCTGTATGATTCCATTGATATGCAACTCTAGACAAACTAACCTACAGTGACGCAAAGCAGATCAGCAGTTGTCTATTGCAGGGAGAGGTGCAGGCACAGAGAGGAATGACAAGGAGACATGAGGAACTGTCTGTAAGTGACAGGTGTATTCACTACCCTGACTGCAGTGATGGGTTTCATGAGAGAATACGTATGTCAAAACTTATCAAACTATCGTATGCTTATCACATACTTTAAACGTGTAATTTATTGCATGTCAATATGTAAATCAAAAAAGGCATTTAAAAACATAACACATGAGTAAAGCAGGCACTGCTGCACCCAGTACAATCTACTTCTGGTTTGAAATTATCTTACACTTACAGAAGTGTTGCAAAGACAACACACATTATTTCCAAATACCCTTCCCTCAGATCCCCCTAATGCCAACAGTGTACATAACCACAGTACAATTAGCAAAATTCACACACTCCTCGCTCTCCTCCCTCTGTGGGACAGCCTGCTGCAGTCCAGAAGGTCCATGCCTTTAATAAGAAGGTCCATGCCAGGCCTCCACTCCAGCTTTGCCTCTGCTGCTCTGCGCGCAATCGGCACTCTCCACACTCCAGATGTCTCACTGGCTCCCCCCAGCCCCCATCTCTCACAAGCTCCAGATCTTATAATTAACTGCATCCTAAATGTCTCCCCAGCTATCCCACAGACGCCTCAAATGCAGCTCGTCTAAAACTGAATGCATTACTGTTGCAGCATCCCCCACAACCCTTTCTCCTGTGGTCTTTAGCTAAGCAAATGGCATTGTCATCTATACTCCCTCCCTCCATCCCTCCGGCCCCAGTCAGACATCTCTGACATCACCATTCAAGTTCTACTAACTTTCTCCACATGTCGCTCAAACCCCACCCTGCAGGCCCAATCTCTGCTATGGACACCTTGATTCAGGCAGGATGTCAACTGTCCTAAGGCTGTCAGAACAGGCTCTAAACACTCCTTACACTTGAGTCCCTCTGCCTCTAATCCTACTGCCTGGAGTGGTCTCTCTGAAATGCTCACCTACCTATGTCACTTCCTGCTGAAAATCCTACAGTGCCTCCCAAACGTGCACAGGGTGGCATTCTGGCTCTGGGATTCAAGATCCTCTCCAAATAGGCTTTGACAACCCCTCTTGACTATAACTGGCCAGTTGGCTCCTTGAAGGAGTCATCAAATGACATGAAACTCCTCTTCCTCCTACACGCACCGGATAGCGTCATGCCTCTGCTCCTGTTGTTCCCTCAGCCTAGGTTCTTCCCCATCTTCCCCACTGGGAAACTCCTATCCAGATGCAGCACTATTTTAACCCTTAGAATGAAGCCTTCACAGAAATACGAGGCAGAATTGCAACTCCTTTCTTGTGTACGAGAGCCTTTTATACATCCTTTGAGGCAGGTTTCTGCATCTGTCCGCACTGGATGTAAAAGCCTAAACAGCAAAGATTGTTTCTTACTTATCTCCATCCCAGCACAGCCTAGGACTTGGGCCTTATAGACACACTGATGGCTGGATGAATGGATAAAGAGATAAACAGATGTACTCATGGATGGATGGAGAGAGGAGACAAATGGAAAAATGAGTAGATAAAGGACAAACGGGGGGATGGATGGGTAGTGAGATGAACAGATAAGACAAACACCAGATCAGTGATTGCATGGACAGAAACATGAACGTACAAATGGATGGATGAATGAATGGAAAGTTCCTAGGCATTTCAAGAGCAGAGATTGTTTCTTATTCAACTCTGTTTTTATAGGGCCTAGAACACAGCCTGGAATATACTAGTAGATGTTCAATATGTGCTACTGGAGCGAAGCGCCAGGTTTTTGTGGGAAAAGTTTTGGACCAACAGTTGGAAGACCTGATTTCCAGCTCTATCTGTATCCTCAGTAGTTCATATAAACATGAGCAACCCAACCTCCAATTTTCCATTTACTCTTCTGTAAAGTGGGTAGGTTTAATTAAACGACTTTTAGGTATTTTCCAAATACACTGGCTCCCTGATTTGAAGCTGCCCAAATCCAAGATAAGGCTACAGAATGGGAGGAGGGCCACATTTGAGCAAATGTGTGTTTACTTACAACTTGTCCTAATGCAGAGCTGATCCCAGATCTCTGCCAGCGATGGGGGAGAAGAGCAAACGCACTCTAAATGAGATTCTGTTCCAACTGTCTGGCTGACAGCCTTGTGGTGGGAATGAGAGACAGGCTGATAAAAGAGCCTGGGGGGTAATTAATAGCGAAACATGAACCTCCGTGAGGCTGTACCCACCCCTCGCTGAATGGAAGGAGGGAAGGGCCGGGCTGCACAAAGCCTTCCCAGGGCCCTTGGCTGCTGGCCAAATGCACCCTTTATCCAGAAAGATGGGCTTTTGTTCACAGAGTATGGGGTCTGTCCCGTTAGATTCACACCTGGACTCCTGGCATGCTGTGGAGTAGCAATTGTACTATGAACACAGCTATCACCACTCACAGAACAAAGTGTGCCAGGCTGTCTACATGTCCCCTTGACACTTCCAACAACCCTGGGAGACAGGAAAGGTGGTCATCATGAAGGAACGTGTAGCTCGTAAGTGGGAGGTTCAGGCTTTGAACCCAGGACAGCCTGACTCTTTGTGCTACGACCGGCTGCTCTCTGCAGACAGCTGCCCTGGAACTGGTCAGATAACACGCCAGAGACATCATAGTTCACGCCACCCCAAACTGCAGCGCTGCCTGCCTGAGCCTGCTTGGACTCTTTGCAAGGTGCTTTCATGTGGATTCAAGCTGGCAATGTGGGCCATCACTCCTATTGTGCAGACGGGACACTGAGACTCAGGCTGACAGGTGAAGTGACCCAGCCACGGTCACACAACTTGTAAATGGTGGAGCTGAGATTCCATCCCTGGGAACTGGAGTCCCAAGCCAGGTGCTTAATGGGTGAATTATTCTGTTCCATGGTGGTAGCTGTAGTGGACATCTGTGGGTTTTGCCTGGTGACAGCATCTGAATTTTCTTTGTGAAATAACAGTTCCCTCCCCCTACCACCCACCTCAGCTCATGTGATTTGGGCAAAACTAATATGCCCTGTATCTCTGTACTCCTCGCAGGGGTGGGCAGGCAATCCCTGCAGCCATGGTGGATGCATATGACTGACAATGTCCTATGATATTCAATTCCACAACGCCAGAGGAAACTACTGATCAAGAGGCATCCTCCTTCTGCTGGGGTTCCCTGAGCTGGTGACTTGGAAGCCAGGAGCTGCTGGAGACCACCTGTAACACTGCAAAGGGACAATCTGCCAAAGAGTGAAGCCAACACAGAGAAAAGCAGGGGAAAGAGGCAAGCAGTTTCCTGAAGACATATTTTGAGACCCCCGAATCCAGCCACACTTGAATATATTCCAGGCAAATGAGCCAGTGTGAATTTCCTTTCTGCTTAAACCAGTCTGACTCAGGTGCCTCTCACCCACATCTGAGAGGCTCCAAGTCAATACTGCCCTTCATCACACTGAATAACCATCACTTGTTTCCTTGGCTATTGTCCCATTAGACCCAGGGCACTTGAGGGCAGGGCCTAGTTCAAAGCCACCACAATGTCTCAGCACCTGATTCCAACCATGCTGGATGAATATTTGCTGAATGAATAAAAACCCAATCTGACTCAATGTTCGTTTGTGAACTTGTTGGTATATGAGGCCCAAGAGAAGGCTGAATTCTCTGGTCCAACCCACTCTTCCCCTCCTTCTCCTCCTCCCACCTTTCAAGGCCTAATTCCAAAGCCACCTCCTCTGAAGCTGGCCCATGGCCTGCACCCCAGTCCAAAAGTGCTTTCGCCCATATCAGGACCTCCATGGTATGTTTCTGCCTTTTACAGTAATTCACACACATGCCTGGCCTCTCCAACCAGACTGAGAAGTCCTGAGGACAGGGTCTAACATTGATTCATTTTTATATCAAGCTAGCTCCTGGCACCCGCCAAAACTCAAAAAAAAAAAAAAAAAATCTGAATCCAAAGGATCATTTTATTCAATATTCACCAACCCCTAATATAAGTCAGGCACTGAGAATATATGGGTGAATACAGCATAATGGTTAAGAATAATGATGATGATGACAATAGCTACCATCTACTGAGGTATTACTTAGTGCCCAGCACTAATCTAAGCACTTTACATTTATTAACTTATTTAACCCTCAGAGAAAACCAATGAGGTGGCTACTATTATCCCCCATTTTACAAATGAAAAAACTAAGGCTCAGACATCAAAGAATTTGCCCAAGGTTGCAAAGATGGTAAGTGGCAGAGCCAGGACTTGAACCCAGGCAATCTGGCTCTGAATCCCTGCTCTTAACTGAATCTTATGCTATAGGACCATGAATACTAAACAGACTGTTTTGTAAAAACCATGGCCTTCTCCTTTCTAATGCCTAATGTCTTTTGGAAAGAGCTGGGCTAAAAATGGAATCGACCATGCCCAGTGATTCTGGAGGAAGAAGCTTGGACAGCAGGCAGGTTTTTAGCAAATTGGAGTCAGACACACTGGTCTGAATTTCTAATAGCACCATTCTTTGGCCCTATGTGTGTTACTGTGACCTCCCTGAGCCTCAGTTTCTGCAGGATTAATAATCTTATGGGCAGTTACTGGGGTTAGAAGAGTTAACACGTGAAAATCACTTAGCATAGTACCTGGCTCATACCACACAATCAGTGAGCGGACGCTGCTGTCACTAGTACCTTTTATTATTATTATGGAATAAAGTAAATGTACAGGGCTTGGGACAAGGTATACTGTCCAATATTATAAATGTGCTTCTGGTTGTTTTTTTTTTCTTCCTATAACCTTGAAAGAATACCTGCCCTTCTCTAAAATGATTCAACCAGGGCTGCTTACCAGGCCCACAGAAAGCCCTGCTACCAGCCAGCCTTCAAAATGGATTAAGGATTTGGAGTTCTCTTCATTTCTCCACTCACAGGATCAAAGGGTGCGGGCGAGGACTGGGAAGCGGGGGAGGAATGCAAGATGGAACAGGCCCCAAGTTTTTAACTGGCATAAGAGCAACTGTGGTTCATCCTAGGCTCAGCTGAGCTGCAGGGAGCAGGCCCCCATGATCTGTACAGCCTGTGCCCTTGAGAAATAAACACAACTGCCAGAAAGCAGCACGCTTCAGCTACTGCTAATCCCAGGCTACAAGACAAGCAGGAAATCAGAGGTGCCCTGTGATGTGTTTTCCAAAAAGCATCAGCAAGTACACAGACCAAGGAGGAGGGGACAGTCCAATGCAAACACACAATTGGGTTTCAGAACAGGGAATAAAGGCTGAACGCACAGACCAGCCCCAATCAAGGGCACACGATGCTCCATCCGCAGCCTTGACTCCACTGCCCTCTAGAGGACACACAGGCACCAGCCAACAGGTCTTCAGCAAGTTCCCACTATGGAAGCAAGCAACGTGTTCTCCTATGAGGATCATAGGCTTTGAGCCACTGAGAAAACAGATGCCCTCCATCCCTCAGCCACGAGCCTCGTTCAGCCTCTCTCTCATCTCTCCCTTGGACTTCTGCAACAGCCTCCTCACTGGTATTAATAAAATAATAAAACGATCCTCTATTAAATGCTGACCACAGGCACTGTGCTGAGGGATTACACACGTTAAATCATGGGATTCCTACAACATCCTAGGAAGTAGGTAGCATTCCAATTTACAGATGAGGAAACTAAGGCTCACACAGGTTAGAGGACCTGGCCAAGGCCACATAGCTAGCTACAAGTAGAAGATCTAAAGTTTAAACCCAGTAAGGGTTTAAACCCCGGGCAAGGGCCCTGTATCTATCTGACTAACCACTTTACCAACATTAGCGGCAGCAGCGACAGCGACCCCTGAGAATCTGTTAGAAAATCAAACTCTCAGCTGGGCTCACGCCTGTAATCCCAGCACTTTGGGAGGCCAGGAGTATGAGACCAGCCTGGCCAACATGGTGAAACCCCATCTCTACTAAAAATACAAAAAGAAAAAAAAATTAGCCGGACATGGTGGCAGGCACCTGTAATCCCAGCTACTGAGGAGGCTGAAGCAGAAGAATTGCTTGAACCCAGGAAGGCTGAGGTTGCAGTGAACCAAGATCGCACCATTGCACTCCTGCCTAAGCAACGAGAGCAAGACTCTGTCTCAAAAAACAAACAAACAAACAAACAAAAATAAAACTCTCAGAGTGGGATCTAGCAACATGTGCTTTAACAGCTCCTCCAGATACTCAGATGCACCCTAGCTTGAGAGGCTCTGCACTAGACAGAGCTGCTTCAAGAAACTCTCTCCCTCAATCATGACATTTCCACACTGCCCCAGGTGGTCTTCCTAAAACACAACTCTTAAACTCTTTAAAGACCTTAGAACTCCACTGGCAGGCCCCAGGCCTAACTCAGCACAGAGGTCAGGGCCTCCACAGCCCCTTAAATCCATGAGAAGCAGGACTTGGAAGGGGAGAGAACCTGATCGAGCATCTCCTGTATCGTGTACAAGCTCTCCCCTAGTCCTGAGCCTACAGGAGGGTACTTAGTCCTTGTCTGTGAGAAAATCCTTCTGCCCAGAATAGAGAGACTGAAACTGGGACAGGTGACAAGATGTGCTCATGTTCATGCAGCCAGCAAGCGGCAAGGCCAAGATCAGGGTGTGGGACCATTTGACCCCACAGCCCAAGTGCTTCCAAGGCAAATAGGGCCAAACTGGTTAGGAAGCTGGGCCAGGGTCCCATGCCTGTGGGCCCTGACATCCAAACAGGCACAGGCTTCCGACCCCAGGTTCTGGTCTTTAACAAACTGACCCAGCCAATATCCAGCTGATTTCATCCAAAAAGGCTTCATGGGTAAATCCGTCTTGACCTCCTCCTCTGTGACCCTAATACTAGTGGGATAGGAGCTGGGAGAGGCCAAAGCCCTGAAAGGATCCTCAAGAAACCACATCCTGCTGGGCGCAGTGGCTCACGCCTGTAATCCCAGCACGTGGGAGGCCAAGGCAGGCAGATCATCTGAGGTCAGGAGTTCGAGACCAGCCTGGCCAACATGCTGAAACCTCGTCTCTACTAAAAAATACACAAATTAGCCGGGTGTAGTGGCACACACCTGTGGTCCCAGCTACTCGGGGGGCTGAGGCAGGAGAATCGCTTGAACCCAGGAGGTGGAGGGTGCAGTGAGTCAAGATCGTGCCACTGCACTCCAGCCTGGGTGACAGGGCAAGACTCAGTCTCAAAAAAACAAAACAACAACAACAAAAAAAAGAAACCACATCCAGAAAAGACATGCGTTAAACCATGACAGACAAGGTAGAAGAGTCCAAATGCGTCAGTCAACACTCTCCTCAGTGCAAGACTGTTCAAGGAGTCCATCCTCACTCTGCCTCCCCCGCTGCCCTGCTCCTTGTCCACACCAGACCAGGATGGTTCACATCTCCACGCCTTTGCAGACACTAGCCCCTCTGCCTCAAACCTTCTCCAAGAGCTGCCCCGCAGATTCCTACCCACCCTTCTAAGACAAACCCCAGTGCCTTCTTCAGGAAGCCTTCTCCCTCCACTCCCAGGCACTGTTGTGCCATTTCTGTGACAACACTCACCTTTCCACAGACCAGAGAAGCACCAGGGCCTAGGGTGGTGGTTCTCCATCCTGTTAGAATCCCCTGGGGAGCTTGCTTGGCATGGAGACTGAACATCAGGTGGTTCCAGTATATAGCCAGGATCAGGAAAAACTGACTTCCTGGAAGACCTGGGCTTTGAAGCTGCAAACAAATGTATAGATCCTGCTTCTCTGCCTCACAGCTGAGTCACTGGAACAAGGAAACACAACCTGCTTCCCACCCTGTGAACTGGGGATTACAGCACCTACCACTCTGAGATCCCACCTTCTTGCCTTCTCCCCTCCCACATCCCCACCAAGTAAGGACTAACAGCCTGCTTGTCATTCTGCCCAGATTGGTAACTCCTTTCACGTGCATTCATTTACTTAATGGCTATTTATTGAACACCTGCTGAGTACTACCGGGCACAGTGCTGGAGATGTGGGGTACGGCAATGAATATGTCAGGCAAAATTGCCAGGACATTTGGCAGTTTACCTGGGGAGACAGCCACAAAGGAAGCAAACATGAGTAGCTTCCGATGATAAGCACGCTGAATAAAATTAAAGTCGGTGGGAAGAGATCCAGCAATGGGGCAAAGGGAGGCTACATTAAAATTCAGGTTAGAGAGGACTGCTTATAAATTAAGACCTAAATGTTGAGAAAGCAGCCTGGGAAGATCAGATCTGAGGAAGGTGCAGCGAGAGCCAATGGAGTGTTCTAGGCAAGGGAGAGGTGGGATCTGTCTTGCTCTTTAATGAAACCACTCACATGAATCGTCACCGTCTGCACACCAGGCTGTGGGACCTTCACCTCTGTACCCTCAGTGCTCCAGTCAGGCCTGGCACAGGAGAGAGGTTGAGTGACTGGCTGAATAAATGAACGCTCTTCCCCTGAATGTGTTGTTTCCAGGTCTCCAAGCTAAAGCTTCTCTGTCCCCTGGCTTCTGCCCATCAGCAGTGTGACATCTTTCCCACAAAGAACCAGGTGAATCCCATGTTGATGGTCAAACTCTTAAGACCCTAAGCCTTTACATCTGTGTTATTGTTAAGCCACATCTAGACTAGGCTAAACTTAAAACAGCTGGGATGAAAGGAACATGGGCTTCAAACTCATATACAGACCGTTTGACCTTGGACAAGTTCTCTAACCTCCTTGAACCAGTTTTTACCTGTACAGTAGGTCCAAGGTACAGTGGTCTGGTTTATCCCTCTCCCTTGTACAGTCCTAGCCAGATGAGTTCAATGTGTGCTCAACCCAACAGAGCGTGAGAGGGCCTCCTATGTGTTGAGCAAAGCACTTTGGCCGTCATTTTGGAGGAGACACAGCCCATCATAAACGTTCAATAAACAATCACAGGCCTGATCACCCTCAACCTGAACTCGACCATGATACTTCAGGAGAGCAGTTATTCTGGAAGCTGACTGTAATCCCCCTTCGGGGTACAGTTGACGACCAGCTACAAATCAACCTGTGCCAGCCCAGATTTCCTTTGGTCCTCAAGGACATCCTGAGATGACTGGACAGATTCCTTGCTGCATCTGCACCATTCCCTGACCTGTATTCTAGTAACCGTATCAGGAAGGTAACAGGAAATGTAAATTTATCAACTTGTTCTTGGTAGATCCATGGTGTCCCAGTGGTCCCTGACAGCGGGCAAGTTGTACCCGGTGACTCTGTCACTGACACTGCTGGTCAGGTGGGCATGTTTTCACACGCAGGTCTGCTTCTTGTAAGTTGTAAGAATGAGATGCTAGATGTCTTAAAATTCAACGATTTATGCCTCTTGCCGGATGTCTTAAAATTCAACAACTTATGGCTCTGCATCACTAACCATCCCAAACATGTAAACTGTTAGTAAATCTGTATAAATATTGGCTGAATAGTTTCCAGTTTAGTGTTCCTGAAAGTTAAATGGCCTTAGCTCTACAAATGGGTAATAAAAAATAATTGTCAAATATTCATTTTCTCCAAATCCCATCCCCTTTTCAAGGCTACAATATCTTCTTTACAACCCTATATCCCTCCCTTTTAGACAATGAGATGAGCCCAGGGGACACTGAAAGCCCCTTCCTAAGATAGGGAGGTTATACAGCACACACATATGGTATTAGCACCTACATAACAAGAGCTGCTGTTGACTGCACACCCACAGTGTGCCAGGCATTTACACACAGCCACTCATTTAACCCTCCTGAGTCACATGACCATCAGGCACATCTTAAAGACAAGCAAAATCATGAAGGTGAAGTAATTTGGCTAAAGTCTCCGTTAGCAATGGCAGGAAAGGATCTGAACCCAGGTATATCCGTCTCTTACCTACTCACCCAGCCACACTACCAGCCAGTTCAAACTGAAACCACCCAGAACCAGACACCCCTCCCTCCCTCTTCCCTCCAGCGCCATCTCCTACTGCCCCTGACCATCTTCACGTCCAGGACACTGATGGCCACACCTTGGGTGGCTCCAAGCTGCAGCACCACCCCCCACCTGTCCCCTGTCCTGCACTCACCTCTGCTCTACCCAAGGCCTGCACTGAGGCCACCCCCTCCCCATGCGACCCTTTCCCAGCAGCCTCAGCTAACAGGAGCTTTGCCCTCCTCCTCCTTCACCCGTTGCTGTGCAATCTGAGTTATGCTCCACTTGTTCACACACACACACTTATCCATCATGCGCCCAAACAGACTGCAAACAGAAAGCAGATCTCATATTTCTCCTCTGAACCTCCCACTGCACCCGGGGTGTGATGGATCCATATCCTCCCTTCACAGCACTCACTCTGGAATGATGAACGTGGCTCGCTTGGTGGCGGCACTGGAGCTGAGAAGGATGACAGACCAGTGACAGGTCTCTACGCTCTCGCTAGGAGCTGCTCCACCTCAAGCAAGGGGAAGGCTTATTAAGCACCTCCCTTGTGCCAGGTGCTGTGCTAGACACTTTAGAGACTGTATCTTGTTTAATCTTCCTAACAACCCAAGGAGAAGGGGATTCATTATCCCCACTTAATGGATGAGCAAAGTGGGTTCAGATAAATCACTGCTGGAGCCAGATTCAAATCTGATTCTGCCCAAGTTATGAAGCCAGTGTTATTTCCACTGCACCACAGTGTCAGAGAGAGAAAAGAATGTAACACCTCACCTACATCTAGGTATCTCTGAGTCCGCAACACACTCTATTCAACCTCTACTCTCTTCCTGAAGAGAGGACTTTTCTTTTACATCTGTCTATGGGCTTTTTTCCTTCCAAAGCAGGAAGACATTTCATGGTCCTTTGTGTAACTGAAACCCTTGGGAGTAGATGCATCTTTCAAACAGGAAAGGAAGGGCTCAAGGACATTTCTACCCTACTCCCGGCCACTCTAAACTGCGCCAACCCACACATCACATCGCACCCCAACCAGATTCTGTCTTCCCTCCCCCAGCCCCTACACCCCCCACCCCTGCAAGACCTCCTAGGAGCCTGCTCTAGGCTTAGCCCCTTCCTTGGATCCACCTGCCTCTGGCAAGGACTCCCTGCACCAGCCTCCCATCCCCACACAGGATCCTCTCCCAGGACTCTAGCTGGTCAGCCTCCCACCCACACAGGTTAAGGTGTGGGGAACAACATGGCACATACACTTCACAAGCTTCCCATGTGGCATGGCTCATCCTACTCTGGATCTCACGCCATCCAAATACCAGGATCTCAGCAAAAGAGATGATACTACAAACTTCACTACCTATCAGTCTGACTTGTCATTCCAGCCAACACAACAGTGGGTCATTGGCATGCTGATACTGCAGTCCGTTTGGGCACATGATGAGTAAGTGTGTGTGTGAACAAGTGGAGCAAATCCTAGACTCTCCCTGCCAACTAAAATCTAGCTCATAGCTGACCTCCCCACTCACTCCTGACTTGCTGATGTGTGTAGTAGCAACTGCAGAAAATGCCTCGACAGACCAAATAATAAATGGCCAGCTGTGACTCTGAATGGCATCCTTCCAGCTCTGCAGAACTAGAAAATGCACTCAAACCAAAGGGGCCCCGGGTCTGAGACACATGTCATTTCCCCAGGATGGACCCACCTTTGAACTCCTCCAGTCCTTCAAAGCCAAGGCACAGAGATGGTGTCATCAAGACCTTGACAGTCTGCAAAAACTCACACACACTGGGACTCTTTGCTCATGGATGTGTGTTTTCCTGTTGCTACAAGTGTCCCACCAATTAAATGCAAAGTTTCATCTTGTTTAAGTGACAGGTCGTGTGGATCACTAATTTACATAAACCCAGAGGAGAAAAAAATCCACAAGGATGGAAGAGGGAATCAATCAAATATTAAGATGTAGCCCAAACCCTCAGCATCTGGTACCAGTTCTAGAGGGAATATATAAACATGGCAGAGACCACAGGAATGACAGATGGTTGCAAAAATAAGAAATAATGCATCAAAATTTACTCACAGTGACACGAACAACACTCAACTTCTGCTGCTGAGGTGGCAAGTTGGTTTGCAACTGAAAAGACCCTTCATCAGGGAAGGTGAGAAACGCTACTGCAAACACTACTGTGCACACTACTGCACCTGCTCAACACATCACTCACTAATATGGGCCAACAGTTGACTTCTCATGGCCATGGTTTATTCACCTGTGAAGGGGGAATGGCAATACTTGCAGAAACAGAGTAGCCCATTGCAAGCAAAGGCACATGGGCCTTTAAACAAACCTAGATCTGAATACAGTCACTTGATGAGTAACACTGAGTTACTTAAACTCCCTGAGGTAGTACAATGGTGATAACACCCACCTCAGAAGGCTGCTGCAAACACGGAGTAACAGCTGATAAAAGTGTTCCTTATAGTAGCAGGCATGTAGTGAATGCCCAGTAACTACAAATGTCTATTAAGACTTGTTGAGTGTTTATAATACTCCCCAACATGGTGCTGTGCACCTTGCCTAACTTATCTTGCCATACTTGGTTTGTCTACCCTTCATGTATGAAGATAAACATGTTTTTATACATAAACATGGACACGAGAAAACTTCTGGAAGGATATATATCAAAATTCTAATAGCAGTTACCTCTTGGTGCTAGGAATGTAATTTTTCTTTTTGCTTATCTTTTTCCAAAATTTTCTACCAACACTATTTCTATACGCCTCAATATTTGCTTTAACACCAAAGAAAATTACAATATAATGAAAAACTACTGCTCTTAGGTAACAACCCCCCAAACATAAGCCCGTTTTTTTAGAGGGAAGAACTAATAAAGCTTTGCTTTCCATGAGGAACCAATAAGTGTTTTTCTTTTCAATAAGAAAGCTAACTGACTTACTCCCCTCTTCACTTTGCCACCAGGAAGCTCAGAGCCAAAATTTCAGTTCAGGCATTCAATTAGCTTTGTCCCTACATTTCAGAGGCTTCTTGGTTGGGACATTAAATGACAGATTATAACATTTAAATTCTTTCTGAAATTAAAAAAAAAAAACAAAACTGCAATTCAAGGACATAATAATTTTAAAAGTCTTAGAAGTTCCATAATAACAAAAGTCAGTTTATTAAATGCTCAATTCTCAAAATTATATATATGTATATTTTTTAAAATTATTTTAAAAAACTTCCACGCCCTTCCATTCCCCTCCCCTCCAAACTAGGTATTGTCCAAGTTGTATCAAATGCCACAAAGTCTACCGTGTACCCAGAAGCAGAGAAGACAGGAGGTCCAGAGGACAAGGTATGCTGGGGTCACTACTCGCACTGCAGAGTCCACACGAGTTAACTCATGCTGGGGGCAAAGAATGGAAAGAGCTAATACACAGACAAAGCAAAAGAACAAAATGGGCGGCCTGACCGAGACGTTTACAATTTATACCAACTTACAAATATTTAGGGTGCCCACTAACTCCGAGAGAACAGACCAAACTAACCACATGAAGGAAAACCTCCGCCGGGGCCTCCTCTCCCTACAACCTCCTCTCAAGAATCATTAGGAAGCCCAAACAGCTTCACAGTTCCGGCCTCCCGGCTGCTGTCATATTTGCCGTCTTTGTCATCACAGGCAAATGCCAGCAGAGGCCTTTTGGGGTGCCACGCCACTGTGAAGGTCGGAGACTCACACTGTACCTCCCATAGTTTGTCCCCTATAGAAAACAATAGAGAGAAACCAATCAATACGTTCAAAACGAAGGACACATTCATTAAGTACTTACCTGTATTAACTCGTTTAATCCACCTACTAATCCCATGAGATAGATACAACTATTAACTCATTTTACAGAGAACCCCCAGGCACAGAGAGCCCACAAGCCAGCGGGGGACAGAACAGGTTCTGAGCACAGGTGGGTTAACTCATGAGCAGGTCACTGAGCAGCAAAGTGTCTCTGCGTCACAGGGACATGCAGTTACATGAAGGATCTGCATGGCTGGATGCTGGACAACGTTCACCACAACGTGACTAATGGGCATTCTTTACATAGTGGAATTTCAAGTTCTTTACTTTCCTCTTCGAAGTTTTCTATATAGTTTTAATCTTTTTACGCAGAGTGTCACAGATTTCCAAAAACAATAAAGCAACATTAAAAAACAAATCTGAGGAAATTCTTTTGTAAAATGAATACTGTCCTCCCATTTTTCTATTTCCAGCTTCTGTTGTTTTTAAAGGAAAACTTTATAATTCCTTAAATTTTAAAAAATATTTTTTCAAGTTCATATACAGGCAAAAGATAAAGAGAAATATATCACAACATTTAAAACAGGTGGTATTTAGATAGTGGGACCCCAAGTGATGCTTTTTTCTTCCTCCTACTCTGTAGTTTGAAGTTTAAATATTTAGGGTGCCCACTAACTCCTAGAGAACAGACCAAACTAACCACATGAAGGAAAACCTCCGACAGGGCATCCTCTCCCTACAACCTCCTCTCAAGAATCATTAGGAAGCCCAAACAGCTTCACAGTTCCGGCCTCCCGGCTGCTGTCATATTTTTCTAAATCACTTTCCTCAGAACTGCCTGTTTTATTTCTGAACTCTTTGCTTCCTCACCACCTGGCAGTGACAGTCAAAACAGAAACACCCTTGTCTAAAGGAGACAAATTCATTCATGATCATGCTGGTTAAGTAGTCACGTGCAGAGATGAGATCACTAGAGAAGTCCTGACTGCCAAAGGTGAAAGACGGTAGATTCTCATGAAGTTACCTGTCTCCACTTCAGCAATGTCAATAAAATGATCTTCTGATGCTGACGCCAGCATTTTCCCATCATGGCTGAAACTGAGGGTCCTTACAGGCCAATCCAGCCTATGATACAGAGTGGACAGAAGAGACGAGAATTACCAAGTAAGAGGAGGGAACAATGTCACTCACGATGAAGTAAAATTAATGCACCCAACAAGGAAAGTGCTGATAGAGTCACTTACCTGGAAAAGCACCGAACACACACTAACTCATCCACATCCCAGAGGCTGACCAAAGCATCTGCACTTCCTGTGGCAAAGTACTTCCCCATGGGGTCAAATTTGATACAGATGCAGTTGGAAGGATGGGCGTTGATGGACTGCACAGGCTTCAGTTCTGGGTAGCTGAGAAAAAAGACAGACAGCGATCAAACTGCAGAAGAGGACTGTGGTGCTAAAACAATAATAGGAGACAATGAAGAAGAAAAGCATAGATAATGGACCACCACCAAGAACTGTCATTCAAGATAACATTCCTGAAATAAAAAAAGATTTTGAACTACATTATTTAAAAAGCACGACACATACCTGAGACTACAGAACCAAAGCTACCAACATCGAGACAGAGACTAGTAAAATTAGTGGACTTTAAAGAAAAAGAAAATTAGATTATCAGGCTTTCTGACAGCAACACTTGATGCCAAAAGAAAATGGAGTACCGTATTTAAGAAAGATACACAAGCAAGAAAATGAGTCAAGGATTTTTACATCCAGCAAAACAGAATTTCAAATATAATGATACAAACAATAAGTACAATAATGTTTTATAAAATCTGTAAGTTTTATAAGTACATAAATAAGTTGTAATAAAAACTCCAGGAATAATGTTCCCATGAACACTTCCCGAGGAATCTTAACTAGAGAATGAGCTTCAATAAAAAAAAAGACTAGAGACTTATAAGGCCTGGTGCTGAACACTGAATATACAGTTTCTTGCAAAAACTATACATGGTTTAAAGAGAGGGTATAATATGTAACATCTGCACATGCTTATAATATATAGTACTATTTTTTTAATGGGGAAGAATGGAAAGAGCATATGCAAAAAGCAAAAACATTTTTTGTTTCAAGTCATCACACTGGTGGTAGCGGCAGTAATACTGTTATTCTGAGACATCGATATGTTTACCATGGGATATAGGTAATAAGTAACCATCAGATATTCTAATTCTATGATCCCCTGTGCCCTTGAGAACCAGAATACTCAATTTGGAAGGAAATAAATATATTTGTAATATAGAAGAGGTTTAGTAAAATCCCTGGAGTCCTCAATTTTGATTGGAAGTTATCCATGTGAATTCATAAGGTATTTTACCTTTAAATATATATATATATACACACACACACGTAATTCCTAGGCCAACCCAGCGGTAATGAACATTCCTAACTTCAGTATCATTTCTCAGTAAAAGAATGTAAGGCTCCTTTTTTTTTTTTTTTTTTTTTTGAGGTGGAATCTCACTCAGTCGCCCAGGATGCTGGAGCGCAGTGGTGCAATCTAAACTTACTACAACCTCCACCTCCCGGGTTCAAGCAATTCTCCTGCATCAGTCTCCCAAGCAGCTGGGAATACGCACCTGCATCACCATGCCCAGCTAATTTTTGTATTTTGAGTAGAGACGGGGTTTCTCTATGATTGCCAGGCCTCAAGTGATCCACTCGCCTCGGCCTCCCAAACTGCCAAAGTGCTGGGATTACAGGCGAGAGCCACCGCACCCAGCCAGAATGTTAAGGCTTCTTGGAGAATTTTCTGATTAAAGGTCTGGGGCAAGAAATGCACAAGATGAACTTGGAACATCTTATCAAACCAGAGAGCAAAAAAACAGAAGACGATGGGATTATGTCAAAAAAGGTCTCAGGAACCAACTTGAAGAGGTTCTCATTGGCCAAAGATGGGATAATTTGAGCTTCAACAGGCATAACAATTACAAGAGATGGAAACACATCAACTATGTTTAAAAACATCAGCCCATAATGATTCTTAAAAAAAAAAAAAACAAAAAACACCTAACTGGTCATCTTTGGACGTAGCAGGAAACAAAATCATTATCTGACAAACAGAGAGAATCAAAATTTTATCCTGCCTTCCCTAGATGAACTGCACTACTGGGTAACCAAATCGCAGATGAGAAGCAGCATCTCTTTATACAACAGTCCAACACATAAACAGCATATGGAATCAGCAAAACCCAAACTGGGATAATCTCCACAGGTTAACAGTCTGGTTTTTCAACAGCTACGTTTTAGGAAGTTTCTTTTGAGTAATTTAAGAGATACAAAAGACATATCAATTTTTTTTTTAATGAGCAAAACTAGGGTATCTAGGGGCTGCACATGTGGTAGATAAACTACAAAGAAACACTATAAAAGTCAGGATAGTGTTTGCTTTTGTGGAAGGGAGTTGTAATTAGGACAAAACACCTGGATGGAATTCTGGGATGGCTGGAAAGAACTACTTCTCAACTTGGGCGGGGTTGCACAAGAGTTAAACCTAGAAGTGTTCATTAAGCTATACATTTGTTTTATGTGGTTTTCAATATCTGTGTTTTATAATAAAAAGGTTTTTCTTCAAAAGTTATAGAATCCCCATTGCCTACAAAATAAAACCCAAGATACTAAGCATAAAATAAAGGCCTTTTATAATCTGGTCCCAAATTAGACTTCATCTTCCCATTATCATGCCCTCTCTTATTTCCCTTATCTGCCACCACTCCCCCAACAACCCTGACCTAACCAGTCTCCAAATAAGTCATGCTCACTCATGCCTGCTTTGTCAGTTATGTGGTTCCCTTTTGCTTATTCTTAAAATTCTGCTCATCTTTCAAGATCAATCTCACAAGCTCCCTCCTTCAACCTCCCATATAGTATATATGCTCTTTCCGTGGAATTTCACAGCAGACTCCTGGCCTCCCACTCACAGAACCTATCTCACTTGGCCTTGCATTGTTCACCTGGGATAGTGGAAGGCTATCCACTATCAGACTCATTGTTATTTTATTTTTATTTTTGAGACAGGGTCTTGCCCTGTTACCCAGGATGGAGTACAGTGGCACAATATTGGCTCCCTGCAGCCTCCACCTGGGCTCAAGCCATCCTCCCACCTCAACCTCCTGAGTAGCTGGGTCCTAACAGAATTGAACAGACCTGAATTTCAGCTCCACAGTTTCATTCATTTACAGAACAAATATTTACTAAGATCCTACTATGTGGAGCAGGTACAGGACTAGACATTAGGGATTCAACACTAAACAAGGCAAACACCATCCCTACCATCACGGAATTCACAGTCTAACAGGAGACATGGGCAAATAAACATGCAATTACAATATAGAAAGAAAAGTGCTTCCTACAGAAAGTATATAAAATAAGCCTCTAACCTACCTCTAACCTTGGGGCAGCGGGAGAGCTTCCCTGAAGGGAAAGTGATATTTAAGTTGAAACTTTCTAAGAGTACAAATTAGCCAGTTGGGCACGGTGGTTCACGCCTGTAATCCCAGCACTTTGGGTGGCCGAGGCGGGCGGATCACCTGAGGTCGGGAGTTGGAGACCAGCCTGACCAACATGGAGAAACCCTAAACTACAAAAAATACAAAATTAGCCGGGTGTGGTGGCGCATGCCTCTAATTGCAGCTACTTGGGAGGCCGAGGCAGGCGAATCGCTTGAACCCAGGAGGCAGAAGTTGCGGTGAGCCGAAATCACACCATTGCACTCCAGCCTCGGCAACAAGAGCAAAACTCTGTCTCAAAAAAAAAAAAAGAGAGTATGAATTAGCCATAATTCAAGGTGCATCCAGTTCTAGCACACACTAGCTGACTACTGATGTAACCTCTCACCCTCAGATCCTCATCTGTCAAATGAGAAGCAAACCATCAACCCCTAGAATTTCTATAAGGACTCAGTAAAATATAAAGTGTATAAAATATACAGCTCAAATGTACTTAAGACAGGTTAGGATTCTCTCTTACTATTTGTGTTTTAAGCTCCTTCAGGATAGACTCACATCTAATTCATCTCCATATCTGACACAGCACCCAGCACAAAGACATGACAGTCCCCTAAGCTAGACCCCCTCACCTGAGGATGTTGATACAACCATTGCCATTTGTCAGGAAGAACATATTATTGTCATTGTTCCAGGAGATTTCGTTGACCTCGAACTTGAACTGCTCTTCTGCTTTGGAACGGTGTGTCTTGGCATCAATAAAGGTCACCACATCATCCTTGTTGCCTACAGCGATGGTCTGCCCATCAGGACTCCAGCAGATATTAATGTTCTCCCCTGGGAACCCAAACATAATTAGCAAGATAATCTGTTTGCTCATAATCTTCCACAAATTTATTGTGCTATCCTAGAAAGAAGACCAGAGCTTTCTTCAGGGCTTACTCATTAAAGTCCTAGACAATGAAAGGGAGCTACCACTTATGATTCAACAATGAGTCCAGAACATTCATCTACACATTTTCCTATTTGGTCTTCACAATACTCCTCTAACATACACTTTATTATCTCCATTTATAAAATCTATAAGATTTTATAGATTTCCTTCTATAAAATGAAGGAAATAGGAGATAAGAAGACAAGCCAAAGTGTCAAAGCTATGAAGTCACACGGCCAAGTTTTTTTCTTTTTTTTTTTTTGAGACGGAGTCTTGCTCTGTTTGTTGCCCAGGCTGGAGTGCAGTGGCGCGATCTCGGCTCACTGCAAGCTCCGCCTCCTGGGTTCACACCATTCTCTCGCCTCAGCCTCCCAAGCAACTGGGACTACAGGCACCTGCCACCATGCCAGGCTAATTTTTTTGTATTTTTAGTAGAGATGGGGTTTCACCGTTAGCCAGGATGGTTTCGATCTCCTGACCTCGTGATCCGCCCGCCTCGGCCTCCCAAAGTGCTGGGATTACAGGTGTGAGCCACCCACCCGGCCGAGCCAAGATTTTAAACCCAGATTTGACCCCAAAGCCCCCTTTTCTCTTACACCAGCATTTCTCAACTCTAGCCATTCGCATGCCAACATCACAATTTTTGTCCTCTCCATTAAACACTGTACTTTTCTTTATTCAATATTTTTCTTAAAATTGATTCAAAAAAATTTACTTAAATAAATTTAGCAGCCAGCTGTGGAGGCTCAAGCCTGTAATCCCAGCACTTTGGGAGGCCAAGGCAGGCAAATCACTTGAGTCCAGGAGTTCAAGATCAGCCTGGGCAATATGGCAAAACCCATCTCTACAAAAAATTAGCCAGGCATGGTGGCATGTGCCTGTAGTCCCAGCTACTCAGGAGGTTGAGGTGGGAGGATGGCTTGAGCCCAGGTGGAGGCTGCAGGGAGCCAATATTGTGCCACTGTACTCCATCCTGGGTAACAGGGCAAGACCCTGTCTCAAAAATAAAAATAAAATAAAATAAATAAAAATAAAGTAAATTTAGCTTCAACTGAATAATAAATTCTATGAGCTAGTTCTTCTAGTAGACATTAAAATATTTGCAAAACTGGTTTTTAATGTTCACCCATGCATCACCTGAATCACTCATGGATCAGCAGCTGTATACTTGGGGAAGAACCACGCCATTCTGCCTCCAGAGATAAGTCTTGTCAACAAAGTCCAGTGGCCCACACTGAACACATCAATTAAAAATCTCACCAACTTTTTCCATTCTAAAACGCATATTTTCTCACATTTTAGTATCTATACTGTATCTTAAAATGTATCAGAAAGCATTTCAAAATTTTGGGTGTATCACAGTTATTTACCAACTTTCTTTCCTAATGGAACATCTTATGATCAATGAAAACTCAGAGTCCCACACAATACCGGCCTCAATACTTACAACAGAGCCTATAAATGTACTGCACAACTTTCTCCCAGATCACCAAGACCATCCAAGTTTCAACCATTGTAACTCATCAGAATTTTCCAAATTCTCCATGCCTTTGCACATGCTGTTCCCTCCTGGAAATGCCCCATTCCCCACCCACTGCACCCTGACCACTCAATTCCTATGGCTACCCTAAAAGTTTGCTCAAATTTGGTGAGGCCTTCCCTGGCTCCCCTAGGCAGACTTTTGTTTTCATTTCTATTCTGGGTTTCCACCTTGCAGATCTCTCCATTATAAAATGAACCATATCTTGCTATGTTATTTGTATATATATATATGTCTTCTCCCCGCAGGGGAGGTCCTTGGAGCTGGAAACTCTTATTCAGCTCAGGATGTCTCATACACAGCTGAGTGCCAGGCACAGAAAAGATATTCGGAAAATGGTTGTTGAATGAATTCAAACAGCTTATCTTCCTGTTGCCCTCTCTCTGAATAGTCACCTTTAGTGTTCACAGTGGCAATGCATTTTGTAGTCCTCACATCCCAGATGCGAATGGTTTTATCTCCGGATGCCGTAACAAATAGGTCAGGATTACTTGGATGCCAACAAAGCTGGTCCACACTATCCCCATGTCCCCGATAATTGTTTTCTTTGACCTGAAAGAACAGAATCCAGATGTGACTTCACATAGATGTAGCTGCCTGCGCATGTAACTTTATAACCTTATTCAAACCAAAGTATGCTGGGTCGAGTAAAGATCTGGGTAATTCAGAATCCAGTTCTTCCAAGCCCTTTCTCCCTTTTCTTCTCTGCAGTCCTTCTGAACCGTTTTTCTCAGCTTCCACACGTATGCACTTACTTTTGTGACCTCCTTGGCTTCCTCCTCCTTCCTGGTTTTTCACCCTTACTCTACCACCAACGTTCCTAACCCGGCCGCTCATTCCCACGGGACGCCCTATGACTTTCAAATGGGCCCTCCTCACCACCACCACCACCACAGCCCCTAGCCACTTCTTACCAGCACACCATTCGACTCCAAACGGGTAAGGCTCCCACCGCAGCCCCGTCCCATCCACTCTCTCCTAACCTCCACCCGCCACCGCCAACCTCCTTACTTCCACACTCTCCACACGCCCCCCATCTTCCTCTCCTCACCCCTCACGACCCCGTCAACCCCACACTCCACCTCCCCACTTCCTCCTCATCTCCACACTCCCCCTTTCCCTTTCCCTTTCCCTCAAGCCCACTCTCCTTTCACCCCTGGGGCTCCGTTCGCCCCCATTCGCTCTCCCACTACCGCACCTCACTTCACCACGGCCCCTCTCCCTGGCCTGGGCCAAGCCCCGGCAGCTCACCAACCGGTCCTTCTCCAGCAAGAAGACGCTGGCCGTCTTGTCGAAGGACCCCGAGGCTAGGCGACGCCCGTCGCAACTCCAGGCCACCGAGTGCACCTTGGCGCTGTGCGCCAGGAACTCGCGCGTCTTGCTGTGGCCCCGGAACAGCTCCTGCATCCCAAGCACGTAGCGCGACGGGCCGCTGCTCACTGAGCACCACGGGGCCATCGAGCCGGGGCCGCTCTGGCCCAACGCCGAGGGCCCCATGGCTGCAGCGGGGACAGCCATGCCGAGCTCCCAGCTTCCAGCTCACAATACGGCAGCAGCCTCGAGGGTGCAATCAGTCCTGGCGCCGCTGCCGCACGCATGCGCCGGGAAGAGCGACGGCCCCTCTACGCAGGCGCGCTGTACCCAGCCCCGGAAGGGACTACAAATCCCGGTATGCAGCGCGTGCCCGCCTCTGCTTACTTAGTAATATTTGTTTCTTTTAACTCCAAATATGCTTCACACTTAACGATTCCGAGTTTTTTTAGTGTTCTTATTTCTCCCTTACCTATTCCTTGGTAGATATATGTGTATCCCTGTTTAATCGAATAAAAGAACCAACACTAACCTTCTAAACAGTTAACTCATCACCTTTCTTGTGGGGTTGTTCCCTAATCCCTAGTCCCCTCCCTTAAGAGCAGAAAGCCCTGAGCTTTTTGCTGGACGAAGGACCAGTTGGTGAGCTTGTCCCATGAAAAGGGCTAGCGGGTGTGGAGTGAGGGAAGAGGTGTTAAGAAGGGGTCTGGAGGGTTTTTTTTTTTTTAAATAAAAATGAATTTTTTGTTTTTAAAAGGTAATGGCAGAGGCGTGTGAACCAGAGCAACTCTATCTTAAATAGGAACTGAGTAAAATGAGGCTTAAACCTACTGGGCTGCATTCCCAGATTGTTAAGGCATTCTAATCACAGGATGAAATAGGAGGTCAGCACAAAATACAGGTCATAAAGACCTTGATGATAAAACAGCTTGCAGTAAAGGAGCCGGCCAAAACCCACCAAAACCAAAATAGTGACGAGAGTGACCTCTGGTCATCCTCACTGCTACACTCCCACCAGTGCCAGGACAGTTTGTAAATGCCATGGCAACGTCAGGAAGTTACCCTATATGGTCTAAAAAAGGGAGGCATGAATAATCCACCATTTGTTTAGCATATCATCAGGAAAACCCATAAAAATGGGCAACCAGCAGCCCTCGGGGCTGCTCTGTCTATGGAGTGGCCATTCTTTTATTCCCTTTACTTTCTTAACAAACTTACTTTCACTTTGCACTGCGGACTCGCCCTGAATCCCTTCTTGACTGAGATCCAAGAACCCACTCTTGGGGTCTGGATTGGGACCCTTTTCCTGTAACAGTATTACATGCACATGATTGTAAATATAAAAATAAAAGATATAGCGTGAAAAGTAAATGTCCACCTGCATATCCACCCCACCTCTCATATCTCCCTTAAACCAGTGGCTTCTTGCTGGAGAAAAAAGGGGTGGTGAGCTGCCAGTGCCAGTCAAGGCCCTGGAGAAGAGCTGAGGGATGGGGGAAGGTTTTGATGGTGAGTAGTAGTGGTAAATGTGTTTAAAAACCCAATTTTTAAAAGACAACACGTGCACTTGGTAACAAATATAAAAAGTATAAAAGGGAATAGATTGAAAAGTTTCCCTCCATCCTGTGTCCCCAAACTTCTCTTCTGAAAACGTTAAATTTCTTGTGTGGCCTTCCAGAGACAGTGTAAGTAAGCACCTTGGAGAAGTAGATAGGTGTGTGCATAACCTCCCCCAACCCACTGCCAAAAAGGTAGCATTCCTTACACAACTTGTTTTCTATGGTAAATATGTATAGGAAATCATTTCTTGTCAGAAAATGCAGACGTCTCATTCTTCTTACTGGTTGCAATCTTTATATGAATATATAATAGTTTATTCAACTGATCCCTTCATGAATTTGCTTTTAGAAAAAAATTGCAGTGAATATCCCTATACAACCTTCATTGTGCACATCTGCACTTTTTTATTTGGATATATATTGCCAAAACACCTATGAAGAGGTTTAATAATCTATACTTCCACCAGCAACGTATAAGGAAGTGTCAGAAGGTCCTAGGTACTAAATGAGTACACATATAAAGCATGTGGCTCTCAGAAGGACCGTAGGAAATAAGGTCCCTATCTTTCCCCAATCTTTTCCCTACCCCATTGCAACCAGAAATTCTTGGAAACTACAAAGCTTTTCAGACTCCAAGAATACCAGTGAAGTCTCTAAAATCTTGGAGTAGGAAACTATTTGGTGTCTAGTTTTCTTCCTTACCCCCTCTTTTTCAGGAATCTTCTTCATATATATATATATGTATGTATGTATGTATGTATGTATTTTTAGATATTTTTCCTACATTTTCTATATATATATATATATATATTTTTTTTTTTTTTTTTTTTTTTTTTTGCTGCATACACTGAGGATTTACAAGTCCCTGTCCAAGATACAAAAACTGAAGTAGAAAGAGGTAAAATGTCCTGTTCCAAGTCACATGACTATCATGTGACAGAGCAAAGGTTAGAACTCAGAGGTTACTGACTCTAAAATCTACACTCTGATTCTCAGTATCTGAGATCATGTAAATGTGATTCTTTATATTTCTGCATTCGTTTTGTATTTTTGTATGTAATGTATATTTTTAAATTTTTTTTTTGAGATTGTAATGCCTAACCTTGTTTTTACTCTAGCTCCCTACTTTAAATTTTCCCTGTTTGTCTCTTTAATCACCTAGCCTTGCTTCTCATGTAAATAAGACTCTCTTTAGCTGGGAAAGCCGGACAAACTCCAATTGACCCCTTAATTTACAAGACACTAACGGCTCCTTACCCAACCTCCTTCCTCAAGGAGTTAACCTGTGTAAGCAGATCCTCAGCATTTCAAAGGAGCCCAATTAACTGATCAGGTACTGGAACAAACAATGTATGAAGTTCCCAGGGTTTTGCTCAAAGAGATAACAACATAAAGCCTTGAGTCTGTGTCCGGCATAGCATCCATATCTAACTCTAATGAAGGATTTAGAGCCCCGCACCTGGTTCCGTTGCTTTTTTTGTAACCATTTGTCTTTTAAATTGTTTATCTCTCTGTAACCATTTGGTTTTTTGATTCTTGCGTTTTTACTTCTGTAGAATTATTGCATTTGAGTTCCCCTCCCCTTCCTAAACCAAGGTATAAAAGTTAATCAAGCCCCTTCCTCGGGGCCGAGAGAATTTTGAGCATTAGCCGTCTCTTTGGCCACCGGCTTAAATCAAGGACTCTTTGAGAGGGAGTCTCGCTCTGTCACCCAGACTGGAGTGCAGTGGCGCGATCTCGGCTCACTGCAAGCTCTGCCTCCCGGGTTCACGCCATTCTCCTGCCTCAGCCTCTCCGAGTAGCTGGGACTACAGGCGCCCGCCACCACGCCCGGCTAATTTTTTGTATTTTTAGTAGAGACAGGGTTTCACCGTGGTCTCGATCTCCTGACCTCGTGATCCGCCCGCCTCAGCCTCCCAAAGTGCTGGGATTACAAGCGTGAGCCACCGCGCCCGGCCTAAATCAAGGACTCTTAATTCGTCTCAAAGTGTGGCGTTTTCTCTAACTCACTTGGGTATAATACTGTACTATGGATTTGTTAAAAACTAAGGTAAAAGTCATTAAGAAAACAACACAAAGCATAAAAGAACATCTATCGAAATTACAAAAACTCCAAAATGAGTGGACGAAGATCCAAAAAAACTAATAAAATGTTTGAAAATTTACTTCAGCAATAAAATATAAGCTGACACAATCACACCTTGTGTCTTAAACAGGTTAAAGAGTATTTTTAAATACATCCAGGAAAGTCAAAAGAAAATACAGAGGAAGGGGGTTCTCCAAAACTCGCACGCACCAGAGGCTCAATGGACGAGGGAAATCGACAGGGTGGCGGCCCTTCTGGAAGAACCTGCAACGCAGACAGAGGTTCCACGGTCACTAGGGGGGCACAGAGGTGGAGGGAGGCACTCCCTGGGGTGGGTGTGCAGGTCTCAGAGGGCTCCTCGGGCCCTGGAAGGTGGCCTTGGGGCCCTGGCCTCCCCAGAGTCCATCCACAGGGCACTGAGGCCTGTGCGCTGCTCTCTGCTGAGGGAGTTGTCTGTGCACAGAGTGTCTATAAATGTCCTGCAGGAGGCACTGAGCCCAGGCACGCACATGGGCGCCTTCAGGGCACTGGACCTCCAGATACTGAAACACAAAGAGCAAGGATCAACAGGCAGAGCCCCATGCCCCCAGGCCCTGGGAGGAGCTGGAGGTCTGATGACACAGGGCGGGGTGGTGACCTGCCCCGCCACCCAGACCCTCCATGCCATCCAGACAGAAGAGCTGCACGTTAAATGTGTGCCGCTTCCTGGAACACATCATTGTTATCGCCCAATAAGACTTGATCCTTCCAACATCCCCACCAACCCGTCTATGCATTTTCATTTAAAAAATCATTAATGCTTTGCTAAAACATACATTTCTCACTTTAAATACATTCCAGCATAAAAAGATTATGGAAACCACTGTTTTAAAGAGTAAAAAACTGGGTGTGTGTGACTGTGTGTATGTGTGTGTGTGTGTATATATACACAGTGTGTATATATATAAAATACACAAAAACACACACTCATATATGTTAATTTCAAATTGGAAAATACATTTAAAACAGTGACTCCCTGAATCCTGCCCCTCAACTCCTCCTAAGTGAGCATGGCCCTGACTTGTCTTCAAGGGTTTTTTTGTTGGCATCTGACACAGACACAGAACCACTGATGCCCAAAACAGTGCTCTCTACACACAGAAGCCTCCAAACTCACCTTGAGAAATGCGGCCATGAGGCCACCCCAGGCACCGAGGGCTCCATGGAGGCCGGGGGGTCCCTGGGACTGGGCACATCCCAGCGGGTCTTGGATCCTGGCCTTTCCCCTTCTTGATGCCAGGACCTACCGAGTGCTCGCAGGTGTGCAATGCTGGGCTGGGTGGGCTGCTTGTGTGGCAAGAAGCCTGGGGCTGCCTCCCTCCCTCTCACACCTCTCCCAGGAGGCATGAAACAGGGGGATTCATGATCAACCCAGTGGCTGCTCATGTTGAATTGGTGAAGCTCCCTCCCTGTTGTCTTCTGGGGACATGGAGGGCAGGGCTGGGTCCCCTCAAATGAGCTTAAGTGGCACCGCAGACAAGAACGCGCTGCATGGCCCTCAGAATCCTGCATCTGGTAGCCTGACTGGCACCTCAGCCCCTCCCTCATTAAAGCAGCCTATGGAGGGCTCAGCCCAGTGGGCTCAGGGGCTGCTATGGAGAGGGTGTCTGTTCCCTGAAGGATGTTCTCAGGCCATCCTTCACTTGCCTTTAGGGATTTCCAGCATAAGTACAAAGGCCACAGCAGGTCAGCTCAGGCTCTTCAGCAGCCTCATCCTTCAGCTCACTAGGTTTTCTGATGGGACAACAGGAGAGTGAGGGCAGCCATGGGCACACAGGCATTGTCTGCCTTCCCCGGTCATGCCGCCCCTGCACACTCACATTTCTGCCTCTTCAGTGTTTTTCTCCACTTTTTCTGCAGGTGCTGGGAGAGGGCTTGTTGGTATCTGGGAGGAAGAAAACAAGTGCGCATGTCCAGAGACCCCAGTGCAGCAAAAGCCCTGGGGCAGAGGGGGGCAGCCAGAGCAGACCCAGATGTCCCTGGGAACCCTTCCTGCAGGGTGGGGCCAACTCTTCTGACCTCAGCGGGGATCCCTTCCTAAACCCTGTGGGGTTGCTCAACAAGATTCAACGCTGCAGCCTGGGGACCAGGAATCGAGGCAATGCCAAGACAGTGGGCAGGAGGGCTGCAGGGGGACTTCATAGACACTGAAGACTCAGGACATTGACTGTCACAATGAGATCACCCAAAAGAACCCAAAATAAGCACAGGACACACCGAATCATGCTAAAAACCTAAGTTTTTATTGGAGGATGTTTCTTCTAAGTCCATGTTGCTTGGCAATTAAGTGATTTTGCCCGAAGGAGAGAACCAAGCTGCTGAGGAAAAAGCTCACTGCCGCTCAGTGAGTGGCTGATGCTGTCATTTTCTTCTGCCGTCTTAAATCAAACCTCAGTGGGGAACAGACTCCCACTCTAAATTCTCCCTACCAAGGACACTGTATAAGTCACCTATGATACATACGGTCAGATTCTCATCTCTTATTTTAATTCAAATAGGAGTTATCTTTTTTCTTTGACAAAAGCAGGTGGCCTGACCTTCGATGGTCTTGGGGCATCCTCATCTGATTCATATATGAATTCTTCCACGGGATCCTCCATGGAACCTAGGAGGACACAGAGTGATGGTCAGCAGGTGCAAGGGAGGAGCAGGGAAGAAAGGCTTTCTAGCCACCTCATCAACGTGAAATAGCCCATCTCGAACAGGGCACACCACCCGGGGCAGGCTGTGTGTCCCTGCAGCCTCTCAGGGCTCCTGCCTCCTAATCTGATCTGAACTCACTTGCCCTCCCTTCCTGAGTCCTTCCGAGGTTAGTTCCTCCCTAGAATTCACCTGTGGTGCTGCTGTAAATATCATCCCACCTAACAACCTGTCTTTAAAGAGAAGACTTAATTATGACCAAAATATTCTATTTATTTCCTCACCATTTTTTTAGGCAATGAAACGAAGCTTTGAAAATACTCAGTTTTCTTCCCATTTAAAGATAACTCCTATTTAGCACGTGCTATCTGTCCTTCCACTCTCTTTTCCATACGTGTGTGTGTGTATGTCCGTGGAGTCCATTACTGGTCACACTTACACTGGCTTTGACACTGGGACAGCCTGTCATGGGGAAAGAATGTGGGGGCGCTGACCCTCTCTAACCCAGCTGTTTGAGACTCCAGTGGGGAGGAGGGGCACCAGGCTAACACCCAAGTTGCTTTTGACTTTATATTGGACACTGGATCTTGGGGATGTGTGTTACTAAGCTGGAGCATTTCTAAGGCTTGTGGTCATCATGATTTTTTTTTTTTTTTTTGTGGCAGGGTCTCACTCTGTTTCCCAGATGGAATGCAGTGGCACAATCATGGCTCACTGAAGACTCCACCTGCAAGGCTAAAGCGATCCTCCTCCCTCAGCCTCCTGAGAAACTGGGACTATAGGAGCACGTCACCACACCTGGCTAATTTTTGTATTTTTTGTAGAGATGTGGTTTTACTGTGTTGCCCAGGCTGATCTTAAACTCCTGGGCTCAAGTGATCCTCCTGCCTCAACCTCCCAAAGTGCTGGGATTACAGGCATGAGCCTCTCCATTGGGTCCAATCACATATTTAAATACAACAGGACATATCCCTGATTGTTCTCTGCTTTTGAACAAGAGCTGAGAAATGACACCACCACTGCAGCCAAAAGCCTATGACTCCCCTACGTGGGTTTCACATTAAGGACCACCCCAAAGTCCACTGTATTGCTACCCTGCCTTTCGCCGTCACTGAGAACATGTTACAATGCTGGGCAGTGTGTGGGATCTCTCTAGGCTGTCATGCTTCCACATGCACACACAGATGCTGGAACTCCCTGGTGGGGTGACGAGTTATACCCGGGCCACGTGAGGACTGCGGAGTAGCAGCCCATCACCTCAACCTTTCACCCATTCCTGAATTCACATTTGCCTTTTCCGTTCAGGAAATTGAGAGCTTGGGAAATTCATCTCTCCACCATCTCCAATCTGAGGATGGGAGATATTAAACTAACCTTCAGGTACAGCTGTGGTAAAGGATGAAGTGTTGACTGATGCGGGGATGGAATTTTGTTTCTAGAACATTGATCCTTGGGTCGTGCTTTGCACAGAGGAACATGCTTTCTAGAGAAATGCACACACACACTCCCAAAGGCATTCACCATCACTCCACACGGACTCTCTCCACACCTCCCCACCCCGATGCACCCTACTCCTATTCAAATGACATCACTGCTTCTGGGAACTGCAGTGGATGGCCACAGTTGTTGACTAAACTCTTCAATTTTTCACACCCAACTGCCCAACCTCATTTGTGGCAGGAAGCTCAAACCAGGGTGGCTCTCCAGCAAAAGTAGGGAGGAAAGTGTCACCTTTCTCAACACTAAGGTATTTCCTTAGCAAATGGGTGACCGCAGAGTACATACCACTTGCCCCAAGTGCCGAGTCCCTCTGCAGACAGAAAGGAAAACACTGTGAGCCGCAGACCATGCTGTGTCCTGTGTGCACAGGTCTTTTCTTCAGTTGCCGACATTAGAAAACCAGACTAGAAATAGTGCTCGAGGCAATGGCCCCCAAATACAGCCTAGAAGACACTCGTGGAAACGCACGAGAGTTTTGTCTAAGACTTTCGATATGACTTTTGTTGCAAAGTCACCATTATTTTCAAACAGTAAGCATTTCTCCTGAGGAAAATGTTATCTGCATAGTTTGTAACTGAAGGTGCCACCTATGTGTGCCATATGGAGCCAGCTCCTAGTTGGTCATGAACTCTCACATTTTCCCACCAAGAAATTCTGTAACTTATATATAATGCCCATGGTAAGGTTTGAGTATCTTAATTCAAATGAAATAGGAAGAAACCAAGAGAAATACAATTCCCATCTTAGTCAAAGAAAGATCTTACTTCGAAAACGGCAATTACTTGCTCTGAGGACTCCGTCCCAGGAAGCTCTGCTGCCACAGGCTTGAAACCTAGGAAACGTAACATTCGCTGTCAGCTCATGGGAGCTGCTGAAGAATCCCTCAGGCGGCCTTGAGTGCTATGGACAGGGGGCTGGCGTGTGTGGAAAAGGTGGGTTAACAGCACGGTCTGAGCAGCTGCTGGCCGTCCTGCTTAATAGAGAAGGAAAGCAAAGGAGACCGTCAGGAAAGCCCTGGGAGACAGAGCCTTGGCTCTCTAGCTAAGCCACCCTCATCGGTGTGAAAGCTGATCTCAAACAGGGTACACCATACAATGTGGCTGTTTCAACAACAGCATCTCAGGGAGCCTTCTATTCAAACCTGAGCCAAGTTGTACTTTTCTTCTTTTTTTTTTTTTTGAGATGGTCTCGCACTGTCACCCAGGCTGGAGTGCTATGGTTCAATCACGACTCACTGCAGCCTCGACCTCCCAAGCCCAGGTGGATCCTTCGCCTCAGCCTCCAAATCACTAAAATTACAGATGCCCCCATCGTGCCCAGCTGATTTTTTGTATTTTTTTTTTGTAGAAATGGGGTTTTGCCAGGTTGCCCAGGCTGGTCTCGAACTCCTGGGCTCAAGCAATATATCCACCGTGGCTTCCAAAAGTACTCGGATTACAGACATGAGCCACAGCTCCCAGCCTGTGCTGCCTTCCTGGTCCCTTCTGAGGGCATTTACTCCCAGGACCCACCTGCACTGCTGTGTGGATCACCCCTCCTAGAAGATTTCTTACTCCATAAAATCAGCCCTTCTTTTAAAAAATATGTAATTCAGCCAAAATATTCTACAACATATATCTGTCAAACATCTGTTTTATGGAAAATTAAAGATTTGAAAATACAATTATCCTACCATTTAAACATGACATGTCACATGTGCTATCTGTCCTTCCGGTCTCCCTTTTCAACACACGTGTCCAGGGAGTCTGCTACTGCTCAGGCTCTCACTGACTCTGACACTGGGACAGCCTGTCCTGGAAGCAGCAGGTGGGGGCGCTGACCCTCTCCATCCCAGCTGTGCAGGAATTCCAGCAGGGGAGATGGGCACCAGGCTAACGCCCAAGTTGTTCCTTGAGTTCCTGTTTGGTGCTGTGTCTTAGGTGCGTGTACTAGTGAACTGGAGCATTTCTAAGGCTTGTGGTTACTATGTTCTTAAATACAACAGAATATGTCCTTGATTATTCTCTGCTCTTGACCAGGGCTGAGGAATGAACCCATCATGCCGCCAAAACCCTCTGAGCTCTGCAAGTGTGCCCCACATTAATGACCACATCAGATCCGGCTGTAAAATGTAGCTATTCCTACCCGGTGTTAGGTGACCACTAAGACCGTCCTGTAATGACAGTGCTTAAAATCTCTACAGGCTGTCATACTTCCACTGCACACATAGGTGCTGGAACTCCCTGACATGGTCATGAGTTATGCCAGGGCTGTCTGATAAATGCGCAATAGTAGCCCATCGCATCCATGTTTCACCCATTCTTGAGTTCACGTTTGTCTCTTCCTTTAGGAGACCAAGAGCTCGGGAAATTCATCTCCACACCGTCTCTATCTGAGGAGTGAGAACAGGAAACTTACCTTCAGATACAGCTGCCATGGAGGATGAAAGGGTTGATTGATGTGACGTGTACAATGGTGAGGAATTTTGTGTTTAGAACAGTAATCCTTGTGTTGTGCTTTGCACATAGGAACATGCTTTCTGGGGAAATGCACACATACTCCCAAAGACATTTATGATCCCTTTACACAGACTCCCTCCTCCATACCTCCCACCCTGATGCACACCACCCTCTTCCATCTAAATGACACCACTGCCTCTGGGACCAGACTGGGATGCTCACAGTTCTTTACTAGACCCATAATGTTTTCTAACCAAACTGTCCGAACCTCATTTCTGGCAAGCAGCTCAATCCAAAGTGGCTCTCCAGCACAAACAGGCTAGTAAGTTCCAGCTCTCTCAACAATGAAGGTTTTTTCTTAGGAAAGGGGTGCGTCCAGAATACATACGTGTCCGGCGAGCTCCTGGTCCTCCTATTCCCTGCATATAGAGAAAGGAAAACACTGTGAGGCTCAGACCATGCTGTGTCCTGTATGCACAGGTCTTTTGTTTACATGATGACATTAGAAACCCAGACGGGAAATAGTGCTTGAGGCAATGGTTCCAAAATAAAGCCTAGAAGACACTTGTGGAAAGGCACTAGAGTTTTGTCTAAGATTTTCAAAGCGATTTTGTTGCAAAGTCACCATCATTTTCAAGAACTAATTTCTCATGAGGAAAATGCTCTCTGCCACGCAGTTTGTCCCTGAATCTGTCACCTATGGGTGCCATCTTGTATCAGTTCTTAGTTGGTAATGGACTCTTACTTACATTTGCCTACCAAGAAATTCTGCAATTCATCTATAATTTCCATGGTGAGATTTGCATATCATAATTCAAATGAAATGGAAAGAAACCAAGAGAAATAAAATTCCCATCTCAGACAAAGAAAGAAGATATTACCGTGTGATGAGCTACTTCCGGGATCGGACTGGTCATCATCACTAGGAAACATAGAGTCACTGTTAGCTGTGGGAGCTGCTGAAGGACCTCTGGCAGCCTTGGGTGCTGAGGACACAGGGCTGGCGTGTGTGGAAGAGGTGGGTGAGAGCACGGGCGGAGCTGCTGCTGGGCCACCCTCCTTGGTGGTGAAGGCAGGCAAAGGACACCATCAGGAGAGCCCTGGGAGACATAGCCTCAGGTCCCTGGCGAAGCCACCCTCATCACTGTGAAGTAGGTGTTCACACAGGCGGCACACAAATGCACGACATCACTCCAGGACAGGGTCTCCTCACAGAAAGAGGCCTGGTAAATATCCTCTTGTTTGTAAAAATGTTACTGTGTCACTTAACTTTCCTAAACAAACCTATGCTCCTCCTGCTATTAACATCCATTTTATTGGACTTTAAAACATTATGTTGGGCTATACACAGTATTTATTATTTTAATCCTTAATTGCACACTTCAGGAGCAGACAGGACAGTAACATCAAACACAGAGGGGAGCCCATGCACTTCTCCCTGACCCTGAATCAGAATCCACACAGGAATCTGGATTTGTGTGGGACTCAGCAGACTGCAGAGGGTGAGCAGGAAGCCTTTTCACATTCATGGTCTATCTCGGCACAGGGCTGTATGCATCAGAACGTCACTGGGGCCCCCAAGATGGGCTGCCCAGGGCTGAGCAGGAACAAAAAGGACGTAGCCCCTGCCTTCACAGTGACCAGCCATGGCCAGAATCCTTCCACCCATGGGTGGCAGAACACAGACTTTGGGACTGATGATTCCAAGCCTATCTCAGAAAAACAAGCAAAGTGATGTCTTATGGGTCACAAGGGAGATTTGCAAGGAACACCTGGCCTCTGGGGCAGCCCCTCCCTTTGCTTAGCTCATCCCGCACTGGAACTGGCTCCCCTCCCACCTCTGCTGCAACTAGTGTGAAGCAGCTGCCCTGGCCAGGAGCTGTGAGGCTCCCTCCAGTTAAATGGGATTGTGGGATGGATCAAACTTGGCCAACAGCATCTACACAAGGACCAGCTGTCAGGTGACTTCCAGAAGCTGGTGAAAAGTAAATGCTGTTCTCTGTCCCAGCCACAGGGAGAGCAGGCCTGAGGACGGCTCTGTCTGGCCTGACTCTGATGGCCAACCCTGCTCATCATATCCCCCGTGTTCAAGTCAGGTATTTTGGGAATTCACTCCTCTTCTTTGCCTCTCACTAATTTCTGATTGTGTTATTGCCATCAACAGGGAAAGACGGAGAAGACAAACGAAAAAGCAGCTCCTCTCTCCAGGCTCTTGGAAAGATGGCCAGGCAGTGCTCATGCCAGCCCTGAAGTCCAAGCTCTGCTCCTTCCCCGTCAGATGGGCCCGAACATCCTGGCTGCGCCCACGCCATGACATTGGCCTGACTCTCCTGACCTTTCAATCTTGGCTTTCCCCCATGGCTTGGATATCCTCATGCCTTCTTCCTGCTCCTCTATATCGTGTTCCTTTTCAGGCCCAGGCCCAGGCTGTGCTCTGCTCTCTCATGGAGCCCACGGGGAGGCTGGCCATGAGTTTTTAGAACCTCAGTGTTGGTAACACTGATTGGTACCTTTAATCACACACAGCAGAAGGCCACCTCAGTACCAGAGAAAAACTATACTCTAGAGAGTAAAGATCATTAGGGGAATTTGGTTATAAGGACATACTTTCTGGGACAAACAAGGGACATTTTAAAATCACACAGCCTCATTCTATTGAAAACTAGGAAAAATACTGTCACCTACGTAGCAATCCAAATGACATATAAGAAGTTTCTTCCAAATGCACACTCCAAAGAAACGCAAACCATAATTTGGCTCATTTTAGATTCATATGGACTGAAACCAACCACCTTGAGTTGTTTTTTGCACAGGCCTTTGGAGGCAAAGAAGTATCTTCGTCAACAGCGGGTGCAGCAGGAGCATCATGGAGCCTCTGCTGTCCCACAGCTGAGTTTGTCTTTCCCCACCTGCAATTCATGAGCCCCCCTCCATCCTGCTAGGAGGAAGGTAAGTGCTCACCCTGCCACTCAGACCCTTGGGCAAACCCCTTGGTTCTCTTGTCCTGTTGCTGTTTCCTGAGCCGAACACACAGAAACCATAACTAGGCTGAGTGCCGGAGGCTGAGCCCCTACATGACCCTGGCATTATCTATTCTGGGCCACATTATCTGATGATCAATATGAGGCCGCAATGAAGTGAGTCAAGTGATGTTACCCCAACCCTGCATGCAGGCTCCTCTTTCCTCAGTCTCCTACCAAAACTGGTCACAGCATGGGGCTACCCCAGGGTCTCCCTGCAAAGAAAGAAGCCCCGCCCCACTACCCATGCTGAAGATGGGTCGTGGAGGACCAGCTCTGAGGACTTGAGTAGAAAAGGCTTGTGAAGGAGGGAAGTGGCAACAGTGAGGTGTCACGACCACTCCAATGCCAGGAGGAAATGGGAAGGCCTGTTACCAGGTGAGATTTATTGAAAAATGAGGTTTAGAAGGGGATTCCCAATGAAAAATAAAAATGAATGAGTAGGGATCCTAAGAGTTTTGTTCTGTTAGTACCCAATGAACATTTGCTGGGTGTTGACAGGATTTCCTCTGGATTAATTCAAGTGTTCTTTGCGTGCAATAAACGGCACACATCGTAAGCTTACGTGTTCACTAATAATTACCTATGCCCGTCATCAGGCTGCAAGAGTGATGGCCTTTTTCTATGAAGAATGTGGACACTAATAAGGGGGAGACATGTATCTAGGGAAACACACACACACACACACCCAGGCACAGTCAGCATCACACTACGCGCATTCACACAGACACACACCAGTCCCATGCACACAAACCTGCCCCACATACAGAGAATGCAGTTCCTCTCAGGGACTGCAGAATGTGCCCGTAGATCCTTCACTGGAACAACCACTTCTCCCACCACAGCCTAGGTCCTCAGTCACAACAGGAAGCTCAACTCTGGCTGCCTGTCTACAGGAAAGCCAGCGAGGCAGTGGCACATTCCTCATCACCTGGATCCTTCATTCACACGGCGGGGATTCCCCCATACATACCACTCTCCTGCTCTGTCCAGGCCTCCTGTAATAACAGAAAACATATTGCTATGTGCGCCAGACCATGCCGTGTCCTGTGTGCACAGGCCTTTTCCTCACTGGGTGATATTAGAAAACCAGATGGCAAACAGTGCTCAGGTCCAAGGAACCCAAAAGAAGAACAGGACAAACTGAAGCATGCTAAAGACACACGCTTTTCTTGGGGGATGTTTCCTCTAAGTCCATGTTGCTTGGCAATTAGGTACTTTTGTTCTAAGAAGTCAATCAAGTGGCTAAGGAAAAAGCTCACTACCACACAGTGCATGGCTGATGCTGTCATATTCTCCTGCTCTTTAAAATCAAGCCTCAGTGGGGAACAGACTCTCACCCTAAATTCTCCCCACCAAGGACACTGTATAAGTCACCTATGATACATAAGGTCAGATTCTCATCTCTTAGGCTCATTCAGAAAGATAAAGCTAGGAAAGCAACTGCATTCCTCAGACAAATGCAGGGGGTCTGACCTTCACTTTCCATGGAGGCTTCTCCTGGGGATCTTCAGTGGAACATAGGAAGACAAAGAGTGATGGTCAGCAGGTGCAAGGGAGGAGCAGGGAAGAAAGGCGTTCTAGCTCCAGGCCACCTCATCAACGTGAAATAGCCCATCTCGAACAGGGCACACCACCCAGGGCAGGCTGTATGTCCCTGCAGCCTCTCAGGGCTCCTGCCTCCTAATCTGATCTGAACTCACTTGCCCTCCCTTCCTGAGTCCTTCCGAGGTTAGTTCCTCCCTAGAATTCACCTGTGGTGCTGCTGTAAATATCATCCCACCTAACAACCTGTCTTTAAAGAGAAGACTTAATTATGACCAAAATATTCTATTTATTTCCTCATCATTTTTTTAAGGCAATGAAACAAAGCTTTGAAAATACTCAGTTTTCTTCCCATTTAAAGATAACTCCTATTTAGCACGTGCTATCTGTCCTTCCACTCTCTTTTCCATACGTGTGTGTGTGTGCGTGTGTCCGTGGAGTCCATTACTGGTCACACTTACACTGGCTTTGACACTGGGACAGCCTGTCATGGGGAAAGAATGTGGGGGCGCTGACCCTCTCTAACCCAGCTGTTTGAGACTCCAGTGGGGAGGAGGGGCACCAGGCTAACACCCAAGTTGCTTTTGACTTTATATTGGACACTGATCTTGGGTATGTGTGTTACTAAGCTGGAGCATTTCTAAGGCTTGTGGTCATCATTTTTGTTTTGTTTTTTTTTTTTTGTGGCAGGATCTCACTCTGTTTCCCAGATGGAATGCAGTGGCACAATCATGGCTCACTGAAGACTCCACCTGCAAGGCTAAAGCAATCCTCCTCCCTCAGCCTCCTGAGAAACTGGGACTATAGAAGCACATCACCACACCTGGCTAATTTTTCTATTTTTTGTAGAGATGTGGTTTTACTATGTCGCCCAGGTTGATCTTAAACTCCTGGGCTCAAGTGATCCTCCTGCCTCAACCTCCCAAAGAGCTGGGATTACAGACATGAGCCTCCCCATTGGGTCCAATTATATCTTTAAATACAACAGGACATATCCTGATTGTTCTCTGCTTTTGAACAAGAGCTGAGAAATGACACCACCACTGCAGCCAAAAGCCTGTGACTCCCCTATGTGGGTTTCACATTAAGGACCACCCCAAAGTCCACTGTATTGCTACCCTGCCTTTCACTTTCACTGAGAACATGTTACAATGCTGGGCAGTGTGTGGGATCTCTCTAGGCTGTCATGCTTCCACATGCACACACAGATGCTGGAACTCCCTGGTGGGGTGACGAGTTATACCAGGGCCACGTGAGGACTGTGGAGTAGCATCACCTCAACCTTTCACCCATTCCTGAGTTCACATTTGCCTTTTCCGTTCAGGAAATTGAGAGCTTGGGAAATTCATCTCTCCACCATCTCCAATCTGAGGACAGGAGATGTTAAACTAACCTTCAGGTACAGCTGTGGTAAAGGATGAAGTGTTGACTGATGCGGGGATGGAATTTTGTTTCTAGAACATTGATCCTTGGGTCGTGCTTTGCACAGAAGAACATGCTTTCTAGAGAAATGCACACACACTCCCAAAGGCATTCACCATCACTCCACACGGACTCTCTCCACACCTCCCCACCCCGATGCACCCTACTCCTATTCAAATGACATCACTGCTTCTGGGAACTGCAGTGGATGGCCACAGTTGTTGACTAAACTCTTCATTTTTTCACACCCAACTGCTCAACCTCATTTCTAGCAGGAAGCTCAAACCAGGATGGCTCTCCAGCAGAAGTAGGGAGGAAAGTGTCACCTTTCTCAACACTAAGTATTTCCTTAGCAAATGGGTGACCGCAGAGTACATACCACTTGCCCCAAGTGCCGAGTCCCTCTGCAGACAGAAAGGAAAACACTGTGAGCCGCAGACCATGCTGTGTCCTGTGTGCACAGGTCTTTTCTTCAGTTGCTGACATTAGAAAACCAGACGAGAAATAGTGCTCGAGGCAATGGCCCCAAAATAAAGCCTAGAAGACACTTGTGGAAAAGCACAAGTGTTTTTGTCTAAGACTTTCGATATGATTTTTGTTGCAGAGTCACCATTATTTTCAAACAGTAAGCATTTCTCCTGAGGAAAATGTTATCTGCATAGAGTTGGTAACTGAAGGTGCCACCTATGCATGTGCCATCTGGAGCCAGCTCCTAGTTGGTCATGAACTCTCACATTATCCCACCAAGAAATTCTGTAACTTATATATAATGCCCATGGTAAGGTTTGCATATCTTAATTCAAATGAAATAGGAAGAAACCAAGAGAAATACAATTCCCATCTTAGTCAAAGAAAGATCTTACTTCGAAAACGGCAATGACTTGCTCTGAGGACTCTGCCCCAGGAAGCTCTGCTGCCACAGGCTTGAAACCTAGGAAACGTAACATTCGCTGTCAGCTCATGGGAGCTGCTGAAGAATCCCTCAGGCGGCCTTGAGTGCTATGGACAGGGGGCTGGCGTGTGTGGAAAAGGTGGGTTAACAGCACAGGCTGAGCAGCTGCTGGCCGTCCTCCTTAGTGGAGAAGGAAAGCAAAGGAGGCCGTCAGGAAAGCCCTGGGAGACAGAGCCTTGGCTCTCTAGCTAAGCCACCCTCATCGGTGTGAAAGCTGATCTCAAACAGGGTACACCATACAATGTGGCTGTTTCAACAACAGCATCTCAGGGAGCCTTCTATTCAAACCTGAACTAAGTTGTACTTTTTTTTTTTTTTTTTTTTTTGAGATGGTCTCGCACTGTCACCCAGGCTGGGGTGCTATGGTTCAATCACGACTCACTGCAGCCTCGACCTCCCAAGCCCGGGTGGATCCTTCGCCTCAGCCTCCAAGTCACTAAAACTACAGATGCCCCCATCGTGCCCAGCTGATTTTTTTTTGTAGAAATGGGGTTTTGCCAGGTTGCCCAGGCTGGTCTCGAACTCCTGGGCTCAAGCAATATATCCACCGTGGCCTCCAAAAGTACTCGGATTACAGACGTGAGCCACAGCTCCCAGCCTGTGCTGCCTTCCTGGTCCCTTCTGAGGGCATTTACTCCCAGGACCCACCTGCATTGCTGTGTGGATCACCCCTCCTAGAAGATTTCTTACTCCATAAAATCAGCCCTTCTTTTAAAAAATATGTAATTCAGCCAAAATATTCTACAACATTTATCTCACATTAATGACCACACCAGATCCCACTGTAAAATGTAGCTATTCCTACCTGGTGTTAGGTGACCACTAAGACCATCCTGTAATGACAGTGCTTAAAATCTCTACAGGCTGTCATACTTCACATGCACACATAGGTGCTGGAACTCCCTGGTACGCTGATGAGTTATGCCAGGGCTGTCTGATAAATGCACAATAGTAGCCCATCGCATCCATGTTTCACCCATTCTTGAGTTCACATTTGTCTCTTCCATTTAGGAGACCAAGAGCTCGGGAAATTCATCTCTACACCATCTCTATCTGAGGAGTGAAGACCGGAAACTTACCTTCAGATACAGCTGTCATGGAAGATGAAAGGGTTGATTGATGTGACGTGTACAATGGTGATGAATTTTGATGAATTTTTGACCAGACTGGGATGCTCACAGTTCTTTACTAGACTTGCCCTCCCTTCCTGAGTCCTTCCAACATCATTTGCTCCCTAGAATCTACCTGTGGTGCTTCTGTGTGTATCAGTCATTCTAGAATATTTTATACTTGGTAAAAACGATATTTGTTCAGAGAGATTTCATTCCAGCCCCAATATTCTACATATTCACCAACGTTTTCTGTTAAAGACAATAAAACAAAGCTTTGAAAATGCTCAATTATCCTCTATTTAAAGATAACCCCTACTTAGCAAGTGCTATCTGTCCTTGCACTCAACCTTCTCAATGCAATGTCTGTATGTTGGGAGTCCCTTGCTGCTCACACTCACACTGGCTCTGACACTGGGAGAGAATGTCACGGGGGCAGCAGGTGGCAGCACTGACCATCTCCAACCCAGCTGTGCAGGAGGTTCCAGCAGGGGAGATGGGTGGGAGGCCAACACCCAAGTTGTTCCTTGGGATGATATTTGGCGCTATGTATTGATTGCGTTTGCTATGTAACTAAAGCATTTCTTTCCTTCTTTCAATAGCGGGTCTCTGTTACCAAAGCTGGAGTGTAGTGGCATGATCTCTGCTCACTGGAACCTGTGCCTCCTGGGATCTAGTGATCCTCCCCACTCAGCCTCCCAGGTAGCTGAGACCACGGGTGGGCCACCACGCTGAGGTAGTTTTTTGTATTTTTAGTAGATACGAGGTTTCACCTTTCTGCCTCGCCTCATCTCCAACTCCTGAACTTGCCTCAGCCTCCCTAACTACTAGGATTACAGGCATGAGCCACTGTTCCTGGCCAACTGGAGCATTTCTAAGACTTGTGATAATCATGTTAGAGCATGTTCCTGAGTATTCTCTGCTTTTGACCATGAGCTGAGAAATAACCCCACCACTACGGCCAAAACCCTGTGAGCTCGCTATGTGTGTTTCACATTAATGGCCACATCAAAGTCCAGTGTAAAATGTACCTACTGCTACCCTGGGTTAGGCAACCTTTGAGACCTCCCTACAATGACAGACAGTGTTTGGGACCTCTCTAGGCTATCATCCTTCCACATGCAGAAACGGATGCCGAACTCCCTGGACTAATAGTGAATTATATACCAGGGCTGGCTGGTGAATGCACAATAGTCACCCTTTCCATCAACTCTCCACACATTCCTGAGTTCACATTTGCCTCTTGCATTTAGGAGACTGAGAGCCTGGGAAATGTGCACCATCTCTATCTGAGGAGTGAGGATGCAAAATTTACCTTCAGGTACAGCTGTAGTGGAGGATGAATGGGTTAATTCATGTGAAGTGTGCAGTAGTGATGCAATTTTTTTTTAGGAAAATTGCTCCTTCGGTTGTGCTCTGCACAGGGGAACATGCTTTCTGGGGAAATGCCCCACAACTCCCAAAGACACTCCCAATCACTCCACACGACTCTCTCCTCCGTACGTCCCCACCCTGATGCACACCACACTATTCCACCTAAATGACAATCCTGCCTCCCCGGACTCGAGTGGATGGTCACAGTTCTTTACTGGACTCAGTGTTTTTTATACCAAACTGTCCAAATCCCATTTCTGTCAGGAAGCTCAAACCAAAGTGTCTCTCCAGTAAAAACAGACTAGTAAGTGCCACCCTTTGCAACACTGAAGGTCTTTCCTTAGAAAGGAGTGCTCCCAGAATACACACCTTTCTCCTCAGCCTGTTCCTCTGCCTGCATTGAGAGAAAGAAAAACACCATGAGCTTCAGACCATCCGAGTCCCGAGTGCACAGGACTTTTCTTCACTTGGTGACATTAGAAAACCAGATGGAAAACAGTGTTCAAATCAAAGGAACACACAAGAAGAACAGGGCAAACTGACTCGTGCTAAAATTTTTCTTGGACGATGTTTCCTTTCAAGGTCATGTTGCTCGGCAATTAAGTGATTTTGCCCCAAAGAGAGAATCAAGCTGCTGAGGAAAAAGCTCACTGCCACTCAGTGTGTGGCTGATGCTGTCATTTTCTCCTGCCGTCTTAAATCAAACCTCAGTGGGGAACAGACTCACTCAGAATTCCCCCCACCAAGGACACTGTATAAGTCACCTATGATATATAGGGTCAGATTCTCATCTCTTATTTTAATTCAAGATGATAAAGCTAAGAAAGTAACTTTTGCCCAGACAAAACCAGGTGGCCTGACCTTCAGTTGTCGTGTGTCACTATCATCTCTGGTGTTCCTGCGAAGTCTCCTCAAGAGGGGATCTCTTGCCACTAGGAGGACACAGAGTGACCGTCAGCAGGTGCAGGGCAGGAGCAGGGAAGAAAGGCTTTCTAGCCCTGACTGCCTCATCAATGTGAAATGGCCCATCTTAAACAGGGCACACCACCCAGGGCAGGCTGTGTGTCCCTGCAGCCTCTCAGGGCTCCTGCTTCTTAATCTGACCCGAGCTCACTTGCCCTCTCTTCTTGTGTCCTTCCAAGGTCATTTCCTCCCCAGAATCCACCTGTGGTGCTGCTGTGACTATCATCCCTCCTAGAAGTTTTCTACTTGATAAGAAGCAGCCTTTCTTTAAAGAGAAGATTTAATTCCAACCAAAACCTTTTATTTTTTCACTATCCATTTGTTTTTAGGACAATGAAACAAAGCTTTGAAAATACCCAGTTTTCCTCCCATTTAAAGATAACCCCTATTTAGCACGAGCTAGCTGTCCTTCCACTCTCTCTTTTCCATACGTGTGTGTGTGTGTGTCCGCGGAGTCTGCTACTGCTCACACTTACACTGGCTTTGACACTGGGACAGCCTGTCATGGGAGCAGCATGTGGGGACGCTGACCCTCTCTAACCCAGCTGTTTGAGATTCCAGCAGGGAAGAGGGGCACCAGGCTAACACCCAAGTTGTTTTTGACATCATGTTGGGCGCTACTTCTTGGGTGTTTGTATTACTAACCTGGAGCATTTCTAAGGCTTGTGGTCATCATGATTTTTTTTTTTTTTTTTTTTTTTTTTTTTTGTGGCAGGATCTCACTCTGTTTCCCAGATGTAATGCAGTGGCATATCATGGCTCACTAAAGACTCAACCTGTCTGGCCAAAGCAATCCTCCGGCCTCAGCCTCCTGAGAAACTGGGACTATAGGAGCATGTCACCACACCCGGCCAATTTTTGTATTTTTTGTAGAGATGTGGTTTTACTATGTTGCCCAGGCTGATCTTAAACTCCTGGGCTCAAGTGATCCTCCAGCCTCAACCTCCCAAAATGCTGGGATTACAGGCAGGAGCCTCTCCATTGGGTCAAATCACATCTTTAAATACAATAGGACATATCCTGATTGTTCTCTGCTTTTGAACAAGAGCTGAGAAATGACACCACCACTGCAGCCAAAAGCCTGTGACTCCCCTATGTGGGTTTCACATTAAGGACCACCCCAAAGTTCACCGTATTGCTAACCTGCCTTTCACCTTCACTGAGAACATGTTACAATGCTGGGCAGTGTGTGGGATTCTCTCTAGGCTGTCATGCTTCCACATGCACACACAGATGCTGGAACTCCCTGGTGGGGTGATGAGTTATACCAGGGCCACGTGAGGACTGTGGAGTAGCAGCCCATCACCTCAACCTTTCACCCATTCCTGAGTGCACATTTGCCTTTTCCGTTCAGGAAATTGAGAGCTTAGGAAATTCATCTCTCCACCATCTCCAATCTGAGGATGGGAGATGTTAAACTAACCTTCAGGTACAGCTGTGGTAAAGGATGAAGTGTTGACTGATGCGGGGATGGAATTTTGTTTCTAGAACATTGATCCTTGGGTCGTGCTTTGCACAGAGGAACATGCTTTCTAGAGAAATGCACACACACTCCCAAAGGCATTCACCATCACTCCACACGGACTCTCTCCACACCTCCCCACCCCGATGCAGCCTACTCCTATTCAAATGACATCACTGCTTCTGGGAACTGCAGTGGATGGCCACAGTTGTTGACTAAACTCTTCATTTTTTCACACCGAACAGCCCAACCTCATTTCTAGCAAGAAGCTCAAACCAGGGTGGCTCTCCAGCAGAAGTAGGGAGGAAAGTGTCACCTTTCTCAACACTAAGATTTTTCCTTATCAAATGGGAGATCCCAGAGTACGTACAGTAGAGCTGAATCGCTGAGTGTGTCTGCAGAGAAAGGAAAACACTGTGAGTGTCAGACCATGCTGTGTCCTGTGTTCATGGGTCTTTTCTTCACTTGGTGACATGAGAAAACTGGTTGGGAGATAGTGCTCGAGGCAATGGCCCCCAAATAAAGCCTAGAAGACACTTGAGGAAATGCACAAGAGTGTTGTATGAGATTTTCAAAAATGATTTTTGGTTGCAAAGTCACCGCTATTTTCAAGAATGCATTTCTCCTGAGGACAATGCTCTCTGCCATGCAGTTTGTCACTAACACTGTCATCTATGAGTGCCATCTAGAACAAGTTCCAAGTTGGCAATGAATGGTCTCTCACATACCTCTGCCCACCAAGAAATTCTGTGGCTTATCTGTAAAGTCCGTGGTAAGAATTACATATCTTAATTCAGAGAAAATAGAAAGAAACCAAAAGAAATAAAATTCCCATCTCAGACAAAGAAAGAAGACTTTACCGAGTGTGCTGCCTGGATCAGGTCCCAAGAATCCAGCGAGGGAAACCGCCAATTCTGGCGGTAGAAGAAGCCTAGGAAACATAGAGTCACTGTCAGCCGTGGGAGCTGCTGAAGGACCTCTGGCAGCCTTGGGTGCTGAGGACACAGGGCTGGCGTGTGTGGAGGAGGTGGGTGAGAGCACGGACGGAGCTGCTGCTGGGCCATCCTCCTTGTTGGTGAAGGCAGGCAAAGGACACCATCAAGAGAGCCCTGGGAGACACAGCCTCGGGTCTCTGGCGAAGCCACCCTCATCACTGTGAAGTAGGCACCCTCATCACACAGGCAGCACACAAATGCACGACATCACTCCAGGACAGGGTCTGCTCACAGAAAGAGGCCTGGAAAACGTCCTCTATTTTAAAAAAAAGTTATCATGTTTAACATTCCTGAATCTACAAATGCTCCTTCTGCACTTATCATCTCTATTATTGGATTTTTTTTTTTTTTTTTTTGAGACAGAGTCTCACTCTGTTGCCCAGGCTGGAGTGCAGTGGCGTGATCTTGGCTCACTGCAACCTCCGCCTCCTGGGATCAAGTGATTCTCCTGCTTCAGTCACCTGATATTATTGGATTTTAAAGCATTATTGTGGTGAAAAATACACAATATGTATTATTTTAATTATTAAGTGCACACTTCGGAGCATTAGTTCTGTTCACAATGCTGTATAGAAAACTAAAAACAGGCCAGGTGCAGTGGCTCGCACTGTAATCCCAGCACTTTGGGAGGCCAAGATGGGTGGATCACCTGAGGTCAGGAGTTTGAGACAAGCCTGACCAATACTGTGAAACCCCATCCCTACTAAAAATACAAAAATTAGGTGGGTGTGGTGGTGGGCACCTGCAATCGCAGCTTCTAGGGAGGCTGAGATGGGAAAATCACTTGAACCCGGGAGGTGGAGGTTGCTGTGAGTCAAGATCGTGCCATTGCACTGCAGCCTTGGCAACAGAGCAAGACTTTTTTGTCTTAAAGAAACAAACAAACAAACAAAACTAAAAACAATCTTAATTCAGTTTTCTTACCTTCTACCTTAGAAAGCTACAGAAAAAACTATAGTGTAATGTAAACCAGACATAAAAACAGAACAAAAAATTATTTACAGAAATCATTATAATAGAAATGATAAAAGAAACAAAACCAAGGGCTGCTTCATAGGAAAGATAAATAGAATTGATAAACCTCCAGCCAAGCTAACCACCAAGAAAAGCTAGGAGACACAATTTATAAATAATATAAATAAAAGGAAGAATCATTCCTGTTGAACCCATTAATATCAAGCAGATAATAGAAGAATACTTAGAATAAATCTATGCTCACAAATTTGACAGCTTAGATAAAAATGACAAATTCCTTCAAAGGCAGAAACTATATCAAAAGTACCCAAAGGAGACTCAGATAATCTGAGTAGGCTTATATCTATTACAGAAATTGAATCAATAAGAACTTTTTTAAAAATGCATTTTTAAAAATGACTTTACTGAATTCTACCTCTTACAAGGGAAAACATAGTCTTATTATATAGACAACTGATTAAAATTCTAAACATTTACCCAGTTACATTTTAAAATTACGCCCATTGCAAAATCTGCACGAGAATGAGGGCAGCTGTATTCATAATCACCTGAACTGGAAGCAGCTGAGATGCTGCTCAGGCGGTGAATGCACCAACCCACACTGTTACAAGAACCCAATGGAATATGATTCACTGATAAACATTAGTAAGCCGTTAAGCTACAAAAAGATAGGAAAAATCTTGCATGTATATTGCGAAGTGAAATCAGTTAGTCCTAAGTAACTGCATACTTTATGATTCCAATTCTATAGAATTTGGGGAAAGAAAATCTACTGAGGCAGTAAAATAAATGATCTATGGTAGTCAGGGGTCCTAAGAAAAGAAGAAAGGGACTAAGAGGTGCAGCACCCGTCATGTTTTGAGTGCGAAACTTTTCTGTCTGGGTGATGAATGAAATTATGAGTTTGTCAAAATCCGTAGGCTGAACAACACCGGGTGAGCCTTACTGCAAACTCTAAACGTTCATTAAGAAAAAGATATCACTATTGCTTCAGCCACTATAACAAATGCACCACATTCATGTAAGATGTGATCACAAAAAAGATACTGAAGGGGGAGGGTATATGGGAACTTTCTGTACTATTTCCATTTTTATGTTAATTTACAGGTTTCACGTGATCTCCATTTGTTTGAAAATGCAGCAACATTATCTCAGGAAGAGTTCCATTTTAGCCGATGTCTAACAATCAGCTAAATATCTAAACCTTGCATGGAGGTGTTCTTTACTATTAAAAGTGAACCAAACTTGAAGTGGAAATACAGTCAGACTAATGACTGACTAGTGCTACACTAGTCAATTTGCACACGTGAAATAAAGAAGATACAGTGTAGCAATGTCAGAGTGGTCTGAAGTGTGGGACACTGAAGAATGTGGAATCCTTATGCCTGCAAGGGTGAGTAACTGAATTTCCACAGTACCTCTACGTCGCTGTCCTTCAGGAGGCAAACTAGGATCAGAGCACATATCTGATCGGAATCTGTGCGTGAATTCCAGTTGATCCAAGTAATTCTCTGGGAAATGTAAGAAAATAAAGACAGCTGTTGACATCTTGCTGCAGAAGACCATAGAGAAATGAGGAATCGTTTATTCACAGTTCAACCCATTTCCTGGGTTCCCCGAGAACACTGTGCTGCCAGCAAGCTGCACTTTTCTTTTCCAAATGGGAAATGGGTTAAATCAGGGGTCCCCAACCCCTGGGCCATCGATAGTGTGTGGCCTGTTCGGAACCGGGCTGCACAGCAGGGGGTGAGCAGCTGGCTGGGAGCAAAGCTTCATCTGTATTTACAGCCACTCCCCATCACTCCCATCACCGCCTGAGTTCCACCTCCTGTCAGATTAGCCATGGCATTAGATTCTCATAGAAGCGCAAACCCTACTGTGAGCTGCACAGGCCAGGGATATAGGCTGCATGAGCTTTATGAGAATCTAATGCCTGATGGTGGGTCACTGTCTCCCATCACCCCCAGATGGGACTGTCTAGTTGCAGGAAAACAAGCTCAAGGCTCCCATTGATTCCACATTATGGTGAGTTGCAGAATTACTTCATTAATTATTACAATATAATATTAAAGTGCACAATAAATGTGCAAGAATCATCCTGAAAGCATCCTTCCACCCCACCCACATCCTTTGAAAAATTATGTTCCATGAAACTGGTCCCTGTTGTCAAAAAGGCTGGGGACCACTGGGTTCAATGTTTGATCCACTGTCCACTGTCACCATCTGCAGAGATAAGCCTCCTGAATCTGAGTTGGGTGTTAGGAAGAATTTGCACTGTGTAGGCAAATCCCTGTACTGAGATGAGACAAGGTAGAAGGGTGGCAGATGGGAGTGACCAAGAGCACGGGGAACTGGTGCACAAAGGTCTGGGCTCAAGTCCTTATTTGGAAGCTACATGAACTGAGAAGGTCTATAGACCCTTCTGTGCCTCAGTTCCCTCTTCTGAGTGTGGAAATGTTCATAATGGCCTATGTTACATTCTAAGGCTAAAAGTATTAAACAGGTCAATTCTGAAGAAAACAGGTGCTTCCTGAGTGCCATCAAGTGTTCAGTCATTACATGTCTGAAGGAATAAGCCGGGACCTTGGCAGTGGTTAATACAGAGACGGCACTTGGGGGGCTCCAGGGCAGTAGAGGGTGAAATTTTCTTTCTCCTTCACACGGGCCTGACGCTTTAGAGCTCAAGATCGTTTCTGTGCTTTCCTGTGATGCCCACATCAGCCTGGAGGGATAAGCAGGGCAGGGGCTGCCACCCAGAGTTGACAGCTCAGGGAAGTGAAATGAGGGATTTGAAGTGACCTGCCCAGAGTCACAGCACTCAGAAGTGATGGATCTGGGACAAGAATGTGGATGGTTTTCTGGGGACAGATATCCCTGAACCCCTGAGACCTCTAAATCATGGCCTGAACCCTGACCAGGAGCTCTTTTCACTCCCTTTCTCAATCCTCCTGCCCCAAAGTCTCTACAGGGAGGTGGATGCCTGGAGGTGGCTAGGTCCAGAGAAGAGCTCAAATCATTCAAACAAAGCAAAACTTCTGTCTCTAGATTGTCATTCTTCACCTAAAATATGGCACTTGCCTGCAAACAAAGCCTCCTGAACAAATTCAAATGTCTGGCCATCGTTCCCCAGCAGCTTCACACTGCCAGCTGCCTGGTGGTGAGCACCCTCATGACCAGTGACCACCCCAAGGGACCAACGGTCTACTAGGTCCCCAAGATGGCTCAGAACTCAGAACATTCTAAGCCAACTGCCACCTGATGGCTGTGCCAAGAATCAACCTCCCTTCAACTGACCAACCCTGCATGAGCAGTTAACTGAAAATGTGGCCATCAGGGCTGGTGCTTAAGTGACTGAATGAATTAAATCTGTGACCCCCACTGTCTCACTGACTACTCATCTGAGCAACTATCTGAGCAGGCTGAACTAAGGCCTGCCCGAGAATGGGCAGTGTTTAAATGAAGCCTATTGAGTAACTTGGAAGTCACACCTCATGAGAAGGGTACTCAAATTTAGTAAGACACAGCGTGTGTTCAGTCATGAGTGAATACTGTATTATAGAGAAGTATAAACAGAACTGCTAGTAACTTGAGCAGGGGGATACCTGGCTCTAACAGCAGGGGAGGCTTCCTGATCACCTGAAACAATTAAGACATAGCAAAAGGCCAAGAGTACAAAATCATTTTACATCTGAGACAAACATTAGTATTTCAGACCTTTAAAATAAGCATTTTAGTATTACAGCAGCAGAATTAGAACCTGGGTGGGGGCGGATGAAAATTTAAAGGAGAGAGTTATCATCCAAGCCAAGTATAAAGATGCACCTTTTCCAGGGGAAAAGAAACAGAAAGCAATGATGTGGGACCCGTAACTTAGGTGTAAAAAGACAGAAAAATTCGAACCTCTGAGGTATAAATCTGAGAAGTTTAACAAAAAAAAAAACAGATTTCAGAAGAAAAAATTATTACTTCTTATAATTTCATTGAGAACAAATTATCTATCTTAACAAAAGCTTATTTTTAAACCAAAATTTTAGTTTCGTATTACTGTATTTTTAATATTGTAGCTAATTTTAATAAGACCTTATCAATAAATCTACCCCAGTCAGTTTTGACTACAAAGTAAGATTTTCATAAACCTTTTATAACCTCTAATAATTTTTTCTATTTTGTAACTTTGTATATCCACTTGATTGTGCTTATGTTTTAAAAATGTCTTTAATTTAAAACAATCCCTCAAAACCTCTTAACTAGGCTACTGTGTTTCCCACCAGACGATCTCAGTTTATTTTCTAAAAATCTCTGGATTCCAGCTGTTTCAACATTTGATTTAAGATTTTCACATCTCAATTTAGAAGACTTTGGCCTGTCATCTGCCTTTCACGGAACATCTCACACTGTAATCGGTATCAAGATCTCCCGATATGACTAAGGAAATGCTATTGCATTTCTTCTGGGTCTATTCTATGGAAATGTGTGTAAAATTGACCTTGGAAACAGTACATTTTTCTAAACAGAAGAAAATATTTAAGGCAGAAAGCTTGATCGCAGAATCAAAAATACAAATTGAGTCATAAAACTCTAAAACCAATTTGTAAATCTGTAGACAAACTGGAGGTGGGGGAAAAATAAATAAATCAGGAAAACATTTAAGTACAAGTGGCCCATCTGAAGAAACTGCAGTGAGAAGATGGAAATGAACCTACCTTCACGTTCACCACAGCAGCAGAGGCTGCCTCCCATTTTGGTGAGTAGTCTAGCTGGCAGTTCCAACACAGCGGCAGTTGAAACACAGAAACACAGCCCGCGGCAGTTGAAACACAGAAACACAGCCCGCGGCAGTTGAAACACAGAAACACAGCCCGCGGCAGTTGAAACACAGAAACACAGCCCACGGCAGTTGAAACACAGAAACACAGCCCGCGGCAGTTGAAACACAGTGGCAGCTGGGGTGGAAGACAGGATATGCATCATCACATGACCTCAGCGATAGGTCATCAGAGAATGTTCAAATGAACACAGGAACACGTGCCACACTCTGGGGTCCAACTGCCACTATCTAGACCAGTGCACTTTCACAAGGACAAGGGGCCACTCAGAGTCCACGCTTCATTTCAAAATCTGAATCCCACACCCACACTACTATTCCCTGTGTATGAAATAAATGTTAAATGAGGAAAGAAGACCCGCCTTCCAAATATATTTGATAGTGAAAATTTCAGGGTGAAGAGGGTCAAAACTAACACATTCAGAATAAAATGAGGTTCCTTCCTTGATTGGAAATACTATCCCCATCCATCTTACTATTCCTGAGTCATCAGCAATTTCCATATTCAACAATTTTAAATTTATTCCAGATGAAAGTTTAAAATGCCTTAGCATAAATTCAATTTTTTTTTTTTTTTGAAACCAGAGTCTCACTCTGTCACCCAGGCTGGAATCCAGTGGTGCAATCTTGGCTCACTGCAACCTCCGCCCCCCGGATTCAAGTGATCCTCCTGCCTCAGCCTCCTGAGTAGCTGGAACTACAGGCATGCACCACCACACCCGGCTAATTTTTGTATGTTTAGTAGAGATGGGGTTTCACCGTGTTGGCCAAGCTGGTCTTGAACTCCTGACCTCAGGTGATCCACTCACCTCGGCTTCCCAAAATGCTGGGATTACAGGAGGGAGCCACTGGGCCCAGCCTAAATTCAATTTTTAAAAGTCGGTCTCTAAGAATATAACTCATAGTAATTGTATAAAATATCTTACCACCTATCTATATTATCTACTGTTTTTCTCTGTATGTAACTAAGTTGCAGACTTACTAATTTCTGAATCTCTTTGAGTTCTTGAGAGATCTCTCTGTGAATATACACACGAAAGACTGGCTATTCACTCGGAGATGAAGAAGAAAGAAGCATTGTATGTTCAACATACAATGATGATTTTCTAAAACATAAAGGATGATTTTCTAAATGGGGAGTTCTGATAACCTCAAACTCCAGATTAAATGTGTTCGGCTCATCAATCAACACCCAGTCACACCCATTCTTATCTCGTCATGAGAATTAGCACTTGGAAGGCAATGGACAAGGCCCCCAAAAGACACAACAACTGAAAATTAGAGAATAAAAACGAAAGAGTTACCATGTTTAAAACAAAGTGGATAGCCATTAAGATATGAAATGGTTCAGTGAAAATTTCCATCACCGCAGATTCATCACAAGCTTTAAGAACTATCAAATCAAATGGGCATTGATGAGGTATAAAAACTGCATTAATACAGAATTGCCATTTTTTCAGGGATTACCTAATTGAGAAGGTGACAAGACAGGATTTGGGAAGGAATAAGTAATATTACCTGTCTAAATGGAGAACTGTAATTGTTAACAACTGAACAGAAAAATGTGTGTGTGTTTGCACATAATATACATATACTTGCATATATACATACATACATACATATACATGTATATGCATATATATATGTATGCATGAGACAGAGAAAGAGACAGTGGTGAGACTTAAGAAAAAACTGGAAAACAGATTCACATCTCCAATGCAAACTGGGGAAGAAATTGTTTTAAAAAATAGAGAATACATTAAAAAAAAAAAATCTCACTGGAGGAACAGCATTCAAAAGCAACTTTTAAAAAAGCAGCTCATTTATAGGGAAGAGTTAAAAAGAGCAAACAGCTTTCCTTCCTGCTGCCACCTGAGTGTTTACAGGGAATGAAAACTAAATGGGTCTTTCACATTGGTAGGTAGGCAACGCCCTTAGAAAGCTTTGTCATGGTGTCAGCGCTATATGATTGTTCAATTAATAAATCTGGAAAAATGTACAAAAACTAAACAGCCATTTCTTCCAGAGGCAGGAGCTGGCAGGCTGCAGAAGAGGGAAAGGAGGAAACCCAGATTTCAGTGTGTCTTCTTCTGTATCTCGTGAATGTGCTACAAGTGTGTTATTCCTGGTGCATTTATTGTGAGTTTATTAAAAATATATATATACCCCAAAATGCTGGTATAAAACAACCATTTTCTTTTGTTGATGCTTCACGGGGATAGGAATTCACGCAAGACACAGAAAAGATATCTTCTTGCTATGTGTTGATATCTGGGGCCTGCAGAGAAGGCTCACTGGCTGGGGCTGAATCCACAGCAAGGGGTTGGGATCATCCAGAGGGTACATCACTCCCGGGTCTGCCGGGGTCATCGGGCTTGGCTGGAGGACCTACAGGAGACTCTCTGGTGTCCGGGGCTTCCAAGCAGTGGGGCAGTCTCAGGATATTCGGAGCCTTGACTTAGTGGCCAAGGGTGCCACAGGTGAGTGACTGGAGTAAACCAGAAAGAGGCTCGTGGCCTTTTCAAATGTAGCTTGGGAAGTTTCCCAGCGTCCCCTCCACATCACTGTCAGTGACAAGTGAGCACTAGTGCCTGGCCTCATGAGAAGAGGCATAGACGCCCACCTCTCAAGAGGAGAATAGCAGAGAAATTGCAAACATGTTTAAAAAGCCACATGCAAATTCCTGTTTGAAAATCTCCAGCACAGAGATACCTCTCAAACATGAGATAAAAGACCTGCCGCTGTATGACCCAGGTCAAGGGTAAGACACGTGTGTGTTTTCCTGCTGCTTCAGCCACTGTGAGTTGACTGACAAGTAAACACACACATTCAGGGAAATTAACCAGAGAGTTATGGAGTAACAGGGTAATGAAAGCTAATGTAGACCTGAAATGCTGCTCTACAAAGGAAGCATTTCATTCACTCTGTTAACTTAAAAAAAATCACAACATTCATACATTCAGAAAACAAGAGGAGACTTTTTTTCTTCACTTCGTTTTAGGTTCAGGGGCTTCATGTGCGGGTTTGTTACCTGGGTACATCATGTCGCTGAGGCCTGGTATAAGACCTAATTAAACCAAGGAGCTTCTGGCACAACCAGAGACTTGATTTCTTATGAAAGTTTATAGACCGCAAGGTGGCCATCCTGCAGGCTGGGAAGCGTGCCTCCTGCCAAGGCCAGAGCCTGGCACATGGAAGGAGGGGGAGTTGCTGCAGGAGCTTTACGCTGGACAGACTGGCTGAATAGAAACCTTCGACAGGTTACAGGAGGAGCAGTGAATATTCATGAGGATGGTCCTGATGCATGCATACCAAACAAACATGCATGTAACATATGACCCATGTTCACTATGGGGTGGAGACGTAATATTTAAATGTATTACAATTAGGCCCTATACCTCAAAACATCTTTTCAGGACACAAAGGCACACAAGTGCACAGCCTCTGTAAACCGGCCACAGCCAGCTCATGGCGGGTGGTCTCTTCCCGGGAGAGAGTTACTGAAATCGGTCTCCCGTCCAATTGGAGCTCTAGCTATGGCTGGTGGAACAGGGCCTGGGGGCCAGTTACTCAGTGTCTGGTGGTGCGCTACAACTGTTAATAGTGCTTACGTAGCTGCTAGAGAAAAAGAAACCCTGCGGCAGTCGGAACAGTTTATTCCTTGTTTGGGGGCGTATGACTCAACCCCTGCCTGGCATGGCTGCAGGTGCTGTTTACACGTTGGTACCTTACTGCCACAGACTCTGTTCTGTCCATCTCGTGACCTCTATTGGAACATGTATGCTGGACACTGGCTGTGTCTAAACATAAAAGGAAGGGGCAGAACGAGGCATCGGGTCGCCCATCTGCCATGGCCTGATGCCCTTCATTGAGCAAGTGTGGAGAGGTCTGGAGCAGGCTAGAGTGACAGGATGGTCCACAGGAGCCTCACTCTGGGAACAGCTGCTTCAGCTCATGGCTCCACAGCCCAGCTGCACTCATCTACAAGCCAGTGCTTCCATCTGGAAAACCAGACAGCCTGTCCTATTCCTAGTGCCCTGAGTTTAAGCATCTCTCTGCCAAACCATCAAGAAAACCCTGGGCTCTGCAGATGCATGAACAGCCTAGTGCATACACCAGGCACTCAATGAATGCCAAGGACAGCTACCTCCCTGGTGTCCAATGAGGACAACAGTCACCATCATGGCAGTGCAGTCTCAGTTCTAGACTTAAATTCCTTCTTCCCAACATGTGGAGCAGGAGACCCAGTGTGGGGCGCAGAGCCTCTGCAGACACCTCTCCTCCTGGGCCCCCAGACAGGAGGGGTGGCCTGGAGGAGCAGTGGGAGGAGGAGCAGAGATGGGAGTCAGCCCTGGCCTCGGAGGTGCCACCATCCCTGCCCACACAGGCACAGCCCTCTCTCCCTCGAGGCTCTTCCTCCAACACCCGGCCTGAGCCACCCACTGGAGAACACGGACATCCCTCTCCCCATTCTGTGCGGGGAAACGGAGGCCCAGCACTCGCATCTCACACTCATGGTGGAACTCTGACCGGGACCCAAGTCTCCTGACACCCCTACAACGACATGCAGCCCTCTGCCATGGGTGGGGAGGGGGTCCGGGCACAGCTGAGGTTTGGGGGAAGGTGGTCTTCTGGGAATGTTCCCAGGGTTCCCGAGGATGGTGGTGACTCAGTGCCCATGAGAGAAATCAGATGATCCCACGCCCTCCTCAAAAGGGACGGGGGGGCTCAGACACTGATGAAGATGCCTCTGGATGAAGCTGCTTGATGGTTTCGGCAGAGAAATGCTTCAACTCAGGGCACTAAAAATGGGACAGGCTGTTAGGTTTTCCAAATGCAGACAACGGGCAGAGGGCTCAAAGAGATGCCATTCCAATGAGAGGCAACTGGCCAGCAAGCCCAGGAAAAGATGCCCGGCAGCACTGTCGCCAGGGAAAGGCAAGCCAGAGCCACAGTGAGATGACACCGTGCACCCACAGGATGGCCAGTTAGACACGCACTAGAGAATAACACAGGGTGGGGAGGATGGGATAGACCCCTGTGCACTGCTGTTGGGAATGGAACATGACTCATCCACTGTGGAAAACAGCATGGCAGCTCCTCAAAAAACAAAAGAATTACCCAGCAATGTCACACCTGGGGCCTAGGTACGTACCCAAGAGAACTGAGAGCAGAGACTCAGATATTTGTAATGGGAATGTCCCTGACAGCACTTTTCATAATCGCCAAAGGGTGGAAGGTACCCACATGTCTGTCCCCAATGAACGGGTGATGGAACACTATTCACCCCTCTCAGAAATGGGGCCTGACGCACGCCACAGTGTGGCGGAGCCCAGAAGACCTTATGCTGAGTGACAGAAGCCAGACAAAGGTCCAGGTGAAATGTCCAGAAGAGGCGAGGCCACAGAGACAGAACCCAGGGGCCGGGGGAGGGGGGAGCAGGGAGCAACTGTTTAATACGTATGGGGTTTCCTTTTGGGGCCATGGAAACGTCTTGGAACTACACAGAGGCGATGCCTGTGCAAGGCTGTGACGGCGCTGAATGCCACAAACCTCCCACTTAAAAATGGATAACTTTGGGCCGGGCGCGGTGGCTCACGCCTGTAATCCCAGCAGTTTGGGAGGCCGAGGCAGGTGGATCACGAGGTCAGGAGATCGAGACCACGGTGAAACCCCGTCTCTACTAAAAATACACACACACACAAAAAAACAGCCGAGCATGGTAGCGGGTGCCTGTAGTCCCAGCTACTCAGGAGGCTGAGGCAGGAGAATGGCGTGAACCCAGGAGGTGGAGCTTGCAGTGAGCCGAGATTGCGCCACTGCACTCCAGCCTGGGCGACAGAGCGAGACTCCGTCTCAAAAAAAAAAAAAAAAGTAAACCGTAATTATTTGCCACCCCAATTTCCCCTCCCTGCCCCCCAGCTGCTGGGCCCACCACCAGCTCCTGCTGTGCAGCCAGGACAAGGGCAGAAGGGCCGTGTGCAGGAGCGTGTGCAGGTGCATAACTGAGCACCCCAGCCCCGTGTCCTCTGTACTCCAAGCCTCCCTTGAGGTGAGAAGGGCTGTGTGACCGGATACCATGGAACACAGGCAAAGTGACAACAGCCCTTCCCAGGCCTCAAACCTCCTCAAGCCTCAGGCTCCTCGAGGCTCTGTGCTCTCCTGTGCACACGGCCGGGTACATGGGCTGGAGGTGCGGCCACCAGTCCCAGAGCCTGGAGGACATGCCAGGCTGTGCGCCATAAGCAGGACACGAGTGGACGGCGTTAGCTCCCGAGACTGGGAGTGTTCCTGTCCCCAAATAGTGTCACCTGCCCTCACAGGTACTGATGGTCTGGAGGCTGGGCGAGCAAAGAAGATTCGAGCCCTTCCTGGGTCACGACTTTTCAAAGCTCTGCGGGGTGTCCTGTATGTGACCTGCCAGAGGAGTCTCCTGCAGAGACGACCTGGGGGCTGCCCACCGGTGCTGGCTCCCACAGCCAAGGCTGACCTCTCACCATGGAAGAGCAACGTGCCCACGTCACCAAGCGCCTGTGAGCCCCGTTTCCGCAGGTGAGGAGGGCCCGGCCCAGAGCCCCACCTCCGCTCAGTGTGAGGCTGGAAGGGAGCTGGGGCTTCCCGGGGTGCAGCAGACACCCTACAGGCCATGGTGGAGGAGCAGGAGCGGGAAAAGACTGGAACGAAACCACTGGCCCACCCAGGACCAGCCCCATCGGCCAGGTCTGTGCCGGCTTCAGTGGCAACTAAAGTGTGAGGAAGAAACCCAGGGAGCCCTCCCCACCCTCGCCCACCCCAGCTCATGCTGTACCCCCAGCTCCCCTCCCTCGCCCACCCCGGCCCATGCTGCACCCCCAGCTCCCCACCCTCGGGTCCTGGCACCCGGAGTGCACACCTCCCCCAGCATCCCCCAGGTCATGACTTAAATTCTAGGCAACTACATTTTTTCTCTTTCAGGAACACAAGGGTGAGAATTTTCTAGTCATGGAGACACAGGAGAGACCTGGAAGCGACTGGGATGGCCCCTGTCCTGCCTCCCCTGCCTCCTGCCCAGGGCCACACCGCCCCCCCGGTGCTTCCCTGGAACTCTGGGCTCTGTAGGACACAGACATCAGCAGCCCAGGGCACGGAGGAGCCCAGGGCCATGACCAGAAGCACCACTGCCAGCACCCAAATCTGGGAAGCGGCTCTGGTGCCCCAGGACCTGGGCCTGCAGGGCTGCAGACATCTCCCCTGAGCTGGCCCCAGCTCCTCTGGTATCACTGGTATCAAGGAGGAAAGCCTGCACCAGGTGGGTGCACACCTGTCCAGGTGCACAGAGAACCTGTGGTGGTGACTGGGCTGCTGTAATTTGTGGAGCCATCCATGAGGCAAAAGCCAACAGAGATGTTTCCTCAGAGCTAAACGCCAGTCCCTCCAAGACCCAGGTGAGCCTGAACTGCCATCCTCAAGGTCCTGCCTGCACCATCTCCCTGCCCCAGGCTCTCTAGGGGACAGGAACCAAGCAGAATGGAGCTTCAGGAATAAGGACACCTCACTGCCTGCTCTTGCCCAACCCCTACCTTGCCCGGGGTGTCAGAGGGGACAGCTCAGGTATCCATCCACAGGCCTCATGGCCTTCGGGCTCAGGGGCAGAGGGGAGAGGGGTCCCTGAGGCCCTCACAATTACACAGCTGTGAGGCCAGAGCTCCATGGAGGCCCAGGGATAATCTCAGAGCCATTCACAGGCCTGGGCCTCACCCTAGAGCTCTGGGAGGGAGACCAAGGCTGGAGAAAGGGCAGGACCATAGGAGCTGCCAAGTGTCCTTGAGCCTGGGTCAGGAGAGGGCCTATCCTCCAAGGTCCCCTGGGGAAAGTGGAGCCTGCCTCAGGGAGCACAGCATCACCTCCTCAACTCCAAGCCTGGCTGCATTTCTGATGGAGGAGCCAGGTGAGCTCTGGGAGGCCTAGAACCTTCTCACCCCTCCCAGCCCCAAAGGGTGCTGTTACTGCATCACAGCCCCCAGGGGACCCCTGACCACAACCTCTCCGAGTCACACTGACCGGCAGCCTCCCAGGGGCCGAAGACCCCCACCCCACGGAGCATGGAAGACAGCCCTGGCAGGCCCAGGTGCAGACATGCAGGGAGAGATGGCCCCACTGCCGTGGTCCCCTACAGCCACCGCCGGGGTGCACTCCCTGTTTGGCAGCCACTATCTAGTCCCCCACGCCTGGCCACACACATGTGGAGAAGAAATCATGACACAGGGTGTTGACTATGGCCTCTCCCTGCCATGTGACAGCTCCTGAGGTCCCTGTGGCAGTCTCCCCAGTGCATCCTGACCTCACTGTATCTGCACCCCAAACCCTGGCACCCAGGCCCCACACGGCACTCCCTGTCCTTAGCGCAGTGGTACCCCTGTCCCTGGACCCTCAGCCCGTCAACCTTCACCCCGTCCTCAGCACAGCAGCACCCCTGTCTCATGAAACCAAGCCCCCTACCCTGCACCCTGTTCTCAGCAAAGCAGCACCCCTGCCCCAACACCCATTCCCCCACCCTGACCCCTGAAACCGAGCCCCCGGCCCTGCACCCGCTGTCCTCAGCACAGCAGCACCCCTGCCCTGACTCCCAGGCCCACCACCCTGAACCCCGTCCTCAGCACAGCACCATCCACGCCTTTTGACGCCCAGCCACCCGCCCTGCCCCACCACTGTCCTCAGCACAGCAACATCCCTGTCCTCTGACACCCAGTCCCAAAACCTGCACCCGTAAAGTGTTGGCCCTGAGCCTCCCATGGCCCTGAAGGCCGCATCTTCCGGTGCTCTGTCCGCAGCAGCACGTAACTCCCAGGCTGCCCGGTGGGTTGAGGCCCGCGGCAGCCTTACCAAGGGCTCCACCCAGAAACGACAGGCTTTTAGATGTTTAAAGACCAGAGTGGCAAAAATGCAGGAGAGCAAAGCAGCCTTGCCTAAGAGACCGCTCCACTCCAGCAGCAGAGCTGGAGGAGGAATGAGGGAGGTAGGGCGCAGAAGGGAACTCAGGACTGGGCCATCTGCTGCAGAAACAGCAGGCCCAGGACAGTGGCGACTTCTGGGCTCCCCGGCCCTCTGCTCATGCTTGCTCAGAAAGGGCTGTCCTGTTTACTTCGGGAGGAGGCTTTGGCAGGAGGGGCAGCCACACTGGGACCTCCGGCTGTGGCTGGGTTCTGGGCACCAACCCCGCTGCCAGGCCGGCGCCTGCTCCTGCAGACCTGCCATGCCAATGCTCTCCAAGCTGAGGCCGGGTGGCCTGCGACGCTCAGCCCGCTGCCCATCACAAGGAGAAAAGTGCTTCTCAGGGCACTGTGTGCACGGGGCCACCTTCGCGCTGGCCGATGCGGGCACCCTCAGCCGGCGGGACTTTTACCTTTGCCGAGCAGCGGCAGCAGCACCGGATGTCGCCTTCGCTCCTGTGCACCGGTGTCACTCCAGAAAGGACGGTGGTTCTGGCCGGCGGCTCTCCGGGGCGGGGTGCCGCGCTCAGCCCGGTCGCCCCATGCCTGCCCAGGGCTTGGTGGACCCGAGAGACACTGTGGGCATGGCACCTCTGGGCAGGGACTCCTGGGCAATCTGAGCTGCTGTACGCCCTGCTCTGGTCTCTGCCCGCCAGGCGAGCGCTGTGCGCGAGAGGAGCGGGCAGGGGCAGCACGCAGGCGGCATATGTAGGAGAGGAGCGCGGGCTGTGAAAGGGCAGGAGCGGGGCGGGGGCCAGGCAGGGGTAGGAGCGGGGCGTGGGCTGTGCAGGAGGAGGAGCAGGAGCAGGAGCCGGGCGCGGGCCAGGCAGGGGCAGGGGCAGGGGCAGGAGCGGGGAGCGGGCCAGGCAGGGGTAGGAGCGGGGCGTGGGCCCTGGCAGGAATAGGAGCGGGTCGCCACAGGAGCGGGGCACGGGTAGGAGCAAAGCCCGCCGGCAGAGGTAGGAGCAGAGCGCGGGCGGGAGCAGGGCGTGGTGCTAGGAAGGCCACCAGTAACCTGGGTCCGCTCACCTTTGCATGCACAGCCCCTCCTTTCACCAGGTGCACCTGCCTGCAGTCCCTGTGCTTTGCCTTTTTTGCTGCACAAAGATAGCAGGGAAGCTGTGCAGGATGCAAGATCTGGGACTGCTGGGGTTGCAACCCAGAGGACTCTGAGAACACCACCCTCCCCGCCAACCGCCCATCCCTATCCCAGCTCCAGGCTCCCCCTACCAGAGCGCATCCCCAGCCATTTCTCCTGAGGCAGAGGCTCGGTGGAGCTCAGCCTCTGTGGGGCTAGAGGCGAGAGGAAGGGAAGATATGGGCAGGGAAGGGGGCAGGAGAGCCTTTGTCAGCATCCAGGGCAGTGCAGAGGGTGGGGGTCCTGGAGGCCTGGCCTGGGAAAAATGTAACCAGGTTTGGAAAAACAAGAATTAGGGAGGCGGGAGGCAGAGGCGTTGGTCAACAGGCACCAGGTGGCTGAGGCAGTCCAGAGGGGTGAGGGGCAGGCCTCTCAATGTCAGGCCCCGAGCTGGTAAGTTTCAACTCCCTACTGTTCTCTGGGAGGTTTCCCGAGAAACCAACTCCAGTGAGACAAATGTAACTTTCTTTAAGACTGGGAGGATCAATTTCTACATTTATTCAAAGAAGCAGTAAACATCTTCTACAGGACAATTTGGCTACTTTCCGCCTCATGGCGGGAGTGTGGACTGGGGGCCCTTCCCTCCTCTACACAGGAAAGCGCGGGGTGTGGGACTAGGAAAGCCAGCATGGAGCCCCAGAGAATCCAATTTTCCCCCAAAGAAATGATGCCCAGCCTCATATTCACCTCTAACAAGGGGAAGCCATGGACCTGTGCAGGGGGGTCCTGGGGTGAGGTAGGAGGTGGGTTCTGGGCTTCTGTGGGGAAAGTCCCTGTTCTTTCCACATCCCCCAGCTGCCTCTTGAGGTCTGGCCTGCACCCAGCCACAGAGAGATGCAGGAAGGGAAGCCCATGGGGCCATGGGGTGGGAGGGCCCAGGAAGCTGGGCGTGGGGTGCCCTGGGGCCAGCCCCTCCTCTTTCTCCTGCGTCCTGGCTGAGCTCGGGGCTGAATCAGTGATCTGCACATCACTGCAGATCTGAAAAAGTGAAGTCACCCTGGCAGGCAGGAGGAGGAGTTGCCAAGACGGGCTGGTTCGGACTTGGCCAACTGCTATGTCCAGAGCCGGCCTGCTGAGGGGTAGGTGGTGTGGGCAGCCAGCCCACGAGAGGTAACCTAAACCACTGGACCCTCTGCTGCCTGCCACCTACCCCCACCAGGCTTTACAGAGCTGGAGTTGGCTCCCTTGGGTGCATACAAGCCCCGTTTCTGTTGCTAGCAGCTACACAGTCTTCACACTTAGGCCTGTGCCCAGGGAAGGGACATTGTAGGTAGGGAGAGGCTGAGGAGGGACTTTTGGCAACAAACAAGCTCCTGTGACTGTCCCCTAGGAGAATGAAGAGGGAAGGGGGTGGGCCTGAATAGCAACCCGCCCCCACCTCCCAGGAACCTCTCTGGCCACATCTTGGCTGCTGCACAGACTAGATGCCTGGCTCAGCTCTGTGACCACCTCAGGGCCCATCTGAGCCTGCACTCCTGCCTGGCATCCCAGGCACTTTTCCCTTCTCCCCATCCCCACACTTGGAGGGCTTGAGTGGACACCTGACACCAGGGGGAGATATGGTCTTCTCCTTGGGAAAAGGTCTGGGGAGCCTCAAGTGGGTGCACCCCTGTACACTTGCATACGTGCACACATGCATACACCTGTGTTCACATGGGTGGACACACATGCACACGATGCACACCTTCCTCCACGTGCACACCCAGGGACCTGACCAGAGGGTCACCCAATAGAGAACAGACGTGAAGCCTGGGGCCTGATGGCCTCAGCAACTACAGGGAGAGGAGACAGCCCTGCCTGGGTGTGGGCTCAGGATCCAAAACATCAGGCAGCAAAAAGGAGCTCCTCGCCCGCACAAGGGAAATGGGGCCACCCGCTGAAGTCCCACAAGGGGAGGTGGAGGCAGAGTGGGTTGCAAGGCAGGCCCTGGCCCTGGCTTCTCTCAGTTCCTCAGGTGAGGAGGGCCTGCAGGGGGCTCTGCCTCCCTTTCTTGCCTTCCCTTAGTCGACTTTCTCTGAGCCTTAGTTTCCCCAGCTATAAACATCTCCATCTCAGAAGGAGGGGTTGTAAGAATTAAAGAGGAGAGAAACACGAAGGGTGGCTCAACAGTCAACAGGTTTATTTCAAACCTGGAAGGGACTTCTGTCCAAGTTAAGTCAGAAGCTGCACTCCTTTACATGCTAAACGTTTTTAAGGATTCAGGGTGGGAGAGTTTATCAGAGGCTTGCACTGCTCCTATGTCTCTTTGTTGTGCTTATCTGGGAGGGAGAGTTGTGTGTCCATTCCCATACATCTTGCTTCACCTGCAGGCATACCCCCCCTCCCCCAGTCTGCTTTTAGTTTCCCTATCTCAGTGCATCTGAAGGGAAAGGACTGTGATTATTAAGGCCCACTGGTTTACTGGGGCCCACTGTATGAGGGTGAAGTTTGGCAGTTACGTGAGAGACTTTCCCCCCTCCCCGCACCTCCTTCTGTGCTGGAGCTGTCTTATCTTTGTTTACTGCCTGCTCTTTCTGGCTGCTGCTTGTAGTTAGAAGTTAAGTGATTTCCTTGAAATGCATGGGGCTAGAAAGGAAGCTGGAACTTAAAGTGGCGGTGTTTGTCTGAGGTGTTTGTCTGAGATGATGGTGCTCCTGCTCTGTCACCCCTGCCTTTTGATGCCCAGGAGCCCCGCCCTGCACCACCTCTGTCCTCTGCACTGCAGCAACTCTGCCTCCAACACTCAGCCCCACACCCTGCACCCCATCCTCAGTACAGCAGCACCCCTGGCCCTGACACCCAGCCCCAAAACTTGCACCCATAAGTGTTGTCCCTGACCTCCCATGGCCCCAAAGCCGCATCTTCAGGTGCCCTCCCAGACAGCGACACAGAACTCCCAGGCTGCAGGCTGGGTCTCAGCCCGCTGCAGCCCCTCCAAGGGAGCCACCCCAGAAACCACAGGCTTTTAGATTTTTAAAGACCAGGGTGGCAAAAACGCAGGAGAGCAAAGCAACCTTGCCAAAGACAGCTTCTGCACTCCTCTGCCAGCCAAAGCCGCAGAGCTGGAGGAGGAATGAGAAAGGTAGAGCTCAAAAAGGAAACCAGGAATCGCCACACTGTCTTCCACAATGGTTGAACTAATTTACACTCCTACCAACCGTGTAAAAGCGTTCCTATTTCTCCACATCCTCAAGGATGTAGAAACAGAAATACAATTTGACCCAGCAATCCCATTACTGGGTATATACCCAAAGGATTATCAATCATTCTACTATAAAGACACAAGCACACATATGTTTATTGTGGCACTGTTCCACAATAGCAAAGACTTGGAACCAACCCAAATGTCCATCAATGATAGACTGGATAAAGAAAATGTGGCACATATACACCATGGAATACTATGCAGCCATAAAAAAGGATGAGTTCATGTCCTTTGCAGGGACATGGATAGAGCTGGAAAACATCATTCTCAGCAAACTAACACAGGAACAGAAAACCAAACACCGCATGTTCTCACTCATAAGTGGGAGTTGAACAATGAGAATACATGGGCACAGGGAGGGGAACATCACACACTGGGGCCTGTGGGGGCTGGGCGGAGGGATATCATTAGGAGAAATATCTAATGTTGATAACGGGTTGATGGGTGCAGCAAACCACCATGGCCCACGTGTACCTATTAACGAACCTGCACATTCTGCACATGTACCCCAGAACTTAAAGCATAATAAAATAAAATTTTAAAAAAGGAAACCAGGACTGCACCATATCCTTCAAAAACAGCAGACCCATGCCAGTCGCGGCTTCCTGGGCTCCCCGCCCCTTCGCCCACACCTGCCCCGAAAGGGCTGTCCTGTTTGCTTCAGGACGCTGGGTTTGGCGCTTGGGACAACCACACTGGGAACTCCCACTGCGCTAGGTTCTGGGTACCGGCCCCGCTGCCCGCAGGCGCCTGCTCCTATCAGAGACCTGCCCGCCGCCGGCCGCCAGCGCGCTCCCAGCCGAGGCCAGGTGACCGGTCACACGCAGCCCGCTGCCCAGCGCAAGCAGAAAGGTGCTTCTCAAAGCCTCCGCTCCGCCGCTTGGCACTCTGGGCCACCTTTGCACTGGCCGGTGCGGGCGCCTGCAGCCAGCAAGACTTACTTTTGTGAGCAGCCGCGGCAGCACCGGATGTCGTCTTTGCCATCCCCAGTGGGCGCTGGGGCCGCATCTGGAGAGACGGTGGCTCTGGCCGGCGGGGTGCGACGCTAAGCCCGACCGCCCCATGCCTGCCCGGGTGAGGCCGACGTGGGCGTGGCACCTCCGGGCAGGGACTCCAGAGCACTCAGCGGCTGCGCGCCCTGCTGTGATCACTGTCGGGCCAGGCGGGTGCCGGCTGCTGGGGAGTAGCCGGAAGGGGCAGCGCAAGGCGGCGGATGGGAGCGGGCACGGGCCGGGCTTAGCTAGGAGCGGGGCACGGATAGGAGCGGGGCGCGGGCAGGTACAGAACACGGGCAGGAGCAGGACGCGGAGGGGAGCGGGGCGCGGGCTGGCAGAGGTAAGAACAGGACGCGGTAGCAGCGGGGCGCCACTGGGCAGGGATAGGAGCGTGGGGCGGTAGCTGCCAAACAGGCGGGTGCTGGAAAGGCCACCAGTATCCTGGGTCGGCGCACCTCTGCAAGCACAGCCACTCCTTTCAACCAGGTGCGCCCTTTCCACCTAGTCCCTGGGTTGCGCCCTTTCCACTGCACAGCGGGCAAGGAAACCAGGTGGGGATGCAAGATCTGGTACTGCTGGGGTTGCTGGGGTTGCGACCCAGAGGAATCTGAGAACAACGCCCTCTCCCCAACCCCCTATCCCTACCCCAGTTTCAGGCTCCTCCGCAGCGCACCCCCAGCCATTTCTCAGAGGCAGAGGCACAAAGTGTAGCTCGGCCTCTGCATGGCCAAAGGTGGGAGGAGGGGAGGAGCTGGTTAGCGAGGGGGAAGGAGAGCCTTCGTCAGCATCCAGGGCAGTGCAGAGGGTGGGGGTCTTGGAGGCCTGGCCAAGAAGAAATGTAACCAGTTGTGGAAAAACAAGAGTTACGGAGCAGGGAGGCAGAGGCGTTGGTCAACAGACACCAGGTAGCTGAGGCACTGCGGAGGGCTGAGGGAGGGGTGAGGGGCACGCCTCTCACTCTCAGGCCCAGAGCTCTAGCTCGTAAGTTTCAGCTCCCTACTGTTCTCTGGGAGGTTTCCCAAGAAAACTCCATTGACACAAATGTAACTTTCTTTAAGTCTGGGATGATCAATTTCTATGTTTATTCACAGCAGCAGCAAACTTTTTCTATGGGAGAATTTGGCCACTTTCAGCCTCATGAGGGGAGTGTGGAGGGGGTGCCCTTCCCTCTTCTACACAGGGGAAGTGGGATGTGGGACTGGCAGCCTAGGAGAGCCAGCAGCAGAGAGGAACTGGAGGCCCAAAGAATCCAATTTTCCCCCAAAGAAATGATGCCCAGGATCACATTCACCTCTAATAACGGGAAGCCACTGGACCTGTGCTGGGGGGTCCCGGGGTGAGCCTATGACCCGGGCTTATACCCAGAGCCTAGGACATGGGGCTTGTACTCAGAGCCCAGGACGCAAGGCTTATACCCAGAGCCTAGGACCCGGGGCTTATACACTACTTATACTCTACTTTTAGTAGAGACGGAGTTTCACCATGTTGGCCAGTCTGGTCTTGAACTCCTGACCTCACATGATCCACCTGCCTCGGCCTCCCAAAGTACTGGGATTACAGGCATGAGCCACTGTGCCTGGCCTAGAACTGCAAAATTTAATTCAAGAAAATATAGGTCCCATGAAAGATTTAACAGTTTTATAAAGCTAAAATCTAATGTTTTCTGGTAAATTGCACTTTAGCCGAAACCCTCCCAATGCTTCTAAAATAATACTAAAAGGGGCATCTGGTAATACAGGAGCAATTTTTTTTGAGATGGAGTCTCACTCTGTCGCCCACGCTGGAGTGCAATGGCATGATCGCAGCTCACTGCAACCTCTGCCACCCGGGTTTAAGCGATTCTTCTGCCTCAGCCTCCTGAGTAGCTGGGATTACAGGTGCCCACCACCATGCCCGACTAATTTTTGTATTTTTAGTAGAGACGAGGTTTCACCATGTTGGCCAGGCTGGTCTCAAACTCCTAACCTCAGGTGATCCACCCGCCTCAGCCTCCCAAAATGCTGGGATTACAGGCATGAGCCATTGCACCCAGCCATACAGTACAGAAGCAAGTTTAAAAATTAAATATTTATTTGAATAACAAGCTTACATTTGAGCTGCAATGTTGGCGATGCAGATTTTCAACACGGATCACAAAAAGCATGCATAAAATCCTACTGGCCCAGGGAACAAAACACTGCTCAGAATTAGGCTAAATAGCTGCTGCTTTTAAGAAAATAAAAGGCCTGAAATCAATATACAAAATTTTAAAAAATGTATTGGCCGGGCGGGTGCCTGTAATTCTAGCACTTTGGGAGGCCAAGATAGGAGGATCACCTGAGGTCAGGAGTTCAAGACCAGCCTGGCCAACATGGTGAAACTCCGTCTCTACTAAAAATAAAAAATTAGCTGGGTGTGGTGACACATGCCTGTAGTCCCAGCTACCTGGGAGGCTGAGGCAGAAAAATTGCTTGAACCCAGGAGAAGGAGATGGCAGTGAACCAAGATCATGCTACTACACTCCAGCCTGGGCAACAGGTGAGATTCCATCTCAGGAAAAAAAACAAAAAAAAGGTATTAAACACTACCATATACAGAACAATCTTTGTTATTGACTATATTTAAAAATCATTTGCATAGTTATTATATTTTGCAAATGAGCATAATACATGAACTTTCTTTTGGAAGGTAATTCCTTTTTACATACAATAAGAAACATCTAATTTCGGCTGGGTGTGGTGGCTGATGCCTATAATTCCAGCACTTTGGGGGGCCAAGATAGGCACATCATCTGAAGTCAGGAGTTGGAGACCAGCCTGCCGAATATGGCAAAAACCTGTCTCTACTAAAAATACAAAAATTAGCCAGGCATGGTGGCAGGCGCCTGTAGTCCCAGCTCCTTAGGGAGGCTAAGGCAGGAGAACCGCTTGAACTCGGGAGGCAGAGGTTGCAGTGAGCTGAGATTCTGCCACTGCACTTTGGCCCGGGCAACAAGAGCAAAACTTGGTCTAAAAAAAAAAAAAAAAAAAAACCTAATTACATCACATTGCAAATATCTCGTTTTTGCTGTCAATAAACAGTTAATAGTATTACTGTAAATATCAGGAAGGCTACAAAAAAAAAGATTTCTTTTTGTCTTCAAAGTGTTTTTTTTTTTTTTTTTTTGAGACGGAGTCTCGCTCTATCGCCCAGGCTGGAGTGCAGTGGCGCAATCTCGGCTCACTGCAAGCTCCACCTCCCGGGTTCATGCCATTCTCCTGCCTCAGCCTCTCCGAGTAGCTGGGACTACAGGCGCCCGCCACCACGCCCGGCTAATTTTTTGTATTGTTTTTAGTAGAGACGGGGTTTCACCGTGGTCTCGATCTCCTGACCTCGTGATCCGCCCGCCTCGGCCTCCCAAAGTGCTGGGATTACAAGCGTGAGCCACCGCGCCCGGCTTAAATCTTATTCTTAAAACTAACTCTTTGTATTCAATTCTACTACAGGCTCTCAGTAATTATCCAACTGCCTATTTAGTAGCTTCACCCTCTTGATATTAATGCTTTTATAAGGGAGATAGTACACAATTGCTATTTGCAGAGGAACCTCCAAAACTATCATCCAGATGAAACTTCTTTATATTTGTCCTAGTAATGTCATTTACCCCTACACCGCAACTTCAATGTGCTGAAGTACTAGTATTTGTTTAACTGTTTTTCTCATATTCTTTACAGCCCCTCTTCTTTCCTGTCTTCCTAAGTTTACCATATATTGTCATTTTCCTTAAATATGATTCTGTTTTTACTCTATCATAGCTATTGCCTCAATGGCTGCACCCAAGCACCCACTCTGCCCAGTAATATCTCAAGTTGCTAACATAACACACAATACTGACTGCCGAATATGCCCACACAGGCAGGCACTTGAGGATGACACTACACTCCTTCCTAGCTCTCGCACTATCTATAGAAGAAATTGGTAACATACAAGCCCAATATTCTGGATGCAACTACACCACTTACACACACACCAAAAACGCAGGTTTAAGAGGGGGACCTAGGCCAATGGATCCCTCATGGCAGTCATCCACCATGACAAAGTGGATCAGGAAGGCACCAGAGATGGCCTATAAGGCAAACCTCTGCATTAGAAACTCCAAGGGGTCCGGCCCTTTCCTAGGGGCTTTAACACAAGTGCATTGCAATTCCGCCCTCAGCTATAATCAGGTACACCAGGAACAGGGGCCATATGACGACTCTGATCAGCTCACTGTGGACCCCCACAGGCTTTCTCTATTGCAGGGAAACAACAAAGTTAATGCCTGCAAGATTGATGATGATGACTTTATGCCTATTAACAATTCAGCAACTGGGATGGAATATATAGGAATAGGGGTCAAGACTAGGCAACTCCTCATCCTCACTAATACATCTACATATTTTCCTCAATTTTCCCTTATCCCATTAACATTTAGAAATCTTTATCTGTCAGACCCCACTTCTCCCACCTGTAATAATGCTCATAGGAGTTCATTTGTACCATTCATTGTTAATGCAATACCTCATTTTGTGTCTTCTAGAATACAACAATTTCAAACCAAAATGTTACTGCAGCAACGGTATCAGCCATTAAGAGTACTCCATTAACTCTCCTTTAAACACAGCAGGACAAAATTTTAGGCTGCTAAATGCTGTTCTCCCATAGTCCCACAGTCACCCTGCCCAATTCAAGTCCCAACTCCGGGGTTTAGGCCCATATAACCTCCTAACAGGCCAATAATCCTAGGTAGGGCCAACTCTATGCCCCTGGTCAGCAGGAAGCAGTTGGAAGATGAGAACTGCACCCACATGACAAAGATTTGTCATTATTGCTGTCAGCAGGAAAATGTGGAGTCTTAATTAGGGAAAAGGAGTCAGGCTGGTGGGACTAAGGGAAAGCAAAAAGAGAAGGCAGATAAGCTGTAAGTTTGCCTTTCTTCATGGTGCAGGACACGTAGCCCTCTTGGGCAAATAACTCACAATCTTCCTGCACCTATCACCAGACCCTCAGCTGATAGAAAATTGCAGGTTAGCTCACTGGAACCTTGGTGTTATCAATACTGCACAAAGCCCCCTTCAGCACACAGCACAAGCACCACCCTATAAAATCCCCAGCAAGCCTTTGTCTCCTTGTAGTTAGCTCCTCTCTTGCAAGCTTGCCTGTTGCCTCCTTGCAATGTATTTTCCTACTTTCTCTAATACATCTGCCTTTCTTTACCTTCAACTATCTTGGTAAACTCTTTTTACCACCACGCCACCAGCCCCAGATAGTTACTGCTCACCCATGACAGATTAGACAGAGTCCTTAGATAGAACACCAAAAGCCTAATGCATAAAGAAAAATCTGATAAACTGCATAAACATGTAAAAAATTTTTGCTCTTAAGAAGACATCATTTAGAAAATAAAAAGAAAAATCACAGACTGGAAAAAATATTTGCAAATCATATACCTGATCAAGGACTTGTATCTAGAATATATAAAGGCCTCTCATAACTCAATGATAAGTACACAAACAATTCAATTCAAATATGGGTAAAATATTTGAACAAACATTTCACCAAGGAAGATATACAAATTGTTAACGAGCACACGAGTAGATGCTTGACATCATTAGTCATTAGATAAATGCAAATTAAAGCCATAATGAGCTACCACTAGAATGGCTATAATTAGGTAAGAGGTTGGTAAATTACAGAACCACCTGTTTCTGTATAATAAAGTTTTATTGCAATACAGCCCTCCCATTTATTTATAATGTATGGTCTATGCCTGCTTTTACACTATCATGGCAGAATTGAGTAGCTGCTACAGAGACCACAGTGGTCTGCAAATTCTAAAATATTTACTATCAGAATTTTCAATCTGAATTTTCAAATTCTAAAATATTTACTATCTGAACCAAGTTTTGAGGGAAGTATTGGTGAGGTTGTGGTAGGTAAATTATACCTCAACATTGCTGATGGGAATGTGAAATAACAGTCTGGTGGCTTTTTAAAAGGTTAATCACAAATTTACCATATTATCCAGCCATTCCATCCTAGGTAATAAAGAGAAATGAAATTATATGTCCACAGGGACTTGCACAGGGATGTTCACAGCAGCATTATTCATACAGCCAAAAAGTGGAAAGAACCAAATGTTAATCCACTGGTAAACAGACAAGTGAAATGCAGTCTATCTATACAATAGAATACTATTAAGAAATAAAAGGGCCTGGTGCAGTGGCTCACGCCTGTAATCCCAGCACTTTGGGAGGCCGAGACGGGTGGATCACAAGGTCAGGAGATTGAGACCATCCTGGCTAACATGGTGAAACCCTGTCTCTACCAAAAATACAAAAAACATTAGCTGGGTGTGGTGGTGGGCACCTGTAGTCCCAGCTACTCGGGAGGCTGAGGCAGGAGAATGGTGTGAACCTGGAAGGCAGAGCTTGCAGTGAGCTGAGATTGCGCCACTGCACTCCAGCCTGGGCAACAGAGCCAGACTCTGTCTCAACAACAACAAAAAAAGAAATGATATATTGACACATGCTACAACATGGATGACCTCAAAACCATTACGTTGAATGAAAGAAGCCCGATGCAAAAGATCAGATATTATATGATTTCATGTATATGAAATGTCCAGATGAGGCATTCAACCTAGAGACAGAAAGCAGATTAGCAGTTGCCTGAGCCTATGGGTAGGAATAGGGATTGGTTACAAATAAACAAAAGCAGGGGATTTTTGGGGGGTGATCAAAATGTTCTAAAATTTGATTGTGATGGTGGTTACACAACCCTATAAATATACTAAAAATCATTAAATTATAACACTTAACATGTATAAATATTGTGGTATGTAAACTGTGCCTCAACAAAGCTGTTTTAAGAAAGGCTATAAAAATTACGTAACTTTCTACCTGTAAATTACAGAGAGAATCTGGTTCTTAAAGGAAAAATACGAAAGCAATGAAATAGACAAGCTCACACTAGCCTAAAGGGGGTTGGGGGATCAATATACCATATAAAAAGCAAGAAGAGATTAAACCACAGATGTGATTTCCCCCCATTATAATAAGATAGTTTATACAATTCTTTCCTGATGAATGTTTAAGTCTTGAATCAGACATTTTTTGAGAAAATATGAATTACCAAAATTGGTTCAAGAAGAACCATAAAATCAGAAGTTAAAAAAAAAACTTTGAAAAACAAGTACTGAAAGAAACATTCCATAAAAAGGCACCAGACCAAAGATTTTTATGTGCAAGTCCTTTTGAATTTTCAAGGAACAGTCAGTCCCAAATATTCATCAAATGTCTACTAGGTTATTGGACCCTGTGCCAGGCACTGGGCTGCAAGCAGTGTTCACAGGCATTCTCCACGCTCTCACGGCACTCACAATTGAAGAGAGAGGGGCGAATGTTCATCAAAGGTACCACCTCTAGGCCCCGTTATTAACTTAGACTATGACCTACAGAAAAGGGCCCCAATTCTCCAGAAAGTTCTAAGATACGTTCTTGACACAGATTGGAGGTTTGGAGAGTTTTCCATGACCTAGGGATGCTGTGCTGAGATCTGCCAGGGAAAAAGCATTTCATAGAGGCTCCCATAAAGGCCCTGCCTGGGTCAAGGGGGAACATACCACGTTAGAAGGGTCACTATGGCTGAATTTCAGGGAGCAAGTGGGGAGTGTGGCACAATGAGACTAGAGATGCAGGCTGTGGTAAGAAGACAGAGACTGGCAGGTCATCTTAAGGATTTGGGGGTTTTAGTCAAAGACTGAGAGGAGATGATTAAAGCCTTTAAATGCATTAAAGCAGAACAAAAAGACATTTAAAAAAGAAACATGATCAGATTCGTGTTTTGAAAATATCCCTCAAGCAACAATATGGACAATGGACTGGAGATGGGCCTAGGGTAGATGTAAGGGAATAGGTTTGAAGGCTACAATAAGAGTCCTGGTGACAAAGAATCATGGCTTGGATAGCAGAGGAGATTTAAGAGATGATGCAGGGGATAAGCAGGCTTGGAAATGGATTAGATACGTGGTTAAGGAGAGAGGTGCATGGCGGGATATAAGCAACTGGATAGATGGTGGTAGTGTTATTCACTGAAATAGAAAACACAGAAAGAGAACCAAGTTTTGAGGGAAAGATGATTTGTTTTCTGAGTAGAGACTGAGGTGCTTTGGGGGTGATGAAGGATAATGCTGAGCAAGCAGTTTCATATGTAGGTGAATTGTTCTGGGAAGACGTCTGGGTTGGATGAAGAAACTGTCAACTGCATATTTACTGAGAGGCTGAGTGAGAACTCTGAGAAGGAGATTAGATTGAAAAGAGAAGAAGACTTTAAAGAGCTCATCACTGAAATGACTGTAGAGAAGAAAGAACTGGCAAAGGAATGAGAAGGAAGGATTGGGGAGGTAGAAGAATGCAGTGTCGTGGAATTAAAAGGAAGAGTGTTTCAGAGAGGGAGAGGTCAACAGTGTCAAACGCTGCCCAGAAGTCGTGGCATCCTTTAGATATAACAATGTGTAGGTTGTATTCCTTATCTGTTGCTGTGTAACAAATTACCCTAAACTTCAGCACCTTACAACAACAAATATATATTAACTGATTGCTGTGGTTTGAATGCGTCCCCTCCAAAATTCAGGTGTTGCCAACGTGACAGTATTAAGGGGTGGGGTGTTTATGAGATGATCAGGCCATGAAGTTTCCTCTCTCATTAATGGGATTGAGGTCCTTATAAAGGAGGCTTCTTGCAGCATTTGCTTAGCTCTCTCTTCTCCTCTTCAACCATGTGAGGACACAGTATTCCTCTCTCCCAGAGGATGCAGCAAGAAGGCCCTCACCACGTACCAGTGCTGGCACCTTGATCTTGGACTTCCCAGCCTCCGGAAACAGTGAGGAAATGAATTTCTGTTCTTTATAAATTACCCAGTCTTAGGTATTCTGTCACAGCAGCATGAACAGATTAAGATACTCATGCAGTTTCTGAAAGTGAAGGATCCAGGAGCTGCGCAGCTGAGTGATTTGGGCTCAGTGTCTCATGAGGCTGCAGCCGTCCAAAAGGCCAGTAGGCCTGGAGGATCCTCATCCACCAAGGCCCACTCACACCTGGCTCTCCCAGAGCAGGCAAGCTATCCGGGAGAGAAACGTTGAAGTCACATTGTCTTTTTCAACCCAGACTTGGAAATCACCCACCATCACTTCTGACGCATTCTATTTGTCATACGCAAGTCAACCAAGTACAACCCACACTTAAAGGGAAGGAAATTAGACTCTGCCTTTTGAAGGAGGGACTTCTAAGGAATTTGTGGACATGTTTTAAAACCACCACAGAGGTCAGGGGACCTGAGTGAGCACTATCTCTGCTGACTAATGAGGAGTGGGAGCTAGATTGGGGTGGGTTGAGAAGTGAGTATGAGGCTAGAAAATGGAGCCTGCTAATGTAGATGACTCGCTCAGGAAGTGTGTGAAGGAGAGAAAATTGATTAGAATAGTGTTGAGGCCTGATATGTTGACAATCATTAGTCTGCAGGAATTATAAGGAAATCCCAGAAAAATGGAGGCAAATGGTATCAGATTGAAGGAGAAAATCATAACCTAAAACATCCAGAGGAGAAAACCACAACAAAAGATCAACTTGATGGATCTCCAGCCTCAGGAGCAGTGGATATGAGGAAACAGGAGCGAGCCCTGCGCACCTAAGAGTAACCTTCTCCAGCGTTTGCAAAGCAACTGGCAGCAGAAGCTGAAGAGCAGGAAGTGCGAGTGTGAGCACCTGAGCCAGAGGCAGGGCGGTGCAGTGCCCATGGTAACTGTGTGGTTTCCCCCAACACACACGCATGCCTGTCCCAGAAGACCGGATGCTAACAAACCGTGTCCCACTGCAAGTCCAAATTCTTTCCTGCAATTACTGGCAACAAGGTGCTATGAAAAAATCCAGCACTCACATGTGAGCTAACAGGGAACTTCAAAAATTAAGACGAACACCCAACCAAGAATGACAAAATATTTGAGGAAAACTAACACTAAAAATGAGAAACACCACCCCGCACGAAGGAGAGAAGTCACATCTAAGGAAATAGAACTAATAGAACAAGCAACATGACTTACTCTGAGGGGGAAGAAACTGGCTCAGAATATCTTACACCTGAGCCCCAGCTTTGACACTCACAAGCCAAGAATGTGTCTTTTTGTATTCTGGTTCCATTGTGACAATCTTCTTTAAGGCAAAGGATGACTCCGTCTAGTTATCTGAATGGTGAAAGAGTTACACACTGGATAAAAACAGGTGGGCTTAAATATTAATATTTTCCCAGCACATCAAAGAATTGTTATGTATAATATTATGTAACCAACGACTCAAGATGAAAGGCACTAAAAGGGACAAATGGTGATATTTCATACCAGTAAAATAACAGTTAACTTGAATTTTTATATATCTCACATAAGCACTTGTAAATATATAAATCAAAATAGAAATATCAGACTTCTGATAAGATGATGATATGAAATTGTATTAGCAATTTTCTCCCTCAATACCTTACAAAATGAGCAATGAGTGGTAAACGCACTCACACACACGCACACACACACGTGTGAGCACACACATTATCAGCATCGGCCAAACTAGACTGGTAGTTAAGAAGACAGTCTAGAGCAAAAGGAGGTCCAACTTAGCAACACTGCAGCCTCAACCCCCAGTAGTAGCCTTACTGGAGAACTGACAAAACCCTGAAAATACTTGCTAATGTCATCAAACCTGGAGTGATCTAACCTGAATGGGAATCCTTATCTTTTACTTCTTCTAGGTAGTACATATGTATCCTAGAAAAGAACAGGGGTTGGGAGGAAATGGGGATGATTAACAGGTACAAAAAAAGTAGTTAGAATGAATAAGACCTAGTATTTGCTAGCATAATGGGGGGGACTATAGTCAAAAATAATTTAATTGTACATTTTTACATAAGAGTATAATTGGAGAGTTTGTATCACAAAGGATAAATGCTTGAGGTTTACCCCCATTTACCCTGATGTGATTGCTACACATTGCATGCCTGTATCAGTGTCTCATGCAACCCACAAATATATGCACCTATGTACCCACAAAAACATTTTTTTTTTTTTTTGAGATGGAGTCTGGCTCTTGTCACCCAGGCTGGATGACAAGTGCAGTGGTGCAATCTCGGCTCACTGCAACCTCCACTTCCCAAGGTTAAGCGATTCTCCCGCCTCAGCCTCCCAAGTAGCTGGGATTACAGGCACCCACCACCACGCCCAGCTAATTTTTGTATTTTTGTATTTTTAGTAGAGATGAGGTTTCACCACATTGGCCAGGCTGGTCTTGAACTCCTAACCTCAGGTGATCCACCCACCTCGGCCTCCCTAAGTGCTGGGATTACAGCTACCATGCCTGGCCAAAAAAATATTTTTAAAGAGTGGGGTAGGTAAAAATGAAACTGACTCTCAGACAAAAGGAAAAATTTCAAAACTACCCACTGAATTGGGAAAATGTTCCAAAGAAGAAGAAATCCAAATTGACAAACTTTAAAAAGATTGTTTTAAAGCCCGCTGACTGAAGGCCATCAGGAACATTTCTATGGTAGAAAATAGTTTGGTTTATTTACCTTGCTGCAGGAGCGGGGAAAGCACTCCAAAGGAACTGTAGAGGTCTCAACGAGGAATTGAAAGGGGCTTCTCATAGGATTTGGGCTTGTACTAGATTATTTCAAGAAAAGCTGGAGAAGTGAGGATTAACTGTGAGTTGAGGGTTGTTAATAAGTTAGGGCAATGCAGTGGCTGGGATATCTTAATTCTTATCTAGGAAGTAGGACTAAGGTAAGACTACAGTCGTCATTGGTAAATGAGCACCAGTCACTCCAGTTAGAAGTGGAGAATGTTTTACTGTTTCCATGGTTACAAAATGGCTTTTCTCTATTTTGTTCCAGACATGGTCATGCAGTAGCCTTGTCTATATCCTATTTATATTCTAGAAAGTATTATTTATGTTTGTTTGGGAACACCATAACCTGACTGCTAGCTGCCAAAAACGAAGTGTTACACTTTCTCAAGATAATCAATCTCACTAGCAGTAAGGTAAATACAAATTATAGCAGCAAATACCTCTTTGCACACATCAGATTGACAAAAATAAAAGTAGTAACACCCATTACCAAGGGAAATGTAAGGTAATCATTTTTCTCATACATTGATAATATAGGGTGAATTATTACAGCTTTATAAATTATTGTGGACAACTTCTAACATATCTAAAAAGAAGACAGTGGTATAATGGACTCTCATTATACCAGCTCCAACAATTGTCAATTCATGGCCATTCATTTTATCCCTGTTTCCGTCTACTTCTCTCTCCCCAATACCTTTCTGAAGCAAATTATTTTATCCATGAATATTTCAGAATGTCTCTTGACCATTATTACACCTAAAAAAAGAAAACCAAAAAGTCCTTAACTTAGTGAAACATCTACGCAGTGTGTTCAAATTTTTTTTTTAAGAGACAGGGTCTTGCTCTTCTGCCCAGGCTGGAGCGCAGCAGCACGATCATAGCTCACTGCAGCCTTGATCTCCTGGGCTCAAGTGATCTTCCTACCTCAGCCTCCCCAGGACCTGGGATTACAGGCATGAGCCACCACACCTGACCCTGTGTTCAAATTTCCAACTGTCTTATAAATGTCATACTTTTCATATTTTGTTTGAACTGAGATCCAAATAAAGTCCACACATTGATACTGGGTGATATGACCTACAACCTTTTAAAGTAAGTAACATGGCCTTATACACTAACACCAAAAATATACATACCCTTTGATCTAGTGATCCTAGTCCTAACAATGTAAGGTTGAATCTGAGACTTATAGTGACATTGTAAGGACAAAAAAACATGAAAACAGCTTGAATGACCATCAATGGGGAAAAAGTAAATAAACATGTACCTCTACAGTAGGAATAACTATGTCACTATTTAAAACAAGTTGGATCTGTAGTGTATTGATTGATCTAAGTGCTGGGCTGTCCTGATGAATTAAGCAAAAAAAAAGTGGTTAAGAAATATAGTTTATGATCTCACTTTAGTAAAAGCAAATGACAAATTCACAATCTTTTACACATATTTTATATATTTCTGTGTGGTGTACATGTGTCTGTATATCTTTGGAGAGGCTTACATGATTATGGAGAAATATGTACAGGCTTACATACCTGGGCAAACAACATTTGCCTGGTGACGGTGGTCACGATGGTGGTCAACAAAGAATGTATAAGAAGAGCATAAAGGGAGATAACAAACAGATTAGCAAAATTGGAAAATATTCACGGTATGCTAAGTGAAATGTATAAATCCAAAGTCTAACCACCATATTGTTAAAATATGTAAAACTGAATATGTAATGGTAACTAGGACAAAGGACAACTTAATGTGAGTAGTAGATTTTTGTCTTAGATGTCTTTTTTCACAAGAAAGTAACATTGGAACAAAGAAAAAATAGCATTTTATATATCGTTATTAACTAAATGCATATTAGAACAAAACATGAGAGCACACCAATTTTTGTCTATTTGATTCTGTCAATAACATGAATGCAGAAATGTTCAGATAATTATTCTGAAAAGATGGTGTTAATAACTTCAGTTCTTTGCTACCTCAAGGTAGACCTCATACTTGGTCAAAACTACCTCCAAACAATCCTGGAATGCCTGGTTTTATGCAGTTACCCAATAACTCCTGTAAAACTAAGGTGGACATTGTGGTCATTAATGTAATTTGGCTTGACTTGGTGTCCTAATCCAATTATTACTCAAATCAGAAATGTAAAACAATGTCATTGTTTCCTACTACACTTGCTGCTAGTGAACAAGTCGTACAAAGACAGGATTTGTGCAATTCATCCTCCCTCAAATCACTTCCTACATTCTTCTGATTTAAAGGATTGCTTTTGCCCAGGTTCTTTTGAGCTCTGCTTGCCCCGGAGTCCACCTGCCCCATGAGTAAACTGGCTCAATTCTCCCACTACCTCCCTCCACTTAATTAAAATTCATGAACTACCATAGTGCCTTAAAACATTACGCACCTGGCCGGGCGTGGTGGCTCACGCCTGTAATCCCAGCACTTTGGGAGGCCAAGGCAGGCGGATCACGAGGTCAGGAGATCGAGACAATCCTGGCTAACACGGTAAAACCCCGTTTCTGCTTAAAAATACAAAAAATTAGCCAGGCGTGGTGGCGAGTGCCTGTAGTCCCAGCTACTTGGGAGGCTGAGACAGGAGAATGGCGTGAACCAGGGAGGCGGAGCTTGCAGTGAGCCGAGATGGCGCCACTGCACTCCAGCCTGTGGGACAGAGCAAGACCCGTCTCAAAAAAAAAAAGACAAAAACATTATGCACCAACGCAGGCAACTGTAAACAGAAATATAAAGCCAATGTTGGAGCTGTATGGTCATAAAACGATTCAGAATGTGCTTATAATTTTTAATACTATTGCTCACCTGAAAATTACAAAATTATTTTTTCCTTTTTTTTTTTTTAACCCTAGAATTTGCAGACTCCCAGGAGGTCTGGGCACTCAAATAGAGAAGGAGAGTTAGGATTTTACAAAGCTTATTGATGAAAGCAGCTAGGATGATATCATCAATTAGCCTGCTAACTAAACTCTAATTTAGAGCCGACTGGCCTTGCAATTAGGAATAACTGTTTAGTTCCTTTCTTTCCTACTTTCTCACTTGGACCACACAATGCTATTTGGAACATTTGGACAAATAATTCAACTTTAAATCAGCAATTCCACTTCTAGACATTTAACTTAAACAGATATCTGGTCCAGAGTACAAAGATGTATGTGCAAGAATGTTTAAAGCAGCAAGATAATACTGTAAACATCCTAAATGTTCATTATTTGGTGTCTTGTTGAATATGCAAGCAATGTAATACTTTCTAAATGTTAGCTATTCATATAAATTTCACTTACTGAAAAAGATGAACAGCATAGGAGAAAAAAGTCAATGTATATGAACACAGCTTAAAGAAAAAGCTACAAATAGCCAATGAGCACTTTAAAAGTATCGTAACTTCACTCATAATGAAGTAAAGGCAATCAGGACAAGATACCAACCTTAAATTATTTGATTGGCAATAATTAAAAAGTCTGATAACCAGTGCTTGAAGAATTTGGGGAGATAAGCACTCTCAAGTGCTTTTGTTGATACGTTATTTGGTGCAACCTTTCTGGATGACAATTTGGTAATTTCTATCAATATGTAAAACACACATCTTCTAACCCAATCCCCCAAGCTTAAGAATTTCCTGGGCCAGGTGCGGTGGCTTACGCCTGTAATCCCAGCACTTTGGGAGGCCAAGGCAGGCAGATCACGAGGTCAGGAGATCGAGACCATCCTGGCTAACACGGTGAAACCCCGTCTCTACTAAAAATACAAAAAAAAATTAGCCGGACGTGGTGACAGGCGCCTGTAATCCCAGCTACTCGGGAGGCTGAGGCAGGAGAATGGTGTGAAGCCGGGAGGCAGAGCTTGCAGTGAGCCAAGATGGTGCCACTGCACTCCAGCCTGGGAGACAGAATGAGACTCTGTCTCAAAAAAAAAAAAAAAAAAAAAAATTTCCCTGCAGATATGCTGGCAAGACTTCTTAGAAGCTCAAAGATGTTGTTGTAACATAATTGGTAATAGTAATAACAAAAATACACAAATAAAAACCCTAGAAACAACCAAAATATCCATGATAGAAAACCAATTAAATAAATTGTGGCACAGCCTAACAAATGACTTTTTAATGTAAGCTGTTAAAAAGAGATATGTTTACCCTGCAGTTAGGAAATAATGCCCATGATAAACGAAAAAAAGCAAAGTAAATAACTGTACAGTGTGTTTTTTTAGGGTGTGTTAGAACAGGTAAGTATGTGTAGTAAGTAAGTATATTTTGAAGGATTTACAAGAAACTAATAAAAGTATTTAGTGTTAGGAAGAAGAACTAGGAAAGAGAGGGTGGCTTTCAACTTTCACTTTTCATTTTGTAAGTTTTGGTAGCAAGATTTTACTGAACAAGATGTTTCTTTTAGTTTTACAAACTGTTCAATGAGGGATACCAAGAATGGGAGAACGTGGTATATTTTTTTGCTTGCTTCTTTGTGGTTTTCTATATAAGAGCAAATACACTATTTTAAAATATGAGCCAATAAAATAGACAATATGGTTACTATAGATCCATGTTCACTGACACAGAAAACCATAAGGACATATTAATTTAAGAAAACCAACTGTGATACAATATGCATAGTCTGATCCCATTTATGTAAAAATTTTGCACATGTGAGTATCGGCCATTTAGAGCTATCTGGAAAGATGTTATCAAAATATGATGGAGTTACACATTCTGCTTCATAACCATTCTCAATTGCTTTAATTTTCTCAAATGAGGATGTATCATCTTCAAACATAGGGAATGAAACAAAATTTTTACAAAGACCTTGATATCACAGCAAATTTGAAGATGGGAGGGAAGCAGGGAGAAAGTATAAGAAAATGATTTAAATAAAGTTATGTAAACTGAGAGGCCGCCTGCTGAAGCAATCCAGTGGAAAAGCTAAGAGTGCCCTGAAACTGGAAGATTAGACCTGGAATCCCGCAGAAGGGACAGAATATTCCCTAGAGCAGGGAGAAACTTGAGCTAGCTGGCTTTAGCATAAACAAAAGCGGGTCTGCAGGCACTGACCCTGCCATGTAATGAAAAATAGAAAAAAGAAAAAATATTTTAAAGATGAATAACCACCAAAAAAAAAAAATCCCCATTAATAAGGCAGGAAGCTTTGTATTTAGAATGTTTTTACCACAAACGATGGTTTCAAATCTCAATAGCAGGCTGGGTGCGGTGGCTCACGCCTGTAATCCCAGCACTTTGGGAGGCCAAGGCAGGCGGATCACGAGGTCAGGAGTTCAAGACCAGACTGGTCAACATAGTGAAACCCCGTCTCTACTGAAAAAAAAAATACAAAAATTAGCTGGGCATGGTGGCGTGCATGCCCAGCTACTCCCAGCTACTCAGGAGGCTGAGGCAGGAGAACCGCTTGAACCCAGGAGGCGGAGGTTGTGGTGAGCCAAGATCGTGCCACTGCACTGCAGCCTGGGTGATACAGCGAGACTCCGTCTCAAAAAAAACAACTCTACACCAGAGCAGATATGTTATTCGATAAAGCTAAAAATGTATTTAATTTTAGTAAGTACACATGAATTCGGATAAATACACAGAAGCAGCTCTAGAGGAATAAACATAACAGCACTGAAAAGGGGGAATTGCGAATCTGGATGGGGGAGGTGGCAAAAGGGTCTTTTAGCCTTGTCTGTAATGCTTTTAAATTTTATAAAAGAAAACCATGCACATAGTGTGTCCTATTTTGGTAAAATAGACATAACACAAAATTTACCATTTAACCATTTTAAGTGTACAATTCAGTGATATTAGTTCATTCACAAAGTTGTGCAACCATCACCACCATCCATTTCCAGAACTCTTTGTCATCCCAAGCTGAAACTCAATACCCATTAAACAATAACTCCCCATTCTCCCCATCCCCAACCCCTGAAAACCATTATTCCATTATCTGTCTCTGTGAATTTGCCTATTCTAGGTACTTCATAAACATGGAATTGTATAATATTTGTCCTTTTGTCTCTGGCTTATTTCACTTAGCATAATATTCTCAAGGTTCATCCATGTTGTGACATGTTATCAGAATTTAATTCCTTTTCATGGCTGAATATATTATTCCATTATATGTATATATCACTTTTTTTTAATCCATTCATCTGCTGAGGAAGACTTGTTTCTACCTTTTGGCTATTACAAATAATGCTGCTGTGAAGATTTGCAGACAAGTACCTGTTTGAGTTCCCATTTTCAGTTTTTCTGGGCAAATATCTAGGAGTAGAATTGTTGAATCATATGGTAATTCTACGTCTAACTTTTTGAGAAACTGCCAAACTATTTTTCACAGCTGCTTCTCCATTTTACATTCCTACCAGCAACGCACAGTGGTTCCAATTTCTCCATATCCTTGCCCAAATTTGTTTTGTTTTTTAAAAAAAATAGCCATCCTAAATGGGTATAAAGTAGGATCTCAATGTAATTTTGATTTGCATCTTCACACATTTTTTCTTGTATGAATTTTTCATTAAAAATTATTTTAAAAGAAAAGAAACAATTTTTTCTTCATTAACCAACTAGTGATACCTCCTTAACTGCTAAGCTCTTTGAGAACAGAGGCAATAGCTGTCCCGCTCACTGCTTTATCCCCGACCCCTAACACAATGCCTAGCATCTAGCAGGTACTCACCAAATACAGTATTCACTGGATGCATAAAATACATTAGCCTCTCAATTTACATGAGACTAAAGTATGGTTTGGGGGGAGTGAGTCTATGAAAAAGTGTCACTTTAAAAAAAAACACACAAATTTCTGAAAAACATACAATCACTTTGGAAGTCTTGGGTAAACGGCATACTTCAAGACAAATCCAGGATGGCCAAGGAAACATAAGTGACATTACTTATAGTATTAAGGAGGGCAACTTCAGAGCCAGTATTCATCCCACCTGGGTTGCCAAGCAAGGGCAGGGTACTTTTAAGCTGTTCTCATATTATACCACCAGGGGTCCTGAGTTTCCTGTATTTCAGGCAGGATGGCTGGTGAGAAAGACACAATCTGAACACTCTCGTGTCTTGCCACAGTAGAGTAGGCCAGAGCTTGGCTAGAATCAGCAGCAGAGGCCAAAAGAAGTAGACGGATGCAGGAGATGTTCAGGAGGTAAAACAGACAGGACTTGTTGAGGAAAGGGGAGAAATCAAGTGCAATGCTCAGGTTTTTCACTTCAGCAATTGCTGGCTGGTGGAGCCATCACCATAACACACACAAAGAGAGCAGGCTTTTTTGTGGGTGTGGGGAGCATAAAGGTGAGTTTGGCTTTAGACATATTCAACCTGAGAGGCCTACGAGCTTCAGCAGATGTTTGGATGTATACAACTGGAGTTTTAAGGACAGGACTGGGCTGAGATAAACTCGTGGCAGCCATTGGCATAAAACCAATCACTGAAGCCAGGGAATAGTTGAGATTGTAGAGGGAAGAGGTCCCGTGTGTAAAGGTGGCCGATGTCAGGACTCTAAGGGACATGAAGAGTTTAAGGAATGAGTAGAGGAATAGGAGTCAGCTAAGGAGACTAAAAAAAAGTGCTGAGAGAAGTACAGCATCACAGAAACCTAGAGAAGACAGTGTTTCAGCAAGCAGGTAGTCAGACACACTAAATGGTTGCGTATTGTGTTTCGTTTTGTTTTATTGAGACAGGGTCTCACCCTACTGCCCCGACTGGAGTGCAGGGGCAGTATCATAGCTCACTGCAGCCTCCAACTCCTGGGCTCAAGGGATCCTCCTGCCTCAGCTGCCTGAGTAGCTAGGACCACAGGCATGTGCTACCACACCTGGATAATTTGTTTTTATTTTTGTAGAGACAGGGTCTTGCTATATTGCCCAGGCTAGTCTCAAACTCCTGGCCTCAAGCTATTCTCCCAACTGGGCCTCCCAAAGTGCTGGGATTACAGGTGTGAGAGATCACAACCCTAAATATTTAATAGCTTTAGATGAAGACAATTTAATGAATCCTTTCACAAGGGTGACTTCACCCATTGGACCAGAATGTCTGAAATCTGCTGGGCATAAACTCCCTGTCCACCAGACCAGCCGTTCTCACAGTTTGGTCCCCAGACTAGCAGCATCCACATCACCTGGGCACTTGTTAGAAATGCAAATTTCAGGGCCCCACCCCCAAAATTATTTTTCTCAATCAGAAAATCTGATGTGTGATTGTTAGTTCATTCTCGAATTGCTATAAAGAAATACCTGAGACTGACTAATTTATAAAGAAAAAGGGTTTAATTGGCTCACGGTTGTGCAAGCAGTACAGGAAGCACAGTAGCATCTGCTTCTGGGGAGGTCTTAGGAAGCTTACTGTCAAGACGGAAGGCGAAGGGGGAGTGGACGTCACATGGGGAAAGGGGCGAGGTGGGAGGTGCCACACACTTTTAAACAACCAGATCTCAAGAGAACTCGCTATCACAAGGACAGTACCAAAGGGATGGTACTAAACCATTCATAAGAAACCACCCCCATGATCCAATCACCTCCCACCAGATCCCACCTCTAATATTGGGGATTACAATTCAACATGAGACTTGGGTGGGGACACAGATCCAAACCATACCAGCAACCCAGCAATCTGTGTTTTGTTGGGTTTTTTGTTTTTGTTTCTTTGAGATGGAGTCTCGCTCTGTCCCCCAGGCTGCAGTACAATGGCGCGATCTCGGCTCACTGCAACCTCCGCCTCCCGGGTTCAAGCAATTCTCCTGCCTCAGCTTCCCAAGTAGCTGGGATTACAGGCGCCTGCCACCATGCCCAGCTAATTTTTGTATTTTTAGTAGAGACGAGGTGGGCCAGGCTGGTCTCGAACTCCTGACCTCAAGTGAGTGATTCACCCGCCTCAGCCTCCCAGAGTGCTGAGATTACAGGCGTGAGCCACCGCACCCGGCCGCAATCTGTCTTAACAAACACTCTAGGGGATTCTGATGTTCACTAAAGTGTGAAAAACACTGCAATAGACAGTGCTTGGAGAGCACCTGATAACCATTCCTTTAGGAACAAATCCCTCTCCTATTAAACACATTATTCTTTGTATCTGTTAACATATTTTGCAAAATTGTTGGAGCCTGAGCAGCAGGATTTTGTCAATACCCCACATTCAGTGTACCAATAGGTCCTATCTTGATCTTAATGGTCCTGCCCTACAACCAACCAAGCAGCCAACTACCCACGGATTCCTCTACGGGGGACAACCTTTTTCACCTTTATAACTTCCGCTTATTCACAACATCTAATTATTCATGGTCTCTGCTACTTCATGGCTTCTTTTGTGCACCTTTTCAGCTTCTGATCCTGATACCAACTGAACAACTGTCTACGTCAAACTTGTTTAACCCCGTTTAACATTAAGAGATTTTTTTTTCGCAACTCTTTTCCTTTAGGTCATCAGCTATCATTAGTGTATTTTATGTATGGCCTAAGACAATTATTCTTCCTGGGGAAGCCAAAAGATTGGACACCCCTGCCCTAAATCTCAGTTTAAACTCCTGAGAGAAACATATTGTTGGTGAAATCGCAAAACTGGTACAATTTAGGAGGGTAATTTGGCATCATTTATCAAAACTACAAAAACATGGCCTTTGCCCCAATAAGTCCGCTTTTAGGCATTTATCCTACAGATACACATGCGCATGTATACCAAAAAGTGGAGTCTCTCTCCCCTAGCTCGGCCAGAAGCCAGGTCACCTACCCTCGGTCACTCGGGCACCAGGACCTCTCTCCCTACCCCTCAGTCAACGCCCTCTCAGTCCGAGGGGGCTTCACACCTGGGCAGGTTGGGACTGGGCGCGCCTCACTTCACGCTTTCGTCGGTTGGAAGCAGGTGGGGAAGTCCCCGCGGCCTCGGCGTCTCGCAACCCTGGCCCCAACACCTGCCGAAGCCGGCTGCGACTCCATTTTTCTTTTTTTTCTCCTGGGAAAGGGAGGACCCGCGCCGCCGCGAAGCACAGCGACCCCGGCCCTGACCCCAGCCGCCCGCCGCCGGTGGGCGGGGCTTGGCGGCCCGGCAGGGCGGGGCTCGGGGCGGGGCCGGCGTGGCGAGGGCTCGGGTTGTAGCACCCGCCGCTGCTGCCGCCGCCACCTCAAAAGCAGGAACCGAAGTCGCCGCCGCCGCCACTGCCTGGGTCGCCGGCCGCCCGCGCGCTGGCTCGGTCGGGGCCCGCAGCCATGGAGGACTTCATCGTGATCTCGGACGACAGCGGCTCTGAGAGCTCCAGGGGCGCCCGCCCGGGCCGGTCGCGGAGGCTGCGCCGGGCCCTGTCGCGAACCCCCGGTGCGCTGCCCAGCCGGACCGTGGTGAGTGAGCGTCGCCTCGTCTGGGGGCGCGCGTGTTCGCGACTCTCGGCTGGGCCCACCGCCCGCTTCCCGCCCCTTGCGCCTCACAGCTGCAGCTACTTCCCGCCTTGCCTCCTTCCGGGCCTCTCGGCTCCGGGGAGCGCGGCTGGCCGGGGCAGGGACCCGGGCAGGGACCGGGGAGGCCGGGCCTCCTGGGCTCAGCGCTGAAGCCCCAGAGGACTGCGGCTGGAAAGCGGCCGAGCACATGGACGAGCTCCTGGCGCGCCTGCTGCAGGGGCTGGGGTCTCAGACCGGGGCCGCGGGCGTCCTCGGAGCCTCGGCGGGACGTGGGGGCTCGGGTGTACTGGCCGGGCCGATGCAGGAAAGCGGGAGCGCGTAATTGTTCGGCCTGTGGTGGGCACAGATGTGTGCAGGGAGGTAACAGGAGCCCAGGCTGGGAGGGAGGGAAGCGCGGGCCTGGGCCAGATGGTGGCCGCGCTCCAGGGCCTGACTGCAGAGCGAGGGGCCCGATTTTGGAGTTGTACAGGAGGGCGATTTATTTCCTTAGCACTTACCCTGTACCAAGCCCTGAAGGAATAGGGAAGGAAACCTCGCGCACTATTTCTGTTTCCCTCAGAACCCCTTTGTCTTTGTCGTTTATGAGGTGGTGAATTATCTGCCTTTCGAGAATCCTGCATAGATGTTTATTGAATCCCTACTATGGGCCAGGTGTTGTAGGGGCTGGGGATACAACGGCGAACACAACCTCCATGGTCCCCTCATAAGGTGATACATTCATGAGGTGGTTACTGAGGACCTACTCAAGGGGTGGGAGGTGGAGCTTTCTCTCAGAAGGCTTCCAACATCTCCCCAGCCTCCCAGAGCCATCCCCCGGAAACACAAGGATTATCAAGCTGATGTTATGTGTATAGATCATACAGTTTACCATGCTTCCTATGCAAATACTCGTTCAAGACGTTTCCTAGCTTCTGCTGCCCCTGTTCCCTTTCTAGCTGGTTTACAGTCCCTAAACCTCCATTGGGAACCCCTTCTGTGCCCGAGGTACAGTGCCAAGTGCTAGATGATCACTACAGAATGAACAGCATACAAAACTAGTTAATACATATTATTTTTCAAGCAAGAGGGGTTCTCAGTACGTCTTAGTGACAAATTTGGTTGAGTTAGGCAGCTCATGAGGTAGTAAGAGAAGAGATTTCCAAGATAGAAATGACCCGACTTCATGAGTGAATGGATGTATCTAGGGCTGTGGCTGAATGTATCGGACATAATAGATGCACAATAAATATTTGTTGGCTGAAGGAACGATTGAAAGAATATGGGGAGAGAGAATGGTTTAGATGGATGTTTGATAAGTATAAGAGAAGTGCATATAAAAGTAGCAGCAGGCTTGAGATGAAGGAGATGCTGAATTCAGGTTGGACCTATTGGGTTTACAGTGTTAATAGGAAACGTAGATGGATGTGGCCAGCTCAGTAGTTGGAGAAAAGGCAAGAGTGGAGATATTTGGCAATCATGCAAACAGAAAGGAGTGTTGAAGGCCTAATAGTGACTGAGATCATCAAGGAAAAGAGTAGAGAGAGAAAAAAGGTGGAAAGGAAAAAATACTTCTTTCCTCCTAGTTCCTCCTCATTCCTATAGTCTCTTCTCTCAGTACCTGTTTAACTTTGTCCTTCCCACTTGCTTCCTTTCCTCCCAAATGTTGTCCCTTTTCCCTCATTCTTGTCCAGTTTCCTTCTTCAGTGGTCAGATGCCATGCTTAGCTCAGTCTTTTGTGGTCTTTGACACACGTACGTGGGCGTACTCTCCCGCTGTTCCCCTCCCTTGTGACCGCTCAAGCAAGCATTTTGATCTTGAGCCTTTGAGTTGAATCGAAATGAAGGGCAAGTTCCAGAGAGCAGTACCCAATTTAAATCATGCTTCTCCAGATATTTATTCCAGCTCTCTAAAAGCTCCAAGCTTATTCTCGTTTTATCTTTTTTGCAAATTAGATAAAAGTGGTATGATAACCATGTAAAAGGTCAGAGGCATTCAGAGACTTGAAAGGTTATAAAATCTAAAAGTGGCCGGGCGCGGTGGCTCACGCCTGTAATCCCAGCACTTTGGGAGGCCGAGGCGGGCGGATCACGAGGTCAGGAGATCGAGACCATCCTGGCTAACACGGTGAAACCCCGTCTCTACTAAAAACACAAAAAATTAGCCGGGCGAGGTGGCGGGCGCCTGTAGTCCCAGCTATGCGGGAGGCTGAGGCAGGAGAATGGCGTGAACCCCGGGGGACGGAGCCTGCAGTGAGCCGAGATTACGCCATTGCACTCCAGCCTGGGTGAAAGAGCGAGACTCCGTCTCAAAAAAAAACAAACAAACAAAAATCTAAAAGTGCCCTTTTCTCTGTAGCTTTTCCCGAAGGCTCTGAGGTCAGAGCGACTTCTGAATCAATATCTCCAACATAGCAACTATTTGAGTTTTGGAAAGTTCTGTCAGCTCTCAGCTTTTGAGCCTGAGAACATTAATGCCTACCTAGCAGGACGGTTTTAGATTTTTAATGAGACAAATGCAAGGAAAGGATCTCATATAAATGATAGCTTTTGCCACTTTTTGTGTTGTTTCTAAGCCCAGGCCTTTCCCTCTTGAGCTTCACAGGCAATGAAATAAAAGAAGCAACTTTTACATCTTTTTTTTTTTTTTTAATAAATATTGACTAAGGGGAAGTAACTTGCTTGAACTTAAGAAAGCCATGTCTAATACTGAAGTTGACATTTCTGAAGTCTTGATTCTTAACCTGGGCTTTAGTCTTCACCGAGTCGATGAGGTGTGTTTCTGTGTTTATCATGGCTTTTTAGGTTGGGGTTTTTTGTTTTTCATTTTTTTACTTATAAAAACAGAACATTTTCAGATAGTTAATTTTGTTGATCTAATTATACAATTTTTATAAATGTATAAATAAGAAAATTAAAATTGACCGTAATCTCACTATCCAAAGATAACCAATGTTAACATTTTGATGTATGCCTATGTAAATGTTTACTTGTATACACACATGTGCATACATACATACCTATGTGTCCTCCCCATACATGTTTTTATGACCTCCTCTTAATGGATATTATGCCTTCGTTTCTAAATTTTCTCTAAGAACCCAGTGAAAAATTCCCTCATAATCTTTGTACTCTTGTTCATTTGTTTGGTAAGTTCCTCTTAAAAGTTAGATTGCTGAGTCAAAAGGTGTGCCCTACTTTTGATATATGTAGCTAACCCTTGAATATACTGTTAGGGTTATGGGTTGCTAACCCCCTGTGCAGTTGAAAATTTACATATAACATTTGACTCCTCGAAAACTTAACTACCAGTAGCCTACTGTTGACTGGAAGCCTTACCAGTAACATAAGCAGTTAACTCATGTTTTGTATGTTATATGGACTCTTATGATAAAGTAAGCAAGATAAAAATGTTAAGATCATAAGGAAGATAAAATACGTTTACAGTACTATACCGTATTTGTCAATACCGTAAGTTTACATCGTCTGTTTACAAGATAAATCATCTGTCTGAAATAGGGGACAACCACAGCTACAGACCTCTATCTATGGTACATCTCAAGCAATTCAACTTTTCTTACGTCATGACTTTTCTCTGTTTCTTGGGAGCACATCCAGCATCACTAGTAGCACTTTGTATGGGTTTCATGGTGTTATTCAAGGTTTATGACATTACCCTACACATGATTAAAAAAAGTATGTGGAAAAAAACTCCGGAGAGAACACTTTTTACTGTGATACACAGTTTACTGGGAAGTAATGCAGAAATTGATTAGTGTCACATGGCATTTTAAGTGGATATTCACAACACTTGAGCTCACCACAACAGCAGCAGATGTCTGTGGTAGTAGTACATTATTATCACGGTAGTACAGTGTATTCTATGGTTAATTTTATGCAGTTGTGATACAAATTAAAAAGAAAAAAATAAAAAATTAATGTAAAAATATGCAGTTGTGATTTAATATTGCATCTTTACATTTCTGTCAACTGCAAATGTCACCGTGTATGGTCAGTAAGTGATTGCATAAATTTTGATGAAGTTTAACTTTGTATAATAGATTTGTGTTGATTTTATGGTAGTAAATGGATAAAATAGGCTAGTATCTACATACATTTTATGCATTCAGGACATATCTTTTTCTTAGTTTTTTTTCAATTTTTATAGGCTATGGAGTTCGTCTGTGAGTTCTTCAAATTGTTATAAATCGCCAAAAAATTTTCCAATATATTTATTGAAAAAAACTCTCTTGTAAGTGGACCCATGCAGTTCAAACCTGTGTTGTTCAGGAATCAACTGTATTGCCAAATTTCCTACAGAAATTGTGCATTAATATTCTTACCAGTGGTATATGGCCAATCATATCCCTTTCTCTGCTGCCTAGTCACCCCTAGGTATTGTTACATTATTCCATAAATATTTATTGAACACTTATTATATACCAGGCACTCTTACAGGTGCTGGGAATACATCTGTGAAAACCAAGTCCCTGCCCTCATGGAGATTTCATTTTACTGAGGGGGCACAAATAGTAAACAACACTATAAATGTAATGTCAGGTGATAATACAGAGTGTTAGGAAAAAAAATACGGTATTTTTGTTCTTTTAATCTTTGCTGTTTGATAGCCAGATTCCATAAGATGTCATTATTTTTTATTTTTTGATTATGATTCATTTATTCAATAAATATTTATTGAGCATATGCTGTAACCCTGGGGACCAGAGGTGAACAAGATGATAATGGAACTACATTCTACTGTGGAAAGATAGGCAGTAAACAAACTAACAAATAAGAGAACAGTATAATAGAGAGTAACTTTGGTGGGATTGGGAACATTTGACTGTGTTTTCAGAGAAGACCTCTCTGAAGAGTTAATATTTGATCTGAGACTAAAATGACAACAAATTAGTTATAAGATGTAGATAAATAAGGCATTGTCAAAGGGAACAACAAAACCAAAGGTTTGGAGGCGGGAATGAGCATGACTTACTGGAAGAATGGAAAGCCAGTGAGGCTGCAATGTAACGACTGATGGACAGAGTCAGAAGAGATGAGAAGTAGGTAGGTTGGGTTATAGGGCTTTAGAGACCACAATAAGGGATTTGGATTTTATTGTAATAGGGTAAGAAATCTTTGAAGGTTTAAGCAGGACAGTGACATGATTTGATTTACTTTTTTTTTTTTTTTTTTGGAGATGGAGTCTTGCTCTGTTGCATTGCCCAGGCTGGAGTGCAGTGGTGTGATCTTGGCTCACTGCCATCTCCACTTCCCAGGTTCAAGCAATTTCCCCTGCCTCAGCCTCCTGAGTAACTGGGACTACAAGTGCGCCACCACGCTTGACTAATTTTTTGTATTTTGGTAGAGATGGGGTTTCACCATGTTGGCCAGGATGGTCTAGGTGTCCTGACCTCATGATCCACCCGCCTCGGCCTCCCAAACTGCTGGGATTACAGGTGTGAGCTACCACACCTAGCCTTGATTTACATTTTTTAGAGATGACTTTAGCTACTATGAAAAGAAAAGATGGTAAGGTAGGGAGACCATACAATTTATCATCCAATTGGGAAACTTTTGCAAGTGAAAAGGGATGCTAACTGGACCAGGATGTCAAGCAACAGGTGAAAACTGGAACTGTCCCGAACAAAGCAGAAGTGTAGTCACCCTACTGTAAGAGGGGAAGAGTGAAATTAGGGAGATCAGTTAAAAGGTTGGTTGTAGTAGTCCAGGTCAGAAATAACTGTAGCTTGGACTGGAGTGGTGGTACAGACTGGGAGAGTGGAGGGATGTAGATATTTAGTAAATAAAATCAACAGGTCCTGATAACTTGGATGTGGATAACAAGGGGAAAGGAAGGAATTAAGAAGGATGCCCTGAGTTCTGGCCTGAGCAACTGAATGCATGTTAGTGTCATGCATTGAAATGAAGCAGACTTGGGAGGAACAGGGTTAGAGGAAAGAGTCAAGAGTTCTGTTTTGAAGGTATAAAACTTACGATGCCTGTGGAATAGCCAACTGGAGATGCCAAGTATAACATTTGTACTGAGTTTAGAGCTCAGAAGAAAAGTCCTGACTAGAGATACAAATTTAGTCTTGTTAGCGAGCGCATGGGTTATAGTGAAGTCATTGGCCTGGATAAAATCATCTAGGTTGAGGCGACAAGAGGAAGAACATCCAGAACCTAGCCCAAGGGGACACCATAGTGCATAGCCCAAGGGAGGAAGAGCAGCTAGTGAGGTTGGAGATAAGGGAGTGTGCTCACATATAGTACAGCCAGACACTTGCTTATGTTTATTGGAAACACATAGGGTGTGTGTGCGAATTCCCTATGCTTGTCCTTTGCCCATTTTTCTGTTGCGGTATTATAATGTTTCTTTTTTTTTTTTTTTTTTTTTTGAGACGGAGTTTCACTCTTGCCCAGGCTGGAGTGCAATGGCGCAATCTCAGCTCACTGCAACCTCCACCTACCTGGCTCAAGCGATTCTCCTGCCTCAGCCTCCCAAGTAGCTGAGATTACAGGCATGCGCCACCACACCCAGCTAATTTTGCATTTTTAGTAGAGACAGGGTTTTACCATGTTGGTCAGGCTGGTCTCAAACTCCTGACCTCAAGTGATCCACCTGCCTCGGCCTCCCAAAGTGCTGGGATTACAGGCATGAGCCACCGCACCCGGCCAACATTTCTTACTCATTTGTAAAATCTACTTATATATTAAAGATTGGTATAGGTGGAATTGTATCTCCCAAAAAGATGTGCTGAAGTTCTAACCCCCCACTACCTGAGATTGTGACCTTATTTAGAAATAGGGTCATTGGCAGATATAATCAGTGAAGATGAGGTTGTGCGGAGTAGGGTGAACCCTTAATCCAACATGACTGCTGTCCTTATGAGAACATGTGAAGACACAGGGGAAGAATGCCATGTGACAGTGGAAGCAGAAACTGAAATTATGCAGCTGCAAGCCAAGGAACACCGAGGACTGCTGGCGACATTAGGAGCTAAGAAAAAGGCATGAAACAGATTCTTCCCTGGAGCCTTCAAGGGAACGTGGCTCTACAGACACCTTGATTTCAGACCTTTAGCCTCCAGGACTGTGAGGGGATAAATTTCTGTTGCTTAAATCCACCTAGTTTCTGGTAATTTTTACTAGGAAACTAATATAGCCTCCTGTCATACATGTTACAATTTTCTTTCAACTTTTGATTTTTTTTTAATTACAGAAGTTTTACATTTTTATATAGTCAATTCTACCACTCCTTTTCTTTATGATTTCTTAGTTGTCATGCTTATGTCAACCTAAATAACAGACAGCGACTCTCTAAAAAGAAAGTGATATTTATTCAGGAATGGCATTGCAACAGGAGTATGTGAGCCATAATAAACTATGTGTGTATTCAGGGAGGTAAAGGAAGGCAAAAGCTTTTAAAGGAAAAATGAGGAGGATTACATAATTGTTTTGAGATAATTATCCTTATCTGCAAGGATTAATAACAAGGGTGGCTCCAGTCCAAGGTCGAGCAGGCAGTTGCTGGGCAGACGTCCTCATGGAAGTATTTTTTTCTCTAAGGTTGTGGTTTTTGCAGAGCCTTTTGTGGTACTTATCAGGCATTTGTGCATAATAATCCTCCCTTCATGGCCTTCCCTAGCTCTATTTGTCAAGGTTTTTTTTTTTTCCTTTTTTTTTGAGACAGAGTCTTGCTCTGTCACCCAGGCTGGAGTGCAGTGGCACGATCTCAACTCACTGCAACCTCCACCTCCTGGATTCAAGCAGTTCTCCTGCCTCAGCTTCCCGAGTAGCTGGGATTACAGGCATGTGCCAGCACACCTGGCTAATTTTTTTGTATTTTTAGTAGAGACGGGGTTTCACCATATTGGCCAGGCTGGTCTCGAACTGCTGACCTTGTGATCCACCCACCTTGACCTCCCAAAGTGCTGGGATTACAGGTGTGAGCCACCACGCCCGGCCAAGTGACTCCATTTTGATACTGACAACTCACATTTCCCTCATTTGATCAAGATGTTTTCCCAAAAACATTGCCAATCAGCTTGTATAATAGTTCAGGGGTGTGTGTGTGTGTGTGTTTGTTTTGAGATGGAGTCTCACTCTGCCACCCAGGCAAAGTGCTCTCGGCTCACTGCAACCTCCACCTCCCAGGTTCAAGTGATTCTCCCACTCAGCCTCCTGAGTAGCTGGGATTACAGGCAAGCACCACCATGCCTAGCTAATTTTTTTATTTATTATTATTATACTTTAAGTTCTGGGATACATTTGCAGAATGTGCAGGTTTGTTACATAGGTTTACACGTGCCATGGTGGCTGCTGCACCCATCAACCCATCATCTACCTTAGGTATTTCTCCTAATGCTATCCCTCCCCTAGCCCCCCACCCCCAACAGGCCCCGGTGTGTGATGTTCCCGTCCCTGTGTCCATGTGTTTTCATTGTTCAACTTCCACTTATAAGTGAGAACATGCAGTGTCTGGTTTTCTGTTCCTGTTAGTTTGCTGAGAATGATGCTGAGAATGATGGTTTCCAGCTTCATCCATGTCCCTCCAAAGGACATGAACTCATCCTTTTTCTTTTTTTTTTTTTTTTTTTTGAGACAGAGTCTTGCTCTGTCACCCAGGCTGGAGTGCAGTGGTACGATCTCAGCTCACTGCAAGCTCCGCCTCCCAGGTTCACGCCATTCTCCTGCCTCAGCCTCTCCGAGTAGCTGGGACTACAGGCGCCTGCCACCACGCCCGGCTAATTTTTTTTGTATTTTTAGTAGAGACGGGGTTTCACCGTGGTCTCGATCTCCTGACCTCGTGATCCGCCTGCCTCGGCCTCCCAAAGTGCTGGGATTACAAGCATGAGCCACCGCGCCCGGCCTGAACTCATCCTTTTTTATGGCTGCATAGTATTCCATGGTGTATATGTGCCACATTTTCTTTATCCGTCTGTCATTGATGGGCATTTGGGTTGGTTCCAAGTCTTTGCTATTGTGAATAGTGCTGCAATAAACATACATGTGCATGTGTCTTTATAGTAGAATGATTTATAATCCTTTGGGTATATACCCAGTAATGGGATATACCCATTTGTCAATTTTGTCAAAATGGGATATATCACATTTGTCAATTTTAGCTTTTGTTGCCATTGCTTTTGGTGTTTTAGTCATGAAGTCTTTGCCCATGCCTATGTCCTGAATGGTATTGCCTAGGTTTTCTTCTAGAGTTTTTATGGTTTTAGGTTTTACATTTAAGTCTTTAATCCATCTTCAGTTAATTTTTGTATAAGGTTTAAGGAAGGGGCCCAGTTTCAGTTTTCTGCATATGGCTAGCCAGTTTTCCCAACACCTATTTATTAAATAGGGAATTCTTTCCCCATTGCTTGTTTTTGTCAGGTTTGTCAAAGATCAGATGGTTGTAGATGTGTGGCATTATTTCTGAAGCCTCTGTTCTGTTCCATTTGTCTATATATCTGTTTTGGTACCAGTACCATCCTGTTTTGGTTACTGTAGCCTTGTAGTATAGTTTGAAGTCGGTAGCGTGATGCCTCCAGCTTTGTTCTTTTTGCTTAGGATTGTCTTGGCTATATGGGCTCTTTTTTGGTTCCTTATGAACTTTAAAGTACTTTTTTCTTATTCTGTGAAGAAAGTCAGTGGTAGCTTGATGGGGATAGCATTGAATCTATAAATTACTTTGGGCAGTATGGCCATTTTCATGATACTGATTCTTCCTATCCATGAGCATGGAATGTTTTTCCATTTGTTTGTGTCCTCTTTTATTTCGTTGAGCAGTGGTTTGTAGTTCTCCTTGAAGAGGTCCTTCACATCCCTTGTAAGTTGTATTCCTAGGTATTTTATTCTCTTTGTAGCAATTATGAATGGGAGTTCGCTCATGATTTGTCTCTCTGTTTGTCTATTATTGGTGTATAGGAATGCTTGTGACTTTTGCACATTGATTTTTGTATCCTGAGACTTTGCTGAAGCTGCTTATCAGCTTAAGGAGATTTTAGGCTGAGATGATGGGGTTTCTAAATATACAATCATGTCATCTGCAAACAGACAGTTTGACTTCCTCTCTTCCTATCTGAATACCCTTTATTTCTTTCTCTTGCCTGATTCCCCTGGCCAGAACTTCCAATACTATGTTGAATAGGAGTGGTGAGAGAAGGCATCCTTGTCTTGTGCTGGTTTTCAAAGGGAATGCTTCCAGCTTTTTCCCATTCAGTATGATATTGGCTGTGGGTTTGTCATAAATAGCTCTTATTATTTTGAGATACATTTCATCAATACTTAGTTTATGGACTTTTTAGCATGAAGGGGTGTTGAATTTTATCAAAGGCCTTTTCTGCATCTATTGAGATAATCATGTGGTTTCTGTCATTGGTTCTGTTTATGGATTACGTTTATTGATTTGCATATGTTGATCCAGCCTTGCATCCCAGGGATGAAGCCAATTTTATCGTGGTGGATAAGCTTTTTGATGTGCTGCTGGATTTGGTTTGCCAGTATTTTATTGAGGATTTTTGCATCGATGTTCATCAGAGATAATGTCCTGAAACTTTTTTTGTTGTTGTGTCTCTGCGAGGTTTTGGTATCAGGATGATGCTGGCCTCATAAAATGAGTTAGGGAGGATTCCCTCATTTTCTATTGTTTGGAATCGTTTCAGAAGGAATGGTACCAGCTCCTCTTTGTGCCTCTGGTAGAATTTGGCTGTGAATCCGTCTGGTCCTGGGCTTTTTTTGGCTGGTAGGCTATTAATTACAGCCTCAATTTCAGAACTTGTTATTGGTCTATTCAGGGATTCAACTTCTTCCTGGTTAGTCTTGGGAGGGTGTATGTGTCCAGGAAATTACCATTTCTTCTAGATTTTCTAGTTTATTTGCATAGAGGTGTGTATAGTCTCCTCTGATGGTAGTTTGTATTTCTGTGGGATCAGTGGTGATATCCCCTTTATCATTTTTTATTGTATCTATTTGATTCTTCTCTCTTTTCTTCTTTATTAGTCTGGCTAGTGGTCTATCTATTTTGTTAATCTTTTCAAAAAAACAGCTCCTGGCCGGACGTGGTGGCTCATGCCTGTAATCCCAGCACTTTGGGAGGCTGAGGTGGGCATATCACAAGGTCAGGAGATCGAGACCATCCTGGCTAACACGGTGAAACCCCATCTCTACTAAAAATACAAAAACAAAATTAGCTGGGCATGGTGGTGGGCACCTGTAGTCCCAGCTACTGAGGAGGCTGAGGCAGGAGAATGGTGTGAACCTGGGAGGTGGAGCTTGCAGTGAGCCGAGATCGCGCCACTGCACTCCAGCCTGAGCAACAGAGCGCAATTCAGTCTCAAAAAAAAAAAAAAACAAAAACAAAAAACAAACAAAAAAAAACCAGCTCCTGGATTCATTGATTTTTTTGAAGGGTTTTTCATGTCTCTTATCTCCTTCAGTTCTGCTCTGATCTTAGTTATTTCTTGCCTTCTGCTAGCTTTTGAGTTTGTTAGCTCTTGCTTCTCTAGTTCTTTAAATTGTGATGTTAGGGTATCAATTTTAGATTTTTCCTGCTTTCTCCTGTGGGCATTTAGTGCTAGAAATTTTCCTCTAAACACTGCTTTAGCTGTGTCCCAGAGATTGTGGTACATTGTGTCTTTGTTCTCATTGGTTTCAAAGAACTTATTTATTTCTGCCTTAATGTCGTTATTTACCCAGAAGTTATTCAGGAGCAGGTTGTTCAGTTTCCATGTAGTTGTGCGATTTTGAGTGAGTTTCTTAATCCTGAGTTCTAATTTGATTGCACTGTGGTCTGAGAGACTGTTATGATTTCCATTCTCTTGCATTTACTGAGGAGTGTTTTACTTCCAATTATGTGGCCAATTTCAGAATAAGTGAGATGTGGTGCTGAGTAGAATGTATATTCTGTTGATTCAGGGTGGAGAGTTCTGTAGATGTCTATTAGGTCTGCTTGTTCCAGAGCTGAGTTCAAGTCCTGAATATCCTTGTTAATTTTCTGTCTTGTTGATCTGTCTAATATTGACAGTGGGGTGTTAAAATCTCCCACTATTATTGTGTGGGAGTCTAAGTCTCTTTGTAGGTCTGTAAGAACTTGCTTTATGAATCTGGGTGCTCCTGTATTGGGTGCATATGTATTTAAGATAGTTAGTGCTTCTTGTTGCATTAATCCCTTTACCATTATGTAATGCCGTTCTTTGTCTTTTTTGATCTTTGTTGGTTTAAAGTCTGTTTTATCAGAGACTAGCATTGCAACCCTTGATTTTTTTTTTGCTTTCCATTTGCTTGGTAATTTATTCCTCCATCCCTTTATTTTGAGCCTATGTGTGTCTTTGCACATGAGATGGGTCTCCTGAATACAGCATACCAATGGGTCTTGACTCTTTATCCAATTTGCCAGTCTGTGTCTTTTAATTGGGGCATTTAGCCTGTTTACATTTAAGATTAATATTAGGTGTGAATTTGATCTTGTCATTATGATGCTAGCTGGTTGTTTTGCCCATTAGTTGATGCAGTTTCTTCATAGTGTCGATGGTCTTTACAATTTGGTATGTTTGGCCAGGCATGGTGGCTCACCCCTGTAATCTCAGCACTTTGGGAGGCCGAGGTGGGCAGATCACGAGGTCAGGAGATCGAGACCATCCTGGGCAACATGGTGAAACCCTGTCTCTACTAAAAATACGCAAATTAGCTAGGTGTGGTGGTGCGCTCTGTAGTCCCAGCTACTCGGGAGGCTGAGGCAGGAAAATGGCTTGAACCTGGGCAGCGGAGATTACAGTGAGCCAAGATCATGCCACTGCACTCCAGCCTGGCAACAGAGCGAGACTCCATCTCAAAAACAAAACAAAACAAAAACAATTTGGTATGTTTTTGCAGTGGCTGGTACCGGTTTTTCCTTTCCATATTTAGTGCTTCCTTCAGAAGCTCTTGTAAGGCAGGCCTGGTGGTGACAAAATCTCTCAGCATTTGCCTGTCTGTAAAGGATTTTATTTCTCCTTCGCTTATGAAGCATAGTCTGGCTGGATATGAAATTCTGGGTTGAAAATTATTTTCATTAAGAATGTTGAATATTGGCCCCCATTCTCTTCTGGTTGGTAGGGTTTCTGCAGAGAGATCCGCTATGAGTCTCATGGGCTTCCCTTTGTGGGTAACCTGACCTTTCTCTCTGGCTGCCCTTAATATTTTTTCCTTCATTTCAACTTGGTCAATATGACGATTATGCATCTTGGGGTTGCCCTTCTAAAGATACTCCTCAAGAATTTTTTTGTATTTTTAGTAGAGTCGGAGTTTTGCAATGTTGGCCAGCCTAGTCTCAAACTCCTGACCTCAAATGATGCACCCACCTCAGCCTCCCAAAGTTCTGGGATTACAGGCATGAGCCACTGTGCCTGGCGATAGTTCAGTTTTTATATCCCTCAGTGCCAGGATGGACCTATCCTGGATTGTTGGTCTGATTCCATGTTGGAGGGAGTCATTGACAACTAGGAGTCAGTGTCAAAACTCTTTTAGCCGTGTTTGAGCAACAAGGGAGGTTTGGAGGGAGTGGCTCTCAAGCTAAGTTTACCTGGAGTTCATTATTAAATTTAATTTTATCAGTTCCATAGGTGTTTCCTATCACCTGGAAGTGCTGGGCCAGCATTATTCTGTGAGGCATTGTAGTTTGGCAGAATTTTAACAAGTAATAGCTACAAAGTTTAAAAAGAAAAATAGAAAGTAAAACGATAATCTCAGTTTGTGTAATAGTTTTCAGCCATGAACCTAGGATTCAAGGTTCAATTAAACCTTTGAATCAATTGAATAAATCAAATGACCACGGAGAACTAGGTGATACCTTTTGTAACCATGTGGCCTGTTTTCTTATTTTGCATATATGGGTCTGGACTTTCCCAAAGGCCATTATCTAGGTACAGCATAAAATATTAGCAACAGCACAGAAATTTCCTTATTTAACTAATAGATAATATAGACCAATTTTATCATCTAGGATCCCATGACTGGGTGGAATTGAAGCAGAGAGAGAGCAACAGTTGTATTAGGGATGTTGCCAAGGTCACCCACTAGATGGACTAAAGGATCCCTTAAACCAGTTTCTGTCAAGTTACCAACAGAAGCTGCTGATTGTGAAATTTCAATTACACCGTTATCCTGCCAAGTGGAAAAGGTAGGATTAAGAGGAGTAGGAGTCTGATTATGTAGTCTTGTTCTAACGTCTAGGGAAAAGCTGTCTGCAGCATGAAAATGTCATTTTATTGTCCTGGTTTGCAGTTTTGAATATCTCTGGTTATGGCACTGGCTGGTTTGGTGAACTTTCTGTGTGACCCATCATCAGCCATGAGACTTACCCCTTAAAATTTATCTAGTTTTAGCTTTCAGGATTTCAGGAACAGAGCAGTTCTTGTTTTTACTAATTTCATGGAAGAAAAGATGGGAGGAATCTAGAAGAATTTAAGATTTAGTTCAGCCTACCAGCATATAACAGGAACTCAAAGACAATGCACAGGGCTATAATCTAAGAACAGATGTATTAACAGCCTTACTCACTGTAAGGCTGCGAACCCTTGAAGCCAGGCGTTATATGCACATTCTCAAATATGATGCTCTAGCCAAAGCCTTGGCAATAAATATAACCAATGTTTCCAACTGCATCCTGTTATAAAGAGAGAGCAAATTTTATTAAACTTATGTAATAATTCTTGCCATAAAAAATAAGAATACTCATGGATAGTTTCTGAATTTTAGTGGAATCAAATAGGGACAAAAAAATGTTTCTGGCCGGGCGCGGTGGCTCACGCCTGTTATCCCAGCACTTTGGGAGGCCGAGGTGGGCGGATCATGAGGTCAGGAGATCGAGACCATCCTGGCTAACACAGTGAGACCCCGTCTCTACTAAAAATACAAAAAAAAAAACTAGCCGGGCGAGGTGGCGGGCGCCTGTAGTCCCAGCTACTCAGGAGGCTGAGGCAGGAGAATGGCGTGAACCCCAGGGGGTGGAGCCTGCAGTGAGCGGAGAACGCGCCACTGCACTCCAGCCTGGGCGACAGCGAGACTCCATCTCAAAAAAAAAAAAAAAGCTGGGCGCGGTGGCTCACGCTTGTAATCCCAGCACTTTGGGAGGCCGAGGCGGGTGGATCACGAGGTCAGGAGATCGAGACCACGGTGAAACCCCGTCTCTACTAAAAATACACAAAAAAATTAGCTGGGCGTGGTGGCGGGCCCTGTAGTCCCAACTACTCGGAGAGGCTGAGGCAGGAGAATGGCGTGAACCCGGGAGGCGGAGCTTGCAGTGAGCCGAGATTGTGCCACTGCACTCCAGCCTGGGCGACAGAGTGAGACTCCGTCTCAAAAAAAAAAAGTTTCCACCTTTGTTCACAAAGTATACCAAATTACTGTAAACTAATAAGTAGCTTAAGAGAAAGAAAAGGTTTCCCTAAATCTAGAAAACAAAATGTTTAAATAAAGAACCTGGCTAGGCACGGTGGCTCATGCCTGTAATCCCAGCACTTTGGGAGGCCGAGGTGAGCAGATCACCTGAGGTCAGGGGTTCGAGACCAGCCTGGCCAACATGGTGAAACACTGTCTTTACTAAAAATACAAAAATTAGCCAGCATGGTGGTGGGCACCTGTAATCCCAGCTACTCCAGAGGCTGAGGTTGCAGTGAGCTGAGATCATGCCACTGCACTCCAGCCTGAGCAACAGAGCAAGACTCCACCTCAAAAAAAAAAAAAAAAAAAAGAACTGATAATGTTTCAAATAAAAGTCATAAAAACATTATCTTCAGGACCAGGTGCTGTGGCTCATGCCTGTAATCCCAGCACTTTGGGAGGCCGAGGCGAGCTGATCACTTGAGGACAGGAATTTGAGACCAGCCTGGCCAACATGGTGAAACCCTGTCTCTACTAAAAATACAAAAAATGAGTTGGGTGTAGTGGCGCACATTCATAACCCCAGCTACTCTGGAGGCTGAGAAAGGAGAATCGCTTGAACCTGGGGGCGGAAGTTGTAGTGAGCCAAGATCGTGCCATTGCACTCCAGCCTGGGCGACAGAGTGAAACTGTCTTTTTTTTTTTTTTTTTTTTTTTTTAAAAAAAAAGAAAAAGTAAGAAAGCCAAGAGCACAGAATCAGGATATACTGGAGGAAAACATAACTTTTCTAGGCCTTCAAGATAGAACATTTCAGTGTCAGGCCATTAAACCAGAGTTAGAGCTGGAGAAAAAAAGTTACAGAATATGAAAAAGTTAAAAAAGAATTATCACCTCACCAACAAAAAGATATACCTTCTCAAGGAGAGAAAGCAGAAGAACAAAAGGCAGAAATGTCTGACCTGCAAATCACATGAAACAAGACACAGCAAAAGTTTAACTACTGAGATATGAATCTGAGAAGCTTCCACAGGAAAACTCTACCTCAAAACATGAAATTACCATTCTAAATGAAGAAGATTCATTTTAAAACTGATATTAGAGAAATGAAGGCCGAAAAACAAAACAAAAAAAAAGCTGCACTTCAGAAGATGGTTGAAAATTTAAGAAACAAATTTCAGAATTAGGTCAAAATCTCTTGCAAATGTTATTAAAAGCAGATCAATACTTCAAGAAAACATACCAAAATTTTAGTTTTCATATCAATGTGTATATAAATATATATACACACATATATTTTTTAATCGAAGCAGTCTTTAGAAATACTTATAAGTAAGTTTCTTCTAATTGTAGCCAACTTGGTCACCACAAATTTCTTTTGTAAATTCATCCTTCGCAAACTTTCCATGATATACTCAGACCTTCTATGGCATGTTTAGACCTTTAAATAATAGTCATTTTACTTAAGGATAGAATTTAATTTCTTGCCTTATTTCTAAGACAACAACAAATCTAAGGCTTGCTGTCATTTTAAAAACACCTTTTCTAAAAAGAAACACTACCATATGAAATGCATACATTAATTATGAAATGCACACATTAATTATAGGATACATCCTGGTTGTATATGTATTATGGAAACATTCCAGATATTAGATTATAAAATATGGTGTTATCAATTGTGTCAGTCATTTTAAAACAATTATCTTTTCTCCAATTATTTGTAACACTTTTTTTTTTTAGAATCTCACTGTTACCCAACCTGGAGTGCAGTGGCAGAATCATAGCTCACTGCAGCCTTGAACTCCTGGGCTCAAGTGATCTCCTGCCTCAAGTTTCCTGAGTAGGCAGGACTATAGGCAAGCACCACCATGCCTGGCTAATTTTTTTAATTAATTAATTTTTTTTTTTGGTAGAGACAGGGTCTCACTATGTTGCCCACACTGGTCTTGAACTCCTTGCCTCAAGTGGTCCTACCACATTGGCCTCCCAGAGCACTGGGATTACATGTGTGGGCCACCACATCTGGCCCGTAACATATTTTTATACCAAATTATTTTATTTACTTGTGTTTCTGGGTTTCCGTTATGTTTCATTGATTTCTTTATTCAATACCATAACTTTCCTGTTTTATTTTTATAGTTTGATATATCTTTCGGGATTTCATAAAGCAGTATATGTGTCTTGCATTACTATAAAGAAATCCCTGAGAATACTCATCTCTCACCTTATGCAAAAAAATCAATTCAAGACAGATCAAAGACTTTTATATAAAAATTTTTTTAAATTAAAAAACAAAAGAAATGCCTGAGACTGGGTAATTGATCAGGAAAAGAGCTCACAGTTCCAAAGACTGTACAGGAAGCATGGTGCCGGCATCTGTTCACCTTCTGATGAGACTTCAGGAAGCTTACAGTCATGGTGGAAGGCACAGTGGGAGGTGACACATCACATGGTGAGAGCAAGAGAGTGAGAGTGGCGGTGCAAAGGTGCCACAGACGCAAACAACCAGATCTCACAATAGCTCATTATTGTGAAGACAGCACCAAGCCATGAGGGATCTGCCCCCATGACCCAAATATCTCCCACCAGGCCCCACCTCCAACCTTGGGGATTACAATTCAACATATGGGGAATACATACATATGTACGTATGTGTCTCCTTACTATTTTTCCCCCCAAAAAATGTCCTGGCTGTTTGTACCCATTTATTCCCCCAAGTGAATTTTAGAATAATTTTGTCAAAGACTGCATTAGATTGTTTCTTTGGGCCGTATAATTATTTGTTGCATGGGGTTGTCCTATGCACTGTAGGATATTTAATAGCATCTCTGACCTCTACCCGCTAGATGCCTGCCAGTAGTAACCCCTCAACTTGTGACAATCGAAAATGTCTCCAGACATTGCCAAATAGCCCCTGCATGAGGGGTAAAATTGCACCAGTTCAGAACCACTACATTAGTTTTATAAGTTAATTAAAGGAGAGTTAATGTCTTTACAATATTGTCTTTCTAAGCAGAAGTACAGTGTAACTTTCATTTTATGAGATTTGCTTCTTGGTGATCAGTAACACTATAAGACTTCCTTGGGTTTGGTGCCTTTTTATGGAGCTAGTGTTTTGATTCTGAATGACTATGTGCTATGTGGGGTTAAACATATCAATCATGGTAAGCATCACATAATAAGAATAGCTGGCATTTATGCCAGGTACCATGTCAAGTGCTTTACTTGGATTAACTCATAATCTTCACTGCAACCCCATGAGGTAGGTAGTATTATTATCCCTGTTTGGTAAATGAGGAAACTAAAGTAGGTTCAACCAGATGCTAACTAGTAGAGCAGGTTTACCACCACTTGTCTCCATCTTTAAGATCCTGGGGCAAACTTTTTCAAACCTCATACCAGGTTTCCAAGGGAACATCAGGGATGCTAGTAGTAAACGGTTAAGTGGAAAAAAGCAAGTCACAAAATATAATTCTATTTTTTAAATGGATGGTTTTGAAAAAATAGACTCACCAGAGTTTTTTAATACAAAAATTGTTTTTTAAAACTCCTTTTTTTTTTTTTTTTTGAGATAGAGTCTTGCTTTCTCACCCAGGCTGGAGTGCAGTGGCACAATCGCATAAGTTAGTGAACTTATTAATATAATATTCACTACAGCTGTATGGAGCTGCCATAGAATAGAAAGGAAAATTCATCTACATTTTGAATTTAATACATCAGATGTGAAATTAACTTGGGTCTTAAATCAAGTTCAGCTTCCTTGTAAGCCTGCAGATCACTTCCAACATCTCTCATTTACCCTGAGCTGTCTTTGGGAGGTTGGTGGGTCTGGCTACCCATGAAGACAAAGTGTTCCTTCCTGTCTGGTAGGGATTTAGTTTTGTATTTTTATATTAGCTAATTTGTAAAGTGTTACCTTATTCCAATAGGTCTTTTAATAAGAGCTTTATTAAGGTATAATTCCATACCATACCATAAAATTCTCTGAGTTGTGCAGCCATCACCACTATCTAATTTTGGAACATTTACTTCACTCCAGAAGGAAACCTTGTACCCTCCAATGGGTTCTCTGGTTTGCTTGTGTTTTAAAGGTACATAATCATATCATTCGAAAAATAAATTTTTCCCATTTTAAATTATAAACATTAGGCTGGGCACGGTGGCTCATGCCAGTAATCCCAGCACTTTGGGAGGCTGAGTTGGACAGATCACTTGAGTTGGGAGTTCAAGACCAGCCTGGACAATATGGTGAAACCCTATCTCCACTAATACAAAAAATTAGCCAGGCATGGTAGTCCAGCTACTTGGGAGGCTGAGGACTGAGAATCGCTTGAACCCGGGAGGCAGAGGTTGCAGTGAGCCAAGATGGCTCCACTGCACTGCAGCCTGGGTGACAGAGCGAGACTCCATCTGAAAAAAAAATTATAAACATTATTTTTAAATTGTAAATAGGCCGGGCATGGTGGCTCACGCCTATAATCCCAACACTTTGGGAGGCTGAGGTGGGCAGATCATTTGAGGTCAGGAGTTCGAGACCAGCCTGGCCAACATGGTGAAACCCTGTCTCTACTAAAAATACAAAAGTTAGCTGGGAGTGGTGGCACGTGCCTGTAGTCCCATCTACTCTGGAGGCTGAGGCATGACAATTGCTTGAACCTGGGAGGTGGAGGTTGCAGTGAGCCGAAATCGCACCACTGCACTCCAGCCTGGGCAACAGAGCAAGACTCTATCTCAAAAATAATAATCATAAACTGTAAATACAGGTAAGAAATCCTTATGTAAGAACCTGCCCCTGTCTATTTCTACTCTAGATAACTACAGTTTTTGTGTATTGCTCCAGAAATTTTCCTTGTGTGTGCACAAACATATTTAAATGTATTATTCTTTCCCAATGGGGTCATACTAACTTTTTAAAATTACTTAATATATTATAGGCATTAAAATAAAAACAAATATAAAATTTATATATATAATTAGTATATATATTTTAAAATTTAAAAAAATATGTAATAGACATTTAAAAAATTCATACCTCATTCAGACGATTATTCATTTTGCTTGCAGTGGTATTCCCAGTGCACAACATGGTGCCTGGTGCATTGTAAGTATTCATTCAATAATCGTTTTATCAGCTGCATGTTATTCTAATGTTAGAAAACCATAATTACTCAGGAATGGAAAACCAAACATCGTATGTTCTTCCTCATAAGTGGGAGCTAAACTATGAGAATGCAAAAGCATAAGAATGACTTTGGCGACTCAGGGGGAAGGGGTGAGAAGGGGGCGAGGGATGAAAGACTACAAATTGGGTTCAGTGTATACTGCTTGGGTGGTAGGAACGCCAAAACCTCACAAATCACCACTAAAGAACTTACTTGTGTAACCAAATACCACCTATTACCCAAAAACCTATAAAACTAAAAAGAAATTTTAATAAAAATTTCTAAAAACCGAATGTAGCCAGTCTCTTATTGATTTTAATTTTTTTGCTGTTAGACTATGATATGATGAATCCTCTTGCATGGTCATTAAAATGCGGTTTTTTTTCTCTGCATTTTATAGTTAAAAAAGGAAAAAAAAGTTTGTAGGACAAGTTCCTTGCAGTGGAATTTTGAGGATAAAGAGTAATATGTCTTTTTTTATTTTAATATATACCACTATTGTGGACATTATGTCATTCCTCGTGAGATCCTAGTGTCTGAATCTCAGAACACTAGGAGTGTACAGAACTCCCACCTTCAGAGATACAATCTACTTCTGTGTAAAGAAGCAGAAATGGCAGATGCTCACTTTCCCAGCTCCAGTACACCTAGTGCTCAGACGTGGGACCTAGGTTCTACCAGAAGCTGGTGACGGGAAGAAGCAGGGCCCAGGTGAACTCCAATTTAGTGAAGATGGCAGCAGCAGTGGCAACTACATACAGCAGTAGTAAAGTTCTTTGTTTTTTCTTTTTTTTTTTCAGACGGAGTCTTGCCGTGTCACTCAGGCTGGAGTGCAGTGGCACAACCTCAGCTCACTGCAACCTCTGCCTCCTGGGTTCAAGTGATTCTTCTACCTCAGCTTCCTGAGTAGCTGAGATTACAGGTGTACACCACCACACCCAGCTAATTTTTGTATTTTTAGTAGAGACGGGGTTTCGTCATATTGGCCAAGCTGGTCTCAAACTCCTGACCTTAAGTGATCTGCCCACCTCAGCCTCCTAAAATGCTGGGATTACAGGCATGAGCCACCGTGCCCCGCTGCTTTTTCTATTTCAAATGAAGTTATGAATCATCTTATCTGTTACTTTTTAAAATCCCATTGGAATTTTGTTTGTAATTATTAAGCTTATAGATCAATTTGGGTAGAACAAATGCTTTTTAAAATTTAAATTTTTGTTATAAAAGGTGTATGATGGCTGGGCACGGTGGCTCACGCCTGTATTCCCAGCCAGCACTTTGGAAGGCCAAGGTGGGTGGATCACTTGAGGCTGGGAGTTTGAGACCAGCCTGGCCAACATGGCGAAACCCCATCTCTACTAAAAATACAAAAATTAGCCTGGTGTGGTGGCACGCACCTGTAATCCCAGCTACTCTGGAGGCTGAGGCAGGAGAATCACTTGAACCCGGGAGGTGGAAGTTGCAGTGGGCTGAGATCATGCCACTGCACTTCAGCCTGGGTGACAGAGCAAGACTCTGTCTCAAAAAACAAAAGGAAAAAAAAAGTTTTATGAATAAGTAATTTAAGTAGACCTATATTCAATAAAGAAATAGAATCAATAATTATTAGTAACCTTCCAAAACAGAAAGCACCAGGCCCAGATGGGTTGGCAAGTGAATTCCAACAAACATTTAAGGAAGAAATGATATACATTCTCAACAATCTTTCAGAGAATAGAAGCAGAGGGACTACTTGCTAACTAGCTCTATGAGACCAACATTACACTAATACCAAAGCAAGACAAATTATAAGAGAAAACTACAGACCAATATCTTTTATGAACACAGATGCAAAAATCCTCAACAAAATATTAGCAAATCAAATCCAACAATGTTCAAAAAGAATTATACATCGTGACCAAGTAGGATTTCTCCCAGGTATGCAAGGTCAATTCTACGTTTGAAAATCAATTAAATCCATTAATGCAATTCGCCACATCGGTAGGCTAAAGAAGAGAAATCACATGATCCCTTCAATAGAGGCCAAAAAAGCATTTAACACCCATTCATGATAAAAAAAAAAAAAAAAAAAAAAACCTTCCAGCAAACTAGGAATAGAGAGGAACTTCCTCAATTTCAGAAAGAACATCTACAAAAAACCTGCCACTAACATCATACCTAATGGTGAAAAACTTGGAGCATTCCTACTAAGATCAGGCATAAGGCAAGGATGTCTCCTCACTACTCTTTTTCAGCATTGAACTGGAAGTCCTAGCTAATGTGACAAAAAAAGAAAACAGAAGCAAAGAAAGATACAGGGCCGGGCATGGTAGATCACGCCTATAATCTGAGCACTTTGGGAGGCCAAGGCAGGTGGATTACTTGTGGCCAGGAGTTCGAGACCAGCCTGGCCAATGTGGTGAAATCTGGTCTCTACTAAAAATATACAAATCAGCCAGGCATGGTGGTGAGCATCTGTAGTCCTAGCTACTTGGGAGGCTGAGGCAGAAGAATCACTTGAACCCAGGAAGCAGAGGTTGCAATGAGCTGAGATTGCACCACTGCGCCCCAGGCTGGGTGACAGAGTGAGACTCTGTCTCAAAAAAAGAAAAGATATGTGGATTGGGAAGGAAGAAATAAAATTGTCTTTGTTCACTGAAGACATGATTTGTCTATGCAGAAAATCTCAAAGAATCTAGAAAAAACCTCTTGGAACTAACAAGCAATTATAGTGAGTTTGCAGAACACAAGGTTAACATACAAAACTCAGTTGCTTTCCTGTATACCAACAATGAAAAAGTGGAATTTGAAATGAAAAATACATTACCATGTACATTTACATTAGCACTCCCAGAAATTGAACAAATAGGCGTAAATATAACAAAACATCTACAAGATCTTTATATAGAAACTGTGATGACGGGTATCAAAGAAGAACTACATAAATGGAGAAACATTTCATGTTTGTGACTAGGAAAACTCAATGTCATCAAGATATCAATTCTTCCTGACTTAATTGGTAGATCCAAAGCAATCCCAATCAAATCCCAGAAATTTGTTCTGTGAACATCAACAAACTGATTGTAAAGTTTATATGGAGGGACAAAAGATTCAGAATAGCTGTCTTAGTTCATTTTGCATTGCTGTAAGGGAATACCTGAGGCTGAGTCATTTATAAAGAAAGAGGTTTATTTGGCTCATAATTTTGCAGGCTGAACAAGAAGCATGGCACCAGCATCTGCTTCTGGTGAGGACCTCGGGAAGCTTCCAACCATGGCAGAGGCGAATAGGGAGCAGGTATGTCTCATGGTGAGAGAAGGAGGAAGAGAAAAAAGAACATTCATATTTTGCAGGAACTGTGAGTGAGAACTGGCTCAATCCCTTGAGAATGGCACCATGACATTTATGAGGGATCTGTCCCCATGATTCCACCAGGTCCTACCTCCAACATTGGGGATCAAATTTTAACCTGACACTTGGAGGGGCCAATATCCAAACTATTATTCTTTCCCTGGCCCCCCAAATGTCATATCCTTCTCACATTGCAAAATATAGTCATCTCTTCCCAATAGTTTCCAAAAGTCTTAACTCATTCCCCTATCAATTAAAAAATGCAAAATCTCATCGGAGACTGAAGGCTAATTTCTTCCAGCTGTGAGCCTGTAAGATGAAAAGCAAAACTGAATTCTAAGGCAAATGGTTGTACAGGCATAGGGTAAACATACCCATTCCAGAAGGAAAAAAATGACCAAAAGAAGGGGTAATAGGCCTCATGCAAGCCCAGAACTCAGCAGGGCAGACATTAAATCTTAAAGCTCCAAAATAATCTCCCTTAACTCCGTGTCTTGCGTCCTGGGCATACTGGTGCAAGGGGTGGGCTCCTAAGGCCTTGGGCAGCCCCACCCCTTGGCTTTACTGGGCATAGCCTGTATGGCTACTCCCACAGGTGGGAGTTGGGCCTTTGGCTTTTCCAGGCTGAAAGTACAACCTGCTGGTGGCTCTACCACTCTGGGCTCTGGAGGGCAGCAGCCTTGTTCTACTAAGGAGTACCCCAGTAGGGACTCTATGGGGGCTCCAACCCCACATTTCCCCTTGGCACAGCCCTAGTAGAGTCTATCTGTGGGGGCTCTGCCCCTGTGGCAGGCTTCTGCCTGGGCATGCAGACTTTCTGATACATCTTCCGAAATCTAGGTGGAAACTGCCAGAATGCGCTCTTGCATTCTCTGTGTCTACAGACTTAACACCACATGGAAGCTGCCAGGGC